>NC_064627.1:856393043-857643043 GCF_023864275.1 Schistocerca cancellata | reverse complement strand
CCTTATTGATAAGGTAACCTGAATTCACCCAGCTTTCGCTCCCACACAACGTTGATCGAAAGATTGAACGGTGCACAGATAACTTAGTCTTGGTACTGACTTCCTTCTTGCAGAAGAGAGTAGATTGTAGCTGAGCACTCACTGCATTAGCTTTGCTACACCTCGCTTCCAGTTCTTTCACTATGATGCCATCCTGTGAGAATATGCATCCTAAGTACTTGAAACCGTCCACCTGTTCTCACTTTGTTCCTCCTATTTGGCACTCAATCCGTTTATATCTCTTTCCCACTGACATTACTTTCATTTTGGAGATGCTAATCTTCATACCATAGTCCTTACATTTCTGATCTAGCACTGAAATATTACTTTGCAAACTTTCAATGAATCTGCCATCACAACTAAGTCATCTGTTATGCGAGACTGCTTATTTTGTGTTCACATATCTTGATCTCACCCAGCCAGTCTATTGTTTTCAACATATGACCCATAAATAACAGGAACAACAGTGGAGACAGGTTGCAGCCTTGTCTTACCCCTGAAACTACTCTGAACCATGAACTCAATTTACCGTCAACTCTAACTGCTGCCTGACTATCCATGTAAAGACCTTTAATTGCTTGCAAAAGTTTGCCACCTATTCCATAATCTTGTAGAACAGACAATAACTTCCTCCTAGGAACCCGGTCATATGCCTTTTCTAGATCTATAAAGCATAGATACAATTCCCTGTTCCACTCATAACACTTCTCCATTATTTGCTGTAAGCTAAAGATCTGGTCCTGACAACCTCTATGAGGCCTAAACCCACACTGATTTTCATCCAATTTGTCCTCAACTAATACTCGCACTTTCCTTTCAACAATACCTGAGTAGATTTTACCCACAGCGCTGATTAAAGAGATACCTCTGTAGCTGTTACAATCTTTTCTGTTACCATGTTTAAAGATTGGTGTGATTACTGCTTTCGTCCAGTCTGATGGAACCTGTCCCAACTCCCACGCCATTTCAGTTATCCTGTGTAGCCATTTAAGACCTGACATTCCACTGTATTTGATGAGTTCCGACTTAATTTCATCCACCCCAGCTGCTTTATTGCACTGCAATCTATTGACCATTTTCTCCACTTCCTCAAATGTGATCCTATTTCCACCCACATTGAGCAACTCTTCAAAATATTCCCTCCATCTGCCCAAGGCATCAGCAGGATTCACCAGCAGTTTTCCTGACCTGTCCAAAATACTTGTCTTTCCTTCTTACCTCCCTTTTGAAGACTGCTAATTACACTCCAGAATGGTTTTCCAGCAGCTTGATCCAAAGTCTCCAACCTGTTTCCAAAGTCTTCCCAAGCTTTCTTCTTGGATGCTACAATTATCTGTTTCGCTTTGTTTCTTTCTTCAACATAACTTTCTCTGTCTACCTGAGTTCTAGTATGTAGCTCTTTTTGATACGCCTTCTTTTTCCTTTTACAGGCTGCCTTGACTGTGTCATTCCACCAAGCTGTTTGTTTCCTCCTACCTTTACACACTATTGTTCCAAGACATTCTTTAGCCACTTCCAGTACTGTGTCCCTGTACCTTGTCCATTCCTTTTCCAATGACTGTAATTGACTACATTCAACTAACTGGTACCTTTCTGAGATCGCTGTTATGTACTTGTGCCTGATTTCCTTATCCTGAAGTTTCTCCACTCTTATCCTCCTACATATGGACCTGACCTCCTGCACTTTCGGCCTCACAATATCAATTTCACCGCAAATTAAATAGTGATCAGTGTCATCAAAGAATCCCCTGAATACATGTGTGTCCCTCACAGCCTTGCTGAATACCTGATCTGTTATTATATAGTCAATGACAGATCTGGTTCCCCTGCCTTCCCAAGTATACCAGTGAATGTTCTTATGTTTAAAAAAGGAGTTTGTAATTACTAACCCCATACTGGCACAAAAATCCAAGAGTTGTTTCCCGTTCCTGTTGGCCTCCATATCCTCTCCAAATTTACACATAACCTTTTCAAACCCTTCTGTTCGATTTGCAATCCTGGCATTTAAATCACCCATGAGCAGAACACTGTCCTTGTCCTTTACTCTAACAACTACATCACTGAGTGTGTCATAAAAACTATCCATCTTATCTTGACCTGTCCCTTCACAATGCGAATATACTGACACAATCCTAATTTTCTTGCTAGACACTGTCAAATCCATCCACATCAGTCGTTCGTTTACATACCTTATTGCAACTACGCTGGGTTCCATTTCGTTCCTGATGTAAGGCCCTACACCCCATTGTGCTATTCCTGCTTTGACTCCTGACAGGTAGACCTTGTATTCTCCCACTTCCTCTTCTGTCTCACCCCTTACCCGAATGTCACTAACAGCTAAAACGTCCAACCCCATCTTACTTGCAGCCTCTGCCAGCTCTACCTTCTTCCCAGAGTAGCCCCCATTGATATTAATAGCTCCCCATCTCCTTACCATTCGTTTGCCGAGTCGTATCTTAGGAGTCCCTGGTCTGTCAATTAGAGGTGGGACTCCGTCACCTCCAAAGGTCCGAGGCATTTTGCTCTGATTGTTGCCAGCATCATATTTAAAGTACCAGGGAAGCAGGTTGCTACCCTTACTTGCCCCGGGTCCCATTGAGTTTTACCCCTAATGGTTGAGGGACTAACCGGTGGATTTGGTAGTCTTTGCCGTCTGAGCACAAAGGTGACCACGACTCAGAATATGTCCGAGATGCCCAGCCTTATTCCAAAGTAACTAGTATCCCAACTGTCAGGACCACTTACTTGGCCACTCATACATTGCCCGTGGTTCATGAACTAGGACATGACAACAGGAATCCACACCATGAACCATGTTTCACTACACTTTTTTATTTTTTGTGCAAATTTTACAGTGTTGATGGCCTTTATTTTGATGGTGCAGAGTCAATACGCTTAGGAAAATGATCCCAATGTTTCACGTGTATTTCCTCTGGTAAATCTCTGTATGATACTCATTCTTTATAATCCAGTTTGGTACATTCTTCAGTAATAATTCGGCTATTGCAATCCTATAATCAGTGTAATTCTGTTTTTTCCCATTATTTATTTATTTGCACAAAATGTATGAATTCAAAAGTCCAACATTGAACAGATAAAAGAAATTTTTTTGATAGCCTTTCATGTATTTTCTCTCGATTGGGCAGTATGCTAGTATTTGGTCTTGCCTATCATCTCCAACCATTCCCTTGTTCTACTCAATAGCACGATGTTTTCTAAGTGTGAGTAGATCCTTGTCTATTCATTTCTACCATTTCATGTTTTGTCATCATAATATGAACATCTCACTTCTCTTTCAATTTTACTGTGAGTATTCAATTGCACCTCCTCATTCTGTGTTCCCCCTCTTTAATTTTACCTTACAGAAATCTTTTGGCATATCCTTTCTATTCACACACGCTGTGTCAAGTTTTAGAATTATGCAATAGTGCCATAATTTGGTTTTTGAGAAGAGTACCAATTATTTAGGTGGTAAGTCTGCCCTCTGAGTAACACCGGCTGTGATAGCTCTTTGACAACACTTTCGGAGGCACTATCATCACACTTTATCTTATCACAGCCTTTATATTTTGAAGTCACATAACCTGAATCAGACTCTCATAATTTTTAAGATTTTAATACCGTATCAGGCCCTTTTTGATGGACTGAACTGTTTGTAAAACATGCGTCATTTCATGAATGATTGATCAATAGTAATGTCATGTTTCATTGTACACATTTCTCTAAAACTTTTATTCAAATACCTGGTCTTATTTTGCTCAATTCAGTTGCACTCTTAGTTTTTTTTAAATTTTTTAAATCTGTAAATGCGAAATATCTTTTAACTTCATTATAACTCTTCATATACTATTTGGACTGGTTCATATTTGTTGTGTGTATCTTGGGTACAATATTCCCCAGGAACATGTTGGCAAATAGTATCTTAAATATATCTAGTTTTCTTTTATTTACTCCTACCTGATGTAAGGTTGCCTCTTTTATGCTAAGAGCCATTGTACAGTTCCAGATTTTTGGACTACTTCACATCTCAGCAGAATTGGCAAAAAAAAGGAACACATGAAAACTGGCAAGAAGAAGGGACATGACGATACGGCATGTGTCAACACATCACAGAATAAACTTCAAGATACTAGAGGAGGCTGAAGAGGGTAAGAACCATAGATAAGATATTGGTAGTTCATAGTGTGGCTTTTTTGTCTGTGAGCTTTCCTGGTACTTCATTGGCATTGCTTAAAGATACTGCAAAATTTGACCATGAGTGAGAAATGTATGAAGTGTCACAGGTTAATGAGTTACTGGATCAGGGTGTATACGTGGACAAGGAAAAAAAATTCCCGGATTTCCCGGTTAAAAATACACTTTCTCCCGGATGAAAACACACTTTTTCCGTGCTATTAAGTGACAGGCTTTTTTTCTTTTTCTTTTTTTTTTGCATCAATAAGTACGCTGTATATTTTCGTATCACGAAAGTATACATTCGAATCCCACCAAACACCGCATGTTACTTTCCGAACCATGTAATCGAGATTACGATACGCTTTTGTAAGCGAGTCATTGCTCATGCCACGTGATCCCGCCAGCCGATGACAGCGGATATTCAGAGCGTAGGACACGTGATGTAGTCCGCTAATAGCAACATCACTGTTAAGTAGCGCGGATACACAAACAGGAAAAGTTAATGTTTTAAATTAATATACATAGTGTTGCTACAAGAAAAGCAAAGCTTTCACGTACAACATTGGTCTCTAAGGTTAATAAGCTGCAACAGAAGCTAAGCTTTCACATATAATGTTGATTTTTCTTGCCCGTGTTACACTTTAAGATACATCACACAAATGTGCCAGTAAAATTTTTAGCCGAGTCCAGTGACTTGTTCTCAAAGTTTTCCACAAATAAATTAGCTACCGCAGAGGAGCGAGAGCTTCCCGTAGCACTACATCAATTTGCTCATAATAACGACACGATTGTCTGATCTGGGCTCTAAATACTTCTAATCGCTCGTCATCAAACGCTCTGTGATTTAAGGAATTCATCGCACATTCTCACACATAGTTCCACTTGCGAAAGAGGAAATTTGCTTTGAAAGTAACGTTTTTCAAACAGCCATTCGCAATATTTTCCCGCGACCTGTTAGAAATAGGTTCGTTTCAGCAGTCGTCAGAGAGCACCAGGTAAGAGGCGCCACCGCGCTTTGGCAGCTACGATGACGCAGGAAGCCCGTATGTTCGTATGTGTAAAACATTAAAAGATCTTACGTTATGTCATAAAAGAAAAGAGGCCGAAATATCGTTGTCTAGTGCTGCGTAAGTTGTTAATACAAATACTACCCATGACTCGTGTGGTGTCTCAAATCTGATTACGTTTATTTTGTCGCTGTCTGCTAGATAAAACAAAATAGGTCTTTCTAACACTGCAGAAATTGTAACACATACCAAATAAACGAGACTGTTTTTGCACAAATGGTCATTTTTATAACACGACAGAATATAATTCACGAAGACCAACATAAAATGACTATTAGGCCTACTACAAGCAAATAGTTTAATGTTAGAAAATAGTTTCACATTTCATTCATACGCCCCAGTTTCTCGAGCATGAGATCGAAAAGTAGTAGTACGAGATTTTTACTTAAATTTGGAATCGTCATATTCTTCCCTAATTGGTGTGATGTCCCCGTTCCTCGTTCTAACAAACAATCTTGTCATGACTAACTCTGGAACTATTCCTGCCTTTGTCAAAATTTAGTCGCTGGTTAACTTCACTAACCCTGCCAGAATCACCGGTTTAGTTATCCCTGATTATTCTCCGGTTAGGCGTTGTTATGTTCGTACAAACCACTTTCCGCCCTACTTCCAGAATAGAAGTTAATCGGCTGCTAGAAGGGGGCTGTACAACTGGCCCTTACAAGTGGAGCGATCTGGCCAAAAATTTTCTGACAAAATTTCATTTTCTTGGATACACCGAGAAGATAATATGTAATCTTTCTTACCTGTTATTCTTGTTAGTCGTTTATTTCCACTCTGGTAGTCTGACTCTATGGATTCCGCTAGTAATTATAGCACAGCTGATCATTCCAAGCCCAATGAACCACATAATCAGACAGCGGTTGGCGTTCACTCGTTCGGCTTTACTCTGCTCAGCTCGTATAACCCGGTCCCCTTTTGCTTGCAGGAAAGTTTATTTCTAGATGCGACGACGATTCCCCTGACGGACATCACGTACACTAGGCACGCATTCAAAAATTAACTTATGATTCATTCAGAAATCAACTTACAGAGTGCGTTCAAAAACCAAGAGGGATGCGTTTCAAAATCATGAGTAATCGGTAGACCAACGTGCGCTGGATGCTAGGCTCTTTGTGAAACATGATTTTTTTCTTCTCAAGAATATGAATTTGGCGCCCCCTCCACCCCCGTAATTGTCATTCGGGTCAGATACATCGGTTTGCCCCGCCACTCAACTGCGCATGCGCATGAGCCCGCTCGTAACTCCTATAACGAATCTAGTTAAACCGTTGTGACGTCACTCTCATCGGAGACATTTTGTTGTTATAAAGCATTGCATAGTCTTCCTAACACCTTTGACACATTTTGTTGTTGGCAAACGTTTGTATGAGCACTGTGTTTTGTTGTTGTATATGGCACATTTCCTTTGCAATTTATGTTTTATTTTCATATTTTTTTCTCGTTCACGTTTTATTGTTGTAGTATTATTCTGCAGTAGCGGGATAGAGTAATATCCTTTGTTAGAGCATCGATTCTTACCAGTCAATATTGCAAAAATTTAACTGAAACCTAAAATAATGAAAAATTCCCGGAATTCTAAAAAATTCCCGGGTTTTTCCCGGTTTTCTCCCGGATGAAAAAATTCCCGGGTTTTTCCCGGATCTCCCGGGTCGTATACACCTTGTGGATACAATCTGAGTTGTGAAGCAAGTGGTTTCACTGTCACAAATGTAGTAGGGACCCTGTAACGAAGCAGGGTTGCCCACTGCTATCCCGCTTTTGGTTTTACACTCCTTCAGTAACTTAGTTAAGCAATGAGCTCTACTCAGATTCTGACTACAGATTCTGTGGCCTTCAGCCTCATAGTACAGAATTCAGAAATAGTTTAAATAAAATTCCCCTAGTAAAATCTATTATTTCAGTACATTCTAATGTCTATTCTGAAAGTAATGAGCTAATTAGTTTTATTGGAAATGCATCCTATTAAAAGTTATGAACGATGACGTATATTTTGCAATACATATTAATAGATCAAATTCAGCTGCTATAAGACTGCATCCAAAAGAAAGCCCAAATTTTACCGATTCCAGCAAAGTGTTTAAATTAACCTAAAGTCTATTAGTTAAATAGATATTAAGACTTGAAATCTGTAGCCTGTATGACTTTCAGTGCCAATTATGACCAAACTACTAAATAATTCCGAGACCTGTTTTGATACTTTTGCTACCTTTATTTTTCTACATAAAATGACTCCAGTCTCAACTTTGTAAGTGCATTAATTAAGAATTAAGTAAATTTGAATAAGTAAAAATTATTGTTCAAGAGGGCTGCCATTGTTATAAGTCGCATAAGTTAGTTCCGCGTATTTAAATTGATACAGCTCACTCATGTTATTTAAGTAATAAAACCCAATAGTTAACTTCAAAACCAATTAGAAAGGAGCATTTTAACCCTGGGAAATTATAAACTATAATATATTAACAGAAATAGTCAAATATTCAAGCACTCGTCTATATAAGGTCCGAGCTGGTGCAGTTCTCAGTTAGTTCTCGGTCAGATTCTCATGGAGCAAAAGTGCGACAAGTTGGTTAATTTTTCCGGTCGGTACCAAAAAACTGTAATTGTGAATATTGTTAAAGAGTGGAAGTTTTTGACCTACCTAATGTGGCGATTAAGTGTAAGAGGCCTGGTCACATGAATATTGTGTGTGTGAGTGATAACAAATAAATCACACTGTGGTTGTCATAAATGTTCAACAATGAATACGGTCTTGACTTTTGATTTTGGAAAACTTAATCTAGGATTCTGACTTCTTAATCTCAGTGTGATTTAGGTGAGATGGACGCAGCTACCGGGAAGACAATATTGAATAAGCAAAGCAAGGTAGGTCGGCAACACAGCGCACTATCTACTGGGTGAGGAAATGTTTCAACACATCCGGTTGTGACGTGAACTTTAAGTGGCACTAATACAGCTTGGCTCGTTACAACCCTAGTGAGGCCCTCTGTTGGAGCTTCAGGACATGTAGTAGGAATCCACCAACAGTGGAGCAGGAAGTAAGACTATGTTCCCCTCAGGGAACTTTAGAGGAAGCTAGACAAGGACTAGAGTGGCTACGGAGCGACAGAGTGGAGAAGTGGGAATTTGCAATTGGCAGTAACACCATTAGAAAGAGAATGTCTCCAACAGTTTTATTTTGAATCTTAAAAATAGGTTTAGCCAGCTGTCAGAATCATATGGAGAAAAGCATCCAGCATTTGTAGGAGCAGGTGAGATGCAGTGGACACCCAATGTTGATATGAAGTCAAAGTTACGAACATTAAGAAGAAGAGGATTCTGCTGCAAGGTAGCAGTCATGCACACAATGTAGGCCTACAGTTGAAAGAGATATCAGGTAAGGAGTAGCAAATCACCAGCATTTCTAAACCAACTGCTGGGCTCAATAAGGTAACAGACAACTTCATACTTTTCTTGGGGACTGGGCTCCTGAAATAGGCAATGACTTGGACGGGATTGCTACTCAAACTCTGACCACTGGAATTCACTATGCACAGTTCTCCCAGAGTTACAGTCAACACCACCTTGACAGTGTTGTGAGTCAAGTTAATATAGGACTTGAGACAGTACTCATGACTACTGACAAGGCACACATTTCTGCGGTGCCAGTTGTGGGCATCACAAGGTCTTGGCTACACTAGAAATGGCCTACGACCAGATTGGGAAGAGATCATTGCTGAAGAATAGTGAAGTGACACAATAGTAACTGGTATCCCTGATTGAAGAACATTATCTTAACGCAGGAACTTATTTCAATATATATGTGGTATGTAGGTCAGAATCTCATTTCATCCAGATATTAGGAGAATTAGAGGTAATGGAAATGAGTTTTTAACATGTCTTCATGCTGACATAACTTATTTCTCGAAGCACTATTTACATACTGGAGAAATAGTGAGGCTTCCTTCGGTGGGGTGCATCTTATCTAATTCCTAGGTGAAGAGTTGGCTGAAGGAGGGAGGATTGGTCATTTGTATTTAACATTATGTTTCATTCAAGAGAGATGACATTTCAAAATGTTTTAAAGTTTAAATATTTGAAAGTTGTGCAGGAGAGTTTGAGATTTCAAGTGGAAAATCTTTCATTATAGGCCTCTATACGTCTCCCAGTTCAAACTGAATTGTTTTCCTCTCCAGATATGATGTACTAGGTATGGTCCTTAAGAAAGAAATTAATTTTGTAGGAGGATTTCAGTGTAAACTATCTGATTAATGTTCCAGAGAAAAGAATGTTAATGGATTTGCTTGAATCTTACAACTAGTACAGACACTGTACTTGCCAACTAAAGACCAAGGAAAGAGCTTCCAAGGCAGAGTCGTAACCCAAAGTAGTAAACAAAAGATTTAGAGATACGAGTCCACTTGCAAAAAGCATGTCTTGAAGGGCTAACTTGGGAGGAAGTCTTCATTACAGACAACTTTAATAACAAATCCAACACATTTCTTCAAACATTTCTCACTTACTTTGACACCTTGTCACCATTAAAAAAATGCAGGCTGGTGCAGTAGTGATAAGCAACTGAATTTGGTATCTAAAGGCATTCAAATATCATGTAACAGGAAATAAGAGCTGTATCATAATATGAAAGACAGACCTAGTCCAACTTGCAGAATTTCACTACAGACAATTTCGCATAGTGCCGATGAATGTAATCAGACAGGCTAAAAAATACATTACACCAAGGTATTAGAAAGATTTCTGGACAAAATCAAAACTTTTTGGTAAACCGTGAAAGAGGTACCAGGGCAGAATATGGGGGCTCAACACATTACACTACTCTTGTGTGAGAATGAAACTGTTAAGTGTCCCACCAGAGCTGTGCAATATATTTAATAACCACTACCCAACAATATACAGCAAACTATATCAAAATTTCACTGGTACAGATAAATATGCAGAATTCTTGAAAGCCGGTGATCTGAGACAACTATGTCACATGTAGCTACAGGAAACAAGCAAAGGTGAAATGGAATCACTTATTATATCAGTAAAGAGTAAAGATTTTCATGGGTATGATGAAATTTCAAATAGGATTTTGAAGATCAGGCACGACATGTTAGTTCTGTATCCATGTCACTGGTACAATGTGTCTTTCAGGGGTGGTTAGTTTCCTGAAAGATTGAAATACTTGTCCATAAAACCGCATCATAAAAAGGAGGAAAAAAACAACAATTGCCGGTCAATTTCTTTCTACCAGTCTTTTCAAAAATTTTTGAGGAAATAATGTATGAGAGTAGTGGTACACTTCAGTACACTTAATTTGCTGTCAAACTTTCAATCTAGTTTCAGGAATGAACTTTCCACAGGAAACGATAGTTTCAGGACAGGAGGTACTTTCTTTGATTTAACAAAAGCATTTGATTGTGCAGATCACGAAATACTTTGCATAAGCTGGAACATTTCGGCATTAGCAAAAAATATAAAGTGGTTCACTTTACATCTGGAAAGTAGGAAACTGAAGGTTGTCCCTCACTGTCAACACCGAGCAAAGCAGTGCAGTGGATAGCGCACTGGACTCACAATCAGGAGGATAGCAGTTCCAATCCCTGTCTGGTATCTAGATTTAGGTTTTCCATGATTTTCCTAAATCACTTTAGCCAAATCCCACAATGGTTCATTTGAAAAGGACATGGCAGATTTCCTTCCCCATCCTTCTGTAACCCAAGCTTGTTCTCTGTCTTCAATGACATCAATGTCAATGAGACATTAAACTCTTATCTTTCTTATATTGTTCCATTGTCAACAAACAGGGAAGAGATTTGTATGACTGGGGCCACGTAATGTATAAGAGGGAGGAGGGGGCGCCATACCATTCCTTTCTTAGTCCATTGTTTTTTCTTGGTATGTATATATCGATGATCTGCCAATAAACTTGCACATCCAACTCAAAAAAATTTTCTCTTTAAGGTGACAGGACAAATCGAAGGAACCAGTTTGTTGAGAGTTTCAGGAGCATTGTGCAATAATGGACACACAGGGAAAATGAATACAGTAGAAGACTACTGGGTGGCTTTAAGAGAGGAAAAAAGAGAAGACAGCAGAGGATCATGTAGGTAAACATACAAAAACTAGTGAGATTCCCTGAGTAATTGAATTACACTGACAAACAGAGAAAATACAAAAATGCAGCAAATGAAGCAGGCATTAGGGAACACAGGTATCTAAAAAATTAGACTGACAAAATGCAAAATGGCTAGAGGCCAAATGCAAGAAGCACACACAACTAGGAGAAAGACACATGAAAATCATGGAGTCCTTTTGAGAAAAAGGAGCAACTGTACATATATCAAGAGCACAGATGGCAAGACAGTACTAAACAAAGAATGCAAAGTTCAAAGATGGGGAAGGAATGTATAGACAATCTATATAAGTGAAACAAATTTTAGGACAGAGAAGAGTAAGTAAGTGAAGTAGAGATGGGAGATATGATATAGCGAAGAAGAATTTGACAGAGCACTGAAGAACCTAAGCAGAAACAAGTAGAGTAGAGTAGATGTCTGGTCTTCTGGGCTCGAAATTCTTTTAAGTGGCTGGTCCTTGAAGTGTTCAGTTTTAAATGCTCTGTGATTTAAGAAATTCATCCCACTTTCTCACACGTAACATAATTCCTCTTGAATAAAAAGAAATTTATTTTTAAAGTAACAATTTTTGAACCACTGTTCGCAATACCATCTGGAGACTGTTAGAAACAGGTTTGATTTAGCAGTTGCCAGAGAGCGCCAGAAAACAGGCACTATTGCGCGTGCGCAGCTGTAATGGTGTAGGAAGCCAGCATGTTCGATGTATAAGGCACTAAGATAGCTTACATTACGCTATAAAAGAAACAGGAGATCAGAGGATACTCCAAGAGCAACAGAATTTCGTAAACCATATTAAAATGCACCATACTAAAATGCAAAATTCAGCTTGAGGTGCACATTGGTTTTTTCCAGATTCACAATGAAGTAGGTCCCATCTGATATTGAGCATTTCAGAGGTTTTTGGATGTAAATTTTCTTGGAGTGCCAGTACTGTTTGATCTCATTTTTGGTTCTTTATTATGGCATAATGTCATACATGGTAGAAGATGAAAACGTGCACTTCAAATTCAGCGAACACTTGGAACTAGCCAATACTGTGGAATGAAACACTTTGTTTTAAATAAAATGATTGCCTCAGCAGAAAGGTTAATAAAGCTAAATTTCTTTAACAAACTTGCAAAAATAAGTTCATTGCTCTGCAAGACTTTTAATGCTTGATTGCTAATACCTTGGAAATAAAATAAAATCAGAAAACAAACTAATAATATATTTTTGCCCTCCATAATTATGTGAATGTATTTTAATTCACTTGATAGATCCTGGACACAGAAATCCGTTTTGTTTTCATTTGACATGGGAGCTGTAAACGAAGAGAAGCAGCATGCGCGAATCTGGCAGCTTGGGCGTGCGAGAAAAATTTTTCTTGTTTGCGTCTGGTTGCTTGCTGCTATTGCTGATACAGCCAACAGCCACACTTCAAGTAGCAAGAAGCAGGAGAAGGTACTGCTCATACACGAGTCAACTGTGCATGCGCATGATCCTGCTGGCAACTGGTCAAACGATCCCGATATAAACAGTTGTGATGTCACACCCACAGATAGCAGTTTATTGTTACGAAGTATTACATAGTCTTCACCCTACGGCCTTTGACATACTTTTGCTGTTTTGTTGTTTTAAATGGTGCATTTTCTTTACCACTAAAGTTTTATTTTTTGTCCCTCTTGTTTACATTTTATTGCTGCAGTATCATTCTCCAGTAGCAGGATGCAGTAACACTCTTTGCTAGAGAATCAATTCTTACCAGTCAAAATTACAAAAATTTCACTGAAAGCTAAAACAATGAAAAATTCCTGGAATTCCGAATAATTCCCGGGTTTTTCCCGGTTTTCTCCCGGATGAAAAAATTCACGGGTTTTTCCCGGATTTCCCGAGTCATATACACCCTGTTAATGAATAGTAGCAATTAGACGGAAAAATGGTGGTATGAAAAAAAAAAAAGTTTTATTTAACAGTACTATTGGCGTTCTGTATCAGTTTGTAGTTTCCACGAAAATAAATGAGAACCTTTGGTTTTGAAATGGCTCTCATTCACCCACATATAATTTGCTGGAAGAAATGACAGCTGAAGATTACTAAAATATCACAACAATGGGAGACCTGACTTAGGACTGCTGTGTAGCAGGAGTGCCCACAACATACAAATTATATTCTGTTTTTCTTCCACAGACCCAAAAAATGAGATGATTCTCATGGGTATGGAACATGATTTTGTTTTCTTCTAAATTAATAGGCAATGTATTTCACTTGAAATACATTTGAAAGAAGCTGAAATTGGTGAGAATCATATTCAATTTGCACAATTTATTGTATCAACAAGGCATACTGCTCACACTGTTATTATTTGTTAGAATTGTCATAGCTGACATGACCACTGCAACAAAATTTATTAACTACATATACACAAACTATCATCAAGAACAGAAAGTTATTGCTCTGTGTGGTGACGTACCTGACAATGGCAACATTAGGATACAGACCAGCACATACAATGGCCTTGATAAGACTGCGGTTATTGGAGTGAATATTGGCTCTCCCATCCTTTGGATCAGCCGTCGCAAGAAAATTCATCTCGTACAAATGCTCTGCAAACTGCTTCTTCATATTCCTTTCAAACATAAAATTGTTCTGTCAATCACAAGCATCAGACACTAGAAAATACATTAAATATGCAGAAATATAAGGAAGATTCAAAATTAAAAATATACACACATTGGTACATCTTGTTCTTGAACATCTATCTGTAGTATCTTAGTGTTTAACATTAGAAGCAAATGAGAAGAACACAGTTGCACACAAACTGCTAATCTCAGAGTGAGTGGAACAAGAGAACATATTACTTAGGGAGTGTGTATGTAGTTATCAGATCTTTTCTATATCTCACACCATCTTCTTCGGTGTTGACATGAATCTGATTTCTAGCTCCATACCAAGTGCACAATAAGCAGTGCATCTGTCATCTGCCATATCTTTCACAGCCGTATGATAAATGTATCTTTCCAATGCTGAATCAATCTACAGGCAATCTCAACAGTAGCTAATCAGACCTACTGCACTTCAATCATTATGAGAGCCCCTGTAAGAATATTCACATCATGCACCAGCTGACATGTAACTACTTGTAATGAGAAATATCGCAAGAGCACTAGTCATGGTGAAGGTTTTCATAAATATAAAATCAGTGTTCAAAAAAACATTGCCTTAAGAGCACATCGGTGGCTGGCTGACAAAACTCAACATGCTGAAACAGTTCATACAAAAATATTTATTGACTGCTGTGCTGCTCTTCTACAGAATTCTGCTGGAAGCATTACAAAGAACTCTTCAAGCCTTAATAAGTTATAGTTTACTGGGAAAATAAGTGTTACTCAAAGTTCAAAACACCACACATCAATTACATACTGAGCATCAATCTTTACTACCAACAATACTGTATCAACTCCAATCAACTCTAATGCCAACTCTTCACAATGACAATAACTCAATCTTAAATTATAACTGTATATAGAGATTAAGTTGGAGTGTACTTATACCAACACTTCAAAAATTATTTCATCATGGTTAAGTCATATCATTCATGTTAACATAATTTATCTAATAACATGATGTTTGTAACACACATATCCTTGTATCTCTTAGAAGTAAGTATGCATTTTTAAATATTATTTTAATGTAGTCTTGCTCTTTTAGAGTGGAATTTGAACAGTGTTCATTATTACAGTTTTATATAAACAATTAAATTTTAAACTAACTTCAAATTATTGGTTATTAGATAAGTTGAACCATATTCTTTTAATCAAGAACTTAGTATTTTAAATAACTATAGGCCAATGTTCAGATAAAAGTTTATTAGCAGGGACAAAACTTTTAAAGGATGTGGTACTATGAAATTTCAAATACAAAGTTCTTCTGCAAAATAAAATTTCCTCGCAAAATTATGCAATAGGAATCATAAACTATAGGAATCACAAATTATTGTCTGAATAACGAGAATTTAGAAAAAAAAAAACCTTTTGAAGTTATTCTGATTTTGTCAACAAGCAAATGGGAAAACGTAAATTATTATTATTATTATTATTATCATTATTATTATTGTACCCTATGAATGATGCTCCACATTTCTATTTCTTATATCGTTCAAACAATCCTGGATGGAAGGATGACAATATTACGGAAAGGGTACATTTTTACTCGCCATATAGCGGAGATGCTGAGTCACAGACAGGCACAACAAAATGACTGTTAACAAGTAAGATTTCAGCCAAAGACCTCCTTCTGAATTAGACAACACAGACATTCACACAAACGCAACTCACACATATGTGACCACTGTCTCTGGCTGCTGAGGCCAAGAGTCTGGCCTTGGGCAGCCAGAAGCAGTGGTTTGTGTGTGTGTGTGTGTGTGTGTGTGTGTGTGTGTGTGTGTGTGTGTAATTCAGAAGAAGGCATTTTGGCTGAAAGTTTATTTGTTAACTGTCTTTTTGTTGTGCCTATTTGTGACTCAACACCTCTTTCATGTTGTTCACCTATTTATGATGGCACGATAACCACTGAAATTGAATGGACACAGACAAAGGGTTTGTGCCAGTAAATACAGTGTGCACCTATGCGGGATATCATAAAATCTGAATTATCAATTTTAGAACATTAAGTTATGTACATCGTCTTCATTGATGGTGCCCTGGTCATATACTATTAAATGAATGCAGCGTTTTGCCAGTGAAGTTTTTATCTGTTTAAACTTTTCCTATGTCTCATAACAAGTTTCACCTTTTTAGGCCATTATCCAATGATTAGCTTTATAGAAAAGCACAGCACATTACTGCTATGAAATGGAAACACAATGGTGTGAAAGTAAATTAATGTGTTCAACAGAATGCTGTACTCCCAACTGGAAGATGGGAAACTGCATCCTGGGAACCTTGGCTGAAATATTCATTAATTATGTTCCGAGGAATTTAAACAGACAGCTGACAAAATCATTTAATTCAAATGTTACGTTAATGACATTAGTCCTACTGAATGGTACAGAGGGAGACACTGGTAATGTGCAGTAACGACTACATAATACGCATGATAACATCAAATTCACCAATGAAGTAGAAGTAAATAACTGTATTAACTTCTTGGATATTACAATAAAGAAAAATGCACAAATTTGGATTTTTTTGGAAACCAACAACTACAGACAATTAATCAGTAATGGGTTGTGCCATTCAGTAATCCATAAAAAAAGGCAAACTTTCATGCAATGATATGAAGAATGATGAATCTTCAGCTTGCTGAACACAAGCTTAACAAAGAAATTTAGCCAAAGCCATTGATTCTGAACAAAAAAATGATTAATCAAATGTACTAACTACAATTTAAAAAGGAAGCCAAAAAAGATATTACTCTAGAGAGACAAATGACTACACAGAATTCTAATTCCGTAGTCCCCCATATCATGGTAACATTTCAAACAAAATAGCCAAAGCTTTAAACTATGAAAATCAAAATTGTATTTCACACTGAAAATGATATAAAACGTATTATAAGACACAGTGCCCATGGAATGAAATGATTAAATAAATCAGGAATAAATAAAATTGGATGTGATGATTGTAAAGTGATATATATACTGAGTTGACAAAAGTCAAGGGACAGCGATATGCACATATACAGATGGCAGTGTACCATGCATACAAGGTATACATTGGCAGTGCATTAGCAAAGCTGTTATTTATACTCAGGTGATTCATGTGAGAAGGTTTGCAACAACAGGAATTAACAGACTTTGAGCATGGAATGGTAGTTGGCGCTAGATGCATGGGACATTCCATTTCAGAAATTGTTAGGGAATTCTATATTCCAATAGCCATAGTCAAGAGTGTGACGAGAATACCACATTTCAGGTGTAGCCTCTCACCAAGGAAAAGGCAGTGGCTGACAGCCATCACTTGGAGTGGTTTTCTTGTTGGTTTATGGTTTTATGTAGCTGCTGGCTCACTGCTTGTAGTTGAAGCTGTCAGAACACTTCATGAGATCTGTCGCCTGATGTAACATTTACTGTATTTACATTTTTCTTTTAATCTGGTTGCCATAATTGATTCTCTTGAAGTAGAGCTCCTGCTAACCAGTGCCTCTGAAATCCCATGTACAGCCAAGGAAAGGATGTACAGCCGAGGATAGGCTCGACTTCTTCCTGTTCTGCAGCTGTTACTGGAGCAAAAGAAGATAACTTCTACTCACATCACAAAAAAGCATATGCACTACCTTCCTTTACAAGCAAATATTTCCTTGAATGGGTATACAAATCATTGGTGTGACTTGTGAACTGGAGTAGAACACAGCTTTACATATGATACATGCCTCGAAGGCTCAATATGTCAACCCAGATTACAATATACAGGGTGTATCAAAAACAATCATCCTATTTTTAAAAAAATCATAACTGTTATGTTATTTGAGATATGTGCGTGAACAACATACTGTTGGAAAGAGAAAACTCTTGGGTTTTGCATGGTTCTCACTAAGTATCACTGGCATCTGGAAGTGCAGGAATTTTTAAATCAAAGGATTACTGAATGATGGACCAGTCGTACTGGGCCACATGGTTCAGCCTTAGGGTTTTTTTTATATATATAAAGAAAGATGATGAGACTTACCAAACAAAAGCACTGGCAGGTCGATAGACACACAAACAAACACACACATAAAAAAAAAAACCTTCTGTTTATGTGCCTCCATTACCAACAACAATGAATGAGCCGAGACATCGCATAACAGCAGCTGTGGAAGCTGTAACTCAAGACATGCTCACTGCATGTGTGAGAATAACTGGAATACAGCATTGACATATGCCATGCATCTAAGGAGGGCACATTGAACGCCTATGAAAAGATACGAAAAAAAAAAAAAAAAAAACTTTTTGAATTTCCCGTTCATCAAGAAACACATTTCATTGTATATGTTTAATAGTTTCAGAAATATATATGTGCCAAATCAGATGATTCTTTTTGATGGACCCTGTATTTCATTTTTTAACAATATAATGTAATTGGATAGATAAAAAAATCTACTCAGCAAGCAGTGGCAGAACATGCATATAAAAGGAGGCTAAAATTATGCAAGCTTTCAGAGCCAATGGCTCCTTCCTCCGGCATAAGGGCTGAAGGGGAAGGAAGAGGGGTGAAGGAAAAGGACTGGAGAGGTCTAGGAAAAGGGGTAGATTTCGGAAAAGTCATTCAGAACCGCGGTTCAGGGGAAACGTTCCAGATGGGATAGAGGGAAACTGATTGTTGGGAACTGCACTGGACGAGATTTGGAAAACTGAGAGCTTAAAGGTGGAAGACAGGGTAATATGCAAGACAGAGATTAGTGCTAAAACACTGTGCATGAGTTAATAACAATGATAAGGTACATGCACCATCCATAAAAGAGGTGGTAGGGGGACAGTGAAAAATAGACAGGTAAAAAACTAAAAGAGGTAGGAAACTAAAATGGAATGAAAAAAGGAATAGTTACTTTAAAGAAATGCTGAGACGGAAGAAATTATCGTAAATTAAGGCCAGGTGGGTGTCGAGAACCAAGGACAAGTTGTAGTGCTAGTTCCCACCTGTGCAGCTCTGAGAAACTGCTGTCAGGGGGGAGAATCCAGATGGCACATATGGTGAATCAGGCACTGATGTCACGACTGTCATGTTGTAGATCATGCTCTGCAACACAATACTATGTGCTTCATGTCCGTTCACCCTAACTGCTACCTTGTTGGTAGCCATACTAATGTAGAAGACCAAACAGTGTTTACATAATGGCTGGTACACTGTGTGTCATTTCACAGATGTTCCTCCCTTTGATAGTATATGTTTTGCAAGCTACAGGGCTAGTACAGGTGGTGATGAGAGGGTGCATAAGCAAAATCTTAAAGGTCACAGGGGCAGAAGCTGTAGGTTAGAGAAATGGGTGCAGGAGTACTACAGGGTCTGACCAGTTTAAGAGAAGCCTAAAGGATTTATTGGTGGCCAACTCCTTCTACTCCATTGATGAATTTCTCAGTACGACCAATGTGTGTGTGTGTGTGTGTGTGTGTGTGTGTGTGTGTGTGTGTGTGTGTGTGTAAGTACAGTCTAACTTCCGCACCATTTCAGTGCAGTAATGTGTTCATTGTAAATAAGTATTATAGTAGTTCTATTACATGTTTATTACCTTATAAACAAAAATAAACTTTTTTTATTTTAAATTCAGTGCATTAGTGTTTGTAAAATGATTCTTTCATATAGTAGTCATTAAAAGAAAATGACGATCATTCCACTTGGGACCTGTGTAAGGTAATTAGCTTATTTGTTTCAGTTGTAAATATTTGTCATGTATTATTTTCTGACATGTTCTACATCCTGGAGGACCTCCTCACTATGTAAATCTAATCCAATCCAAACACCAAATTTTCAGCCAGTTTCAATGGAGGTGCAACTACTTAGGACATACTTGTACATGGAACAGGTATGTTACATGCCAGAATATAAGTACTTTGTTTGTAAGCAGATTTAATGTGAACAGAAGAAAGGATTTAGATATTCCAAAACTTTTGACAAGTCAGCCTCACCATGAGTCCATATAGCAAAGATGTCATCAATGTATCTAAATGCATTCCAAGCAAACCATGAAAATGTCAGCATAGGAAGGAGCCATCTAGTTCCTGCAGCCACACCTCTGACCTGTTTGTACATCTTCCCCTCAAAGATAAAGTAGTTGTTCATAAGTATAAAGCTGATTAAGATGAGCAGGAAGGATGCTTAGGTTTAGAATCAGGTAACTGAGGTAATGTTCAGCAGCATTCAGACCATGTAACATAGGGAATGCTGATATAGAGGAAGGTAGCATCAATAGTGACGAGCAAGGTGTCTGGTGGCAGTAGGAGGGGTACAGATTTCAAATGATATAGGTGATATGATAGCTGGTGTCTTTAATATAGGACATGGGTCCTTGTACCATAGGTTGCAGGTGTTGATCAACTAAGGTACATGTATGTTCAGTGGGTGCTTTGAAACCAGTAACTGTGGGATGGGCAGGGTAATTGTGTTTGTGTATCTTAAGAAGAAGCCAAAAGATGGGAGTGCATTGTCTGCGTGGGGTAAGAGGTTCTATGGATTGACGTGTCAGTCCTTGTGAGGGGCCTGACACCACTTTTTCAGAACAATGCAGATGAGAAATAGCATTACATGTCCTTGGGTCTCACAGCCCACCTGACCTTAATTCATGTTAATTTCTTCGTCTCAGCATTTTTTCTCTAATTATTCCCTTTTAAGTTTCTATGCCTTATATTTTGTGACCTGTACATTTTTCCACACTCCCACAAGCCTCAATTAACTCTTGCACGATGTTTTGTCAGTAATGTCTGTTTTGCTTATTACCCAATTTCCACCTACAAGCTCTCAGGTTTTCAAAACTCATCCAGTTCAGCGTCCAACAATCAGTCTTTCTATCCCATCTCATTTGATAAGTCTGCCCTGACCAGGAGTTCTGGGCGAGAGTTTTCTGGAACTCTCACCATTTCCTAAACCTCACCAGTCCTTTCCATTCATCCCTCTTCCTTCTCCTTCAACCCTTCTGCCAGATAAAGCCCTGGCTCCAAAAGCTTCACACACACACACACACACACACACACACACACACACACACACACAGGTACATGTACTGTCCAGTCACATTAATATGACCAGCTGCTGAAAGTTTGAATAGCCAACTTTCGTAGTGCAGACTGCAAGATGTGCAGGAAGAGGTTCTGGACAGTACCAACAGATATGCAGAGCCATGCACACTCCAGTGCTGTGGCCAGCTGTGCTAGGTTTGAGGAATCATAGGGCATACAGCTCGATCGAGGAGGTCCCACAAATTCTTGACTGGGTTTAAATCTGGGAAGTCTGATGGCTAGGGGAGTACGGTAAAGTCATCCTGGTCTTAGAACCATGCACATACACTGCGTTCCATTGTACCGCATGTAGATGCCATTGCGGTGAGACGAAACGAACTGCATGTGGGGGTCTAAACAGCCCCCAAGAATAGATGCATACTTGTGTAAATCCATTGTGCCTTTTACTAGAATGATGAGATCACCAAGAGAATACTACGAAATCATTCCCCAGACCTTAACACTCTCTCCTCTGGCCTTGACCCTCCTTACAATTGTAGCATGGTGTTTGCTTTCAGACGTTTCACATTGTACGTGCCAATGGCCATTTATCTGATGGAGCATAGAAAGTGAATCATCTGAGAAGGCCACCATCACCACTCAGTGGATCTCCAGTTGTGGTAATGGCATGCAAATTCTAGCCTTCAATGTCGATAAAGGGCAGTTTGCAGGGATGCACGAACCAGGCGACTGCTGTGGAGGCCCATACACAACTATGTTGGCTCAATGGTCACTGGACAGACACTGTTGGTAGTCCCTTCATTTATCTGGGCGGTCAGTTGCTCAATAGTTGCACATCTATTCACCAGTGCACAGCTCCCCAATCGTCGTTCACTCCTATCATCTATGACCTATGGTGCACCACATTTGCCTCGGCACCTGCTTTGAACAGCTCCATTTTGCCAGGCATGGTATATTTTTACCATGGTGGCACACAATAAAAACTTAGCCATTTCAGAGATGCTTCCACCCTTGGCGCAAAAGCCAATGATCAAGCCCCCTTTTGGATGTCAGGTAAATCAATCCATTTCTGCATTACGACAATGACTGCACTGTTATCTGCATCTCTTCAATATGCTTTATATACCCTTCACTGTTAGCACTGCCACCTGCCGTCTGTGACTGGACTGTGTATGTGTATGTGTAATTTGAAATTATTAGACTGCTCTCACTTTTATTATTTCATAAATGTTTTATCTTTGCACATTTCTCACCTTATGTGCACAAACTGACTGCCAAAACTACAAGAACAGTTACATTTGTACACTAAAATGATTAAAAAGACAAAATTTGAAATTTGCTGCTTTTTTATACTTACAACTTCTTTCTTAGGTAACTATCCTTCGGTTAATTTACTTTTGCACTATCGTGTTCCCATTTTTTTAAGGGTAATACCATACAGTAAGCTTTCTATACAACTGATCACTGAATAATGGCTTAAAAAGCCAAAACTAGTAGTGAAATGAAGAACAAGTTTAAAGAAATAACAGTCTAAGTAAAAAAAATGCCACATCCATCAAAAGTTGAGTGATTTTTTTTTTTTGTTTCTTCCCAGATACATGTCTGTGGCATTAGTACACAATGAAATCCTCCTGCCATAGTACTGTAGTACATTACTAGAGGAGCTGAAACTCATGTGGTATAGTCAACTAATTGGTTGGAGTATCACGCAGAATGTATTTTCTTCACATGAAGGAGAAAGACACTCCAAAAACCCACAGAAAGTTGTTGGAAGCATTTGGCCATAAAGCACCAGCATATGACACTGTATTCAAACGAGTATAAATGTTGATGAACAAAGTGGCCCTCATCCTCCTGGCATTGTACCAATGACTTCTTCCTTTTCCCCCTCACATGAAGAAACCATTGCATGACAAGCATTTCCAAAATGACAACAAAGTGATTTTTTTTAGATGGAACACTTCACAAACGATCAAAATGCAGACTTCTACATCCAAGGTCACCAACAAATCATCCATTGTTGTTGCAAAACGAACACTGAATGGCAGGCCACAGTGATCACAAAGGTTCGCACCATCAAGATCAAAGGCGAACTCCTTGGGATTACATACTGTGCAAGATGTTCAGCTAAGTATCCACTCTTTAATAGTGCATGTAGAATCATATTGGTGTAATGGGGTGATGAGTACAGATGGAATGTAATGGCATGCAACCAAATGGGTAACAGTCTGTCACGGAGCCTGTCATGAAACTGGAAAATGGATGATACTGTCTCTTAAGTCTCACCTCACTCAGGTTTCTGAACTTTACTACTTTTCCTAAGCCTAACCAGTCGTTTTCCTTCACCCTTCTACTTTCCACTACAACCCTTCTGCCAGAAGGAGCCACTGGATTCAAAAGACTGCATAAGTAACATCTTTTGTATGTGTGTTCTCCTGGTGCTGCTTGGTGAGAGACTTTTTATCTATCCAATTAAATTACACCTGTAAATTGTATCGAGCATCTTTGTTGTAACATGTGTGCCTTGTCCTCCCTAGAATATCAGTCGTTTTTCTTACGCAGTGCATGCACTGCATGGTCATATTGCTGCAGACTTATTCGAAATCTACTCATAATTGCTTTTTTTTACTATGCTGCAGATCATCTTCCATGAATGTAATTGTGTTTAGTACCCACTCCTCGGACAACGATTGCCATTTACAACATTTCACTGGAGATGGGATTTTTGGCTCCTCGTCTGACAACGATGATGAACAACACAGTTTGACGCCTGTTTCAATAGCACATTCACTTGTTAAACATGTATTTTCATCATTGTTCTCTTCATGTACATTGTCCACACAGCCAAGTATGTACAACACCACACATTCCACTGACTCATCTTGCAGAAATGCTAATATTTCATCTGCTACTTCTTTCACACTCTGCAAAATTTCTTAGTCACAAAATGTCAACTTCAGCAACTGCTTTAGTAGATATAATGCAATGTTTGTTTTGTATCAACACTACTAGCACTGTAGCGAGTTACTCATCGACTCAGCAGGTCAACCACGCCCCACAGCCTCATGCTGTACTCACCATTGGATACCTCCAGCCCTGCCCCCTGTTGCCATTAGCAGCCAATATTGTGGCTGCATTGTAGACAAAAAATGGGGGTTCGAGCACAGTGAACATCATTGGCCTTTTGTAAGCTCACACTCAAGGGGTTTCATGCAAAACTTTCAATATTGTCCATTGCTAGAATTTCATTGCTTGCATTCTTCCAATTTTTTCCTGGTGTGTCTCAGCTTACCTTGAAACCTCACAGATGTAACGTACAGTTAGTCTTGGTTTATCGAACAGGCGCTTCTCTCTTACCACATGAAGGAACCCTTTACTGTGTACGCTCATTTGTGATTATATGTTTGAGTCTGCCTCCTCTTTTTCCATGAAGGTTGGATTTTATGCTATTTTAATTTGACTGAAGACAATTTTAAATAACAACATGGTTAATAGTTAATTTTGTAGAAGTACAGTAACAATACCATTTGCTGTGAGTTATAAGTTATAATTATAACGGAAAAGGTGCTGGACACACTGACAGTTAATGAGCAAAATTATGACAAAAAACAAAGAAAAATGTAGGATAATATTAGAGAATACTGTCCACTTACTTTAGTAAAGTGAGAGTGTTCCACGAGAGGAAATAACGGTGGCAAAAGCCAGAACGCCCCGAACCTGAGGCTTCCCATCTCCGTACTGCCTCTGCCAATACTATGTGGTCACTGCAGCTTCCTGCAGCAAGCTCACGTTTTACAGCATCCACTTGACTCTCTTTTCCCTACAACATCAAATGACCACCAGCCATGTCATAACCAAGAAGTAACAATTTGTTCAGATATGACTAGGGACTATGACTGGTCACGTAAGTTGAAATGCATGGAAAGCAAATGGCAAGCTTCAATGCATTGTTAAGATAAATGTTACAATACTGCTCTACCGCACGGGTGTCCAGTATTTTGGCTCAAGGAGTATACCCTGGCGTGAGTGCACGCCCCCCTCCCCCCTACCCCACACTACATTGTCTGAGCAGGAGAGGGAAAAACTGTGAATGCACTGATGGTAGTACAGTCATACTGCATATGATGGTTTTATATTTAAGATTTCGCAACAACATACAGGGTATGGCCAAACTTTCAGGAAACATTCCTCACACACAAATAAAGAGAAGATGTTATGTGGACATGTGTCCGGAAACACTTAATTTCCATGTCAGAGCTCATTTTAGTTTCGTCAGTATGTACTGTACTTCCTCGATTCACCGCCAGTTGGCCCAATTGAAGGAAGGTAATGTTGACTTCGGTGCTTATGTTGACATGCGACTCATTGCTCTACAGTACTAGCATCAAGCACATCAGTACGTAGCATCAACAGGTTAGTGTTCATCACGAACGTGGTTTTGCAGTCAGTGCAATGTTTACAAATGCGGAGTTGGCAGATGCCCATTTGATGTATGGATTAGCACGGGGCAATAGCCGTGGCGCGGTACGTTTGTATTGAGACAGATTTCCAGAAAAAAGGTGTCCTGACAGGAAGACGTTCGAAGCAATTGATTGGCGTCTTAGGGAGCACAGAACATTCCAGCCTATGACTCGCGAATGGGGAAGACCTAGAACAATGAGGACACCTGCAATGGACGAAGCAATTCTTCATGCAGTTGATGATAACCCTAATGTCAGCGTCAAACAAGTTGCTGCTGTACAAGGTAACGTTGACCACGTCACTGTATGGAGAGTGCTACGGGAGAACCAGTTGTTTCCTTACCATGTACAGCGTGTGCAGGCACTATCAGCAGCTGATTGACCTCCACGGGTACACTTCTGCGAATGGTTCATCCAACAATGTGTCAATCCTCATTTCAGTGCAAATGCTCTCTTTACGGATGAGGCGTCATTCCAACGTGATCAAATTGTAAATTTTCACAATCAACATGTGTGGGCTGACGAGAATCCGCACGCAGTTGTGCATCACGTCATCAACACAGATTTTCTGTGAACGTGTGGGCAGGCATTGTTGGTGATGTCTTAATTGGGCCCCATGTTCTTCCACCTATGCTCAATGGAGCACGTTATCATGATTTCATACGGGATATTCTACCTGTGCTGCTAGAACATGTGCCTTTACAAGTACGACACAACATGTGGTTCATGCATGATGGAGCTCCTGCACATTTCAGTAGAAGTGTTCGTACGCTTCTCAACAACAGATTCAGTGACTGATGAATTGTTAGAGGCGGACCAATTTCATGGCCTCCACGCTCTCCTGCCCTCAACCCTCTTGACTTTCATTTATGGGGGCATTTGAAAACTCTTGTCTACACAACCCCGGTACCAAATGTAGAGACTCTTCGTGCTGGTATTGTGGACGGCTGTGATACAATACGCTATTCTCCAGGGCTGCATCAGCGCATCAGGGATTCCATGCGACGGAGGGTGGATGCATGTATCCTCGCTAACGGACGACATTTTGAACATTTCCTGTAACAAAGTGTTTGAAGTCACGCTGGTACGTTCTGTTGCTGTGTGTTTCCATTCCATGATTAATGTCATTTGAAGAGAAGTAATAAAATGAGCTCTAACATGGAAAGTAAGCGTTTCTGGACACATGTCCACATAACATATTTTCTTTCTTTGTGTGTGAGGAATGTTTCCTGAAAGTTTGGCCGTACCTTTTTGTAACACCCTGTATATCACAAAACAAAGCAAATTTTCATTGTTATTAAATTATTTTTGGTGTGCTGAAGAAATAATTTTTGTCTGGTGCAAGTTGTTGGCAAATGCACAGATGCAGACGATTTCACTGATTTTCACACTAAAGTAGCCACCTACTCATGACTGACTTACTTTTGCAATCTTTCACACTAATATGATGATCGAAATATTGCAGCACTTTTGTGAATTCATTATGGAAATGTGGAAACTCTGCCTGTGGCAAGCAATGTCATTAAAATGGGAATTCCTTTGCAGGTTAATCAGTTATATCTGCACATGCACAGGGATGCTTCCAACTGAAATGGCAAATTGTCTCAACAACAGATGTAAGATTGACAGTGTCCTCAAAACATTTAGGTAACTATCATTTAATTCTTTCAATGCCACAATGAATTCTTCAAACTTGGTGTTTTCTGTGATGGGAGCGAGCTTAGGGTACTGGACTGTGTTTGTCGAAATGTAGTTCTTCCATAACGTAATTTTCTTTTTAAATGCATCCCCCATCAGCTCAGAAAGAAGTTGTTCCTCACCTCGCAGTGCCTTACTGCAGGCTGTGTGCACTCAAATCCACTTAAAATGTGAGGTCTGCAATCAATTCTAGATATTCTAATTCTCATTCCTGTACGCCTTTTTCCTACATAAATTTAACAGCGGTGAGTTTTAAATTGAATAATTTATTGATCCAGGCCTTTCCCTTGGCTTAACCCATGTACTTTGCGCTAATATTCAGCGTAAACTGCTTCTTGATGTGCTGAACACTGAGGTCCATCTGTCGATCACTGTAATTCATTGTTCTTTCATGGTCAACTAAATATTAAAAAAAGAATTCTTTCTGCATGGTACTGTAATATCGTTTCCTGGCAAATTTGCAGTACCCATTGCTTAAGGGGGGGGGGGGGGGGGGGGCAATTGATGAAAAACACACACTATTTCAAAAATGAACCAAATCCACAGTTTTGGAGATACGGCAATGAAATTTTGTGCCAAGCTTTACACGAAAGTAACACATTTACATATAAACTCCTCTGAATGTATATATTTAACTTTTTTTGAATGAAATTTGAAGTTTTATTTTCAAAAAATAATGTATGTTCCTTTTTCTCAGAAGGTATTCAAGAGATTTCTACAAAAATTTCTCTGCTTCATCTCTTTATATGTTTCTCTCATGAGGTTTGTGGAATAGGTCAAATGGGAGAATTTTCATAATTTTTTAATTATAATTCCATAAGTACAATTTTAAATTGTGCAAAATTCCAAGCACTTTGCCCCTTGCAATCATAATTTTAAAATTTGCTCTTGACACAACATTTATTAGGTTTACAGAAATATATGTAAAAAAATTCATAATTCTAGCATTCATAGAATTTGAGGAAAAGGTACATAAACTTTAAAAAACAAACTTTTCAGGAAACGCAATTTAAAGTTCAACTCAACTTTTTTCCTTATGCCACTTCTTCTGAAGGCACCGCATTTGTACTCTGGGTCGTCTTGCCCTTCAAGATTTCTCTTCTGGTTTCATGTTGTCTGTCTTCTTTCCTTTACCAGCTCTTCAACTGACTTTTCAGCTGCAGACACGCACTGTAAATCTATTTTTCTCAGGATGTCTTGAGTAAAATTTCCTACCCTGAAGCCCATTCTTTCTAATACCTTCATCCTCCCGATGTTCCCATAATTAAATACTATTACTGCGTCATAAGTTGCAATTCTGACAACTGTAGCACATGCAAATGTGTTTTTAGGGCGTCGTTTCCATATGAGTGAATTTATAGACTCATCTGGATTTTGGGTTTTGCAATGAACACACTTTTTGAGAAGTGCAGGATTGGCCAAAGATGATCTATAAAACCAGAGTATATTAAAAACAAAGATTCCATGACTTACCAAACAGGAAAGCGCTGGTAGATAGGCACAGTAAAAAACACACAAACACACACACAAAATTTCGAGCTTTCGCAACCCCCCGGTTGCTTCGTCAGGAAAGAGGGAAGGAGAGGGAAAGATGAAAGGATGTGGGTTTTAAGGGAGAGGGTTAGGAGTCATTCCAATCCCGGGAGCGGAAAGACTTACCTTAGGGGGAAAAAAAAAGGACAGGTATACACTCGCACACACACACATATCCATCCACACATATACAGACACAAGCAGACAAGCAGACACAAGCTTGTGTCTATATATGTGTGGATGGGTGTGTGTGTGTGTGTGTGTGTGTGTGTGTGTGTGTGTGTGTGTGTGTGTGTGTGTGTGTGTGCGCGCGCGCGAGTGTATACCTGTCCTTTTTTCCCCCTAAGGTAAGTCTTTCCGCTCCCGGGATTGGAATGACTCCTTACCCTCTCCCTTAAAACCCACATCCTTTCATCTTTCCCTCTCCTTCCCTCTTTCCTGACGAAGCAACCGGGGGTTGCGAAAGCTCGAAATTTTGTGTGTGTGTTTTTTATTGTGCCTATCTACCAGCACTTTCCCGTTTGGTAAGTCATGGAATCTTTGTTTTTAATATATTTTTCCCATGTGGAATGTTTCTTTCTATTTTATTTAAACCAAAGAGTATGTAGGATGACCTTCTAGATGTATCCTGCACACATTTGGTTGAAAGTAATATGCAGAATCGTTGTTCACTGAGCTGTATTGAAGTGCTGCTTCAAAACGTGAGCATGGCAGGGAGGCCATGTCACACTTTTAATTAATTTTCAGGCACTTCGGATGCGATTTCAACATTGAAACTTTGGGAACTTATTGTCCATGAGTTGTACTAACAAATAAAAAATAAATAAAAAATTGACATTTTTGGTCAATTTCATCAACGTCCCCCCCTTAAGCAGCAGCATAATATACATTGAGAATTCTCATTCCTCTCTTCTGTGATTCCTATTTATTTTTAAAAGCTTGTGATGATACATTGCTGGACTATCTCCTTTTGTACAAACAGCTACTGGACCTGTAAATATCCTCCATACAACAAACGAATAGTAAAGGGTGAACAGCACCAACACCATGATTCTGCCAAGGTGAAGAGAGGTATAAAACAAAAATGCCATGTCACAATACTAAATGAAGTACTGGGTACTTCCAGGAAGGAATGAGCAAAGGCAATACAGGTGGAGCATTCGCCCGCTTGTGACCCGTGTCATGTTTGGCACACAATGGCTGGCCCTGCTCTAATGTGTAAAATCCACACCATGAAAGGACTAACACGTTACAAAACATATACAAAGAATGCTTAAATTAGTCACAGGCCCTTTTTTTTAAAATAAAAAGACAGTTATCAGAAATCCAGATAATTTTTAACTGGCAGTTATTCTTTAAAAATATTGTCATAAAATCTATAGAATTGATTTTTCGAGCTACGAACATTCTTCAGTCCATAAACATTGATCTCGTAGAGCTCGTGCAGACAAAAAATTCGTCACACTCCATAAGCGAATGGAACAGGAATAATATAAGGTAAAACAGAAACCAGAGGCTGAAAATACCACTTCAGTTGTAAAGTTCTTTTATTATCACACGACCAGTTTCGGGCTCTTATACGCCCATCTTCAGGTGTCACAACTTGGTGCTGTGACCCCTGAGTGCCGCGGCAGACATGTGTAAGGCGCGGTGTGCTGCCTTCGAGCACTTTATTTATTTTTTTATTTGGCCTTAGGTAGTGCACCACGCCTTGTACACGTCTGCCACAGTGCTCGGGGGTCACAGCACCAAGGTGCAACACCTGAAGATGGGTGTATGAGAGCCTGAAACCAGTCATGTGATAATAAAAGAACTTTACAACTGAAGCGGTATTTTCAACCTCTGGTATAATGCTCAGTTGTGGATGTTCCTCCAACAGAATTGTTTGTAGTTAAACAGAAAGTATCCCCCGTCACACACTTACCAGGAACTGACTGAGTATGTGTGTGTCAGTAAGGGTAAGAGCCATCTGTGTGCTGTAATTTATGCTGAGAAGCTTCAACTAACAAAACAATTCTCTACTCACAATGGAATGTCTAAGGACCGTGAGGTGGATGTGCATAGAGACATATCCACACACAGTCGTTCTGTTATGATGCTGACACCAAATTCTACTTAATATTGTGTACTTTGTTACAGCTGGAGAAATGAAACTTGTATTCTGATTACATGAAAATAATCTGAAGGGTATACTGTACTAAAATGTAACAGTTATGGGTACATATTTCATATTTCGTATTTCACATTTAAATACATAAACAAATAACAATATATTCTAAGAATGAGTACACTAGCCATACTGGGGATGCGAACTTTTTAATTATTTACTTATACAATGTGTCATGGATGTCTTCAAAATAATGACAGTCTGTGAAACGAAAAACTTAAGGAAGCTGAAAATGTAATACAATGGAAGGACATTCTTTTATTGCTTAAATATGACTCATTTGTGAATATGAGAAGAATAACTGTCACACTAAATTAGTATAAAATGACCTATATATTTCAACAGCATTATTATAATTGCTTTTAAGATGATAGTCATCAAATTAACAGCACAACATCTCAAATTCAATGAAATGACTGGCTTGTCTGAAAAGATGTTCACTGCATTAAATAATACTTTTAACACTTAGAAACAAGTCATTTGCATTCACGTCACACATTCTATTTATTTAAATTTTTTTGGGGAATTTATAGTTTTCTCTTAATTCGATCTGCAAAGGAAACCTGAATTTGGTAAAAAGGAAGATTTCTGTGAAGTAATTGCAAAATGCAAATTTGCTACAAACAGTTTATGGAGGCTTCACATACTTTTTTAAAATGTAATCACAATATTGTCCAACATACAAGTTCCTTCAGAAAAAGTAACCTTCAGTTAAATATGTACCATAAAATGCACTTAAAGTTTATAAACACAATAGAAAAGAAGTACAAAATTGCTATACAAGATGTGTTTCATGCAATCAGTGGTTTTCATTTTTTGCAACTGAGACAGCAAAAGGAGGGAAAAACTCTGGAAGACGATAAATAAAAACATGTAAGCCTACCCTGTACACACAACCTGTGAAGCAGCTTTGAGCTTAAGAAATGAAGTATGAACAATGTGACCCAAGCATATATCAATATCACCCAATTGCCACTGCACGAATTGTGAATTTTTACAGCTATGTTTGGTCAACTATAGAACAAGACTTCACTGTATTTACTATTGTGCTCTAATGACATACTGGTTTCACTGAAAAACTATTTTACCTAGGAATAAACTGCAATGAATTTAACGGGTGTGGCAGAACCAAGCAATTTTATATTTTATTGAAGCGTAGTGAACTAGAACTACAGACTGATAGTGTACGTTATTTGAAAGAACACTTCGTGTCTTTGTTGGTCACAGCTTCCTAGAGAGCTGATGTTTACAGTGTTGGCAGTAGCACTGATTTTCTTGCTACACAGCACAGCATGTTTAGCAAACTTTATGAAGCACTTGACAAATGAACTGAAACAATTTCAAATGTGGTGATAATGCAGTATTTGTTTTGGCAACATTTTGAAAAGGCCAGAATGTATAAATAACATTTTGCAAAACAATTATGCAATAAATAATGGTTTTTATATGACATTGCAATCATTTACACAGCCATAACGTGCATAACAACTTAACATATCTTTGTATTTGGATAGGTCATGTTAATTGCTAAAGTGTCCCCCCCCCCCCCTTGTGAAATATAAATGTACTTGGATAAAATTTCACAATTTAAAAAAATTCTGTCCACCAACTGTTTTGCTTTGATTATCAGAAAAACTGTGTGTATTTCTTCATCACTGCAGACTTCTGTACCTCTGTGTCTTCTTCCGCACTTGTAGCTAAAATGCTCTCTCAGTTCTAAAGCTTTACTAAATGATCAAGTCCCTTTCTCCAGAAACACTCACATACTGACTTTTGTTTACAACAGGGAAATAATTCTTTACAATTTGTACTATTACATGTACATTGCATGACATGAGATGAATAACAGATTTCTCTAATCTTAATGGCAGTTCAGCTTCTTCTCTAGTTCCTGTGAAGTCGTGACGACTGTCACAGTATTCGCTGCTCTATGGCACGTGGCATATCTCCAAGTGGTACAAGAGTACACGGAATAAATTGTCCAAATCAGCAGGTACCACAAAGCGTGATAAAGCAGCTACTGTCGTCCCATGTCATAGAAATGTTGCATCATTCTGCACCATATTTCATGCACAAATGAAATAAATTTCCTAATATCAAACAAGTCTAAACTCATGACTTAAATTAAAAAATATTTTCAGGGTGGCGATCCTCACACATTGGTACAATGGATCTTGTGCAACACATAACTTCGGCAAAAATGATACATTATACTACACTGGTCCCTCTGTCTGTCCATGTTACTGGAATGTGCCTTTTTTTTTGTGGATGATCCTAGAATCTTCAGTGTATACTAATATGACAGAAACTATTGAGGGCATAAGAAACAAACTCATAATGAAGAAGATACCATAATAATCAATGTTCTTTAGGATGTTGTGGTAAGTATGTTCTCTCTTGACAAAGGTTGCATTGTCAACAACAGTGGTCACCTGAAGGACATGATTACAAAAAGTGAGACATGCAATAAACGGTAGGTAGTGATCTTTCAAATAACATACACAAAGGGAGTGTAGCTTGAATTCTACAATGCTTAAACATTATGTTTGGGGATTACTGTTTTTGCTACACCTCGTATTACAAATAATGTTTCTTACCAGTGGTATTACAAAGGCATCCTTGAAGCTGAGACTGGCAGCAATGGAGAATATAGGGTCAATACAACCAAAGATTGCTGCCATGAGAATCATCTTGCCAGTCTGAGGGTCCAGTGGGAGGCGAGCCAGGTGGAAGCCCAGAGGAGTGAGGGTCTCGTCCTGGTCAAGTGCACCTAGTGTGTGCAGCAGCTGTAAATAAAACCTGAATTAATATACAGAAAGGAGAGGGAGACAATAAAATCTGCATTTTTTGTAAATTAATTCTGAAGAGAGAAAAAGATCTATAGTGCCAGTTTATGCATTTCTTTTTAACAATTAATTCAAATTTACAACTGATGTTGTATGATGTTGAAGATAGCACACAGTAAGTGCTGGAACAGCCAATCAATTTACCCATAAGTTCAAGTGTCTGTAATTTCAGTTTAGAACTGTAACAACTGGCTTCATCAATTACTTTTAAATTCTTGGGTTTGGCTCCACATCATCATCCTTGTGAAAACACCTGATCAAGATTTCAGCCTTCTCTGTTAGTTACATACTCCATAGCTCAAATGAAGGATTCTTTTAGTAAAATGATATGGAATGCATGTCGTGTGTGTGGGTCTATTTTTGATGAAGGCCTTGCTGGCCGAAAGCTTATTTGTGACCATCTTTTTGTTGTGCCTATCTGCGACTCAGCACCTCCGCTATATGGTGAGCAGCAATTTTCCTTTTCATAATATTGTTACATTCGGTCCTGGATTTTTCCATTGTATGATACGGAATGAGTCAGTTTAGAGGATAAGTATAAATGACTGTTGTTAACATTAATGAATATATGATTTTTTTTAGTCCTCATGCAACTACACTTAAAAACCAAGTGATCTTTTTGGGCTACCAATTTTTAAATGGAAATTCGTCGATGAAATACAATGAGTTCTACAGCAGAAATGATGTTAGGTTAGATTTAAAGCTGGCTTTGCTGACTGTCAGATATTTTATGTTACTGGGCAAATGGTCAAAAAATTTTGTTGCTGCATATTGAACTTCTCTCTGAGGCACTGACAGCTTTAGTAATGGGTAATAATGATCATTTTTTCCACTAATGTTGTAGGTATGGATATCACTATTCTTCTGTAATTGTCATGAGTTATTTCATTCTTCTGGTTTATTTGAAATGCCTAACTCCTTGAAGAGGTACCTACATGACAAATGCGCACTGACACCACGGCACACTTTTGTGCGATCAATACTTTCTTTTTAAGTGATGAGTTGCACCACAAAATCATTCCATACGACATTACTGATTGGAACTATGCTAAATATGCCAGGAAGTTGATTTGTTTGTGCCTAACACTAGCAATTATAAAAAAGCAAAAGTAGTTGGACTTAATTGTTTGACTAGCTCAGTAATATACATCTACCAGTTCACATTTTTCAATGGGTACACCCAAAAATATGGAGCATTCTACCCTATTTACTAACTCCTGTTCATCTGGTACATTAACTGTTGGTATGATTCATCTGTTGTACTGAATTAAACATAGGGTGTTTTCTCAAAATTTAGGGAGAGTACATTTTCGAGGCCCACTTAATAATTGTTTAAAAATATTATTAATAATCTCTTCTATTGTTTTCCCTCTTGTGGGATTTATTTTGACACTAGTATAATCTGCAAAGAAGTACCAAGTTTGCTTGATGACACTTAAGTGGTAGGTCATTCACATACATAAGGAAAAGGAGCAGGCCTAACACTGAACCATGAACCATGTCGGACTCCTTTTGCGATTTCTCTCCAGTCAATAAAAATTTCTTACTATTACAACACTGTCTGAATTATTCAGAACAACTTCTGCATTCTGTTTGGTCAGTATGTTTCAAACCAGTCGTGTATAAAGCCATTTATTCCATGAAACTTAAGTTTGTCAAGAGTATAACATGATCCATGCAATCAAATGCCTTGGAAAGATGAGAAAAGTTACCAAGTGGCAACATTTTGTAATTTAAGGCTTGTAATATTTCGTGAGTGAATATATAAATAGCATTCTCAGTCAAGCAACCCTTCTGGAGTCTAAACTGTAATATACTAAGTAAATTGCTTCTACTTAAATATGAGACTACTCTCAAGTACATTACTTTTACCAACATTTTATAAAAATATGTCAGTAACAGAGATAATTATTCAGACTTTCTTGTCCACTCCCTTTTTAAAAAAAAAAAAAAAAATCAAACAAACAAACAAACAAACAAACCTTTAAGAACTGCATGTTTTAATCTATCTGGAAAAATTCATGTGCCACTAACACGTTATATACACTCCTGGAAATGGAAAAAAGAACACATTGACACCGGTGTGTCAGACCCACCATATTTGCTCCAGACACTGCGAGAGGGCTGTACAAGCAATGATCACACGCACGGCACAGCGGACACACCAGGAACCGCGGTGTTGGCCGTCGAATGGCGCTAGCTGCGCAGCATTTGTGCACCGCTGCCGTCAGTGTCAGCCAGTTTGCCGTGGCATACGGAGCTCCATCGCAGTCTTTAACACTGGTAGCATGCCGCGACAGCGTGGACGTGAACCGTATGTGCAGTTGACGGACTTTGAGCGAGGGCGTATAGTGGGCATGCGGGAGGCCCGGTGGACATACCGCCGAATTGCTCAACACCTGGGGCGTGAGGTCTCCACAGTACATCGATGTTGTCGCCAGTGGTCGGCGGAAGGTGCACGTGCCCGTCGACCTGGGACCGGACCGCAGCGACGCACGGATGCACGCCAAGACCGTAGGATCCTACGCAGTGCCGTAGGGGACCGCACCGCCACTTCCCAGCAAATTAGGGACACTGTTGCTCCTGGGGTATCGGCGAGGACCATTCGCAACCGTCTCCATGAAGCTGGGCTACGGTCCCGCACACCGTTAGGCCGTCTTCCGCTCACGCCCCAACATCGTGCAGCCCGCCTCCAGTGGTGTCGCGACAGGCGTGAATGGAGGGACGAATGGAGACGTGTCGTCTTCAGCGATGAGAGTCGCTTCTGCCTTGGTGCCGATGATGGTCGTATGCGTGTTTGGCGCCGTGCAGGTGAGCGCCACAATCAGGACTGCATACGACCGAGGCACACAGGGCCAACACCCGGCATCATGGTGTGGGGAGCGATCTCCTACACTGGCCGTACACCACTGGTGATCGTCGAGGGGACACTGAATAGTGCACGGTACATCCAAACCGTCATCGAACCCATCGTTCTGCCATTCCTAGACCGGCAAGGGAACTTGCTGTTCCAACAGGACAATGCACGTCCGCATGTATCCCGTGCCACCCAACGTGCTCTAGAAGGTGTAAGTCAACTACCCTGGCCAGCAAGATCTCCGGATCTGTCCCCCATTGAGCATGTTTGGGACTGGATGAAGCGTCGTCTCACGCGGTCTGCACGTCCAGCACGAACGCTGGTCCAACTGAGGCGCCAGGTGGAAATGGCATGGCAAGCCGTTCCACAGGACTACATCCAGCATCTCTACGATCGTCTCCATGGGAGAATAGCAGCCTGCATTGCTGCGAAAGGTGGATATACACTGTACTAGTGCCGACATTGTGCATGCTCTGTTGCCTGTGTCTATGTGCCTGTGGTTCTGTCAGTGTGATCATGTGATGTATCTGACCCCAGGAATGTGTCAATAAAGTTTCCCCTTCCTGGGACAATGAATTCACGGTGTTCTTATTTCAATTTCCAGGAGTGTATATAGTCACTAAGGCCATTACTTATTAAGTTAGAACAACTTTTCAAAATTCTGTTTGAAATTCCATCAACACTATATGAGTGTTCATTTTTTGAATTCCATTAATTTCTGTGAGAGATGTTCGTCCTACTTCTAGTTCCTTAATATTTTATGGAATGACGTTTTTAACATACGAGGTCTGTTCAAAAAAAATTCTGGACCGTTCTTAATTTTGAGCCAATGCTGTGTTGGAGTGAAATATGGTCGGCATCCCTGCACACGCCTGTGTTTAATGGGTAACTGCTACAAGTTTCGTTGTTGTATGTATGTTAGTTATTGTTCAGTACTGCATTGAGTAGAATGTTGCGTTGCACAGTTTGTGAATTTCGAGATGGTAGAGTTAGAGGAACAAGGCATCTGCATTAAATTTTGCATGAAATTCAAGGAAACCTTTACAGAGACACACCAAATGATGCAGGAAGCCTACGGTGATGAGTGCTTAAGTTGTACTCTGTGTTACGAATTGTTAACACGGTATAAAAATGGCTGAACGGAAGTTAAGGATGACCCTCATTCAGGATGCCCTTCGATGTCTACTGACGATGCTCATGTCAGGAACATTAATGAAATCGTGCATTCCAATCTAAGACTGACTGCCTAGAGATTTCAGAAGAATGTAACATTTCAGTTGGACCATGTCATGAAATCCTGACACAGCATCTTGGAATGCATCGTGTTGCCACCAAGTTCATCCCATGGCTCATGAGTCAACGCCAGAAAGATTTTCAGCCAACGCCAGAAAGATCTTCAGCCCGTAATCTGTAAAGAGCTATTTAGGTGTGTGTGTGTGTGTGTGTGTGTGTGTGTGTGTGTGTCGGTGCTTAGAGGCACTCAATGCCGAAGTTATCCGTGCCGTTACATACATTAAAAGAAACAAGTGTGGACAAAAACTGATAAAATGGGGTCATACACGCAAAGATAGTGGGAAAAGATAAAGATGCTATACGAGAGACTAAAACATAAGTTAAACGAGAAAGGAGCTAAAAGAATGCCACAGGAAATTGTCACTGGCTGGTCACTTAAGTAAAATATGGGCGAGGCAGTCACCTTGTGAATGAGTTAAACCCTCTCCCTAAAACATCGGTAAAAACAAAGGACAATTCAGAAAACTTTGAAACTCTAATCACATTCATTTGATTATTTCTTAAAGGAGATTGCAGATCCGTCAGCAAATCAGCTGCGGCTAGCTGGTCAGAAAGAAAAACACAGTCCAATAAAATGTGGGGCACAGTTATCTGCACGCCACAAGCACCACACATTGGAGAGTCATCTCGCTGGAGCAAGAAGCAACGCATCACGGGGTTGTGACCTATGCAAAAACGAGTGAAGAGAACCTCATCCCGTCTACATGGCTGGAAAGAAGTACACCACAACAGCGTTGTGGGCTTTACTAAATGGAGCTTATTGTCAGTCACTTCCAGCCTATCATCCTCCTACTAATGCAAGACCTGAACTCAACAGCAAGATGATAGCATGCAGGGGGATGGCACACTGAAATATCTGAAGATTAGGGCATGCCTCCTTGTATGCTAGATCTGCCCTTTCATTCCCTGCAATGCCAATGCACCCAGCAGAAAGCCACCTCCTTCCCCAGTCATTGTAGTTGGAAGAGGTTATCCTGGATGGTCTGAACTACTTTATCTGCTGGGTACAAAAATCTCAACAAATGAAGGGTACTTAGAGAATTGAAACTGACAAGAAATTTAACACTGGAAGAACACCCATCTGCTCCAGTGCCCGCAAGATAGCAGACAATACTGCATCAAAGACAGTAAATACTTGAAGCAGTTGGACCTTAAGGACACGATCAGGGAAAAGAACAGAGCAACCAACAGAATCCCCGTTTAGACTCATCCATAAAAAAAAGCTACATAGTTGGGGTCCTAAGATAAAATGTCAGAAAATGTCATATCAAAAACGAAAGCAGGAGTGCAATCTCTCTTGTACTGCGCCAAATCTAAAATCACTCTGGGCCTCTTCAGTAACCAGGGCGACAGGTGGTTAAAACCCTGGATTTGTGGTCGTACTAGCTCCACACTGAGGGACTCCAGCACACGTTGCATGGACTCCAAAAGGCATCATAGCTTGCAGACAGTTGGAAAAAAGATGTTCCAGAGGCAGATGAGCAACAGTATGCAGCACAGATGCTGGGTACTGGACTGGCCCTATAAGCACCTGTGGCCAGCCGGAGCTCCTCCTGGTGGACAGAGTCAATGATCTTCAAATAGGAAAGCCTCACCAATCCATACACTGTGCAATTGTAGTCCAAATGTTAACGCACAAAAGCCCCATAAAACTGGAGGAGATGTGTCCTGTCCACTCCCCATGATCTGCGGCTAAGATATTCAGTACCCTCAGGGTTGAGGGTTTCAGGTCTCCCAGGTGCAGCAACCATGACAATTTGAAGTAAAAAATGAGGCCCAGAAACTGACTGAATCACTAAAACTTAGGATGGTGTCCCTCATATGCAAGACAGATAAATTAAAAATACTACCAGAATGATTAAAATGGACACACACACACACACACACACACACACACAGACACACACACACACACACTTACCTGCATAAAACTGAAAACCCATCTTTGCAACCCACACCTCTAACCTCTGCACTGTAAGTTGCAACTGATGGCTCACTGATGCAACACTGGATGAGGAACACAAAACAGTAGAATTATCTGCAAATAAGGAGCATTATACCAGATTCCTTACCATAGACATGATACTGTTGATGGCTATGGCAAAGAGGGTAACACTTAAAACACTGCCCCTAAGGTACACCATTCTCTTGCTCGAAATGATCGTCAGTGTGTAACGAAGCAGGATTGCCCACTGCTATCCTGTTTTGGTTTTGCACTCCTTCAGTAACTTAGTTAAGCAATGAATTTTTATTTTTTTTTCATTTTCACTACTCAGATTCTGACTACAGATTCTGTGGCCTTCAGCCTCATAGTAAAGAATTCAGAAATAGTTTAAATAAAATTCCCCTAGTAAAATCTATTATTTCAGTACATTCTAATGTCTATTCTGAAAGTAATGAGCTAATCAGTTTTATGGGAAATGCATACTATTAACAGTGATGGACAATGACATATATTGTGCAATACACATTAAGTAAAATTCGAGTGAGCTAATAGATCAAATTCAGCTATAAGACTGCGTCCAAAAGAAAGCCTAAATTTTACTGATTCCAGCAAAGTGTTTAAATTAACCTAAAGTCTGTTAGTTAAATAGATATTAAGACTTAAAACCTGTAGCCTGTATGACTTTCAGTGACAATTGTGACCAAACTACCAAATAATTCCGAGATCTGTTTCGAAACTTTTGCTACCTTTACTTTTCTACGTAAAATAACTCCAGTCTCAACTTTGTAAGTGTGTTAATTAAGAATTAAATAAATTTGAATATATAAAAATTATTGTTCAAGAGGGCTGCCGTGGTTATAAGTCGGGAATTCCCACGGCGGATGCATAAGTTAGTTCCACGTATTTAAATTGATACAGCTCACTCATGTTATTTAAATAATAAAACCCAATGGTTAACTTCAGAACCAGTTAGAAAGGATCATTTTAACCCTGGGAAATTATAAACTAAATATATTAACAGAAATAGTCAAATATTCAAGCGCTCGTCTATATAAGGTCCGAGCTAGTGCAGTTTTCAGTTAGTTCTCGGTCAGATTCTCTTGGAGCAAAAGTGTGCAAGTCAGTTAATTTTTCAGGTCGTACCAAAAAAGTATAATTGTGAATACTGTTAAATACTGGAATTTTTTGACCTATCTAATGTGACAATTAAGTGTAAGAGGCCTGTTCACGTAAATATTGTGTGTGCGAGTAATAACAAATAAATCGTACTGTGGTTGACATAAATGTTCAACAATGAATATGATCTTGACTTTTGATTTTGAAAAACTTAACCTAGGATCCTGGCTTCTTAATTTCAGTGTGATTTAAATGAGATGGACGTAGCTACCGGGAAGACAACATTGAATAAACAAAGCAAGGTAAGTCGAGAATACTGCGCACTATCTACTGGGTGAGGAAATGTTTCAATACCGGTACATCCGGTTGTGACGTGAACTAGTAAGAGGCACTAATACGAGGAAACAGCCTGGCACGTTACAAGTGAGTCACCAACTTGGGTCCTAAAATAGTTCCGAGACAGGAAAGACTGGATGAAGATGGCGAGGTGGCCAAGAAAGCCCCACTGATGCAGTTGAGCAAGAATACAGTGCCCAGGGTGTATAAGTGGACAAGGAAAAATAATTCTTGGATTTTTCATGGAATTCCCCGGTTAAAAATAAACTTTCTCCCGACTGAAAATACACTTTTTCCGTGTTAAGTGACAGTATACTATTTCTCAGAACAGTAAAACTTATCAATCCTTTGAATGGTTATGATTTTGTACACCGGCAAAGAATTTCCCGGCACTTTAGGAAATGAGATTCAGGGAAAAAACACGTTTTGAAAAGATGTCTGATGTGCAGCAACATATACGCTGCATATTTTCGTATTATGAAAGTATAAATTCGAATTCCACCAAACACCACATGTTACTTTCCGAAGCATTGAAATCAAGATTGCGATGCACTTTTGTAAGCCAGTCATAGCTCACGTCATGTGATCTAGCCAGCTGATGACAGCGGATATTCAGAGCATAGCACACATGATGTAGGCAGCCAATAGCAACATCACTGTTAAGTAGTGCAAACACAAAAATTGGAAAAGTTAATGGTTTAAATTAATATATGTAGTGTTGTTACAAGAAAAGAAAAGCTTTCAAATATTAGCCTCGAAGATTAATAAGCTGCAAGAGAAGCTAAGGTTTCACATATAATGTTGATCTTTTTTGCAGGCGTTACACTTTCAGATATATTACACACAAGTGCCGGTAAAATTTTTTAACAACATAAATGTCTGATCTTCTGGGTTCAAAATTATTACAACTGGTCATCCTCAAAGAGTTGCTTTTTAAATGAGAGTCAAATGCTCTGTGATTTAAGAAATTCATTGTACATTCTTGCACATAGATCACCTTGTGTAAAAGGAAATTTACTTTGAAAGTTAATGCTTTTCAAACAACTATTCGCAATATTTTCCCGTGATCTGTTAGAAATAGCTTCATTTTAGCAGTTGCCAGATAGCGACAGAACACAGGTGTCACCATGCTTGTGCAGCTACGAAGACGCAGGAAGCCCGAATATTCATATGTGTAAAACCTTAAAAGATCTTACACTATGTCATAAAAGAAACAAGACATTAGAGGATACTCCAAGAGCATCGGAATTTTGTGAACCATACTAAAATGCATAATTCGGCTTAAAGTGCACATTCATATGTCCAGATTCGTATGTAAATTTTCTTGGAGTACCAATACTGTATTATCTCGTGTTTGGTTCTTTATTATGGCATAATGCCAAACATGCTAGAAGATGAAAACGTGGACTTGAAATTCAGTGAACAGTTAAAACTAGGCAATAATGTGGAATTAAACACTTCATTTCAAATAAATTTACTGCCTCAGAGGAAAAGATTAATAAAAGCCAAACTTCTTTAGCAAACCGACAAAAATAACTTCATTGTTCTGCAAGGTGATTAATGCCTGACTGTCAGAAAGGTGGAAATAAAATACAGTCCGAAACTAATAACAAATTTCAGCCTTCTGTAATTAAGTGCATGTATTTTAAATTACTCGATAGCTCCCTGCCACAGAAATCTTTTTTGTTTTCATTTGACGTGAGAGCAATATACAAAGAGGAAACAGCAAAATCACTAAACGTAAACATGGGTAACGTGGAGACTACCCACCTCCCAACTACAACTCAGACTGCTCTGTGTATCAACCCTGGATCTATGATATTTCCGAACTGGGGCAATACTAGATAATGGTTCCCCCCGTCCCACCCCCTCGAGGGTTTGTGGTAGGTGCCACACCTCTTCACACAGCATTCTTCTATGGCATGTCACTGTATTTCGCTCTGTGGAATTCAAACATGTAATATTTTGTAATGGGTGCCCTCAAACTATATTCAGGACAGTGGAAATTAAAATGTCCTGTGGTGCCTCTCCTGGTCCCAGTCGGCCAGTTTGACGTCCTGCCCCTCTTTACAAAAAACTCTCAATTAATACTGAATGGGATTATCTGTAACCGGAAGAACAAGAACTCTTTAAGAAAATCTGCGCTCTTTATTGCCTATTAGCTAATAACTTGCTGTTTTGTGTGACATAAAATTAAATACAGGATACACAAAACCAGTAAAGACAAGATACAAGCAAGACAGTACACATTTCCTCAATCCTTAAGTCCTAGCAGTTTTTTCTCTCTGTTCTTGCTACAGCTTTAGATGGCATGCTTTCCTTTATGGGAAAGAATCTATTACCTAATCAACGTTCGTCAAACATTTTGTTACATGAAAAAATGAAAATGACGTTGTCTGATACTGAAAAGGCTGTTAATACAAATAATAACCAAGACTGGTGTGGTTTCTCGATCTGATTACATGTATTTTGTTACTTGAAATGAAATAGGCCTGCCTAATACGATGGTGGGAACTTAAATAGTGGCAACTATTTATCCACAACTTACACAAAAGTGTTACATGTTTGCACTTGTTACTGTCCTTCAAAGTAGTCACCAGCATTGTGTAGAACCCATCGCCAGTGATGTGGAAGGCGTAGCATACAGTTAGCAGAGCCTGTTCCGTTGATGGCGCAAATGGAGCAGTCTACTGCTGGTCGAATCTCTGGAACAGTTCTGAAGCGAATGCCACAAAGTGGTTCCTTCATCTTCGGAATCAAATCAAAGTCTGGGGAGTATGGTGGATGGTACAGTATGACCCAGTCCCATCGACCGAACAGAGCACCCACAGCTTGTGCTGTATGCGCCCACGCACTGTTGTGCAAAATGATGGGTGGGTTGCGCAGAAAGTGTCGCCACTTCTTTCACAAAGCTAGTCGCAGGTGATGTTCCAAAAACGAACAGCAATACTGTGCACTGACGGTCAGCCGTGGAGAAACGTAATGCGTTACGATAACACCATCACAGTCATACACAAGAATCACAATACCGTTCACCATCCTGGGCCTCTTTGGAGGAGATGTATGGGTGGCCTTACCCCATTTGCCACAAATGACAGCCCCCTTACAACCCAAGGTGGTGTGCCTAAAGCACTAACAGGTAAAACAGCAAATCGGGTTAGGGAAATAAGGTCGCACACTGAGGCAGAGGAACCCAGCCTTAACGTGCTCAGGAAGTTTTGTGCTATCGAAAGTCAGAATAAATGAGTCCGATTTCACAAGATCTCCATTCAGCCATTTCATTATGTTCTGTGCATCAACAATTCCTTCCTGGGACCACTCAGCTTTCAGTTCTTCTCAGGGAATGTCAACCAGATCCCTGCGAGTCACAACACCTTTGCTATAGATTAAGGTGTTGTGCAGTTCAGTTTCTATTGCATTCTCCCTGAGGCACTGAGCTTTCTGGATGTTCTTGACTTGTTGGGAATTTGATGTTTCTACCAACAGGGTCCCATTTCGCAAGCGCTTGACAGATTTTAAGATTACAGCTATCCCTTCTAACCCTTTCTGTATGTTAAAAGGTTAAACTTTCTCAAAATCTCCCTTCTTTTGCATTTAATTATAAGAAACACATTCTGGCCATCAGCATGTATCCTGTTACTCAATACTGAAAGAGTCTGTGTAAATATCAAGACTGGAAGACTGGCTACATGAGCCCTCTCATTTGATATGATGTCAGTACCTACCAGCGACCCACCCTTTCCGCAGGGAGGAGGAAGAGAAGATTTCGAAGGATTCATCTCGGTCCCACAAGCAGCAAGGGAACTAAAAATCCACCTAGACAGAGCCCCACGTGCCTGGTCAACTTTACACAACTGCGGTGCGGTGGATTCCCCAGATGTTGCCCGCTAATGACTTCTCCACCTCAACAGCCACGCATCTCATCAGCACGCAGCACACTTTGAGATTGAGGTTTTCTTCTATAGAGGTTTTTACTGTCCTCGCAATGCAGGCAGTCGAGCCAATGATCCCCATTTCCTGTGACACACAAAGTTGCACCACCACACCATGCAGTGGCTGTTGAAGCATGCCCACAGCTTACAGTGACAGGAGACTGGCGGCACTTACCAGTTCGAGCTCAGGAAGCCTGGGGTGCGTGACCGAGCCTGTACTCAGCAAACGAATGCTGAGCCCCTGAACGGAAGAGCTTTTGGAATGCATAAATGAGAATGAGGTGTTTCTTAAGAGAATCATAAATGATGGTGAGACACGGGTCTATGGTTATTGTGCTGAGATCAAGGTTCAATCTTCACAATGGGTCAGGAAAGGTTCTCCGAGATCAAAAAAAGCCTGTCATGTCAGGTCAAATGTCAAAGCCATGCTCATAGTTTTCTTTGATTTTGAAGGATTAGTTCACCCTAAATTCGTGACACAGGGACAAACTGTTAATCAATGGTACTATTGGGACGTATTGCAAGAAAATGGCCCGAAATGTGGCGAGACTATTCACGGCCCTCGTATCACCATAACGCACCCACTCGTTTGTTCCTGCTCATGTGTGACTATTGCACAAAGACACGAAATCACTGTGCTGCCTCATCTTCTGTACTCTCCAGACGTGGGCCCTGCTGACCTCTTTTTTATTTAATTTTTTTCATTTTTTTATTTCCAAAGTTGAAAACCTCATCAAAAGGACGAAGATTTGCAATGATAGATGAGATTAAAAAAATAAATAAATAAATAAATAAATAAATTACTGACTGTGCTTCGCGCGAACCTGCAAGAGGCATACCAAAACTGCTTCCGGGCAGGATTCTACAGTAGATAAATACAGGGACAAGAAATGAATAAGCTGTATTTACTTGCACTACTGAAACAGAGATGTATTTGGATCTGAGATGAAAATTCTGTGAAAGCTTTTGAGAATATCAAAGATACATTGATAAATGCTTCATATTTTGACATCCAGTACTGAGCAAATCATTTAAACTAGCAATTGATGCATCATAATATGGTATAGCTGCAGATTATTTCAAGGAGAGTGGGATCCCAAAGTCAGGAAACACAGAACAATTTTTTTCACTAGCAGAAGCCTAGGCAAACATGAACCAAACTACACAGCAACTGAGACGGAGTTATTAGCAACCATTTAGAGTATACAAAAACTTGAAACACTTATTTGGGGATCACCTTCAGTGGTATACACTGATCATTAAGCACTTACATTTTGATGGAAAGCAGATACCTTACAGGCATTTGGCAAGGTGGGTATTGTTTCTTCAATAGTTCAGTATATATATGAAGGAATCTATTAATTTTTTAATTTAAGTTATACCAGGAATGAAGTGAGAAACTTAGGACAACAGTGTGAACAAGAATCATTATCATCATTAGAGCACCTATAAATACACATGTCCCCCCCCCCCCCCCCACACACACACACACAATATTGGAAGCCATGCATTCCCCAGTGTGTGGAGACTGAGTTAGTATGGTTCATAAATAAGGGCTGTGGCCACTTTGGTATTCATGAAAGTATAGAACATATGAGGAAGTTTTACTACATTAAGGGATTAGGTAAGAAAGTTATGATCTTGATTTGGACTGTCAAATTTGTCAGAAAGTTAAGGTGGATAACAGTGGTATTAATTATACGACTTACCCTATTTTACCCAAGGGTTCACAAGACTTAACAGCGTCAGATTTTTACAGCCCTTTACTGATGGGTAGGGGAGGTGTAACATATATTTAAGTACTTTATTTGTCAAACTATGTCACATTGCATCCTATCAAGCATGGATATCGTGATTAATGGTATGCGCAATTTACAATTCATAATTTTAAGAAATTCTTAGCTGGGAGGGCATGTATAACCCAAAATCGAACCCATGTGAACATATCATAAAGGAAATAGGAAGACTGTGTAGAACATATTGCTCTACTAAACATACCACTTGGGCACAAATGACACAGAACTTCAGGTAATATTAAATGAGTTACCACATCTATCTACAGACAGTAGAAGTAATGAAGCTGACGTGCTGTGTTTATGGACTAGAACCACTAGACACATAAAAACATCTTACAACATTTGAACTCCCAACATAATATAATTCATTTCACAATGGGTTTGGAGGTTATTTTATAAATTTGTTGGACCATATAAAGATGTTACCATAAAGAAACATTTATGGAAAAACTGCAGCTACCAATACTGTAATCCCTAAAAGCTCCCAGCACCCACAAAATCACAAAAAAGCAGCTTTCCATTCCACTGTGTACTATACTACACTCCTGGAAATTGAAATAAGAACACCGTGAATTCATTGTCCCAGGAAGGGGAAACTTTATTGACACATTCCTGGGGTCAGATACATCACATGATCACACTGACAGAACCACAGGCACATAGACACAGGCAACAGAGCATGCACAATGTCGGCACTAGTACAGTGTATATCCACCTTTCGCAGCAATGCAGGCTGCTATTCTCCTATGGAGACGATCGTAGAGATGCTGGATGTAGTCCTGTGGAACGGCTTGCCATGCCATTTCCACCTGGCACCTCAGTTGGACCAGCATTCGTGCTGGATGTGCAGACCGCGTGAGACGATGCTTCATCCAGTCCCAAACATGCTCAATGGGGGACAGATCCGGAGATCTTGCTGGCCAGGGTAGTTGACTTACACCTTCTAGAGCACGTTGGGTGGCACGGGATACATGCGGACGTGCATTGTCCTGTTGGAACAGCAAGTTCCCTTGCCGGTCTAGGAATGGTAGAACGATGGGTTCGATGACGGTTTGGATGTACCGTGCACTATTCAGTGTCCCCTCGACGATCACCAGTGGTGTACGGCCAGTGTAGGAGATCGCTCCCCACACCATGATGCCGGGTGTTGGCCCTGTGTGCCTCGGTCGTATGCAGTCCTGATTGTGGCGCTCACCTGCACGGCGCCAAACATGCATACGACCATCATTGGCACCAAGGCAGAAGCGACTCTCATCGCTGAAGACGACACGTCTCCATTCGTCCCTCCATTCACGCCTGTCGCGACACCACTGGAGGCAGGCTGCACGATGTTGGGGTGTGAGCGGAAGACAGCCTAAAGGTGTGCGGGACCATAGCCCAGCTTCATGGAGACGGTTGCGAATGGTCCTCGCCGATACCCCAGGAGCAACAGTGTCCCTAATTTGCTGGGAAGTGGCGGTGCGGTCCCCTACGGCACTGCGTAGGATCCTACGGTCTTGGCGTGCATCCGTGCGTCGCTGCGGTCCGGTCCCAGGTCGACGGGCACGTGCACCTTCCGCCGACCACTGGCAACAACATCGATGTACTGTGGAGACCTCACGCCCCACGTGTTGAGCAATTCGGCGGTACATCCACCCTGCCTCCCGCATGCCCACTATACGTCCTCGCTCAAAGTCCGTCAACTGCACATATGGTTCATGTCCACGCTGTCGCGGCATGCTACCAGTGTTAAAGACTGCGGTGGAGCTCCGTATGCCACGGCAAACTGGCTGACACTGACGGCGGCGGTGCACAAATGCTGCGCAGCTAGCGCCATTCGACGGCCAACACCGCGGTTCCTGGTGTGTCCGCTGTGCCGTGCGTGTGATCATTGCTTGTACATCCCTCTCGCAGTGTCCGGAGCAAGTATGGTGGGTCTGACACACCGGTGTCAATGTGTTCTTTTTTCCATTTCCAGGAGTGTATATCCATTCCATTGTCTGTCTGTCTGACTTCTGAACTGAACTACATACCTTCAAACTTACCACTTTCAGTAATTACTAAAACTCTGACTTGATTGAAACATTCCACAAAAAAGGAAAATGTATAATATTGGACCACTCCTGTACACTGGCCAACAAGAATGTTTCAGTAGTTACAAAAACTGATGCACAATTCTATATGTTGGCAAAATTTTAGATATTCCTGAAAGAAGTTACTCACACAAATACAGGCCCATTTTTTACAACAGCAGTGCTAAATTGCTATTAAATAGTAAAGACAAAGTTAAACTATTTAAATAGGAAAATTATTTAAATAGTAAAGACAAAGTTAAACTCCCCCCCCCCCCCCTCCCCCCCATGAACCATGGACCTTGCCACTGGTGGGGAGGCTTGCGTGCCTCAGTGCCGTACCATAGGTGCTACCACAACTGAGGGGTACCTTTTAAGAAGCTAGACAAATGTGTGGTTCCTGAAGAGGGGCAGCAGCCTTTTTGGTAGTTGCAGGGGCAACAGTCTGGATGATTGACTGATCTGGCCTTGTAACACTAACCAAAACAGCCTTGCTGTGCTGGTACTGCGAACGGCTGAAAGCAAGGGGAAACTACAGCGGTAATTTTTCGCGAGGGCATGCAGCTTTACTGTATGGTTAAATGATGGTGGCGTCCTTTTGGGTAAAATATTCCGGAGGTAAAATAGTCCCCCATTTGGATCTCTGGGGAGGGGGGGGACTACTCAGGAGGACGTTGTTATCAGGAGAAAGAAAACTGGCGTTTTACAGGTTGGAGCGTGGAATGTCAGATCCCTTAATTGGGAAGGTCGGTTAGAAAATTTAAAAAGGGAAATGGATAGGTTAAAGTTAGATATAGTGGGAACTGGTGAAGTTCGATGGCAAGAGGAACAAGACTTCTGGTCAGGTGAATACAGGGTTATAAATACAAAATCAAATAGGGATAATGCAGGAGTAGGTTTAATAATGAATAAAAAATAGGAATGCGAGTAAGCTACTACAAACAGCTTAGTGAACGCATTATTGTGACCAAGATAGATATGAAGCCCACGCCTACCACAGTAGTACAAGTTTATATGCTGACTAGCTCCGCAGATGACGAAGAGATTGATGAAATGTATGATGAGATAAAAGAAATTATTCAGATAGTAAAGGGAGACGAAAATTTAATAGTCATGGGTGACTGGAACTCAATAGTAGGAAAAGGAGGAGAAGGAAATGTAGTAGGTGAATATGGAATGGGAGAAAGGAATGAAAAAGGAAGCCACCCGGTAGAATTTTGCACAGAGCGTAACTTAATCATAGTTAACACGTGGTTCAAGAATCATAAAAGGAGGTTGTATACATAGAAGAAGCCTGGCGATACTGGAAGGTCTCAGATAGACTATATAATGGTAAGACAGAGATTCAGGAACCAGGTTTTAAACTGCAAGGCATTTCCAGGGGCAGATGTGGACTCTGACCACAATCTATTGGTTATGAACTGTAGATTAAAACTGAAGAAATTGCAAAAAGGTAGGAATTTGAGGAGATGGGACCTGGATAAACTGAAAGAACCAGAGGTTGTAGAGAGCTTCAGGGAGAGCATTAGTGAATGATTGACAAGAATGGGGGAAAGAAATACAGTAGAAGAAGAATGGGTAGCTTTGAGAGATGAAATAATGAAGGTAGCAGATGATTAAGTAGGTAAAAAGACGAGGGTTAATAGAAATCCTTGGGTAACAGAAGAGATATTGAATTTAATTGATGAAAGGAGAAAATACAAAAATGCGGTAAATGAAGCGGGCAAAAAGGAATACAAACGTCTCAAAAATGAGATCGACAAGAAGTGCAAAAGGGCTAAGCAGGGATGGCTAGAGGACAAATGTAAGGATGTAGAGGCTTATCTCACTAGAGGTAAGATAGATACTGCCTACAGGAAAATTAAAGAGACCTTTGGAGAAAAGAGAACCACTTGCAAGAATACCAAGAGCTCAAATGGAAAACCAGTTCTAAGCAAAGAAGGGAAAGCAGAAAGGTGGAAGGAGTATATAGAGGGTCTACACAAGGGTGATGTTCTTGAGGGCAATATTATAGAAATGGAAGAGAATGTAGATGAAGATGAAATAGGAGATATGATGAAGAGCTTGACAGAGCACTGAAAGACCGAAGTCAAAACAAGGCCCCGGGAGTAGACAACATTCCATTAGAACTACTGACAGCCTTGGGAGAGCCAGGCCTAACAAAACTCTACCATCTGGTGAGCAAGATGTATGAGACAGGTGAAATACCCTCAGACTTCAAGAAGAATATAATAATTCCAGTCCCAAAGAAAGCAGGTGTTGACAGATGTGAAAATTACCGAACTATTAGTTTAATAAGCCACGGCTGCAAAATACTAACACGAATTCTTAACAGACGAATGGAAAAACTGGTAGAAGCCGACCTCGGGGAAGATCAGTTTGGATTCTGTAGAAATGTTGGAACACGTGAGGCAATACTGACCCTACGACTTATCTTAGAAAATAGATTAAGGAAAGGCAAACCTACGTTTCTCGCATTTGTAGACTTAGACAAAGCTTTTGACAATGTTGACTGGAATACTCTCTTTCAAATTCTGAAAGTGGCAGGGAGCGAAAGGCAATTTACAATTCGTATAGAAACCAGATGGCAGTTATAAGAGTAGGGGGGCATGAAAGGGAAGCAGTGATTGGGAAGGGAGTGAGACAGGGTTGTAACCTATCCCCAATGTTATTCAATCCGTATATTGAGCAATGTAAAGAAGGGAACCAGCAGAAAAATGCTCATATTAGAGCACAAAAAATGTGAATATGCTCTTGTTCAAAAAATGAATGAAAAGTGGGGTACCAGCTGCCTCATTCTGCCTTCCTCAGCACCTTTAAAAGTTTTCCCAAAATTCTGGCATGCAAACATATTCGGTCTATTTATACTGAGACAGGAGCAGAAAGTGGCAGTGGGGCAAAGAGATGGAGAAACAATAAATACTGGAAGATAGTAGACAGCAGTTGTGGTATAGGAGCAAAGGCAAATATGGCAGTATGGGAGAAAGAGAGGGACACAGTGGCAGTGGAACATAGTTGACAGTGACAGAACACTGAAAGAATGAAAGAGAGAGTACCAGTAGAAGAGGACTAAAGAGAAGGAAAAGGTGGAAGTGGGTGAGAGCCAGTGATAATGAGACACAGAATCTATGAGCATGATAGTGAGGAAGAGAGAAATAGTGACAGTGAGGAGAGATAGCTGTAGTGGAAAGGAATGAATTAGATAGTGGCAGTAAAAGCAAGAGGGTGAGGGACAGGGTGTCAGCGAGAGGAACCAGTAGCAGTAGGACAGAACACAGGAGACTGTGATTGTGAGACAAGAGATAGTAACACTTAGAGGGAGCACAAATATGTTTGCAAGCCAAAATCTTTGGGAAAATTTTTAAAACTGCTGAGGAAGGTAGAATAAGGCAGCTGGTGCCCTACTTTTCATTCAAAGTCTTTTATTGGAAGCAGGAGCATGTTTGCCTTTTCCGTGCTCCAATAGGAGCATTTTTCCGCTGTTTGTACATATGATGGAGATGTACCGAGCTGTAGTTGCATTAGATCCGATGATGGCAACACTAACTTGCCAAAACTGGTCATCAAAAATAAAGTTATAATTAATTATGTTGGCTGTTATAGTTTTTACTTCTATATTTCACATTACTGTAGATCGCCCCCATACTTGAACTCTGTCAAGTATATAAAAAATACCAGCCTGGTTTTAAACAACTGAACACTATTTCCTTTTTCACCTTTGTTGTGTTTATAGTTACAGTAGACAGAACACTGGAGGTCACAGGTTCCATCCCGGGTAGAGGTGGCCATTTTTCTTCCTTCCAGCCCCTCCACGATGGACCCAGGTGCTCTCAGCCAGCTGTCAAAATGAATATTGGGGCTCTTTCCCAAGGGTAAAGTGCAGTCGCGGTAAGGGACCCGCCATCCCTCTCCCACCTAGAGCCGCAGTGGATAGGAAAGCTGCATTCTACCAGCAGTCATTCTACATTCACAGTACTTTAGATCCCTTCAAAGTATTGTCCATGCACATTAATTCACTTGTCCCAAAGCTTTTGCCACTGCTGAAATCAGTTCTGGAGCTCTTGACACTATATACTGTTCAAAGCCGTTAGCCCGTTTACTCTGACATCATGTCCGCCCCAATACCTGAATGGTCAGCGCGTTGGAATGCCATGCACGGGGGCCCGGGTTAGATTCCTGGCTGGGGAGGGGGATTTTCTCTCCTCAGGAACTGGGTGTTGTGCTGTCCTCGTCATCATTTCATCCCATTGTTGACGCACCAGTCGCCCAATGTGGTGTCACACTCGATAAGACTTGCACTTAGCGACTGAACTTAGCGACTGAACTTCCCCCCTGGGAACTCCTGGCCACTGACGCCATACGCTCATTTTTCCTGACGTGACCCACATCACTGAATTGCTTTCCTGTCGGAGTTTGTTTCATCTGTGGAAACAAAGAAAAGTCTGATGGAGCCAGATCAGGTGATTAAGGTGGGTGTGGAACACACGTTTTTTGCCTTGAACTGTCAGATCTGTGTGGCTGGAGCATTGTCATTGTGTAGCAACCAATTCCCAGTTTTCCACAGTTCTGGCAGTTTCTGTTGCACACTCTCTCAATCTTCATAACATGCTAGATAAAAACACTGGTTCACTGTTTGCCCTGGAGGATTGAACTACTTGTGGACAATGCCACTGACATAAAAAACCAACATTGTTTTTACACTGGATCACACTAGATGTGCTTTCTTGGGTCATGGTAATGTTTGCATTTTCCACTGGTTCGACGCTTGCTTCAACTCCAGATCATATCTGTAGCACAACTCTCATCCCAAATTTTAAGAAAATTTGGATTGCTCTGCACTTCACTCTTCAACTTGTGGCAAATATTCATGCAGTTCTCTCTTTGCTCATCTGTGAGCAAGTGAGGAACAAATTTTGCAGACACCTGTCTCCTGTACAAATCTTTGATTAAATTTGCTGCACTGTGCTCCATGACACTTTTGTTTCCTCAATTGGTCAATGGTCCTTCAACAATCTTCAGCGATTACACATTTGATTGTTGCAATGTTTTTGTCATTTCTTCCTGTCGAAAGATCAATGGGGCCTGGCATGTCTTCCGCTGACATACTGCCGGATTTGAAAAAATAAAACCACTCTTAGACCTGTAGTCTCCCAAACCAATATCAATAAAGGCCTGCTAAAGCATCCCAATAGTCTCTGCTGCAGTTTTCCCTACAGAAAACAAAACTTTACATAGTCTCTAGGCTCCTTGTTGGCTATGTCATTGATCTCAAAGGACTGAAATAGGAATGCAAACAAAAGAGCACCAAAAACAAACCACTTAACACTGACTGACACCAGCTTAGTGAATGATGTGGGAAATCCCAAACCAACATCACCTAGCAGCACAGCTTGTAACTATGAAACATGCGCATACAACAGATCAATTCCGGTAATTTTTTGTTCCCCCCTTTTATTTCTCTTTCTTTGTTAAATGTAACAAAATTAATACTTCCTCTTGTAAACACTCTGTATCTCATCATTTTATTTATCACCTAATTAAAAATTCCTGTAAAAATTGCATGTGTTTGTGACATATGGTTATCACCTCACAATGACCTAAGAGGTCAAAAGCTGGTTCATGACCATAAACACATTATTTTGGAAAATACCAGGGAAGTGTTTTGATTTTAACAGTATCACCTTAAAATTATCTTACCTCTAAGGAGAGATCAACAGCTCTCGAATCTGGGGGGTCCATCACGCGGGTGAGAACTTCGGCAGCTCGGCCCAGCTGCAGGATTTTCACTTGCAAAATCACCTCCTCCAATCGTGAACGCAGCATTTCCGGCAAAGGATATGCTTGTAGTAACATTTCACGTGCTCTGGTATAAAGGTGATAGCACACACCAGGTTGCACCCTAATAAAACGAAGTGCAAACAGTATGTTATATTATGGAAAGTTAACAGATGTTCACTGCTAGGTATGAAATCTGTTATCAAAAAAATAATGGGAATTTCTGGATGTAGCAATATGTGAAATAAGGGAACGGCAGCCACTCACCTACAAACACTCCCGTGGTCATGGAAGACTGGTTATTTATATTGGGTTATTGAAAGGAGTTCCTGAGCAGATGGAGGAGGGGACAGAGTAGGGAAGGCCAAAAGGAGGGGTAGCAAGAAAGAGGCAGGTCTTTGGACAGATGACTCTGAGGCTGCACAAAATGAAGAGAGTACAGAGGGTAGAGCACATAGAGATTTAGGTGCAAGACCTGTCCCATACACCCACACAACAACTCCTACTGCAGTCCAGTCACAGGCATTTCCTACCCAATAAAAAATTTCACTCAACTATCCATGGGGGGGGGGGGGGAGGGGGGGGGGGGTAAAAAACCACACACATCATGTTTTTTGCCATGAACTGTCAGACCATCATAGCTGTGAGGCTGGAGTGTTGGCATTATATAGCAATCACCTCCAATTTCTCCACAGTTCTCTCACAATCTTTACAACACACTAGATAAAAATGGGAACTATCTCTCCAACATATCCTGTATTCTCACGGTCCCCCTTGCCTCAACCTCCGCTAACCTGTTCCCACTGCATCACCTTACCCTTTCCCTTCTGTCCACACAATTCATTCTCTGTCCAGAGCCTGCACTGCCTACTGCTACCAGTCTTCCTACCATCCATAACCCATGTTGGTCTCTCTCTCTCTCTCTCTCTCTCTCTCTCTCTCTCACTCTCACTCTCACTCTCACTCTCACTCTCACTCTCACTCCCCCCCCCCCCCCCCCCACCCACCTTCCATCTTCTACATCTCTATTTGCTCTACCTTCTGCACTTTTTTAATCTTGTTATGCTGCTACAGAGTCATCTGTCCAAGGACCTGCCTCTTTCCCACTACCGCCTCCTTGCTTCCTTCCTTACCCCCTCCCCACCTCCATTAGCTCAAGCAACTGATTTCAATAATCAATTATCAATAATCAGACTTGTCATGGTCACAGGAGTGTATGTTTTAGTGCCTGTGGGGTGAATATGTTTACTTTATCATGGAAAAGAAAAACAGTATCATGGCACAGAATGTAAAGAACAATTATTGCAAATTCTTCTGTGACTGGAAAAAAATAGAAAGGAAAGGGGGGGGGGGGGGGTCACATGTGCTCTTCCTGAAGAATTAAGGCTCCAAATGCTGAACTACAGTGTCAAATACTATGTTTATGTTCTTATCTGTTGCTAAATGATTCCTTTTTATTTGGCCTGTGGTGAACTTTTCCACATAATTGTTCATATTTCACAATTTGTTATATTCTTGTAATGATAAATCAATATTTACTTTGCTACCCTGTTATTTATCCACTGGATTTCTATAAGGGGCATTCAAAAAGAAACAAGCCGGATGCATAATTACAGAAACCAGTACTTGTATGTTAGAAGTATTGACCCTACTATTGAGACACTTGACCCACTGTGACACAAGTGATAAGGTGGTGAATAGCTGTCTCATAAAATTCCCAGGGCTGCAATGGAACCAGTTCCACACGTACAGCTGGACGTCTTAGTCCACCCGAGTGCAGGAAAGGTTTCGCTGACATTCTTCTTTGACCAAGATGGTCCCCTTCTGATTCACTTCCTGCAGCATGGGACAACAGTAAATGCTCAGCATTACTCACGAACCTTGACCACCCTTTGCCAAGCTATCAAATTAAAATGACCACGCAATCTCACCCGTGGGTCAATCTACTCCATGACAATGGAAAGCCTCATATGGCCAACACAGTCGTGGCACTCCTGCAGAAATTCAAATGGGATGTTCTCGGCTACCCACCATACAGTCTGGACCTCTCCCCCTGTGATTAAGCCATTTTTGGTCCCCTTAAAAAGGCTCTAACGATTCACCTTTGATGACGTCGTCCAGCTGTACGTGCGGAATTGGTTCACATTGCTGCCCTGAGAATTTTATGAGACAGCCATTCACCACCTTGTGTCAGTGTGGGATAAGTGTCTCAACAGCTAGGGTGAATACTTCTAACATACAGGTACTGTTTTCTATAATTATGCCTCTGGCTCATTTCTTTTTGAACGCCCCTTATATTTTAGGTTGTTAGATCCATCATCTTTGACTTATTGATTGCCTTGTTCATTACTTTTTAGGCTTTTAAAACTCTCTCCAACTTTTTTCTGCTGAGTTTCCTCTTGTTCTGCAATGCTCTTTCCTGTGAGCTAGTATCGAATCTAACTTTCCCAGTTCCTATCTTCTTTTATACCACAGGGTGGTGGTGGAGTTGGTGGTGGTACTGGTATTGCTGCTGCTGCTACTTGCTAAGATATAATACATACTGAATTACAATTTTATTTTGGTGACCACTTTTTCGTAACTGATGATTTTTTAATGATGTAAAGCTATTAATGTAACTAATATATGTATTCCACTTCAGCACTCAATCCCACTACATTATCAGCCCTCCAAATATGGATGCAGAAAAATGGTTCAGCATGTTTCATTCACATAAAAATTTATGAAATATAAAACACTAACCACGCTCACATATCAGAATTTTCGTTCTGGTAAGTAAGGAAATCCATTGGTATAAATGACACTTTCTCCTCTGCATCCATAATTATAATAGCACTCATAATATTTCAGACCAGATGTGTAATTTGTAAGCATGTACTATTACACAATCTGATTGCATCAAGATTTCGCATTAAGAGAACCAGGACACCAATCTTTAACCTTGGTTAATGAGAAGACACTCTGACAACTCGAAAGAGTTAAGTATGTCTATGGGGCACAAGGTGACATGTTCCACATCAATAATATTATTGACAGACATATTCTACAATATATCCTTCTACTGCTGGCATAATTTTTTTCATTTATCTGTCCTAAAAATAATTTGTAGTTCACTAAAGCACAAATTTTATAACATTTCTGCATGCAGTAACGTCAGCTGCCTTCAAGTATCTGTCTTGCTTGGGTAAGCATAGCTCGTGATGTGCACGCCTCCAATGCATGGCAATATGGCACACGCTTCACTGCCAAGCAGTGTTTGGGCAGGAGCCCATATTTATGCATTGTGCTATTGAAGTTATATATAATATGACATGTGCATTAAACAACAAAATTTAGTAATGTTTTACATGGCTTATGTTCACTGCTGTAAAAAGAGAGAGAGAGAGAGAGAGAGAGAGAGAGAGAGAGAGAGAGAAAGAAAGAACGAAAGAAAGAAATTCTATTTAGTACTTCACCCTCTCAGGGGTTAGCCGTTTAAATTTTCTAAAGTAGTCTATGTTTAATCTCTGTTCTTCCTTAGGGCTCAAGCTATCTCCATGCCAAATTTCAGCAAACTCACTTGAGTGATTTAGTCAAGAAAATGTAGCAAACAGAGGTACTTTTACACTTATAATGTTAGTACTATGGATTGTAACAAATTCTTGGGAACATGAGGAAATAGAAGGTAATATAAACGGTGTTGAGGAGCACGAAAAAACTTCTCCCTCACCTTCCAGCTCGTCCACGCCGCTGCTTTGCATTAGCAAGGCTCACCCACTCTGGCTGCAGGGTAGATATGTTTTTTTCAATATCAAAGTTTTTCATCTTGGTCTTACCACAGTCCACAACATATACAACATCGTCTATTGTTATTGAGGTCTCCGCGATGCTTGTTGAAATTATAATCTTACGGACTCCTGAAACACAGAACGTGACTTTCTTTTTCATATATCTTTCACGCACAACAAACCTCTTCCCCCCACACTCAACAGGAAAGAAATGGTCTTATTTTGATGCAACAAAACACATACTACATAATACATCAATGACTCATATTTTTACATTTATTTCTCTTGTCAAGAAAATTATGTAATATCTGTCCGTTTGTAATACTTAATGGTCATCTAATTTTAATCACTTATAGTGCAAGCACTTACAAAGACTTCTATTAACTGTATACACTATATACACTCCTGGAAATTGAAATAAGAACACCGTGAATTCATTGTCCCAGGAAGGGGAAACTTTATTGACACATTCCTGGGGTCAGATACATCACATGATCACACTGACAGAACCACAGGCACATAGACACAGGCAACAGAGCATGCACAATGTCGGCACTAGTACAGTGTATATCCACCTTTCGCAGCAATGCAGGCTGCTATTCTCCCATGGAGACGATCGTAGAGATGCTGGATGTAGTCCTGTGGAACGGCTTGCCATGCCATTTCCACCTGGCACCTCAGTTGGACCAGCGTTCGTGCTGGACGTAAAGACCGCGTGAGACGACGCTTCATCCAGTCCCAAACATGCTCAATGGGGGACAGATCCGGAGATCTTGCTGGCCAGGGTAGTTGACTTACACCTTCTAGAGCACGTTGGGTGGCACGGGATACATGCGGACGTGCATTGTCCTGTTGGAACAGCAAGTTCCCTTGCCGGTCTAGGAATGGTAGAACGATGGGTTCGATGACGGTTTGGATGTACCGTGCACTATTCAGTGTCCCCTCGACGATCACCAGTGGTGTACGGCCAGTGTAGGAGATTGCTCCCCACACCATGATGCCGGGTGTTGGCCCTGTGTGCCTCGGTCGTATGCAGTCCTGATTGTGGTGCTCACCTGCACGGCGCTAAACATGCATACGACCATCATTGGCACCAAGGCAGAAGCGACTCTCATCGCTGAAGACGACACGTCTCCATTCATCCCTCCATTCACGCCTGTCGCGACACCACTGGAGGCGAGCTGCACGATGTTGGGGCGTGAGCGGAAGACGGCCTAACGGTGTGCGGGACCGTAGCCCAGCTTCATGGAGACGGTTGCGAATGGTCCTCGCCGATACCCCAGGAGCAACAGTGTCCCTAATTTGCTGGGAAGTGGCGGTGCGGTCCCCTACGGCACTGCGTAGGATCTTATGGTCTTGGCGTGCATCCGTGCGTCGCTGCGGTCCGGTCCCAGGTCGACGGGCACGTGCACCTTCCGCCGACCACTGGCGACAACATCGATGTACTGTGGAGACCTCATGCCCCACGTGTTGAGCAATTCGGCGGTACGTCCACCCGGCCTCCCGCACGCCCACTATACGCCCTCGCTCAAAGTCCGTCAACTGCACATACGGTTCACGTCCACGCTGTCGCGGCATGCTACCAGTGTTAAAGACTGCGATGGAGCTCCGTATGCCACGGCAAATTGGCTGACACTGACGGCGGCGGTGCACAAATGCTGCGCAGCTAGCGCCATTCGACGGCCAACACCGCGGTTCCTGGTGTGTCCGCTGTGCCGTGCGTGTGATCATTGCTTGTACAGCCCTCTCGCAGTGTCCGGAGCAAGTATGGTGGGTCTGACACACCGGTGTCAATGTGTTCTTTTTTCCATTTCCAGGAGTGTAAATTGGTATTTTCTAGATATGGGCGCTAGGAGCAATTCTTGCCTCCCACAAGCACTATTATTGCACAGTACATAGCACATAAAAAATATATCTTGGTCTCTAGAAAAGCAGATAAGAAAAACAAAGGTAGCCATCATTACAAACAATTTTGTATAGCTGTAACTAATTGTTGCTACAAATTAAATGAAAACTACTACACAATGGTAGTGAGAACAATATTGTTTTCTAAGGTTGGCACTGGCACTCAAACCTCCAGATGTAAGGTACTCAGATCGCCACCAAACCTTGTATGTCAATCGGGTATCAACCAAAACACCAATTTAGTTCATGCTATGAGTTGTTGTCTAGTAGAACATGCGTAAATGTTAATTAAAAGTAACATCAGAACTATGGAGCACAGCAAAAGCTTTCTGTGAGAGGTTGTTTTCTAGACCTCGGGTGAGTGCGCTGCTAGAGTGTGAGGTCGTTGTACCAAAGATACTGTGTTTGAACGTCATTAATGTCAGCTTTTTTCAAACAGTTCATGAGTGAAACTGTTATATGGGAGAACATTTTCCTGACTAGTAAAAGGACTTTTCAGACTTTGTAGCAATGTTCTTTAAGCAGTCTGCTTTTGCTTCATTAACTGAAAGCAGCAAACCTATAGTGCACATCTGTATAGATAAGTGTGGAGTCCTGCTGCACATGTGAGAAAGAACACCATACCTATCTATAAAAATGTACTCTATAGGTTTGATACTTTCAGATAATAGAGCGAAAGCAGACTGTCAAAAAAGAACAACTCTGAAAAGTCCTTTTACATGTCAAGAAAATATTCTCCCATACAACAGTTTCACGCGTAAACAGTTAAAAATAAATTGTCATCAGTGGGGTTTGAACGGGGGCCATTGGTGCAACTACCACATGCTCTGCCAACTCACCAATGAGAAATTTACAAAAACCCTCACTCACAAAGAGTTTTTCTGTGCTCTGTAGTTCTGGCATTACTTTTAATTACCATTTACGCATGTTCTACCGGACAACAGCACATGAAACACACTAAATCGGTGTTTTGCTTGATACTCTATCGACATAGAACATTTGGTACCAATCTGATTGTCTGACATCGGAAACAAGTATATACTGGCTGATTTCTATTGATACCCCTTCTCCCACCATCCCATGGGAAAACACTGATTTATAATGTGGGTAACCTGCTGATTTGGCTTTTCACAAACTTTCAGCTGTGTAAGAGCACTGATTTTATTTTTTCTTTAATAAGGGGCAGAGCCTGGAATAACACTCTACAAATTTAACTTAGTACTTAGAGAAATCAATAGTGCTTTACAAATGGGCAATTATTTACACAAAGAACGGTTAAGTACTCATACTAATATAAGAATCATCAATTACCAGACTGTGCTTAGCTTCTTATTGCCAAGTAATCATACCTGGAGGCGGTCTCTCAAACACAGATTTCTGCATCACAGTAGGCATCAGAGAATGGAGAGGAATTATACGATACTTATCTGGAATCAGCAACAAGGCTAACGTTACTCACAATGATGTGGTGCAGCTGTCTATTTTATAATGTTAACTTTAAGAAAAAAGTAAAACAAATGAAGTTTAATGGAAAACCAGACAAAAGAATCATCATACCTATAACTCAGCAAAGCATTGATTTCCTGCGTATTTCTTTTCTAGGGGGGCTTGGAAAGAGGCAGAAAGATGCTAATACCTTTTTTATATATAAAATTACTTATATGGAAGGAGTCAATTTCAAATTCCACACAGTTTTAATAATTCCACTTTAGCTTTTAGATACTTACATGGTGGAAATGCACCACTTTCTTCCAATGATCTGTTCAGTGCAGAAATATTATCCCAACCAGGTAGAAAAACAAGAATGGCACCCTCTGGCTTATTCTTACATATGTACTGAACCAAAGCACGAATAAGCTCAATATTCAGCTCCTCACAATCAGGATTTCTCAGACTGTGTATCACCCTTGTTGAGTACTTTCCTTCCGTTTCTAGTTTCCTGACAGAGAAGAGGGCAGAATGTAGCAGGTTTAATTGTTTAGTATAAAGGTGAACAACAGATGTCACTGTAAGTTAAAGTCAATGACAGAAAAATGTAGTTCTAATAATGTGAGATTCCCTTTTAATAACACTATGACTGTATGAAGAACAAACAACGGTTGTGATGTTATCCATACAAAAATAAAAATTACTTACTGCCTAATCTTTTATTAACTTATTACATACACATAAAACGAGAGAGAAATAAAAAGGCAATGTTGCGGGAATGGCTTCTGGTCAAATCAACAGATATCTTGAAATTCCCATAATATTTCATGGGCACCAAATTCGAATGCCAGTAGTAAAGATTTCTTGGTCAGTAATAGGAAAAACAACTACACCAGCTATACAACGATGAACCAAGAGTTTCAGAACACACGCAAAGGCTGTCTTTCATACAGTGCGCTACTGTCAGTCATCTCAAAACCTCTCTCAGGAGCAACATGTCAATATATGCACCCACATTAACGTCTGTCTATCCTCACCATTGTCATCTGAACATCTACAGCACCACCAAAGTGTTATCCCTTCTATGACCAATAGTTCTCCTTTGTAATCACTGTGATTTTAACAAGGTCATCACAGATCCCATGCTGTGCTAAGTTTGTATCCTGTGCCTCTGTTCAGCAGAGCTGTCAAGCTTTGAATTTCCAGCATATTTTTAATAAAGTTGTACTGGTACAGAGATGGTGAGAGGAGAATATTGGTACTTTTGTAGTCCATATTGTGCCCCTTACTCAATGCTCAGTCACTGCAGATTTCTGTGGCTGGTGCATACATGTGTCCTGCCTTATATTCGGTACATCTGTCTTGCACAGCATATATGATGTCTCTGACTACAAGGAATCAGAGTTTTGTTGGTGGGCAGAAGATGCATTTAACTATGTTTCTTTAGTAATCCTCCTATTTTCGAAGAAATGCCCCCAATATATGGCAAGACGACCATTCCTCTTTGTCCTCCACTTTCTTCCAGGTGTCCAGCTGCTCACTTTAACATGCACCGCATGTATGGTGCAGCAAATCTCCCATTTGGAATATTTATTCTGGGGGGGGGGGGGGGGGGGGGGGGGGGACGGATGGAGATGGAATAGCTCTATAGATAAGTTGTCTGAATGTGATGCAGCTCATGCTCCATGCAATTTTGTTGTGAAGGCTGCTGACAGCTGGTGGCCTGTAAGTTTATGTCCATGTGTGAAGATTCATGTTACACAGCACGACCCAGGATGCCACACACTTTTCTCCACATCAACTCAGGAATGGAAGTCCATCGTTTTAATCCATCTCCATTGCAAACTTGACGTTACAATGAAGAAAATTTAGGTTTCACAGAAATACATCCAGCAACACAGTGCTGTGGGCCCTGATTAAGAAAGGTGTCACCTGCACAGTCCCAAAAGCATATGGTTTGTAACTCTATCAACTTCAGTGCCCTCTCCTTGAAATCTTCAATAAAAACATTAGCGACAATGGGTGACTTGGGACTATCTGCTGCAGTGTCATCTGTCTATTCAAAGAATTAGTCACTGAATAAAAAACGGGTTGAAGTGAGCACATGCTTAAAAAAATCAACCAGTTCTCCTTTCAGCTTCTCGTCAATGAGCAACAGGGAGTCCTGCAATGGTACTTGAGTAAAAACTGTGTTGTCAAAACTTACAAGCATATCTGATGTTGCAAGTAAAGCTTCTCGTCAATGAGCAACAGGGAGTCCTGCAATGGTACTTGAGTAAAAACTGTGTTATCAAAACTTACAAGCATATCTGATGTTGCAAGTCTTACGTTCTTGGGCTGACAAATGAAGTCTTCTGAGTTGCAGATGTGATACTCACCTCTAGCGCACAAATGTGTTGCCAGATGTTTTGACAAATCTGCTGGACAGAGACACAAGATACCAATTTAGAAAGCATGAGATCTGGTGATGGTCATGTTAAAATCACAATGACTACAAAGGGGAACTATTGGCCATACAAGCCCTAATGCTTCGGTGGTGACATAGATATTTAGATGAGAATGGGAACAATGGTCCCACACCAGTTTGGGCAGGTATATTGACAAGCAGCACCCACAAGAGGCCCCGGGGCAGCTGACAACATTGCACAGCATAAACAACTGCCTTTGTTTGTGCATCCAAAGCTCTTGGTTCATCATTCAGCAGGTTGCTATTTTTAACCAAATTTGGCGTCTTCACACCTGCGCATTTTCTATTTAGACTGGCGTACATAGGATGCTTCAGTCACAGCTCAGCAGTGTGTTCGTCCCACCTGAAGATGTCAGTCAGTTGTACCAATGAAATATTGTGGAAGTTTCACAATGACATCCAGGTCACTCCATCTCAAGTGATCACGGGCCTCCAGCATCTTCAGTTTCAATTTTCCTGAAGCTTACTGTGGGTGGAGAACTATCCAAGAAATGAATCTGTGCAATATTTTAAATCATGAGCTTAGGAGTACGAGAAAAAGTGGCCTTCTATTTGCATGGCTTTTCGAAAAGTATGCATGAAAATGAACAAGAAACAATGTCTGAGGCTGTTTTATTACAAGACAAAAGCAAGTAGGAAAATCTTTCTTTCAAGTCTTTGATAAATTTTGGCTTTGAAACATACAGTGTGGCAGATTGTAAAAGCATTTTGTGAGACAGCATAATGCATTGAAGTGATTCAAAAAAATCTACAGAGAAAAATGCACAGATTTTTTGACCCTCTTTGGAGTCAGGTATCTCAGGAAGAAAATTGCAAAGGGACTATGACTTGGCATATTTGTTGACAATGCCTGGGACATCATTTATTAGCATATCTTCCTGCTTAGCCAATTACTTTCAATTATACTCAGTCACAACTTGGGGTCAAATTAAAATTACAATAAATGAGCCAAGTTCAGATGAAAATATTGCAAAAGGGTCATTTCAGAAATAATTCTTTCCAGCACCATTGGAAAGAACACAATTTTCTGCACTAGCAACATCTAGTTGGATCTTAGTGTCCGTTCAGCAAAAGGAAGAAATATAATGTTGAACTTCATTAAAATCATGTGTAATACGCTACCATCGCAACACTGTGCAGGTTGCTGGACCCATAACTTCAAGACAAGCAAGAATAACAACTGGTAGATAAATGCTGCTGTCCTAACCACCCATAAAAATCATGGAAATTTGATGACTCAACAACTTCAAAATCATTAGTCGAGTCAGTTTCTCTACTTATCCTGGTAGTGAGCACGTATGGTTGCAAAGGCAAGAGGGGCATGATGATGTCATCAAATATTGCTTATCGTGTGTCTTCATTGAGGTTTCAAAGCCTCAGTTGGGTTTCTCACCATGGTTCCCGAGTCAATATGTTGGTCTCTTCATGATGGTTCCCAAGCCAATGCTATTTAAAATTACTGATCATGGAATTAAATTTTTCTTCCGTATTGTTCAATATGGCTTCTGGAAAATTATACTTAAGCCCTATTCTAGTTGCAGAAGGTGCTGCAATATTGATGCTGTTCAGGAATCCAACATTTATCTTCTCTTTCAGGCCACAGAATAAGTGAGCTGGACCAAATGAGTGCAATGATTTGAGCAGGGCATCATGTTCTTCAATATCAACTTCACGTATGTTCCCAATCCACCAGAAATTGTCATACACGCATATGATGCATTGGCCAGGAATAAGGCTCAAAATTGACATGAAAGCCACACTGCTGTTTGTTGATTGATAAACTAAGGCCTCAAAAGAAGTTATCTCACTTGAAACCCAGCTACTTGAATGTGGTTCAAATTCATTGGCAAAAATTGGTGATTTTTACGAGTTCTGGCTTAAGCATGGCCACTTGCAAATAATTCTTCTGGTAGTTGTCTTTCATCTTATATTTCATGGTATCAATTTGGCAATCACCACTGTTGCTTGACCTAGCACTGTGCATTTAGTAAGTTGTACCATATTGTGATGGTAGCATATTGCGCATAATTTTGTTGAAGTTAAGCCTTACTTTTCATCCCTTTGCTGATTTGACTCTAAGATACAACAAGATGTTTCTAGTGGAGAAAAGTGGGCTCTTTCCAGGGTTCTGGAGAAAACAACTTCTGAAGTGACTCTTTTGCAACATTTTCAACTGAACTTTGCTCACTTTCTGCAGCTTTACATTTGACACCATGTTTCTGACTGAGTATGATCCACAATAAGTGCTTAGGCAGGAAGACGTACTAATAAGAGTCCTGCCCCAGGCACTGTTAATATATGTGCCAAGTTGTAGTTCTTTTGTGTTTTTTCTATCAGAGAATCAAACTCCAAAAATGTTTAAAGATTTGAATGCTTTGCTCTGCAGGATTTTTGGTGTACTTTGGTGCATTACAAAGGTTTTATAGACTGCAACACTGAGTTTTTCTGATTTAGGGACACACTGAGAAGTTGTTAGTACTTGTCGCCTTGGTTAAGAAAGGTTCAAACATTGGGGTCTGCTGAAAAGCTTCTCAAATATAGGGTCATGTTTCCAACATATTGGGTCTAATGAGCTTAAATTTTGTACCCGTTCATTCCTATGGTATATCTGTATCCATGGCAAATTGAACGAAATCAGAAATGGAAGAATGGGAAATTTTTGAAAAATGTGATCACTTGGGATGGAATGACCCATCTGCTATCTGCCCCAAGAAACATTTCTGCGACTAGTCTACAGGGAAAGCTTCAAGCAACAAAAAAGGCAAAGTGTTTATAAAACTGATTCCTAGCCAAATGGGTGATGGGTGGAAGAAAGAACTGAGACCCCTTTGGGTAATACAATGTCCTACATGGGGCAACTGCCATATGGTATCAACAGGACTTATGGAGATGGAAGCATGCATACATACACAGAAATGAAAACTGACAAGCTAAAGGAAATCGTTGAACTGCGGGTTTCTTAGCTAAAACTATACTCGAGAGACTTAATCAATCAGAAAATTTTGTTACTGCAGTGCTGATGTATAACAGTAACACCTGCTGTCCTACAATATGTAATTTTGTTTTTTCCATTTTTTTTCCGGCCTTGTTGTTAGTTCACCATTATGGCTATGTGCTAGTAAAACCAGTGTTGTTTGTTTTATTTATTTATTTAGTTACCTTTTTTTTGGTGGTGGTGGTGGTGGGGGGGGGGGGGGGGGGGGGAATGATCATTGGCTCTGGTGCATAGTTAACAAATTTAACTATAGCGTAGCACTGCCACTATTTTTCAGTGTTAGCGAGTAAAATAGTGGCACTGCCTTGGTTGTTGCAGAAAGGGCCAAAGTCCCATGTGCAGAGCTGACCAAAACACTGTTATATTAGGTGCCATAACACACAAGTCGATGTCCGCATAGCAGTCTGAGCCAGCAGGAAGCAACTCAACAATGTCCATGCAGAAGAAAGATGGGGCCACTGTGGTATTGGCAGGCCAATTACTAGGTTACTACACCTCCAAAATATGGGCATGCTTTGGTGTAGTACATGGTTGGAAGTGGTTCTTTGGTGATACAAGTAGGCACCAAACCTGTATGAACAGCTATCATTTTTAGCCAACAGCATCTTAGTCAGGCAGCACTATCTATGACAGGAGGTCTACACCAGTCAATGTGGCGACATGGTTCTGCAAACAGCAACCACAAGACTGGTCTTCACCAATAATGGGCCTACTGCTGGTTCTACGTCCACCACTGTGGACTTAAAGAGCATTGTAGCTGGAGGACCACCTCCAGGCTCACTCCAGATGCAGCCAGTCTTCTGCCCTGGAGGTCAGCCATTTGAGCCCAGGGCAGTGCAGTCACTTCACAATTAGCACACCTCCACTCAGAGGTGCAGACACCATGGTTGAGGGCTGTCTTCTCTACAAGAATCATGACGAGATTCTGCATGTATCAGCACAACCTTCCCCTTCCCTGAGTTGCAGAGCCGAGCCCATATGGTACACACACTTCCACGAACTCTGGTGTCAGCAACCCTACCCAGCTGCAGGTGTTAAAACTAGCTTTTGGCTGTCTGTTGCATTGGCACCACCACACTCACTGCTGTCAGAACACACCCCATGAGGGGGAGAGAGGGAAGGCATCACTGCTGCAGAGCATTGCTATGAATGTTGTTTATTCACTAATAACACTTATGGCTAATAACAATGTCCTTATGTGGCAACTGGTCATCATACTCGTGACAAACCATCACCTCAACTCAACCCTGCCACTGTAGAGGTCATCACCTCAAGCCTCTAACAGATTAATATCAGAAGGGAGACTGGTGTAGCTAGACCAGGAACCTTGTCTCCAGCTGTAACTAACAGTATCAACGTGCAGGGGAATTAGTGCAGTACACGAAATTTATGTTGACAGCAGTAGAATCTTTCTGCTGGCAGCTACAAATACTGATTCTATAAATTTTCAGGAATAACATTTTGTGAAAAGAATGTCGGCTTCCCTCCAGGGATTTGCACTTGAGTTCATGAAACATCAGTGTAATACTTTTGTCTAGATGGAGATTACTGATGACAAATCTAGCAGCAAGCCTCTGATCTTCTCTCTCTCTTTTTTTTTTTTTTTTTTTTTTTTTTTTATTTGACCTGGTGTGAATCACAGACATTCAACCAGTAAAGAAAGGGCTGAACCAGTGATCTATAAGCTCTCTCTTTTTTATATGAGCTAAACTTTTCTAAAACTGTTCCAATAAACTGAAGCCTACCATTCACCTTCCTTACTACCGATCTTACATGCTTGTTCCATTTCATAATGCTTTCCAATATTAAACTAGATATTGTCCCCATTAGACAGTTGTGCATGCAAGACACTCAGCCCTAGCAGTTGCGAAAGTATTAATCAACATGACTGTGTCAAGCAGCATACCATTCTTACCGCATTCGAACATTACAGGATTGTTTTTCATAATCATCTGCATTAATTTCCATTTTTCCACATTTACAGTAAGCAGCCATTCATCATACCACATAAAAATTCTGCCTAAGTCAACCTGCATTCTTCTACAGTCACTCAAAGACAACATCTTCCCTCACACTACATGACACTGTAGCACACAATCACAAATTACTGCCCACCTTGTCCATCAAATCATTTACATATATAGAAAATAAGAGCAGTCCTATCACACTTCCCTGGAACATTTCTGATGACACCTTTGTGTCTGATGAACATTCACCATCCAGGCCAACATACTGGATTCTGTTACTTAAGAAGTCTTTGAGCCACTCACATCTCTGAAAACCAATCCGCAGTCGACATGTAATCCTGGGAATGAGACATACCACTTCCCTGCCCTCCACTGACCGATGAAAGTTGTTCATGAGTTAAGGTAAACTGAATGGATGCTTCTGGAGTCATCTGCTCTGTCGTGCTGCAGATGAAGGACATTGAGAGAATATGATCTCATGACATCAAAGAAATGCTCGCTAGAGAATAAATGATGCTGAAATGGATTTATACCAAATGTTATTGTCTTGATGGGCTCTGATAGACACACAGTCTCTTGTCTGTCTGGAATACATGCAGAGGTTGTGGGTCTGTCATCATCTAGAGATGGATATTATAGACAGTACATCAAGTTCAAACTCTCTCGATTTGGGGAGGGGAGGGAAGAAGAGGGGCTGTGGAGGGGAGAATATGGGCTCGAGAGGGGACAAGAAGAGGAGGGCAGTGAGGGGAGAATATGGGCTCGAGAGGGGTCAAGAAGAGGAGGGGAGGGAGTGGAGAAGAGGGGATGAGAGGTAGGGCAGGGGGAGGGGCAAGGGAGGGGAGGGGAGGGGAGGGGACAGGCAAGAGAGGGGGGAGGAGGAGGGGAAGGGAGGGGAGGACGGATGCAGATACTGCAACATATTGTAACAACTGGTCACTGAGAATAACACCACACACAAATTTGCTTTCAATTCAGTCATTTGGGGAGGGATGAAATGGACAGGATGGTTGAAATACTGCTCACACGTTTCACTGTAAAATTTATGCCTCTCGTGAATACTAAACAAATATGTAACAGGTGAGGAGGCTGTCTCATTCTGGGGTCTTTAGTATCCATTCTGACCTAAACACTGATATGAATAAACTATATCTAGTAGCGCTCACAAGTAAAGAGATGCAGACTCAGTTTTTTATTGCTGGCAATATTTTCAACACTCGTCTACCTTTTTCTCTCAGCAGAGCACTGCGAGTTCATGGAGTCCTGCACTAAAGTATGTGTGTGCCTGCATGGTTACCCACGATTATAAATGTCAAATGGTCTTTTTGTAGTACTGTGTGGTGAAGTCAGTCATGGATAGCAGCTTTTGTATAAAGATGAACACTTTTACAATGTGACAGCAATTTTTTCATTTAATATGAAAAGGTCAATTCCAATGTCTAAGTCTTTTCATTATAGCCATTACTGAATCCCTTCACAAAATGCTTTTGTGCCTTTTACATTGTGTGTTCCTACAAATAAGAATAGGTATGACTGCACCATGCATTTGTTCTACAAGGTGCATCCTAATTCCAGGCATGTGTCCAAAAGATTTAATTACAAATGGGGTTCACACTCAGTGAGTACCGTAAAGGAAAAAATATAATTAGACATACCACAGGTCCAACTGATCTGCCCTTTCTTTTAGTTCTGAAAACTAGGGCTGTCCATGTACCTTTATACATGTCTATTAGCAGTACAGTGAAACCCGGACCAGACTTAAAGAAAGCAAAATTGAGGAAAACATTAAAACTCCCCATAATACAAGCGAAAACGTGTAATCTGCATATATTATTAAAAATTGCAATCCCCACCAATACTCTGTATAAGATCTGTCTAAGTGAAGGAAATTAAATGGAAAATAAAATGTTTACACAATATTTTGTGATAATGAATTTCATCAGTTCTCAAAAAATCACAGATGTGTAACAGCAAATAAAACCTCATCAAAAAATTGAAATTGGTGTCTGGGTACAAGGTAATTGAGTTATTTTCTGATATGCTACAACCACAAATTATGCATTCGAAACATGCGTTTTTGAGAGCTCATCCTCTGTGATTACACAAAAAAGCAAAAATTGATGAACACGTTGAATTAAACCAAAAACATCACAGCAGCTAAGTGGTTAAGCCATAAGCATAAACGTGGACATCTGCTTAATAACAAACTTTATAGTCACCATTGCTGTTATTGTTTAATGCTTTTCTTACGGGGCGCACTTCATATACTCACCATCGTTAAAGTGTTATTTTAGGATTGATGAGAGAGACAGAGACATGAAAAAATGAGTTTACTTCCCCAGCTGACATCAAATGCTCATTAGCAGTCGACTCAGTGAATATCTGCATACTGTGTAAAACATAAATTTGAAAGAAAGCTCGGTTGCTACAGTTTCGCTTCATGCCCTCTATTACTGTTGCCAGAATCTACAATATGTGGCGTGTGCAGTGCAACGTATATGTGTGAGTAGTATACATAGTTGTTGCAATTGTATTATGTCAGATTTGTACAAAAAAGTCTTTAAAATGCACTATCACAAAATCCTTGGTCTATTTCCATGTGACGTCTCTGTCATAGCACATCTGCGCAACAATTATGTTTTCAGCACTTCACAAAATGCTTTCACTCTCATCTGCACTCCCATCACTGAAGGGCCACATCCCCTCTCCACACATCCAGTAAGTGAGCTCATTTTACATGTGTTAGTGTGGTGTGGTGCTGCATTGGCTTTTGGGTGACATAAGAAGTCGCCAGCCAATAACAGTTCACTACCCAGAAATGGGCGACGTTTCCTCGACTATGATCGAGCACGTTCTTCAGCACTCAGTGTTTGAATTTAAGTCTTTTCTGCTGCTTATTACTTGTTCAACACGTGACATGTCAATAGGAAGAAAATGGAATTCAAGCAAGACATCGAGTAAGAACTCAGTATCAAGGTAAACCTTACTAGGAAGAAATGTAAAATCAGGGAATTTTTAGCATTGATCTTATGGGTTTTCACAGAGCACTACAAATTTATGGTGCAGAATCAAGAAAAATTTAAAATCGGAGAACGTACTGTATAGACATTTCTCCTGATGGTCAGTCATGGCTACCAATTCGCCACGCCCGAATATGTTTGCACACCAAAATTTTTGGTGATAAAGGTGGAATGAAGATTGAGGCAGCTGGTTTATCAGAATCTTTTAAAAACACACACACACACATCAGTGGAAAAATGATGCTGTCAGAGCACAAAAAGGGTGAATACATTCCTCTTTAAACAACTCTGGTAAAGCAGCTGCCTCAATCCTCATTCCACCATTATCACCAAAAATTTTGGTGTGCGAAGATATTCGGGCTCTTAACACAGAATATTGTGAATCATTTTACCCAGTCTCTCTTTGTAGTTAAGCCTGTGTCTCTCTCATTGTCTCCTTTTTCTCCCATCGATTTGGTGTATATCCCACTGCCAATGTCTCCTCTCTCACTTACACTGTCTCATTTTGTCTTTCCTTCCCACTCCACTGGCTCCCCCAAACCTTGATATCTCAAAAATTCTGGGCGATCCAACTTACTTTTTCCCTTATACCAATGTGTTTAAAATTTCAGTCTAAAATGCATCATCCACTATACCTACGCGTTAAAGTTCACCAGTCTGGAAGAGTCAAGATCCCCCCCCCCCCCCCCCCCCCCCAAGCCTGTGTACGGTCTCCACTGATTTGTATTCTTCATTTCCACCATCTCCTCTTTCTTTTGCTCCCGCTGCTACTATCTCCATCTATCTATCTATCTCTCTTATTCTTTTGCTGCCACTTTCCCCCTCCCACCATCACTGTTTTCCCTCCCTTTCTCTCCCAATGGCACTGCTTCCTCTCTCTTTCACTACCGCTGTTTCTCTGCTACTCTCTTTCAGCACAAAAAAGTGCGGATATGTTCACATGGCAAAATTTATGGTGTGGAAGATGGAATGAGGTTTGAGGCAGCTGGTTCCCCACTTTTCTATCATGGACTTTTAAAGATGAAGATATTCATCTTTTTTGTGCTCTGACGGGAGCATTATTTCATTAGTTACCTTCTTTTTCCTGCTACAAAAGGGCATGTGGCTTATAGAAAACAAAATCTATAGGTCAATAAAGTTTTGATAGTTTATTTATGAACTTCAACCATCCCGCTTATGATTTGTATTTTAAAAGAATAAAACAGTTATTAGATATATTTTACTGAATTCACCCTTTTTACCCTATTTTTTGTCACTGCAGTACTATTTTGGATGTTATCTCTATAGGCGTGAAGTGCCCGTTATACAGTGACAACACATCAAAGTTGTTTGTTGTTGTGGTCTTCAGTCCTGAGACTGGTTTGATGCAGCTCTCCATGCTACTCTATCCTGTGCAAGCTTCTTCATCTCCCAGTACCTACTGCAACCTACATCCTTCAGAATCTGCTTAGTGTATTCATCTCTTGGTCTCCCTCTAAGATTTTTACCCTCCATGCTGCCCTCCAGTACTAAATTGGTGATCCCTTGATGCCACAGAACATGTCCTACCAACCGATCCCTTCTTCTGGTCAAGTTGTGCCACAAACTTCTCTTCTCCCCAATCCTATTCAATACTTCCTCATTAGTTATGTGATCTACCCATCTAATCTTCAGCATTCTTCTGTAGCACCACATTTCGAAAGCTTCTATTCTCTTCTTGTCCAAACTATTTACTGTCCATGTTTCACTTCCATACATGGCTACACTCCATACAAATACTTTCAGAAACAATTTCCTGACATTTAAATCTATATTCAATGTTAACAAATTTCTCTTCTTCAGAAACGCCTTCCTTGCCATTGCCAGTCTACATTTTATATCTTCTCTACTTCGACCATCATCAGTTATTTTGCTCCCCAAATAGCAAAAGTCCTTCACTACTTTAAGTGTCTCATATCCTAATCTAATTCCCTCAGTATCACCCGAATTAATTTGACTCCATTCCATTATCCTCGTTTTGCTTTTGTTGATGTTCATCTTATATCCTCCTTTCAAGACACTGTCCATTCCTTTCAACTGCTCTTCCAAGTCCTTTTCTGTCTCTGATAGAATTAAAATGTCATTGGCGAACCTCAAAGTTTTTATTTCTTCTCCATGGATTTTAATACCTACTCCGAATTTTTCTTTTGTTTCCTTTACTGCTTGCTCAATATACAGATTGAATAACATCGGGGAGAGGCTATAACCCTGTCTCACTCCCTTCCCAACCACTGCTTCCCTTTCATGTCCCTCGACTCTTACAACTGCCATCTGCTTTCTATACAAATTGTAAATAGCCTTTCGCTCCCTGTATTTTACCCCTGCCACCTTCAGAATTGGAAAGAGAGTATTCCAGTCAACATAGTCAAAAGCTTTCTCTAAGTCTACAAATGTTAGAAATGTAGGTTTGCCTTTCCTTAATATATTTTTTAAGAAACGTAGTATTGCCTCGTGTTCCAACATTTCTACGGAATCCAAACTGATCTTCCCCGAGGTCGGCTTCTACCAGTTTTTCCATTTGTCTGTAAAGAATTCGCCTTAGTATTTTGCAGCTGTGACTTATTAAACTGATAGTTCGGTAATTTTCACATCTGTCAACACCTGCTTTCTTTGGGATTGGAATTATTATATTATAATAATGGATAATGATATGAACAAAATGTTCAGGAGTTCCCCACGAATATCATCTTAAGAACATACAGCAAACATTTTGATGATCTGCCATGGGAAAAATTGTAGAACTGGCCATCCCCACAACTGGTACTTTTCATATGCAAAATACATTGTGTTTTCTCAGAAACTGCCCATACACACTTGGTACTTTTATAAGCATCCTTAGGTCGACTCTAGACCTCACTTAATGCAAAAGAAACAACCAATCTGCTCAGTTTCCCAGGGCTGCAGGAAGGGTGTAATATTTAAATTTTAGACCCTGTTCTGTAAGCTATCTACAGTATGACTGTTCTTCCAATAGGTATACAAATCGTTGCTAAGCCAAAGAAGTGCAAGGACTGATTTTAACAGAATTTTCTGTTGGTGGTTGGAAGAACTCGATAATATTAGATAGGAAACATTTTCCTAATGCTCTGCAAAATTATATTTATTTAATCGTGAACTGGCTTTTGGGCTCTTAGGCCATTGTTAGGAGACAACTGAATGTCACAACCACAGATAAAATGACATGCTACTTACACAGATACTATTCATACAGAATATACAAAAACAATGGCATGTAGAAAGTATACAAAGGAAAGCATTAAATTTTTATGTAATGCAGAAACAGTTACATTTAACTACGAATGAAAAATAAATCTGAATCTATAATTGTAATCTAATGTCTGTATAACTAAAACCTAATTTAACAGAGGGAGCAAATGAAAATTGGGTTTTGTCATTTAATAATAAGCTTGCATTCTGTGCCACGTATTTATTGATTTTCAGTATTTCCAATGGGGTCATCTATCTGCTTTTTTTAACAGACTGTAAAACTTCACACTCTACATTATATAGATGATTTTCTGTTAAAATCAAACAACGGAAAATCCAGGATGGAATAATGAAAATACTATGAAAAGGATAAACTGCTACTCAGCATATAGGGGAGAAGCTGAGTCTCAGACAGGCATAACAAAAAGTCTACTAAACATGTAAGCTTTCAGCCAGAAGGCCTTCTTCTGAAGAAGACAACATACATGTACACATTCACGCAAATACACTTCACCTCACATACATCTGATCACTGTCTCTGGCTGCCTCAGCAAGCCTGTGGATAATAAGCCATGAAGCCATGCATGTGCTGTGATATGGGGAATGGCAGTTGCCACTGAGAAAATTCATTCCACACAGTCGTATGACTTACCTCGTGGTGCTGACGCGGATGGTGGGCAAGAAAGGGGGGGAGCTCTTTCAGTGTTCAAGACTGTTCCTCCAAGGCATATGTATGTATCAGGTACATCTGCCTATCAGGGTGACCCATTCCTGTCAACGAGCCCGTCTCTCACAAATGATGAAACCCTATTGTAAACATGGTGCAGGGATACATTTTCTGGTACAGCTGTGCTGCCACCCATCCTGTGCCACTTGCCCATTCGTATGTAAAGATCATGTCAGCCTTGCCTGGTTGGTATAATGGGCAATTATCTCCCACTGCTGCATTACATGACATGTCCATGTCAGAGTGAGTCAGCAAAAGTAGTGATTAAGATGCCTAGTAGAACCAATGTGTGAGCAGGCTACCATCATGGACAACATTACTACCCTTTTGAGTGCAGAGCTAACACACCAATACAGACAGAATATTCCCATTTGTCTGGTATGTTCTCGTATGTATTTTCTATCACTGGAAGCTAAACTGTCAAAGACCTTTTATCTCCACTTTATAATGGGTGCACCTTTCTAGGAACACATTTGCACCCACATATCCAAATGACCTTTATTACTCCTTATACTATTAGCACTCATTTCCTGCAATTTGCTCCCTTTTAGCAAAATCATCCTTCATATAACGCCACCAGCAAACTTTCAGAGATGGGAGTATGGGCCAAAACGAGAAGAAAATGTCAAGTAAAAGTGGGCTCTAAAGTGCATATCTTAGGAGCTATGAGCACTTGTTCATCTTCACTAGTGTAAAACACATCTCATCTACTGAACAAGTGCTCATAGCTTTTAAGGTATGCAGTTTGGAGCCCATGTTTACTGGACATTATTTTCTTGTTTTTCTTCGTACTAGCTCCTCCCAAAAACACAACAGAAAACAAAGAGCTTGCTATACAACAGATGTGTTTCACAGTATCTTCAGATGAAAAAAAATTCTCACAGCTGTTCAGGTATGCAATTCAGAGCCCTTTCTCACAAAACTTTTTTTTCTTTTTTTGGTCCATACTATCATCTCTGAAAGTATGTTGATGGAGTTCTGATTCACCTTGTATAATTGAGAGAGTGATCAGAAAAATACACAAGAAATCTAAATTTAATGTAGTAGTTTAACAATAATGCTCTACGTATACACATAACTGTACATAGGGGATTTCATCTTCACCACTTGGTGTCCACATAACCTTCCAACCCATGGCTCTTTCCTCCTTGAGAAAGGAACTAACTCTTCCAATAATTAGAATAGTTGCTATGAAATTTAAAACTTTCCTGGTGTATAGGTCATTCAACAAAACTTCTGGCACACTGCCAGATGTCAGTAACTTGCTGGTATTATATTTTGGCACAGAGTCTTCTGACCATCTTCAGGTTTATACTGATGAAAGTACACTGAGCTCCACTAATTAAATGCACCAGCACACATGTGGTGTACCAGTTACCGCAGCTGCGTGACTCTGTGCTGCTAGGAGCATCCTCATCGAAATCAGATCCATCATCCTGACATGGTAAAATTGCAGAACAAAACCAATTATCCAAACCATGGAGTTTTTCTGTAACAGGATTCCATGCTTTATCTAATTGTAAACTGCCATCCTAAATTAAAAGGGCACAAGACATTCTTATTTCCACTGATTCATTAATAACCAAGTTCCAAAAGTTTGAAATGTGGGCTACAATTTTTGTTTCATTGTATTTCATTGAATGACGGTGCTCTGTGGTAGCGGATTTGCTGTCTTGGAGGAGGTGAGTATGCCCCTGGTTTACCATGATGCACTCCTGAACAACGTGCGACACTTCCTCTGTTACGATTTACCATTGATATTGTTGATGAAGGACAAAATGTAACTTTTCTTAACTCTCTCCTTATTTTCGCAGAAACCTTTCCAGTATATTGCAAGTAGGCTGTTGTCTTCAAGGCTTCATCCTACTCCTTGTTGTGTCATTTGTCTGTTTGTAGCACACTTTGTGTCAGCAGAGATGGATATCTATTTTCTAGGAAAACATTTTGGAGGTGTTCCAATTACATTTGCAGTTTATCAACATCTGAGATGGTATTGGATTGCTGATAACACGCAAGTGGAAATTGAATACCTCCAAACTGTGTACATGGAAAATAGACATTCATCTCAGCAGACACAGAGAGCACTACATACTTACTAGTGACGCAACAAGGAAGAGGATGAGGCCTCCAAGACGACAGCCTACCTGTCACATACTCAAAAGGTTTCTGCAAAAATAAGCAGGGAATTAAGAAAACTAAATTAAAGTCATCTTTCGTTCTCCATCAAAAATCTCTGTGCTTCTGGGATCAGTCAGAGATGCCTTAGAGCTGTGCAAGGAGTGCATCATGGAACACCAATGCCAAATTCATCTCACGAAACAAAAATTGTGGCCCACACTTCAAACTTTTGGAACTCTTATCAATGAATCAGTGGAAACATGACTGTTTCCAGTTAGATAATGCATGGTCCCCCCCATGAACCATGGACCTTGCCGTTGGTGGGGAGGCTTGCGTGCCTCAGCGATACAGATAGCCGTACCGTAGGTACAACTACAACGGAGGGGTATCTGTTGAGAGGCCAGACAAACGTGTGGTTCCTGAAGAGGGGCAGCAGCCTTTTCAGTAGTTGCAAGGGCAACAGTCTGGATGATTGACTGATCTGGCCTTGTAACAATAACCAAAACGGCCTTGCTGTGCTGGTACTGCGAACGGCTGAAAGCAAGGGGAAACTACGGCCGTAATTTTTCCCGAGGGCATGCAGCTTTACTGTATGATTAAATGATGATGGCGTCCTCTTGGGTAAAATATTCTGGAGGTAAAATAGTCCCCCATTCGGATCTCCGGGCTGGGACTACTCAAGAGGATGTCGTTATCAGGAGAAAGAAAACTGGCGTTCTACGGATCGGAGCGTGGAATGTCAGATCCCTTAATCGGGCAGGTAGGTTAGAAAATTTAAAAAGGGAAATGGATAGATTAAAGTTAGATATAGTGGGAATTAGTGAAGTTCGGTGGCAGGAGGAACAAGACTTCTGGTCAGGTGACTACAGGGTTATAAACACAAAGTCAAATAGGGGTAATGCAGGAGTAGGTTTAATAATGAATAGGAAAATAGGAATGCAGGTAAGCTACTACAAACAGCATAGTGAACGCATTATTGTGGCCAAGATAGATACGAAGCCCACACCTACTACAGTAGTACAAGTTTATATGCCAACTAGCTCTGCAGATGACGAAGAAATTGAAGAAATGTATGATGAAATAAAAGAAATTATTCAGATTGTGAAGGGAGACGAAAATTTAATAGTCATGGGTGACTGGAATTCGAGTGTAGGAAAAGGGAGAGAAGGAAACGTAGTAGGTGAATATGGATTGGGGCTAAGAAATGAAAGAGGAAGCCGCCTGGTAGAATTTTGCACAGAGCACAACTTAATCATAGCTAACACTTGGTTTAAGAATCATGATAGAAGGTTGTATCCATGGAAGAACCCTGGAGATACTAAAAGGTATCAGATAGATTATATAATGGTAAGACAGAGATTTAGGAACCAGATTTTAAATTGTAAGACATTTCCAGGGGCAGATGTGGACTCTGACCACAATCTATTGGTTATTACCTGTAGATTAAAACTGAAGAAACTGCAAAAAGGTGGGAATTTAAGGAGATGGGACCTGGATAAACTGAAAGAACCAGAGGTTGTACAGAGTTTCAGGGAGAGCATAAGGGAACAATTTACAGGAATGGGGGAAAGAAATACAGTAGAAGAGGAATGGGTAGCTTTGAGGGATGAAGTAGTGAAGGCAGCAGAGGATCAAGTAGGTAAAAAGACGAGAGCTAGTAGAAATCCTTGGGTAACAGAAGAAACATTGAATTTAATTGATGAAAGGAGAAAATATAAAAATGCAGTAAATGAAGCAGGCAAAAAGGAATACAAACGTCTCAAAAATGAGATCGACAGGAAGTGCAGAATGGCTAAGCAGGGATGGCTAGAGGACAAATGTAAGGATGTAGAGGCTTATCTCACTAGGGGTAAGATAGATACTGCCTACAGGAAAATTAAAGAGACCTTTGGAGATAAGAGAACCTATTGTATGAACATCAAGGGCTCAGATGGAAACCCAGTTCTAAGCAAAGAAGGGAAAGCAGAAAGGTGGAAGGAGTATATAGAGGGTCTATACAAGGGCGAGGAAGAGGATGTAGATGAAGATGAAATGGGAGATACGATACTGCGTGAAGAGTTTGACAGAGCACTGAAAGACCTGAGTCGAAACAAGGCCCCTGGAGTAGACAACATTCCATTGGAACTACTGACGGCCTTGGGAGAGCCAGTCCTGACAAAACTCTACCATCTGGTGAGCAAGATGTATGAGACAGGTGAAATACCCTCAGACTTCACGAAGAATATAATCAGTTTAATAAGCCACAGCTGCAAAATACTAACACGAATTCTTTACAGACGATTGGAAAAACTAGTAGAAGCCAACCTCGGGGAAGATCAGTTTGGATTCCGTAGAAATACTGGAACACATGAGGCAATACTGACCTTACGACTTATCTTAGAAGAAAGATTAAGGAAAGGCAAACCTACGTTTCTAGCATTTGTAGACTTAGAGAAAGCTTTTGACAATGTTGACTGGAATACTCTCTTTCAAATTCTAAAGGTGGCAGGGGTAAAATACAGGGAGCGAAAGGCTATTTACAATTTGTACAGAAACCAGGTGGCAGTTATAAGAGTCGAGGGACATGAAAAGGAAGCAGTGGTTGGGAAGGGAGTAAGACAGGGTTGTAGCCTCTCCCCGATGTTATTCAATCTGTATATTGAGCAAGCAGTAAAGGAAACAAAAGAAAAATTCAGAGCAGGTATTAAAATCCATGGAGAAGAAATAAAAACTTTGAGGTTTGCCGATGACACTGTAATTCTGTCAGAGACAGCAAAGGACTTGAAAGAGCAGTTGAACGGAATGGATGGTATCTTGAAGGGAGGATATAAGATGAACATCAACAAAAGCAAAATGAGGATAATGGAATGTAGTGGAATTAAGTCGGGTGGTGCTGAGGGAATTAGATTAGGAAATGAGACACTTAAAGTAGTAAAGGAGTTTTGCTATTTGGGGAGCAAAATAACTGATGATGGTCGAAGTAGAGAGGATATAAAATGCAGACTGGCAATGGCAAGGAAAGCGTTTCTGAAGAAGAGAAATTTGTTAACATCGAGTATAGGTTTAAGTGTCAGGAAGTCATTTCTGAAAGTATTTGTATGGAGTGTAGCCATGTATGGAAGTGAAACATGGACGGTAAATAGTTTGGACAAGAAGAGAATAGAAGCTTTCGAAATGTGGTGCTACAGAAGAATGCTGAAGATTAGATGGGTAGATCACATAACTAATGAGGAAGTATTGAATAGGATTGGGGAGAAGAGAAGTTTGTGGCACAACTTGACCAGAAGAAGGGATCGGTTGGTAGGACATGTTCTGAGACATCAAGGGATCACCAATTTAGTATTGGAAGGCAGCGTGGAGGGTAAAAATCGTAGGGGGAGACCAAGAGATGAATACACTAAGCAGATTCTGAAGGATGTAGGTTGCAGTAGGTACTGGGAGATGAAGAAGCTTGCACAGGATAGAGTAGCATGGAGAGCTGCATCAAACCAGTCTCAGGACTGAAGACCACAACAACAACAACAATGCATGGTATCCTGTTACAGAAAAACTTCATGTTCTGCATAATCGGCATTGTTCTGAAATTTTACCGTGTTAAGATGATCAATCTGATATTGAAGAGGACGGTCCCGGCAGTGCACATACTTGTAGCAGATGGATATTTGCTCTAGTAACATGTGCCCAATGGCAGCTGGTACACAAAGGATATGCTGGTATGTTTCAGCAGCAGAGATCAATGTACTTTCCCAAGTATATACCAGAAGACGGACAGAAGACTGTACTGAAATGTCATGGCAGCACGTTACTGGCATATAGCAGTCCACCTGAAATTTCAGGAGAATGAATAGTTTCTTCTACTTTTATGTGTGTCAATAGACAATACCTCAAAATGAGATGAATCTCATCAGGTGGTGTGAATCCGATAACTTACCTACTTCTCCACATTTGTATATATGAGAACAGCATTTGAACAAGAGCACCACAGCTGACCATTGTTATGAATTCTTGACTGATCTGTCTATATTAATGGCATGTTGGAGGGCCTGGTACCAACAAATGGCATTGTCAGTAATTGTGTAACTTATGTGCTGCACTCGTGAAGTAAACACATCAGTACAAAAACTTCTGCTGGCATCAGATTTTTTTGGTGTGAATTGGCAAATTGCAAAACTTTTACTTGCATATGAACATCCCATGTATTACTGGTTTTGTTCATTGTTAATACTGCTTAGACACTGTTGTTGTTGTTGTTGTTGTTGTTGTCTTCAGTCTTGAGACTGGTTTGATGCAGCTCTCCATGCTACTCTATCCTGTGCAAGCCTCTTCATCTCCCAGTACCTACTGCAGCCTACATCCTTCTGAATCTGCATAGTGTATTCATCTCTTGGTCTCCCTCTGCGATTTTTATCCTCCACGCTGCCCTCCAGTACTAAATTGGTGATCTCTTGATGCCTCAGAACATGTCCTACCAACCGATCCCTTCTTCTAGTCAAGCTGTGCCACAAACGCCTCTTCTCCCCAATTCTATTCAATACCTCCTCATTAGTTATGTAATCTACCCATCTAATCTTCAGCACTCTTCTGTAGCACCACATTTCGAAAGCTTCTATTCTCTTCTTGTCTAAACTATTTATCGTCCATGTTAGACACTATATGCACCTAATTACAAAATTTCCTTTTTGTAAGATGAATCCGATTATGAGAGTATACAAGAATGTTCTAAAACCAACCCAAGAATCCAACTATAACCCAGAATTTCTTCTAAATGCTGTGAAAGCTGTCAAATGAGGAAAATTAAGCATTCACAAAGCTACACAGAACAGTATGCTGTTCCTTATACAGCATTACATGATAAACTCAAGAACAGACATTAATGTAAAATAGATGGACAAGAACCTTTCACCACAGTGAGGAAAAAACTGTAGTTGAAGGAACATTGTGTTGTGTGAAATGGGGTTTCCTCTGAGGAGTAATGTTAGGGACATTATACAGGCATCTCTTCATCGAGCAGGGCACAATGAAAAATTATTTAGTGGCTATAGATATAGTCATGAGTGGGTAAAACATTTTCTAAAAGAAATACGGAACTAAAAAATACAGTAAGAGACAATGTTAAGAAGGCCGGGACAGCAGTTACCCGAGAAACAGTGAGGGTTCATCTTAAGAACCTCCAACATTATAAACCACAACAAGACCAACTTTTGTGATGATCGTGGACATGAGTGAAGCGAGATACAAGATGTCCTGAAACGATTGTGGGTAGTTCTGAGTCAAGTATCAGTGTAATGATCGCACTGGCTGCAGAAGGGGCAGTCCTCCCACCATACACAGTGGTGCACTTTCACTTGTGATGTGTGTGAATTCAGAGATCACGCATCCATACAATTCACAGGCCCGCTTATAAGGGCTACAAGTGTCAGTCAACTGGTGCACTCCACTGAGGCTCCAAAGAAACAGTATTATTTAAGCAACCACAAATGAATGCTTGGTCTCCTCTGTATTCCTGTTGTCCAATCAATGTGTTCAGTGTTGCGCACAACTTTACTTCACTGTATAGAACATGTTGCTCTACAAAGCACTACATTCTACAACTCCTGTTTGTTCTTGCAATAGTAAACTTGGTGACAAGTGAGAGTTACATTTTCTCCGTGTGTTAGTGTCAGCACTAAGTCACCCGATAAACATCTCAATGGAAGAATTACTCCAACAACTCTCTGCCCACTGGCAACTTTTCACAGAACAACAGCAAGCTCTTGCCATCGCTATAAATCAAGTATCATCTGTGTGTTCCAGGCGGGTTACTCTCCTATCAATGCAACCATCACCCTTTCCAACATACGATGAATTGATGAAGATTGAATCTCCTACAAGACACGGTTATGTCATCATTTCCAGGTTTTTCGTGTGGGAGGATGCAAAACTGAGTAGTGTTTTCTTCTTTCTTTCCTGGCTTTTGTTGTGCCAACTTGTGCCTTTGCAAGAACCGGTCAGCTTATCATTTGATGAAATGTGCAAGTTGTGACAGAACACATCATTGTGACGTGTGGAATTTTACCATTGTCAAAAATGCCCAAACCAACCTCACAAAGTCTGGACTGCGGAATTACACAGGATGCGCCATTGTTGTAAATTTATCACTAGTGCCCATTACAAATCCTACACTGATCACGTTGTGCATGATGATATTATTCCTATGGTCTCGGGTAGGTTAAGTCCACGGAAAAGCACTTCACTGTGATAATCCGATGCTTATGGCTGTGCTCAATATAGCACAGTCCTCTGAAGTCTCACAGGCCACAGGCAATCAGTGTGCTCTGTGTGCGTGTGGGAGGGGGGGGGGGGGGGGGTATGAGAAGTTGCTCAGTCAACCCCCATTAGGCACACTGCAATGTTCAAGATGTCGGGGGATTTGCAGCAGTACAATCTTCAATTCAACAGGCTGTGTCACAACAGTGACTGCATGGCACCCTTCTGTATTGCCCATACTGCTTTGATCAACACGAGCGTGCTGCGTACCCTAAGCACTGGGCTGTTTGCATGGCCGCATTGCATCGCTGTGTGACTCTTCTTCAAACTACATTATCCACTGCCCTAATTTTTTTCAGGCGCGGCAGGTACCTGTCACCCTGCACGACACTGTCATGGCCGAATTAGACCGTTTGATGTTGCATTCACCCTGTTTCTTCCAGTGAATGGGCTACACCACTGGTCACCATTCAGAAGCCAATGGGTAAGCTTGTCTCTGGGGTGTCTTCAGTGTCAAAATTAAAGATACATACCATTTGCACAAACTGACAAGCTGCTCACGAAATCATCAGGCAGCCACTACTTTTCCAACACTGATTATCAGAATTGTACCTCCAGCTCCCCTTGGACAAGGTCACCAGGGGCCTTCTCGTTGTCAATACACCTTTTGGCCTACACCAATATCAACGCATGCCTTTTGGCATTGCTAGCACACCCATTTTTCAGCCTTTTTTAGAGCAGCTGTCAGCCTCTGTGCCTGCCTGCATCAATCACCTTGACAATACCATTGTTTTACGTTCGTCCATTGATGACCACCTTAGAAATCTCCTGAAGCACAGCAAGTGCTGTATCGTGTGTGAGATACAGAGGCAAGCGAGTGCGCCGGGACTTACCCCAGCTCAATGCTAGTAGCCCCACCTTACCTTAACGCATCTGCGTGTAGCGCGCAAGTATTGCACCACAATTAAGTATAAAATTAAAAGTCAAAATTTACATTTAAAACTTTGTTAAAATATATTTCAGTATAATATTGTTTCAAATATCACATCTTTATGTACCTAGACTTGGTAGTTTCCATAAAAATGCAGTTTTAAGAAAAAAATAAGTGACACTAAATAATAAAGCTAGAAATCCAGAATTTGGTCGGAATGTGCCTGTAGAGCTCATAAATATGTGGTGCAAGTTTCAATGCCAAAGAGCAATAATTAAGAACAGAATCCATTTTTTGGGAAAAATGAAAGGCACTAAATATTGGACTTAGAAATGTAAATATTTGTTTTAGGCTTCAGTTCACCCTAAAAATAATAACAGAGACCATGTTACGCTACCTCTTACAGTTGTTGAGTAATTAAGTAAAAACCAATTTTGCAACTAAAATATACCCATTTGTAGTAGATTAAGTACCTGTAATTTTAAGAGTAGAGAATTTTGGTTAAGGCAGATGATAAAACCTACCAAATGAGAGAGCTATACCAAATTTTAGAGTTGTAATATTAATAACAGCCAATACAAATTCTAGTAAAGGTATGGTTCAGAGTTAATGATCTACCGTTAGTTCCACTACAAAAATTCTAGAAAGCAAATTTTTTATTCAAACGTGCTGAAACTTTTTCTGTGCTTTCAAACAACTGACCTGAATACATGTAAAAATATGAAGATTCTGATTTAATTCTTAACTATGTCATTAAAGATTATATGTCTGAGAAAGAGGTTGTTCTGAGGCTGCTGCCGTGTGTTAAAGCAGTAGGCAACACATGCTTCCTCACCCGTCCGCTGTGGCACCTATATAAATACAGCCCGAGAGGCAGTAGGAAGGTTCACTTCGCACTTAGTCACTGTAAGATCCACGTCTGTTAAATGTCGGATCGTGCTCTGCCTCAGGTGACGTCAGAGCTGGACTGTGACAAAGCGCGTATTTGCGGTAAAAATTGATAGTGAACTCGGGAGGACTGTACACCGTCCTGGATCACTTAGAATTCGCCACAGTAACTGTTAGTGCGCCATCCGTGAGAATTACAAATCCGCCTGGCAAGTGGTGACTATTATTTCATCTTTTATGGTGAGCATTAATGGTAAGCATTAATTTTGAACATTTATTGCAAACTTTCATTTGAGTATTATTAGTCAGGACGAAAGACAATCTGGTAGGAACGTACCGTAGAGGTCGCCTCTGGACTGCTAGTTGTGCTATTTATGACGGAAAGATTTTCTGTCGATTGTACATAGTGAATTTCAAAGTGCTGTACACGAGACACTTTACTCAATATATGCATTAACTAGAACTTTATACTTTCATTTAAAATTATAGTCCTAATCCCATTAGTAGAAGGAGAATAGAAACATTTCTTTCAGTAGGCTGGACCAGAATTTGGCATGCAGGCTGGAAACTAAGATCAGTATGTTTCCCTTCGCTTTGGGCTGACCACAAAATTAGTTGTCAGGCTCGCGTGAGAAAGACGGTGAACTGTACAATTACCAATACTAATGCCAAACTGAAACATTTATTTTACCCGCTGAACCACACTCCGATCGTTATTTTCTGTTTTGCAGTCTGCATGTCTCTATTATAACCTTGCCAAATCTCAATTTTTTTCAGCCACCAATTGAATACCTACATTTTGAGGTTTCCTGCAGAGAGGTCAAGCCATTTTGTCACCATGTTGATGCAATTGAGGGGTTTGCTGTGGCCAACCTTTATTAAGAAACTGTAGGTATTTCTAGGTAAAGTTGCATACTACCGAACGCATCCACTGTCGCTCAGCCCCTGAACATGCTTTTATATAAATATGTGCCTTTTCCTGGACCCAGCTTGTGACTTAGTTTTCTTTGCTTAAATCTAAGCTTCAATCTTCCCTATACCTGGCCACTTTTCAACCGGTTCAGCATCTTGTGTTCCTGCCTCCGCTCCAATCCTCGAATGCTGTTGATGGTGCAGCGCCACTGCTCCTGATGCCGCAACAGCCACCCCCATGCCTCCATTGCTGGGTCCTGTGTGGCCATCATCTCCAATGCTCCTTCTGACGCCTCCGGTGCTGACTGCTGACCTCAACAAGGACGTCGCTATGGAGACACCGTCCTTGGTCCTGCTCTATGGCCCTCACAAGAGGGGGGGGCGGCATACCAACCCGTGCCATCATCCCTTCCACCCCTACTCACCGGTGACTGCCCGCCACAAGTTGAAGCAACTGTCGTCGTCACACAATGAAATGGACTTCAGAGACATCATTGTGACTTATATTCTCAGTGTCTTGTGAGATCTTTGCATTTTTTTTCACAGTACCAATGCTTTTTTTTTCTTTCCATGAGGTTTTTTTGTACCTTGTGGTTTTTCTGTACCACGCATTTTGGTTTTCCCACCCCATAGAAAGATGGAGAGATGTACCTTCACCGATGACGCGCACCATTTCAGAGATCATGCATCCATACAGCCCATTTATAGATGCCATCTGGGTCGATCCCCTGCCGATCTCTGGTGAGCCGCTAAAGAAACATCATCATTTAAGTGACCGTAAAGGCCATTTCTGTACCCTGTATTACTGTTGCTCAGACAATGTGTTCAGAGCTAAGCACAACCTGCACTTAACTGTATCTTATGTTTTGCTCTATAAAGCACTATGTTCCATACATCGTGTTTGTTCTTGCTATAGCACGCAGTTTATAAGGCAAAATGTCTCTACAATAGTTGGATTGAAGGTAGTTTAACTTGTGAAGATCATAACAGGAATCAAAGTAGATGGTTTGAACTAAAAATGTTTGAATCTTAATGTATTCAAATTTTCCTGCCTTATGCCCGGCATTTAGAGGGACAAAAAATTATTACTGATGATAATATCTCGAGTCATCTGTCACATAATATAATTACACTGTGCCAGCAATGTTACATTTGGTTTGTGCTTCTACCACATAACTCTAGATAGCTATCACTTCTAAATTTAATATTATATCTGGGTTAAGAAGAGCAGTGATTTTTCCTTTCTGCCCTGATAGTCATTTCACAGATCACAAAAGAAACAGATAAATGGTATCGACTCACCTTTCTTGGACACTAGCTTTCAAACTGCAATTGAAACAGGTTTGCTCTAATGAGACAAAAGGAATGCAACATCAAGCAAAGCACTCAGCATTAACTGCAGGAGAAGGTATTGCTGTTAGGGACTTCAATGAAAACAATAGTGACAATGCTGAAAGCAGGGATTCTCTATCTAGTGATTCTATATCTCCAGAACATCTAACAGTGATGTAGAACAGCACAAGTCAAATGAAAATGAAGCAGAGGACAAGGAGAAGAATGGCCAAGAATCCAATAGAAGTGATTTTGTCACATGAAATTATCTATGAAAAGACGATTCAAGCTTTTTTTACTGGCATAACAACTTATGAAATGACATTAAAGCCCTGCAACCAGGCGACTAGCGCGAGTTTTTGTGTTCTCGTAAAGATAAGTCATTTTAGATTATAAAAACATATAGTTTAGTACTGATTACATGGTAAACAGTTGTATTAGTGTGCCTTTTAAGCGTACCATTAAATGTTTCATTTTTCTTTATGTAATATAGCAGAAAATGCGAAAAGATCTACAGTCGTATTTTCTGTTTACTTTTTGCCGTAGCAAAACTATAGAATTTCGTTTAGTTGTTCTTTGCTCTCTTAAGCAATTTAACTGTAGCGTACCTCTTCACTATTTAACTCACATTTCTGGAAAGTAGCGTAAAGTTTAAGTTGTTGTTTCAGAAACTTTGCACTGTTGTTTTCATTTACACACAGTTCCGTATAGACCAAACTTGTGGAATCACATTCTTGTGTTTATCTGTAATTTAACTGACTTATTCTTAATAAACTATTACATTTATCATGAGTGAAAAGTGCTTGACTTGCTGTAGAAATGTTAGGTCAGGGCTTTGGTGTGACGGGTGCTGTAGTTTCTTCCATGTGGGGACTGTAGTGGTGTGGGAATATGGAAAGTAAATGAGAATCATCAGTGGTTTTGTAGGGTATGTAGTAGAGATAGGAAGATACTAGAACAGGAGGGGAAAATTGCCGCCCTTCAGGCTGAGTTACACAAGGCCAGGGGAGATCTAGACAGGTTAAGGAAAGAGAAGGGTAAAGAGAGGTGGGAAGTGGCAACAGGCAACAGGAGGAACAGGCCTAGAACTTTGTCTGACAGCTTCGTGGTGAATGCAGAAAATAGATTTTACCTGTTGCTTCAGTTAGAAACTGGTGAGCCTCTAGCAGTTGCAGATGTAGACAGGGCACAACAAACTTTCAGCAGCAAATTGAAAAGTAAGAATGTAGGGAAATCAGTAAAGAGAAAGAAAGTAGTGTTGTTAGGTAGTTCCCAAGGAAGAGGTGTTGGCCAACTTTTGCAGAATGAAATACGATCAGAATACCAGGTCACCAATTTTTTTAAACCTAGTGCTGGTCTGGAGCAGGTGACAGAGGATTTAGGATTACTCTGCAAACATTTCACTAAGGAAGACACCATGGTTATAGTGGGTGGGGCAGGTAATAGCATTGACAGAGATCCTGGGTACAGTATAGAGTGTGACCTGGCCAAGATCACATCAGCATTTAAGCATACTAGTGTTGAGTTTGTATCTATTCTTGGGCGCCATGACCTACCTCATTTGAACTCGTCTGTCAAGAGAGTTAATTTGGAGTTGGAATGGTTGCTTATATTGGGTGCAGGGTCACACATTGGTGTGGTTCCTGTTAATTCTCTCAATAGGTGGGATTATGCTAGGCATGGCCTTCACCTCAACAGGAAATGGAAGGGTAAACTGGCTGGGAAAATATCAGGAAAGTTAAAGGGGGGAGGCACTGTGATGAGTGATAAAATACCAGTGGTTATAGGGTTCAGAAAAGACCCTTTTTTAAGGTAGGAAAGAAACAAAATTTGAGAGGTTAGGACTGAGATAAACCTTCAGTTTGAGAAAGGAACCAAAAAACATAATTCTAGCTTATTACATCAGGATAGACAGCTATTGGTTAAGAATTTTCAACTATCAGCAGATATTTCAACTATACCCAATTTTAACTCAGTCAATGTGAAATGTCGGCTATCTTTATTGCATCAAAATATTCGAAGACTGAGAAATAAAATTAATGAATTAATTATCTGCATAGATGAATTAGAGTCCTCAAAGCCAGCTGACATAATCTGCCTCTCTGAACATCATGTGACCACTGGTATAGAACTTTTAAGTCTTACAGGGTTTAGGTTAGCATCTCACGTTTGTAGAGCAGAAATGGAGAAAGGAGGAGTTGCCACATTCAGCAGGAACTGTCATAAATTTAAGAACATAGACATTCAAAAATTTTGCTTAGAACAGCATATGGAAGCATGTGCAAAAGAAGCAGAATTTCACAAAAAATCCTTCATAATATTAAGTGTATATCGAGCACCTGCAGGTAACTTGAATCTGTTCATAAACCACATTGAAGCTGTACTGGCCCATTTAACAACCAAAAACAAAGAAATAGTGGTTGATGGTGATTTCAATGTAAATTTCCTTACAGACTCTCCCAATAAGAACTTATTTGAGTTAGTAACACTATCATTCAACTTAATTCCACTGTAAAGTTCCCCACTAGGGTAGCCAAATGCTCACAAACAGCCACTGATAATATCTTTATAGAAAAATCCAATGAACAAAATTATATTACAAAACCAATAGTCAATGGCCTCTCAGACCATGACATGCAGTTCCTTCTGTTAAATGTGAATACTGAACAGGATATAAAATCTGTTAAATCTGAGCTCAAGAGGGTAATCAACAAGCCAAAAATTGATTATTTTAGGACATTCCTCAGGGACATTCACTGGACCGATGTTTACAGTGCTCATGGCATGAATGGAAAATATAACACTTTTGCTAATAAATTGCTTACCTTATTTGAACACTGTTTTTCCCCAAAACTAACCAAGGTTAGAGCAATATATCTAAAAACAAAGATGATGTAACTTACCAAACGAAAGCGTTGGCATGTTGATAGACACACAAACAAACACAAACACACACACAAAATTCAAGCTTTCGCAACCAACGGTTGCTTCGTCAGGAAAAAGGGAAGGAGAGGGAAAGACGAAAGGATGTGGGTTTTAAGGGAGAGGGTAAGGAGTCATTCCAATCCCGGGAGTGGGGAAAAAAAGGACAGGTATACACTCGCACACATACACATATCCATCTGCACATATACAGACACAAGCAGACATTTGTAAAGGCAAAGAGTTTGGGCAGAGATGTCAGTCGAGGCGGAAGTACAGAGGCAAAGGTGTTGTTGAATGACAGGTGAGGTATGAGCGGCATCAACTTGAAATTAGCGGAGGTTGAGGCCTGGTGGGTAACGGGAAGAGAGGATATACTGAAGGGAAAGTTCCCATCTCCGGAGTTCTGACAGGTTGGTGTTAGTGGAAAGTATCCAGATAACCCGGACGGTGTAACACTGTGCCAAGATGTGCTGGCCGTGCACCAAGGCATGTTTAGCCACAGGGTGGTCCTCATTACCAACAAACACTGTTTGCCTGTGTCCATTCATGCGAATGGACAATTTGTTGCTGGTCATTTCCGCATAGAAAGCTTCACAGTGTAGGCAGGTCAGTTGGTAAATCACTTGGGTGCTTTCACACGTGGCTCTGCCTTTGATCGTGTACACCTTCCGGATTACAGGACTGGAGTAGGTGGTGGTGGGAGGGTGCATGGGACAGGTCTTACACCAGGGGCCGTTACAAGGGTAGGAGCCAGAGGGTAGGGAAGGCGGACTGGGGATTTCATAGGGATGAACCAAGAGGTTGCGAAGGTTAGATGGACGGCGGAAAGACACTCTTGGTGGAGTGGGGAGGATTTCATGAAGGATGAATCTCATTTCAGGGCAGGATTTGAGGAAGTTGTATCCCTGCTGGAGAGCCACATTCAGAGTCTGATCCAGTCCCGGAAAGTATCCTGTCACAAGTGGGGCACTTTTGGGGTTCTTCTGTGGGAGGTTCTGGGTTTGAGGGGATGAGGAAGTGGCTCAAGTAATTTGCTTCTGTACCAGGTCAGGAGGATAGTTGCGGGATGCGAAAGCTGTTTTCAGGTTGTTGGTGTAATGGTTCAGGGATTTCGGACTGGAGCAGATTCATTTGCCACGAAGACCTAGGCTGTAGGGAAGGGACCGTTTGATGTGGAATGGGTGGCAGCTGTCATAATGGAGGTACTGTTGCTTGTTGGTGGGTTTGACGTGGACGAATATGTGAAGCTGGCCATTGGACAGATTGAGATCAACGTCAAGGAAAGTGTCATGGGATTTGAAGTAGGACCAGGTGAATCTGATGGAACCAAAGGAGTTGAGGTTGGAGAGGAAATTCTGGAGTTGTTCTTCACTGTGAGTCCAGATCATGAAGATGTCATCAATAAATTTGTACCAAACTTTGGGTTGGCAGGCCTGGGTAACCAAGAAGGCTTCCTGTAAGCGACCCATAAATAGGTTGGCATACGAGGGGGCCATCCTGGTACCCATGGCTGTTCCCTTTAATTGATGGCATGTCTGGCCTTCGAAAGTGAAGAAGTTGTGAGTCAGGATGAAGCTGGCTAAGGTAATGAGGAAAGAGGTTTCAGGTAGGGTGGCAGGTGATCAGTGTGAAAGGAAGTGCTCCATTGCAGCGAGGCCCTTGACATGTGGAATATTTGTGTATAAGGAAGTGGCATCAATAGTTACAAGGATGGTTTCCGGGGGTAACAGATTGGGTAAGGATTCCAGGCGTTCGAGAAAGTGGTTAGTGTCTTTGATGAAGGATGGGAGATGCATGTAATGGGTTGATGGTGTTTATCTACGTAGGCAGAGATACGTTCTGTGGGGGCTTGGTAACCAGCTATAATGGGGCGGCCGGGATGATTGGGTTTGTGAATTTTAGGAAGTAGGTAGAAGGTAGGGGTGTGGTGTGTCGGTGGGGTCAGGAGGTTGATGGAGTCAGGTGAAAGGTTTTGTAGGGGGCCTAAGGTTCTGATGATTCCTTGAAGCTCCGCCTGGACATCAGGAATTGGATTACCTTGGCAAACTTTGTATGTGGTGTTGTCTGAAAGCTGACGCAGTCCCTCAGCCACATACTCCCGACGATCAAGTACCATGGTCGTGGAACCCTTGTCCGCCGGAAGAATGACGATGGATCTGTCAGCCTTCAGATCACGGATAGCCTGGGCTTCAGCAGTGGTGATGTTGGGAGTAGGATTAAGGTTTTTTGAGAAGGATTGAGAGGCAAGGCTGGAAGTGAGAAATTCCTAGAAGGTTTGGAGAGGGTGATTTTGAGGAAGAGGAGGTGGGTCCCGCTGTGACGGAGGATGGAACTGTTCCAGGCAGGGTTCAATTTGGCTCGTGTCTTGGGGAGTTGGATCATTAGGAGTAGGATTAGGATTATTTTTCTTCGTGGCAAAGTGATATTTCCAGCAGAGAGTACTAGTGTAGGACAGTAAATCTTTGACGAGGGCAAAGTCTACAAAGAAGCCATGGATTACTCAAGGAATAGGGGTATCTTGTAAAACAAAAAAATAACTGTATCTGTCAATCCAAAACAGTTCTGATATTGATGCTATAGCACATTACAAGAAATACTGCAAAATATTAAAGACTGTAATACAAACATCAAAGCAAATATATTACAAGGAAAACATAGTCATATCAGATAACAAAATAAAGACAATATGGGATATAGTGAAGGAGGAGACTGATAGTACCAGACATGAAGAGGGACAAATAGCATTAAGAGAAGTGTATAGTGTTGCAGAACTTTTCAACAAACATTTTATAACTTACTGAAAAGATGGGGTTGTCTGGTTCTGTAGATGCTGCTATGGAATACCTCAGACCATACATTTCAAGTAACTTCAATAATATGAATTTGACTCTCACTACCCCAGCAGAAATAATTTCCATCATAACATCTTTAAAATCAAAAACATCTAGTGGGTATGATGAAATATCAACAAAGTTAATTAAAGAATGTGATTCTGAGTTAAGTAACATATTAAGCTATCTGTGTAACCAGTCGTTTATCAGTGGAATATTTCCTGAATGGTTGAAATACGCTGAAGTTAAGCCATTGTTTAAGAAGGGAGATAAAGAAATAGCATCAAATTTCCGCCCAATTTCACTTTCACCAGCATTCTCAAAAATTTTAGAAAAACTAATGTACAATCGGCTTTATTACCATCTTATCTCAAATAACATACTGTCAAAGCCGCAGTACGGATTTCTAAAGGGTTCTGATATTGAGAAGGCTATCTACATTTACAGTGAAAATGTGCTAAATTCATGACACAAAAAATCGCAGGCAACTGGTATTTTTGTGATCTGTCAAAGGCATTTTACTGTGTAAATCACAATATCCTTTTTAGTAGATTAGAATATTATGGTGTAACAGGAAATGCTGCAAAATGGTTCACACCTTATATCTCTGGCAGGAAACAAAGGGTGTTATTAGGCAAGAGACATGTATTAAGCTATCAGACATCATCCAACTGGGAACTAATTACATGTAAGGTCCCACAAGGTTCCATTTTAGGGCTCTTACTTTTTCTTGTATATATCAATGACTTTTCATCAGTAACATTACCAAATGCCAAGTTTGATTTGTTTGCCAATGATACAAGCATTGCAATAAATAGCAAATCAAGTGTAGTCTTAGAAAGATAGGCTAATAAAATATTTGTGGACATTAATCACTGGCTCCTAGCCAATTCTTTGTCACTAAACTTTGAAAAAACACACTACATGCAGTTCAGAACTTCTAAGGGGTGTCCCACGAGTATAGAGAGTGTTACAAGAAGGTATGACCAAACTTCCCGGAAACATTCCTCACAAACAAATCAAGAAAAGATGTTAAGTGGACATGTGTCCGGAAATGCTTAATTTCCATGTTAGAGCTCACTTTAGTTTCGTCAGTATGTACTGTACTTCCTCGATTCACCGCCAGTTGGCTCAATTGATGGAAGGTAATGTTGACTTCAGTGCTTGTGTTGACATGCAACTCATTGCTCTACAGTACTAGCATCAAGCACATCAGTACGTAGCATGAACAGGTTAGTGTTCATCACGAACATGGTTTTGCAGTCAGTGCAATGTTTACAAATGCGGAGTTGGCAAATGCCCATTTGATGTATGGATTAGCACGGGGCAATAGCTGTGGCGCGGTACGTTTGTATCGAGACAGATATCCAGAACGAAGGTGTCCTGACAGGAAGACGTTCGAAGCAATTGATCGGCGTCTTAGGGAGCACGGAACATTCCAGCCTATGACTCACGACTGGGGAAGACCTAGAACGACGAGGACACCTGCAATGGACGAGGCAATTCTTCGTGCAGTTGACGATAACCCTAATGTCAGCGTCAGAGAAGTTGCTGCTGTACAAGGTAACGTTGGCCACGTCACTGTTTGGAGAGTGCTACGGGAGAACCAGTTGTTTCCGTACCATGTACAGCGTGTGCAGGCACTATCAGCAGCTGGTTGGCCTCCACGGGTACACTTCTGCGATGATTCATCCAACAATGTATCAATCCTCATTTCAGTGCAAATGTTCTCTTTACGGATGAGGCTTCATTCCAATGTGATCAAATTGTAAATTTTCACAATCAACAACGAGAATCCGCACGCAGTTGTGCAATCACGTCATCAACACAGATTTTCTGTGAACGTTTGGGCAGGCATTGTTGGTGATGTCTTAATTGTGCCCCATGTTCTTCCACCTACACTCAATGGAGCACGTTGTTATGATTTCATACGGGATACTCTACCTGTGCTGTTAGAACATGTGCCTTTACAAGTACGACACAACATGTGGTTCATGCACGATGGAGCTCCTGCACATTTCAGTCGAAGTGTTCGTACGCTTCTCAACAACAGATTCGGTGACCGATGGATTGGTAGAGGTGGACCAATTCCATGGCCTCCACGCTCTCCTGACCTCAACCCTCTCGAGTTTCATTTATGGGGGCATTTGAAAGTTCTTGTCTACGCAACCCCGGTACCAAATGTAGAGACTCTTCGTGCTCGTATTGTGGACGGCTGTGATACAATACGCCATTCTCCAGGGCAGCATCAGGGATTGCATGCGACGGAGGGTGGATGCATGTATCCTCGCTAACGGACGACATTTTGAACATTTCCTGTAACAAAGTGTTTGAAGTCACGCTGGTACGTTCTGTTGCTGTGTGTTTCCATTCCATGATTAATGTCATTTGAAGAGAAGTAATAAAATGAGCTCTAACATGGAAAGTAAGCGTTTCCGGACACATGTCCACATAACATGTTTTCTTTCTTTTTGTGTGAGGACTGTTTCCTGAAAGTTTGGCCATACCTTTTCGTAACACCCTGTATGCCTAACATACAATGACAAACAGATAGAAGAAATGGACAGTGTTAAATTCTTGGTATTACAGCTTGATAATAAATTCAACTGGGAGGAGCACACCACAGAAATGCTGAAGCGTCTTAACAAATCTCTATTTTCAATGCGAATTGTGTCAGACATTGGGGATATAAAAATGACAAAGCTGGCATACTATGCTTACTGTCATTCCATAATGTCATATCGGATTATTTTTTGGGGTAATTCATCAAGCCAAGCTAAAGTTTTCCGGGCACAAAAACGTGCAGTAAGAGTTATATGTGGTGTGAACTCTTATAACATCCTGCAGAAGCCTGTTTAGGGAACTTGGGATACTAACTACTGCTTCTCAATATATTTATTCCTTAACGAAATTTGTCATTAAAAATATATAACTTTTTCAAACCAACAGCTCATTTCATGGAATCAATACTAAAAATAAGAATAATCTTCACAAGGATTTAAAGTCACTTACTCTCGTACAAAAAGGTGTGCATAATTCAGGAACACACATTTTCAATAACTCGCCAGCAGCCATAAAAAGCTTAACAACCAATGAAATCCAGTTTAAGAGAAGCCTAAAGGATTTATTGGAGGCCAACTCCTTCTACTCTATTGATGAATTTCTCAGTAGGACCAATTGATTTGTGTGGAATATGGGAGATGCTGAGCCACGATACGCACAATAAAAAGATTCACACAATTAAGGCCTTTGTCAGCAGTAGATACACACACACACACACACACACACACACACACACACACACACACACACACACACACACACACACACACACAAAAGCGCAACTTGCAAACACACCTGCAGTCTCAGAGAGCTGAAACTACACTGTGAGCAGCAGCAACAGTGCATGATGGGAGTGGCGACTGGGTGGGGGTAAGGAGGAGGCTGGGGTGGGGTGGGGAGGGGGAGGGATAGTATGGTGCGAGTGGTGGGCAGTGAAGTGTTGCAGTTTAGCGGAGGGTAGGAGAGAAGGTGCGGAGGGGGAGGGGGTAAGTAGCGGAAAGGAGAGAAATAAAAATAAAAATAAAAGAAATTAAAATACTGGGTGTGGCGCTGAAATGACGGCTGTGTAGTGCTGGAATGGGAACAGGGAGGGGGCTGGATGGGTGAGGACAGTGACTAACGAAGGTTGAGGCCAGGAGGGTTACCGGAATGTAGGACGTATTGCAGGGAAAGTTCCCACCTGTGCAGTTCAGAAAAGCTGGTGTTGGTGGGAAGGATCCATATGGTACAGGCTGTGAAGCAATCATTGAGATGAGGGGTATCATGTTTGGCAGCGTGTTGAACTACAAAGTGGTCCACTTGTTTTTTGGCCACAGTTTGTTGGTGGCCATTCATGCGGACAGACAGCTTGTTAGTTGTCATGCCTACATAGAATGCAGCACAGTGGTTGCAGCTTAGCTTGTAGATCACGACTGGTTTCACAGGTAACCCTACCTTTGATGCGATAGGTAATGTTAGTGACCGAACTGGAGTAGGTGGTGATAGAAGGATGTATGGGACAGGTCTTGCATCTACGTCTATTGCAGGGGTATGAGCCATGAGGTAAGGGATTGGAAGCAGGGGTTGTGTAAGGATGGATGAGTATATTGTGTAGGTTCGGTGGACGGCAGAATACCATGGTAGGAGAGGTGGGAAGGATAGTGGGAAGGACATTTATCATTTCAGGGCACGACGAGAGGTAATTGAAACCCTGGCGGAGAAGGTAACTCAGTTGCTCCAGTCGCGGATGGTACTGAGTAACAAGGGGAATGCTCCTCTGTGGCCGAACTGTGGGACTTTGGGAGGTGGTGGGAGCATGGAAATATAAGGCATGGGAGATTTGTTTTTGTACAAAGATGGGAGGATAATTACGGTCAGTGAAGGCTTCAGTGAGACCCTCGGTATATTTAGAGAGGGACTGCTCGTCACTGCAGATGCGACGACCACGGGTGGCTAGGCTTTACGGAAGGAAACTTCTTGGTATGAAACGGGTGGCAGCTGTCGAAGTGGAGGTACTGCTGGTGGTTAGTAGGTTTGGTATGGATGGAGGTACTGATGTAGCCATCTCCGAGGAGGAGGTCAACATCCAGGAAGGTGGCTTGTTGGGTTGAGTAGGACCAGGTGAAGCAAATGGGGGAGAAGTTGTTGAGGTTCTGGAATGTGAATAAGGTGTCCTCACCTTAAATTCAGATAGCAAAGATGTCATTAATGAATCTGAACCAGGTGAGGGGTTTAGGATTCTGGGTTTTTAGGAAGGATTCCTCTAGATTGTTACATTCCAGCCTGGATTTTCCATTGTTTGAGATATATATTCTGCACCATTTCAGTGCAGTAATGTGTTCATTGTAAATAAGTGTGTGTGTGTGTGTGTGTGTGTGTGTGTGTGTGTGTAAGTACAATCTAACTTCTGCACCATTTCAGTGCAGTAATATGTTCATTGTAAATAAGTATTGTAGTAGTTCTATTACATGTTTATTACCTCATAAATAAATATAAAAACTTTTTTTAAAATTTTAAATTCAGTGCATTAGTGTTTGTAAAATTATTCTTTCATATAGTGTTCATTTAAAAAAAAAAAAAAAAAAAATGATGATCATTCCACTTGGGACCTGTGGAAGGTACATTAGCTTACTTGTTTCAGTTGTAAATATTTGCCATGTATTATTGTTTTTCTGACATGTTCCACAGCCTGGAGGACCTCCTCACTATGGATCAATTGGAATGAAAGTAAATCTAACCTAATCATTTCTAAGAAAGAATGTTCTTGTTATTACTGTTTACTGTGCCTTTCTGGAAACTGAGGAAGCAACTGAGATTATTAAAAATGTTGAGTCAGAACAAAGGTGGTGAGGTAAAAATGTATTTGAAGGGATAGGTGATTATAATATAGAGTGAAAATCTTTCATGTTGATAGTGTCATATAACTACTGGAATTGAAATTTGTTCCTCAACTTTCCTGACTGTGAGTGTTTTTATAGCAGTTTTGTTGGAATTTAATGCACCTATGAAAAATGTTTGGGATATAAAATGTAATACTATGTTGTAAGTACACTAATACTTTTTTTAAATTCAAATAGCTGGATCCACTACACTGGAAATAGTGCATTCATTTATTTTGCACACAAAATAAATTAGTGATCAGATTCACCCCACGTTGTGAGGTGAAGGTAATCAACAATTACAGTAAGGGCAATTATGAATTAACAATAAATTAATACATGAATATACCATCCTCAAGGCTGTACAGTTAACACTTCAAATGTGTATTCTGACATTGCTGAAGTAAACAGATTTTTTTTTATTACTTAAAAAAAGCTCCTGTTTTTGATTGGATTCACCCCAGCTTACCAGTACTTAGTATTGTTCTTCCTGAAGATAAGTAGTGGTCTGTAATTCTGTCTCCTTGTAATTTTACAACATTGAAAATTGTTATCAATCAATTCCAGCCAGTAACTGTTACAGCCATCTGAGAGGCTGGGGTGACACAAAAAAACTGAATATCATCATAATAGGAGAACCAATGTAAAACTTACATAGCAATGAAACATGTAATTATTACACACTTCAACATCAATCTGCTTTACAAAATAAGTGGGACTCTTTAAGATGTAGATATGTCAATAAAACAAATTATGTACTGTTTATGGGACTACACTTAAAATTTGTAAATTCTGACCTGATATATGGTGCTATCCAGTTCTCATATTCTTCCCTCTTATGCCTCTTTCTCGCTGTTGCGATATACCTCAAATAGCCTCTGTCTGAGTCATTACATATTGGCATAGCGAACCTGCAAAAGTTTTCCAGTTATTGTAAAACCTTAACTCCAACCTGTGGCTAACATCAGTATAACAAACTAAAATGAAACAGGAAAAGAAGAAAAAGCTACAATGTCTTACCCAGTAATCTGCAGCACATCTTCCAGGTAAAGTTCCTGAACAGGATAAGTGAATCCCGGGATGTTTATGAGAGGACAGTTGTCGAAGTACCGCGAAAATGACTCGGCATTCAATGTTGCACTCATCAACACCAATTTAAGATCAGGCCGCTGCAGAAGATGCAAAAAATGAATATTGCACTAATCTGATGTCGCATGTAATTGTTTCTGAAATCACAATCCACACTAATACATTCAGGCAACAGTACTAAAACACACTTATTTTTACCTGTGGACTGTCATTCACAAAAAACAAAAATGGGCAAGAAATGCTTCAAAATGACAATGGTTCTGGCAAGTAACAAAAATGATAAGGATATCTACATACAAAGATTAAGACTTGGACGTGCAGAATCATGTACTTTTGCACAAGATACACAGACACAAAGCTATGTGAAGCTGAAGCATGGTAAATGATTAATTACTTGAAACACTTGTCCTCGGAGGGGTAGCCAGACCTGGAGCATGCACAAAACTTATTATGAAACAGGAAAGGCCCTAAAAGATATGCAAGCAGATAACAAAAAAAATGGTTCAAATGGCTCTGAGCACTATGCAACTTAACTTCTGAGGTCATCAGTCGCCTAGAACTTAGAACTAATTAAACCTAAATAACCTAAGGACATCACACACATCCATGCCCAAGGCAGGATTCGAACCTGCGACCGTAGGGGTCGCTCGGCTCGAAACTGTAGCACCTAGAACCGCAAGGCCAAAGCAGATAATAGAGGATAATAGTAATTATACCAAACAATTACACGATGTTTTGCACAAACTATCAAAATACATCAGAATCACCCAATCCTAACTAAATATGAAAGCAGGAATCGTGGAACTTCTGCTCTCCGACAAGTTCATGTCAACTTTCAGTCATGACAAAGTTGCTCAGATTCAAGCCAGCTGCAAGGCACAATGTGTATAATGATTATATACGGTATATTACCATCAATAGAGGAATGGAAGACATATACAGGTATAACAGTTGTGATATACAACATTTGGATGGGATTCATAGTAATCCTTACATGGGGAGACCGCGAATAAATTATATGCCATTGGCTACTGAAAGATGCCGACACAAATGTAGGTGTGCCAATTTTTTCCCCTTACACAAAGTATACAGGTCACATCAACTGCTCTTGAGGTGGAAGATTTAAAAATCTTAACCATGTAAATCAAAGGCTGTACTGCTGTACCATATAAAAACCTCCCAAGTGCTGATTTCAGCATTGAAGTACCTTCTAATTTCTTAAGTCAACACATGCAAATATCAAAGTTTTGCATCTTGGTCTTCCCACAGTCCACAACATATACATTGTTATCTATTGTTATTGGGGTCTCAGCAATGCTGTTAGAAACTATAATTTTAAGGATACCCAAAAGACAATGCGTGAAAATACATATACGATGTGTGAAAATACATATACAACACCAGCATATGAAACAAGTAAAAGGAAAGACAGATGTCTAAAAAATAAGATTATGAGATTAACAGAAAATGCAAAACAGCTAACAAGGAAAGTTAGGAGGAAAAAACATGTAGTTGCAAATTGTTATGCACTGGTAGGGGGGGGGGGGGGGAGACTGTAATGAATACATATCAAAAATTGTGATCGTTGGGATGTGAGCATAGCGGTGAGGCTAGGGGGGTGCATTTCAAGGTCATTTTTTTATGTTCTTCTTGAATATATCAAATTAAATTTCCTACAAAAAAGGCCTTACTTTTCTCCATATCAAATTAAATTTCCTACAAAAAAGGCCTTACTTTTCTCCACACCCACTCTTCCACCATGTTACACCCTCAGAACACAACCCTTCAATACTTAGCTGTGGTAACAAATTTAATATCTGTTCTTAATTCATTTCATTTAACAATAAACGTGCAACGTGGAAACTGACAGCCCAAGAGAAGAAAGGTATATGAACAGAATATATGTAAGGACCTTCATTCTTTTCTCAATGCTAGAAGGGAAATTGATTCTTAGTTGTCCTGTACACCAGCTGCAGCATTCCTCTGGGAAAGGCAAATTCAAAAACCACAAGTGCAGCTGGCTTTTCAGTTTACATACAGGCTATAACTCCCCATCTCCTGTCCAGTTCTCTCACATGACGATGAGCATTTTGGATGTGGGGGGCTCAATATCATGGTCATCTGTGCGCTGCCACGAAGTCAGCAACCCTTTCTCATGGTAGGGGCTATGGCTGTCACCACAAGCAGCGCAGTTTATAATGGATTCGGACTTGAAGGCAATATTCCAGAAAGAGGAGGAGAGTAGGTGAAGATTAAACAGGGGATATGGACACTGCAAGAAGAATTTGACAGAACACTAAAAGACCTAGGTGGAAGCAGTACCCCTGGATTAGATGACATTCACTCAAAATTACTGAGATCCTTGGCAGAGCCAGATGTGATGAAATTATTTCCACTGGTGTACGAGATGTACAAGAGAGTCGAAATACTCTCGAACTTTAGGAAGAATGTAATAATTTCAATTCCAAATAAGGGGGGTGCTAATAGGTGTGAATACCACCAAATCATCAGTTTAGTTAGTCATGGTTGGAAAATATTGGCACTTATTACTTACAGAAGAAAGGGAAAACCAGTAGAAGTTGAACTTGGAGAAGATCAGTTTGGGTTCGAGAGAACTGTAGGAACATCAGAGGCAATACTAATGCTATGTCTTATCTCAGAAGATATGTTGAAGAAAGGCTAATCAATGTTTAGAGCATTTGTAGATTTGGAAAAGGCTTTTGACAATATTGACTAGTTTATACTCTTTGCAATGTTGAAGGCAACATGGAAAAAATGCATAGAGCAAAAAGTCTGTTTAAAACTTGTACAGAAAGCTGTCAAACGACATGTGAGGAAAGCAGTAGTTGAGATGCAACTGAGACAGGGTTGTAGCACATCTCCAATGTTGCTCAATCTGTACACTGAGCAAGCAATAAAGGAAACCAAGGAGAAAACTGGAAAGGGCATCTAAGTTCATGCAGAAGAAATAAAATCTTTAAGGTTTACTGATAACACTGTTCTGTCAGAGATGGTAATGGGCTTGGATGAACAACTGAATGGAATGGATAGTATCTTCAAAAGAGATTGTAATGCAAACATCATCAAAAGTAAAATAATGCTAATGCAATGTAATCACATCAAATCAGACAATTTTGAGGGAATTACGTTAGCAAATGATACACTAAAAGTAAAAGATGGGTTTAGAGTTTTGGGCAGCAAAATAAATGATGATGTCCAAAGTAAAGAGGATATAAAATGCATACCAGCATCAGCAAGGAAAGTGTTTCTGAAAAGGGAAATTTGTTATCATCAAATATGAATTTAAACACCACAAAGCGTTTTCTGAAGGTATTTGACTGGAGAGCAGCCTTGTATGCAAGCAAAACTGGGTCGAAAAGCTGGTCAGACAAGAAGAGAATAAAAGCTTTTGAAATGTGGTACTACAGAAGAATGATGAATGATGAATATTAGACGGCTGGATCAAATAACCAGTAAGGAATACTGAACTGAAATGAGGAGTACATTAATTTACGGTAACTTGACTAAAAGAAGTGATCGGTTGATAGGATACAACTTGAGGCATCGAAAGAATAGTCAATTTGGTAATGGACAGAAATGTGGAGGAAAAAATTGTCAAGGGAGACCTAGGAATGAAACAGTAAGAAGTTTCAAATGAATATAGGTTGCAGTAGTTATTTATATATGACGAGGCCTGTGCGGAATAGGCAAGCATGAACAGTTGCATCAAACCTGTCTTCTGACTAAAGACCATCATATTGTCACCTTTCACAAACAACATATTTTCCCACACTCTCAACAGCCAAACAGCAGCCTCATTTTGATGCAACCACATATATTCCACACAGTGATTTGTGACTGGCTGTCATGGTACCACATGAGGTTACACACATTACAACTAGAGTAGCACAGCACTGAAGGAAAAGGACAAAAGTAGCATTATGTGTCTCATACTTGGAACAAAATAAATTGCACAATCAATCCTGGTAGATGAAAGAGCAGTTAAATCAAGATTTGGTATTTACTGTTAAATACTATATCTACGTTTCTAGCATTTGTAGACTTAGAGAAAGCTTTTGACAATGTTGACTGGAATACTCTCTTTGAAATTCTAAAGGTGGCAGGGGTAAAATACAGGGAGCGAAAGGCTATTTAGAATTTATACAGAAACCAGATGGCAGTTATAAGAGTCGAGGGACATGAAAGGGAAGCAGTGGTTGGGAAGGGAGTGAGACAGGGTTGTAGCCTCTCCCCGATGTTATTCAATCTGTATATTGAGCAAGCAGTAAAGGAAACAAAAGAAAAATTCGGAGTAAGTATTAAAATCCATAAAGAAGAAATAAAAACGTTGAGGTTCGCCGATGACATTGTAATTCTGTCAGACAGCAAAGGACTTGTTGAACGGAATGGACAGTGTCTTGAAAGGAGGATATAAGATGAACATCAACAAAAGCAATACGAGGATAATGGAATGTAGTCGAATTAAGTTGGGTGATGTTGATGGTATTAGATTAGGAAATGAGACACTTAAAGTAGTGAAGGACTTTTGCTACTTGGGGAGCAAAATAACTGATGATGGTCGAAGTAGAGAGGATATAAAATGTAGACTGCCAATGGCAAGGAAAGCGTTTCTGAAGAAGAAAATTTGTTAACATCGAGTATAGATTTAAATGTCAGGAAGTCGTTTCTGAAAGTATTTGTATGGAGTGTAGCCATGTATGGAAGTGAAACATGGACGATAAATAGTTTGGACTAGAAGAGAATAGAAGCTTTCAAAATGTGGTGCTACAGAAAAATGCTGTAGATTAGATGGGTAGGTCACATAACTAATGAGGAGGTATTGAATACGATTGGGGAGAAGAGGAGTTTGTGGCGCAACTTGACAAGAAGAAGGGATCGGTTGGTAGGACATGTTCTGAGGCATCAAGGGATCACCAATTTAGTACTGGAGGGCAGCGTGGAGGATAAAAATCGTAGATGGAGACCAAGAGATGAATACACTAAGCAGATTCAGAAGGATGTAAGTTGCAGTAGGTACTGGGAGATGAAGAAGCTTGCACAGGATAGAGTAGCATGGAGAGCTGCATCAAACCAGTCTCAGGACTGAAGACCACAACAACAACAACTATATCTCACAAGGGAAGTATAAGCTTACAAAATAGACCTCACAAACAGTGGTATGAACCATTCATATGCAAAACTGCACACCTTACCATGAGAGACATTTGAATCATCTCCCATTCAAGAAGAACTTTCGTAACATGAAACAAAATATCAATATAACAGAGCTAAAAACATTTATTTTAATGCAGTGACCTATTACTGCATTTCCCTCTACTTAAAATAATTACACTATATGAACAAGAAACTTTTACTGTTGACCCAATAGTGTTGCACAGCTTTTCGGTCTTCAAACAACAGGTGTGGGTTTTCAATGAACTGGACAAAGTGAAGCGTCACAGAACAATATGAACATCTAACTAAAGCCACAGATCACTTCTGTATTCAAACAGTCTAATTCCAAATGCCACACCAATATATAGGACTGCTTGAATGTAGAAGTGATGTTGAAAGTGAAAAAGTGCCATTAGTCAGAAGTGCATATTGTTCTATTCCACTATCCTTTGATCCCTTCACTGAAACCTCATACCTGCAGTCTGAAGACTGCAATTATAGAAAGTTTGTTATTCAGGTAGTGTAATTATTTTAAGGAGCAGGGAATATAGAAATAAGTCACAACATCAAAATGTGTGTGTTTTTTGGTCCCATTATATCGATATTTTGTTTCTTTGTGTTAACACAGTTCCTTTCTTAGACTTCAAATAAGTGATCATTCACATTTCTCTCAAGGTAACACACACCATTTTACATGCAAATGGCTCATGCCACTATTTTTGAGATGAGCAATTTATATCCTTAGCACATTTTTATGTGGTCCTGAGTGTTCAAGGACATGCATGTCCTTTGTCAATAGCATATAAAAATTGAATCTTATTCCAAACACTCAGCATAGACTGATCATGTTAAACTCTGCCAGAATATCGATACTTTGGACAGAATGTGCCATTCGACTTACGGCAGTGTGTGTGTGTGTGTGTGTGTATGTGTGTGTGTGTGTGTCACTTCACTAAGACACATCAAGGAAGGATATTTGGATCAGAATCTATCCGTCAACAGCCTACTGAGGTGCCTAAATAATGATTCAACTAGACCTACACTGCATTACAAAATCATTGCAAACACAGATAACTCACCAGCTGATCATGACTGACAGACATCAACTGTTAATCAAAATTCCCAGCAGATGGATCCTTTCCAGCTGTTGTGTGTTTGTTCCCCCAAAAATTAGTATTAATTTTTTTCCAAATTTTGTGATGTCTTTGATATGCTCAATTATAAGGTATGTGCATAGTACATAAATATATCTAATATTGACTCAATGCTTATCCATTTTAACTTTATTATCTATTATAATCATTTGAAGTTCATGAACCAGCTAGTTCACTTTAAAACTGTGCTAATTACACAACATCAGCAATTTTAGATTTCATTGTCATTGTTCATATGCAAACATATACCTGATCACTGACTTCCTGACAAAGTAGATCAAAAAGATATCAAAATAATAAAAGCAGTTATAAAGCTAATGACAAAATATGTTAGTAACCTTTGCACTCACTCAGTTTCAGAGTAATTAACATCTTTAATGAAAACAGTTTCAGAGTAATTAACATCTCTAATGAAAACACTGTTACTGAAACAGAATCCTATATTTTGGCAAGCTAACTAGCATAATTCAATAAAATTTATCATTGTATATATTATTACTGAAATTATCATTGTATATAAAAGTACTCATCCAAACAAATCTTCTTCCACTATTCAGTTTTTTAGAAATGTCAATATTTTATTGTAATTTATGAAAATCCAGCATACAACAATAACTAACTTTAATATAAATTATGGTCAATCTGTATAAGAAACTTGTTGGAAGCCATTTAGGCCAGTCTGTAGCGAGTTTGAAAGGAGCAAGAACTATGTCCACTGATACAGGGAAATGTACCACAGACGATGAATATAAATTACAAGTCAGGAAATGTACCAGAATTTAGAGAGATTTTGTTTCCAGAAGTTTATTCAATAATCCAGTGACTGTTTTTAAACCATTAATTGAACAGTGAATATGTAATTAGTATCACAGAGTGTGATAAACTTCAATAATGCTCATTATGACAGCAGGGTCAAATTGTGACTTGTACTACTTCCAAATTATACTTGCTGTGCACATTGTTTCCATATTGACATGACTGTTAAGATTTAAAGGAAAGTGATCTGAGAACGTTATAACTGACTATGCTGATGATTTACTTGCTATAAATTAATATTGTGCTTAATTATGACTATGTTAGGTTACTGCACTCCAATCAATTGACATCAGTGCAGTGGGTGGCAAGCTGTTTATCTGCAGTTATAATAAATCAGACTTGATCTGGTCATAAACTGTAGTTTATTCAACATCTCATTGCAGGTAAAGTGTTTGAACTGCAAAGGCAGTGTGAACTACATTATTAGTAGTAAACTGTCCCCATCACCAACCTTTCAGCCAGATTCGAGGTGCAGCTACTGAAGACACACTAGTAAAGGTAATGGTTACTCTACATCAGGACACACAATGAGGACCAGCACGAAAGAAACTACTTTACTACTCCAATTGAGATAACATGATAAATGGCCCACTATCAAGGAGAGTGTAACAGGAAAAGGGTGTGAATGGAACAAATTAAGTATTTTTGCTCATTAAAAAGCGAACAGACCCTACAACTTTTCATCAATTGCGTGACAAAGTCTCAAACACAGAAGATTTTAGGAAAGAGCACAGATATAGCTTTTCTCAAATCGTACAAGAAGATCTTAGACCAGTTTGTCTTATGCAACTACTGCAAATTTCTTTAACATGCAAGTCTGAATATATATGATACTGAAAATAATACAAACAATAAGGTAACAGTTCCTCCAGTAACACAGATTTTATGAAGCACAACTTATTTACAATTGCATCACAGAAAGTAATAGTTCCTAGATCTTCTGAAAATACACAAACAAGAGACTTTAGGAGGTGGATACCTCATGATCAACAGAGTACTTTGAATGTGTGTTGGTGTTGTGACTCGCCAATCATTCAAAGCGCCGCCGCGCAATTACACACGTCCTCTACGTGCGGCGCTGTCTGCCAGCCATGCAGCAGCTGCGCCACCTAAGCGGCCAGCCAAGCAGCGGCCGCTAGACTGGGACTCAGTGCTCATTCAAATGCTAACGTGTACACATGTCTTGCTTGTCAACTTACTCTGTGACTTATATGTGTTGTGTCGTTCTGAAATATATGTGTTAAACTTGACGTTATAACAATTGGCGATGAGGATGGGATTTTTCCTTTTCACCGTTGACCCACAGGGTTCCATGGCTACTGTCGAGCAACTATTGCAAAATCTCCTTGAACAGCAAACGCTTCTAACAGCGGCGATTCGCGATTTCGGCGCGGCGTCAAATGCGGGGCATTTCTCGTCGTGGGCTATACCTCCTTTTCCACCTTACGACGAGATGGCGGAAGACTGGTCTGATTATGAAAAACGTCTTCGACAGCACTTCTTCGCATTTCATGTCACGGACGAACAACCATGTAAGTCTCTGTTCCTTTCCTGGATTTCACCTCAAATGTATCGGTTGTTGTCGCAATTGGCTCCTTTGAAGGATCCTGCGTCTTTGTCCTTTGCTGAAATGTGCTCACTTCTGTCTGTCTATTTTCAAAAGCAAATGCATGTGGTAGCCTCTCGTGTTGCCTTTTATCGTTGTCAAAAACAGCCGCATCAATCCTATCGCGCTTGGGCTGCTGAGCTTCACGGCCTCAGTCGAAAGTGTCAATTTGTTACTGACGTTCACAAAGAATCCTATGCAGATTCCATGGTACGGGATGCTATTATCCGGTTGGCGCCCGACAAAGAAGTTCGGCAACGTGCCCTTCAGTTGGCGAATCCGACTCTAGATGACATTCTCTCCATTACGCAGTCTTTTGAAATTTCTCGCGCCGCTGGGGCGCAAATAGAGGCGTGGGGTGATGTCGGGGAAATACAATCTCTGTGCACTGTTGACGACGCATGCGGCGCGTCCTCGCCGGCCGACGTGGCCGCAGTGTGCTCCCACGCGCAGCCTCGGCCTAGCCGTAAACAACCCGCTAAGAAACTGCAGCAAAACCCCCAGCAACTTCCTTCATGTCCGCGGTGTTTTACGAAACATTCATGTGAGGATTGTCCCCAACGTTGGGCTGTGTGTCACAATTGCAAAAAGAAAGGTCATGTGTCTTCCGTTTGCAAATCCAACAGCATACATGATGTTCATGAACATGACGCTGATTCTGATTCTGTGTTGTCTGTCAATTGCACTTCTTCCCTTTCAGGGAAGTTATTCCTCACTGTCCAAATCCTTGGTCGAGATGTTCGCATGCAAGTGGATACCGGTTCTGCTGCCACTATAATTAATTCTCAGACGTATCTTCAGTTGGGTTCTCCACTCCTGTCACCTGTCACTCAGCAATTATGGACGTACAATAAACAGAAGATTTCTCTCTTGGGACAGTTTAATGCTGAGGTATTTTACAAATCCGTCGTTCACACTGTTCCCATATTTGTGGTCGACCAGAGCAACACAGAAAATCTTTTTGGTTTAAATGCCTTTCGCGTTTTTGGGTTCTCCATAGATGACTCTGTCAATATTGTCTCTGATGCTATTCCTTATGCTCAACTGGATTTCTTGTCGACGACATTTTCGTCCCTTTTTTCTCCTGGGTCAGGCCATGCAAACGACTTTGAAGCTCATATCACACTCAAATCCACTGCTCGGCCTAAGCTTATTCGGGCTCGGCCCATTCCTGCGGCCCTTCGTGATCGGGTAAAACGGGAGTTGGATCGTCTCACTACTTCTGGGGTCTTGCTTCCTGTCACTTCCAGTGAGTGGTCCTCTCCTGTCATTGTCGTTGCTAAGCCAAATGGTGATATTCGTCTCTGTGGCCATTTCAAGGCCACTGTAAATGCTCAATGCCTCATCGACACTTACCCTATGCCCCGTCCTGAAGAACTGTTCACTAAACTTGCTGGAGGCCAGTATTTTTCTAAAATTGACCTGTCAGAAGCTTATCATCAACTTCCTCTCGATGCTGTTTCCCGGCAGTTTCTGGTCCTTAACACGCCTTTCGGCCTCTATCAATACCAACGCTTGCCATTCAGGGTTGCTAGCGCCCCTGCTCTCTTTCAGCGATTCTTGGAACAATTATTGCTCCCTGTCCCTGGGTGTATCAATTACATGGACGACATTGTTGTCACTGGCTCCACCACTGAAGAACATCTTCAAAATCTCCGCACTTTTTAATGTCTTACAGACTGCCGGTCTTAAGTGTAACCTTCAGAAATCACAATTTTTTCAGGCTTCTATCATGTACTTGGGGTTTCAACTCTCTCGGGATGGTATTCGTCCGCTTCAGCAAACTGTCGCTGCGATCGATGCCCTTCCTCGCCCTACATCTGTTAAGGAACTGCAGGCCTTCTTGGGGAAAATAGCACACTATCACAAGTTTTTACCGTCTGCGGCTTCGGTGGCTCAGCCGTTGCATCGCCTGTTGCATAAAAACGTGCCTTTTCACTGGTCCGCGTCATGCGAAGCGGCTTTCCTGAAATTGAAGACTATGCTGAAACAGGCCCCGTTCCTGGCTACTTATCGACCTGGCCAACATCTTGTTCTTGCCACAGACACCTCTCAATACGCGGTCGGTGCAATCCTTGCGCACCGTTTTTCTGACGGTTCGGAACAACCCATTGCTTATGCCTCCAAAACGCTCACGGATGCCCAACAAAAGTATTCTCAAATTGAGAAAGAAGCTTTGGCCATTATTTGTGCTCTTCATAAGTTTGGTGTTTTTCTCTAAGGCTCAAAATTTCATCTTGTTATGGATCACAAACCACTTGTTTCCTTGTTTCATCCATCAACGTCACTTCCCGACAAGGCTGCACACCACCTCCAGTGTTGGGCTCTTTACTTGTCTCGTTTCAATTATGAGATTCATTTCCGTCCAACGGCTCAACATGCAAATGCTGATGCTCTGTCTTGCCTTCCCATGGGTCCTGATCAGGCATTCGATAGGGACGAACTTTTGTGTTTCCACCTGGATGTTGCCGAGCAGCGGGTTGTGGACGGGTTCCCCATCACTGGGGACAGGCCGGCGGCTGCTACAGGTTCTGACCCTACCCTCTCCCGGGTTTTACACTGTATTCAGAAGGGTTGGCCAGATCGCCCGTCCACTAAGACTTCTGATCCATTGTGAAACTACTACGCTTTGCGCTACTGCCTCACGGCTGGGGATGGTGTTATCCTCCTCTCCACTGACAATGCTTCGCCACGTGTTGTGGTACCTGCGTCTTTGCATGCTTCAGTCTTGCGCCTCCTTCACCAAGGGCACTGGGGTGTGTCTCGCACAAAATCTCTGGTGCGCCGTCATGTGTACTGGCCTGGCATCGACTCTGAAATAGCACACGTGGTCGCTGCCTGCGGCCCTTGTGCGTCACATGCAGCTGCCCCGAAGTCATCTTTGTCACCGTGGCCTTCGCCTGAGAAGCTCTGGGAGGACAGTCATGCTGTCTTTGCGGGACCCTTTTTAGGTACTTATTGGCTCCTCATAATTGACGCCTACTCTAACTTTCCTTTCATTGTCCGTTGCATGTCGCCTACCACCGCGGCAACCACCAGTGCTCTCGCCCGCATTTTTTCTTTGGAAGGCCTCCCCTCTACTCTTGTTACTTATATTGGTCCGCAATTTGCCTCTTCCAAATTTGCGGATTTTTGTGCTCATCACGGCGTTATGCATGTCATGGCCCCGCCATTCCATCCACAATCCAACGGTGAGGCTGAACGACTGGTCCGCACATTTAAGGCTCAGATGCGGAAACTTCTGACTTCTTCTGCTGCTGATGATGTGCTTCTCCAGTTTTACCCCCATGGGCGACCACAGCCCGGCTGAGCTCTTACATGGCCGACAGCCCCGCACGCTACTTCATCTTCTGCGGCCTTCCACCTCATGGCCGCGGGTGCCTTCACTTGGCCGGTTCACCGCCGACGACCTCATCTGGGTACGGGGATATGGCAGGCGGCCAAAATGGAGCCCGAGCCGCATCTTAAGACACCGTGGCAGACGCTTGAATGAAATCCAGACGGACATGGGTGTTGCAGTGCGTCATTCGGATCAGCTTCGGCCTCGTGTGCCAGCAACGCCTGTTCCTAATGTCGCTACACCACCTTTGGCTCTACCTGACGCTCGGGATCTTGGCATCTCTCAATACTCACAATGCAGCCCTCTCACCGTCATCACGATGCCAGCACAAGAACGGACGCCACCAGGAGACGTGCCCATGCAGGAACCGGATGACCATCCTCTGTCAGAGCAAATCTACTCGCCTCCTCCTCTAATGGACGTCGACACATCGCCCATGTCTCCTGTCATATCAACTGGACTTACCGCAACGGGCAGATTGGTGAATGGGGCCCCAGCAAATTCGACCCCTACGTCTCCTGTCATCTCGACCCGTTATCATTGGGGACACTTCCGTCCGTACCGGAAGCCTCCTCCTCGAGACTTTACGGCAAGTCAAACAACGCCTATGGACGTTAGCCATCTCCAGGACACCTCCATCAAGACGAGTGCAACAATTTCAAAGGGGGGGAAAAGTGTTGTGACTTGCCAATCATTCAAAGCGCCACCGCGCAATTACGCGCATCCTCTACGTGCGGCGCTGTCTGCCAGCCATGCAGCAGCTGCGCCACCTAAGCGGCCAGCCGAGCAGCGGCCGCTAGACTGGGACTCAGTGCTCATTCGAATGCTAACGTGTACATGTCTTGCTTGTCAACTTACTCTGTGACTTATATGTGTTGTGTCGTTCTGAAATATATGTGTTAATCTTGAAGTTATAACAGTTGGATAATTCACATGTCAATGCTGGAGAACAGTGTTTGTAGGTTTGAGTGGGAAACACTCTGACACTGCACACACTCGGCCCACCCATGTGGTGCCAGTTCATTCATTAAAAACACAATGGTCAACTGAGTAGTGAGTGCAGTCCCACATTAAGCAGCTAGCAAAATCCATGCACTTTCTAAATGTTGTTGACGGTTAACAACAATGTTCACATCACATTCCAGGAGAAAACCATGCAGTGCAGGATCATAAACAACAGGTACACTGGAGACATTGGTGTAAACATTGGTTGACTGGCAAGCGACAGCATGTTTGTCCTTGGAAACCCTTAAATCTGCTGTGGTTGCTTTGCCACATAACCTGGCACCATCAGTCGTATTCTTCCTCACCTACCCTTCCTTACAATTCCTAGTGACCTCACCAGATGTATACATAATTATAATGAGTTATCCATCAATACATCAGGTGGGATTACAAGAGTGACCCACTCACCATATCTTTGACACATTGAGTGGTCCACAGGCACTTCAGCATGGTACAAATTGTTGCTATGCTTTCAATGTCCTTCCTCAGAGCTAAATGACTGCAGTAGCAGGTAAGGCACGAAAGAAGTTCCCTGTGAACATCTACAGAAGTTACTGTCCAACCCAAGAAGAAAGCGTGGAATTGTGGATTAAATGATTAGTCACTTATCTAAGTGTAGATAGTTGCCTAAATTTCACAGCAAAACCGGCCAACACAATGATAACAGCCCGAATTACAGTCCATGGTCATTGAACAATTACTCAAGGAATCTTGAAAGTTGTTCATGGAACCATTTTAGTCACTTCTTTCCTCATAATAAGGTGTCACTGGTGTTAAATTGTCCACCAAGTTTACCCTTTGAAATTACTTCAAAAATCATAATATCATGTACTTTCATTTCACACTACGAAAAATTTTGCAAAGGGAAGTGATGATTGCATTTCATTGTTTGTAAAGAGTGTCATCAAAATGATTCTTGTAACCAAACAATACAAAATGTAGAAAGAATGTTAATAAATTCCCTTCAACAACAAGGTCATTAGAGAGAGAGCAATACCTCAGTTGGAGAAGATTGTACGAAAAGATTTTTCTGATACCATCGCTATGGCTTCCCAATGGAGAAGACTGGATTAAGAAATTGGCTTTGGCCTGGTTTTCTGAAGACATTCTACCAAATGACGAAAGTGATAAAGAGAAACTAGAGAAAACTTAAATTTGGTTGAATCTCATTATTGCAGAAGAACACTGAGCTACTTTGCTTGGTAACTGGTATTCTCAGAAAAAAATGAAAATCTAATATTAAGGAAGCTATTTCATCACACTACATTGCACTTTAAAACACAAGAGTAGCTAAGAAAACTGTAGCATTAGTCAACCTTCTAAAGAGTTAAAAAAAAAACTGGAAACCATGCAGAAATTTGTTTAGGTAGAGAGGGTCTACATGACTGTCGTCTGACATACTGATAACAAAATTTCCAGAGTGCAAAATGGAACACACAAACACACTCACCCTAGGTAAGACATCCTTCAAAATGGTCATCACGAAGTCAGAAATTATATCTCGTTCGTGGATTTCATCAAGAACTATATGTGAGATGTCAGGCAGTGCAGGATCAGACTGCATCCACTGTAGCAGGATTCCAGTAGTACAGTAAAGTATTGAGCCAGTGTGTCGTGGCAATGCCCTGAAATTCATCCATAGTATGTGACTAGTGAAGTACATAATGTGAGTAAACTGAAAACAGAGGCCACTGGACATATTTATAAACATTAACGGCCCCCACAGCAACTAATTACGGACTAGTAAAACTGGATATAATTCTTCATTTGAGAAGCCTTTCCCAAAAAAAGACTGAATCTCTCTTTGACATAACAGTGTCTCGAAACTCCAATTATATTTTCATAATTATGTCAACACATTCTTTCATTACTGTTGTCCATTGTTTTGTTTATAATCAGTAAGAATGATATATGTAAAAGTTACATGGTGGTGTTAAAATCCTTGTCTCAAAATGAGTCACTAGGGTCGTCAATAATTGTAGTACTAGCCTCACTTTGACCCTCCCATGCAGAGACTGCTACTAACAATCCCCTCCAGTCCTTGCAATTAGACTATCCAACCAAAAGTACAAAGATACCCTTATGTAATGTGGAATTGAAAACTAGATGTCAGGAGAGGTGGAATCATCAGCATAAAGGGAGGTCAATAGAGAAGTAGAAACACCAGACTGTGTTGGTCACGAAAGCTAAATAACTTCATATGTGGATTAGTCAGTGGATGTCACCTGAGCAACAAATCCATAAGAAGTATTTCAAGCCATCTCAAACTGTTCACACTGAGTGTTGCTGATGTGATTTTGAAATGGAAATGCGAAAGTATAACCACAGCTAAACCAAGACCAGGCAGAACTCAAGCATTGTGGAAGGTGGTTGTAAAAAATCATATGAAATCAACAGATCGAATCATTCGTGTGTTCCGAAGTGCAACCAGTAGTTCAGCAGGCACATTACAGTGCAAAGGGAGTTAAAAAGAACAGAGTACAATGGTCAAGCTTGTCCTCATAAGCCATACATTTCTATAGACAATGCTCAATGACACTTAAGGTGATCGAGTGATGTAGAGTGATGATGATGGAAGCTGAAGAAATGAATTAAAATTTGTGCCACAACCAGGATGCGAACCTGGGTCTTCTTGCTTACTAGGCAGAAATGCTGACCATTACACCACCACAGTACTATGATGAGCATTGCTGAGTGATGAATCTTACTATACCCTGTCACAATCTGATGGAAGGGTTTAGGTCTGGTGAATGCCTGAAGAATGTAAACTGCCATCATGTGTAGTGTCTTCAGCGAAGTGTGGAGGTGGCAGGGTTATGGTATTGGGGTGTTTTTCATTGTTAGGGTATTGTCCCCTTATTGCACTTATGGAAAACCTAAATGTGGAAGGATATGAACACATTTTACAGTACTGCATACTGTGTACTGTATATTGGAGGCAATGATTGATTGTATCAGCATGACAAATGCACCCAGTCAGAAAGCAGTATGGTTTGTGAACAGTAATATGCCTGAAATGGACTAGCTTGCCCACAGTTCTAACCTGAAGCCAACTGAAAATCTTTGGGATGAGTTAGAATACTGACTTTGCTCTAGACTCCAGCATGCAACTTCATTATCTTCTCTAGTTTTGGCTCTTGAGGAAGAATGGGCTACCATTCCCCCAGTCAGACACCTCACTGAAAGCAGAGTTTAAGCCATTATAAAGGCAAAGGGTGGACACACCGCATATTAATGTCTTCTAATTGGTGTCACGGTAATTTTGATCAAATAATGTATATTGCCCCTCCCACTTCCCCAAAGCCTTCGTTATGTCTTTTTCTGTTTTTTCCCTTCAGTTTCTTTTCTCTTGAAGTCCTTCTTTACCCCACCTACCTCTGTTCTTACACACAACATGAAATTCTAGTACATCAAACAGACCCCAAGCAATGCTATGCCATTGAAGAACAATGTATTATTTCATTATCTGCACTTATTCTACATCTAAGAATTAAGAAAATGAACTATTTGAGATGCCCATGTGTGTTCTTGGAACGCCTATAGTGAATTGTGCACAACCATTACGTAGAAGAAGCTGGTATCAAGACAGAAAAAAATGTTTATGCACCCCCCCCCCCCCTCCTTCTTGGGAGGAGGACTGAAAGAAATAAAAGACTTGAGGCAGAAAAATATTTACTGTATTTCTTGCAACTGGTTCAGGAAAAATTGATACTGCAGCCAGCACAAAGACGGGATCAGACTTGGCCACACTACAGAATGTTTTGAGTACACAATCAAAATTATGCAGTTTGAATCTAAAGGTAATGTACACATGTCTGCATTCATTTAGAGCTTTCAGAGATGCAAAATCAAATTATGTGGATGGCTGAGATGTAAACTGGAGCCTGCAAATAGGTGGTAAAATGAAGTTACTGAGTGGACTGAATTATCACACAAATTATGGAATATTAGAAGAATTTGTAAAAAGGGAATATTCCAAGAACTGATCTATAGATCAGCCTCTAAGAGAAGAGATTTTAATACCAGCACTTGTATCATAGTTGCCACATGCTATACAAGAAAGGCTTGTAAGCAGTGTAACAGAAAAGTTAAAAATAGATCAGACAGATGGAATGATAGGCAAACAGATAAGATGGCTGTAGAGGGATGGCACAGAAGAGGTTCTGACTAGACACAGAAGAGAGAACTTTTATATGAGAAAGGACATCATCTTGATAGAAGAGACATAAATTTCAAAATGGGTATGGCCAAGAGCACCCATACTATTCAAGCGAATAGTGAAATGACAGGTACTCCCAAAGGAAGAACAACATGACACTGGAATGGAGATCAGAATGCAAAAGATTTATAGAGAGGACAGTACAAAGACAAAATTGAAATGTTTCTAGACACAGCTCATTCTGCAGCAAAAGTAAGTGGGTTGCGTCAAGAAAGGAAAGATGAGAAAGAGAAACATGAGGGATATGTAGACTGAGGACCCTCTGGACCGTTAATTGAAGTTTTAAAAGATATGGTGACACAAGTTGACATTACCCAAAAGAAAAAAAAGGAAAAGAGGACATTGTGACAAAAAGGATCATAGAGGAAAACAGGCGAAGGCAAATGCAAGACGCATTAAATAGTGAAATACCTGTTGCAGGATGCTACTTAAATCACCCTATCAGATAACATGTTTGTTAGAAGTTACAATGGAGGGCAAGAAATGCCCAGTAGCATCATGGGAAAACCAGATTAATCTACATTTTTCATGCTTCATTACTCTGAAAATAGAGTTAATGACCACGATATGCAAAACCATGGCATAGATAGTTACAAACATGATAAAGGAGCAATTCTGGAGCAAGATGAATCACAACAGACAAAACTTTGAAATATGCACAGCAAAAATTTTTTTTTTGTCACTATACCATTATTTCACAATGGCAAAAGGCGCTGATTTTAAAAGGCATTGCACTGGAATGCTTGTGGATTGGTGAGAAAGTTTTGCTAATAGTAGAGCTCTTTAAATAAGGTTTAATCACAGGCTTTCTTAAATGAGAGATTTGATTTGCCAAATAAAAGAATGAATGAGTAGCAAGAATGAATTAGCAACAAGACTGAAAGTTTATGTTTGCAATAAGAGCAATAACAAAATGTAAAGTGATTTAATGAAGAACTGCTCTCCCATCATATCAGCTGCTTCCCATTACTTTCTTCCATTACAAATCAGCCAAAATGCAGCCGAATAGCAAAGACTTATTGTTACATTGAAAGGAAATGCAAATGACAAAGTTTATCAAACTTTTCTTACATGACCATAACCATTCAATGCTGCAAGAATTCTTTCAGCAGGGGACTGTATCCTGCAAGGTGATAGTGCCCCAAGCATCATCAAATGTTCAGTGTCAATTATGGGTGTGATCAGTACTAGAATGGAAAAAAATATATCTATCATGGCATCCACAAAAACCAAATTTAAATATTATTGAGATACTGCTGCCTGCACTGATAAAACATTTAAGGCTTCTTAAACTTTAGAGCATGTCAAGGAATTTGAATTTTTTGGTTTTTGGGGAATGACAGAAAGTCCCACTGGCTCCAATTTGGGATTCATTTGTATTTTATCCTTGGAAGCATTTGGGCTATTTTGGATGACAAAACTTATCCTACATCATATAAGGTGTGCTATTGTGTCTACACACCCTTATAAAATAGTCACACTACAGTAACTACTCCTTTACTTGTACATCTTGCCAGTAATAGTACTAAGATTTATGGTAGTCAATGAACACACTGAACAAAAGAGGATCACAAACTTTTCTGAAAATTATAACATTTATTCTTTAGTGCAACTCTTTTGCATGCAATGCTTTGCGTAGATATCCACACTGAAATGATAGAACTACATAATAATCAGTGGCAAACAGTGTGCAGTAGACAATAACATTTTATTACAGCCTACATCCCACAACCAAATGGGTACATTCAGGCTTTGGTTTAATCGGTGCACCATCTGCTTCCAACAAACATAAAATGCTTCAGAACTTAACACCAATGGGAATATTATTCTACCGTGAAGGCTATCCTTTCACAATCATCTGGGATCCAATGAATACTAGTAATAAAGCAGCACAGAGATTTAGATTTGATAACTGGCATTTCACACATTTATCTGCCACGTATCCCTACACATTCCAGTTCCACAAGGCAAACATTATTTTATTTTCAATGTTTCTCCCCCTAACAAAATCAGTTCTCATTTTGTATTCTTCCCTACAACTACTTTACCAAATATGATCTTCTATTGTTTACAATCTGCAGTAAAATTATTACTTTTTCTCATTTTACAAAAATATTTTGCACCATATCTCTTGCTATTACAACTTTCTCTTTGTTTATGATACACTAATATCTTTTAGACCAACCTATTTTCAAATGTGTCTGCAATTTTACGATGTTCCTCCACAGAAGAAGAGTATCAGTAATATACTAACTTCTCAAGTCGTATTTGGTATCCACAACTGCTGTCTTGCCCACCACATGGTTCATCACGTTCTTCAGCAACTCTCTGGGCCACAGAAATGGCACTAATGCGCCGAGGTTGTGTATTGACTATGCGGCATATAGATCCTCGCTCAGCGGCAATTTCTGCATCCAAAATAAACTGTGCCACTTGTGTTGTCTTTCCGCAGCCTAAAAGAATTAAACATGTATTAGAAATAAATGTTCATTTAGTGACCAATTTTATGATGTTAAATTTATCTTCCACGATACGAAGAGGATTCAGAAGATGAGCAAACATGAGGATTGACATTTTTTTAACTGCATATCACACATCAGATGTGCACACTGTCAATTGGAAGATCACAGATGTCATGGAAACATGGATAAACATGGAAGTGTAAAAAGTCACACAAGGAAGTCATTACTATATGAAAGAAGAAAAACTAATTATGCCACAGAACAGTTAGACTTTCAAATATCACATGAGAAACCCCATTACATGGAAAATCTATATCAAATCATCATCATCATCATCATCATCATCATCATCATCATCATCATTTAAGACTGATTATGCCTTTCAGCATTCAGTCTGGAGCATAGCCCCCCTTATACAGTTCCTCCATGATCCCCTATTCAGTGCTAACATTGGTGCCTCTTCTGATGTTATACCTATTACTTCAAAATCATTCTTAACCGAATCCAGGTACCTTCTCCTCGGTCTGCCCCGACTCCTCCTACCCTCTACTGCTGAATCCATGAGTCTCTTGGGTAACCTTGCTTCTCCCATGCGTGTAACATGACCCCACCATCTAAGCCTGTTCGCCCTGACTGCTACATCTATAGAGTTCATTCCCAGTTTTTCTTTGATTTCCTCATTGTGGACACCCTCCTGCCATTGTTCCCATCTACTAGTACCTGCAATCATCTTAGCTACTTTCATATCCGTAACCTCAACCTTGTTGATAAGGTAACCTGAATCTACCCAGCTTTCGCTCCCATACAACAAAGTTGGTCGAAAGATTGAACGGTGCACAGATAACTTAGTCTTGGTACTGACTTCCTTCTTGCAGAAGAGAGTAGATCGTAGCTGAGTGCTCACTGCATTAGCTTTGTTACACCTCGCTTCCAGTTCTTTCACTATGTTGTCATCCTGTGAGAATATGCATCCTAAGTACTTGAAACCGTCCACCTGTTTTAACTTTGTTCCTCCTATTTGGCACTCAATCCGTTTATATTTCTTTCCCACTGACATTACTTTCGTTTTGGAGATGCTAATCTTCATACCATAGTCCTTACATTTCTGATCTAGCTCTGAAATATTACTTTGCAAACTTTCAATCGAATCTGCCATCACAACTAAGTCATCCACATATGCAAGACTGCATATTTTGTGTTCACATATCTTAATCTCACCCAGCCAGTCTATTGTTTTCAACATATGATCCATAAATAATATGAACAACAATGGAGACAGGTTGCAGCCTTGTCTTACCCCTGAAACTACTCTGAACCATGAACTCAACTTACCGTCAACTCTAACTGCTGCCTGACTATCCATGTAAAGACCTTTAATTGCTTGCAAAAGTTTGCCTCCTATTCCATAATCTTGTAGAACAGACAATCTATATCAAAACAGCAGATAAAATTCCACTGAAGACTAAAACACCTTTGAGATACCTTACCGCCATCAGGATTGGGAAGAGGTGTAAAATTCAAAAGTGCCATCAAATTCCAAAAGGCACAAAGAATCACGTGGAACCACTATAAAAGAGTCATATTATGGAATATGAAACTGTGACATTACATTACAAGACAGTTGTTTTACCAGCAGCACTTTCTACATGAGAGATCATAGCTATTGGGGTTAACTCTAGAGCTGCAGAAATTTAAAAGGAATAGTGGAAAATTTTCAGAAGAAATATGGCTCCACACACACACACGCACACACACAATTTGAATGAAGAGAACAACGTATGACCTCTACACCTTATTAGGCTCATGAAAGCTGAGAACAAAAGACACTTGGGCTGGACAATAATACCATTATTAGTTCAAAGAAAATTAAGAAGAAACTAGAGAAGACGCAAACATCACAGAAGGAATCATAACAAATAATCTAGCCTTTGGTACACTAGCTAATGGAGAATGGATAAATGAACAAGCTTGAAAGCAGAAGTGACAATAATTGGTCAAAGGAATAGAAGCAGGCACGCCTATGTACAAAGTGTGCCAACCACAAATAACACTGATGTTTTACAATTGCAAGTCTGTACCTATTCATTCATTATTGCTTCAGCTAACACAGTGATAAGTTGTGTTGTCATATGTCCACTTGAGCAGCAGCAATATAAAATAAACAGTGAGCTATGTGAGAAAAAAAAATTTACAATCCACGCAAGAAAATGCTCCAGATTTCAAGTTATCAGCACAATTCCGCAATGAGGCAGTTGTCTATCAGATAATTAGTAAACAAATAAGCATTTGGCTGGGATCTGATGCAACTGCTTCATTTAATGCTCCGAATGGGTCATTACTGTGGGGTAACACTTCTATGTGGCATGGAAGTTTACTTTATTGTTGTTAAATTAAACAGTGGTTTAGCTTATGTAATTCAAGTTTATTTTATCACTATTTAATTAAACTAAGATTAAACTGTTGTTTTGCTCATACATGCTTACCTCAGAACATAAAGACAGCTATTCTTTACATGTGTACAAAGTATGCCACGCGCCCGCTCATGTTATGAAAATCAGCACACCCTGTCAGGGGTTAATTAATGAAGATATTTTGGAAGGATAAGAAAGCAAAAATCATCATCCTGACTGTCAAGTTTAAACACACTCTCTTAAGTGGGCAACACACTTATGCTCACTCACTCCTGTGCCTATTGTGCTGCAGATTGCAAGACACTGTCACTGCTTATGAAGTATATGGAGGCTGGTCATTCTAAAAAGTGCCGGGGATGCCAATATTATGTAGCTGCAATTGCATCCACCACAAGGCAATAATCAGCTGACCTCACACAGGCAGCCGCTGAACGAATAAGTGGCTGCAAATCTGATAACTGGTCGATCTCAGCCCCCCCACCATTTGCCTTTATATGCTCCACTGCTCTGCTGGCAAGCTGAATGCAAATCATGATCTCCTCAATTTAAATCCTAACTGTTTATTAAAGCGAACTGGTTTTCATGGTAATACTACAGACTGTAAACTGTGCTCTAGAGAAGTATACTCCTAGTAAGTGGATAAGGATGGAAAAGACCCATCTCGATTTGGCAAAAAAATTCAGAAAATGCTGAGGTAGCTAAGACTGTTGCCTCTCAGTTCAAAAGAGAACACACATATGACAACAGGCAAAAGTTACTAGAGACTCGTACATCTTTAACAAAAATCTATGCACGAAGCAAACAACTGCCACTGGAAACAACTGCCACTGTCACACCTTAGCGAAACATATGGCTGAAAACCCAAGGAAATTTTGGTCCTATTTAAAACTGCTAAGCAGGTCTAAGGCTTTTATTCAACCACTCGCTCAGTCTAGTGAGTGGTAGAAAAGGATAGGAACAGGAAAGCCGAAATTTTAAAGTTCATGTTTAAGAAATCATTCACACAGGAAAATCGTACAAACATACTGTTGTTTGACCATTGCACAGACACCTGTATGGATACGACACAGTAATAGGCATCCCTGCCATACTGAAACAAGTGAAAGAATTGAAAACAATTAAGTCACCAGGTCCAGATGAAATCCCAGTTTGATTTTACAAAGAATACTCTGCAACATTGGCCCCTTAGTTTGCATTTATCATGAATCTTTCATCTAAGGCAAAGTCCCAAGTGACTGGAAAAAAGTGCAAATTACTCCTGTATATAAGAATGGTAAAAGAACGGACCCTCAAAATTACAGACCAATGTCCTTAACATTGGTTTGCTGTAGAATTCTTGAAATATTTCAAGTTCGAATACAATAGACACAAAAAGCTTCTAGCAGACTTTTAGAAAGCATCACTAGTGCATGGTTCAAGCTGCCTTTTTCTCACATGATTTACTGCAAACTATGGATAAAGGGCAACGGGCAGGTTTCATATTTCTACATTCAGGCATGTATTTGACATGCCACCCCACCGTAGACTGTTAAAGAATGTACGAGCATATGGAAAAGGTCCCCAGATATGCGGGTGGCTCTAAGACTTAAGTAATAGTTGTCGTTGACTGTGAGCGTTTATCAGACACAAGGGTATCCTCTGGAGTACCCCAGGGAAGTGTGATAGGACCACTATCAATTTATACAAGCTGAAGAAAAATTATGTCATGAAATTGTAACCCTGGATAGCTGATGCCATTATGAAGCAAAATTACTAATGTTGTGTAGGTCTACAAAGCACAATTTTTAAACTACATAAACTTGGCACCCATGCTCCAATTGGCCACAGGACTGCCCTGTTGCCGGATGCTCTGGACAACCCATGACCACAAATGCTTTGCCTGCTGGGGATCACAATGTATCCTAGGTGGCCACCATGTTCGGTGGTAGTGCGACAGCCCTCAACTCTGGGAGCGAATCCGCTGGGGTCCCGACACATTCATTGAAGTTTCATGATAAGAATTACTGGGAACAAACTCATCAACAGCTGTTAATTCGTATACAGAAAGTCTTTTACAAATTGTGTTGGCCCTAAAAAGGGCCTTTTTTGTAGCTAGGGCATTGTTTAATTAAAGCAAGTGCTCGAACTGGTGACCCTCTGACACGACACAAGCTTGGTAACGTCGAACAGTATTTTGCCGAACTCTTTTAAAGAATCCCAGCATTGCCCGGATGTGATTGGCAGCGTGTTGAATGTGATCCATTAATTTCTCTCTGTTTCTAGATGATTTGCAAGTGGGTAGGTGAACTAAAATCTTGAAGAATAGCCACAGGAAAAAGTCCGGTGGCGTGAGGCCTGGTGATCGTGGAGGCCATCTCCTATGAGCACCTCTGCCAATTACCCAGCCATTGAAGAGTTCATTTACATATCTGCGCACAGCATGACTGTTATGTGGGGTGCCCCATGCTGCAACCACATGCGTAACTGTATGTCTATGGGAGCATCTTCCAGCAGGCCGGGTAGATTTTCTTGCAAAAAGTGAAGGTAATTTGCCCCGGTAACTCAAGGAGGTAGACAACCGGCCCAATCAGATGATCACCCACAATGCCCACCCAAATGTTGAGTAAAAATCGTTCCTGGTGTCCGTGGATGTATGTGACATGAGGATTTTCCCTTGCTTGTAATAAACGTTTCGAATGTTGTAAAGGCCATCCTGATGGAAGGTGCACTCGTCGGTAAACAACGCACTGGTGAGGGAGTCAGAATCTCGTGCAACACGTCAGCAGAAACCACCAGCAAAACCCTAGCCTGTGTTCATAGTCTGCCACAGGATTTAGTTCTTGGACCGGGTGGAACTAAATGGATGCAGGCCATGATCCCTCAAAACCTCCCAGACTAACTGATGAGTGGCCCCCATGTTGTGTCCAACCGCTCAAATATTTGTCGTAGGTGCTTCCTCGAAGCACTCCAGAACAGTCTCTTCAAATGCAGCACCCTGTCATGCTTGAGGTCTTCCAGCAATACTATGATATCACGCTAAAGAGCCTGTTCTGCTAAGTCGCTGGTGAATTGCTGTAAACGTTTGCGAGTGCGGGTGGCATCTTGCTGGGTACCATTCCTCACACAACCGTCAAGCTTCATGTGCATTACTGTCAGCTAGTCCACAAACAAAAACCATATCTCGCTGTTCTTCAAACAAATACTATATCGCCATGCTTACTGTATGACTAAATCACAGGCAACATGTGTGCGCTCTGAAGCAAAGCTTACATGATGTGAGGTGGAGACAAACAGCAAGACCTATTCAACATGTGTGGGTATCACGTTGGGGCAGTGACGGGGTGAGGGACGTTTGTATGTGTGAACCGACAAGCATAGTGCTGCCCGTCAACCGATGAACGGCAACAGGGCAATCCCACAGCCAATCTGAGCTTGTGGCGCCATGTTTCCGTAGTTTAAAAATTGTGCATTGTCGACCTACACAACATTAGTAATTTTGGTTCGTACTGGCATCAGCTATCCAGGGTTAAAATTTCGTGATACAATTTTTTTCCACCTTGTGGGGCAGGTGGACAGGATGGGCACCAATCTGCAGTTGTTTATTTGTTGATGCTGTTGTGTATGGGAAGGTGTATGGGATTGTGGTAGAGAAGGTAAATGGTCAATTTCAGTTAATTGGGAGAATTTTGGGAAAGTGTGGTTCATTTGTAAAGGAGATTGCATACGAGACATTAGTGCAATCTATTCTTGAGTACTGCTCAAGTCTTTGAGATTTGCACCAGGTCAAATTGAAGAGGACATCAAACCAGTTCAGAGGCAGGCTGCTAGATTTGTTACCAGTAGATTCAAACAACACACAAATATTATGGAAGTGCTCGGGGAACTCAAACAGGAATCTCTGGAGGGAAGATAATGCACTTTTTTTAAGAACACTACTGAGAAAAATTAAAGAACAAGCACTTGAAGCCGACTGCAGAAAGATTCTGCTCCTGCCAATATACATTTAGTGTAAGGACAGACAAAATAAGATACAAGAAATATGGCCTCATGTGGAGGAATATAGAAAGTTATTTTTCCCCTCACTCTACTTATGAGTGGAACAAGAAATGAAATAATTAGTAGAGGTACAGGGTACCCTATACCATGCAACATATGGTGGCTTGTGGAGTGTGTATGCAGATGTAGAGGTGTTCTGCCTCACAGTATGGTTTACTGTTTAAGTTCCAGGAGTGCAAGTCTCTAGAAGATTCAACAAATTTATTGCATCTTCCAACATACATCTCACAAAAAGATCATGAAGATAAAAATCTTCTCAGGTATTGTTGAAAGGAAAGTGCGAGTATTACTTGAGGACCAATTGGATGAAAATCAGTGTGGGTTTAGGCCTCTTAGAGGTTGTCAGGACCAGATCTTTAGCTTACGGCAAATAATGGAGAAGTGTTATGAGTGGAACAGGGAATTGTATCTGTGCTTTATAGATCTAGAAAAGGCATATGACCGGGTTCCTAGGAGGAAGTTATTGTCTGTTCTACAAGATTATGGAATAGGAGGCAAACTTTTGCAAGCAATTAAAGGTCTTTACATGGATTGTCAGGCAGCAGTTAGAGTTGACAGTAAATTGAGTTCATGGTTCAGAGTAGTTTCAGGGGTAAGACAAGGCTGCAACCTGTCTCCACTGTTGTTCATATTATTTATGGATCATATGTTGAAAACAATAGACTGGCTGGGTGAGATTAAGATATGTGAACACAAAATAAGCAGTCTTGCATATGCGGATGACTTAGTTGTGATGGCAGATTCGATTGAAAGTTTGCAAAGTAATATTTCAGAGCTAGATCAGAAATGTAAGAACTATGGTATGAAGATTAGCATCTCCAAAACGAAAGTAATGTCAGTGGGAAAGAAATATAAATGGATTGAGTGCCAAATAGGAGGAACAAAGTTAGAACAGGTGGACGGTTTCAAGTACTTAGGATGCATATTCTCACAAGATGGCAACATAGTGAAAGAACTGGAAGCGAGGTGTAGCAAAACTAATGCAGTGAGCGCTCAGCTACGATCTACTCTCTTCTGCAAGAAGGAAGTCAGTACCAAGACTAAGTTATCTGTGCACCGTTCAATCTTTCGACCAACTTTGTTGTATGGGAGCGAAAGCTGGGTGGATTCAGGGTACCTTATCAACAAGATTGAGGTTACGGATATGAATGTAGCTAGGATGATTGCAGGTACTAGTAGATGGGAACAATGGCAGGAGGGTGTCCACAATGAGCAAATTAAAGAAAAACTGGGAATGAACTCTATAGATGTAGCAGTCAGGGCGAAAAGGCTTAGATGATGGGGTCATGTTACACGCATGGGAGAAGTAAGGTTACCCAAGAGACTCATGGATTCAGCAGTAGAGGGTAGGAGGAGTCGGGGCAGACCGAGGAGAAGGTACCTGGATTCGGTTAAGAATGATTTTGAAGTAATATGTTTAACATCAGAAGAGGCACCAATGTTAGCACTGAATAGGGGATCATGGAGGAATTGTATAAGGGGGGCTATGCTCCAGACTGAACGCTGAAAGGCATAATCAGTCTTAAATGATGATGATGATAGATAAAAATGAGAGATATTCGAGCCCAAACAAAACCTTATCGGAAATCTTTCTTCCCATGAACCATTCGCAACTGGAAAAGGAAAGGAGGGGAAGGGGAGAGGGGGTGACAGTGGTATGTAAAGTACCCACCATCACGCACTGCAAGGTGGCTTGCAGAGTATAGATGTAGAGGTAAAATGAATGAATGAATGAATGAATGAAGAGAAGATCAGTCTAACTGTGCCTGGAATAAAGTAAGACCATGAACATTCTTGTTACCCTATTTGTTGAGTCATCCTTTAAGTTCCGACTGTCTTAGTACAATTTTAAATTAGAGAAACAATATTTTCACATATCTTTCCAACTATACTGCATTCTCACTTTTAACCAATTTGATGCCAAAATATTATAAACATACTGATCATAAAAACCGATCTGAAGGTCTCTCTGGTAGGCCATTAAACAAAAATACAGGTCAATTAACCTCTGCTTATGGGGTAACAGTGGACTGATGCGTAACCTTCAAATTATCTAACTTCTTCAAACCCATTTTTCTTACTTAATGAAGAATGCCTGGTTCTCAGAAGTAGATAACTGTCAACTTTTGTAAATGTCACTGTGTATGTATAGCACTGTTACAGACAATGAGTTATCAAAATTTTACAAACAAGTAGGTGTCTAAAAACAAGGGTGGAAATGTCCCATTGTGAAAATTTCAGTCTGTTAATAAGAGAAGGTGGCAGTTCTGTTCACAGAGAGAGAGAGAGAGAGTGTGTGTGTGTGTGTTTGTGTGTGTGTGTGTGTGTGTGTGTGTGTGTGTGTGTGTGTTTCCCCTGCTTCTACAGCATTTCCCCCGTCTCACCTATGCTTTGCAATTCTTTTCTCCATTTTTCATTCTTGTGGTGGTCATTCCAACTGCTGGCTTTTGACTGCAAATTATGCTCAACCTTTTATACCTTATTCTAGTTTAATCTTATGTCCCATTTTAAAAACTCCTTCCTTCCTTGCACCTATCTTCTCCACTTTCTCACTTGATCTCATTCCCTGACCCTCTCCTCCCGTTGCTGACACCACAGTGATTCATCTTCAAAGACAATGGCAAAGGTAGAATTCACAATGAGATTTGGTAAACCACTCATAACATTTCTGTATTTCACATGATCTATTTTCTTGAATTATTGAATCATGTTAGTATAATTAGCTATATTGTATCTAGAAAGTATGTTTTATCCATCACTATGTTCATTATTTTTACATCAACAATATGAATTGGACGGATTGCAACTCACCACATAGAATAGGTGTTGAGAGGAAGATCAGCACATTTAAAAGCATACTAAGCTATCAAAAGTCCTTGATCAGATTTAGAAAAACAGACATATTCGTATGCACACACTAACATATGATCGCTGTCGTTTCCAGGTGCTGAAGTCCAACTGCAGTGAGCAGCAATCTCAGTTTGGGTGGGTTGTGGAGTTACAGAAGAGGTGAAGAGATAGCAGGGAAGTTGCTGTGGTGTTGCCTGTGGAAATATCCAGTGATGTGGCAGGAATAGGATGATGGGCTCCTAGTTTTAGCATTGGGAGACTGTGCTGAGAGGAAAAATGGGACAGCAGAGAAGGGGAAAGGATTATCAAGTGTGCTGGGGGATGGGAGAGATGTGTGATTTTGGACTGGGAGCAAAAATGGACATAGAGGCAGGAGGAGGGCAGTGACTAGAGAAGGCTGAGGCTGGGATCAGTAACAGGGACAAAGGATATGTTGCAGGGAGCCTTCGCATCTGTACAGTTCAGGAAATCTGGTGTTGGTAGGAAGAATCCAGATGGCACGGGTTGCTAAGCAGTGAAAGTCAAGTATGCCATGTTGCACACATCATGCTCAGCAACTGGACAGCCCAACTGTCTTTTCACCAGAGTATGACAGTGGCCATTCATGTGGACAGGTGGTTAGTTGGGGGTCATGCCCATAAAGAATGCCACCAGCAGTTGCAGTTAGGTTAGTAGGCCTAGTGGCTGCTTTGATAGGTAGCCCTGCTGTTCATGAGATACAACATGACTGTGACAGTATGGGAGTAGGTGGTAGTTGGGGGGGGGGGGGGGGGATCTATGGGACAGGTCTTACATTTAGGTCTTTTACAGGGATGAGCCATCGGGCAAGGGGATGGAAGCAGTGGTGGAATACAGACAGGTAAGGATTTACACAGATTGGGTGGGAGAGAGGCAGAAGAAAGGTAGAATATCACTGTGGAAGGAGTGAGGAGGACATTTCTCAATGCTATGCATAATGAGAGGTAGTTGAAATTCTGGCCGAGGATGTGGTACAGAGTCAAGAAGTAGTTGCTCCTCTGTGGCCTGTCAGTGGGTGTGTGAGGGATGATAGGTGACTGGGGAGACAAGGCACAGGTATCTGCTTCTGATAAGGCGTGGAGGTGATTTCAGTCTGTAAAGGCCTCAGTGAGACCCTCAGTACATTTGGAGAGAGACTACTCATCACTGTGGAAGCAACAACAACATGTGGCTCAGCTGTACGGGAGGGACTTCTCAGTGTGGAATGGAAGGCAGCAGTTAAAATGGAAATATAGTTCGTGGTTGGTAAATTTAATATGTACAGGCAGAGAAACCTAAGTGGCGGAGGTTGAGGTGGCATGTTGGTCTAAGTAGAATCATGTGAGGCAAATGGGGAAAAAGATGCTGAACTTCTGGCGGACTATGGACATGGTTCCTCATGCTCTGTTTTGATAATGAACATAGTATCAATGAATCTCCACCAGGTGAGATGTTTTCTTTGTGAGTCATCAGTCTTCTGACTGGTTTGATGCAGCCCACCAGGAATTACTCTCCTGGACAATTTTTTCCATCTCCGCATACCACTAGCAACCTTCATCCTCAATTATTTGCTAGCTGTATCTCTGACTCCTTCTAAAGTTTTTACCCTCTACAGCTTCCCCTAGTACTATGGAAGTTACTCCCTGATGTCTTACGAGACGTCCTACCATCCTGTCCCTTCTTCTTTGTCGTTTCTGCTGAAAACGATCTCATTGCTTAGCTTATCGGTCCATCTAATTTTCAACATTCTACTGTAGCACCACATCGCAAATGCTTCGATTCTTTTCTGCTCCAGTTTTGCCACAGTCCATGTCTCATTGCCATACAATGCTGTGCTCCAAACAAACATTCTCAGAAACATCTTCCTCAAATTAAGGCCTATGTTTGAGACTAGCAGACTTCCCTTTGCCAGAAATGCCTTTTTTGCCAGTGCTAGTCTGCAATTTATGTTCTCCCTGCTCCGTCGGTTATGGGTTTTTTTTGCTGCCTAGGTAGTAGACTTCCCTAACTTCATTTACTTTGTGATCACCAATTCCTTACTGTTCTCATTTCTACTGCTTCTGATTAGTTTTGTCTTTCTTTGGTTTACTTTCAGTCCATATTCTGTACTCACTAGACTGTTCATTTCATTCAGTAGATTCTGCAATTCTTTTTCCTTTCACTGAGGATAGCAACGTCACCAGCAAATATTATCATTGATCTCATCGCACCTTGAATTTTAATCTCACCCTTGAACCTTTACTTTATTTCTGTCACTGCTTCTTTGATGATAGACTGAACTGCAGGGGTGAAAGACTATGGTATATCCCTGTCTCACACCCTTTTTAATCTGTGCACTTCATTCTTGGTCTTCCACTCTTGGTTCTTGTACATAGTATATATTACCCATCTCTCCCAATAGTTTAGCCCTATTTTTCTCAGGATTTTGAACCTCTTGCACCGTTTTACATTATTGAATGCTTTTTCTGAGTCAACAATACCTATTTTTCTTCAGTATTGCTTCCATTACAAACTGGTCAGAACTGCCTCTCTGGTGTCTTTACCTTTCCTAAAGCCAAACCGATCATCACCTAACACATACTCAATTTTCTTTTCCACTCTTCTGCATATTATTATTCTTGCCAGTAACTTGGATGTATCAGCTGTTCAGCTAATGGCATGATAATTCTCACCTATGTCAGCTCTTGCAATCTTGGAAATTGTGTAGCGAATGTTTGTTCAAAGTGTCTGATATTATACTGAGTCTCGTACATTCTAAACACCAAAGTGAATAACCTTTTTGCTGCCACTTCCCCCAATGATTTTCGAAATTCTGATGGAATGTTACGTATTCCTTCCGCCTTATCTGATTTTATGTCTTCCAAAGCTCTTTTAAATTCTGATTCTAGATTCCCTATCTTTTCCCTATCAACTCCTGTTTCCTCTACCATGTCATCAGATATACCCTATCCCTCATAGTGGTATTCAATGTACTATTTCCACCTATATGCTCTCTCCTCTGCATTTAACGGTGGAATTCTCTTTGTACTCTTAATGTTACTACCCTTGTTTTTAATACCACAGAAGACTGTTTTGACTTTTCTGCGTGCCAAGCATGTCGGTCCTTCCAGCTATCGCTTCTTTTTCAATTTCTTCAAGTTTTTTATGTAGCCATTTCGCCTTAGCTTCCTAGCACTTCCTAATTATTTCTTTCCTAAGTGACTTGTTTTTCTGCATTCTTGAATTTCCTTGAACTTTTTTATACTTTCTTTTTCCATCGATTAACTGAAATATTTCTTCTGTTACCCACAATTTCTTCGCAGTGACCTTTCTTGTACCTGCGTTTTTCTTTTCAACTTCTGTGATTGCCCATTTTAGAGATGTCCATTGCTCTCCAATTGAACTGCCTACTGAGCTATTCATTACTGCAATATCTATAGCCTAAGAGAACTTAAGCATCTCTCTTCATTCCTTAGTACTTCTGTATCCCACTTTTTTTGTGCATTGTCTCTTAAACTTCAACCTACTCTTCATCATTAACAAATTTTAATGTGAGTCTATATCTACCCTTGGGCATGCCTCACAATCCTATATCTGATTTTGGAATCTCTGTCTGACTATGATTTAATCTAATCTAACTGAAATCCTCCAAACTGAATCTAACTGAAGTCTCCCAGTATCTCCTGGTCTCTTCCATGTATACCTCCTCCTCTTGTGATTCTTGAACAGAGTATTCACTGTCAGCATCTGAGATTTATTGCAGAACTCAATTAGTCTTTCTCCTCTCTCATTCCTAGTATCAAGCTCATATTCTCCCATAACCTTTTAATCTACTCCTTCCCCTACAGCCACATTTCAATCCCCCATGACTATTAGACTTTCCTCTCCTTTTAATGTCCACAGCTCATGGTCTAGTGGCTAGCGTTGCTGCCTCTGGATCACAACATCCCGGGTTGGATTCCCGGCCGGGTTGGGGATTTTCTCTGCCTGGGGACTGGGTGTTTGTGCTGTTTTCTTCTTCTTCTTCTTCTCCTTCTTCATCACCACCACCACCACCACCACCACCACCACCACCATCATCATCATCATGTGACAGTGGCTGCATTGGACTGTGTAAAAATTGGGACTCTGTACAGGTGCTGATGACTGTGCAGTTGAGTGCCACAAACCAATCATCATCATCATCATCATCATCATCATCATCATCTCCCTTTACATACTGAATTACCCAATCAGTGTCCTCATATACTCTGTCTATCTCTTCATCTTCTGCTTGCCACGTTGGCATGTATACCTGAACTGTTGTTGTTGGCACTGGCTTGCTGTCGATTCTGATGAAAACAATCCTATCACTGAACTGTTCACAGTAACTTACTCTCTGTCCGAACTGCCTACGAAGGTAATCTCAAAAGTAAGGTCTCCTACATTTTTTTAAGTACATAGACCTGTTTATTTCTACAATGGTTTACATCAGTTTACAGCTTGAACATTTATCTATTTTTTGACGTAATCACCATTTTTGTCGATACATTTTTGTAGACACTGTGGCAGTTTTTGTTTGCCCATGTCATACCAGCTCTCCGCCATGCTGTTCAGAAAGTTATGAACCACTTCTTTCACCTCGTCATCAGAGTTGAATTGCTGGGACCACAATTAATGCTAACAGGTACTGTGAGACTGAAAAAACTCAAATGGGCAATTCAGAACCGGAAAAGAGGAATGTTGAGCAAGGGCATACACATTTTCCATGACAACACTCGCCCACGCATCGCTCGGCAAACCGTTGCTCTCCTGCAACAATTTCAGTGGAAATAATCACCCACCCACTCTATAGTCCTGACTTGGCGCCCAGTGACTATCACCTGTTCCCTAGGTTAAAAGAAGATTTGGCCGGAAAGCGATTCAGCTCCGACAACTAGATAGAAAAAGAGATTCGTAACTTTCTGAACAGCAAGGCGGCGAACTGGTATGACATGAGCATGCAAAAACTGCCACAGCGTCTACAAAAATGCATCGACAGAAATGGTGATTATATAAAAAAACAGCTAAATGTTCAAACTGTAAACTGATGTAAACCACTGTAGAAATAAATAGGTAAATGTACTTATAAAAAAATAGGAGACCTTACTTTTGGGATTACCCTGATATTTGTAACAAATACTACTCCCATTCTTTCATTCTCTGCTGCTGTTGATATTAAACAGTACTCATCTGACCAGATATCCTTGTCTTCTTTCTGGAAATTTCACTTCACTGATGCCCACAGTATCTAGACTGAGCCTTAGCATTTCCCTTTTCAGATTTTCGAGCTTTCCTATTAAGTTCAAACTTCTGACATACCAAGTACTCCCTCATAGAACATTATCTTTTAGTTGGATATTTAACATTTTTATTGTCATCACCTCCCCCTTGGCAGTCCCCTCCTGGAGATCCGAATGGGGGACTATTCTGGAATCTTTCGCCAATGGAGAGATCATGTCACTTTTCAATTACAGGCCACATGTCCTGTGAATACAAGTTATGTGTCTTTAATGTAGTGGTTTCCATTGCCTTCTGCATCCTCATGCCACTCATCATTGCTGATTCTTTCAGCTTTTAGGGGCAGTTTCCCATCCCAAGGGCAAGAGAGAGCCCTGAACCTCTGCCTGCCCTTCCACTCTTGTTGACAAGGCCATTGACCTTGGGTTGCCATTGCTGTGAATTTTTATTCAATCCTAAATTTTCCATTGTTGTATTTACAGCAAGTAGACTACACACGTATCACATTTCACACACTCATCAAAATCAAAATGATTTTGATGAGTGTGTGAAATGTGATACGTGTGTAGAGAGAGAGAAGAGAGAGAGAGAGAGAGAGAGAGAGAGAGAGAGAGAGAGAGTGTGTGTGTGTGTGTGTGTGTGTGTGTGTGTGTGTGTGTGTGGGCGTGAGCGCATGCATGTGTATTTCCTAACCAAATGGAAACAAATAACTGACAGTGGAAAAACTGTACATGGAATACTCACCTGTTTCACCACTCAGCAGGACAACCTGGTTGGCAGCAATTATTTCTAGTATCTCTTTCTGCATTTTATACGCTGGTAAAGTACGCCGGAAGCTCAGAAGTGGTCCTCCAGCCATCTGCCTCTGCTCCAGTTGCTGCTTTAGGATTTTGTCTAAATCAGGATCTCTGCGTTTACTGATAGGAACACGGACTGAGAGAGAGTGCTCAAGATTGGATTCCATGTTGCCTGTTACACTACGAATGAACTGTTGCTTGAACCGAGAGTCCCTAATGTGCTTATATTTATGTTCCAGTCCTTTTGAAAATGATCCACACTGAAAAAAAAGCAGAATGTGAAAAATTCAAAACCAGGAAAGAAGTACTTTTAATAATTTCAAAGACAGGAAATTTCTGTCTCACTAAAGTATTTAAATTAACCCAGTAATGTTTTGAAAAGAGATAAGCATGTCTATTTAATGGGTGGCATGAATTATCTCCAATCTCCACTGCAAGCTTTTTTCGAAACCTTGTTATGATCATAATATTTTAAGACATCATAACTACTCCAAGCAGAGCTCATTAAACAATTACTACATACTTTTTCATTCCTTAGTTCCAAAGAGTAAACTGGTTGTTTGCCAAATTTTCCTGCATAGGTAGGAGTTGTCATAATTTAGATTATAAGGTTGATGATGGAAAATAAATAATTAAAGCATGTAGGAGATTTCAAAGTGAGATTTTGGCAAAGAACTATGGGTTCAACTTGCACCATTAGGTGTGTGCAGCACCTCAGTTAGAACTAAGTTACTGTTGTATAGTGCAATGATTGTGCTATATAAAACAAGAAGAATTTTTGAGGTGTGCCAATAACTTCTATGATGGTATTAAATTTCCAGCAATGCTGTGTCAAAAATGCTGGGTATCTTCTCTAAAACAGGTTATATCTGTAATAAATGTTTCTGTTATAAATATAAAACCTACATGACTCATTACCAACACAGCGTGCACACACACACACACACACACACACACACACACACACACACACACACACACACAGAGAGAGAGAGAGAGAGAGAGAGAGGGGGGGGGGGGGGAGGCTGTGGCGAGGGGGCAGGGGCGAGGGCAAGGGGGGAGGGAAGGGAAGGGGGGACAGGGAGCGGGAGAGGGAACTGGGAGGGGGAGGGGGAGAGGGAACTGGGAGGGGAAGGGAAGGGGGAGGAAGAGGGTGCAGGGGAGGGGGAGGAAAAGGTGCAGGGGAGGGAGAGGGGAGGGAGTGGGGGAGGGGAGGAGTGAGGGGTAGTGGGAGAGAGGGGGAGGGGTAGGGAGAGGGGGAGGGGTGGGGAGGGGGGAGGGGATGGGAGGGGGATGGGAGAGGGAGGGGGATGGGAGAGGGAGGGGGGGTTAGCAATGGCAATCCCCTTTGAGTATGCCTAGTACAGCACTGTGTTGGGAGAGTGGAAAATGCTAGTGAAGGGGGAGTTATCACAAAGGGAGTCGCACAGGGTTCAATTTTAGGTTCTCTGCTCTTCCTTATTCATGTGAATGACCTCCCACTTAACATTCAGCAAGCAGAACTAGTACTTTTTGCACGTGACACGAGTGTTATAATAAAACCCATTCCAGAAAAAGCAGCTGAAGATATTGTTAAGGATGTCTTTCAAAGAATTATTAAGTGGTACTCAGAAAATGGACTCTCTCTTAATTTTGAAAAAACTCACTATATCCAGTTCTGTACAGCGAATAAAGTCGTACCAACAACTGACGTAGCATATGAACAGGGCTCAGATAACAGTGTAGATTTCTCCAAATTTTTGGGTGTTCACATTGATGACAACTTGAAGAAGCATATTACTGAGCTTCTCAAACAACCAAGTTCAGCTTCTTTTGCTCTTTGTATAATCACTAGTCTTGGTAATAAACAGATCAGCCTCCTAACATATTTTGCATATTTCCACTCAATACTGTCTTATGAAATAGTTTTCTGGTATAACTCACCACTGAGACAAAGTATTGATTGCACAAAAGAGAGCAGTGAGAATAATTAATGGTGTTCACCAAAGGATGTCATGTAGGCACCTTTTTCAAAGAGTTAGGTATTTTTAACTGCACCATCAGAGTACATATATTCGCTAATGAAATTTGTTACAAATAATCCGTCTCAATTTGCGAAGAACAGTGATGATCATACGTACAATATTAGAGGGAAAAATTACCTTTCCTATCTGTTACTGAAGCTGTCAGTTGCTCAAAAAGGAGTACATCATTCAGCAACAAAAATCTTTGATCACTTGCCCAACAACATAAAGTGTCTGGCAAGTAGCAGATCAAGTTTTAAATCTAACTTAAAATAATTTCTTTTGGACAACTTCTTCTACTCCATGGACGAGTTTCCGTTTCAGAAATGGTAAAAATAAATAAATAAATAAATTTGTACCTCTAAATGTAGTTGCATGTGTAGAACTACAAATTCCAGTAATATTAATATTGGCACTATTCGTGTGTGTGTGTTATATATCTTGTAATCTGACTTGTTCCGCATCATATCGATAAAATAATCGGGAAAAATGATCTACGGAACATGACGTAACTTAAAAAAACTAAACTGTGGCCTTCAAGCCAATATTCAGTATGATGACAGCTTTACCTTTTAAGAAAGAAACAAATACTTGAATATTACAATTACCTCGGCATTTTGTGATCCTCCTCCTTCAGTCTTGGTAGCAGTTGGCAGATTAGGTTTTTCATCTGGAAATTTCCATTTTCTCTCTGCTGCATGCACAATTACCTCAGCATTTTGTGGTTTTTCTTCTTCTTCTTCTTCTTCTTCTTCTTCTTCAGTCTTGATAGCAATTGACAGATTAGGTTTTTCATCTTGAGATTCCCCTTTTCTCTCAGCTGTATGCACAATTCCCTCAGAATTTTGTGACTCTTCTTCTTCGGTCTTTACAGCATTTAACAGATAAGGTCTTTTATCAGGACATCCCCATTTTCTCTCTGCTGTATGCAACAACCTCATAATTTTCTCTCTACATGATGGATTTAACTTGATTCGCTGTCTCTGAAAATTGTACAAAACAACTGCAATGGAATGAAGCCAATTCAACAAGCCAATATAAAGAAACATTTTTAATTGTAACAATGGTGTTGTTTGACTCAACTTAGTTATACTTACAAACTGTGAGAATATTTTACTAATGTTATGATTCAAGACAAAGTAATTTTATTATTATTATTATTATTATTATTATTATTATTATTATTATTTGTTACCAGTATTACCCAACATAATACAATACCAAGGATACAGAATGACTGTCTAATATTCACTTTCAGGAGTCTACATTCTACTGTGGACAGACGCATATGGAAGTAGAAACAACTAATCAAACTTTCAGAACTCTTAGTTCTTTCCTCGGGGAGGAAAGAGAAATAGGCTGGGAAGAATAGAAGGGAGGAGCAGATCATCCAAACACCAGATTCAGCAGGACCTAGCCTTGCAACAGGTGGGTCACTCTTAAACTGGTGTGTAAGTGACTGCCCCCTCACCCCACCTAACCCTCTTTTCACTCCAAGGATGGAAACAGTTCTGAAAGTCTTTACTGTTGAATATGCCTATTGGCAGTACTTGGAATTTCACCTTCAAAAGGCAAGTTATGACCAAATATTCTCTCTCATTGGTATTTTATAGCTTTATAAAGACAACTGTCCAATGCATTTGGTGACAAGACAATGAAGTAAACGTGTGCAGGCCTCTTTCATTTAATATCAGCCTTTCCTCTTCTCTCCCTTGCAGTGTATGACCATCACATTGTGTACAACAATCTTTACTTTGACTGCAATAACTTTTAAATTACACTTTATTTGTAAGAAAACCTGAATGAGCCCTACAGATGCACTTGGATAAATCAACTGAAACTCTCAAGAGTAATATAAAGATTTTGCCAACATTTCTCTGCGTGAAGACTGAGTGGGCAGTGATAAGTTGCTGTGCTCCACTGGGTGTTCATATTCAAATATTCTTAAAATATTAGTGTTTATTTTTTCTTTGGTCACAATAATACCCCTTCCAAGTAAGTGTTTCTGAGCATGAAGGCTCCTTGTATAAGTGATAAAACATAACCCTAAAACAAGGCAAATTACCTATTTAATCTTACTTCAATTCCATCTTCCAAAAAAACAGCCAGTGCCAGAGTTGGAGAGTACTACAATAACATAAAACATCTTATTAACAATAAAATATTTATATGCACCAAATCAAGCATGACAGTTAACAAGATAAAATATTTTTCCTCTTGTAAATGATAAAAAATCAAATTCATAATGTGCTTACCAAAACACACACAGACACACACACACACACACACACACACACACACACACACACACACACACACACACAAAGTATTCTGCAGCTCAAATTAAACTCAGGAATTTCATGATGACAAAGTAGAAATTGGCTGTGTAAGATTTCTTTTTAAATTTTATTGTGGCGAACCAATATCAGGTCCCGTACCCATCACCAGCAGCTCACCGTACATTACCATGAAATGAATTTCAGCACCCATTCAATATCTATATAATCAAATTTATTTTATTATCCCTTGGCAGTTTCAGTTGATTTCACACCCACCTATTACTTGTTCACAACAAAAACAACACACGCTCTCTAGTTGTGGATCGGTAGAGGCCGGTAGAAGTCGTTTGACTTCGAGCCACAAGTGTTTTTCTCCTGATCATTGCCAACCTCAGCAATCCAATACGGAACACTGGATACACTATGTAGGCATTGCACAGCGATTGTTGTCCACGTTGTGTTGTATCACAAAGAAATAGCATTTGTGATAACTGATGAAGTGCTTCCAGGTCCATCCACTCCTCATACGTAGCACACTATGGAGTGGGGCCAGAAAAATTATTCACAATGTCGCTGAATGCCACAAGCAGGAGAACAGAAAAGAGTTGCTCTACCCCATCTCACAGCCGATGAAAAGGGCTGTGGCATACATAGGAGTAAGCTAAAGCACTGCTTGTAGAAACAGAAAATTTTGCAAAGATAATCCTAGGAAATCATCAGGAACTCCCTGAAAAAACAGGTAAATATCAGTTCCATTCAAATTTGACCTTGACAGGGCTCTGAAATCGCCTTCCATGTTGTCCGAATTAGTTTAAAATATTAATTTAAGTTTGTGTGTGTAAAGGCTTACGGAACTTCTGTATATGTGGAGTTGTGCAGATTATGTCTCAGATCCTGTGTCACAGCTTACAGTCATTACATCAATGCCCCTAATTTGCAAGTAACATAGAAGCTTGTCACCCAATGACGGACTACAGCTGCAGCATGAAGTGTAACTTAGATTATCAGTGGGATAATATTATAAGGCTGGTGGCAACAAATTCTACTGCAACCAATTTCTTTTATAGACTGTCATCATTATTTTTATTTAGTTAATTGTCACTGTGTGGCATGACACACAACCATTTATGTTGTTTCAAAAACTTGATCCCAGCCCAGGGAAACATCTTTCTTAATTGGATCTCTACACTCTAAATAGAATGCAGGCCTACTTTCTGACATAACTGACTGGAAAAGTCCAGTTGGATGATTTTGACAGGGATATAGTAAGAGAAATGACAGGGTTTTACATAGTGCAAAAATTTGTTCCAAGTATGGGAAGACTTAGGTCAGTACTCGATGAAAAAGATTTGGGGCATCATATCTGTAAGGGACATTTTGTTCTTGATGGGATTTATTCGATAAAAGGTGCAAAATAAAAGTGTTTTATTGTTAGATCATGGAGACAAGATTGGTGGTCACGTTTCATTGTAGAAATGAAACATATTAGGGAAGCAGGGATTGGAATATTTTATCTGGCTGAAACATGGATTGACAACAACATGACAGTTGGGAAATGCTGGCAAAAGGATGATGTTGTCGGCATTACGGAATGGGGAATCTCCTCTAAAAGACTTATTGCTGTAAGTGTTGGTTCTAAGCAGGGGTTTGTCAGGGAAGCTGAACTAAAATTCTGGGCAAAGTCATATATAGGTGACTACCATGGTCAGATGAATTCACACAACTTTGAGAGATGGTTCATGAATATGATTCTACCAAATTTTCTGCTGAACTCAGTAATTGTGATGGATAATGCTCCTTACCAAAACAGACTGGAGGGCAAATTGACCAAATTGTATGACACAAAAGAGAGGACGTTGGAATGGCTGCAGAAAATCAATGTTGAGTGTAATGACAGCATGAGAAAGCAGGCCCTGTTCTCTTAATTCAAGAAAACAAACACGCAAAAAAATTCTATGTGGTTGACAAAATGGCAAAAAAGAATGGCCACATGATTGTCCTCCGTATAACTGCGACATAAATGAGGTGGAACTAAAATGGACAAAAGTTAAGAGATTGTTAGGGAGCAAAATACTTCTGGTAAAATGTGAAATGAAAATTTGTTTAAGATTTTCAGTGAACCCCTTCTGGCAGTAACTGATGAAGACTGGCAGGCACACCTCAGGGAAGCCCAGTAACTGGAAGAAGATTATTGGAGGTGTGACAATGTTGTGGAACTTGCAATAGGGTCATTCCATGTCAATTCAACCAATTTGAGAAAATGTTCCAGCTGATAGTCGCAGATTTGGCTGAAATTTAGCACACCAATGCTATCAAGTGTGGAACACTCATGTAAAAAATTTTAAGTTCCCCTGCAAATTATTTCCAGAATTATGGCTTGTGAAAGAAGGTGGCGTCACCCGGAAATTGCAACCCGCATCTGGCAATCTATCTTCAGACCCAACTTCAGGTCTTAATAACTTTGGAACTATTCCGCACAGTGTAGTGAAATTTTTACAACCCAGTAACATCCACTTAGAGAACACACTCCATGAATCAAAACACCAACAACATATTTCTGAAGGAAAATAAAAAATTCCAAAATGTGATTTAAAAAATGTAATACATTAAAAGTTACATATTGTAGGTGCCCTCTATGCCAAATATAATTCACTCAGAAAGGGTATAAATTTTTTTCTGTGGTAAGCTTAATGTGACCTAAACACACACAGAACTCATCTTGCCCATATCAGTCACACAAACAGAGTTACATGCACACAAAAATACAAAAATTTGAAAAATTACCTGAAAACCATGGATTTTTAGCGTGGTAGCACAAAAGGCACAAGTTATATCCAAGCCAAATTTCAAACACTGCATAAGTACACCATAATATAATATGTGGCAAAATTTCAACTTGTTATTGCAAGGCATTTGTGTACAATAAAATTTGACAGAGATGTATTTGGATATGTTTCTTTTAACACGGTTTAGCAAGTAATAGTGATGATGCAGACAGCTTGTTTCAGATAAAGCTGCAGCAATTGTTGGGAACCATTAGGCAACAGAAAGTTAAACAATGGTAGTTTTCAGGGACAGAATGAGTCACTGTTAGGCAGGAACAACAAAGGAAACAAGCAACAATTACAGGTTACTCATGTTTTTAAGATTCTAGTTCAGACTGGTCAGTACTGTTGTTGAAAGTCAGTTTGGAGGCAGAAGAGTGTACTAGTGGTGCTTTTGTTCAAACAAGTTGCAGTATTGGTAGAGCACAAGCGTCTGAATGTCATAAAACAACATATGGAACAAAATGTGGCATTCGCTTTTTACTGTATGATTTGGATGAATCGGACCAAGATTTGTTGCTATGGAGATCTGGGATACACACTGCGGGCATAAGAAGTACAGTTCCAGGAAACTTTAGTGTTTGTTATCATCATATGAAAGTGTTTCTGGATAAGTATTCTTCCCTACAAAGAAGTTGTTTTGTTCCATTTCGGATTCATAAGAAGACAGTGAAGTGTAGCCTCAGAGAAATTGATATAAAATCAGTATTGAAAGTGAATCAGAGCATGGGACTTAACATGAAACGTTCCAGGTGTGTTACACTGCTAAAAAATGAAGAATATTCTGATAATTTACATGACAGAGACGAAGAGTATCAGTCACCTACAACCACAGTGGATGAGCAATTAAATACTTCAGTGACCGCTCTTGGTTTTTTGTCTCCCATGAAGACACACAAAGTTGGGAAAAGAGACAGGCCCAGCTATGGTAGAAGAAAACTACAAGAAGCTCAAATGGAATTAGAACACAAAATAGCTGACACTCTAATGGTGGAAGAGGAAGAACTATCTGCTCCAAAGGAACAGAAATCATGCCAGAAATGCTCTGATTTGGACAAAATTGTGCATGATTTGAAAGAAAAATGTGCCATATCCACACGTCAGAAAAAAGTAGCTATTCTTATCCTGGCACCTTCCAGCTGGTCTATTGACTACACTGCAAAGGAATTCAATGTTTCTGCATATATGGTAAAGCAAGCTTGGAAAATAAAAGCAACCCAAGGAGTGCTTCCTCAACTTCAGCAGGCACAGGGTAAGCAATTGAGTTCAGAAATAAAGGTGCTAGTATCGGAGTTTTATGAAAATAATGACTACAGCCAAATAATGCCTGGAAAAAAAGACTATGTAAAGTGAAAATGGGAAATGTACGTGTACAGATGCAAAAAAGACTGTTGCTATGCAACATATCAGAACTATACGTAGAATTCAAGGAAAAGTATCCCAATACCAAAGTAGGTTTCAATCTTCGGCCAAAATGGGTTGTGCCTGTAAGTGCAAGGGGCACACACAATGTTTGTGTATGTGAGACCCATCAAAATGCTAAGCCGATGTTTACTGCTATAAAGGATTCTGGTCTGGATTACAAAGGTGCAATGAAGCCGCTAGTGTGTGACATCAGTTCCTACCAATGCATGATACACAGGTGTGAAAAGTGTCCTGCTAAGGCAAATCTTACAGAACACATGAATAACAAACTGTATGGTGAACTCCTTATGGATGATGATGATGAACTTGTTTCTTATAAACAATGGACACACATGGATCACACAAGTCTTGAAACAAAGCAAAGTACAGTGGAAGATTTTGTTGAAATGTGTTGTCAAAAAACAGACAAACTGACCACACACAGCTTCACAGCAACAGCACAATCAGCTCATCTCCAGTTCTGTAAGGGTAATTTGAAACAAGATGAAATTATAGTAATACCAGACTTTTCTGAAAATTATGCATTTATAGTTCAAGATGCCATCCAAGGATATCATTGGGACAACAGTCAAGCAACTCTCCAGCCATTTGCGGTTTACTATAGAGGTGAATCAGGTGATGTGTCTGTCATGAACCTGTGCGTTTTTAGTGACTGTTTAATTCATGATGCCATTGCAGTTCATGCCCACAATCGCACTGTCATGGCATATGAGAAAAACCAGCTGCCTCACATACATTTTGCAAAACACTTAAGTGATGGGGCAGCTAGTCAGTACAAAAATTGTAAAAATCTCAAAAATTTATGCATGCATTACCATGATTTTCAGATTCATGCAGAATGGAATTTTTTCGCAACAAGTCATGGTAAAAATGTATGTGATGGTATTGATGCTACCATGAAGCGCATGGCATTACGAGCTAGTCTGCAGCACCCTACAGAAGGTCACATTCTAACACCTCTTCAATTATTTCCCTGGGTACAGAAAAATCTCTCTGGCATACAATCATTCTATGTTTCGAAAGATGAGGTGAAATCAGTCGAAGAATTGCTAAAAACCAGACTAGAACACATTAAAATTGTTGCAGGCACAAGGAGCCATCATCACTTTCCTCCAGCGGACTCTGACAATGTGCAGATGAGCAAACTGTCCAGTTATAACTATGGGTTCATGAACAACATGTGTCTTCACAGTGTGTCTGACTCAGGATTCAGAAGCAAAAGCAGCAACATACAACCAAGTTGCTATGTTATTGCTGTTTATGATGACAAATGGTACTTAGGATATGTTGCAGAGTGCAGTGAAGCAGAAGGTGATGTATTTGTGAACTTTATGGCACCAGCAGGACCAGCAAGATCATTTCATTGGCCACGTTTGGCAGACAGGTGTTGGATTTCTTTTGAACATATTCTTATGACAGTTCCTACCATAGTGTCAGGAAGACAGTACAATTTGCCACTCAATGTACACAGTACAGTAGCTAAAGTCTGGGAGAACTTCTGTTCAAAGCACAATTGACTGGTTTTTAGCAGTTAAGGTGCAGTGAACACTGCTTAATGATTAAACAGTTGTGGGAGAGCATACGAAGAGGCAGAACAGTTTACGTTATGTTTTTACAAAATTGTGTTGTGCAACAATGGCCACATCAGCAAATACATCTGTTAACTTCCATTGTACACAAAAGTTTTGCAATAACATGCTGAAATTTTGAAATATATATCATTATGGTCTACTTATGCAGTGTGCGAAATTTGGCTTGGATACCACTTGTCCCTTTTGTGCTACCACACTTCAAAAATCCATGTTTTTCAGGTAATTTTTCAAATTTTTGTATTTTCATGTGCATGTAACTCAGTTTTTGTGACTGATGTGGGCATGATGAGTTCTGTGTGTGTTTAGGTCACATTAAGCTTACCACAGGAAAATTTATACCCTTTTTCAATGAATTATATATGGCATAGAGGGCACCTACAATATGTACCTTTTAACGAATTATATTTTCTTAATCACATTTTGGAACTTTTTATTCTCCCTCAGAAATATGTTGTTGGTGTTTTGATTCATGGAGTGTGTTCTCTAAATGGATGTTACTGGGTTGTAAACATTTCACTGGACTGTGTGGAATAGTTCCAAAGTTATTAAGACCTGAAGTTGGGTCTGAAGATAGATTGCCAGATGCGGGTTGCAATTTCCAGGTCATGCCACCTTCTTTCACAAGTCCTAATTCTGGTACTAACTGGCAGGGGAAACTAATATTTTGTACACGAGTGTTCCACACATGGTAGAATTAGTGTACTGAATTTCAGTCAAATCTGGGAGTATGAGCTGGAGCGCCTGTTTGAAATGACATGGAATGACCCTTTCTTGGCCCAGGCATAAGAGACACGGGTAGGAAGTACTGTACATGACATAATAATATGTGACTGAGCTAATGCACCATCTCAATTAAAGCCAGATAATCATTTATATAAATATGATGTGTGTATGTATATGTTGCTAAACAGAACCAGGGACTACACTACCACAACTGAACCCATAATAGACAATAACAAGAGAAACACCCACTAACCTGGCTTAAATTGGTTACAGAGAACACCCTCGATAATCTTACAAGGAAGAAGAATCCCAGACGACTGAAAAAAATAGTCAACATCCCACTGTTCAAGAAGGCCAACTAAAGGAAACGAGGAAACTATAGGGGCATAACACCACAATTGTTGTATATCTTTAAACTACTGGAAAAGATAACAGAAACGAGACTTCAGAAGATAGTGGAACCTGTACTTGAGGAGGAGCAACATGGGCTTAGGAAGAATCGCAGTACTATGAATCTCACTTTCATGACAGAAAAGTGTTGGGGACATGGAAAGAATATTGTGGCTGCGTTTTTGGACATTGAAAAAGCCTGTGAGTGTCCCTTGAAAAACAATCTGAGAATGACCGGAAGATCTCAATGTGTCGAAGTATTGAACTGGAAAAATAAAGGTGTTATACCAGAAAGGGCTGCTAACAGCTGTCTCCAAATAGACAATGGACAACTGAAGTGGTTCAAGACAGACAGATGTCCAACAAGGAGTTACCCTATCACCACTCTTTGGGCCAGTTCTCACTTATGGTTTAGAGACATGTAGCGTACTGAAAAAAAAAAAAAAAACTACATATGGCCACAATGGGACTCATAAGAACTATGAACAAAAATACTGGAAAGGATAAGATGACAATGAGGTACACAGGAATACAGATGGCCTCCATCAAAGTCCCTGTCACTAGTGTAATAAAGAAATGCAGACTGAAATGGTATGGGTATGTTATGAGAATGGATAAAAAGCAACCAGATAAAAAAATTAAGGCGAAAGATCATGCATTAGATCCAGGAAATGTGGGAAGATACAGTGAAATCAAACCTGGAGGAGAGAGGACTACACTGGAAAAATGGTACAGGAAATGAGAATCTATGCATCTGCTGTTTTGTAAGCTCTTTGTCATTAACTGTCCATGTTTGCTTTTTATTCTTGGTAATATGTTTGTTCTGAAAATAGTGTGCTCATTTTTTTGTACAATAAACACTTCTTCAAACTGTGAGCACCTTTACTTAACCACTTTACTGAATATCAAAGCCAAGACACACAGAGGTTATGAGCCTAGCATACCCTGTGTACCTAGTAAATGCAGTCTGCTTAAAATCATGAAACAAAACGAAGCTCAGCGATCTATTTTAGGTAGGAATTAAGTATTAAATTCATTACAATTTGTAGAGAAATTGGAACAAAGAGAGAATTACAATATGTGGCAGTTGGCTACCAAAACATACCTTCGCCACGAGAAGCTATGAGAATGCGCCTCAGATGAAGTGCTTCAGCACACATGTCAAAACTCCCTTGTGAAATGAATTCAAATAGACTGATATTGACTTCACATATGGTAGTGGCAAATAATGAGAATTTACCCACTTAAGAAACTGGTGACACACACATTAATACACAAGTTGGTCGAAAGCAAACAAAAATTAAAGGAACTGATGTTCTCTGTGTGCCAAAGTTAAGTACAAATTTACTTTCTGTAAGTAAGATGGTGGAAAAGAGGCATTCAATCACCTTTGATAAACAAGGCTATTGCATTTACAATAAGCAAAAGGAGCAGTTGATAATGGCATGTACAAACTGGACCAATAACTGTTTCATTAAAGCCAAGTCAGAATCACTGTTACATGATGTGAACTTGTGGCATGGGAGTTTAGGACATTTATGCCCTGACAGAATGGAAGCTTCACAGAAAGGCATGGCCAATGGAATTAGTTATAAGGGAACTATTGATTCGCCATGTGTTACATGCTTAGAGGGTAAATACAAGATTATCCTTTCAATATTCCGTGTTAAGAGCACAAGGTATCCTCGAATTAACACATTCAGACTTATGCTGAGTGATGGAAACAAGATCAATTGAAGGTGCCAGGTATTTCCTAGCTCCAGTAGAAAGCTAGTGGAAAAACAAACTGGTTGTAACATATGTATATTTTGTATACACAATCACAAGGAATGTGGGAACCATGAACTAGCCAACTTCCTACAGAACGGAATAATTCATCAAACAAGAGTGCCCCACATGCCAGAACAAAATAGAGTAGCAAAAAGTTATAATAGAACATAAGTAGAAAAATCCAGATGCTTACTATCTGATGCAGGCTTACCAAAAGAATACTGAGGGGAAGTAGCCTCTACAGCTGTTTTGTTTTGTTTTAGGACGCAAAAACAACTAGGGCCAAATGCGCCCAAATCAAAACTGTAGAACATGAAGAAAAAGGAAGGAATTAAAAGTGACTACACATCCATTCCAATTGACGGAAGAGAAGACAGCTAAAAACTGGAAGGTGGAGAAAGACCTGTAAAACATCATAGAGAAATAGAGGTCCAGAACTAAAAATTAAATATGAAGGTGGCATCTGTTCTTTTGGATATATCCAAAAGAACAGATACCATCTTCATATCGTTAAGGCTAATCAGCTGATGACCTCCTTCAGCGCAGATGCACAGGAATTGCCTGAACTCTTTCGGGACTCAGTGGATTGCCTTCCACGAGTAATGGGTATAAAGGCAGGGGCACTACAAATGTAGTGTGTGGAATATAAGTCGAGAATGTGGCTCTCATGGGGAACGTGCTGGCGATAAGTCCCTGCAGTCGCACTATCCTCTGTGTCCTCAGTGGCTCAGATGGATAGATCGTCTCCCATTTAAGCTGGAGATCCCAGGTTCGAATCCCAGTCAGGGCACACATTTTCAACTGTCCCCGTTGACGTATATCAATGCCCGGCAACAGATAATGGTATTGATTTAATTGTCATTTCATAAAAATTAAATGGACTTCATCATATTGCTACAACGGACAAAGAGTAAAACGCAGTCAAGAGCCCATGCACTGTTCACTAAAATGGCCGATAACTTAGACGGCACACACAAACAAGAACTTAAGTGATTAAAAAAAGGGCAGTCCATCAGGAAATGACAGAGCATCAAAAGTTGAGTGTCATGTGCACAAAGTGGTGGGGGAGCACCACTTAACAAATGGCGATGGCTAAAAAGATAGTGCCTGATACGCAACCTAGCTTAAGTGAGCTCCCGGCAGCAAGATGGACAAGTGGGGTCACCAAAGCTGCTGGGAGAGGCTTAATAAAATGGAGCTTGTTCCAATGAAGGGAAGACCAGTGGCGATGCCAAAGTGACACCACCTGCTGACAGACGGCAACACAGAGATCACCGGAGGGAATGTAAGAACTAGCGGGCTGAGATACAAGGACTGCAGCCTTGGCAGCAGTGTCAGCGGCCTCATTTCCTGTCTGACTGACATGACCATGAACCCACATAAACATCACAGTGGCTCCATCAAGACTGAGCAAGTGACAACTTTCTTGGATCCATTGCACTACGGGATGGACGGTGTACAATACACACAGGTTTTGAAGGGCACTAAGAGAATCTGAGCAGATGACACAGTTGAAAAGCCTGTGTAGCAGGATGTACTGTGTAGCCTGACACAGGGCAAGAGCTCTGCTGTAAATACTGAGCAGTGTTTTGGAAGTCAATACTGAAAAACGTTGGTGCCAATGATGAAAGCACACCCAACACCAAGGTCAGTCCGAGAGCCATCAGTGTACACAAAGGTACTATTGCAAAGTTCCATGTGAAGGTCATGAAACTGACGGCGGTAGAATGAGGCTGGAGTAGTGTCCTTAGGAAGCAAATGAAGGCTAAGGTGAACACGGGCCACCGCACGAAGCCAAGGTGGTGAAGGGTTCACACCCACTGGGAAAGTTGCAGGTAACGTGAAGTTAAGCTGCTGGAGCAAGAGCTAAAAGCGAACTCCAGGAGGTAACAGAGAAGAGGGATGTGCCCCATATTGGCGATCAAAGGAGTCATGCATGGCAGACAAACAGCATGCATACCTGCAGAGGAAAAAGTCACAGCGGTAGGACAGTGGTAGTTCGGCAGCTTCGGCACGCAGGATTAGCAGAGTTGAGTCCCATAAGATTTCACACACTTTTTTTTCTCGGCAGCTTCTGCTTACAGACACTCAACCGGGCTAGCATAAATGGTACCTGTTGCTAAACAGATGCAACAAAGGTGGATAGTACTGAGACAGCATAAGACAGATGGACGTGCAGATGCATAAATGAAACACCCGTACTCTAGTTTCCAATGGACAAGAGACCGGTATGAACAAAGGAGGGCGGTTCGGTCTGCTCCCCAGAAAGCACCACTGAGGACACATAGGACATTGAGGGACTGCATACAGTGGGCTGCCAAGACATATGGGAGGTCCAAGAAAGTTTCCTATGGAACATGAGCCCCAAAAATTTCGTAGTTTCAATGAAAGGAAGAGCAACAGGCCCAAGATGTAAAGATGGTGGAAGAAACCAATTATGTTTCCAGAAATTCATACAAATAGTTTCATCAGTGAAAAAATGAAAGCCGTTGTTGACGCCCCACGGTGTAACACCCCAAGAAATCCAAAAACCAAAATAAGAATGTCATGATAATTTAAAGTAGGGAACAGTGTTATCCTGACAGGCACGACAACTTTGACAATAATATAACACCTTAAAGTTTTGATGAACACCAATTTCAATAATTACTGAGTATGTCACGACATAAAGGTAGAAAGAATGAAAGGTTATTTTTAATTAGCTATCACACATCTCAGTAATAAGCGCAAATCAGTACGATGAAAGTTAAGTCCAAAGTAATATGTCAGTCAGAGATAACATTTATTGTGAAAGAGAGTTGTAAACACGGCGAAAAGGAAATTCAATGCGTCTACACTGCTTGATCATGGAAATGTTAGTCGCTTGCTAGCTTACTGGCTATCAACTCGTGAGAGAGCACCGTTTGTTATAGTGCTACAAACGGAACGCTACAAGATTGTTTCTATTCAAAAAGAGTACTACTGCGTGATAGAGATGCGCGGACTTTGTTCTCAGTTATTCTGACTTGAGAACTTGAACTGAAGTGATATTCTGATAGCATACGACGAGTTCATGAACTTTAATTATTGGAAATACTATTGTTGGACTCAACTTTCATCAAAGTGAACAGTTACAACAAAGAATGGACATAGTATCAAAGACTGCAATACCTGATTAGCCTTGAGCAGGAAACATTAATACAACCACATGAAGATGAAGGTAATACAAATATGCCAATTGTAAGTTGTCGTAATTCTCACGATCACCGAACTGAAAAGAATCGTAATTGATCTGATCCATCAGTGTGCGTGTGGTATGATGATTATAAACTAAATGCTAAGAAGGAGCTATAAAAATTGTTCGTCAGTAATGGAAATCTCACATGTTGGCTCCATCACAACTAATTGAAGTGTGTGATAGCTGATGATCAAAATTAATTAACTGTGAACATTTTAATTGAACGAGTGACTTGATGGATATTGAGCATTGAAAGGAGTGTTTTGCCAAAATAATATTACGATGCACAAAAGCAAGATAGCATTATAGATTATCTCTGGATTTGCGTCATGCTGTAGTGAACAATTCTGCCTAGCAACGTAACAACTACTGATACTGAACTGCAAATGAATTTTTCCTCAGTTCAGTGGTGTGAAACGACACCGGTGATGAATGATTTACTCAATACTGCAATAATTAACTAACCGGGCTTAGCAAATAATCATAAAACCATAACAGACGATTAAAATCAGCAGTTCGCATCGCTGAGAAGACTGTGCAGACTCACGAACGGACTTTCATACATTACATGAGGAACAATTTTCTTTACAGATTTTCAGGTGCTGTTCCATGTTATCTGACAGGGACAACCATCACTGTACGTCATGTCTCCATTCCACCGACTGAGCTGTAGCAGTAGTGGCTCACATCAACAGCAACAATAATAGGGGAGAGGGGACGTCACAATGGGTAAAGACGATTGAGATATTGCTGAAGATGCCTCACAATGAGACAGGTCACTAAAGAACTACAACAGGTGCCAAAATTGTCAACAAAAAGGGAACCGGAGATCTCCTGCAGGAGACAGCCTATTATAGGATTAATGGCGATAGCAAAGAGGATAACTCTCAGGACAGAGCCCTGAGGCACACTGTTTTCCTGAATACAGGTGTCCAACAAGGCAGAACCTACACATACCTTGAAAACTCTGTCTTTTAAAAATTCCTGAAGGAAACGAGGCATGCAGCCTCTGAAGCCACACTTGTAGAGAGTACAGAGGATACCAGTCCTCCAGCAGGTGTTGTAGGCTTTCGCTAAATCGAAAAAAAAAAAACAGCCAACAGTTTGGGATTTCTGCATAAAACCATTCATGACATAGGTGGTGATGAGATGGCCAACTGCAGAACGGTGTGCTCGACATCAGAACTGCACAGTGGGTAGTAAATTGCAAGACTCAAGACAACATACCAGCCAGGCATGAATCATACTTTCCGTCACCTTGCAAACACAGCTGGTGAAAGAAATGGGGCAGTAGCTAGAAGGAAGGTGTTTGTCCTTACCAGGCTTAGATATGGGTATGACAGTGGCTTCACACTAGTGTCTGGGAAACATGCCCTCTGCCCAGATGTGGTTGTACATATGAAGCAAGAGAAACAGCTATTCCACCAGAGAGGCAAACAGTCAAAAAATACCAAACTTTGCGGAAGGTTTCAATGAATGTCACAATTTTTCTGACTGGTTTGATGTGGTTTGCCACGAGAAACGTGCTGCAACATATGAATGTGAACATCGTCTGGCCCTTGGGCGGAGTATCGGGGTAAAATGAGAACATGATCTAGCTCCCTCAGAGTAAAGGCGGCATTGTAGCACTCACGCCTCCTCTGCTCGTTTCCGAGGAAGGAAGGCAAGGTGATAGCGGGAGGAGCTCGAAATGTTCGCAAAATGGCGGCCCAAGGTGTTGGAGATAGCAGTAGGGTCCTATGACATCATCTGCTACTGTCCGACCGAAAACTGGGGAATGGACCTTGGTCCCAGAGAGCCATCAGAGGTTGGCCCACATAATGGAAGAGGGAATGTATCTGTTAAAAGAACAATGAAATCCACCTAGCTTTTTTGCTATCCCGAAGAACGCGACGACACTGTGTATACAACTGTTTACAATGAATGCACTTTGCCGTCACAGGATGACAGTTAAAAACATGGAGAGCATGTCTCCGTGCGCGAACTGTGTCACGGCATGCCTCAGTCCACCAAGGGACTGGGACACGGTGTGGTGAAGAAGAAGTGCAAGGAATGGAACGTTCTGCAGCAGTAAGGATAATGTTTGTGAGATATTCCACCTGGTCATCACATCTGGGGAAATTTTGTTCTTCAAAGGTTGCCAAGAAGGAATAAAGCCTCCAGTTGGCCTTAGTAAGCTGCCATTTGGGTGTGCACGTAGGTGTGGTACGAGTCAGCAAATGCATAGCATACAGAAATGGTTACTCGAGTATGTGTCAGACAGAACGGACTACTCGAGACAGTGGGCAAGCTGGGCAGTGCAGAAGGATAGGTTCAAATGGGAATAGGCATGCGCTGAGTCTGAAAGAAACATGGGTGCTCCTGTGTTAAGGCAGAGGAGGTTAAGCTGATTGATGAGGTCAGCCAAGAGGACACCTCTTGGACAGGTTCTGGGATAACCCCAAAGGGGACAGTGTGCATTAAAGTCACTGAGCAGCAAAAAGAGGTGAGGTAGCTGCCAAATAAGCTGGAAGAAGTCTCCCCTGGTGACATCAAATGATGGAGGGATGTAAATGGTACAAAGGGAAAAGGTAAAGTGAGGAAGGAAAAGGTGAACTACAACAGCTTGTAGATGGGTAGACAGGGCAATGGGTTGGCTATGATCATCATCCCGTATGAACAGCATGACTCCCTCATGAGATGGGTTGCCATCCTAAGGGGGAAGTTCAAAACGGACTGGGAAGAAATGCGAGAGCTCAAAGGCATCATGAGAATGCAATTTTGTTTCCTGGACCCACGGAAAAATCAGATGCTGCGATTCTAAGAGCAGCCATAAATCCTCTTTGTTTAACTGAACGCCACAAATGTTCCACTGGAGGAGGGTGATAATGAGGAAAGAGAAGGGGTGCACCTCAGTGGCACCCGAATGCCAGCCTTCAAAGACTCACTGCTACAGGGCGCACAGGCCGGAGAATCCTGCACCATCAGATCTACAGAGACGTCGCCATTCTCCCTCTGTTGATCTGCAGAGTCCAGGGCAGAAAAATGGCAGGTGGTACGCACCAGCGACAGGGAGGTCGGCTGGGCGAGGGCATCACGTGGCAACACCATCGATGAGGATCTCTGAGTCAGTGAAGGAGATCATTTGGCTTCTTCGAGCCTTTCTGGTTGGCAGATGAAAACTCAGATGTTTGTTGGCTGGAGGGACATAAGAAGTCTTCATGGGGGCATTCCTTCTGTCCTTTCCGGCCTGCTGGTTGTGTAGCAGGTGACTTTGCCCTGGGAGGCGACTGTTTGGTGGCTTCTTGCACAGCTGGACGAGGAAACAGCGATGCTACAATGACACTGGGCGATTTCACAACTGCAATGCTGAATTTGAGGTCGCATCTCTGTGTGACCATGTCTTCTATGGAGTGAGATGTAGCAAGAACAGTACTGTATGTGCCAGATGGAAGAATGCGACTAGCCAGTAACTTGCGAGTGACAGGGCAAGGCACTTTTTCTTTTGCCGTATCTCCTGAACAGCCTGCTCAATGAGATACACAGGACAATCTTGAGAGGATGCAGCATGATCGCCATTGCAGTTTTTACAGCGGGGAGGAGGAGGCAGACAACTGCCCTTGTGCACATCTCTACCATATGTTACACATTTGACTGGGAGTTGACAAGACATTCAAGTGTGGTTGAAATGATGGCACTGGCAGCAGCGCATTGGGTTCAGAATGTATGGTCATGATAACTCTATAGCCTCTTGGATCTTGGATGGAAGCACTACTCTATCAAAGGTGAGAAAAAGAGTGCATATGGGCACTAAGGATCCATCTATCTCTTTCATCACCCACTGGATGGCAATGACACACTGGTCAGAGAGGTATGTTCGGATTTCTGCCTCAGCCAAACCATCAGGAAGCCTAGTGTAAATAACACCATGGGAAGAATTCAAAGTTCTAAGGGCCTCAACACAAACAGGATAGCCGTGGAGAAGTGAAGCGGCAAGCAGTTGTTGTGCTTGAGAATCGGAAGTAGTCTCCAAAAGCAAAGTGTCATTCCATAAACGAGAGCAGGATTTCACAAGGCCAGCAATTGCATCAACACCTTTCTGAATAAGAAATGGATTTACCGCTATGATGGACTGACCATCTTCGGTAGACGAAACCAGAAACCACAAAGAACTGTGGTGCAGCTGGGAGGGTCTTTGAATCGGGAGCTCCATTCCGTTTATGTTTGGTAGACATGGATTGCAAAGATGATGAATGGCTCATTGTGAGAAAAAAATCCCCCATGATTGCCAGTGTGTCTGATAGTGCACTCCTTCCAATTGCCCCCCCCCCCCCCCTCCTCAGAGAGGGGCTCACCTGCCCTAAGTGATTGTTCACACCTCACGTCACATCTCCCAAATACCTGACACAGGAACTAATCGGCAATTTGGGAAGGTAGCAGCTCAGGCAATCACGCTCCCTAGGCTTGGCATGTACCAGGAGGTACGTGCAAACCTACATTGACCCAGGGCTAGGAATTACGTGTTACCCAGTTACCTGTTACACGTTAGACGTGTGGGCCGGCCTTCAGGAATGCATGGGGAGGAGGAAGAGAATGAGGAGCCTCAAACACTGAAGCAGAGGAAGGATAGGAGTAGGTAAATGAAGGAAGGAAAAAAGGAACAAAAAACAGCGGTGAGGCTGTCCTTATGTCAGCTACTGAAAATGCAGAACACATTTCCAAAAACACCCCACACGGGTTCCCCAAGGGAGAGGAAAAGGAATAGTAAGAGGATAGACATGCAGCACGGAAGGGAAAAGATGCTGCAAAGGCTGGAGGTCCGTGGTAGCTAACCATGAACCCACCAAAGAGCAGCAAGCCCGCAGAGGGCTCTACAGCTGTGTACTTCATTAATAAATGACCTACAAAATCTTTAAAGGAGATGACACCAGAAGAAGTGTTTACTGGAAGAAAATCGAACCTTTGGCATTTAAAAGTATTTGGCAGTAAGGCCTTCATTCCTGTACCTAAAACAAGCAGACATAAAAGGGATAAGAAGAGCACTAAATGCATACTTGCAGGATACTGTGAACAAAGCAAAGCATGTCACTTATTTCGACCATCCAACAAAAATTAATAAGAGCGAGAGATGTAACATTTAAAGAAAATATTGTTCAAACAGAATATGATACAACAGCATCTAAGAAGTTTCAGGAGCCAATAATTATTCCCACAATGAAGCAGTAGTTGAATATTAACCTATTACAGATGAGGAGTATGATGACTCAAGATGTTTTGTATCTGATCAAAGCAGTTCACAACATTCATCAGATGCAAAAAAATCTCTGACTCCTCACAACAAAGTCAAACGTTCAGAAGATCATCGAGAATCCTGAAACCAATAAAAATGAATGATTATGTGACCTACTACTCTACAGTGACAGAGAACTCAGATACATCATCAGTAGAAGAAGCTTTACAAAGTAAAGAATCACACAACTTTATTCAACCAATTAAAGAAGAATTGCAGTCATATACCAAAAATCAGACATATGAAAGGGCAAGTTTACTTTCAGATATAAACCCAATAGAAACCAAACAGATTTTAAGACTAAAAAGAATCTGCAAGGGAACACCTTTATGTGCAAAGTATGGCTAGTATTAAAGGATCTGCACAGACAAAGGGTGGAAACTAAGAAGGGTCCAAACAGCTTGGTCATTGGTCCCTGTTATGGATGGATCAATCTCATTATATAGAAAAAATATTAAATGAACATTACACTGAGGACTGCAATCCAGTTTCAACACCTTTGGCCATCAGTCAACTACTTACACATTATATGAGCCACAAGACAGACAGAGAGAGAAAAGCCATGAGAAATATGCCCTGAAGAGAAGCTGTAGGTAGCTTGATATGAGCACACCTGGGAACCAGACCTCATCTCGCATATGCTACTGCAATTGTAAGTCGCTTCAACAATGATCCAGGCATGCCTCACAGGCAGGTAGTTAAAAGAATAATGAGATACTTGAAGCCGACTAAGAACTTCGAGTTGCAATTTTCTGAAGAAGAAAATCAAAACATGACAGGATATGGTGATGCACACTGAAGAGGAGAGAAAGAGGACAATAAGACAGTCACTGGTTTTCTGTTTAAATCACAAAGAGTTGTTATTCCCCGTAACAGTACGAAACAACCCATAGTAGCTTTATCAACTATTGAAGGTGAATACCCTGGCCTCAGCTTGTAACAGGCACTGTGACTACAGAGGTTAGAAAAGGAAGCCCCCTTGCCCTGAAAGTGACCCTGTACAGCTTCATTGTGATAACAAAGGTGCAGTTGACTTATCCAAAACAAGTGGCCAAAGTGCACAACAAATGTATAGGAAAGGAAGATCTATGAAGACAGGAGATGATGAGCATTTGTACAATACATCAAGGAAACTGGAGCTACAAAATGATAAAGATGATGATGAATTACACAGGCCAACAATGGAAAATCCAAATATGATACTTAACAAACTATCACCCACCAATTCGTCACATTTTACAGTTAAATTTATTGAAGTAAGTGATTTCTTAGAGAATTTAACAGCTTTTATACAGTTAAAATAATTTAAAAGAAGGTGTAATGAATGTGGATGCCATTGGTAGCACTGCTGAAAAACATTTGCTGGCAAAAAAAGGTAAATTCTATTTTTGTGTCAACAGATGGTGTTTTGTTTACTGTCAACCTAACCTCAATTTCCCGTTTCCTGTACATGTGCTCAGTACAATGTCCAATCGTGGTTGTAAAAACTCTGCCGACAGTTTTTGTTATATTTGTGGTGAATTTGTGATTAAAAAACATCAAAGAAACATTACAGACTTTGTGAAAAAGGTTTATCTCTCATACTTTGGATCTAAACTTGGTGATCAAGATAAATCTTGGGCACCGCATAAGGTATGTTATGTGTGTGTCACAGATCTGAGAAAATGGACCAAAAAGGGGGGAAAAGCCTTTAGATTTGCTGTTCCTATGACATGGAGGGAGCCAAGAAATCATTACGATGATTTCTACTTTTGCAGTGTTGATATTACTGGTCATAATTCGAAAAACAATACAGTAATAAGCTACCCTAACCTTCCGTCTTCCATCTGACCAGTAGGGCATGGTGTAATTTGCTGGTTCCTGAACCACCAGATGATTTAAATTCTATTCCAACAGAAGTATTTTCTGATGTACAGTGTGATTTACATGGACCATGGTCATTGTAATACAGAAAGTCTAGAGCCCAAATTGTTTACTCAGACTGAGCTTAACAATTTGGTTAGAGATCTGGCCTTAACGAAAGCAAAATCTGAATTGCTTGGCTCTAGATTAAAAGAAAAGAACTTATGGGCAGTTGGAGTCAGCATTTACATGTATAGAAAGAGACAGCAGTAATTTTCCAAGTTTTTTCAACAAGAAGGTGATTTAGTGTACTGCTCAGACATTCCCAGTCTGATGAATGAGTTTGGTATTGAATACAAAAGGAAGACTGGAGACTGTTTATTGATTCATCCAAAACTAGTTTAAAGGCTGTTTTATTACACAATGGTAACATGTGTGCGTCTTGTAATGGTCGCCTGGTCGTAGATATAGCTAATTGCTATAATCGCACTATTTCACTCCCATTTACGGAGCTTGTTAGCACTTGATGTTAGGTTGGCGCCATTAAAATGCATTGTGTTGTGGTAATCGCTGCTACTTGCTGGATCACTGCTGTGTCTCGATGCTGATGCTGGCTCTAAATCTGGTTGTCTAGGGTTAAAAACATGAGGTCCCGTGTTTTTTATATGCTTTTGATGATAAAGAACGAGCGAAACCAACAAATATGTAAACTTCAAATATTTATTACTCTGGCGGCCATCTTAATTCCACTGTCCACCAAAGACCATGACACAACACAAAGTAGTATTTCCGTTACATGTTCTTTGCATTGTTTATCCACCTCAAGCAATAACACACAAACACACTTTACCAAAGTGACATTTCGACTGCCTCCCGACCGTTCTTGCTGCTTGTATTTATAACATTGTCAAAGAACTACTAAAAAGAGATATAGTTTACAAGTCACATGTACATCTGTTATCATAATTTGTGCAGAAAAGTTATTAATTTGCATCGAGTGACATAATTTAACATGTTATTAAAATGACAGACAGATTTGTTGACTTGACAGAATAATTCTTTGTTACAAAAAGGCCGTTTTTTAGAAGTTTGTCAATTGACTTCTCTAATTTGCATAAATAAGTAAATAACATGAATTATTAAGAATTACATTGGTTTTCGTCTAAAATAGGATTGATTACGTGAATACTGAGTAAAAACGCTCCTAGTGAACAAATAGGTTTCACTGGGTGATTTTTATTTAAGGAGATCCAAAATACCTAAGTTGGCCACTATTTTTCGTACTTCATATTAATTATTTAAGATGAACTTAGTGTTTTTACATGATGACATTTGCTGTACCAGTGATCAAGTGATATAAACTTTTGTGTGGGTCAGTTACTCAGTAAATTTAATGGTTTGACTGTTTATGCAGACATGTTATGCAATCATTGTTAACATACACAATAACTTTTCTATAATCATAAATACTCGTTAAACTGGTTGAATTTGGAGGGTATCACATACTTCGGTACAGTAAAGCCTTTAATATGTTCCGTTACAGTCTATACCTGTTGGACATCCTGTACATATGAAAAAAATCTATGAAAACCTAGAAATAAGCTACACTGCTCATGGTTGGATGATATGTGGCGATCTAAAAGTAACATGCATGCTCCTTGGTCAGCAAGGTGGCTTTACCAAATTTCCACATTTCTTGTGTGAATAGGATAGTAGGGCTAGGCATCCACACTGGTGCAGAAAGAAATGGCCTGTGAGGGAATCTTTAAAACCTGGTGAGAAGAACATTCTTCGCAAAAACTTTGTAGATCCAAAAAACGTACTCCTACAACCTCTACATATAAAGTTAGGCCTAATGAAAAAGTTTGTAAAGGCTTTGCCTAAAGATGGACCATGTTTTAAGTATCTCTGTCCGCACCTTTCAGAAGCTAAACTAAAAGAAGGCATCTTTGTTGGACCTGACATTAGAAAATTGATGTTTAATGTTAACTTTGAATCCACAATGACCTTAAATGAGAAAGAAGGCTGGGTATCATTCAAGCAAGTCGTTACAAAGTTCTCAGGACATGAAAAATACCCAGAATGTGTTTCCATAATAGCTACAATGCTATAAACGTTTAAAACTTTAGGATGTTTACTGAGCCTGAAAGTTCACTTTTTGAACAGTCACCTTGATTACCTCCCAGACAATATGGGAGATGTTAGTGAGGAGCAAGGAGAGCATTTTTACCAGAACATTAATGTGATGGAAAAACACTACCAAGGCCATTGGAACACCAACATGATGGGGGACAACTGTTGGTCACTTCACTGAGAAGTTCAGCAAGTAACTCATCGTAGAAAAATATATCTAAAAACAAAGATGATGTGACTTACCAAACGAAAGTGTTGGCATATTGATAGACACACAAACAAACACAAACATACACACAAAATTCGAGCTTTCGCAATCAACGGTTGCTTCATCAGGAAAGAGGGAAGGAGAGGGAAAGACGAAAGGATGTGGGTTTTAAGGGAGAGGGTAAGGAGTCATTCCAATCCCGGGAGCGGAAAGACTTACCTTAGGAGGGAAAAAGGACAGGTATACACTCGCGCACACACACACATATCCATCCAGAAAAAGCTACACAAGAAGCTTCAAAGAAAAAAAGAGAAAGAAAATACAAACCAATTCCAGCTGAGTGAAACCTCTATTGACACACAGTATTGTTTTAAGTAGCTTACTGTAAATACAAACCATGCTTATGTTGTAACAAAGCATTTAATTAATTTCCCTGTTTACTATTTAGCATAGGAATTTTATACTATATAATAAAAAGCATGTTGCACAAAAACTATGGGTGATCCAAAAAAACTAAGGCCAGATTTTGATTCAGCTCATACAAATCTATAAAGATCAGCTATCAAAGTAAAAAGAAGTTTTTCAAAAAAAAATTTTTCATTGGCCTGTGTTATGTACTTAAAAAAAAGTTCAAACATGTAAAGAAATATATACATCAATCATGTTTCTCTTAGCTATATTTTTGCATTAAGAATATACAGACATAGAGGGCCATTAAGAAAGAGTGAGAGGAAAAACACAGACGTAATAATGTATAACTGACACAATGTCAACGCTTTCCTACATAAAACAAACATATAAGAAACCAGAACTGAGAATATTAGAAAAACAAGGTTCACTTACCACCAATAACTTTTCTTCCAATCTCTTCCTCTTGTGCAGATCCCTGTAGTACAAACCTGTGAAGAATTATTTGCACAGGAATAACAACATGAATCTTATTTGACATTTGAGTGAAACATGACAAAATATTTTCTGTTATTTCTGAAATATTCAACAAAATCTACTGATGAATCCTCAACTAAAATTCCTATTTCTATTTATAATTTCAATAACAACATAACAGCCTAATATATGTATCTCAAATGAAAGAAATGAGCACCACAGTAGCAGCTAGCGCTGACTGCAAAAACAGAACAATTTCATCAACAGATGATAAGTTTATCTGTTACTCATTTAATACTTATTATTTATTAAAGTTATCATCAGAGTTTTGATAAGTTTGTGCCAACCTCCAGTTTTTCCTATTGTGTGCTGATTATTTTATCCCTATGTAACTACTACATTCAACATCAACTATGATTTGTTTTGTTTTGCATTTTTTTTTTCATCTACTATTTTCCTCCCTCTCAAAAACAAAGTTAATTATTCCAAGATGCCATAGCAGATGTCCCACTAATATGTCCCATCAAAATTATGAGACAGAGTAGCTGGCCAATATCTACAGAAGGTAAATTTTAGGTACTGCCAAAAGGCACATATAAAAATATGCGCACTATCCTAGCTTTCAGAAATATGAGTGGAGAGGAACAGGCTGGGCGATGTTAAAAGGAAGGGCAACTCACTCAGATGCTAAGAGAAAAGGGACCCACCTGTTGTGAAGACAAAATGGAAAATTGGGGGGGGGGGGGGGGGCGATATAGGTGTGGAGGAAATAAGAACTGTGCCTTCTTCAGTTCAGAGATGAGGGAGGAGCTGCTGCTCACAGGGGAGTTTCATAGAATTACTTCCTCATCTGTTCTTTTTTAGTGTTTCCTCAGTATGTATTTTACCTGACCACTTAAATTTTGATTTACTTCAATAAATTATATTTTCAATGCTTCCAGTTTCTTTTTCTCTCACTTTACCACGGCCCACATTTCACTTCTATGTATTGCCTTGCTCCATATTCAATTGCACAAACTTATACATCAATTAACCCATCTATTGCAAAAATATTCTACTAACACGTAATTTTCATATAGTTGTTGAAAATAACAACAACAACAACAACAACAATAATAATAATAATAATAATAATAATAACAATAATAAAAACCAACAGAACTTTATTTTAAAAATTTCTTATTTTAATATTCACATAGGGTAAATAAGAAATAACAGTTCTCAATAAGGCGTTCTTCTTAGAATTCTTCTGTTATTGTTTTCTTCCTTCTTTTAGTATGGGTGCAAGCAGTTACGTATATATATCAATAAACTCATAAATATGAAATAACAGTTTCCAACACAGCCAGCTTTGAAAATATTAACATGTATTTCCTAACTTTATTCAGTGCTTTTTGAAAACAAGTAAGTTTTCTTTATTGTCATTGCAGAAAAAGATGTAATGTGCATAGTGTATAAATATGAAATAACAGTTTCCAACACAGCCAGCTTTGAAAATATTAACATGTATTTCCTAACTTTATTCAGTGCTTTTTGAAAACAAGTAAGTTTTCTTTATTGTCATTGCAGAAAAAGATGTAATGTGCATAGTGTAGGTTTTCTTGTTGTTACTGATTTTGACACATCCACCACATCTTCATTGTTTTGGATCCTGACCATTCTCAGAGAATTTTCCGTTCTTAGGAAATATGTCCTTGATGCAATGTGTTCTGGTATGAGTTAATTCACATGTTCCTCCAAGAATATTCTCCTTCTAGTCAATTTTCTTGCACTCCAATTAGTGTCAAAGTCTACAAGACATTATAAGCAGAAAATCAACATTATTGTGGGGAAACCATTATTGACAACTTCCTGGTTTTTCATTTGCGGGTCATTCCATATCAAATCACCCAATAAAAAATAAATTTTACACCCACCTCCTTAGATTTTCATGAAATTTGGCTCAAATGGTTCTAATACCATCCTGACAACACCTGCAATTTTTTTTTGCTGTATCTCTTACAGTTTTTTTTAAATAAATTTTTAAAGTTTTTATGTTTTGCGTTTTCTGAACCTTCGTAAATGGTCAGTTTAATTTGTATTCAAAACTTTAAATTTGCTTATCTTAAAAACTCTTTTAGATAACATGATGAATTTTTGCAGCAAGTTTATTTATTATATATATTTGAAGATAAAAATGATGCTATTAAAATATATTAATATTTTCTATGAAAAAAATATGTATTTTTTTCTTTTTTTTTTTTTTTAACGGATGTTTTGTTTTATAAGAATTGCAGTATCTCAAGTCTCAGACCTGATAGAATGCTCAAATTTGTTTTAATTTACTCTTAAACATATAGGCTACTTGATAAAACAAAAATAATGATAGCTTTTTAACATGTTTATTAATTATAGTAGATTACATTAGAATTATGTACAAAGATAGTTTACTTACGACACTTATGTATAACCCAACTGATTGCTTGAAACATTGAATTTTTTGAGTAATTTTGTCTTTTTAATAGACATTAATGCTGATTCAAACTGTTTTTCCACTTCATCCAAGAGCTTTCAGTTCTTTTGATACAGTCTTTTTTGAAGTAATACATTCTCCCAGTGCCGCTTGATTGAGGTGCGTCTACTACACAGACTATGTGCTCCAAAGGCACTATGCAGGAATCTTCTCTTTCAGGCCAATAAAATGATGCAGCGGGTCCTGAAGGATGTAGAAATAGAATTTCTGCATCTTCTTCATCATTGAATATTGTTTTTACCAGTCCAAAGTACCAGTTACCATCATAATTTGCAGCCACATAGCAATTTATGGATGGTTCAACACGAACCCAATCAGAAGAAGAATGGAAAGAAAAGACTAAGGAGGGTTTTACACTATTTGTAGTCCTTCTAATTTCAAGGTTGTTTGTTGGAAGTGGTTTGAAGTTATGAAAACTTCTAGTTCCAGGAATGGTTCGGGTTGCTGAAAAACTTTTTCTAGTTTTAACCGTAGCAAATCAGCTTCTTTTTTGTCAATAAAGTGAAAATGAATGTTTTCAATATTTTTTTCACAAAACTTATACACATCGATTGCTGTCATTATTTGTTCTTTGTCTGAAAGCTGTAGACTGGCTTTCCTTAAAATTCTTTTAATAGTTCCTCCTAGGCCATCACAAATTGACTTCCCATGACTTGTTGCAAAAAAAGAGTGTTGGGCCTTCAAATTAAAGTCTCTCAAGTGTTCAGTCAAATTTTTAAAACTGTTTCTGTTTTTGTACTGCCCAGCACAACCATCTGTAAAGTAGTGAACTGAGTCAATGTCAGTATGATGTAATGACAGCCACTTTGTAATTTCTTTTTGTACAAAGTTAACAAAACCAGTGTCATGTTCTTGGTCATCACTAATAAAACAGTGGTTGGAAACAAAAACATTGTTTTCCTCATTTCTTAGAAAAACTCCAACTGGGTGTAGAGTACAACCACCTCTATTCCAGTGGTAACTTTGGATCTCATTCTGTATAACAAAGGAATAATTTTCACTGAAATCCATCACAATAATTGCTGTTTTGGGTGGTGGGTCTTCTTTCAATCTTTTAAACGCTGTTGATTGGGATTTTGCTATAAACGAGTGTGGGGTGAGCTTTTCCAATGACCTAACCAATAAAGAAATGTAGTCTTCAACACTGATAGACTGTTTGATCATTTCTGCCCTGTCTGTGTTAACCCACTGACTGATTACAATTTCTTCTTCTAAATCATAATCTTTACTTAGTTTTTCAGTTAAGCACTCTGTTAGCGCAGTATTTGCAGGACAGCTTACGCAATGATGTAGCATGCAGTTTTGGTTTTCTGTGTTGCACACAAGCATCTTAATTAGGTCTTTATAAGATTCTTCAATTTTCACAGCATCCAGTAATAGTTTAACATTCTGGTGGATACTGCATACACATACAGTGTGTGTGCCTGCAGCACCAGCAAGGATACACCATTTAGGTCTCAAGAAACAAAATTTTGAAAATCCTACTTCTACCTTGGGATTCTCCCATTTGAAAGAATAATAGAGTTCTCTCAAGTTACACAAAATGAGTCTTTTTTGCATGTACACATTTTTTTGAACACTTACTTTGTCTTTTGTTCCAGGTAGCACTCTGGAACTTTCATCCTTTTCATAAAAATCTGTTACAAGTCTTACTGTATTTTCAGAAAGAGTTTTACCTTTTTTTGGACCAGGAGTTTCCAAAATACCCTTTTCAGATTTTAGTTTTCTAGCTTGTCGCACCATGTACTCACTTACATTAAATTCTTCCATCACTTTATTTCGAGTCCAAGAATCTGGAGCCAAGGTCAGAATCTGGATTTTTCTAGACCTCCTAACAGATGAAATCTTCTCTTTCATAAGAGAAATCATTACATCAAAATCCTTTGCTTTCTCAACCACACTTTTATCTTCTTCGTCATCATCAGAACTTGGTGCATCATATTTTAATGCTTTTGAAACCGCCTTTTTTGCAGTCTTTTCAATACTGCTAACCTTCCTTTTAAAATAAGACCCTTTACTTTGTTCTGACAAACCATGAAGCTTTATCGGTGTTAAACCTAAATAATCAACAGCAATGTTTGTTTGTACGAGGGATTCATTTCTGGATTCCAATGATTCTAATTCAACCATGACTTCATCATCTGTTTCACTTTCATTGACTTCAAAGCTTAATTTTTCCTCACAAAAGTTACGGCATGTTGAGCAAAGCTTTTGTCCAGGTTTTATGCTAATATTTTTTGTCAGTAACTGTTTAGAAAGCTCCAAGCCTACACTTCTCAACGATTTTTTGATGGGCTTTTTGTGTTTTTTTAGTGGGTCTACACATGTTGTTTGATACTTTTCAAAAACATTTAAAAAGTAGTAGCTGTGGTGTGAACATATATTCTTAAATTCACACAGATTAATTCCAGATCGTAAGTGGATAAAATCTTTTTCTTCCTCACTCAATTCTGATACCGGCTGTAACTTTTTTGAAGGTGTGTAGGTTGTTTGGAAACAGTCAGATTTTTTAAATAACCCTACACTACAGGTTTGAATATCTGACATACTGATTTCACTTTTGGTCTGATTACTGTTCTGGTTACTTTTATAGGATATTGGAAAAGAATCTCTGTAAACTAAGCAACCGTACTTACTGAGAGTTCGAATAAACTTAATAAAATACTATCCAAGCACTATTTAACACTGTAATAATTTTTACTTCAAAACACAGGAGTAACAATACAAAATCCAAGTGTACATTGTTACTCCAAGAAGACAAAAACTTATTTTCGGTGTCTAAGTCACTTGGCATTTTTTATTTTTAAAATATAATTAATATTATTTTAAAAATTAGATAACTATTAAACAGGTTAAAAAGCCAACATAATTTTTCTTTTATCTAATAGCCTATACAATTAAGAGTATTTTAAAACAAATTTGAGCTTTCTATCAGGTCTGAGACTCTAGATATTGCAGTTTTTGTAAAACTAAACATCCGTTAGCTAAAAAAATAAAATAAAAAAATTATAAATTTTTTTTCATTTGGAAGAATTTAATATATCTTTATGGTAATTTTTTTTTAACATTTAGATATAATATACAAACTTATTCCAAAATTTCATACTGATATCTTGAGTATTCTTTAATATACAATTTTTTTTAGTTGTGAGGACACGTTTAAGTTACAATTTCCGACTGCTGAAACAAAGCCAAATCTAAAAACTTTAAAAATTTATTAAAAAGAAAACTATAAGAGATAGAGCAAAAAAATTTTACAAGCGCTTTCAGGATGATAAAAGAAGTAATTGTACCAAGTTTCATCAAAATCTGACATGGTTGGTGTCAAGGCCTGGGTGACTTGACATGGAATGACCCTTGCATATCCGTTAGGTGATCAAGTGCGCCTTCAGCAATTTTCATTGAATCATAATTCAAAATCATTTTTGGCTTCTTACCAGCCCTATAATTGATTTCATCATTACGGTGGCATGTGCCAGTTCTCGTTATTACAGCCTTCTTTTTCCTCTTCGGAAATTAACTGACCACAGTAGCTATGATCCTCCTTGTTGGTCATGTTTTCTGGAAGCTCTGGCTTATTTTAAAGCATAGTTCCTAACATTGTTAACTTCTTTTTCAGGGATAACTGCCTCTTTGTTCTCTGATGTAAAAAAGTTGTCACTTGGCATATTCTGACCTCGTAACTCATAAGTGAGATCAGCAACGACCCTCAAATTGCCTGATTTTATTTTATTTTTTTCCTGTTAAATTTGGGCTTTCAGTGTGTATGAAGATTTTTTGCCACACAGTGTCCTTATTTTGATCCCATATTTTGCCAGTTTATTGGGGAAATATTGTTTGAATGGCAGCAATATCTAAATGCTACGAACTGCATGGTGACAGTAACCTTTGCTTCTAAATCATCAATGTCTGTCCACTGTTTACTATAAACTCACTGCCCCTCAATATTTGATATTTCTATTATTTCATTTTGGTGTGCTGTACAAAGTAACAGTGCTGTAATACTTCAAATGAAATTGATTCTCTTGGTTGCATTCCTGGTAGCTCCTGGTGCACCCCTGATGACATTTGAAGCTGATAGGTAGCCATGTTGTGCTAGCAGGTGTAACTGTCATTCTGTACACCCATTTTACAAAGAAAAGACTGTACACCATTTTGTACAGGCTGTAGACTGTCATCACTGTAATCAGAACGCTTGACATGATCCTCGAACTTGGAAAACACTCACTCAACTTTTTTGGAATTTACGAACCCTTCCAGCTCACCATCTGCCAATGATTTAATTGCCATGGTGTCATAATTCAGACTGAGCAGACACAATAAAGATTCACAGAACTGAGAAGTGTTAAATCATTTGTTTGAAAAAGCAAGAATCAGGTCCATTGTTGTAAGCACAGTGTTTGTTGACTGATCACAGTTTGAGCAGTGATAATCTTATTAACATAAAAAATAACTGAATACTAAAACATATTTGACATTAAAGGTTACGATCCGAAAGTTACATATGTCACTATTAAGGTTTATGACCTACTATTAAAAATATTTTGAAACATTTATTACAGACATATTTCTCATGCATTTTTCAGTCACTGAATTTCATAAAGTTAACTTAGTATTTAAATGATGAGATATTAAAATTATAATCATTGTTGGTCATATAGACCCGAACAAACAGTGGGGTTAAAAACCAATATCTGACAGCAGTAGGCCTCTTAAATAAAGAAAGCTTTTCCTTCCTCTGAGCTAATCTACTGCTAACAACTTCCCTGGTCCAGTCATCCTGCATAGCTAAACCTCTGGAAAAAAGATTGTCATCATTTCTACCAATGAGTCATTCTGAAATTAATCCTCATAAAGTCAGTTGTCTCCTTTTCAACTTCTCAGCATCACTCTCCTCTTAAGTCTTTCTTTCCCCAAACCAATACTCGGCAAAAAGTATGCTGTACATGTCATTCACCAGGTCTGGTCTTCCTTAAAGTCAATCAGATGGGTTATGCTGCCTGCAAATTTTAGCATTTGTTTCCACATAATTCTTCTGGATGTACTGCTGCGTTTTAGAATTAGCACCTGATCCCTATTTCTTTTCTGAGAGTTTCTTTCACTTTTTTCATTACTGTTTCAGTGTGTAGATTGAGCAGCAAAGACACTAAACTGCAACCCTACCATACACTCTCTTAAACATCAACTTATCTTTCTTGACTTTCCACTTTTATTACTCCAGATTATTGACTTTTAAATGTAGGCACAGTATACATGATGCATCTGTTTCTCTTCTTTACAAATATGAATTATTAACGTTGTGGCTGTGCTCTCTTGTAATGCTTTGTGGTTCCTGGCTGGATGAGGAGAGGGTAGTATGATAGATGGGTGGCTGGTTTCCTCTCCCAACAACAAAACATGTACACGTGGTTAAAAAACGCTTTATTACAGGAACCAACTGAGTACTTAACTTCAATGATGTTCAGTCTGAAGTTCTGTGGTTAACAGCAATCAAATAACACATTCCAATTCTTGAATCTTGACCTTGTCCATATCAAAACTACATACAATGACTAATGTTCCCTTAAAGTGTAAGGCAACGACTACCACTCTGTAAGACTAGAACACAGTGCGACATACTGAGGTGCAATGCAAACTGAACCCCTGAGGTGCAATGCAAACTGAACCCCAATGTGACATACTGAGGTACTGAGACCGAGTTATTGAGACAGCTCAGTCGGCAGCAGTAGCCTATATGCACGCTGCCCATCGGGTGTTATCGGCGCGTAACCGTAGGGCACGTCTTTGTCTTCTCTTGTCACAGGAGTGCTTAGTTCAGCACCTGCGATAAAATGTTTCCTAGTTCTGACCGGTGTGCTGGCGAAGTTGTACACCAGCACAATTAAAATGACTGCCAAAAGATTTTCACATTTACCCACTTCATTGAAGCCCAAGTTGCAAGCAGGCCTCACAACAAGCCGGACTATACACAAGTCAGCTGCAGTCACCATTCTACAGGCACTGCATGGCATCCTCAGAGCTAAAGACATCAAAAGATAAGTCACTCAGTGACCATCATCTCCCCGACATGTCATTCTGCCTCTACGGGTCCCAAGTTCAACTGTGGACACCTGAACAGTGTCTCCAACTGGACAAATTCAAGGATTTTTCCAGGGTTTTCAAGGCAAATTTTATCCATGTTACCTTTTTAATTAAATCTGAGACCTTTTTCCAAACTTTATTAGACTATGCACAATTAATTATACATTGTTTCTTTAGTAGTATAAGTCAAAGATACAAATTAAAATATTTTTAAAATATTAAACATTGTATATTGATCTACAGGCAATAAAAAATACAAAATAACAAAATTATAAATTCTGTTTTTGCAGATTTATATATATTCTAACTTGCTGATAAAAGTAAAAAAATGTGCAAATCTGTCAGAATAAAAATGAATAAATCATTCTTTAAATTTTCTGTGTCTGCTGAAATGTTTTGAGGCTTCACTCAATGTAAGTGCTCTTTTTAATGATAATTCTTTGATTTCAGCTTGCTTTCATTTGTTCACTAATTGTTCCTCCTGTTCTCCTTCACCTTCTTCACCTTATGCTTCATATCATCTCTCTACAAAAAAGTGCACTGCAAAAACAGTGCATAAGATTTTTGGCGATGTTGAAATTCTCAACTCCATTTGCATCCTGGAATGAGTCATATATGCATTTTTGAGCAATGAGGGTTTTTTTTCTGTTTGATTTTCAACTATAATTTCAGAGTTTACAGAAAAGCCTTGCACAACAGAAGCATTTCCATTTTGAGATTATTAAAATAATTTGCACAAAATCTCAGAAATTTGGTCATGGATTTGAAGATTTTTGTTTATATTAAACTAGAATTTATCAAGACAATTTTCATGTCTCTTGTAACATTTCATCTCATTTTCAATTCTTTTTTCTCTGCAGATCTCCACAAATTCAAGTTTGACATGGTCTGCCTTTGAACAAACATTCTTCCACTTCATGCCAAATTTTTAAGACATACTGTCAATCTTCTTTGAGCTATTTCCTGGTTTCATGTAATTTTTGGATTCAAGCAGGAAACTTAAAGTACTATTTTAGGAGTGATCTTTCTTGCAACTTCTCCACTATGCCAATAATGCAAGTTTGCATGTTTTCCTTTACTAACAATACTTTTTCTTCAGATATATTCTTAATTTTTTTCAGCACACTACTTCTAGCAAAATCCAGATTGAACTATCCTGCTGTAACAAGATTCTTTACATCCTTTGAAGTCGATTTTCATTAAAGATGAGTTTTTGCTTTTTAAGACATCTAGTTTCACAACCCATTGTTTCAAAATGTTCATAAGATTATGCAGTAACTTACATCATACAGAAATGAAGCAATTAGGACATCACCCTGAAAATCTAATGACAATGGTTCCAACAAACGTGCTCTTGAACTGAAGAATGTCAGTTTTTGGAGCTGGCAAAGTGTCACTGACAGATTCAGAAACAACCATGAAACTTGATGACTGAGCAATAGTTTTCTATTTTTATTATCTCAGTAACATAACTTCGAATTTGTTCATAAATTTCTACAGCTTTTCAGTTGCATTGGCATTTTTAACTCATCTTGTGCCACAAATCGACTTCGAAAAAGATGTAGATCCAGTTATCTCAGCTTATTGTGACCTTTGTGCAGGTGAATTACGAAATAAATAATAAAGCACTCTCAAAATGACACAATTTCCCAATTAGTTTTGGATATGTCTGTTTTGAAAGTGCCAAGTAGTATGTGCAAACTGCAGGTACCAACTTTTAGCAGTTTTATACAACTGAAGGATTCTTTTAGTTATTTGAAAGTTTTAACTTCAAATTGGTCCATTCATTGATAATTGGTATTCCAAACCCAACTACCTATTTACATCTTCAAGCAAATCATTTCGCTTGTATGTTTCAAAAAAGCAGAATGAAAATAACATGTCGTTATTAATGATTTATCATGGTTCCAAATTCGTACATATAAATCCTTTTTTTTATTATTATTTTTTTTTTTTTTTTTTTTTTATAGAAACAGCATTCACACTTTCATCAAATTTGAGTACAATCATTTCATATTTTTCAATGTGAAAGTTGATGTCTCATGTATGGTGCCAATCCATAAACAATATTGTTACAAAGATATGATTTTTGCAATTGCATTTCCTTTGAAACTAGACTACCCAAAAATAACGAAGGAAACAATGCTACATGGGCTGCTAAGCTCCAAACTAACAAATGACTACTGGTGGTATGCAAACACCACAAAATTTCAGCTAGTGTAACGTCATCCGATAGTAAACATCATCTGCAATGTAGACTGATTGCCAAGATAGTTGTGTGGCTTTCAATATACTGTTTTATTTGATACTGGAACTCCTATTAAAAATGATACAATCTATATTAACTAGTAAATAATGCACATTTACAAATTAATAAATTGTACTTCAGATTAAAAATAGTCTACAATATTTCTCAAAATTGGGGTTAAATTCCCACCTCCCTCAAGAAAAATAAAAATCTGTGCAAACAAATATTTTCTTCCCATCCCCACTTTCTTCCTCGCATATACATCTACAGATATTCTCTGCAAGCCACCATACGGTGCATGGCCGAGGGTACCCTGTACCACTACTAGTCATTTCCTTTCCTGCTCCCTCACAAACACAGCGAGGGAAAAACAACTGTCTATATGGCTTTGTATGAGCCCTAATTTCCTGTATCGTTTCTTCATGGTCCTTAAACACAATACATGTTTGCGCCAGTAGACTTGTTCTGCAGTCAGCTTGAAATGCTGGTTCTCTAAGTTTTCTCAACAGTCTTTCTCAAAAAGAACATTGCCTTTCCTCCAAGGATTCCCATCCCAAAGCATTTCTGTAACAGTTATATGTTATTCGAATCTACTGGTAACAAATCTAGCAGCCCACCTCTGAATTGCTTCGATGTCTTTTGATTCATATTTTATTAAGGTTTTAAGTATCTATCATTGAGAAGAATATTGTATGCATAACTGGGCAAACGTGATTCTCATGTCTCAACCTGTATGATGCTTGAACTCGCTTTTGGCTCATACAGATAATCTCACACTTATTAAACAGCGAACAGTCAACTCCACACCTATGGAGTAGCAACATACGTCAAAAATAAAATAGAGAATGCTCACTTGCTATCCACTTCCACAAATGACAATATCCACTCCGTGATAATCAAAATAGTTGAATTGGTCATAAGTAACATTTACAAACCACCAGGATCCGCATGACCAGCAGATGTGCCCCAATCATATTGCCGTCCCGTGGTCTTTGTAGGAAACTTTAACAGCCACCACACGCAATAACGATACAGAACAACTGATACAAATGGTGAAGCCTTAGCAAACTGGGCAGAAAAAAACAACATCCTCTCATTTTCGATACTAAAGATCACAGTTCCTTCAGATCAGCAGCCTGGAAACGGGAGTATGACCCAGACCTTTGCTTTGTCACAGCAGATGAAAATCATTAGCTGCTCAACACAAGCCAAAATGTTTTGCCAGATTTCCCTAACAGTCAACACCGTCCAGTCCTAGAAGAAATTTGCACAAGTATTCCATTGATAACCTCAAGTCCTTGACCCAGATGGAACCTACAAAAAGCAGATTGGAAAGCTTACTCTGAAGACTTTGATAAATGCCCGAGATGGATCCCTCCATCTGCCGATAGCTGCAAAATATTTGTGGGAGCAGTCATCAGTACAGCAAAAAAGCACATACCTAGAGGACACCACAAAGAATACATTCCAGGCTGGGAAGAGAAATGTAAGGAACTGTATAATGACTATCAAAGCAGCGGTGACAGAGAAATAGCAGATGAACTCGTACACAGCCTCCATACTGCACAACAACAGAAGTGGATGGAAGCTACTCAGACCATGGACTTTGAAGTATCCAGCAAAAAAAAAAAAAAAGTATGGTACCTGCTTCAAAAACTAGGAGGAGCCAGCCTTATCACTCGAGAAGAATACCCCACAACACCTAACAAAATTGCTCTGCATATTGTTAAAACATCTAAAGGGATAAACCACCGAGAGACAATAATACACATTAAACTTGAACTTAGAAAGCTGATAGCAACAGCCAGTGTTGACATTAAATATTCATGTGACATCACCCTTCGAAGAGATCTCGGCACCAATAAAGGACACAAAACCAGGTAAAGCCCCCGCACTGCTTAGCATGGTGTACAAATTTCTGGAACAAATATTACATAACAGGATCGGTCAGCAAATGTCTGCTTGTGTCTGTGTATATGCGGATGGATATGTGTGTGTGTGCGAGTGTATACCTGTCCTTTTTTCCCCCTAAGGTAAGTCTTTCCGCTCCCGGGATTGGAATGACTCCTTACCCTCTCCCTTAAAACCCATATCCTTTTGTCTTCCCTTCTCCTTCCCTCTTTCCTGACGAGGCAACCGTTGGTTGCGAAAGCTAGATTTTTGTGTGTATGTTTGTGTGTCTATCGACCTGCCAGCGCTTTTGTTTGGTAAGTCTCATCATCTTTCTTTTTAATTATATTTTTCGCACGTGGAATGTTTCCCTCTGTTTTTTATATATATATATATATATATATATATATATATATATATATATATATATATATATATATATATATATATATATATATAAAAAATAGAGGGAAACATTCCACGTGCGAAAAATATAATTAAAAAGAAAGATGATGAGACTTACCAAACAAAAGCGCTGGCAGGTCGATAGACACACAAACATACACACAAAAATCTAGCTTTCGCAACCAACGGTTGCCTCGTCAGGAAAGAGGGAAGGAGAAGGGAAGACAAAAGGATATGGGTTTTAAGGGAGAGGGTAAGGAGTCATTCCAATCCCGGGAGCGGAAAGACTTACCTTAGGGGGAAAAAAGGACAGGTATACACTCGCACACACACACATATCCATCCGCATATACACAGACACAAGCAGACATTTGCTGACCGATCCTGTTATGTAATATTTGTTCCAGAAATTTGTACACCATGCTAAGCAGTGCGGGGGCTTTATATATTTAAAAAGAAAGATGATGAGACTTACCCAACAAAAGCGCTGGCAGGTCGATAGACACACAAATAAACACAAACATTTCCTTCCCCTTCCCTCTTTCCTGACGAGGCAACCGTTGGTTGCGAAAGCTAGAGTTTTGTGTGTATGTTTGTGTTTATTTGTGTGTCTATCGACCTGCCAGCACTTTTGTTGGGTAAGTCTCATCATCTTTCTTTTTAAATATATTTTTCCCATTTTAAATATATTTTTCCCATGTGGAATGTTTCCCTCTATTATATATATATATATATATATATATATATATATATATATATATATATATATATATATATATTTTAGGAGTCACTGGTAGCCACTTCTTTCCAAACGGATCAAAGTTTTTCTTGCAAAGTATGTGTTCTTGAAAGAACAGATACCACTGATGACCGTGCAGCTTCTCTAGAATAAACGATAATTAATTGAAACACTCAGCTGCCGACAGGTGCAGTTGATATACCTTGATGGGGACAGCTGAAAATGTGTGCACTGACTGGGACTCAAACCCAGGATCTCCTGCTTACATGGCAGGCGCTCTATCCATCTGAGCCACCGAGGACACAAATGAATAGCGTGACTGCAGGGACTTATCCCTTGCACGCTTCCCGTGAGACCCACATTCTCAACTGTCCACAATCTACATACGTAATGTTCCTAATAGATATTTGCCCATCCACTCATTTCTCGCACCAACTAAGGGGACGATTCCTGTAAGAGTTCGGGCAACCTGTGCGCATTCGCACAGACGAAGGTCAGTGGCTGGGTAGCCACTTAACTACATATGAAGGGCTTATTTCAATAGTGGTACAAGTCCATTTTTGTTCATATTGAGATACAGAGTCCTAAAGTTAAATGAGAGCTGAAAAATCTGCAGTTGAGATACCAGAAATATTCAAGCATATGGCTTCTTTTTACTAGAGATGAACCTTTCTTTCTGTTTGTTTGGATCATTGATGTCAGAAGCATTATAGGCAGAAAAGTGGAGGCAATGGACTTGTACCACTATTGAAATAAGCCCTTCATATGAAGATAGTAACTGTTCTCGAAAGAGCAGATACCACTGATGACAGTGTAGCTTCTCTAAAATAAATGATAATTAATTGAAACCCTCAGCTGCCGACAGGTGTAGTTGATATACCTCGATGGGGACAGCTGAAAATGTGTGCCCCGACCAGGCCAAATGTGCACAGGTTGCCCAAACTCTTACAAGACCCATGGGTTGATGCACGGCATGACATGTGACAGTTACCTTTCTAGCGTTGACTGCAGGAATTATCACTTCATCCAGCACACACAGTCTCCACTCACTCGGATGCACATCTTCCTGTCCACAGTATCTCAACTCATCTAGCATAATCTTCGAGTGACCACAATCTATAATTGCCTGAGAAGCTTTCAGAAAGTCCCATCCGAGAATGACGTCATGACTACACTCTTGTAAGACGACAAATTCTAAGGGCTTATACCCACACGAATGGTACATCTTCCTGTAGGTTTTACATGTTTCCCATTATCCATCTTCAGCAGAGATGTTTTATTGTCAATGAATATGGTTTTCTGCAACTGGCATCAGTACTTCTCCGAAATGACTGAATATGATGCTCCAGAGTCCACAAGAGTTTGGGCTGGTCGGACATCCATGAGGATATCGACGTACTTTCCTATCACTTTTGTACTGATCGACGGCGGAGGATTTTTCTCTTCGGCAGCCTCACCTCCAAGGAAGGTCACACTCTTTAGTTTTCCAGGCTGCGGCGGCTAGGTGATCGGCTGGAGCTTCTATACGGCGATGGAGATCTTGATCAGCATGTTGGGGAGCATCCTCTCCAGCGGCTAGCTTGTGGCGAAGGTGACCTTCGTTGTCCTGCACCCACATCTTCATGTTCAGCTTCGTCGTCCCAGAGTTGGCATCAGCTAAGATCGGTCTGCTGTCTTCTGGCGCGGACATCATCAAATATCCGCCACCTTTCTTGACAATAATGCACCACATGTCCCGGTCGTTCACAGTGGAAACATACTGGTTGGTTATCCCGGGCAGGCAAAAAGGAATACAAACGTCTCAAAAATGAGATCGATAGGAAGTGCAAAATGGCTAAGCAGGGATGGCTAGAGGACAAATGTAAGGATATAGAGGCTTATCTCACTAGGGGTAAGATAGATACTGCCTACAGGAAAATTAAAGAGACCTTTGGAGAAAAGAGAACCACTTGTATGAATATCAAGAGCTCAGATGGAAACCCAGTTCTAAGCAAAGAAGGGAAAGCAGAAAGGTGGAAGGAGTATATAGAGGGTCTATACAAGGGTGATGTAATTGAGGGCAATATTATGGAAATGGAAGAGGATGTAGATGAAGATGAAATGGGAGATACAATACTGCGTGAAGAGTTTGACAGAGCACTGAAAAACATGAGTCAAAACAAGGCCCCGGGAGTAGACAACATTCCATTGGAACTACTGACGGCCTTGGGAGAGCCAGTCCTGACAAAACTCTACCATTTGGTGAGCAAGATGTATGAGGCAGGCGAAATACCCTCAGACTTCAAGAAGAATATAATAAGTCCAATCCCAAAGAAAGCAGGTGTTGACAGATGTGAAAATTACCAAACTATCAGTTTAATAAGTCACAGCTGCAAAATACTAACACAAATTCTTTACAGACGAATGGAAAAACTGGTAGAAGCCGACCTCGGGGAAGATCAGTTTGGATTCCGTAGAAATATTGGATCACGTGAGGCAATACTGACCTTACAACTTATCTTAGAAGAAAGATTAAGGAAAGGCAAAACTACGTTTCTAGCATTTGTAGACTTAGAGAAAGCTTTTGACAATGTTGACTGGAATACTCTCTTTCAAATTCTAAAGGTGGCAGGGATAAAATACAGGGAGCGAAAGTCTATTTACAATTTGTACAGAAACCAGACGGCAGTTATAAGAGTCGAGGGGCATGAAAGGGAAGCAGTGGTTGAGAAGGGAGTGACACAGGGTTGTAGCCTCTCCCCAATGTTATTCAATCTGTATATTGAGCAAGCAGTAAAGGAAACAAAAGAAAAATTCAGAGTAGGTATTAAAATCCATGGAGAAGAAATAAAAACTTTGAGGTTCGCCAATGACATTTTAATTCTATCAGAGACAGAAAAGGACTTGGAAGAGCAGTTGAAAGGAATGGACAGTGTCTTGAAAGGAGGATATAAGATGAACATCAACAAAAGCAAAACGAGGATAATGGAATGGAGTCAAATTAATTCGGGTGATACTGAGGGAATTAGATTAGGATATGAGACACTTAAAGTAGTGAAGGACTTTTGCTATTTGGGGAGCAAAATAACTGATGATGGTCGAAGTAGAGAAGATATAAAATGTAGACTGGCAATGGCAAGGAAGGCGTTTCTGAAGAAGAGAAATTTGTTAACATTGAGTATAGATTTAAGTGCCAGAAAGTCGTTTCTGAAAGTATTTGTATGGAGTGTAGCCATGTATGGAAGTGAAACATGGATGATAAATAGTTTGGACAAGAAGAGAATAGAAGCTTTTGAAATGTGATGCTACAGAAGAATGCTGAATGTTAGATGGGTAGATCACATAACTAATGATGAAGTATTGAATAGAATTGGGGAGGAGTTTGTGGCACAACTTGACAAAAAGAAGGGACCGGTTAGTAGGACATGTTCTGAGGCATCAAGGGATCACAAATTTAGCATTGGAGGGCAGTGTGGAGGGTAAAAATTGTAGAGGGAGACCAAGAGATGAATACACTAAGCAGATTGAGAAGGATGTAGGTTGCAGTAAGTACTGGGAGATGATGAAGCTTGCACAGGATAGGGTAGCATGGAGAGCTACATCAAACCAGTCTCAGGACTGAAGACCACCACAACAATAACAACAACAACAACATCCTGGGTCCTCCAGACATCAGTCTTCCTTGGTGCCGAAACAGGTTCCTCATGCGGCATTGTAGGAATGTAACTCCGCCTGGGTCTCGACTTTTTCACTGTTTTACAGGGAAATGAAGGACGAGAGATTGGGTTCAACGTTTGTTCCACTTCCTATGACCTCTTGAAGCGTGTCGGTTTTTTGCTCGCCGTGCAATCCAAGTGCCTTCTGAACTTCCTCTCTCACTATCTGACGAAGAACACTTGTGAAATCAGTTGCTTCCCCCAACACAGACATCGATACGATGTTTGGAAGCCGTTCAAACTTCTTGCATGTAATTCTTTTTTGATGCACTGTCTTGATATACTGACACCATTTTATGAAGTCGTCTGCTGTCGAAACCTTCTTCAGGAGTAGGGCTCAATACATGTTCTCAGCAATACCCTTCATGAGATGTGCAACCTCATCTTCCTCTTCCATTCTAGGATTCACTATTTTAGACAGCTCCAAGACATCTTGAATGCAGGATGCTGTAGTTTCTCCTGGACACTGTGCCCTGCATTTTATCTTCAGCCTTGCACTTCTGCCATTGTGTGCTGCCGAAATACTTGCGCAGTTCCGCCTGGAATACTTTCCGGTTTGTGAACTTCTCCTCATTGCTTGGCAGTGCCCTCCAAGTACAAAAATACATTAGCCATACACACGGTGTCATCCCATTTGTTAAATTTGGCTATATGCTCATATACCTTCAGCACCTTGGCCATTGTCACCAGAGAACCTGGAAGGATGTCTCATGTGGTGGCACACAGTTGCTGTCATCGTAAAGTCCTCTTCTTCTTCTGCCTCTGATAGACTGCAATCTGTTGAATATGGCTTGAACTCGGGTTTCTCCCCACGTAAATGGTGGCTCTGTTGCGGCCTGATGGGAACCACTGTGTCATTGATAATGTGCACTATCAAAAGATCCAATACCCAGCGTCTCCACCAGAATAATGTCATGTAGAAGAAGGTATAACTGGATGATGATGAACACTAACTTCACTTAACGAAGGTTTATTCAGCACTTGCACATACACGAGTGCGGAGTGAACTGCCTCCGACCAGAACACACACAGTATATATACAGCTACAGAACATTCCAGTACAATGATTCTTGACATTTGTGGATACTTCTAGAATGTACTCGAACCGAATATAGAAATTAAAATTGTACAGCCCAGGTGAGTTTCGAACTCATGACCGTCAATGCAACAGTTTAGTATCAAACCACTACACCACGGAGCTACTCAACTTCTTCTGCGGCAATATACCACCCCCAAAAATGCAATGAGACTCAGTCTTGATCAGGCAATACAACAAGATTGAAGCAAACCCTGAACTACCAGTACACATCGATATAACTGATCTGAGTATCACAGGGTTCGTTCAAGACACCCTCCCCTCTTGCTCTTGACACCCCCACTGGGGCTGACATCAACTCTTTGAGTAGAGAAGGGTTCCAAAATGTCTCAACGACTTCACACCTATTGCCTTGTATTACTGAGGCAGTTCCTGGGTTTGATCAGCCCTGCAAGATCTGGTCAACTCTGAACCGACTTAGAAGTGGGCATGGAAGATGTGCTGACTCAATCTTCAAGTGGGGACTGCTGTCTTCACCAGCATTTGACTGCAGTGCACCTAAGCAGACCATCCAACACATCAGAGAAGAATGCAGTGCCAGAGCATTCAGTGGAGACTTTGAAGAATTCCTCATGGCATCCAAAAAATCCATTGAATATATACAAGGACTAGATGTTTGTCAGTGAATATATGTAATGCTACGTAATGCAGAATAACATGATCCAATACTGAAATTTACTTAAATGCCATACGCTAAATAAAAATTAAGAGATATAGTATTACATTAAGGGTTTAACACAATAAGTCAAATATTATAGTCAAAAACTGTGCACATGTGTTGATAGCGTAAGTCATGGTGTAACAACGACGACTCTGTACTATTGTACACATAAGAAATTCTTTTCGTCTGATTTTACGATAAACATGTGTAACTGATTTTCTGATTTCATTTCTTTTTGTTTCATGCCATTACGTTAAGAAAACTGTAAATAAGTTTCAATGTGAATATTGATGTTTATGTCAAATGTCAAGTAATATTGTAATTGAATTGAAATGTAACAAATGTTGAAACTGTGTAAGATGTTTAAAATTGTAACTGTCCATACGTAGGCAAATGTGTTAGGATATGTAGAATGCAAAACCTCGGGTGAATACCCGGTCTGTCAGGGAGTGGTAAAAGGTGGATGGCAGGCGAGCACGGGAAAAGGCACGCGGGCGCTGTACGGCACAACGGACACAGTAGCAGTTGGAGTTTGGCACTGGTTTGAGCAACACCTTCTGGAGCGAGGAGGCTCTCCTGGAAGACATAGCTTCACTGAGCCTCGGGTATGCCATTCTAATGCCCACACAGTATGGCAAAATTCCATAGGCACTAAATGGAAAAGTATTGCAACGCTAAGAAGAATTAAAGTGCCGATACGTCAAGAGCCATAGCTGCTGTTGTATGCGTGCTCTGTGCCTCGCCATCGTGCTGCCTGCCAACCGCCACATCGATACTAGCAGGTTGAAACTTTTAGTACTGTATTCATATGTATCAGAGAGTGAACCGTGTTTGTTTGGTGCAATAATAACCTAAATTTTACCAGAACTTTTCCATCACTTAATTATCCTCACAACTAACCTAGACAGGATCCTTTCCAAACGTTGTGCAATCCGAGTGTCCCGAAATGAAAACTAAAAATTGTGTTAATAATAATTATTTGCAGACCTAGCTATATTAGAATGGTGTTTAAAGAAATGTTTTGTTAATGAACCAGTAAATCAATAGCGAAGGTCTAACGAAGTCGAAAGATAACTTTAGTATTGATATAGTAATGAAGTTTATTATTTCGAGACAGATTTAAAGGCATTTAAATGAGCAGTAAATAAGATGAAAAGAGTAGTAACTTATATACTGGAAATCTTGAACGCATAATAAATTTAGTAATAATTTTTTTTTTTAAATACAGTGATCATAACAGTTTCAGGGTCCCCCCCTAATTCACTTGAATTTTGGAGTGTTCTAAATTGGTTTGACCAGCAAAAGTTAAAGTCAATACAAAAGTCACAATTTATCAGTGTTTTATCTTTATCAAAATTGACATTTTATGTGTGGCACAAAAGTGCAATTTCTAGGGTAACCTATGCCCGATTTTAATCAGATTAATTTACAGTATAATGTTTTGTAGTATACATTATAGTGTAGTGTTATGTATTCATTGTTTTCCATATCAGTACAGAATGTGAAACTATCAGTTCCATAGATTTTCTGGTTCTAAAATTCTACTATATTATGTAGTGTTACAACTTGTTGTTTTGCATGAATATATACCAACTTGTACAGGGAAGAAACTCAGTTAATGCCTAATTAGGCTGGCGACCGTATTATTGTCACATTGGTAGCATCTTCTGGGTTGCTTTTGACCCATCCTGACGTGTAATTGCATTTCGAACATACTTGACGGATCATTGTTATTACAGAGTGGATGTAAGTCTGATTTGCAACCATTCAGGTACACAGGTCGATATCTATACGAAAACCCTTTCTCATAAGGTGAATCCCGCTCACTTACCATAGCACAGGCTTTAATGAGTACTGTGTCAGGGGTTACGATGGTGCACAAATTACCCAGACTATATTCATCTAGTATTTGAGAACGAGAGCATTTAGTGACTTCCAATGAACTTTACAACTTATTTAGAACCTTTTGAACTTTCTCTCGCTTGCAGACCCATAAAATAATGAGAGAGGAACCTTTATCACTTACTACATGTTCACTGTTTTAGCTGCAAGCATGTCATCTTAATTTGTTTTCACTTTACTACCGGTATGTTTCTTTCAGACGTTTTAAGCTGTTTCACACATGAGAATTCGGTTCTTTAAGGAATCAGGATGGTGGTGGTGTGGGGGGGGGGGGGGGGGGTGATATTACTGGTTCACTCCTAAACTAAACCGCTGAAGACTATTGTCACTCTCCAGGAGAATGACTAAATAACAGAGGTAAGTTGCTTATGTGTTTTATAAAATGATATTGCTTTTCAAACAATGTATTTTTGAAGTTTTATATTTAGTAAATTAATTTGCGATTTTCATACAAACTTAAAACGTACCGGTACTAAAAATAAATGATTTAAAAAATGATAAGTTGTGTAAAAATTATTTGTAAAAATACCTTTGAGTGGTGTATGACTGACTGTGTCGAAATTTATTGTTGAAGGTCCGGAATGCTGCATGAGGGCATCTGGTGGCAGCAACTTTTGCAAATTTGCACTGGAACTCCACTGCTTTACGCTCTCGGCGTGACTTTCCAAAACACTTTTACCTATGCTGGAAATGTTCACCACTTTCTTGTACCAAGTACAAGTAGCATTTGTACTGTTTTTGGGATCAGGAGCAACTCACGGAAATAGAAGCTCGTAAGACTTTCAATATTGCATTGTGCTTATATGCAAGTTCCGATGTTTTTGAGCTTTCAACACCTCCAAGGTGAAAATGCTATTTTAAATAATCTGCTGGAATGAACTTGTTCAAAGCCATACAACAATTTCATCCCGTTTGTTCTCTTGCCAATTACTGTTGGTTACACAATGTCACCAATTGTGATTACCAGTTGTGCGTTCTTTTATTTAACGGTCTGTGCAACAGGCTTTCTTCATTTATATCATTACGTGATTTTCTATCTTTATTCAGCTGCTTCAAAGTGAAAGTGCTACGGACTTTTCAAGGAAAATGTTTTATTTTGTGCTGCGTGGAACTACAGCCCAGCAATAAAATCTAGCAGTGTGTAGCATTGTAGTAAGTAGCCATTATACAGTGAACAATCACTTGTTTCAACTTTATCCATTCAGGTGACTGAGAGGAAAAACAATGAATGAATAAGCTACTTATGGCTCATCCATATCTATGACGCCATCAACACCACGGTAAAGCGAGAAAAATTATTATAAATGTCGTGCAGTGCTGCGAATGGAAGAAAACGCAAACGGGAGAGTATATTTTAAAAAAAGGTGAATAATTACTTAAAATAATAATTGTATAAATGCTTCAAAATGAGACCAATTACAAATGTCTAAAATGTAATTAATCTCCTCCTGTGCGAATAATTGCATTACAAAAGCCTTGACTTCATTCCATTACTACTGATGGTTACTGCTGTTCCACTGGACGAAATGGCCAAGCAAGCATTCACAAGCTACAGATTTACAGACACAAAATTGCTGATTATCCCTTGGTGCAACCGACAGCTAGCTTTAACTTCTCCATTCATAATATGTTAGTCCGTTGCTGTCGAGCAGTCGTTCAGCCCCATAGATCTGTTTAATACATATCGGTACAAGTTATTACTCTTCGTGACTATGATGTCTTGTCTTCAACTGCCGAAAACTACAACAATCTAATGGTTGACACAGCAAGAGTTAAGATCTGCACAGGATGTAAGAGTTAAAGTCCGTGCAGGATGTGGTGGCCGATGTCCAGTGACCAATTTTCATGCAAAGCACTGGACGAGTTAATTTGTTTCCTCAGAAGGGGTCGCACACAGTGTCTGCCATGTTTCAGCCAATCGGCAACGACCGAATCAAGGCGCATGCTGTACATGTTTCTCAAATGATTTTACAGAATCTATTGGTAGAAACATTTCATTTTTGTGTTACTTGTAGCTTCATACATCAGGTTCACGATGATGTGCCCATTATTTTGTTAATGGTCATAAATGGACTGAGATACTGAAATGAGATTTTGGCAAATAATAGCACTCAACGAGGAGAGTATTTTGCCAAATGGTTATTGTGCAAAAATTCACTACCTACAGTGTTACTCCAAAAATTACACGACTTTTTCTATGAAACAATGTAATTTTTAGGGATCATGAACAGCTGTTGAAACGAGAAATGACATGTGTTTTGGAACTGCATACATGAAGACATTTTCATAAGCTACTGACCTTAATTTTCCTCAGTTCCTCACTTAACAAACATAACAAACCTCTGTTTCAGAATTCTCTCGCAACTTCATCTGGACAACATGTTAGTGAGCTGACACAGTGTAAACTATGTTGCGTTTTGGCAAAAGAAGCAAATTTTAATATGGCAACAAGAGAAACATATAGGTTTTGCTCAAAATTTGCCACTCATGATGCTTCTCTGAAAGTTACAAATGGTTAACAAGCCAAGCAAAAATAAATTTTTACATTTTCAGTGGAATTCTTTTTACATACTAACCAAACCAGGGGTCACATTTTTTTGAATGGCCACCACGCAAGTGTGGGCATGGAGGGGACCCACTTAATAATTACAAAAACTTGAGCGTAGGCTTCAGTTGAGAGTGGCATTTCCCATCCAGCGTTCTGCATTTCCCCTACAGCGCCTGCCCATAAACCCTCCCCCCCCCCCCCCCCCCCCCTACCGCACCACGGTATTCTGTGCGGACTCTACAGCTGGCTTAACATAATTTTGGACATTGTACTGAACTGAATATGAATGTGTCTATAAAATGCTTTTACAAAACTTATTACTTTCGTGTATTTCTACCATAGTGGCTTATCTGTCCTTTATGCCACACTTCGAAGCAATGAACTCTCCCGTTTCTCCCCAACTCACACACAGTAGCATCAATCAGCTTCCTCAGATCCCCACCTCAGTGACAGCTCGATGAGTATAAAGCAGTTACGAATCACTCTGTAAACACTGGATCACCTACAGCTATCACGTGTATAAGACATACGTTCCTCTTGGAATAGTCAAATGTTATCTGAAATATCACACATAGTTTAAACTGGTAATATATCAGTATGGCTACGGTTCCAAAAAAATTTAAAAAATCAAGGTTTTTAAATAAAACTTAAGGTTTCTCCCCCCCTCCCCCAATTTTGAAAATTCTTGGCTTCTTCCAGGTTTCCAAGATTTCAAGGTACACTGCACCATGCTGAATGTTTCCAGTCAGCCACCAAGGGGCACATCTGCCAATGGCCTTACGACTGCAAAGCACTTATTGATCAGCAACGATGTGATGCCACCAGCTATTGCAGTATTGCTTCGGCATTCTGCCAGATGGACATCAGGCATTTCCTGTGGCACACTGGACATGCCACAACGGCAACCACTATATTGGCGTATGTAATCATCTGTTAATAAATGAAATACAAATTGCTCTTGCATTCCTAACTCCACATCTAACACAGTACTTGAGAATCTGCCAATTGTGCACCACTCGTAGTAGCAGTACCCATCCTGCAATGGCTTGTACACTCTTTGGTAATGTGGTGATACCACATTCTTCTGCAAATTTAATGGCAAGGTTCCTATTTCACACATTTACACCACCAGCTCAAGTAGCTTTCTAATTACTCTGCCTCCAACTGATTTCAGTAGCTCTGAAGGTTACTTTTTTACTTTCAGATAATTCAGTGCTCTGTAAAACTAACTGCTTCACTAACCTATCTCCTATTTCTATATGCACTTCCTCCTCCAATTTTATTTCTTGTCAGGCAGTTTTACACCTTAAATGGTCTTCTGTTTTGACAAACAATGCATATACAGAGTAAGGAAAGCAAAGTAGGGCATTCAATACTCACAAACCTAACTGCTAATCAGAATGACAATTCATCAGACCATGTCAGCCACTTCTAATTATCCACTGATTCAAATGGCAAAGTCACGGCACAAAGCTCTGTCAACACATTCTTGGTAACGTTCGTAGATTTGAGGCAGTCACCTTTCTAGAGACAATGTTTTTATAGCTAGCATGGGACTAGGAATAAAGATCTTAAATCCAATACAATAGAGTCCCACTGGCTCTTCATGGCTATTGCCTCTAGTGATGATCAAGATCACTGAAGACCTTTTGTTGTCATATTACATTACAGTGGTGATATTCAAAGAAGTTTCAGGCTTGTAGCTGGTTGTCGTTCACTTCACTGGATGACATTTCGACTGGGCACCTACCAGTCATCCTCAGGTGAGCCATCAGAGAATGGTAAAGATTTTCCCCATCCTGCAACTTAACAGCATGCTTGTGTACGAGGTCTGTTAAAAAAATTTCACAATTTTGCCCACAAAATTTTTCTACTATTACCTTTTATTTTTTGTGCTTGGTTTCCTTCGAAATACTCTCCTCCACAATTGATACTCCACTCTCAACGCTGTTTCCACTTCCAGAAGCAGCCTTGGTACGCCTCTTGCTGGATCATGCAAAGTACAATCTGCAAATTTTCTTTAATCTTGTCTATCGTTGCAAATCTTCATGCTTTCAATGGTGTTTTCAACTTTGGAGATAAAAAAATGTCCGCAGGGACCAGGACTGGAGAGTATGGAGGATAAGGTAGCACAGTGATTTTGTTTTTTGTGCAACAGTTGACACACCAACGGTGATGAATGTGCAGGTGGGTTAACATGATGCAAGAGCCATGATTTGTCTCGCCACATTTCACGTCGTTTCCTTCTCACATTTTCTTGCAGGAGCCGCGAAAAGTCCTGATAGTTCCATCGATTAACAGTTTGTTGCTGTGGCATGAATTTATGATGAACTAATCCTTCTAAGTCAAAGAAAACTATCAGCTTTCAAATCTGATCTGACCTGATGAGCTTTTGTTGGTTTTGGAGAACCTTGCCAAGCCATTGTGGAGACTGAACCTTGGTCTCAATGTAGACACACACCTCATCACCAGTTATGATTGTCTTAAGGAACATCTCACTCTCATCTGTGCAATCCAAAAGCTCTTCACAGATTGTGAGGCGAAGGTCTTTTTCATCTTGACTCACAAGGTGCGGGACAAACTTGGCGGCAACACTATGCATTCCAAGATGCCGCACCAGGATTTCATGACATGATGCAAGTGAAATGTTAGTTTCTTCTGCACTCTCTTGGTCAGTCAGCCTTAAATTGGCAAGCACAATTTCGGTGACATTCCTGACATGAGAGCTGTCAGCAGACATCAAAGGGGTCCTGAACGAAGGTCATCTTTAACTTCCATCCGGCCATTTTTTAAACAGTGAGTACGGCTTAAGCACTCATCACTGTAGGCTTCCTATGTCATTTGGTGTGTCTCTAAATCATCTTTTCTCCTAGTGTTGTAGCCATGTACACTGCTATTACTTTTGAATTCGTTCGGATTGTTAATAACAAACTTCATGAGTGAATATATGTATTGTGAGGCTACAGTGAAGATCTCTAGCTCTTTGAATAATTGCCTGCAGGATAATCTTGGATGAGCTCCAGCAAGTATTCTGATTACACGCTTTTGTGCAATGAATACTCTTCTACTCAATGATGAGTTACCCCAGAATATGATGCCATACGAAAGCAGAGAATGAAAATAGGCGTGGTAAGCTAATTTACTCAGATGTATATCTCCGAAATTTGCAATGACCCTAATAGCATAAGTAGCTGAACTCAAACGTTTCAGCAGATCCTCAGTGTGTGTTTTCCAGTTCAACCCCTCATCAATGCATACACCTAGAAATTTTGAATACTCTACCTTAGCTACCGATTTCTGATCGAAGTCTATATTTATTAATGGTGTCATTCCATTTCCTGTGTGGAACTGTATATACTGTGTTTTGTCAAAGTTTAATGAGAGACCATTTGCAGAGAACCACTTAATGATTTTCTGAAAAACATCATTTACAATTTCACCAGTTAATTCTTGTCTGTTTGGTGTGATAGATATACTTGTATCATCGGCAAAAAGTACCAGCTTTGCATCTTCGTGAATATAGAATGGCAAGTCATTAATATATATTAAGAACAGCAGAGGACCCAAGACCAAACCTTGCGGCACCCCATTCTTGATTGTTCCCCAGTTTGAGAAATCACCAGTTTTTTGCATATTATGTGAACTGTTTATTTCAACTTTCTGCACTCTTCCAGTTAGGTATGATTTAAACCATTTGAGCACTGTCCCATTCACACCACAGTGCTTGAGTTTATCTAGAAGTATTCCATGATTTACACAATCAAAAGCCTTTGATAGATCACAAAAAATCCTAATGGGTGACTTCCGGTTACTCAAAGCATTTAACATTTCATTAGTGAAAGTATATATAGCATTTTCCATTGAAAAACCCTTCTGGAAACCAAACTGACATTTTGTTAAAACTTTATTTTTACAAAGGTGTGAAGCTACTATGTCTAGTCCATGTAAGCTATACCACAATGGTAGGATATATAGCAAATTCCAGTCTTGTAGGTCTATAACCTCAATTGGACAGAAAACTCCTATAACCTGGGATTTTCAGAGGATTCTAGCTATACTGAACGAAATAGTTTGAACGAAGAGAAGAAAGGCCAGGGATTTTGCCAGTGTACTTTCCTCTTTGTCCACATCCTGGTGTTGATGTCTTAAAACAAGTTTTTTATGTTGTCATTGCCACAGCTACTCACATTAAGTGTGTACCAGAAGTATGTCCTTGCTCAAATCTAGAGAGATCTATTTTGCCAAAGCCACATCCAATCTAATGCATGCAAGGATACATAATATATTGAAACTGCTAGACAGCTTACACATCCACAGCAACTAGAAACGGAACCCAGACTCTCAACTTTAGCAGGCAGCATTCCTAACCACCAAGTCATCCAGGCACACTTCAGTTCCAATCTGTCAGTACCTCTCTCCCACTTCCAAAACTTATACTGACTGATAGGTTTAATATGAATACTGGGGTAACAGAGAAAACTCAGTCAGCAGCAATAGGACTCACCAATCTCTTTGCCACGCAGTCCTGGAGGGCGTCCTCTTCCTCTTCCTCTAGGTCGGTCTTCAGAGCGATTACTGTGTCTCTCATAGCTGGGACCACCTCTGCCATTATTTTTATAATCTGTTAGAAACAAAATAATGCATACTGGACTTAAAAATCAGTCTCTATGACTCAAGTTCCAAGGAGATTAACTTAATGTACTCAATAACGCCAAACAGAAAAATATGCACTGAGGTTCGCCTGTAACAAATGTTTTAATTTCAGTCTACAAAATGGAGTACAGATGAGAATGACATAACAAGAAACTAAAAAAGGAAACAATAAAATAATATGCAGGCAAAGCATTATTCACATAACAATAATATTAGTTATTAAAGGAAAAGCAATGATGCCTATGATTTTCTTGCCAATATTCATGCTCTTGAGGAAGCTATTATCCACTGTCTAGAGGTAGCATCTTTAACTTGTCTGTATCTGTATCTACGTAACTGTTCTGTAATTCACAATTAGGTGTCTGGAAGAGGGTTCATTGAACCACATTCAAGCTATTTCTCCACTACTCCATTCTCGAACAGCACTAGGGAAAAATCAACACTTTAATCTTTCTGTGCAAGCTCTGATTTCTCTTACCTTCTTATGATGATAATTCTCCATGTGTAGATAGGGGCAAACTTCTTTTTTTAATTCAGAGGAGAAAATTTATGTTTAAAATTTTGGGAAAAGATCCTCCTGCAATGAAAAATGCCTTCGTTGTAATGAATGCCATCCCTAACTCACGTACCATATCCCTGACACTTTCCCCCCATCTTACATGATAATACAAAATGAACTACCCTTGTCTGAACTTTTTGAAAGCCCTCTGGTCTCCGATGGATCCCACACCATGCAGCAATACTCCCGAAGATGACAGACAAATGTAGTGCAGATAGTCTCTTTAGTTCACCTGTTGCATTTTCTAACTGTTCTGACAATGAATCACTGTCTTTGGTTAGCTTCCCCACAACTTTAGCTATTTGATCATTTCAATTTAAGTTATTCATAACTGTAATCCCTAAGTATATATTTGATTTTATGGCATTATATTTGTGTGATTTATCATATGACTGAAATTTAGTGGATTCCTTTTAGTGCTCATGTGGATGACTTCAACTTTTCATTATTTAAAGTCAATTGCACATAGAGAGATCTTATCTAAATCATTTTGCAGAAAATTTTTAATCATCTCATGACTTAACATGATGGTAAATAATGACATCAACAGTAAACAGTCTAAGAAGGCTGCTCAGGTAGTCTCCTAAATCATTTATACGAATTAGGAACAGCAGAGTCTATAAAACTTTCTTGGGGAAAGCCAGATGTCATTATTCGATCATGCTCCATCAGTTACTACGAAGTGTTCCCATTCAGCCAGGAAATCATGAATCTGTTGCACAACAGAGACAATACTCTGTAGGCAAGAAATTGATTTAGAAGTGACTTGTGAGGAACAGTGTCAAAAGTCTTCTAGAAATCCGGAGATATGGAATCAATTTGACATCAGCTGTCAATAGCACATATTACTTCATGTGAATAGAGTTGCTTGTGTTTCGCAAGGATGATATTTTCTGGAACTGTGCTGACTATTTGTCAATAGATTGTTTTCTTCGAGGTAATCCATATTGTTTGAACATAGTATATAGTCCAAAATGCTACTTCACATTGACGTTAGGTAGTTTATACGAATTAGTGGATTACTAGCTTCCTTTCTTGAATACTGGTGTGACCTGTTAACCTTCCTGCCTTTAGGTACAGATCTTTCATTGAAAAAGTGGCTGCGTAAGATTGATAAGGGTGTACCTAATTGGTATACAATCTGGACTAGAACACTTTCCATTATTAATTGATTTAAGCTGCTTCACTACAATGAGTTACTCAAGTTGACAACTGCTCTTGATTCAAATTCTGGAACATTTACTTCATCTTCTTTGGTGAAAGAATTTGAGAAGCCATGTTTAGTAACTCTGCTTCAGTAGTAATGTCACTGAAGGTACTGATTCTCTTGCCACTGGTGTGCTTCATATACAATCAGAATCTCTTTCGATTTTCTGCCCGATTTTAAGACAGTTCCATCATGGAAACTATTAAAGGCTTCTCCCATTAAAGTCCACATTACACTTCGAGCTTCAGTAAAACATCACCAGTCTTGGAGATTTTTCATTCTTTTAAATCTGTCACGCTTTTTTTTATGATTTCTGCAACAGTGCTCTGACCTCTCTTGTGTACCATGTGGGATCAGTACCATCTCATCTTAATTTATTTCATACATATCTCTCTATTTAGTAACATCTCTCAACCACCACTGACACTATTTCTTTGAACTTAATCCAGACAGATTGTAAGGAGTGGAGACTGTCTCTTGGGAAGGTGTTGAGTGAATTTTTATCTACTTTCTTAAATAGGTACATTTTATTTTTGGAGGGTTTGGATGTTTATGGTACTCCGTCTTGCTACAATGGCCTTGTGATCAAATAATCTCTGTATCCGTCATGATGAACCCTATTTGCTCAGGATTATTCGCTGCTAAGGTATCAAGCATGTTTTCACAATTATATACACCTCGAGTGGGCATCTGAAGTAGTGACAAAAACATTTTGCATCCAAGATTTGATCCCAGACACTGCTTAAGTTTTGAATAAAAATCATCAGCAACGGTGGCCACACAGGTTTCTGGTATAAGGAGCCACCCTCATTCTGCAATGGCTTTGTCAAGAAGGCCAAAGGAGCAAATAGTTTTTCAGGATAACCACTTGATTTAGGGGGTGGGAAATTTCCCATAAAATGTGGAAGAATCAGCAATGATCAATGGTATACGGATGCAGAAGGCAACTGAACCACTGCATTAAATATACATAATATGTATCAGTAGGACACGAGGCCAACAATTGAAAAGTGTCAAGATGATCCCTCCATTGACAAAAGACTGGAGATTAGTCCCCTGCTTGATTCTCCACACAGGGACTGCCAAGGGGAGGTGACCATGAGAAAAAGACTGAATAATCAATGAAAGTGTAGCATCACAGGAGTCTGAGCATGGAATGTCAAATGTTTGGATGTGATTGGAAAGATAGAAAATCTGAAAACGGAAATGCAAAGGCTCAGTCTAGATATGATAGGGGTCAGTGAAGGGAAACATTCTTTCCAGTTTGGAAGAAGACAGCTGGATAGGTCAGGAGTCCACTACACGCAACAAGCGGCTACACAGGTAGCAGGGGTTGTGTGGCGTGGGCTGGGCGGTTTTTTAGGTTAGATGGCCTTGGGCAAGTACAGAAAGGGCAACAGCCTCAACGGGTGCGGGGCAAAGTCAGGACATGCGGGGACCAAGCAGCAATCGGTATTGTAATTGTAAACTGTCGAAGCTGCATTGGTAAAGTACGGGAACTTCAAGCACTGATAGAAAGCACCGAAGCTGAAATCGTTACAGGTACAGAAAGCTGGCTGAAGCCAGAGATAAATTCTGCCGAAATTTTTACAAAGGTACAGACGGTGTTTAGAAAGGATAGATTGCATGCAACCAGTGGTGGAGTGTTCGTCACTGTTAGTAGTAGTTTATCCTGTAGTGAAGTAGAAGTGGATAGTTCCTGTGAATTATTATGGGTGGAGGTTACACTCAACAACCGAGCTACGTTAATGATTGGCTCCTTTTACCGACCTCCCGACTCAGCAGCATTAGTGGCAGAACAACTGAGAGAAAATTTGGATTACATTTCACATAAATTTTCTCAGCATGTTATAGTCTTAGGTGGAGACTTCAATTTACCAGATATAGACTGGGACACTCAGATGTTTAGGACGGGTGGTAGGGACAGAGCATCGAGTGACATTATACTGAGTGCACTATCCGAAAATTACCTCGAGCAATTAAACAGAGAACCGACTCGTGGAGATAACATCTTGGACCTACTGATAACAAACAGACCCGAACTTTTCGACTCTGTAAGCGCAGAACAGGGAATTAGTGATCATAAGGCCGTTGCAGCATCCCTGAATATGGAAGTAAATAGGAATATAAAAAAAGGGAGGAAGGTTTATCTGTTTAGCAAGAGTAATAGAAGGCAGATTTCAGACTACCTAACAGACCAAAACGAAAATTTCTGTTCCGACTCTGACAATGTTGAGTGTTTATGGAAAAAGTTCAGGGCAATTGTAAAATGCGTTTTAGACAGGTAAGTGCCGAGTAAAACTGTGAGGGACGGGAAAAACCCACCGTGGTATAACAACAAAGTTAGGAAACTACTGCGAAAGCAAAGAGAGCTTCACTCCAAGTTTAAACGCAGCCAAAAACCTCTCAGACAAACAGAAGCTAAACGACGTCAAAGTTAGCGTAAGGAGGGCTATGTGTGAAGCGTTCAGTGAATTCGAAAGTAAAATTCTATGTACCGACTTGACAGAAAATCCTAGGAAGTTCTGGTCTTACGTTAAATCAGTAAGTGGATCGAAACAGCATATCCAGACACTCCGGGATGATGAAGGCATTGAAACAGAGGATGACACGCGTAAAGCTGAAATACTAAACACCTTTTTCCAAAGCTGTTTCACAGAGGAAGACTGCACTGCAGTTCCTTCTCTAAATCCTCGCACAAACGAAAAAATGGCTGACATCGAAAAAAGTGTCCAAGGAATAGAAAAGCAACTGGAATCACTCAACAGAGGAAAGTCCACTGGACCTGACGGGACACCAATTCGATTCTACACAGAGTACGCGAAAGAACTTGCCCCCCTTCTAACAGCCGTGTACCGCAAGTCTCTAGAGGAACGGAAGGTTCCAAATGATTGGAAAAGAGCACAGGTAGTCCCAGTCTTCAAGAAGGGTCGTCAAGCAGATGCGAAAAACTGTAGACCTATGTCTCTGACGTCGATCTGTTGTAGAATTTTAGAACATGTTTTTTGCTCGAGTATCATGTCGTTTTTGGAAACCCAGAATCTATTATGTAGGAATCAACATGGATTCCGGAAACAGCGATCGTGTGAGACCCAACTCGCTTTATTTGTTCATGAGACCCAGAAAATATTAGATACAGGCTCCCAGGTAGATGCTATTTTCCTTGACTTCCGGAAGGCGTTCGATACAGTTCCGCACTGTCGCCTGATAAACAAAGTAAGAGCCTACGGAATATCAGACCAGCTGTGTGGCTGGATTGAAGAGTTTTTAGCAAACAGAACACAGCATGTTGTTATCAACGGAGAGACGTCTACAGACGTTAAAGCAACCTCTGGCGTGCCACAGGGGTGTGTTATGGGACCATTGCTTTTCACAATATATATAAATGACCTAGTAGATAGTGTCGGAAGTTCCATGCAGCTTTTCGCGGATGATGCTGTAATATACAGAGAAGTTGCAGCATTAGAAAATTGTAGCGAAATGCAGGAAGATCTGCAGCGGATAGGCACTTGGTGCAGGGAGTGGCAACTGACCCTTAACATAGACAAATGTAATGTATTGCGAATACATAGAAAGAAGGATCCTTTATTGTATGATTATATGATAGCGGATCCAACACTGGTAGCAGTTACCTCTGTAAAATATCTGGGAGTATGCGTGCGGAACGATTTGAAGTGGAATGATCATATAAAATTAATTGTTGGTAAGGCGGGTACCAGGTTGAGATTCATTGGGAGAGTCCTTAGTAAATGTAGTCCATCAACAAAGGAGGTGGCTTACAAAACACTCGTTCGACCTATACTTGAGTATTGCGCATCATTGTGGGATCCGTACCAGATCGGGTTGACGGAGGAGATAGAGAAGATCCAAGGAAGAGCGGCACGTTTCGTCACAGGGTTATTTGGTAACCGTGATAGCGTTACGGAGATGTTTAACAAACTCAAGTGGCAGACTCTGCAAGAGAGGCGCTCTGCATCGCGGTGTAGCTTGCTCGCCAGGTTTCGAGAGGGTGCGTTTCTGGATGAGGTATCGAATATATTGCTTCCCCCTATTTACACCTCCTGAGGAGATCATGAATGTAAAATTAGAGAGATTAGGGCGCGCACAGTCGTTCTTCCCGCGAACCGTACGCGACTGGAACAGGAAAGGGAGGTAATGACAGTGGCACGTAAAGTGCCCTCCGCCACACACCGTTGGGTGGCTTGCGGAGTATAAATGTAGATGTAGATGTAGATATATGGTAATATCAGCATCAGCAGCAGCAGCAGCAGAAAATGAGAAAATGGGAGCAGAATTCATTATGAATAGCAAGCCAGGGCAAAGAGTGAATTATGTGGACAGTTTAGCGATAGATATTCTCACCAAAATCAACAGCAATCCAACAACAACAATTCTAATTGTATGTCACCATTATATGAAGAAGGTGAAGAGACAGAGAGGAAGTTTATGAGGGAATTGAAAAGGCATTACAGTAACTAAAGAGAGTTGAAAATTTAATAATCACAAGGAAATAGAACATGGCAGTAGGGAAAGGAATAGAAGAGTTAAAGTTATGGGAGAATATAGGCTTAGTAGTAGGAATGGGGGAGGAGAAAAGTTAATTGAGCTCGACAAAAAAATTCAGCTAGTAATAGCTCAAAAAATACAAGAGGAGGAGGTATCCTTGGAAAAGGCCTGAATCACATCATGAGCAGACAAAGATTCCATAAGCAGATACAGAATTGTAAATTGTATCTAGGAACAGATGTAGGCTTGGATCATAATTTAGTAATGAAGAAGAGTAAATTGAACTTTAAAAGACTCATCTAAGAGAATCAATGTGGGAATAAGTGGCTTGTTAAAGCAGTAATGATAAGACACATCTGAAGTTTTGTAAGACTATAGATACTGTGCTGATAAATACCATAATACATAGCTCAATTGAAGAGAAATGAACATAATTAAAATGGGAAAATACAGGAGTTGCGAAGATAAATGTAGGTACAAAGAAAGTGACTGCAAAGAAACCTTGGGTAACAGAAGAAACACTTAAATTGATTGATGAAAAAAAGTGCAACAATGTTGAAGGCAAGAGAAAACTACACCAATATACTGTTCTGTATGAGCTAAGGAGAGAATCAGTACACTTAATTAAATGAAAAAACAATCACTTAATTAAATATGGAACAAAATTCATTCAGAATTTCTAAAATCATTGGGGGAAGTGGCAACCAAAAGACTATTCAAGTTGCTGTGTAGAAACTGTGAGACAGGAGACACAGCATCAAACTTTCAGAAAAATATCACCCACATAATCCCACAGAAAGCAAGAGCAGATAAGTGTGAGAACCATCGCACTATCAGCTTAACAGCTAATGCACCCAAGTTGTTGACAAGAATAATATACAAAACGGAAAAGAAAATAGGATCTTTTAGATGACAATCAGTTTGGCTGCTGGAAAGATAAAGGCAACACAGGGGCAGTCCTGGCAAGCTTGGTATTGGAAATAAGGCTTAAGAAAAGTCAAGATACCTTCCTTCATAGGATTTGTCAACCTAGAAACAGTGTTCAACAATGTAAAATGGTGCAAGATATTTGAAATTCTGAGAAAAATAGTAGTCAGTTGTAGGGGAAGCAAGGCAATATACAAAGTGTACAAAAACCAAGAGGGAACAATATGAATGGAAGACCAATAATGAGGTGCCAAGATTAAAAAATTCGTAAGACTGGGATGCAATCTTCTGTTACTACTGTTCAATCTACACATCGAGAAGCTACACAAAGTGCAGAAATTCTGTTACCTTGAGAGCAAAATAATACAGGATGGGTGAAACATGGAGGACGCAAAACACACACAGACTAACACAGGCAAAAATGGCATTCATGGCCAAAAGATGTCTACTAGTGCCAAGAATGTACATTTGGAGTACAGTATTTATCTTACAGCTATTTCTATTACTGTTACTGAGACCGGCAGAAGAACTCTTGTGGCTGTGTTTTGTTAACATTCTCTTTCTCCTCCTTGATCAAACATAAAATTATTAAGAGGTTTAACGAATAATGTAGTAAAACCCAACATACTGTAAGACTCATCGACTTATTTGACAAATACAGTACACAGAAAAGAGTGCACCAGTTTGCATCTGTTCAGTTTCACGGCTACGAGGAGAACACAAATTAGGCCTGGCTTTCCCATTTATTTCGAGACAAGTGACAAATGAAACAGTAGCAGAGACGAAATTACTTAGGTGAGCACCTAACTACGCACTTCCGTCCGAAACTGCGTGACCGCTATGGTTGCAGGTTCAAATCCTGCCTCGGGCATGGATGTGTGTGATGTCCTTAGGTTAGTTAGGTTTCAGTAGTTCTAAGTTCTAGGGGGCTGGTGACCTCAGATGTTAAGCCCCAGAGTTCTCAGAGCAATTTGAACCATTTGAGCACCTAACTGATAATAAGTGATACTTTATGTGAAAAATATAACAAAAAGAATATCTGAAAACACAAAGCTGAACAGGAGGAGTTATGTTGCAGCCAGAGGAGCTGCATATTACACATCGTATGGCAGTGACCGACAGACTGTGGGAAAACTGGGAAAGAAGAGAATCAACGTGTTTGAGATGTGGTGCTATAGAAGGATATTGAAGATTATGTTGACTGGTAAGGATTAGGTGGTTCTCCGCAGAATTGATGAAGGAAGGAACATACAGAAAACACTGACAAGGACCAGGCAAAGAATTACAGGATATGCATTACGACATCAGAGAATTACTCCCATGGTAGAAAAGGAGCAGTAGAGAGTAAAAACTTTAGGAAAAGACGGACTGGAATACACCCAGCAAACAATTGAGTACATAGGATGCAACCAGTCAAACCGATATTTGAAGTGTTGAAAGATCCATCATACATCCTGCACTTGATACCATCAATTTTTCACGTGCTTAGATACTGCAAAGAACGTTTGTGGTGATTAGAAAGTTTCAGATGACAATGAGGTCATGGAGGTGTGGTGACAATGGTAATGAGTCAAGACAAGCTCTTGTGTTTTCTGGCTGGCAGTCTCAGGCTCATTCTTACAATGACCAGAAAGCTAAGAATAAGAATTAACCTACAGTAAACTTCACAGTCAGAGTAAATCTACAGTGCTCCCAAGACATTGCTTGTTTTTTGCACTTGTGGCTACCAGACAATTACATGGTACCCATTGGTTACACACCTTCCTACAGCCAGGGCTATTGTGGATAATATTGTACCAGGTGTACCGGTATGAAATGAGTGTTAAGATACAAATGTGTCGATAGGGAACATTTGTTGTGAACGAGCCTTAATTCTTTTTTGTTTGGTTGGTATGACATCTGTCAAAGATGTTTAGTATACATCAAGTCATGGAACAAACAACATCATATGTTTTCATCGTGTTAACTGTGGTGTCACCGCCAGACACCACACTTGCTAGGTGGTAGCTTAAATCGGCCGCGGTCCATTAGTACATGTCGGACCCGCGTGTCGCCACTGTCAGTACTTGCAGACCTAGCGCCACCACATGGCAGGTCTAGAAAGACGGACTAGCACTCGCCCCAGTTGTACGGACGACATTGCTAGCGGCTAGACGTACGAAGCCTTCCTCTCATTTGCCGAGAGACAGTTAGAATAGCCTTCAGCTAAGTCCATAGCTACGACCTAGCAAGGCGCAGTTAACCATATCTGGAGAGAGTCTTACTTGTATTCACCATAAACGATGTATACCAAAAGGATGGATTAAAGTTAAGTATTCCCAAAGCAACGTACTTTTCTTATTAGCATTCATTGAGCATCCTGTTTCAGACTTCACGATATTCTGGGTGAGCTTATAGCGTGCATATCGGCCCCCTCAAAATAACACTGTGTCGGCACTTCTGTCGACACATAACATTAACAATGTTGAATTTTGTACCAGAAAGTGATGATTTGCAAAAAGCATTAATTTTTTGTTTTCATTTGAAAAAAAGTGCTGCAGAGTCGTATCAAATGCTTGTCGAGGCATATGGTGATCATGCTCTATCAGAAGCAACATGCAAAAGATGGTTCCAATGGTTCAGAAATCATGATTTTGATGTAAGAAATGAAGAACGTGGAAGACCACCAAAAAAGTTCGAAGATGCCGAATTGCAAGCAATATTGGATGAAGATGATTCTTTGAGTCAGAAGCAAATGGCAGCAATGCTAAATGTTGCACTACAAACAATTTCGATCATTTGAAAGCTATGGGAAAGATCCAAAAGCGTGGAAAATGTGCGCCACATGAATTGAATGAAAGATATATGGAAAACCGAAAAACCATTTGTCAAATTTTGCTTCAAAGACATGAAAGAAAATCAATTTTGCATCGAATTGTTACTGGCGATGAAAAATGGATTTATTTTAAGAATCCTAAATGGGAAAAATCATGGGTTAATCCGGGACAACCATCAACATTGACTGCAAAACCAGATCAATTAGACAAGAAGTCAATGCTCTGTGTTTGGTGGGATCAGGAAGGTGTGGCATATCATGAGCTTCTAAAACCCGGTGAAACTGTGAATACTAATCGCTACAGACAACAAATGATCAATTTGAACTATGCATTGATCGAAAAAAGACCAGAATGGGCCAGAAGATATAGCAAAGTAATGTTTTTACACGACAATGCATCTGCACATAAAGGAAAACTGGTTCAGGATACAATCAAAACACCTGGCTGGGAGTTGCTACCTCACCCGCCGTATTCACCAGACTTGGCCCCTTCCGACTAACATTTGTTTTCATCAATGGGACACGTATTGGCTGAGGAATACTTCGATTCCTACAAAGAAGTCGAAAATTGGGTGTCTGATTGGTTTGCTTCAAAAGACGAACATTTCTATTGGCATGGTGTCCACAAATAGCCAGAAAGGTGGTCAAAATGTATAGAAAGCAATGGTCAGTACTTTGAATAAAATTTTTTACTTTTCAATTCAAAATTAGTGTTTCATTTTCACAAAAAAACGCTCATTTCCTACCGGTACACCTGGTATGCAGGTCCGTGGCTCATGATGAATTCTACAGTAGTTTATCAGCAGTAATGCACCTGCTGACAGGCATTCATCTGGCCAGTCTGCTGTTTCACTGACATGTTACACACAGACATTCCTCTTTTACGCCACTGTTTGTCACTGACATCCTTCTTCAGAAACGCCTTTTGCCATTGCCTGTCTGCATTTTATATCCCCTATACTTCAGCCATCATCAGTTATTTTACTCTGCAAATAGCAAAACTTATCTACAGTGCCTCATTCCTTAATCTAATTCCCTGAGAATTGCTGATTTAATTTTAATACATTCCATTACCTTGTTTCACTTTTGTTGTTCTTCATCTTATATCCTCCTCTTCTACCCACTCCACTCAAATACTCTCCAAAGTCCTTCGCCATCTCTGACAGAACTATGTCATCGGAAAATCTTACAGTTTTTATGTCTTCTCCCTGAATTTTAATTCCTTCTCCAAAATTTCCTTTGGTTTCCTTTATTGCTTGCTCAACGTGCAGCTTGGACAACATCAGGGATAGGTTACAACCCTGTCTTGCTGCCCTGTCAACCACTGCTACCTGTTCATGCCCTTTGACTCTTATAACTGCAGTCTAAATCTGTACAAACTGTATGCAAACTTACACTCTCTGTATTTTATCTCTGCTATCTTCAGAATTTCAGAGTGTGTTCCATTCAACATTGTCAGAAGTTTTTTCTAAATACAGATACAAATGCAGGTTAACCTTTTGCTAAACTTCTGTGTTCCAACATTCCTCCGGAAGCCAAACTGATCTCCCCCAAGGTCGATTTCAACTAGTTTTTCCATTCTTTTATAAGTACATGAAATGTATTCACAGTTGCAAATATGGACAACCATCAGCTGTAAAATGGAATGACGACAATGAAAATCTGTGCTGAACTGGGATCTAACCCAAGTTTCTCACTTGTCGCAAGCAGTCACCATACTCTTGGGCTTTCCGAACACGACTAATGGCCAGACCCAAACTTCCACATGTTGTCAACCACGTGTCTACAACCTGTACTTATACATTCATTATTTATTCTCATACAAGGGAGACATTCTAATTGAAAGTCACTTGCCTGGTGTCAGTGGATAAATATATTATTGCATGCGTGCATGTCCAAAGGAATATTGCGTCAAACTACGGTACAACACCGGCACAGCAATATTGTACTTCTGTAAACAATGACTTATTAAACGGACAGTTCAGTAATATTCACAACTACCAGCACCTGCTTTCTTTATGATTGGAATTGTTAAATTCTTCCTTAAGTCTAAGGGTTTTTCCCTCCTTTGTCATTTATTTTGCATATCATGTGAAATAGTTTCGTCGTGGCTGGTTCTCCCAACGATATCAGCAATTCAGAGGGAATATCATGTACTCCAGAGGCCAGTGCTCTTTCAAATTCTCCTTGCAGTATTTTATCTCCCATCTTATCTTCATCTACTTCCTCTTCCCTTAATATAATACTGTCTTTGAATTTCCCTTGTACAGCCTATCTATATATTCCTTCTACCTTTGCCATCTCTGCTCTTGATATTAATACAGCTATTTCTCTTTCCTCCACAGGCCCATGGATAGTATCTACCCTTACCCCAGTTACACATACTTCTATAGACTTATATTTGTCCTCTAGCCATTCCTACTTAGACATTTTGCTGTTTCTTTCCGTCTTATTTCTTTGATGTTTGTATTCCCTCTCGCCTACTTCATCTACTGCATTTTTATATTTTCACCTACCATCAATTAAATTGGATATTGCTGGTGACATCCAAAGATTTCTACTAGGCCTTATCTTTTGACCTATTTGATCCTGTGCTGCCTTCACTATTTCATTTCTTAAAGCTGTTCACCCGACTTATAATGTATTAATTTATCCTGCATCAGACATCCGTTGTCTGAAGTTCCCCTTGAAACTGCCAACAAACTTTGGTTCTTTTAACCTATCAAGATCCCAGTCTTTGATTTCCTACCTCTCTCTAAATTGTTCATTTTTAATCTACAGTTCATAACCAATAAATTGTGGTCTGAGTCCACATCTGACCCTGAAAATGTCTTACAGTTTAAAATATGGTTCCTAAATCCTTATCTTAGTACTGTATAATCAATCTTAAATCTTCCAGTGTCTCCAGGTCTCTTCCACACATATGACCTCCTTTCATGATTTTTAAACCAGTGTTGCTGATGATTAAATTATTCTCTGTGCAAAATTCTACTATGTGACTTCCTCCTTTCATTCCTTTTTGCCAGCCCATAATCACCAATTATTTTTCCTTCTTTCGTACTTCTTACTACCAAATTCCAGTCTGCTATTACAAGTAAATTTTCCTCTTGCTTAACTATCTGAATAATTTCTTTTGCTTCATCATATATTATTTACATCTCATCTTCATCTGCAAACATAGTTACATTATAAACTTGTACTACTATGGTGGTTGTTGGCTTTGGTCTGTCTTGGCTATGATAATGCATTCACTATGCTGCTCATAGCAGCTCACTCAGATTCCTATTTTCTTATTCATTATTAAACCTACTCCAGTGCTAACTCTATATAGTTTTGTATTTATAACCCTGTACTCCCAACCAAAAACCTGTACATCCTACCACTGAATATCACTAATTCCCATCATCATAAGTAAATATAATCTATCTGTTTCCCTTTTTAAATCTTCTGACCTACTTAGCTGATTAAGGGATCTACTGTATGAAAGTTTTGGTAGAATGTAAATACTTTTGGATTAAAGAAGGCCACTCACTGAAAAACACAAACATTTGAATCACTGATATATACACAAAACAAGAAAGGAAACTTGTCAGCTTTCAGCCTAATACTACACACACATGCACACAAAGCGCCTATGCCCCTACATCCTAAACATTGCTGGCTGGCGAAATTTGAGTATATGTTTTCTGTGTGTATTTTACTGTAGCTCAAAAACGGATTACTCAGAAAACTAGCAAGTTTTCCTTTCTTTTATATGTGCCTATTGACAACTTACTTCTACTTTTTGAAGCGTGGTCTCCTTTAATCCAAAAGTATTTGATTAATGGATCTGACATTCCACACTCCAATGCGTTGAATGCCAGTTTTATTCTTCCTGGTCAAGACACCATTCTAAGTAATCCCAACTCATAGATCCAAATGGAGAACTATTTTATCTCCAGAATATTTTATCAATAGGATCACATCACTTAACCAGACAGTAGAGCTGCATTTCTTCACAAAAAGTAACAGCTGTAGCTTCCTTTTGCTTTCAGCCATTGGCACTATCAGCACCAAAAGGCTGTGCTGGCTGGCCTTAGAAGGCCAGATCAGTCACAACAGGGTGACTGGAGAGGTGTTTAACTTTCAGTTATATCTGGGGATGAGACTAGTGGTCAATACAATCAATGACAAGTTTATGTCTACCCTTCATGTAGATTCTTGGCCACACAATCTCGCAAGCATCTTCAGTTTATCTCTCAGCTAATTTGAGTTTCTTGTTTCCTGTGATGAATATACCACCACCACTCATTAATTGTCCTTTAGATAGTATTAGGTTCACCGGAAATATTTCATTGTGATCAGTTTCGTGTTTTATGCAGCTTTCTGTACTCAATATAATGTTCTCTCCACAGGTATCACTCATTTTTACTCAACATTGCATATCACAATTTAACATTTGGCCTGCCCAGTCCATTTAAGTTTGAAACTGTTTAGAATTCGTAGCATAGTAAATCAGTTTATACAGTCCAGATTAAATATAGCCTTCTGCTCAGTGACGGACGATAATGTGAGAGTTCTTAGCAGATTAATGTAGTGTGGCAGGTTAGAATTTAAACCCGGTTTCTGCACTTAACAGAGCCTTCACAACAAAACCATGCTTGCAATTGCCCACATTACTTATCTTTTTTGCACTGACAATTACTATGATGTTATCTGGTCATTATTCTGCATAAATGATTCTTTTCAAAACAAACTTATTTTACAATGAAAGTTTTCACAAATGGATATTTTAACTGCTGGTGATTCCCCAAGTTCATTGGTTATGGTCCGTTCCTATGCTTTGTCCAGAGCTGTAAGACTCAGAGGGGTCAACAGGAATGTCCGATTTGAGTCATTGGCTTTGACCAGTGATGTAATGTTAATATCTGCTGTCACTTCACCTTTTAGTGCATATATGAACCATGGGCCTTCTCATTGGTCGGGTGACTTTTGTGCCTCAGTGATACCAGTAACCATACCATAGGTGCAACCACAAAGGAGAGGCATCTGTAGAGACGCCAGACAAACATGTCATTCCTCATGAGGGACAGAAGCTGTTTCAGTAGTTGCCGAGGCAACACTCTAGCTGATTGACACATCTAGCCTTGAAACATCAACCAAAACGGCCTTGCTGAGCTAATACTGCAAATGGTTGAAAGCAAGGAGAAACTATAGTTGTAATTTTTCCCCGAGTGCATGCAGCTCTACTGTAAAACTGAATGATCATGGTGTCCTCTTGGGTAAAATATTCCAGAGGTAAAATAGTCCCCCATTCGGATATCTGAGCAACAACTACTCAGGAAGATGTCATCATCAGCAGAAACAAAACTGGCACTATACTTCAGAGCATGGAATGTTAGATCCCTTAATCAGGCAGATAGGTTAGAAAATTTAAAAAGGGAAATGGATCGATTAAAGTTAGATATAGTGGGAATTAGTGAAGTTTGGTGGCAGGAGAAAAAGTGCTAATGAATAAGAAAATAGGAACATGGTAAGCTATTATGAACAGCTTAGTGAATGCATTACCACAGCAAGATAGAGATGAAGCTCACATCTACGACCATAGTACAAGTTTATATGCCAATTAGCTCCACAGGTGGTGAAGGGATTGAAGAAATGTATAATGAGTTAAAAGAAATTATTCAGATAGTTAAAGACGACGAAAATTTCACTGTGATTGGGAACTGGATTTTGATACTAGGAAAAGGAAGAGAAGGAAAAATGTTGTTGTTGTTGTTGTTGTGGTCTTCAGTCCTCAGACTGGTTTGATGCAGCTCTCCATGCTAATCTACCCTGTGCAAGCTCCTTCATCTCCCAGTACTTACTGCAACCTACATCTTTCTGAATCTGCTTAGTGTATTCATCTCTTGGTCTCCCTCTACGATTTTACCCTCCACGCTACCCTCCAATACTAAATTGGTGATCCGTCGATGTCTCAGAACATGTCCTACCAACCGATCCCTTCTTCTAGTCAAGTTGGGCCACAAACTTCTCTTCTCCCCAATCCTATTCAATACCTCCTCATTAGTTACGTGATCTACCCACCTAATCTTCAACATTCTTCTGTAGCACGACATTTCGAAAGCTTCTATTCTCTTCTTGTCCAAACTATTTATTGTCCATGTTTCACTTCCATACATGGCTACACTCCATACAAATACTTCCAGAAATGACTTCCTGACACTTAAATCTATGCTCGATGTTAACAAATTTCTATTCTTCAGAAATGCTTTCCTTGCCATTGCCAGTCTACATTTTATATCCTCTCTACTTTGACCATCATCAGTTATTTTGCTCCCCAAATAGCAAAACTCCTTTACTACTTTAAGTGTCTCATTTCCTAATCTAATTCCCTCAGCATCGCCCAACTTAATTCAACTACACTCCATTATCCTCGTTGTGCTTTTGTTGATGTACATCTTATATCCTCCCTTCAAGACACTATCCATTCCGTTCAACTGCTCTTCAAAGTCCTTTGCTGTCTCTGACAGAATTACAATGTCAGCGGCGAACCTCAAAGTTTTTATTTCTTCTCAAATAGCCTTTCGCTTCCTGTCTTTTTACCCCTGCCACCTTTAGAATTTGAAAGAGAGAATTCCAGTCAACATTGTCAAAAGCTTTCTCTAAGCCTACAAATGCTAGAAACGTATGTTTGCCTTTCCTTAATCTTTCTTCTAAGATAAGTCGTAGGGTCAGTATTGCCTCACATTTCTACGGAATCCAAACTGATCTTCCCCGAGGTCGGCTTCTACCAGTTTTTCCATTTGTCTGTAAAGAATTCGCGTTAGTATTTTGCAGCTGTGACTTATTACACTGATATTTTGGTAATTTTCACATCTGTCGAAACCTGCTATCTTTGGGATTGGAATTATTACATTCTTCTTGAAGTCTGAGGGTATTTCACCTGTCTCGTACATCTTGCTCACCAGATGGTAGAGAGAAGGAAAAATAGTATGTGAATATGGACTTAGGGATGGGAATGAAAGGTAGAATCCTGCACAGAGCATAATTTGATCACTGCTAACATTTTGTTTAAGAATTATAAAAGCTGGCTGTGAACACAAAAGAGACCTGGAAACACCGGAAGGTTTTAGTTTGATTATATAATGGAAGTAGATTTTAAATTGTAAGACATTTTTAGGGGCAGATGTGGACTCTGACAACAAATTATTTCTCATGAACTGTAGAGTACAACTGAAGAAATTGGAAACAGGTAGGAAATTAAGAAGACGTGACTCGGATAAGTTGAAACAACCAGAGGCCGCCAAGAGCTTCAGAGGGAACATAAGGCAAGTGGGTAGCTTTAAGAGATGAAATAATGAAGGCAGCAGAGGATCAAATAGGTACAAAATGATAAGGCCTAATGGAAATCATTGAATAATACAAGAGATATTGAATTTAACTGATGAAAGGAGAAAGTATAAAAATTCAGCAATGAAGCAGGCGAAAAGAAATACAAACATTTAAAAATTCAGATTGACAGGAAGTGCAAAAGGCTAAGCAGGAATGTCTAAGAGGACAAATCTAAGGATTTAGAAGCAATTTCATTAGAGCAAAGGTAGATAAGTGCCTACAGGAAAATTCAGGAGGAGGAAAATAGAAGCAGCTCTATGAATATCACGAGCTCAGATGGAAAACCAGTGCTAAGCAAAGACGGATAGCTGAAAGATGGAAGGAGTGCATAGAAGTTCTATACAAGGGAGATGAACTTTAAAGCAATATTATAGAAATGGATGCAAAGGAAGTTGAGATGGGGGAGATGATACTGCGAGAAGAATTTGACAGAGCTCTGAAATATGTAAGTCAAAACAAGGCCCAGGAATAGAACATATTCCATCAGAGCGACTGATAGCGATAGGAGAGCCAGTCATGACAAAACTCTTCCATACATCTGGCGTGCAAGATGTGTGAGAAAGGCAAATACCCTCATACTTCAAGGAGAATATAACAATTCCAATTCCAAAGAAAGCAAGTGCTGATATATGAAAATTACTGAACTACCAGTTTAATACGTCACATTTGCAACATACTAACACGAATTCCTTACAGAGGAATGGAAAAACTTGTAGAAGTCGAACTCAGGGATGATCAGTTTGGATTCCAGGGAAACGTAGGAACATGCAGGGCAATACTGACTCTACAACTTCTCTTAGGAGATACACTGTGTGATCAAAAGTATCCGGACACCACCAAAAACATACGTTTTTCATATTAGGTGCATTGTGCTGCCACCTACTGCCAGGTTCTCCACATCAGCGACCTCAGTAATCATTAGACATAGTGAGAGAGCAGAACGTGTTGTTCTGCAGAAATAACGGACTTCGAACATGGTCGGGTGACTGGCTGTCACTTGTGTCATACGTCTGTACGCAAAATCCCTAGGTCCACTGTTTCCAATGTGACAGTGAAGTGCAAACATGAAGGGACATGTACAGCACAAAAGCGTACAGGCTGACCTCATCTGTTGACTGACAGAGACCGCCGACAGTTGAAGAGTTTCGTAAAGTGTAATGGGCAGACATCTATCCAGACCATCATACAGGAATTAAAAACTGCATCAGGATCCACTGCAAGTACTATGACAGTTGGGTGGGAGGTGAGAAAACTTGGATGCCATGGTCGAGCAGCTGTTCATAAGCCACACATCCAGCCAGTAAATGACAAACAACGCCTCGCTTGGTGTAAGAAGTGTAAACATTGGATGATTGAATAGTGGAAAAACATTGTGTGGAGGGACGTAACACGGTACACAATGTGGCGATCCGATGGCATGGTACGGGTAAGGCGAATGCCCGGTGAACATCATCTGCCAGCATGTGTAGTGCCGACAGTAAAATTCAGAGGCGGTGGTGTTATGATGTGGTCGTGTTTTTCATGGAGGGGGCTTGCACGACTTCTTGTTTTGCGTGGCACTATCACAGCATAGGCCTACATTTATGTTTTAAGCACCTTCTTGCTTCCCACTGCTGAAGAGCAATTCGGGGATGGCAACTGCATCTTTCAACACGATCGAGCACCTGTTCATAACGCACGGCCTGTGGCGTAGTGGTTACACAACAATACCATCCCTTGGGATGTTTTGGAATGCCGACTTCGTGCCAGGCCTCACCGATCGACATCGGTATCTCTCCTCGGTGCAACACTCAGTCAAGAATGGGCAGCTATTCACCAAGAAACCTCCCAGCACCTTATTGAACACATGCCTGTGAGAGTGGAAGCTATTGGTTGGTTGACTGGTTGGTTTAAAGGAGGGGGAGGAAGGAAGGGACCAAACTGCGAGGTTATTGGTCCCTTGTTCCTGGTAAAATAATTACACAAGGCAAAGAAGAAAAGAAAGGAGATGTACAGCAAAATAACAGGAGAATGGAAGAACCAGAAGAATGACAGAAGGACAACCAACACTACTATGGACAAAACAGGAAAAGAAAACCACAGAGAGAAGCAAGAAACAGGTAGAAGGAATAAAAACATAAGAGCAAATGACCGTGGCTGGCTGACCACGAGAATAAAAAGGAAAAGCCAGCCACTCTGTGACACATTTACACATCCAGCCTAAAAGCATTAGAGTGGAGAACACAAAGGGACAAAGGACGTGCACAAAAACGGAGGCATTTCAAGGCTATGAGGTGCTCCTAGGAAGGGTGAAGCTTATGCCGCTGTAGAGCTCTCCAACGCTCCTTAATTATTTCAGCTATTTCCGGTGACCACCAAGGGACTGCCTTTCGCCGGGGGCACCCTAAAGAACGAGGGATCGTGCTTTCTGCCACAGAAACGATTGCTGTAGTCACCTGCTCAAGCATAACATCGATGTTACCGTGTGGGGGAGATTCAACGGTGACAGCAGAGATGAAAGCTTCCCAATCTGCCTTGTTTAAAGCCCATCTGGGCAGGTGTCTGTGGGCCTGACGCCGGGGCAGTGACAGGAAGATGGGGAAGTGGTCACTACCACACAGGTCATCATGTGCCCTCCAGTGGATAGATGGGAGAAGTCGTGGGTTGCAAACTGATAAAGCAATGGCCGAGTAACTACCATGAGCCACACTGAAATGTGTGACAGCCCCAGTATTTAAGAGGCAGAGGTCGAACTGAGACAGTTAAGTTTCGACATCTCTGCCTCCTTAAGCACGGTGTCACCTCACAAGGCATTATGGGTGTTAAAATCTCCCAAAAGTAGGAAAGGTTTAGGGAGTTGACCAACCAGTGCAGTTAATATATTCAGGGATACTGCACCACCTGGAGGAAGATATACATTGCAGACAGTTATTTCCTGCGCTGTCCTTATTCTGACAGCCACAGCTTTAAGAGGGGTTTGAAGAGGCACAGTTTCACCACAGACTGAGTTTAGGACGTAAACGCAAACTCCACCCAACATTCGAATATAGTCGCTATGGTTGCTGTAGTATCCCTTATAGCCACGGAGGGCAGGGGTCCGCACTGCCGGGAACCAGGATTCCTAGAGGGCAAGGCAGAAAGTAGGTGTAAAGCTTAATAGGCGCCGTAGTTCAGTCAGACAGTGGAAAAAACAGCCGTGATTCCACTGGAGGATGACGTCATCGTGAGATGGAAATCATGGAACATTCAATGAGGTAGTTTACACCTCAAGGTCACCTGCTGCTACCAACTTTTTGCCTGAGCAGTCTATATTCATCGTGTCTGAGGGTCAGGCGAGATCTAGGTCCTCAGCAGACGCCAGAATCCTCACCTCATCCACAGATGCAGAGCTTGTAGGTAGTGGTGGTGTGGGTGCCACCACAATTCCCTTGGTCTTTGGGACCTTCTTTTTTGATTTGTCTCGCTCCTCCTTGGGTTTCCCTGGCTGGGAGGACTTCACTAATTCAGTTTCCGGGACTGAGGAGGAGCGTGAAACCCTACGACCAGCTGCTTTTGGGCTCTTCAGCCACTGGTGGGTGTCATCTTTCCCACTAGCAGAAACCTGGGAAGGGAGTGACCCAAGGGACCCCTTCCTAGTGAGAGAAGCTGAAGAAGACTTACCCTTCTCAGGCTTAGAAGTGGGGATGGATGTCCCTGATGGTTGGGAGGTGTTGTCCTTAAGTAGGTGGTGCAGGAGCAACAGGGACGGAAATGCCCCCCACCATCAAGGGGGCAGGTGTAGTCTTCCGCTCCTGAGAGGTGACTGAGGTTGGGCGGAGCTGATGGGAGTAGAACTGTTGCAATGACAGCGTAAGACAATGTCATACATGAAGGATGTAGGCATTCAAATTTCCTCTTAGCCTCAGGGTAGGTCAGTCGGTCCAGGGTCTTCTACTCCATGATTTTCCTTTCTTTCTGGAGAATCCTGCAGTCAGGCAAGCAAGGTGAATGGTGCTGTCCACAGCTGGGAGGCAGTGCACATTGAGTATTGGGATACGATGGACGTCCGCAATCTCGACATGTGATGCTGAAAGTACAGCAGGAAGACATATGGCCAAATTTCCAGAATTTAAAGCACCACACTGGGGGAGGGATATAGGGCTTTACATCACAGCGGTAGACCATCACCTTGACCCTCTCGGGTAATGCATCAACCTCAATGGCCACGATGAAGGCACTGGTGGCAACCTCATTATCTTTCATACCCTGCATGCACAGCTCACCACCGGACTGCAAAAGAAGGTTCTTGTGAAATATAGATACCCTAGACCATATTTAGCTCTTATGGGGCGTGATGGTCACAGAAACATCCCGCAACTTGTCACAAGCGAGTAACACTTGTGACTGGGCAGAGGATGCTGTTTTGATCAAGATTGACCCAGATCTCATTTTGGACAAACCCTCAACCTCCCCAAATTTGTCCTCTAAATGCTCAACAAAAAACTGAAGCTTCATCGTCATGAGAGATTCCCCATCAGCTCTTAAACATACAAGGTACCGGGGGGAATAAGAGCTGCTGCCATCCTTAGCCTGATATTCCTCCCACGGTGTGACCAGGGAGGGGAACAATTTGGGGTCATACCTCTGCGGGTTGAATTGAGCCCGTGAACGCTTAGAGACTGCTGGTGTTTGACCACCAGGAAGAGATGATGTACTACGCTTCAATGTATGTCATCCACCCTGATGACACCCACACCAACCAGGGGATCTCCCCACGGGCGCCACCCAGCCGCAGCAAAGGCCACCTGGCAGGATGGCTATTGCCGGGAGTTCCTACGCCCCAGGGTGTTGGGCATCTACTCCTTGGCATACATGGGGAGTTAACGGCACAGGAATCAGCAGAGCGATCCCTGTGTGGTCAGGGGGCTACAACCAACAGGGCACGTGGTGGCCACACCACAACGAACTGGCTATTGTGTTGGATATGAGGGGCAAAGAATTCCATGGTCCTCGTTGTCGCAGAAAACGACACTGCATAGTGGGTGGAGGAAAACACACCCAGGAAGGTGTCCTCGCTCAAGAGGATGGAGGATGAGCGGGACTCAATACACTGTGGACACGAAGCACCATGTAAGGTGCCCTTCCCCCATTGGCTCACTCTTTAGGAAAATTTTGAAAAATGGAGGTCAAACACTACAGGTGACCATCACAAATGCCGAAAGGTATGAGACTCCTTTTAGTTGCCACTTACGACAGGCTAGCATATCTCGGGCCTATTCTAACCCCTGGGCCCGCAGGGGGGAGTGGAAGCTGTTATCAAGGCTAAGGGTGGGCAGACACCATACTGAATTCCAACATTACCGATTGATGGTGCCACGAACTTTTAAGTCATTTTCAGCCAGGTGTTGCGTACTTTTGATCACATAGTGTAGGTTAAGGAAAAGTAAACCTATGTTTATATTATATGCAGACTTGCAGAAAGATTTTGATATTGTTGACAGGAATCCTCTCTTTGAAATTCTGAAGATAGCAGGGGTACAACACAGGCAGCAAAAGGCTATTTACAACTTATACAGAAACCAGACAGAAGTTATAAGAGTCAAGGTGAATGAAAGGGAAGAAGTGGTTGAGAAGGGAGTGAGACATTGCTGTAGTCTATCCCTTGCTGCGTCACAAGTAACTACATGCAAAGATTTAGGGAATTCTTGTAAATTTTGCACAGCTACAGCTGGAAGGTACTAATTGAGGGACTGATTGGCACACCGGATGATAGGTGTGGGGGATGTTGATATTTTGCAAACGATTCTGTGAGGCAGGTTTACAACACCATACACAGATGAGACTTAGTAACCTGCATGAAGGGGCTGAAGCAGGCTGAGGAAAGCTGACGCTGTAATTATCAAACAGCTCTCCACTTCTCTCCTCCAGAGCAACCATTTCAGAGGTGGAGGAAAAGACACATAAGCAAGCCTGGAGGGTCAAAGCAGACAGTCATGTCACCATTTTGTCCGCATCAAAAACCGGAGAGGATAACTATTATTTGAGTTGCTGGTCAACCATGACCACCTTTTGGTGATGGATATCGGCCGACAGCCGGCCCGCTGAAGCTACCTCCAAGCTCCACAGCACACAAGCGTCATTGCTCTGGTGGGGCACATCGCACCTTGGAGCTACATTGGTGTGAGGACTGAGAGGGTCGATAGCCTCCGCCCTGTGGGTGCTATCATCTGGTGGACTGCGAGCTGCTGTAGAAAGGGGCGGGGCCGGGGTCCGTACTTGCGGCCTCCCGAGCGCAGAGCTGTCAGCGGCACTGAACAAGCTGCCAGAGCTGGTAAGGCTCACTACAAAGACAGCGGTTGTCTGCTTCCCTTCGTACACGGAGTCCACGAGTCACGCTTGAGGGATCAGTAAGCCGCGTTCTGGGCCACGGGCACAGTTAATGCACGCGGCAGCCATTTAGCCGTGGTGCGAGTCGATTGCTACATCCACAAGGATGGGCAACTAGCACTAATGCTGCAGACTCTGGCATTGGCACAATGTGTGGCGCCATCGCCAAGTTCAGTAGAAGGCCCGCTGCGTACCTTAGATGTAATAAAATCAATGACACACTTGCCTGTGTTAATCCGCTTCGGCGTAAGTCATCCCTTTCTCCCAAACCGTACCACTCAGTCGTTCTGACATATTACAACACCTGAGCTGGGGGGGGGGGGGGTTGTTTGAATCACCCTGATGTTATTCAATCTGTAGATTGAACAAACAGTAAAGAAAACCAAAGAAAAATTTGGAGTAGGTATTAAACTTCAGAGAGAGAAATAAAAGCTTCTGAGGTTTGCTGAAGCCATTGTAATTCTGTTATAGACAGGAAAGGACTTTTAAGAGTTGAAAGGAATGAACAGTCAACAAAAGCAAAACAAGGATAATGGAATGTATTAAATCAGGTGATACTGAGAGAATCAGATTAGGAAACAAGAAAATTAAAAGTCACTATTTGGACATCCAAACAGCTGATGATAGCCGACAGAGAGAGATTATCAAATGTAGACTGTCAATGGTACAAAAACCACTTCTGAAAAAGAGGTATTTAACACTAAATATAGATTTAAGTTTCAGGATGTCTTTTCTGAGAACAGGTTTCGAAATGTTGTGCTACAAATGATTCAAATGACTCTGAGCACTATGGGACTTAACATCTACAGTCATCAGTCCTCTGTAACTTAGAACTACTTAAACCTAACTAACCTAAGGACATCACACACAACCATACCCAAGGCAGGATTCGAACCTGCGATCGTAGCAGTCGCGCGGTTCCAGACTGAGCACCTAGAACCGCTCGACCACAACGGACGGCTGTTGTGCTACAGAAGAATGTTGAAGATTAGATGGGTAGACTACATAATTAATGAGCGCATACTTAATAGAATTCAGAATTGGGAACACAACAAATCCGTGGCAAAATTTGACCGAAAGAAGGGACTGATTGATAGGAAACATTCAGTGACATCAAGGAGTAACCACTTTAGTACCAGGGGGAAGGAGGGGGGGGGGGGGGGGAGAGCTAGGTTGCAGTAGTTATTCAGAAATGAAGAGGCTAACACAGGGTAGAGTATCATGGGCAACTGCATCAAATCGTGAAGACAACAACAACATGCATGGTTTTATTGTTAGTTGGCAAAGCCATCGAATGTGACAATAAAAATATCTGGATGTGGTGACAGACTGATCTGTAGCTTTGCCTGAGGCCTAGGTTAGCTTGGAAGATGAAGCTTTGGTTGAGAGTAGGAGAAGCCAAGGAATCTGACACTAACAAAAAACTGGCTGCAGTTACAGAATGATCTGTAGGTCAGCCCATTTGAAAAAAATCAACATCACGTAATAGTCGCCCTATGGTTTACGGCGTTTGCTGCATGTTTCCAATGTCACCAGTCAAAGCTGAAGACTTGTACCGAACGTTTCTCTACATCCGATAGAAGAACCAAGAGCACTTGACAAGCTGCCCAACGCCATTCTGGACGAAACGTTAGGCAGATTACAGTGAAATGGACCACTACTATACTACCCTAAAACTGACCAGCAGATAGAAATTTATTTTGCCTGTCAACTAAGTACATGCAGTATTCTGAAATTCTACCTCACTTACTTGCCATCACAAAGTTTCCCAATTTTCCTCTCAACAGCTGAGTACAATGCAAAGTTTTAAAATTACCGTAATTGCAAATTTATTGCTTAGAACCCCTTAATACCGTTGCCATAAAATACTTGATAATGTGTCAAGTATAAAGCAAACTGAAGGTTTTTTTTTACACACAAATATCACGATTAAATATGACTCATATTTTATCGAAAATATATATCAACAATGACGAAGACAGGAGTTTAGAAACTAAAACTTAGTAACAGTGTCTTACCGCTTTCCTGTCTGTTACGATCCCCTGTTCGAAACCACTTCGGGCCACCCCCACGTCTATTTCGGCGATACATATGTTTATCAATCAAAAAACATTACACAAAATTCACAACACACGAAATGTATCCTATGTTTGGCACTTTCAAATACTATTGATACGGGTTGTCACTTGTCTGCATCTTCAAAGATGCTGACAACAAACGAGATCTGCTATTCTGCTCAACGACAGCTAACATAGTAATAAAATAATTATAGCGATACTTTTAAAAATCTGAAATATAAAAAGAGCTAGAATATACAAATTTACACAAATTCCATTACCTTTCAGTAATCCTATAAATTAAATTCTTTTTTTTTGCTAAATAAAAAATTATTCTTTAACCTATTATAAAACATAGTACTCATTCTACACACTGATTACAAATTTCATTAATATTACTGTCACTGCAACGTAGAAATAATCTTGTAAAAGGCTTTTTTTTTTTTTTTTGTAGCGAAGGGGTTTCACATATGAACTTTGATAATACCATGGAGGTATGGATAATACGCGACTTCACACAAAGTCTTTGATTTTCTGCGACGAATCCCATAACCTTTCTGTTTCCGGTGTTGGAAGCGTGATCATACAAGCGAAATGGTAGGGATTGTATTTTGTAAAAATCCTCTTCATCCTTCTGCAATATCAAATTATGTTTTTTGTACAGAATTAGTTTCATTATATCCAATAAGATCGCACTTTAATTGTTGTTTATTTTGAAGACATCTATTTTGCTCTGAAGTGGGAAAAGCGTATTTACCCAAAAATAGTGCAGTGGAGATTATCTTAATGTCAAGATCAGCATTGTGATTTTTTTTTTCTAAAGGAATTGATTTGTGCAAACATAAGGGCGCGAAACGCTCACAGTTTTAATATCCGTAATAATACATTTCAGGCGAAGCGCACGAAGAAGGTTGGAATCACCGGAAAATACGGTACCAGATATGGTGCCTCTCTTAGGAAGATGGTTAAGAAGATGGAAATTACGCAGCATTCCAAATACACTTGCACCTTTTGTGGAAAGGTAAGATGAAACATGTTGAGCTTTTTACGACAAACCCATCCATTCACAGATTGATGTAATAGAATCCAGTAGCCTATGGTGAAGCAGTAGGTTATATAACTACTCGTTTCGTGAAATTGGAAAGACAGGCAAGGTGCAGTGGCTTGCACTGTAGTTCAATGCTTCATTTATCATAGTTCCATAATTCCATTAATCTCGTGTAAGTTCCTTGTTGTTGGTCTGGTTGTGGTTTTCAATCTGAAGATTGGTTTGATAAAACTCTCCATGCTCCTGGCCTGTGCAGGCCTCATCTCTTGAGTAACTGCTGCATCCTACAGCCTTCTGAACCTGCTTGTGGTATTCATCTCTTTGTTTCCCTACGATTTTTACACTCCCAATCCCACACACACACACTTCCTTCCAGTTCTAAATTGGTTACCTTTTGATGGGTAATTTGCAAGAATGTTTGCCTATCAAAGCCTGGGGCTCCAAATGGTAGACATTGAACATGTGATTCTGACTTGATCATGTGACTGGTGGCAGGAGTTATGAGCAGTGTTTACTGTGGTACATTGACTAAAATACTTGCAACTATACAGGAAACTATAAAGGAAATAACTTGTCACCACAGTCCCATGATCAATTTACAATTGTAAGTTTGATATCTATTGTTTGGAGCTCGCATCTTCGACAGGCAGACATTCTTGCAAATTACCTTTGCTGTCTCGGAATGTTCTATGCAAGCCAATCCCTTCTTATAGTCTGGTTGTGCCACAAATTTCTTTTCTCTCAAATTCTACTCAATTCTTCGTTAATGTAATTGTCCAGTCTGCAGACTTCTTCTGTAGCACCACATTTCAGTTTCTTCTACTCTCCTCTTGTTTAAACTGTTTATTGTCCAATTTCACTTCCATGCAAATACTTTCAAATAAGATTTCCTGGCTCTAAAATTTGTTTGATGTTAACAAATTTCTCTTTTTCGGAAATGCTTTCCTTGCCATTGCACCTCTACTTCGACCATCATCAGTTATGTTGTTGCCCAAATAGCTAAACCCATCTACTTTTAAATGTTTTGTTTCTTAATGTAATTGCTTCAGTATCACCTGATTTAATACATTCCATTATCCTGGTTTTGTTTTTATTGATTTTCATCTTTTTATATCATTCTTTCAAGTCACTGTCCATTCCATTCGACTGCTCTTCCAAGCCTTTGCTGCCTCTGTCTTAAGAGAATATTGCAGTCAACATTGTCAGAAACTTTGTCAATAAATGCTATAAACATAGGTTTGCCTTTCCTTAACTTATCTTCTATGATAAGTCATAGGATCAGTATTTCCTCGGGTGTTCCTACACGTCTCCGGAATCCATACTGATCTTCCCCAAAGTCGGATTCTACCAGTTTTCCATGCTTTTGTAACGAATTTGTGTTAGTATTTTGCAACCCCTTTTTTAATCCAGGTCTCATCACCCCGATTTCCTACCTTTGTGCAGTTTCTTCAGTTTTAATCTACAGTCATAACCAATAAATTGTGGCCAGAGTTCACATCTCCCTCTGGAAATGTCTTATAATTTTAAATCTGCTTTCTAAATATGTCGTACCATCATATCTGAAACCACTTGGTGTCTCCAGGTCTCTTCTGTGTATACAACCTGTTTTGATTCTTAAACAAAGTGTTAGTGATGATTAATTTATGCTCTGTGCAATATTCTGCCAGGTAACTTCCTCGTCCATTCCTTCCCCTGAGTTCATATTCACCTACTTTTCCTTCTCATCCTTTCCTGTTATCGAATGCCTGTCCATCGCTTTAAAAAATTTTTCATCTCCCATAACTATATGAACAATTTCTTTTATTTCATCATGCACTTCTTCAATCCCTTCATCTGCGGTGTTGGTTGGCTTATTAGCATCTACTACATTGTTGGGTGTGGGCTTCATGTCTGTCTTGGCTGCAGTAAGGCATTCACTATGTTGTTCACAGTAGCTTATCCACATTCGTGTTAAATTTTCTCTTGCATTACCCCTATTTGACTTCATATTTATAACCCTGCATTCACCTGACTGGAAGTTCTGCTCCTGCTGCCATCAAACTTAACTAATTCACACTAGCCTATATCTAACTTTAATCTAGCCATTTCCCTTTTTCAATTTTCTAATTACCCGCCTGGTTAAAGGGTCTGATGTTCTACACTGTTGTGTAGAATTCCAGTTTTGTCCCTCCTGATAAATCGTCCTCAGCAGTCCGAATGAGGGACTGTTTTACATCTGGAATATTTCTGTGGCTTGGTTCTAAAAGGGCCAATGTCAAGTATATCTCAGTTTTATGTTAGAAGCTTCTGAGTATTTTCTGTAATTTTCTGACAACTATTAACAGTATATTTGGGGCTATATGTTACTATCATTATAGTAAATCAGCTTCACTAAAGCTTATTTTTAAATAATAAATTTCTAGAATTTTCAACTTCAAAATTAAGGGACTTCAGAGGACATTGGCCCTTCTCAACATCAACTCTCTTACGTTATTTGACTTCAGCTGTTTGGACATCAGGGTCAGGTACACTGAATAACCAGAAACAGGTAATTTTAAGATAAATATTTCCTTGTACTCGTTAATTAAATCACTTTGTTCATTTCTTAAGAATTTAATAACTGATAGCAACTATTACATGTTCCAAAAATCACATTTATCACCGTAAATCATGAAAACACTGGTCTCATAATCGGGGGAAACTGTTTATTCACATTTCTTAATATCAGACAAATAATTTGCATACACTACGGTTGTTAATGTAAAAGGGGAGAGAAAAAAAATATCACTCGTTTCCGTCGTCATCATCGCCATCCTTCCCTTCGTAAGATATCTGTTGATCTTTCATCTGACTGTTTATTGACTCTGGTGATTGAGGAACTGCATGTAGAATGACTGCTTACATTGATGTATGGAAGTAGATCCCTGAAATCCTTTAATTTATTTTGTGAAATGCGTATGCTGGCATCAGAAATAGGTACAAGTTTTGGCATAGACAAGTGTCGAGTTTTTTTTTCTGTTCAGATCTATCATCTTGAATGGTTCTTCTGAGGAGTAACTGTGTTTGTAGGAGATAATTCCTGGCATACCTGAATGATACTTCATGAATTTTATCCAAGCAATAGGATTCCATTCTGTGTTAATTTTCTTGTGCAGATAATGACTTCTCATCAAGTCTTTAAAGTTGTAGAAGTCCTTATCTTCCTGCCCTATTGTAGTTATGGATGGCTTTCGGGGAACCATATGTATTAATTTGGCCTAGTCTCTTGGCATTTCTACTACTTCAACAGTTGTTTCCTTTGTCTTCTGAATGGCTGTGTGAATTCAGTCAGCTTCCAAGTGAGTATTTCCAACTTCAAGAAACTTGTGGCTGATTTCCAATTGGCTTCAAATTCTTCCACTACTCTCAGAAACATGATGGCAACAAAAATATTTCTATTTTGTCTGGCACATGACTCACTGTACATGTGTACCTCAACAATTTCGTCGGCCAGCTTCATCAAATAATCCTACAGACAAGAAGCTATTTCTTGGCCACCTCTTCCACCACTTTTTCATTCCAGTTGTAACATACTGGAGAACATTCTTTGTCTCTTTACATAGATGGTAAAGTTGAAGGTCCAACATTGTCTTTTGTAAAATTCCACACCACAGCATAGAAAAGGAGTGGGTAGGCATTTGTTCAAATCAAAGGCCAAGGTTACTACATTGCAATTCTGCTCAGCTTTCTTTTTATGTCGTTATGATCATAAGCAGCCTGGGCTGCATTCCTCCTCCCTCTTCTATCCATTCACATATGTAAATAAAGTGGTTATTTTGTGTTCTCTTTCTTGCTTAGTTTTTAGTGATGTCTACATAAATTACTGCTATCCTTTACTGTCCCCACATCAGTAACTTTCCATCTTGTTCTTGCCAAGGAATATAGCATACAATTGTTCCCATTCGATGAATTGCTGCTGTTCCAAAAGTTTGGGCATATTCAAAAGCCAATTAATTGCATCATTGTGTGATGTCGGGATTTATTAAGAGCTTAAAATTTTATTTCAGGATGCAATGAAGAGGAGTTGTGTTGGTATCTGGTCGTGCAAGCGTTGCAAGAGGACAGTGGCTGGTGGAGCGTGGGTGTACAGCACAACAGCTGCAGCTACAGTGAGGTCTGCAGTCCGACGTCTCCGTGAAACTAAAGAGCAGTGAATGTATTCATAAAGGACTCAATAAAAACTTGTTATTTATTACTGTGTTCAAATAAATCTGCTCGCCCTCCCGATGCTGAAAGTTCCTACTTACCTAGACTCTTCAGTAAGCTGTAGGAAAGACGTTTTTACTTCTCAAAAGTGTAAGTTTGCAGTCCAGTATCTGGAACTGACTAGCTATGTTCTGATCTCCCTGTACACAGATAATGGCAATTGTGATGTTCAGTATCTGGAAAGAGTGTGGTGATCTGATATATTTAATATGCTGAAATGTATAGCTGACAAAGGCTGGGCTAAATTCATAACATTTTTCTATTGACTTGAACCTCCCCTCACAAGGCACACTGCACTAGCTTCTGAATTCCTGTCACGCGCAATGTTCCCAGCATCAGACAGTACACTAACCATTGTGGTGTGCACTGCATCAATTCTATACTTTCCTGAATGACTCTTTTCGTGAGCCACACATTGTCAGTTTGCAAGCCATAGGTAGGTAGCCAGCATCTGGCATGTGCGCCACTTTGCCTGCAGCTGCAGGCAACACTCGTCACTATTTTTGTATTGCTTAGATCAAGAGCAGGACGAAAATCCTTTGGCAAGTTTCCATTCCAGTTACTCATTATTTACTTTTCTGTTTCGAAGATCCATTATCATAAATGAGTAACAGCTCCAGTTCTCTTTTCGACAGGTTTAATTGTGCTTGTTTTGTCAAAACGCAGTGCAAGTTGCACAAACTCACTTTGCACTAGCTATTGCGACAGAATCCTAAAACAGTGTGTCTCATTAAACAAGCAATTGGCAACCAGAGAGGCCAGTAGTTTATGGAAAGCCTCATTACGCCAGTTTGCAGTAACATAAGAGAAGCAGCACATTTATTTTCATACTAGGAAATTCTTTCCACAAGCTGTTAACGACTCTTAAAGATTAAAGTTCTAGGTTGAAAAAAAAAAATTAAACTATAGCTTCTGCTATATAACTGAAAATAAAGTTCTGTGTGTTAACCATTCGACAAAATCCTCTTTCTTGTGTTCTATCATTCACAATTATGAGGGATTATGAAATTTCGTTCTCACATGCAAGGTCAGGAGTGAATGCACTTCGTACCATCCGTTTTCTCGAGATTGTAAGTATATAGACCACCTTCCAAGTCTAAAGAAAAATTCAATATGTTAGCTACATTTCACGCGCAGCAACACTTAGAGTAATATGCACCAATCGCAAAATCATAGTGACCCCTATTTTTCATTGCAAACTTTTCCAATTTTACTCAGTGTCTTAGTTAAATGTGAATATTACAAAAGAATAACCATTCGTGGGATGATGGATTCTTCCCCATGAAGCTGAAACACAAAGCTACAAGTAACGTTAAAATAAATTTTTTTTACAACTTGTTTCTATCAGCACAGCGTGTTGACAACTTGTGTGCAAAAAATGTGCGCACATCCTAATATGTGCAGGGCGTGTGCAAAAGTGTGCATCAAGCAGTTTTGTCATGTCACTTCACAATCGCTACTTGTGTGTAGCATAACAGAGCAGACAGTCTACAAAGTCAAGACAAATGAAGACTGTGGATCTTAGATCTTAAGTTCTATCTGGACAGACATACTGATCGATGTGTTTGGGTTACTGATGTCTTCGCAGTAGAAACAATACAGATAATTAGCTTTGAAGATGTGTTCGTCATTCAGTTGCTGTAGGTAGTGAGGCACATTTACAGCATCACCCTGGCTTGATACGAGGTCAGAAGAATAAGTCCATGGAGCAGCCAGACCACGACAACAAAAACTAAATGGCGGTATTGGAAAAACAATCTAAGTTAACCTAGGCTACATCATACCAGCAGAGCCACCGTCCCAGTGTTCCCTACTCAGGATTTGTGATTGGCTGGTACAGAGACGTCACTACGGAAGCAAAACGAAACAGCAGCTGACACAGTAGGTACAGCCGATTCTGGCACTCCATCTTCGCTTCTACAACCTGGCGGCATGACACTGATACCAAATTCATTGAATAATTAATTTAATTGATCATGAGAGTCCCTTCGCATGGTATTTCATTTCCCCCAGCAGTTGTATTACTCATCAGGTAGCTCAAATGGGAATCCATGGAGGGAAGACTATTCCTTTCGAGGAAAACTATTGAGAACCAAGATCCGAAGCTGACCGCCAAAGGATTCTGCCGTCGCCATCATACATTTCGCATAAGACCACAAAGATAAGAAAGGAGAAATTAGTGCTTATAAGGAGTAAAAAGTCTTCTTCTCCCTCTCTGTTTGTGAGTGGAATAGGAAAGGGAATGACTACTGTAAAGGTACAGGATGCCCTCTGCCACATTCCATATGATGGCTTGTGAAGTAAAGATATAGATGTAAATGTAAATTTAGTCTACCAGCTAAGGTATCACTCCATCTATTTATGGGCACACACAAATCGCAGAAGAACATTTTCTTGCTTTTTGAGAAAATAAAAGATGGAACGTCTGGTGCTGACTCTCTCTCTCTGTAAAAATCTTCATATTAGCTCCTAATTTTCTCATTGCAGTCACTTTGGAGATAATTTTGGGAAGTTGTAATATGTTTGCCCACAACATTTAGTAGAAGAGGTATAGAGCTCACGTAACTCCCCTTTTGTCAGAATTTTACTTACTTGCCACGTTCTCAAGAATCTTAGTCTTCAATATGTACACCATGTGATCAAAAGTATCTGCACACCCTCAAAAGCATATATTTGTGCATTGTGCTGCCAGGTACTTGTGGTCAGGTGCTTGGGTATCACCTGTGTCATACATCTGTACACGAGATTTCCACACTTGTAAACATCCCTAGGTCTACTGTTTCCGATGTGATAGTGAAGTGGAAACGTGAAGGGACACGTACAGCACAAAAGCGTACAGGCCAACCTCATCTATTGACTGACAGAGACCACCGACAGTTGAAGAGCGTCATAATGTGTAATAAGCAGACATCTATCCAGACCATCACACAGGAATTCCAAACTGCATCAGGATCCACTACAAGTACTATGACAGGCAGAAGGTGAGAAAACTTGGATTTCATGGTCGAGCGGCTGCTCATAAGCCATACATGTGGATTTCTTCATTTTATATGAGTTATTTACAAAGACAAGAAGCTGAACCAGACATGCATTTTCACATCGCTAAAGTATGCCTCACTTAGTGTAAGAAGTGTAAACATTGGACGGTTGAACAGTGGAAAAACTTGTGGAATCACTGTACACAACAGGGTGTGTGGGTATGGTGAATCCCCGGCGAATGTCATCTGCCACCGTGTGTAGTGCTGACAGTAAAATTTGGAGGTGGTGGTGGTACGGTGTGGTCATGTTTTTCGTGAAGGGCGCTTGCACCCCTTGTTGTTTTGTGCAACACTATCACAGCACAAGCTTACATTAAAGTTTTAAGCACCTTCTTGCTTCCCACTTTGAAGAACAATTCAGGGATGGCAATTGCATCTTTCAACACGATCGAGCACCTATTTATAATGCATGACCTGTGGCGGAGTGATTACATGACAATAACATCCCTTTGATGGGCTGGCCTGCACAGAGACCTGACCTGAATCCTATTGAACACCTTTGAGATGTTTTGGAATGCCAACTTCATTCCAGGCTTCACCGACTGACATCAATACCTCTCCTCAGTGCAGCACTCCGTGAAGAATGGGCTGCTATTCCCCAAGAAACCTTCCAGCACCGTAATGAATGCATGCCTGCGAGAGGGGAAGCTGTCATCAAGGCTAAGGGTGGGCCGACACCATATTAAATTCCAGCATTACTGATGGAGGGCGCCATGAACTTGTAAGTCATTTTCAGCCAGGTATCTGGAAACTGTTGATCACAAATGAAATGTGTCAATGTGATGTGCACCAATGACCACACTTCAGGTAAGCAACAGTTTTAAGAACTTCATGTGATACCTAAGAATATGAGGTTGTTGTACGGGCAATAAAACTACAGTTCTAGCCTTTTCAATTAAGCGAGCACCGATTAGAACACAGCAGGATGGCAGACAGATGGACGGCCAGAACTGAGGTAGTGTACTGAAGGTTTACAATAAGAGCTGAGACGGGCGTGGTAGGCCAGCATGGTTACTTGCAAGAACATGAAAGCGGAAGGACACAGAAAAGTCAGAGGTAGCTTACAAATATGACACAGCATCCACAGGCAGACACCCGTTGGGGATGAAGAAGGTGGACTGGTCCAACCAGAGGCTGCCAAATGGTAAAAAAAGTAGTTCGTTTGCAAAAAAACTTTTAAATTAGAGCAGAGGACCGGAGTTAAAATTGCAGAAGAGTGTAAATCAAAAGTGTATTTGCGCAGAAAGCAAGAGGGTAAGTATAAGTAAGGTAAAACGTGTCTGTTTTGAGGTCAGAGATGGTGGTTGACATCACAAGCGGTTTAGTGGGGGAGAAGGAGTGCACAGCTTGCCATTGTTGAGGACTAGTGGTTAGACCGGGGAGCAGTAAAGATGCATAAGACCGTGACAAAGTAATGTTCGCGTAGGTGGTGAAGTTACTTTGACTGTGAATGAATGTTTATCTTATTATATGACAATTAATGAGATATAGATACAAATAGTTAATTGAGCAAAGCTTAGTGCATGCAACAACACAACAGACAGCTACTATACTCGCTCCTGCTGTTGCAATTCTGTTTTTGTTTTCTGCCAGTGATCATTATGACCAATTGGTTATGACCATGCTTATTTTTATTTGGGGTATCAAGTGTAAGTAAAGACTGAGTTTGGTGGCATCCAGTAATACAAGATCTTGGCCTTGTGCACTAAAAGACCTGTGTGGCAGCTGAGTGAATGATAATGAAACAATCACAATTGGGATTAGGATTAGCCTGATTAAGACAACAACCAAAGGCAATTGGTATCTGACAGTGGTCTTAAACCCACTTAGAGGGGCATATCTGTCTGGCTACATTCTGGCGTGCAAATTAAGATTTTGCAACTTGTTTGTAATAAAGGATTTTGAGGCCAATGAGTCTCTAGAATATGATTGCTTTTATCAGAGCTGTGTTGCATTATTTAGTAGAACCAGAATTCCTCTCCAAAACCTTAGTTCTATGTATTTACCAAGTCCAGAATTCACAGGGTGCCGAATAACATATGGGCGGCTGAACTGCAGGTTAGGTTACAGGTCAACAGTGTGCGATTTGTAGGAGGGGATTCCCCCCCCCCCCCCTGCATCAGACCATCCCCTCCTCTGGTTTTAGTTTATGCATCCCAACCTGGGATGTTTATTTCCCACACACTGGAGTAAATCTTTATATATAATTTAAATTTGTGGAGCCGAACACTGAAAGTTTGTAGTAAGTCTTACTATTAATATGTTTCAGTTCATCAGAATAAGTACAGCTTTTCACAAATGTGCCTCTACTTTTTGAATTCCTCTCGTATACCTGTATGTAGATGATTTTGTAAATAAACTTTACCTATAATGTACTTTTAAAGATATAACAAGGGATGGCTTTTCTGATAGTGCATACGCGTGGATAGTGAGTTTCGGCATTAACATCTATTTATAAATAGCTGTTTAACCATGCGTAACGCCACGGTCCAAGCTAGTAACATATATAATTCTACTAATCCCCTAAGACATCCCCCCCCCCCCAATTGGTAAAAGCACAAATCACACCCTGCAGGTCAATAAAGTGCGGAAGCTGACTACACTGCCACCGCGCAGGTGACTGCACAAAGAAATTTAGAAGGAAAATACTTACAATTCATTGATATCGAATGATGGTCTATAATATCACCCCTACATGTCCTGATCTCCATCATCATATCCTATAATTACCACATTAGAAATACAACAGGGTAATGGCGTCATAGGCTTTGTGGAGCACAGAGTGAGTAACACACTCTCTCTCTCTCTCTCTCTCTCTCTCTCTCTCTCTCTCTCTCTCTCTCTGTGTGTGTGTGTGTGTGTGTGTGTGTGTGTGTGTGTGTGACACGTGCACACACTATTTTTATAACCTCCAAAGGAGGAAAACCATGAACTACATAAAATAAATATGGCCTGCATGTTGACATCAAGCATATTAAGTTACATGTATTGGTCCATTGAAGCAGGTGATCAGTGATCAAAGTCCCTTGCACAGACGTGTAAAGTTTTGTACCCATATTGTAAGAGGACCATATCCCACAGATTATCAATCACAAGAGAGGGTTCCTGTGTTGTTCTTTCATAAGCACTTTGATTTTTTGTACTTTATTCTTCTGCTGTAACACACCACCCCCTCCATTACTTTTCAAGGGTCATATACATGTGGACATAATGCAAACCCTTTTACTCTGCCTACATCATGTTTCTTAGTGTAGGCAATAACTGTCAGCAGAGAGGTGGCACAAAAACTATATTCTTTAGCTGAAACACTTTATAAATTCAGTGAGATTTTGTCATAATTGGCCACCTCTCCCTATGTGGATGGGAGTCACAAAGTATTCTCACATTCGTGGATCTTGAGCAAAACCCCAGATGGTCTCTCTATGCACCTTGTATCTGTTCTTCAGTCTTTAACCAACCCTCCATACATTGTCTCTGATAATCAATTTGGAACTTAGCAGAAGTAGATGTGCACTATACCCACTGCATTAGATATCTTGTTAGGGAAGAGAACAGTCGAGTTCCACATAATCGATACATTTCGATATTTTGCTTTCGGGAAGAGCATAACACATGTTCCAATCTTGCACAACTGACCCATTCCTGTGATATAGACCAGTATTCTCATTCCAATACCATAATTAACGTCTCGTGAAGACTGTTCTGTACCAACCTCACTCATTCAATTACACACCATTTCTCTAGATGTATGCATACTGAGGAGGTTGGTGTATAGCAGATACAAGCCTGATACATTTGTGTGTGTTGTGGTGATATAATGGACAATTAATAAGAAGAAGAAATGTATGATGGAGCTCCTTACGGAAGAGTTTTAAACATTTTACATAAGTCACTTGTGATATCAATTCTGTATTATTGTTGTAGTGTTTGGGTTCCATACCAGGAAGATATTGGAAAGAGAGAAATTATTGTAAAATGTAAACACACTCTCCTAAGGCTACATGGTTCTGTACTTAAACATTCTGTAATGTTAAAGAATTGTTGTTTCTGTTATATTAGTCACGTGGAATGCAACACTGTTAATACTCCAATGCAGGAAATATATTTCCAACACCTGATATACATTCACCCTGCAAGTTTTCTATCCCACTCACTATGGCAAGAACATGTATAATGAAAATACTACTACCTTCTTCTTCTTTGTAATACATGGCACTATATAGCTTTCTGGAGGTGTATAGCACTCGCTGTCCACATCTGATTACCCAAGTGTTTGTCAAAACAGGAACATATGTAAGCATCCCTTTGAAGACAGCTGTAGACACTTCACAAAACAGGAGTGTCCACAACTTAGCAAGAAGGTGTAGAATAGAGGGCAACACTTGGTCATGGAAGTGTTGAAATAATCACCCTGGTTCATGTTCATAATAACCTGAATGACTGAACCCAAGAAATGCTAAGAAAAACACCTCCAAAACATTGCAGGACCACTTCCTTACTGAGTTACATCCTCTACACTTGGTGTTGTATGCACCTCATTGAGCCATCAGAGTAATCTATACCACACATCATTTGAAAAGGAGCAAAATTGTGACTCACTGGACCACACTAAATGCCTCCTCAGCTACTGTCCATTTGCTGCTGAAGTGCCACAACTATTTTCTTGCACTATTGAGTAAAACAGTGGTACTGTCATTGCTGCTGCAAAAGGGCCATGAAAACCAGCAAGCACTGATCTGACCAAAATACTGTGACTTCAGATGCAGAAGTGCAATGGTCAGTTTCCACCCAGCAGACGAAGCCAAGTGTCAGCAACTCAATAAAGCCACTGCAGCAGAAAGAGGGTAATTGTGGCAGGAGCAAGCTGGTTACTACACCTCCAAGCTACAGGTTTGTTTTGGTGTATGCGGTTGGAAGCAGCATTTTGGCAAAACAAATAGACCTTTATAAAAACTCATCATTTTTAGCCAAATGTATCTCAGTATGGCAGCACCACCTACGAAGGTCTACACTGGGCAAGGGGGCAACATGATCCTGCAAGTAGCCGCTGAGACTTGGCCTCCACCTGTATCAGGCCTGCTTCTTGTTCTAGGTCCACTACTGTGGACCTAGTGCCTTCTAGCTGGTGGGCCACCACTGGGCTCACTCCAGTTGCAGCCAGTCTTCTGCCCTGGAGGGCAGCTGCTGAAGACCAGAGTGGTCCAGTGACTCAGCCAGCTATTCCTGGGTGGACATAAGATGCTGTATAACTCTGCTCACAAGGGAAGATACCACTGCTGAGGGCCATCATCTGCTAAGAGTATCACGGTGAGATTCCGTGCTGCCAGTGCATCCTACCTTAAGCTGCAGAGCTGAGCTGAAGCACTATTGCTGTGAACTCTATGCATCAGTGTTCCTGGCCAGGTGCTGACGTTAAACTGCTCGCAGGTTGCCTGTTGATCAGTGCTGCCAGACTCACTGTTATCAGCACTGTTGCCACTGAGTGTTGCTATGAGTGTTGTGTGTGTTCTCCAGTGTAATATATGACTAATAATGATGTTTCCTGACAGCAAGCCATCTCCTCAACTCAACCCTGGCACTGTTGATGTAATTCACCCCAGACCTCTACACTGTATTGTTTGACCCAACAAAGATGTGAAACTTGTACCCAATTCCAGTGTCCACTGCATGTAATTTCCTGCAAAGTGTTCACTCGGAAATTAGTTTAAATGAACCCATGTTCACTGACAGCAGCTATTCCTGTTCGGTCTGAAACCAATAGTCACTGACAAGATGTCATGCTCATCACAGGTCCCTGATGGTTAGGAAACAAAAATTGCTGTGCTGGCACTTTTAGCCATGCCACAAGAGATAAGTCACTTTAAATTTGCAACATCACTTTTGTTCCTCAGTTAGTTATTAGCATCATTGGACTGCCACCTCGTGGCTTAATTTCGAAGCATGATCACGGTGTTTTGGTTTTACCTGTTAGTGTTTCATGGCTCCAAAAAATGTCTATAAATTGGATGTTAACAGCAACTGAACTGTTTATTGAGGTATACGAGAGGCAGCCTTGTTTGTGGAAACACAAAAACGAGTGTTATAAAGTTTAAGATATCAAGCATTACGTGCAATTGTGTATGGTATGTGGAAAAACCAGTATCAATTACCCACCAGCTACAGCACTCCTGAAACAATGCTGAATATCTGTACATTAGTTCTATTTCCTTGTGTATACAAGTAGCAATCCCCAAATACTGGACTATGCCAATCTGTAAACCAGCTCATATAGGGTTCCAACATTTTGTGTGTAGTCTCCTCTACGCAGTATGTATTGTCCCGCATATCTTTTGTAAATCAGTTAAGAAATAAAAATAGTATTCAGCTAATTTGACCTTTAAAAAGTGTAGATTCTTTAATCTTAAGCTATCCATTCATATTATTCTCCTGCAGTCCTCTGCCAGTAATAGCCTGAGACTTTCTTCACTTCTGTATCGCAGTAGTAGGGTGGTCTATGTTTTTCTGTCGGGCTTCACTCTAGTGCTGCCTTTGTCCATATTCAGTCATTTTTTCTGATTATGTCTTGCCCATTTCCGTGTTAGAGGCTTTATTCTTTCCACAGCATCTTGAACTCCTGTCAATGTTCTTTATCTTCTCTCCTTTTGTGATCTTTTTTAGAGAGATCTAGGATTGACCTCTCCAGAGTTCTGTGAGTTTTTTGCAGATATCTTTTAAAAATTTCACATTATTTGAAAGCAATATTTTTCAAGTTTACTGGCATACTAAATTTTAAAAGTATTGTGTTTCTTCCGTAGGCCTTCCTACCTAGTTTGATCCAGTGGAAAACTTCAGGTTTTAAATCTCCTAGGATGTCGATTAATTGTTGCAGATGAAAATATTTATTAATGCTTTTAGAGAGACATTACTCAGTATTGTCTTGCAGTTATCCACTTGCTGTACATAATACCATTTTGCACAGATTTACCTTAATGCCCACTTTTTCACAACTACCTGGTAAGTCTTTATAGAAGGTTGCAATTCTATTATATTGTTGGTTGGGGCAACTACAAGGGCTGTTCGGGAAGTAAGGAGCAATGGGTCACAAAATGGAAACCACAGTGAAAGACAAAACTGTTTTATTTGCAACAGTCAGCTATGCCTTCCAGCTACTTCTCTATATAGTTGCTGCTCGGACTTAGATATCTGCTGTAGGGTTGTACCAACTTTCCAATATCTTTATCATAGATGGCAGCCTCATGTGCTTTCTGAAAATTATGCTGGACTGCAGCATGTTGTGCGCCAAAATGTTGTCTTCATAGCCAGTGGTCTTCATAGCCAGTGGTTCATTTGAGCAGAGATGAAACTCAAAGGGAGCCAAGTCCAGGCTGTAAGGTGGGTGTTCAAACACTTCCCGTCAAGAATGTGGCAGTAGCGTCCTCATATCCCTTGCAGTGTGTGGCCAAGAGCTGTCATCAAGAAGGAAATGCACGACAGTTAGATTATGTAGGGTTGCATGATATCAGGTGAAATCTCTCGGCAAGCTCCCATACTTGGCTGGAGACATCTTTACAAACTCACTGTGCCCTCGGAACTGAGAACAGTGACGTGACACTATCTACAGGTATACTAGAAACACTGCTTAACACATTTACACAAAGCTTCATCGGATTTTCCATTCCAAGTGTGATCATTCCTTACTTGCTGAATAGCCCTCGTATATTGTCTGCAAATCTGAAGTTAGTGACTTGTTCCATGTTTATTCTAATTCGTCTTTCTTTCCAAATGACTTTGGGCATAGCCATCTCAATGACTGCTATAAATAGTTTTGGGGATTGTGACAAAGCAACCTGGGATCATTTTACTTCTCTTGTTTTGCCATCTGCCTCCTTAATTCATTTTTTTTTTTAATTTTTGACTAATTACGAATAACATACATAAGTATAATCTGCATTTTCATAAAAGAGAAAGGTTGCCACCAGTCTTAAAGAATATAGCACCAGATATAATTTTGTGCTTTGTTTTGTGTATGTAATAAATTTCCTGATTTATTTTGGCTATTCCCAGTTAACATCTTTTGTTACAGGATGAAATCAGTAATTGCTTCGTAACTTAAATTCTATTGTTGACTTAGAAACAAATATAAATTGTCTACCAATTATAAACCTTTGGAGGAACAACCACTAGAATTCTTAAAATATCTATTTGGCTCTATTCGAATATATGTTAGCAAAGCCAGCCCTCAATTAATTTCAAAGTAATTAACATGTTTGTGAAAAGTATTCTTTTTATAACTATATCTGTTAATTTTATCATTTAAACAAATAATCTGGCTTAACCCCTGCAGTGGAAGAAACTGTTAAAAAGAAGGAATTTTTCAATGTATTCGGTTAATTGAATGAGTTATGTTTTAATTGTAAATTATGTAACTTAAACATCAAAAATGTATAGTTTCGGTACCTATTATTTAGATGATATATATACAGGCCCAATTTTTGGTCCCGAGACAGTCAGTCCACAGGCCGATTTTCAGATGATATGGTTAGGTCAACAACAACACGTTAACTTATCTGTGCAATAGGTGTAACACAAATAAACCGCATGTTAAAACAATGACAGTGTCTGTTCAATATGTACTGTATTATTCTGCAAGAACTGTGTAGTTAGGTTTTTACTGCTCATAGATGTTGAACAGTAAACTATTGTAGCAGTATGCTGACGTTTGCCTGAAATCTATTAATGAGGCTTATCAAAAGTTAACACATACTGAACTGGCCGCATTAACTGTGTAATACTGGGGGGTTGTGAACAGTGAAAGTAAAGAACTGTGAAACAACTGTGCACCTGTTGGCTACATCATTTACAATAGTCAGTGCTGAACTTCCACCCCCCTTTATTCAGTCAGTATAGCAATGCACTACTTCATCACCGTGGACTAGCAACAAATAATAAAGCAGGCGAATGTCACAGGATATACGGTTACTCTGCTTACAGTTCAAATTGAAAATTCCCTCATGTGCTTTCCTATGCTGATAAAAGCCATCAAGATATTATAGATGTTATATAATATATTTATGTACATTGTTCACACACCTTTCTCAGTCAGTGCATGAATAACTGCAGTGCAGCTGATACAATCAAAAGCCTTTCCAAAATCTACAAAAGCTATGAATACTGGTATTTCGTGTTCATTGTATCAACTAATTACTTATGGTCAATTGGGCTATAACCAACAAGGAATACAGTTGTTTCTATGGGTTGTGTTTTTTTTTTCACAATAGTATTTCGAGTCATCAAATTTTTAGTGAAAGCTTCGGCTTCATAGAAAACAGGGAGTAAATCAATTCCCCCTCCCCCCCTCGGCAAGTTCCGTAGGACCAAATTGAGGAGCAAATCTCCAAGGTCATGGAACGTGTCAGTACATGAAATTACAACATAAACGTAATAACAGATAAAAATAAATGTTCATGAACCTTAAAAAAATTTAGTCCATAAGTTTAAGTAAACACTATCAGCAATACAATATAAAAATCAGCTTAATTTTTCAAGGAACTCCTCGACAGAATATAAGGAGTGACCTATGAGGAAACACTTCAGTTTCGATTTGAAAGCATGTGGATTACTGCTCAGATTTTTAAATTTGAATGGCAGCTTATTGAAAATGGATGCAGCAGTATACTGCACACCTTTTTGCACAAGAGTTAAGGAAGTTCGATCCAAATGCAGGTCTGATTTCTGCTGAGTATTAACCGAGTGAAAGCTGCTTATTCTTGGGAATAAACTAATATTGGTAACAAGAAATGACAATAAGGAATATACGTATTGAGAGGCCAATGTCAAAACGCCCAGACTCGTGAACAGAGGTCGACAAGAGGTTCGTAAACTAACACCACTTCTTGCCCAAACCGTCCGTTTCTGAGGCAAAAATATCCTTTTAGAATGAGAAGAGTTACCCCAAAATATAATACCATACGACAATAATGGATGAAAATAAGCAAAGTAGACTAACTTTCATGTCGAACGATCACTCACTTCTGATACTGTTCGAATAATAAAAATGGCAGTATTAAGTCTTTGAACAAGATCCTGATGTGGGTTTTCCATGACAGCTTACTATCTATCTGAACACCTAGAAATTTGAACTGTTCAGTTTCACTAATCATATGCCCATTCTGTGACATTAAAATGTCAGATTTTGTTGAATTGTGTGTTAGAAACTGTAAAAACTGAGTCTTACTGTGATTTAGCATTAGTTTATTTTCTACAAGCCATGAACTGAGGTCACGTACTGCACTATTTGAAACCGAGCCAATGTTGCACACAACATCCTTTACTACCAAACAGAAATATTTTAGAATTACCGGTAATACTAGAGGGCAGATCATTTATATAAATAAGGAACAGGAGTGGCCCCAACACTGATCCCTGGGGCACCCCCCACTTGACAGTACACCACTCAGAACCCTCATCATAGCCGTTTCCAACATTGTGAACCTTTTGCTGCCTGTTGCTAAAGTAAGAGGTGAACCAATTATGAGCTACTCCCCGAATTCCGTAATGGTCCAACTTCTGGAGCAATGTTTTGTGATCAACACAATCAAATGCCTTAGTTAAATCAAAAAATATGCCAAGCATTTGAAACCTTTTGTTTAACCCATCCAGTACCTCACAGAGAAAAGAGAATATAGCATTTTCAGTTGTTAAATGACTTCTAAAGCTGAACTGTACATTTGATAGCAAATTGTGTGATATAAAATGATCAGTTATCCTTACATACATAGCCTTTTCAATAACTTTTGCAAACACTGATGGCATAGAAATAGGTCTAAAATTATCTACATTATCCCTTTCTCCCTTTTTATAAAGCGGCTTTACTACTGAGTACTTTAATCGTTCAGGAAACTGACCATTCTTAAAGAAAAAATTACAAATATAGGTAAATAGAGGGCTTACATGTGCAGCACAGTAGTTGAATATTCTGCTAGACACTCCATCATAAACATGAGAGTCCTTAGTCTTCAGTGATTTAATTATGACTCAATCTCCCTCTGTCTGTATCACAAGGGTGTATTTCAGACATCAATCTCGGAAAGGTGTTTGGCAAGAAAGTTATATGATTTCCTGTAGAAACTAAATTTTTCTCAGAAAATAATTGTTAAATGCTGTACATATATTAGATTTATCAGTAACAGAAATATTTTTACTGCAAATTGACTTTATATCGTCAACCTTGTGCTTCTGACCAGACGCTTCCTTCACAACGGACCTAATGGTTTTAATTTTATCCTGTGAATTAGCTGTTCTATTTGCATACCACATACTCTTTGCCTTCCTGATAACATTTTTAAGCACCTTACAATATTGTTTGTAATGGGCTACTGTAGCTTGATTGTGACTACTACTAACATTTTGATAAAATTCCTGATTTGTTCTACATGATATCCTTATCCCACTAGTCAGCCACCTGGACTGCCCATTACTGCTAGTACCCTGATTAGAATGTTCTAATGAAAAGCAACTCTCAAAGAGCATGAGAAATGTGTTAAGGAAAGCATTGTACTTATCATCTATGTTATTGGCACTATAAACATCATGCCACTCTTGTTCCTTGACAAGGTTTAAAAAACTCTCTATTGCTGTTGAATTAACTTTCCTATGTAGTTTGTAATTAAATACGACATTGGTTTGGGTACAAAAGCCTTTTAGTGTTAAAATTTGTGCACCATTGTCTGAAAGGCCATTCATGCTTTTACTAACAGAATGCCCATCTAGTAATGAAGAATGAATAAAAATATTGTCTATGGCTGTGCTGCTGTTCCCCTGCACCCTAGCTGGAAAAAACACAGTTTGTATCAGATCATATGAATTTAGGAGATCTACCAACATCATTTTTCTTGCACCATCATATACAAAATTTATATTGAAGTCACCACATATAACTAGTTTCTGGTACTTCCTACAAAGTGAATCAAGAACCCTCTCTAGCTTGAGCAGAAATGCTCTGAAGTCAGAGTTAGGGGACCGATAAACAACAACAATTAGAAGTTTAGTTTCACTAATTTCAACTACCGCTGCACAACATTCAAATATCTGCTCAGTGCAGTGTCGTGATATGTCTATGGACTCAAATGGGCCTAGCGGTTCTAGGGGCTATAGTATGGAACCCCGCAACCGCTACGGTTGCAGGTTCAAATCCTGCCTCGGGCATGGCTGTGTGTGATGTCCTTAGTTTAGTTAGGTTTAAGTAGTTCTAAGTTCTAGGGGACTGATGACCTCAGCAGTTAAGTCCCATAGTGCTCAGAGCCATTTGAACCATTTTGACTCAAATTGAATACTGTTTTTTCGTACAAAGCCACTCCCCCACCTCGCAAGGAACTCCTTGAGAAACAGCCAGCTAATCTGTAGCCTGGTAAAGGAAGCCTCTGAATTGTCAGATTATTTAAGTGGTGCTCTGATGTACCAATAATTTCATAGTCACCATCTATAAGCAGTTCACTAACTTTATCTCTAATACCTCTTATATTTTGATGAAATATGCTAATTCCTTCTCTACTTGGAAACATTACATCCTCGGAAGGTGAGCCCTTAGTTAGAAGGACTTCCTTTAAGCAGGTATACCTATCAGCTGATTTCAATCTAGAAAAGGTGTACCTCTAACACCAACTACTACAGGACAGTAATTCTTCAAATCATGAATACCTAATTTTTTGTGATGATGAATATCTTTGCTTTCTACATCTATACTCTGCAGTTCATCATGAGATACATGGCAGAGGATATGTCCCATTGTACCAGTTGTTAGGGCTTCTTCCTGTTTCATTCATGTATGGAGCACAAGTAGAATGGTTGTTTGAATGCCTCTGAGCCTGAAGTAATTATTCTAATCTTATCTTTACAATCCATATGTGAGCAATACATAGATGGTTTTAGTATATTCCCATAGCCACCATTTAAAGCCGATTCTTGAAACTTTGTCACAGGGGGTGGGGATTCTGCCTTTTTCTACATGAACAGTATTCAGCCAGTTCTTTTTCTGTTTCTTCACAAGTACAGTTAATTACTTCAACTGCCAGACCATTATGTATTTCAATAGCCTTTCTTACTTCTTTTGGAAGGATGTCTGTGTTTTTTTGTTATTTTCACTTAACTTTATTACATCTCCTTTTATTCTCTAGTGCTATTTTTAAGGCATTTTCATTTTACCTTTTTATATCAGCTTTTATTTTCTTCTTTGCGTACTTCAGTAGTTCTGTGTCTTCTATCATGGCAACAGACTGTAACATCGAAAATGTAGGATGCATGGCACCTGCTACCAATATATAATTTTTTTTCTGAATTGTATGTAAATATTTGTAATTTAAATGCTTTCTTGTAATAAGTAAGGACATTGCTTCACTGTATGTGCAAATTTAGGTAAAAGTCTGTTGACACTTCATTGTATTTATCTGTGTCTTACTGTGAAACTTATAAGCTCTGGGAAAAAGCCGCATTGACTAGCAACGATAGCAGTGCTTGTGCATTGTAAAATCTTTGGGGTAGGGAATTGTTGCACGGAGAGACAGAGAGAGGGGGGGGGGGGGAGGGAAAGAGAGAGTGTGAGAGAGAGAGAGAGAGAGAGAGAGAGAGAGAGAGAGGTTCCTGTGCTTGTAGTGTGCGGAAGTGTGGTGTTAACGCTCTCGCAGTATAGAGTACCATTTTTGGCATCATCATGTATGCACACAGGACTTGTACAGGATTTTGGATGTAAATTGCCCTAGTGGGATGGCGACTGTTATTTATTTCCTTTTCGTTCATTAGTGTAACTTTTGGGTTCATGATCAGGGGTACCCCTTTTCTGTCCTGTGTTTCTCGTGAGTGAATGCACAAAATAACTTTCATTTTCCAAATTATAGCCCTGTTCGGTTTAATTACTTTTTATTTTTAGTATACTTTCCTCCTACTTATTGGTATCACTTCTTTGGGAAAGATAGCCTTAACCAATTAGAAAAAAATCCATTAGCCATACACGCGATCCACAGTCATATTTTATATCGTAAGCAGGATAGGCCGATTGGTAAGAGGGAGGTTACAAGATGTTTTAATTTTCATTTCTCATCACTCTTAAGACAACACTCCTGGTTTCAGACTGACTTCCCTGGTTGTTTAGTAACTTTGATTCCTATAATTCCATAGTTTTCATTACTGTTACCACCAGTTTTCTTCTGTTGTCTGTTACAATCTCATCTTAAGTCCATGCAAGTTCCTTTTCATTTGATTTGTCTGTGGTGGTGACAGTTTTTTCACTGATATTAGTTTCCTTCTCTCATTGCATGTTCATTTCTATTTACACTCTTATCAGTATGTGGTCACTACCAGTATTAAATTGTTTTAAAACTTAAACATCTTTCAATAGTTTGTTTTTGTTTACAATAAAAAAATCTATTCCATTCAGAGTCTCGTGATTTGGTCTTCTCCCGAGTCCATTTTTCTATTAAGGCATTTCATAAAAAAAGATGTTCATAATGAATAAATTACTCTTCTCAGCAAACCGAACAAACCTTCCACTTCTCATTTCTATTGATTCCCTGGCAAACTAGAGAAACATATATATTTTAAATACTAACTTTAAATTCCCAACCCAAATTATCAGTTTACAGTGACAATCCCCTCCTTTATTGTGTATGTATTTTACTTCCTCATAAAATGCTTCTAAGTCATTGGCAGAATGGCTTGCACTAGGAGCATTCAGTTGCACTGTTTTTATCTTTTATCTCTTTGATATTTTCATAATAATCCAGGTCCCATTTGAAGTTCCTTCTATTACTGATACCTTATCAGTTACACTCTTATTTATTTAGGAACCCCACACCATTTATTCACTCATCCAATTCTTCTAAACAGTACAGAATGTTTCCTGACTTACACATTGTTCCCCTTTAACACATACTTCATTCAGACTAACAGACCATTTGATTTTCTCCACTTCCTCCTCAATTTTACTTAGTCCACGTTCATCCGCAAGTGATTGGCAATTATAAGTGCAGATGTACAAATGCCTGATATTTCCAGCTTTAGTAGGTTTCTGTATGGGCAATGCTAAGCGCTTCCCTCCCTGAGATTCAAAGTTATCAGTTAAGAATAAAGCTTCCTTATAATATGGTTTTGAAAAAGGATGCTAACTTCCAGTGCAGGAAAGGGTAAGAATTCCTCTTAATGGTAAGCAAAACACAATGGTCACCTTCCATAAGTTTCTATCCTGCCATTACATTCTTTTGATAAAGAATATGTTGTGTAAAAATGCACAGTCTCACAGTGATACTAAGTTCTAGCTGTGACAGATAGTTCAAACTACAAGATGTAAGTATATGTAATGAAAAATTTGCCTTCTACAATGCAAGGAAAAGACAGACATGTTAAGTTGCAGATAGGCACAATTAAAAGACACACATCACTTTGAGCCAAAGCCTTTGTCAGAAAAAGAAAGAGAGGCGCACACACACCATTCATACACAAGCCAGCACACCTCACACACATATGATCACATACACTGGCAGCTCAGACCACAATGCCAATTCTTCCTCCAATATTTGTGCAGTCCAAGTTGACACTCTGCACAGAACCTGATGGAAGCGACTGTAAATTGCAGAATCATTTACAGTTGTTCCCATCAGCCACCACACCAAGTGTCAGAAGCCCCAACTTGGGCTGCATGAACAGTACTACTGCTACTTCACTTCAAGGAGCCTGCACGAACACTTGCAGTAGAAAAACAATGTTCCTATCTTTCTGAACAATAGCTTTCTTTTTTTAGGTGTGCAAGAGGAATTAGTTTGGGGTAGCTGGAAGGCAAGAAAAATACGGAGTTGGAAGGTTACTCCAACCCTACGTTAAGAGAGCACCCCTCTCTCTCATCTTGTGGTCTCAGTGATATGACCTGCCCCCACTTCCATCTCTTTGAACATCCCACAACCAATTCCTAAGTCTTCTCTAAGTTTTCAGCTCAGCTTTCTTGGATAATTATAAAGTGGTAACTACTGACAGACATATGGAAGATGCCTCAAGTCCACATAGGAAATGGAAAAAAAAGCATGTTGTCCTTACTTGTATCCTTCCCCATCACACACACTGTGGTGCCACAGTCTTGGCACATACTGAAAACTGAAAAATATGAATCTTTACCTGCACCCCTTTAAACACTACCATCTTTTACCATTGATGCATATAGTCCTTTAAGACCACAATACAGTGGAGTTAAGAATTGTACTGGACACTGAGAACCTGCTCTACCAAGTGAATCATTTCTTTAAATCACTGAAGGAAAATGTTTGGTGCCAGATAAATAATGAGACGAGTAAAGGTAATACCTCACCATATGGCTGACCAACACATGCATGAAACTGAGAATATAGTTAGCTTTTAAATTAATATTTTTTCAGAGCTAACACAGTACACATACACCTGCACAGATAAATTGTTGTGACTATAATATAGCAATAGCTCTCTCTCACTCTCTCCTCTCTCTCACTCTCTCCTCTCTCTCTCTCTCTCTCTCTCTCTCTCTCTCTCTCTCTCTCTCTCACCTCTGAAGAGGGATTTATCTGAAAGCTAGCAACATTCTCAGTCTTTTTTACATGACAGTCAACAAATCCAATGCCTCAATTATACTGCAAGTTGTTATCTTTAATTCTTCCCTTATTTACAGAAGGAACACAACTAGAAGCTGCAGATTTCTCATATTATTTAGGAAGGATCACAAGACAAACACCATGAATTATGGATAAGGTAAGTCTAATGTTCACATCAAATTATTATCTGACAACTTCTGAAGACTTTGAAAGTTATGTAGGACTCAGAATGACCTACACTCAGAAAACACTGTGCTAGAGTGGGCATTATTACAATGGAGTGACAGTGCAGTGAAGAGCAAATCTGGAAGGAAAGTAATTTAGGCTGCCCTCACAATCCTGATACATCAGCCATTGCAAAAGAATTTAGGAAATGGCTTTGAATAACATCCACTAATACTTATGTTGCTAAACAGACTAGTTCCTTCTGGAACAAGTCCATAAAATAAGCTAATGAAATTAACGTAGCAGCATCCTCAAAAAATGCAGCGGCCTGCAGATGAGTAAATTGTGGCGACCAATCCATCAGAAGGTCAAGTAGGCACAATGTGTGCAGAGGGAAAACAATGACAAAGGATAAGGCACGGTGATATGGGAGCACAACAATGGCAGGATGATACCATCAACCACACAATAGTCAGTAGCTGCTCATTGACAATGGCTAGGGAGTAATTTACTGAAAGTTCAGCAAGCTGAGAAAGATTCAATTTAAGCCTTAACTGGCATCACATTTGTGAGACGGCTGTTGATCTTCATGGTAGCCATCTCCTCCCATTCTGAGGTCATTTCGACTTTTCCCTCCATGTACCCTTCAGATGCAATGCTGGCTTCTTGCAGTGAAGGTGGGGTGCAGTTTGTCCAATTTAACCATAAGTAAATATGTAGTAAATTCGATTTGAAGTCTTACAGATATATACCAGATTATTAAAGGTCCGATGAATTTACCAACAATTTGTGTTTATAGTGATAATTATGTACAATAAACCATACTTATTACTGACATTGCATCATAATTAATGTGCACTACCACATCTGTATCACCATTCACAACAACCTGAACCAACTGATTTTCCAATGAGTTCTGAGAAAATCTGAACCTAATCTTGAAGTGATATTGATCCTGATTATAAGACAGAAAGAGGGGGTTTGGACCAAGTCCACAAACGAGATCTCCCATGCCATTTCTCCACATGCCCCCAATCCTCCCACTAACTCCGAGAGCCAGCCATAAAAAGAATGCCACCCCGAACTGGAACAACTGAACCACTTCCTTTGTCAGGGCTTAGATTACCTATCATCATGGCTGAAATGACGGACTTCCTACCCAAGATACTTCCCACCCCACCCGAAGTGTTGTCGTGTTGCCCACCCAACCTCCACAAAATCCTAGTCCATCCCTATGCCACTGCCAATCCCAACTCCTTGCCAAAGGCATCATATTCCTGTGAGCCCCAGGTGCAAGACCTACCCAATCCACCCACCCACCACTACCTATTCCGGTAATGTCACAGGACTATGTTGTCCAACCCAAGGGGCCACCTGCAAAGTTGCCATGTTGTATACCAGCCTTGCTGCAACCACTGCACAGCTTTTTATATTGGTATGACAACCAACCATCTGTCCATCAGCAAAAACAGCCACTGCCAAACTGTAGCCAAAAGCAAAGTAGACCACCCTATGGCACAACATGCAGCTGAACATAATGTGCTTGATTTCAATGGCTGCTTCACAACCTGGGCCATGTGGATCCTTCCCTCCACCTTCTCCTTTTCTGAACTTCACAGATGGGGGTTATCCTTAAAACACATTCTCCACTCCCAAAATTAGCCTGGCCTATGGTAACCTACTGTCCCCATACCCTCCACCCAACAGTTTCTGCCCGCTTGTCCTATCACCACCTCATTTTTCACATTTCCTCACCCTCTTTGTGTGCCACACTCTACCAGTGTAGCCACCCATCCTTTCCCATTCGATGCTCCTCTCCTTTTCCACTCCCTGTTCTCCCCTCCACCCCCCTCTCCACACCCCACGTCTTGATGCTGCACCTGGCAGTCTGGTCCCTGCAAAACCTGCCAGACAACACTCTTCTCCCCATCCCCCCCACCCCCAACCCATATCCCACTGTCCGTCCCCCTTCCCTGTCTCACTCTAGATGACTATTCACATGACAGTCACATTCCAGTTGGAGCTGCCAGTGGTAGCAGCCGTGTGCATGAGGTGTGCTTGCTTGTGTGAATGTGTGTGTGTTTTGTTTGCTGAAGAACGCTTCAACCGAAAGCTATAATGTATCATGACGAACAGCAATGTACAGATTAAAGATTATGTACGACAGACACCAGGACAAAGTTCTTAAATAAAGGTTAACTTTATTCAGGAAAGGCCGTGACGGATAAAAACTCTCCACAGGTAACAGAAATTTAGTATCCCCTACAGAGTTCGTTCTGAAGCTTACCAGACCAACTGAAAAGACAAGCTGAAATGTCGTAGCAGACAGCTCTACTGAACTTTTATGTGTCAATAAGCTTTTGAAAATAGAGCTCACATTTGTAAGAACTATGAAGAAAAACAAGAGAGAGATCCCACCACAGTTTCAACAATTAAGAGATGTGCGAAGACGTCTTCTGATTATGCTTTACAAAGAACATTACTTTACTTTACTTTCTTTACATACTGAAGAAGACAACAGCAGTGATATTGGCATCTTACATGCACTACTGCACGACAGGTAATCCAGACACCAATAAGCCAGAGTTAAATTCTATTTATAATTCAACTATGGGTAATGTTGATGGGCTAGTCAAGAAGAGTTCGAACTATGCATCCAGCAGAAAACTCAAAAAGATGGGTAACAGCAATATTTTTTTAACATTATTGATGTAGGGTGCAGTGTCAATGCTTTAATTCATCAAGCCTACTCTCGAGTTAAGAAAATGACCAGACACTATTTTATAAGAACTCATGTAGTCACTGGCATATCAACAAACACATTGAAGGATTACTGAGAAGAAGAGTCTCGAATTAACATTTCGCATGAGGAGTATTCTAAAGGTCATAATGAACCTCAGATCTCAGAGGCTTGCATTTTCTGAGATCCATAAAACATACTACTTTTGGAACCCTAAACTCAAAGAGAAGAACAAAGCACCCACATCAGAACTGCGGCAAACCGAACTGCTTGTACTGCGCAAAAAAAATTGTGGAAAGTGTGTTGCTGATAAACAACAAACATAATACAAGTGTGTTTTAAGCAATGGGAAATCTAGGATGGAATGTAACAATGTCAAAAGGATAGTTGCTTCTCACCATATAGTGGAGATGCTGAGTCATAGATAGGCAAAATGAAAATACTGTCACAAAGTGAGCTTTTTGCCAAAAAGAGCTTTGTTGAAGGTGCATTTGGGTGGTTAGATGGAGGGAGGCGTGGTGGTGGTAGCGGTACAGAAAATAAGGAAAAACACTGACGGTTCATTGCTGGAATAGAGAGCTGTATAGTGCTGGAATTTTCCTTAGACATCTAGCCACTTTCCTGTTCCCATTCCATCATTACACAACCCTCTTTTCCACCAATGCACCTCCACTGTCTTTTTACTTCTCTCCTGTTCTGGTGTGCCCTCCTCCCCCTCTGCCCTCCATCTAACCTCCCGTTTGCACTTAGCTGCCCTACCCTCTCTCCACCTCCTCCCTGTCCACTCTCACAAGCAGCACTACCCTACCCTGATGTCCATCCCCCTCCCTGCCCCAGCCGCCTCCTTATCCACATCACCCAGTTGCCTCTCTCATCATACATGCTGCTCCTGCTCGCACTTAGGCCTCAGCCGCCAGCGACTGTGGTGTGTGTGTGTGTGTGTGTGTGTGTGTGTGTGTGTGTGTGTGTGTGTGTGTGTGTTGTCTATAAACATTCACTATGTGTGACACATTTTATATTTTAAAAATGTTAGCTGCAAGTGTGACATACATAATTTGAATATATAAGAAAAGAAATTGTATTATGAGAAGGAAAGTTGCTACTCACCATATAGTGGAGATGCTGAGTCGCAGATAGGCACAACCAAAAGACTCACTATTATAGCTTTTGACCATTAAGGCCTTTGTCAACAACAACAACAACAAACACACACACACACACACACACACACACACACACACACACACACACACGCACACACACATATACACACATACACACACACACGCGCGCGCGCACAACTGCAGTCTCACGCAACTGAAACCACACTTCAGTTGTCTGAGACTGCAGTCGTGTGAGAGTTGCATTTGTGTGTGTGTGTGTGTGTGCGTGTGTGTGTGTGCGTACGTGCATATGTGTGCCTATTGTTGACGAAGACCTTAATGGCCGAAAGCTATAACAGTGGGTCTTTTTGTTGTGCCTATCTGCGCCCCAGCATCTCTGCTATATAGTGAGTAGCAACTTTCCTTCTCATAATATTATTACATTCCATCCTGGATTTTCCACTGTTTGAGAAAAGAAATAGTGTATTATGTCACAAGGAAAATTGTGGTCTCTAACACACTGTAAAGTTAACATTAAAATATGAACCTATCCTTGAAATTTTCCAGAAATTGGTTTCTGTTTCTCATTCTCAGTTGTTTATGAAAGACTGGCATGCGATAGAATTAATTATTAAAAGTGTAGTTCTAGATTTTTGAGAATTGTGGGGAAGTTCACTTTTTTGGGACACTACTTGCATTTTTTCTGTAATACTCTCCTTATGATTAACATTTTGCATTTTTTTCCTGTCATATGTTTGACAATATATGTTGTAACTAGCCAGTTCCAATAAACAAAAAAAGTTATAACAATATAGTATAATTTGGTAGTTAGTTTAACTTCTGGAGCCTGACAGACACCTTGTTACAAAATCATATGATACTAGTTAAGAGTTAATTAGTATAGATCATTGACTTGTATGGAAATTTAAAGTTTGAAGTTACTGCTCTGAAATGTCTGAATTTACTGAGTGTTGCAGACTGATGTGAATGATTTTTATCAGGAAATACAGCTATTTCCTCACAGCACTTTCTATTCAAGAGTTAATTCAAAAATTGTAGGACAAACTCGGGCACTTTCATACAATATTTGTATGGACAGGTCTAAATATATACAAAATAATGTTTTCCTTTATCCTCTTACAGCCATTACTGCAAAATATTCCTTGCACCTTTTGCATATATCACCTGAAATAAAGAAAGCTTTACAATAATTTATTCAAAAAATATCAACATTTTATTAATTTAATAAAGTGCATGTAACACACAACAAATGTGATAATACCTGCTCTTGTGGAGCTTTAACAGTATTTGTGGAATGTTGGGACAAATAAAAAGAAGAAAAAATAAACAGGCCAATTAAATAAGTATTACATAATACTGACATCCATACCAAATTCACAAAACAACCATTACAGTCTGTAACATGTAAGCTTTAAAAAATATATCATTTGTGTATCTGTCTTTGTAAATAACCATAAAAATAGTAAAAAAGAATACTACACTATAATTTCAGCTAAGTTCTTTGCAAAATAACTTATCTGTGACTGCAGAAAACAAGAACTATGAATAACAGTTTCATTGTTCTTAATGGAACTGTTCAGTGGAGTGCCCAGTTCTGGCTGCAGTGAAACATTTGTGGCAAGATCCACAGACACTTTAGTGACCATCTTTGTTGATAATCACAAATGAAGGAACAGTTTTCAACATTCTATTTTCTGAGCATTAAATGTTTTCATGTTGTATATTTGCATGCCATAGTCTAATAATTCTGTATATATTTTCTGGTATTAATACTTGGATTTCAATCCATATTTAAATGCAAGAGGTATGAGGACTTCTTCAGTTAAGTATCACTGCCCATCAAAACAAAGCCATGGCATTTCCATTACAATATTCAAATACTTATGACCAATGTTGTTGTAAATACCTTTTTACATTTACAGATATATCCTTCACTTATGCTGTACAGGAGTTATAAGTAACAAATTATTTTCGATAGATGAAGGGCACCTACTTCAGCAGTTGAATCTGAATTAATAAAGTTCGACAACCATACAATACAGTAAACAATATTGCATTCTGAGCTTTGTTGTAAGGAACAATAGCATACGGAGAAAGAGTACCAGAATGTGAACTACATAATAAAAAAAGAGCAAATGTCCCACAATACTGCATCAAGAAAGGTTAACAAATACGTAGATAACAGGTACCCAATAACTGAATTCAATTACTTTTGACTCTGCCACAGTCTCTAAAACATTTTATAAAATTTAGCATTCTGTTTCTAGGCACTGCCTCTTATTTTCTATATGTCCTTTAACACATATGTGGCTTCAAAATTTTGCTTTATATGTATTAACTGAGTCACAGCTGATAAGAGGACTTGTTATCTACTTGAATATGGTCAGTGAACCTCATTTTCAGTGCTATCAACTCAGCTCATTTGATTGGAGTGTTTACGGCAATCTTCAAAAACTTTTATTGCTGACAGATACAGATTTCACAGTTGTAACCAATAACGACTGCTACTTTTACTGATATGTTTCAAAGTCAGTCTGTATTCTGACTAAAATTTAAAATATTGCTTCCCGTCAATTTTTATTATCATTTTTTCTCAACCAATACAAGATTCAACCATACCAAACTAACTTGCTGCTGTAGTTCAATGATGGAGGAACATTTATCAAATTTTTAAAACAATTATGTGTAAGGTTTTAAACATTTCCTTCTCCAGCACATGCAGACGAGATTTAGGGATAGTTTTAGAACAACTTTTATGCTGTAATGATGCGCCCAAAATGTGTGGAAGCCCAATATAGATCATTTTACAACAGAAATACAGATCTGCCACACAATTTGTGACTGAGATATGGTTTTCCTCCCCAAAACAGCTTATCACTTCCAAAAAATGTAAAAGTGAACTTGCATGAGGAAGCAATTTTACGCTTTTTAGATATGACCAGAATATTACCGTTCCAGTGATTACATCTCAGAAATAGAAAGTTTGTTTTAGTTATTTTTAACAATCAGATCAATAATTAATATTTGCATAAAAATAACAAGTCCCACATAAATTTATTTGTTATGTTCATGGAAAAGTGCACTTGGCACACACATTTCATTCTTGAAGATTAAATAACACAACATGAAATTCAATCTTAACATTCACACCTTTTGTCACATTATAAATTGTATTTGTCACTTTAGATTTTCCATTTAATAATGAGATTGTGTTGACAGTAGAATTACCAATGCCCAATGCTATTAAGTACAAAATTTTCAATTAAAATGTTCAATAGATATGGAGCAGGGAGTGGCCTTCCACTGCTACGAGCTTCTGGCTTTGTGCTGCTACACAGTCATCAGTTTCCTTTGCACACTGTTGATGATGCAGAAAATCACCATTCTTTATTACATCCATTTGTCAAATACAGCTTCTGTAGACTCCAGACATAAGAAGTCTTTTCCTCTCCAAAACCACTTCTGTAATTTTGAGTATCAGAAAATGCAGTCTCCAATCCAGTTAAACTGAGAAGGATGAGGCACACACGGAGTGTAAAAACATAAGTATTTACCATCACACGTCAGAATACTTCAGGCACATATAACAGCTGCACAGGCAGTCAACAGAAATACTGCAACAGCAGGGTGTACGTTTGTCAATATTTCACTGTTGTTCTTTCTGTTGCAGATCTGCCATGAGTACCGACTGCAGGTAAGGATTTCTTTTTTCAGTTTTAGTGTAAGCTTGTAGCACACACTGGAAGGCATCAGGGGGCAGCCTGTGCGTGGTGTCAGATTCATCCCTGCTACTGTCGCTACCGTGAGGCAGATGCCTGCCAGCGAAACTTTCCCTTCATTATCCACTGCTGTCCAAGGGAACTGTCACATGGCAGCAGCAAAGGTTGGCTCTGGTCCCGTGGATCCGGTTTTGACAAGCAGTGCCCCGTGTTCACATGCTTGATTGTCCGATCCTGGAAATAGTAATATCTACATATTAGTTTCACTTTAACCATAAGCTGTATGAACAATGAAAGACAGAACCACTACACATTACTTAAAGCTTTGTCCAAAGATTATCTGTATTAATACTGAAGCCAGATTAAAGGTGGGCTGCAGGGCATGTCTACTCTGCAATTCAAACTACTGCATCTGGAAGAGGGTTCACTGAACCACTTGCACACTATTTCTCAAATATTCCACTCTCAAATAATGCGAAAGAAGAACAAACACTTAAATCTTTCCACGCTAGCTCCGTTCCCTTATTTTATTACAATGATCATTTCTCCCTATGTAGGCAGGTGTCAAGTCAACAGACAGAAACCCTTCTGTTTTAACGATTGCCACCCCAACTCAGGTTCATATCTGACACACACACACACACACACACACACACACACACACACACACACACACACACCTATGTCACAATAATACAAAATGATGACCTCCTTTGAATTTTTTTCGATGACCTCCACCAATTGTATCTGGTACGGATCTCATGCTGTGCAGCAACATTCCAGTAGAGAACAGACAAGGGTAGTGTAAGCAGTCTCTTCAGTAATATTCTTCCAAGCATTCTACCAATAAAATGCAGTCTTCAGCTCGCATTCCCAATGATATATTCTACATGATCATTCAAAGTTTGGTGATTCTTAATTGTAAAGTCTGCGCATTTAGTTGAATTGACAGCCTTTAGGTTTGTGAGATTTATTGTGTGACCAAAATTTAATGGATTTCTTTTAATGATCATGTGGATGACTCCACACTTTTCATTATTTAGAGTCAATTGCTACTTTTTGCACCATATACATTTATTATCTAATTATTTTGCAATTCGTTCTGATCTTCTGATGATTTTACTAGATGATACATGACAGATTATCAGCAGACAGTCTAAGAGGGCTGCTCAGATTGTCTCCTAATTCATTTATAAATTTTCAGAAACAACAGAGGGCCTGTAACGCTTCCTTGGGAAAAACCAAATTATCTCTTCTGTTGCTCTCAAAGACTTTCCATCAACTACTATGAACTGTGACCTTTCTGACAGGTAACAATAAATCTAGCTGCGCAACTGAGATGGTACTCCATGGCAAGCGATTTGATTAGAAGTAAATTGTGAGGAATGGTGTCAAAAGCAGATGAAAAGGAAGATGGACTGAAGATTGATGGAGAGGGGGGAGGTTTAGTTCAAATCGAACATTAAAAATATTTGAGACATGAGTGTCTATTTGCTAACCATTGAGACAGTAAACATAAGCTTACTAAGATAGAAAATGTGAGTTAGTATTTAGCAGTCAGAAGTTAGAAAAGTCTGTGTTAGACAATGAAGCACTTAAGCATCAACCACTTCCCTACACCTATAACCTTGATAAACATCTTTTATAAAAACTGTTTTACAAAATCTGACAATGTAATGTGTGTGCTTCCATAAAATCTTTTGTAAAAATTTCACACTGGCTTAAAAGAAGTGGATAAAAACACCTTAGTCTGGCAACATCTGTAATGAATCATTTCATTGGTCCCCATTTTGTTGATAGTGCTGTAAGTACCTACACTTCCTAAGAGATATGCTACTGCAGTTATTGGAAGACATTCCCTACATATCAGGCAATCCACATGATGTAAGATGATATATGGTATCAAATAATGCATCTCCCATCCTATTCACACAGATCTTCTAAACAAAGCATTTGGATACTGTTGGATCATTTGTTCAGGACACACTAAATGGTCCGCACACTCACCTAACTTAACTCTTCAAGACTTTTATCAACGAGGAAAATTAAAATACAATCTCTATGCCAATGACTGCTGAAGACATGACTTGCTATATAACACGGGCCCATACTGCAATAAGCCTAGGTGAAATTCAATGTACAGTGTGGTCCCTTCAGAATCGCTGCATAATTCTTATCAAAGTTCTGAGTCAACATTTTGAGCACTTGAAATGATAATAATAATAATAATAATAATAATAATAATAATAAGCACACAAACCTTGCCTGAATTATGTATTTGTTGGCATGTGATATGGTAGGCAGATGTTTGTAAGATCTCTCTTCCTGACAACTGGACAGGGGTTAGCAGTGCTGTTATCTTTTTTGTATTTGATCAGTTAAACATGTCATGTTACTGATGTCCTCTTCAAAGGTTCATTCCAATGTCACAGATCAAATTTTACAGAACCACAAAAAAAGTTGCTTTCATAATTTGGCTGTTATGAATATTAAAAACTGCTTGTACATGACAGAAAAATTGCCACATTATGTGATCTGCCTAAGCAAAAACAGCATCTTGATATATTTACTCATTCTGGATACATTTTGGGTGGCTTGTCTTAGCTACCTCACCCTGTATACATCACTCCATCTCTATGACCTAACTGAAGTGTGAGTTGTCAGCGGGAGTTCTTAACAGTTATATGCAGACATTACACTGCGAGATATAAACAGTTCACAATGACACCTGGGAAACATAATCCATGGATGAACCTCCATCCTCACCTGTGTATGATAAACCCATGCCTGGTTACCACCCATACCGTGGCAACGGACAAGCATCACAGGTCCCTTGCGACTCGATGCATCTAGGCAGTTGTCATCAGACATAATTTGCTGACGTTTCGTGTATGCGAATACCTGCAGGAAGAAAAATTTAATGCAGTTCTTTTAAAAAGCATATACTTTTTAAAGAAGTGTTGGTAGTATGATGTAACACATAATACGCTTATTACATTTTTACAATAACATCAGAGATGGCACTTCACAAAGTTGATGTTCTCAATAATGTTGAAATATACTTCACCTGATTGCCTCCAAGACCATGGCAGTAACTCATTCCAACTTTCTCACCTCCTTTCCGTCCCAACGTATCAAGACAGTTCTGCGTTTCTGCATTTCTCACCTTAAGTGGGAAAAAAGTTCACTTTTAAACTCATAACAGTGATAGCTTTGTACATTAACTTATTCAGAAAAGGGTGAGTAAATACAAGAAAGTTGGACTATTGCAAATAATTTGAATTATGGCTAAATAACCTATATTCCATGAGGTTAAAAAAACTGATTTTATATTCTCAAGCAAATTTTGTTTCTTTCCCACATACAGTTAAAGCCAGATTTTTGTCAAATCAGTAGTTTTCAGATTATAGTGTGTTCTCTGGAAAGTTTTCATATTGTTGCAAATGTTCTCTCCTCATGGATGAATCTAGTTTCCAAACACAGATATCATAAAAATAGACTATTATGTGCATTTATTGTGGCAAAGACTTTTACTCCAACTTCAACAGAATTTCTTTTTTGCAAACTGTAAACAACAAAAAGAATGTTGATGCAGTCACTATAATGTAGCTTTATTCAAGTAAAGGTCTTAATTTAACTGTTTGTTTTCGTTAACTATTATTCGTGGCATAGATTTATAAAGGTGACAAATGCCTTTAATTTACCATCTTTAAAAGTCCTCTGATAACTATTTGGTACCAGCTGCAGTGTAACCAATAATGGAAGCTGCCAAGAATGATGGAATATATGCTGATAGTGATGGATACAGCCTGTACGAATTGTATGGTTCCATGTTCCACACCAGCATTATAATTTAAAAGGGATTACTATCCACTGTGATATTTAAGGTTGCATTTAGAGTTCTGTGAGAAAGATTACTAGTAAGTATTTCATTAATTTTAGAGGCTGTTGCTGAGGTATTTTTGAATTATAACTCTGTCATCCCTGTACATACGAGGCCAGTTCAAAAAATTCTGGAACATAGTCCACAAATTTTTTCTTTACTTACCTTTTACTTATGGTGCACGGTCTACTTCAAAATACTGCTCTACAACTGATACACCGCTCCCAATGCCACTCCCACTTCCGGAAGCAGTCTTGGTATGCTTCCTGCTGGACTGCACAAAGTGCCGCCTGCAGTTTATCTTTTATCTCATCTATCATTGCAAATATTCATCCTTTCAATGGGGTTTCAACTTTGGAAATAAAAAAAAAAAAAATAAAAAAAAAAACTGCAGAGGCCAGGTCTAGAGAGTAAGGAGGATGAGGCAGCACATGATTTCGTTTTTTGTGCAATAGTCAAGAATGAATGTGCAGGTGCATTATCGTGATGCAAGAGCCGTGAATTGTCTCACCACATTTCAGGCCATTTGCTTCTCACATTTTCTCACAGACATCGCAACACGTCCCGATAGCACCAACTATAAACAGTTTGTCCCTGTAGCACGAATTCACACTGAACTAATCTTTCAAAGTCAAAGAAAACTACTAGCCTGGCTTTGACATTTGACCTGATAACACCACCTTTTTTTGGTCTTGGAGAACCTTTCCCAACCCATTGTGATGACTGAATCTAGGTCTCAACATCATAACCATAGACCCATGTCTTGCCACCAGCTACGATTCTCTTAAGGAACATCTCGTTCTCATTTGTGCAATCAAAAAGCTCTTCGCAGATTGTGACGCCAAGATCTTTCTGATCTTGACTCACAAGCCACGGGATGAACTTGGCTGCAGCACGATGCATTCCGAGGTGCTGTGTAAGGATTTTATGACATGATCCAACTGAAACGGTCTATTCTTCTGCAGGCTCTTAGACAATCAATCTTTGACTGGCATGCACAATTTTTTTGGGATACAACATGTAGACAACCTCGTAGATGGTGAACCCCAGGCAATGCTGTAAAATGGGACAGCAGCAAAAAGTCTACATAACTACAGTGGCTGGACACCCTAATGCCTCCCGGCCCACACAAAGGCAAATGGAGGATGCAAGGAATTCTGACATGCAGAGACTGAATGCATGTCATTTCAACACAGAAGGCTACACAAGGACAAAGGGTGAAATCCTTGAAAAAAATCTTAGCGAGAGAACAAGTAAGTGTCGTATTTCTACAAGAGACCCACCTCATAGATGAATATCAACCAACTCAAAATACCTGGTTTCACTAATGAGAGCTACATTGGCCACGACAAATGTGGTGTGGCCACCCTAGTGAAGAATGATATCTTAGACACAAAAATGGCACCAGAACATACAATAGACATAAAACTGGGAGAATTGAAACTGTATAATGTCTATAAACCTCCTACACAGAAATGGTCCATGGAAAACTTGCCCAAGGCTAACCACCCAGCAGTTTATGCTGGCAATTTTAGCTCCCAACATACCAGATGGGACTACCCGAGTTCCACAGATGAAGGTATTGGACTAAATGACTGGGCAGACAACCAGGACCTACACTTCCTGTTACCGTAAGGACAAAGTGACCTTCAAATCAAAGGCTTGGGGCACTGATGATGATGTTTGGTTTGTGGGTCGCTCAACTGCATGGTTATCAGCGCCCGTACAATTACCCAATCTTTTGCTCAGTCCAATTTCGCCACTTTCCTGGATGATGATGAAATGATGAGGACAACACAAACACCCAGTCATCTCGAGGCAGGTGAAAATCCCTGACCCCGCCGGGAATCGAACCCGGGACCCCGTGCTCGGGAAGCGAGAACGCTACTGTGAGACCACGAGCGGCGGACAAGGCTTGGGGCACAACATCCACACCCAACCTGACCTTCGTCATATGTGGAGCAACAGGCATACCCGTGCAAGCAACGAGGAGGGTCCTTAAGGCTTTTCCACAGAGCCAGCACAAACCAGTAATAGTAGAGATCTGACTGTCAATTCCAGTCATAAGAAGCCCTCCAATTCCCCACTGAAACCTCAGAAAAGCTGACTGGAATAAAAACCGATCCTATGTCAAGACGATGATAAATCGGATACCGCCAAAACCTGAGAACTACAAAAGAGTCACTAAACTGGTACACAAAGCAGCCTTAAATGCTATTCCATGAGGGTCAAGGAAGGAACACAACCCCTGCTGGATGAAAGAGTGCGAAACACTAGCAGAGGAATTTGAGAAGTGTGGGGACACTGAGACTCTGTACGAACTGATAAACACTATGAATGAGGAACAAAGGAGTAGATGGAAAGAGGCAATGGAAAATCTAGATTTCACCCATTCTAGCTGAAAGAGCTGGGATCTGTTGAGGAAATTAGGCAGTACTACAGTGCCTCAGAGGCCGTCTCTTGGCACAAGTGCTTCTGAGATATCAGCTGTCCTGAAACACTCCTCCAAAATCCAACTAAAGGCAGGCGAAAAGAAAGAGGTTTCCAGAAACATGAACAATTTATTAGTCAATAATCCAACCAACATGGACATTGGGAAAGAAGTGGAGACAGAAGAGATTACTCAAGCTCTGAAGCTATTGAAGAAAGAAAAGCAACCGGACCTGACGAGATCCTGCCAGAATTCTTGAAGGAACTGGGAACTCTAGGAAGAAGGTCCCTTGCAAAATTCTGCATGGAATGTATCAATACGGGTGCTCTCCCCAAGATTTGGAAAGAAGCAAAAGTCATCACTGTGCTGAAATCCTGAAAGACTGGAGATAACCCAAAGAACTACAGACCAATATCCCTGCTACGTACCTCCTATAAATTTTTTGAGAGAATATTACTGACTAGATTAACTCTGTAAATTGACACTAACCTTCCAACATACCAAGCCTGTTTTTGAGCAAGCAGAAATTGTTGCAATCAAGTGCTGTCCCTTACAACCAACATAGAGAAAGGCTTCCAAAACAAGATGAAAAGCTAACTAGAATCATAAAATGCAGACAGACCTACACACTACTCAAGAACATGTTAACAGGCAGGAAAATCAAAGTCTCACTTCATGGCACAAACAGCAAGAGCATGATTCTGAATAATGGTCTGCCACAGAGTTCGGCACTAGCACCTGCTCTCTTCAACCTGTATATAGCTGATATGCCAGAAACCAAATCACGTAAATTTGCACACGCTGATGACCTGGCTATTGCGTACCAAAATAAAAATTTCAATGATCTCGATGAAACAATGAATGCAGACTTGGAAGTCCTGAACACATATTACTCCAAGTGGCACCTACACCCAAACCCCAACCAGCACAATAATGCATCTTAACAACAGAAAAGCACATACCAAATTACAGCTTTCTATGAATGGACAGCAGATCAGACACGAGAATAAGCCTAAATGTTTGGGTGTGAAACTAGATAGCGCTCTAACATACAACGCACACCTAGAAGACACAAAACAGAAACGAAAATTCCGCAATGCTATTCTCTCGAAACTGGCTGGAACGACATGGGTTGTGGGGCGAGCACTTTGAGGACATCACCACTAGCTCTTGTCTACAGCATAGCTCACTACTGCTCACCAGTCTGGATGAGAAATGTACACACAGCTAAAGTGGACGTCCAGCTGAGGGAGAATATGTGAATAACCTCTGGAACACTCAGGACCACTCCCTGTGCCTGGCTCCCTGTCCTAGCCAACATAGCGGCCCCTGATATCAGGCAGTCACAGCTAGCCTAAGAACACACTAAAAAATCCTAGACAATCTGGACCTCCCTATCCAGAAAGATCTAACAGCTACAAACAGGCTTAAATCCAGGACAGCTTTCTGGAAGCTTCAAGGCTTCAACTGAAAACAACTTGGAAGCAACTATGGGCTGCAAGTGAGCACAAGAACTGCAATTTGGTGGACGATCCCAACAAGAAGATTGGAGGACTCAACCTCCCAAGGAAACTGTGAACAACTTTGAACCGCCTAAGAACAGGTGTCGGCAGACGCAAGCAACTAATGAAGAAATGGGGCTTGTAGGACAGTCCTGAATGTGTGTGTGGTGAAACCCAAACAATGGACCATTTACTCGTGTATGAATATGATGGTGATTTGAAAGACATACACAGACTCAGTGGCTCAGCCTTTGGTAAGTGGTTGGAGAGTATTTGTAATGTTGTATAGTATTATAAGAGCACCTGTAAAGAGTATTGTTACCATAGTATATTGTAATTAATGTAAGAATGATTGCCTTTGTATATGCCGAACGAGTAAATAATGCACAATTTTGTTGACATACTTGACATGAGTGTCATCAATAGAAGTTGAAGGGCAACCTGAAAAAGTTTTGTCTTTAACTTCCGTCCGGCCATTTTTAAACCATGTGAATTATTCATAACACTAAATATGTCTTCAGCATTTAGCACATTAGGCTTCCTGCACCACTTAGCGTGTCTCTGAAAATGTTTTCTTGAATTTCTCGCAAAATTTAATGAGGATGCGTTACAGCAATCAACAATAACTAACAGATACATAACAAAGAAACTTCCGGCAGTTACACGCTAAATATAGGCCTGTGCAGGAATGCAACTGCATTTTGCCCCAACACACAATTGGCAAGAAATTACGAATGTTCTGATATTTTTTGAACAGACCTCGTATACTCCATCGTTACATAATTTGTTGTTGACAATACTGACTTGTGCAGAAGGAATTGCACATTTCATTCAGTGAACAACAACAACACAATGGTTTGCACTTAATCAACATACAGAAAGGTGTGTACTATTTAGCAAGTTTCATGTTCAACTGGTTTGCAACAGAACTAAAAAAACGGTGATGAACCCGAAGTGTTCAAACTCTAGTTAAAAGTTTCTTGGTGGCACATTCTTTTTACCCAGTGCAGAAGTTCCTCACAGTAGTTGAGAAAATTCCTCAATGTGTTATTTATTTGCCGACGCTCTCAAAAATTTTAAATGTTTTATTAATTTTCTTTGTAAGTATTGGTATCATAATTCTATAAACTATGCGCTGACTCAGTCCATGACCAAGAAGCTTTGCCTCTGGTGGTCCCACAAATACAGACAAATAAATAAATACATAAAATTGACTTTTGAGCCTACAAAACAACACACTGACCCAATGTCAACAAAATCTGAAACAATGTGTACCTGCTACACCAAGCCCTCATCAGCTGTGATTTTTTTATGTTATCAAAAGAAATATGCTCACTGTTCAATAGAAATGTCTAGTCATATACATTATATTTAATTATGATGATCAGAAATGAGTGGTAATTATTCTGCAATGCATATTTGACACAACAGTACTAAATACAAATTGTCCAAAATTTAAGTCTCTACATCACAGTTCCCTAGGAAAGGGTAGTGATAAAATGAGAGAAGATTAGACAACAATAGTGTTGTCAAAACATGAAGCCTGATGAGGAGGGAAACTACATGAAAAATTAAAAAATGCACGTTTCATCACCCTTCCGTAATTCATTCTTATTGGACAGAAAAATTAATTTATTACTGAAAGATACGTTTAGTGCATGATTATTGCAATAAAATAAATTTCACAACCAGAAATCAATAAAGGAAAATTATACACTTTCAGTACACAATTCGATCTGTTGCATCCAATGTAAATAAATAGATATCCACAAATAAATCTAGAAATGTCGTACTCTGAAGTTTCCATCAAGGTACCTATGTAAAAGCTATTCCATTAATGCAAACAAGAAATAGCAGGTCATTCTTCCTACACAAACATTATAATCTCCCATTGCAATCATATGTAAATGCAGACACAGCAGCAGTTCCAAAGCAATTACCGTATTTACTCGAATTTAAGCCGCACTTTTTTCCCGGTTTTTGTAATCCAAAAAACCGCCTGCAGCTTAGAATCGAGTGCAAAGTAAGCAGAAGTTCTGAAAAATGTTGGTAGGTGCTGCCACAACTAACTTCTGCCGTCGTATATATGTAGCGCTACACAGGCATGCTTTGTAGGCACAAAGATAAATACTGGTGCCAAAACCTCTGTGTCAGTAAATAAATTAAAAAAAGGGTGGAAGATGAGCTTTTTCCTCCACCCCGAGTTTCGACCACTGCATTTTCATACTTTATCCAACGAAGTAAATACAAATTCCGTATTGTTCATCTTCGAATGTAGTAGCATTTCAATGCACTACAAAAATCTGTCACGACTGTTTGTGATGTTTGTCAATATGGCCAACTCTACATTCTGAATTTTTTCCTACCTGTGAGAAGAGATGGTTGCTAATAGGAACTTTTATGAATTGTGAGTCACATGCAGTATTCTCTTCACCATAAGGATAATACGAATATAAACATTTTGCCATGTATTCTTTCGTGTTTGCTGCTACCTCATTTAAATTCTGTCTGCCTAATAAACTACGAAACTAGAATGACACAAAGCAAATGCGGAAGAATATACATATCAAGTAATGTTTATATTCGTATTATTCTTATGCCTAATAGTGATACAGTCAGAAAAGAAGCACGGCAATTGAGTAGATTTTAAAGCTAAGATGACTCTGATTTCTGTGCAGAATGTAATGTACTAAAGAGGCGTCTGCAAAGATTTTCAAACGGAGAAAAATTTTCGCTAAACTCTCATTCAGAATATCTTCTATCATACGCAGTCTATTATTTGGTTCTTGTTGATCATTATCAAAGAAAGCATCAGTGTAAGTAACAACAAATAGCAGTCTCTTGCCATTGTTTCGGTAATGAGACGATTCCTCTTTTTTTTTAAAGTGGCGGTAGCATGCACAAAAGCAAGCCATGATGCGAGCGGCGACAGGCCATAAACATTCATCATCAGAATGTGAAAAACAATGCACGACACAGTAAAACACGTATAACAAAGAGAATGGCACTTATCAGATCAAAGAAAAATAAGCAATCAATTCAAACCAGACGAAGCACGTGAAAAAGGAAGGGTATCCGTATAAATACGGATGGAGCGCCTGATGCATAGCAATGGCTACCTGGTAAAGCTTAACTGCTAAGCTTACGACTTGAACCAAACTCCTATAGCTGTTTCGTCATTCATTCGACCTAAATTGTGTCTCATATTACAATGGACCAACTTTGTTTCAATTTGGGTGGGGCCTAAAACTTTTCTCTCCCCTTGAATTTCAAGTCTCAAATTTCAGGTGCGGCTTAGATTCGGGAAATTTTTTTTCCTTGATTTCGAATCCCATTTTGCAGGTGTGGCTTAGATTTGAATGCGGCTTAGATTCGAGTTAATACAGTAGATAAATAAATTGGTTACACAATTTTCAAGTCATAAAAATAAGTAAATGAAAAATATATCAAGCATTCTTAGTAAAAATATGTGCAGCAGAATGGCCACTTTAATATGGGTCATTATATCTGATGAAAGCACTCAAAAATAAGAAATCAGACTGTTTGTTCACTATCACTCAACCTAGGTTGAACATTATGGCAGCACAACAGGAAGCAGCTCACTATTGTGATCCAATGAATACAGTGCAACCATGTTGCACTCAAGAATGTAAAAACCATTCCTAATAAACTAATCACATCATATTTTTCAGGTTAACTACTATTATACTACTCTATTAACATTATCAAAGTTGCAAGATTAGCTCTGATTAAGTACAAACCTCTCCTAGGTAGTAGTAATCAAGTGGCATCTGGGACTCAGGATATATATTTTCAAGATACCATCGGAAGCTCTTGCACTTCAGGCGTTCTCGAAGAGCTTTCCGCTCTGTCACATCACCTACATCCACTGCTCTTGCACCTGTTTGGACACACATACATGTTTTTCAGATGAATGGAAGAAAACAAGGGACATAAAATTTTACTATACTGAAATGTAAAATGCTTAAAAGACAAAAGCCGATACTGGATCCCTCTAACAGATGCAATTTAAAAAAGTTTGTTTTAAAAATATATCATAAGTTCATTATTATTATTATTATTATTATTATTATTATTATTATTATTGCTATATTTATTATTTCAATGGTAGTTTGATGCCATATTAGGAGACATATATTGTGTTTTTTAAATGAAAGCAGTTTGATGTGTGATTCCATAATATTCTGATTTTCAATGAAAATATATGATAACATAAATAGTATGGCAATCAGTGGAAGGTTAGTATGACTGACCCATATAAAATAATACAAGTAGTGTTACCAATCAAATGTTATTAATGACTAGTTGCTAAAGAAGCAGAGCACACATTTCATCACTATACATTCACAAAAAAAAGCGAGAGAGAGAAAATTTCCAACAGCAGAAACAAAAATGACACAGTGAAGATAAGTAACAGTTAAAATGTATGGTTCTGGAAATCTTTGTAAACAAATGATTTTAAGATTAACACATGACAGGAAAATCCAGGAAGGAAAATGAAAAATGTAATAAGTGACAATATAAACTCATCCCGGGGCAACACACACACACACACACACACACACACACACACACACACACACCTATAATGTCCTGATGCTGCATGTCAAGTGGTATAATTAGGAGCACAGGACTGAGAAAATGAAATGTTGTGGTGCTTGTTTGTGTTTTCTCTCTCTCTCTCTCTCTCTCTCTCTCTCTCTCTCTCTCTCTGTGTGTGTGTGTGTGTGTGTGTGTGTGTGTGTGTGTGTGTGTGTCCACTGTTCAGATCTTCACTATACATTGAGCGTTTAAAATTAGTTATTTCATTGTTTATACTTTTAGATTACATACATAAGTAGTAACATCAAAAAATTTGGACCCCCACCCCCCACATAAATATCCACACACTTGGGCACATACTAACTTTGGCATTTGCACAGACAGGTACATGAAAGTGTTTACTGAAGCAGGAAAAACAACAAACATTCAAAAGCTAGCCATTACGCAATCTTTCTGCGTGTCTGCATGTTTAGGCAATGGTTGTCTTGGCCTCATTTTTTGTAGAGTGTTTCTATCTTGCAATTTACATTATCATAATATATAAGTGTAACAGGCAGTGTTTTAGTACAAGGTGGAAAGTGGTTTGCATATAGGACTAGCCCAAAAAAGGCCAAATATGAATGTGAAAGATGTCCAGAATAAATGATTCTTTTCTTTGACCAACTATGCCTCATATTATTGGACACGGAATAGGCATCACTGCTTCTTTCACTTTCACTAGCACAAATACTGTTACGGATTTCACAAAATTCAGCAGTTATATTGTGCTGCCAAGATATGTGACAAATCTCAACATTTGCCACTTCTAATGCAGATACTAATGACTGAAACAATAAGCTGTTCCTCTACAGTTGCGAACATCCATTCAAAAATATTTGATGGCTCAGTTCTTTCTCAGTTTTTAATGTAATCCTATGATTACATAGTTGCTAAGTTTCTCCACTGCACAGATCAAATGCAGTGCATTGAAAGGACAGGAAAACAAACTTCTGGCAGTCCAATTGGTGGGGTAGGTGAGCAACCTGTATCCACTTAACTGAATCAGCAAGTCAAACCATTACATCCAAGCACAATCTTGTAGCGTACGCCAATATGAGAGGAATCTCCTACTGTGAGGACATGGGTGGTTTTCCCAACGTTGTCATAACAGTTGAATTGCTCTCACTGTAGGGTCTGAGTGATCCACTCCTCCTTTCTAACTTTGCCGAACTTACCCTTTTCCTCCTAAAGGAAGAAACTAATAGTTTCGAAAGCTAGGAATAGTTATTTCACTTTTAAAGGTAGTAGTCGAATTTCACACCTTTAAGGTAATTATCAGTGGCATTATTAATTACCTTACACATGTTGAATTCCAGTACCCTCAATTGCCCTGTATGTTTTAGGGATGTCTTTTATGAATGCAAAATGTTAAGTCAATGATATTTGAAGAGAATACAGAAAAATTACCCTGGAGTGGAATCAAACTGCTGTTCAACATTAGGAATACATGGTAATCACAAAAAGTTATTTAAGATGCCTCAAAATAAAAGTTAATTTTGTGTGTCTACTGCTCTATCAATGGAATGAAAAATATATAGGAAACTTGGGATGATTACTATCACAGTGAGACAGTTAAAAGCAGCTGACTCTATGATTAAGAGGTATGGCAATTTTGCTACATGTTCAAAATATTAGTTCAACTGAGTATTTGGTGTACAATGGATATTTTGGTGTATCTTTCATGTAACAAAAGCAGGTATCATCATATAATGCTCAGTCTTGTGTGATAAAGGCCACCGATACTTATTATTGCATCTCATGAAATTTTGTTGAGATGCAAAAGATGTAGCAGATGAATGTCCTGATAATTGAAGATTATTTGTCATTCGAAGCAATGTTTACTCTCACCTACATATGAGATGACAAAAGAAGTAGAAATTAAGTATGAAAAACATAATTTTGTTAAGATCAGATCAGCACCTACATTAGTTGGCTCCTATATTTAGAGCAGACCAATTAAATTTCAAGCGCATGAAAGAATATTTGCTATTTTGTTGTGTAAACAGATCATACCTTCTACAATGGTGCCTTCCCAAATGACATAATGTTCCAATCTCTGAATGTGTTTTTACTGGGCATGTTAGCACATGAACTAAAGAGTTGCAATTAGTGTTCTTTGTGTTTTACCATACACAAATAAATTAGAATCAAATTACAGACAGTACTACTGAAATTTTAAAAGATAATTTGCTCTACACACATTAACACAGTAAAATTTCTCAAACGTAAGTGATATAGCTTGTTAACAACCAGGTGATATAATACTTATTTTGTAGTATTAATACAATTTCAGTTTTGCTTATATTTGGTTAACAGACACAAATTAAGATGGGATTACAAAAAAATCATGCATTCATCTCTCTCTCTCTCTCTCTCTCTCTCTCTCTCTCTCTCTCTCTCATGTACACATCACATCACAAAAGCAACATATTTACTCAACTGATATAAAATATATTTATGGAAGTCAGTTTTCTACAAAGATATGAAGAAGAAAGGCACGACAAATATTAAGATACATAAATGGACCCGAAGCAATACAAATATTATATTCTTTCAAATCTTTGTTAAAGCATGCATGTTACAGATAAAGTGAAGTCATAAGCACTCTGTACTGCAATATCAAACTCCTGGAAATTTTTACACATAAAGACTGTTCAAGTGAAGCTGATTTAAGTCCATTCTGTTGAAAATTATTAGTACGCACTTCCCCAATCGGAAAATGTGCTATTTTGCAATTATTTGGTGTCTCCCATGTATACTGATGCTAACTGCTCTTTACTGTGAAGCATTTCACAGCGCTACTGACAGTCAGAACTATTTTCTGTCACTGCTAACAGTCACACAAATACAATCAGATATGTGGAGACAAGTAAGTACTATCTCGCACCACTTGCTGAAATGTAAATTGGTAAATTTAAAACAATATACCACCAAAGAAAGACAAATGAAATCATCTCCCCTGCTCATTTCCCCCCCAGTTTGGACCACAGTCAAGAGAAAATGAATGCATGTGTGTGTGTGTGTGTGTGTGTGTGTGTGTGTGTGTGTGGTAGTAGTAGTAGTAGTAGTAGTAGTAATAGTAAACAAATCAAATTCATTTTCCACCCTGTATGTGTGAGGGAACATTCAAATATACCATGCTGCAAAATTGCTGTCCACTACCCCACTCCCTGACACATAGTGCACACGATGAATTTAATTCTGGGCTCAACACTGTCCAGGAGCTTGATAGTGCAGTTTACAAAGATAGGAAGAAGCTCACAGCCTGACCTGGGTTAATGCTGTAATAAAAGTCCTTCCATTCGTCCAACCAGACCTCTGCAAGTCGTGCATTGTTGTGATTCACTATCCTAGAGGTACCACCAGGAAATGTGTAAGGAGTTGACTTGCGGAAGACGTGGCCTACGTGGGAACATGTTGCGATCTCCAGGCTACCTCCACACATCCAAACCTGGCACAGCAAAGGGAAGGCTCACTAAAATTCTGTGTGGGTATGAGGAACAGGGAGGTAAGGTAATTGTGGGAAAACCAAATTTATGGTTCTGGAATTATAGTGAAGTTAGATTTCCATGCTGAATGGGTAGAGCTCGTGCCTCAGAACAAAATCTGAAAGAACTAAAGGTATTTTACAACAATCAGAGTTTCCTGACCTTGAGATTATACAGTATACTTGAGAAAATAAGACAAATACAGATTTTCAGCACTGCAATAGAAGTAATGTGTTACCTAATTAATGGTAAGGGTAGTGGAAGCATTGTTAGTAAATTGCAGTCCACTATAGACGATGACAAAACACAAATGATATTGAATAATGAAGTGAATATTGTGCTGTTACAAAACATATATTATTCCTCAATATGTTACACTGCTACATGACACACAGTGATGAACTATGTACACCCACAAACTGCTGCCACTGAGGTCAACCAAACTGTAATCTCACAGATTTATTATTTTCTCTGCCCTGTGACTGTCAGATTGCTACAGAAAATTTTTTATCTATGTGCATCATTCATCAATTAACTAATTTTCTCAGTTATAGCCCTTTCTATACACTTTTCATTTACGTACCAGTTGCAATACTGACAAACTTACCAGCACTTAGCAGTCTTTGAATGTTTTCACTTTCTAACACACCAAACTTTACATACTGGAAGGCACAGTAAAATAATTTATACATTTTTGTATGATTTTGGTAGCTGACAGTGCAACAACTGTGAGACACACAGAAGGAGCATTTGGTTTCCTGCACAAGTATCAGAGATTACTCAAGTTCGCACTTGGATGTCCTACCAATCCCCTGCCATTAGCAGCGGCAGTATGCATTAACCTATCAAACCACAGGCTGCAAACTCTCACAAACCTCGATATAGCACAAACAAAATAAATTCTTTGTCATCATGTAAAGATAGTGCATGAAGAGAAAGTGTGTCATATTGAGAAACATGTAAAATCCAACAGGCTGCAACTACAATGTGAAGAATAGTATCAGCATTCCCATAAAACATGATGTAGCCAGCCAGACCTTACAGAGAAATGGGATATTTGTTACATTACTAAAATTATGGTGGGAGACTAGTATGTCAGTTGGCCTAGGTCCTGGCTGCCCTTCTGATATTTCACAGTACAGTAGAATGTTCCCATCTCTTAGTACTACACAATTTTTTATTATCTGTAAATGATGCTGTTTGATGTCCCAAGGAAAATCTCTTATTTACAACCTTCCCTGACACACATGTAACATCTGAGATTGTGAAAGCATGTATATCAGGTTATTTATCTAAAGACACATTTTTCTGCTGCAGTGTCTTAAGTGCTGCATTATCCTTGTTTGAAAACCCACAAAATCATCTACTATGTGAAGACCTATTTTTCACTGGAAACTAGTTTTGATCCATGAAAGATATTTGTAATCTTTTTCTTCTAGACAAATAATGGCCAAAGGTTCATTAAAAAAAGACAAACATATTTATGCAACTATGAAATAACTGAGACAGAAGCACTAACTTTGTTTTTTGCAAATGGACTGCTTATAGATAATTATTTTCACCTCAGTCCCCAGTAGAACAGAAAAGGGAATGACTAGTAGCAGCACAAGGTACCCTCTGTCATGCACTATAGTGCAGCTTATGGGGCATGTATTTGGATACAGATGTTTTTTGTGTCAAAATATTATATATGTATGACACAAATACAGATACTTGAACCTCTTGAGAGTTATACTTAATAAGTGATTTTTGCGTTGCTGATGTGGTGCATCAACTGGGAAGTTTACTAGACACTCTGTCAAGAATGGCATCAATGTCACCTGTCAGTTACATGTCTACTTCCACAGTGCTGCACCTAATAATTTAAAATAGCGATAAAAAAGAAAGTACGGGGAGAGTTACTGGACAAAAGAGACACCTGTAAGTAGCCAGATACCGCCATGGATAAATTTAGCTGTGTTTACCAAAAAGACGACGACTTGTTGATAAGCAATTCCAAATGGTGCACTTTTTCAATTGGGAAGTACAAGGGAACAACAATGAATACATCTGTTGTGATTCACAAAATAAACAGACACCTGAGAACGAAATGAAAGCTTGAACATCTCTCCTTCAAATGCCCTACTCCAAACTCATTTCGTTTTTTTCCCAATAAACAGTTACGCGGATAATAACAAAGCAAGTATAATATCAACTGTAACCCTTAAGTAGCTGCATTACTGAAGACAATTACAGAGTCCTGATGAAATGTGAATCAAATCTGATGCAGTTCTGCAAATAGTAAACTAAAATAAGCTATTCAAAAAATACTTATAGCTACCAATATACACACATAAAAGTAAACACACCATCCTAGCTTTAGGAACAACTAGTTCTGAACTACTTCACCTCTGAGAGCCAGACCTACAAACAAATCAGGGGTATTGCTACAGGAACCAGGATGGTGCTGCCCTATGCCAACATACTCAAGGGCTATATAGAAGAGGCATTTTTTCAAGACCCAGAAGATGTAACTTCTCCCTGCCTTGGTACAGGTTTAGTAACTACATCTTTGTGGTTGAGAGTCACAGTGAAGAAGAACACCTCCATTTCCTGCAAGAGCTGAACCTCTTTTCCCAGCTCAAATTCAGTTTGAAACTGAATCCCTCAACACTTAAACTAACAAATTCTCCCACAAATACCCCATAGATACTGCTCACAAAGAAATCTCCCATGCAGTATCCTGCTGTCAACCCATGGACAATACAGATTCCACATCCAAGAAGACTCAGAAGCAGTGCCTTTGTCACCCCGTACCACTCAGCACTTGAATACCTCCATACTTTACTCTGTCAAGGCCAGTGCTGTTTTTCTGGGAGAACACTGGGGGATGCGTACCCCTAAACTTTTTCGTCGACAATTTTTTTATGATGTTGAGAACTTGGAAGAGTGCCAAAGATTTATTTCATGGACGTAAATTTTTTATTTCATTTTTTCGTGTTGGTAATTGCAATACGAACAATACCAGTGTAGTTCTTGGTGCGAAAAGCGATGCCATTGACTGTTTCAAGCATTTCGAAGCTGCGGCAATCGTTCTCGGCAACTGAATCGTTGGCAACCAGTTCAACAAGCATGTAGTGCCCTCGCCAGCTAATAGTGGGCGATGGTAGTGCTAAACGGATATGCATACGCTCAAAAGCCAAGCTACCAATGGATGTCTCTACAGTCCCGCTACCTGGCTAAAAGCAGATGGGTGGTACCCCATGCTTCAGTTATAAGTAATTTTCGCTGCATTATATCCAATGTCGGAGCACCCTCAAACTTTTTTTTAGAAAAAAAAAAGTGCTGGTCAAGGATATACATTTCTCACCCCAAAATGAGACCCTCTCTCCCTAATAGCCTCCCAATATCAGCAACTGTCATCTTGTCATTCTCCTAAATTGCATAACTTGTTAGTCAAATCATATGATGTTCCTAAACTCTCATCCTTAGCCCAAGGTCCCTGCTTCTGAAATCATTCTTGTTGTAAAGCAACTTTCTTGTGCCAACAGCACAGTGCTTCATAATCACTATTAAACTGCATGAGTGGAGGAATGGGCATAGAGAAGAACTATCTGCCTTTGTGTAAATAACATCTCATTATTTTCTCTAGATCTTAACTTTGTCTCCTTTTTCCTCCTCCCCCCCCCCCCTTTCTCATTTTCTTGTTTTTACTTTTATGATACACCCCCCCCCCCTTTTTCATCTTTATCTCCTCTCGTCCTCACCACTACAGGTGGGTCCTGTTCACCCTGCAGTGTGAGTGACTGTCTTTCCTTTTTAATGTTCCCTAACTTATCACTTTCTCCTCTTGAAGACAAAATTAATAGTTCCTCACCACATACAGAAAGCACTGAGTCACAGACAGGTACAATGAAAAAGAATGCTAAAAATATTTCAGATTTTGGACACAGTCTTCCTTCAGTAGTAGAAAAAATACTGCGGTCAAAGGCACCAACCACCTTACTACCCGGAGACAGTAATTGTGTGTGCGAATTGTTTTTGTGTGGATGTGTGAGAGTTTTCTGCTTCTGAAATACGACTTTGTTCAAAAGATAAAATGTTTTTGGTGTTCTTTTTCATTGTGCTTGTCTGCAGCTCAATGCATCCTGTATGTGGTGAGCAGCTATCTATTCTTTCCACATGGTTGTTATCTCATCCTGGATTTTCCAATGGTTTTATTCTGAACTAATAGTTTTGAAAGCTAGGATAGAGTGTGTACTTTTACATGCACTCTATGTATTGGCAGTACTAAACACGTCACATCCTAAAGGTGATCATCACCCAACTGTTATGTCTCATATGTTTTTAGTTTTCCTGAGTGAAGTTTTCTTTTTATAGAATAAATATTTACTTCCAAGTTTGTTTCTGGCTTAATTAGGACACAAACACTCTCACAGTGAACATTTTCAACATCTGCACAGGAGAGTATAATAGCATTAAAGTAAAGTAGGAGCAAATTTGTTCATTACATTAGTTATTATTTCAGTACTGTCATACTGAATAAGTGCTTTCTTTGAACTGATGCTAACAAACATGTGTGTACTGACTACATGTTAATAATCACAGGTTAGTTAAGCATTCCCAAAACAATGCCTTCAAAGCAGTGCAACAAATTCATTACATGTTGAATACCACCCCACTGCAACCACACACAGGTAACATGTTAGCACACCAATAATACTCATGCTGCTAATCAAATTACCTTTTGGGACAGATGACAAGTACCTATAAGAAAAATTAGATGAATGACACAGTAAATTAAGGGTTTGCAAACACAGTGCATTTGGAACAAACACTGGTTATTTGACAACAAAAGAAAGTCATTGCCAACACAGTCAATTACTCTGTTTCTTGGTTAAAAATATAGTTCTGCCAGGGTAATTGTTACAACCACATCTAAGAAAGTTAATCTGGTATGTTTATATCTACTTGTTATTAACCTGTCCATACAGAACACTTAAAATATATGGTTACTACTAGGACTCATAAATGAATAGCCAATGCACAGGTTTTAGAGTAGCTAACATGTAAAACAACAGTGAGGAATAAATTTTTATCTAACGATTGTTACCACATCTGTTTCCAGAAAACAAATCAGAAACAGAGAGAGAGGTATGTGCCTTGTTTCTTGATTTAAGAATAAAAACATAATGTATAAAGCACAAAATATAGAAAGGGTAGATTGCTATGTATCACATAGAGGAGGCATTGAGCCACTGATAAGACCTATGAAAAAAATGCTATATTTATATTCAGCTTTTGGACTAAGTCCTCCATCTCACTTGCGCACGGGCGGGCGCGCGCGCGCGCACACACACACACACACGCACACACACACACACACACACACACACACACACACACACACACACACACGGCCACTGTCAACTCCTAGCATTAGGGCGTCAGTGCCCGGAGCTGAGAGCGGCCATTTTATGCTGATTGTGCTTGTATGAATATGTGTGAGTTTTCTATGTCTGATGAAAGACTTAGTCCAATAGCTGAACATAAATACAGTATCCTTTTCAGTGTGCTGTCTGCTACCCAACAGTTCCTCTATGCAGTGAGTAGCAATCTATCCTTCCCATATTATTTTTATTCCATCCAGTATTTTCCATTGTTTAAAAGCATAAATTATGACGTATTCCCAATTACACTTTTCTTTCTTACTGAATTACATAAGCTCCACATAGGATTCATACAACTGACGTGCACCAACATAACCGTTATTCGTTAGAGCAAAGAGTTATTGAAACCCGAACCCACATGCCGACCAAATGGCTAACTGCCATGATGATTATTCGGTCTGACCGATATGTCGGCAGGCCTGTAGCTGACCTGGATTCATGGCATAGTAAAAGTCACGCCACTCGTCCATCCAGACCTCGGCGACACGGGCGGCGTTGTGCAACACTATCTTAGACACTCCGCCAGGGAAAGTGTAGGGGGACTTGTCCCTGAACACGTGGCCGACGTGCGAGCAGGGGATGATCTCCAATTTTCCGCCGCACTGCCACACCTGCAAACACAACGCTCATGCTCCGCACAGTTTTCTGCAGCTTTATGTGGTACATGACCCAACATTCACAGCAATATAGTCTATTTCAAGCAGATGATCAGTCTGTCATAACAAAACAGGAATACTACCTAATATACATGGGTTAATTTAACATTGACTATTTGAAAAGTTAACAAGATAAAAGTAGATAACAATACTTGTACAATACAGATTCTTTCTCTAGTGACACTATAAAATTATGTGTGTATATCAAATCAGTCATACACAGTACTTCCATTAACTACAGTTTCCTCTCTTCTATATTAAATGGGCCTTATTCTCACTTTTTAAACAATGATTATGACACATCCAATAAATGCAAAAACCAGTCCTGTCTCAATATTCTAAAAGGATTATGATGTTTTGAAGGGAAAAAAACAGACAATTGTCTTTATGGGAAAATCTCAACCATTATCTTTTATCAGTAGCTTGCAACCATAATCCCTTCCACATGACTATGACCAAAAGAAATTGAAAAAAAAAAAAAAAATGTCACTATGTGATTGGTGATTATAACTGAAGTCATTAATGTTGTAATTTCTCTTGATTCCCTTAACTGATGAGATTACTGTACCTTATGGTTTCATCAAACATACCTTTCATTGGTGTCCAAATAAAAATAGTCTATAATGAGAAACAACTTGTAACATTGGTCCACTGGAAGTGGTGGTTATGTTCTCCTAGAGAAAATAGGTTACAGGAATTAGACATGCAGTTTTCATGGAAAATGTGCTTCCCTCCATTATTGGAAAAGATTGCTTTAATTGCAAGACTGAATTGAGATCCTGTCCATTCTAGTCGGCACAACATGAAGCATGAACTAACAGATTTTTCCACCTCTTTTTGGTAGAACAACATTATAAATGAATAGCACAATACTATGCTTTTCATTAATAATTATGAAATATCAGCTAAGTCAAACATTATGTAAAACATTATGGCAGCAGAGACCGAAACAAATATACAATAACACAAACAGCAACTTCCAGAACCAGCTTCTCCACCCCATTCCCACACAATTAAACAAACGTTGATGTGGTACATAGATTTTTATCAAATATTACTCCATTTTGCAATTTTTCTTACAGCTAGTGCCCAAAAATGATGTGCTAATTTAATTTTTATTAACTACAACACCCTCCCTGCACCCTCTCATCCGCTTTATGTTTTACTCCACTAGATTTCTGTGAGCAATAGACGCAACGAGACAGTAGTGTAACATCAATGATGTGATGCAAGACTGGGTTAAACAATGGTGGGATGGGAAACAGACCACGGCCTTTTCCAGGGGACTATCCCAGCTTTCACCATTTACAAAATTTAATTTTAGTTTATGGATCCTGAATTGCTAAGTTATCTGGTGTGCTTTTGTTCATTACTGTGATGTTTTATTTATGTACAGTACACAAGTAGCAGTAACTTCATACCTATTGAATACTGAACACATATTCATATTTGCATTCAAAACTGCCCATACTTTAATATTCTCAAACGATATTTGCTCTTCTACCTCAAACAACATGGACAGCCTGTGAAGTGATCAAATTTAATTCATTACTGAAACTACTGTTTTCCATGATGAAATAGTTCCTCTGCATGGAATTGTGTACTATGAGGGGGAAAAAAAGTCAGCATAATTGTGTACTATTAGGCCAGAAACTCTAAAAAAAAAGTCAACATAATTTAAAGAAACAGAAACAGTCCTAGAACACACATAATATGACACAAATTGTAAACTAGTCCACTAATTTACTAGGGAAGGTACAGACAGTAGAGATATGCCACACTGCAATAAATATGTGGCATAACAAAATCTATCAAAAATGACAAATTTTAAATCCCAGCTGCAACAACCCACAAGCATCTAAAATATAGCATTCACATCAGGAGATTCATAAAAGACTATCCATACAATTTCAATAAAACACAGCAAAATAACTAGATAAGATCAAGAATTAAATATCAGTACACACACAGTTAAAAAGGGTGCTGATTACTTTGGCTAGGTGCCTATTTAAATATAATGGATGACCAAGCCACTGTGTGACACATTAAACTCTTACACTCAATATTTTGGGAAGGAGTCCTAACATCACACAATACCTTAAAACATGAATCACACTCATCTCATTATCAGTTAAAATAGAGGGCAGCCTTGTTGGAGATCAAGGTCTATGATAAGGTGGTCTACAAAGATACTCAATTAAAATAGGCTGTATTGACACCTGTGCTCCACATCACTGATGCAGTAGTGGCTCCTTGCAATGGAGGAGAAAGCCATGTGTCAATAGGCAATATCCTACTCTGGCCTGTAAGGTCTACTTCTTCAGCTCATAATGGTCGACAGGAGGTAAGCCGTTGTCGCAATGAAGGTTTCACTGATGGCAGCTTATTACTCTTCACTACCAGCCATTTAGCCTCCCACAAACACATGGTCTTCTGGGTCACATACGTGGCAACAGACTGCAGGGGGGGTTGAACAGCAATCAGGAGGTGGAAGGGGGCAAGCTGCCTTGGCAGCTGTGTCTGTGAGTTCACTGCCCCAAATCCTTGTACGTCCTGAAACGCAGTAGAAAATTATTTCCTTTTCATGTCTTTCCAAGAGAAAGAGAGTGTCCTGCACCTCTTGCACCATCCTACCTACTGGGTACATCAGACCAATGAAGAAGGTCACTTTGGGAATATGAGCAGATGAGAAATTTCTTGCCACTACGTCATCTCATGTGCTCCATTGCCCTCAGGATAGCAACCAATTTTGCATAATAAATTTAAATTGCTCTGGGACCCCTATCCTAGGCCAAAGTCATAGAATATGGAGCACCTGATAAAATCCCCCTGCAAAGGATCATCCAAGTAAACACTAATAAAATGTAGGTTGCAGTTTAAAATCTTGTAAAATTTTGAAAGTATAAGATGGTGCACAGTTCTTCCTGTGCTCAGTGAATTCGAAAACTAACCTGAGCCTCTTTAGTAGCCAATGGCCTCATTGCCCTGGTGATCTTGGAACAGCCAGAGCCCTGTGTTCTTGACATACGATGAGGAGGAAATATCAAACAGACAGTGGAGGCTTACTAGCCTCTGCACACAAACTAGCAACTGGACTCGTCCGACAAGCACAATACTCTCATGGTGAACTACATTCAGCATTCTGAGGTATGAAAGCCTCACAGATCCATAAATCTGGCAACCGTATTCAAGCAAGGTTTCTGCAAAGACTTCGTAAAACTGGAGCAGAACTGCCCCGTCAGCTCACATACACTGATGAGTGAGGCATTTGGAGATGTTTCAAACCTTGAATTTTCTTAATTTCTGATCTTTAAGGTGTGGTGGCCACATTAGCCATTCACTAAATGTGAGGCACAGATATTTCAGCTTTTCCTAAAAAGTTTGAATAGTATCCCCCTGTTTTAAAACAAGACTCCAACTCCCAGAGGAAAAAGGCCAGGTGTTTCCTTCCATGTTAGTGGAATGGAAATCAAAACCAACCTTCTCCTGTGTCAACTGATAATGACAGAAAGCTGGGTCCCAGCTACAATCAGCTGTAATATTTGTATAATATTCAGCCAATGTCTGAATGATGTCCCCCAGCAGTGTGAGGTGGCACCTCCATTCTCTTACAGCTGCTACTAGTGGATGGGAGCTTCACCTGGAAATCCTCCTAATCGCTTCCCAAAACTTGACTTGTGGATGTGGACCCACTGCTGGAGCTCAGGAACTCTTGCCAAGACCTTTCCTCATTTTCTCAAGTTATTCTCCTTCCTTTTTCCCTTGCCACCCAAAAGGTTGCAAGTTTCCCGTCTCTAGGGCACCAACTGAACCTTCTTGTAGCTACCCTCCTGTTCCTGATTGCAGAAAAACACTCATCAATCCACCAAGGGACTTACTGCTTCCTCGGTTTTCCTGAGACTTTGGAATGGATGCATTAGTGGTTTCTTGTATCATGGCTGTAATGGGATGCACCTAGTCCTGGACGTACCCACATTGCTAAAAAACAGCTAAATAGCTGTTAAGGATACAGTTAGCCTCTCTGAACAACCATCTAAGCAGCCTCCTTTTGAGATCTGCTCCATCTGGCAGATGGATTCAGATTGAATAGTGGTCATTGCCATGAAGTTTGTCATCCAACTCCCACTGGGCAGTGCCTGCAAAGGCACGTGAGCAAAAGAAGAGGTCTACAGCTGTACATGAACCTGTAGGGATGCTGAAATGAGTACCCTGACTCATGTTCATAAATGTGATGTTTTCAGTTTGTGTGCAATCCTTAAGTACTTGATCCCTGAGACAAGTGGTGTTGGATCACCACAGTCCACTGTTTGTATTAAAATCTCCTAAAAAGAGAAAGGTATGGGGCAGTTCCAGCAACAAGCTGTTGAGGATCTCACCGTCAACTTCTCATGGTGCAGTAGGTACAACATAGCAGACTGTAACCTAATGTCGACTGCTAGTAGTGTTGCGATTAAGATCACTGTTGAGGAGTGGAATGTGTCCTTAATGAACATCGCTACCTCACCTTTAGCCCTATCACCAATAAGGTACTCTTTTCTGCGGGGGTGATAGCCTCCAAGAAGAGGTGTGTCAGTGCTTTTAAAATGGGTCTCTTGGAGACACAGGCAGACAGGTCTGACCTCTAAGATGAGCCTCAGTTCCCCAATTTGGATCCCGTATCCATTAATATTTTACTGAAGTATGGGAACCATTTCAATAATGTTGTTTCAATTTACTCCAATCTTTGTGTTGGGATGCTGAGGCACTTGTAGAGCAAGGGGGAGTGGAGGGGCTGTTATGGTCTCGTCATAAGGCATCTAACTCTACGACACCCTCCTCGTCAGTCAGATATGCCAGAATGATGTTTGATGACACCTGGGGACAATACTGTGAATCTTTCCCTGTCCCTTTTCCCTTCAACGATGATGGAGCAAGGTGACATTGGAAGACACTCTGCTTTTGGGCTGCCTTGTCCATGTTCACTGCTGAAGTGTTGCACTTCTCTGGGTGTCAATGTTACCTGGATTGGTATGCCTTTTCTATGTTTGCTTTGGGATGTACAGCTGCAATTAGGGTGCTAGTGGTGGGTAATAGTTCACTCGGCATCATACGCATTGAAGCACTTTTTTTGGAAACAGGTTTCTTCAACGTGGAAGCAAAAAATGTGGGAAAGACAGGGGTTTCATAGCCTCATTCCTTCTTGGCTTCAGCATAAGGAAACCACTTTGTCACTTTTATTTCCTGAATTTTAAGCTCTTTGGCAAATACTGTGCAGTCTTTGCTCCCAGAGCAGTTGGTGTATACCACTGGAAAAGGGCAGTCAGTACCACATTTATGGGCTGCCTTTCCACATTTCCCCCAAGTTCCTTCACCTCCGTAATTCAGGGTTGTGTGGCAAAATCGACGGCAGTCATTTTTATCTCCCCATTATTCCAGCACATTCTTTGTATAATGTTGATTAAGACCAGTGACACCCACTCTTGCTTCAGTTCCGAGATGTCCAAGTCCATTATATCATAGGACTGACTACACCTGTGCTCGAGTTGAAGAAGTTGTATGTCTCAACACTATCACAGTGGCCCAGTTTTTTTCTTTTCTTTTTTTTTTTTGTTTTTAATTCCATAGAAGCCCCACCTGCTTTGACCCATTAGTTTCAACCAAAAAGACTTTAAGGTACCAACCTGACCCTTTATGAATATATAAGGGCGACGCTTTTTCAAATGTCCCCTCCTTCTTGTTCAGTAGAAACACAGTCTGGTTTATGACTCCTTGATCCCTATTACAAAATACAATCTCATTAACAGGAGAACCAACCTTTCTCAGTATTTTTGTTGAATAGGTGTGAATACTTCCAGACAGAACCCCACCTGCCTGGGTAACCCTTACACAAAGAATATTGAAGTGGATGTGTTATTCTGATGATGATGCAAAGTTCCTTTATGCATGCATGCATGTCCATTGCAGTGACTACAGCTGTTATGAAATACATTACATGTATTCACAATTGTGAAGAAGGACAACCATCAGCTGTAGAATGGAATGACTGCAATGAAAATTTGTGCCGGACCAGGACTCGAACCCAGATTTCCCGCTTACTGCAAGTGGTCACCTTACCATTTCACGGCCAGACCCATGGTTGACAACATATGGAAGTTTGGGTCTGGCCACGAGTCGTGCATGGATAGCCAAATGATATGGCGACCTCTCGCGATAAGCGGGAAATCCAGGTTCGAGTCCCTCTCCGGCACAAACTTTCATTGTCCTCATTCCATCCTACCTGATGGTTGTCCTTATTCACAATTGCAAATAAATTTAATGTATTATATAAAATTAGGTGCGGTGGCAGGTCCCCAGAGGTTGCTTGAAAATTACTTCCACCTCACCAGCCACACATCTTATCAGTGCACACCATACCTTGACACTGACACCTTTCTTTATAGAGGTTTTTACCATTCTCACAATTCGGGTGGTTAAGCCATGATCTCCACTCCCTGTGACACACAACAATCCACCATTGCACCACATGGTGGTCGCAAAAGAATAGCCACAGCTTACGGTTACAGAGGACTGGCGACCTTGGATCACTAAACTTCTCGCAACAAATGAATGCTAAGCTCTCTTCAGGTGCTCGCCATTTGAAACAACTCAACACACAAACGAAGCTTTATCAAAAACATCACGGATGTGGCAAGCATTACACCCCTGGAGGGAGGGAAGGGAGGGAAGGGAGGGAAGGGAGGGAGGGGAGGGAGGGGGTTGAGGGAAGGGGGGATTTAAAATCCCATTCTATTTGACATCAAAGTTCCTACATGATTGGACATTTCTTTCTGCAACTATTTTCAGAGAACTGTTACCATCCAGCTGCTGAAAAAGCATATTATGTGCAAATACTATGCTGTAATGTTTATGGGCATTGTTATGGGCTTGGCCTTTGAATTCTATCAATAAATCATGTGACTGAATACCGGCTATTGAAGTAACTGTTTCTATGTTGTACAAACAACATTGTTCACCACTGTATTTAGTTCCTGGAATAAAGCAACAACTGGGAGCTCAAAGACAAGGTATCAAATGCCAACGGAACTCTAGGTTTTCTGTGTACGCCAGTTTTCAAACTGTCCGCGAGTTCAGAGGCAGCACTAGAAACAGAGTGTTATAAATGGTCTTAGACTCTATTTCAACTAGATACTGAAAAATGGTACATCTTGCAACTAAAGCTACTAAGAGTTAAATCTGCTTCCTCAATTTTAGGTGGACTTACCCTGAAAGACATTTCCAGATTTTCACCACCCCAAATGTCCATTCCTTCATCATATGCTCCTAATTCATAGAAGTAATCACGGTCAATTGAAAACAATCCACCTGCCATTGTTGGTGTCCGCAAGGGGGCAGTGCGATCTCCACTCCGCCTGTCCATTTCCCTCTGAGGCACCCGGTACCTGTAAAACACAGATGCTGACCACTGTTGGTATGAGCTTGATTTAACTTCCAGTGAGTCAATTACAAGCTACATATTTCTGTCTTGTTCACTTGAACACTTTTACAATGTTATCACAAAACTTTCCCAGCAGAAAATTTTATATTACTTTGTTGGGATACACTAATCGGATACAGTTTGTATAATTATTATTAACAAGACAGCTTTCTAGCCACTTTAATAATGTAGTCCTAAAAGTTGAGGTGAATAGGGATGAAGACTTTTTAACTTTGTAACACACACTTTTCTCCAAAGTTAATCCCTAGGATCACTGTGATGCTATGGCCTAGAGAGTATGTGTACGTATGTGTGCATGCATATGCCCACATGTCCGTGAAGGTACTTGTTCTCAAGCTTTATAAAAACAAGGCTACATCAATTATTTTGATTTGTTGTTTAACTGTTAGCATTTTTTCCTTGTGGTAAGTATTTGCCTACCTCCCAGATAACAGTATGACCTTCCATTCTGTATCTTCTACTTTTGTTGCTATTGATTTACTGACAAGTTTTCATTCTTTACAAAAATTGTCTGTAAATATTACAGATGGTCCTTCTTTTACTGGCAGCAAACTCTAGAACAACCAACTGGATCCCTTTTTACAAATAACACTTTGTCGACAGTAAGATCATTAGAGACACATAATTAGCTTAGTTTCAATACATTTACAGTCGATACACATCTTCTTCTACAATATCTAATTTTCCATTGTGATTTTACATTATTAGGACTCAAATATATGTTCAGACTGTTCTAATTCATCTCGTTCTGTCTCATTCATGATTTTCTTTTCTGTTTTACCACTGTCTCATTCATCATTTTCTTTTCTGTTTCACTATTTTCCTTGTTTGCTTAAGTGCTGCTGTTTTGTCTTGCATCACATGCACCTGATGGACATATCACTAACTTGGTAATACACTCCTGGAAATGGAAAAAAGAACACATTGACACCGGTGTGTCAGACCCACCATACTTGCTCCGGACACTGCGAGAGGGCTGTACAAGCAATGATCACACGCACGGCACAGCGGACATACCAGGAACCGCGGTGTTGGCCGTCGAATGGCGCTAGCTGCGCAGCATTTGTGCACCGCCGCCGTCAGTGTCAGCCAGTTTGCCGTGGCATACGGAGCTCCATCGCAGTCTTTAACACTGGTAGCATGCCGCGACAGCGTTGACGTGAACCGTATGTGCAGTTGACGGACTTTGAGCGAGGGCGTATAGTGGGCATGCGGGAGGCCAGGTGGATGTACCGCCGAATTGCTCAACACGTGGGGCATGAGGTCTCCACAGTACATCGATGTTGTCGCCAGTGGTCGGCGGAAGGTGCACGTGCCTGTCGACCTGGGACCGGACCGCAGCGACGCACGGATGCACGCCAAGACCGTAGGATCCTACGCAGTGCCGTAGGGGACCGCACCGCCACTTCCCAGCAAATTAGGGACACTGTTGCTCCTGGGGTATCGGCGAGGACCATTCGCAACCGTCTCCATGAAGCTGGGCTACGGTCCCGCACACCGTTAGGCCGTCTTCCGCTCGCGCCCCAACATCGTGCAGCCCGCCTCCAGTGGTGTCGCGACAGGCGTGAATGGAGGGACGAATGGAGAAGTGTCGTCTTCAGCAATGAGAGTCGCTTCTGCCTTGGTGCCAATGATGGTCGTATGCGTGTTTGGCGCCGTGCAGGTGAGCGCCACAATCAGGACTGCATACGACCGAGGCACACAGGGCCAACACCCGGCATCATGGTGTGGGGAGCGATCTCCTACACTGGCCGTACACCACTGGTGATCGTCGAGGGGACACTGAATAGTGCACGGTACATCCAAACCGTCATCGAACCCATCGTTCTACCATTCCTAGACCGGCAAGGGAACTTGCTGTTCCAACAGGACAATGCACGTCCGCATGTATCCCGTGCCACCCAACGTGCTCTAGAAGGTGTAAGTCAACTACCCTGGCCAGCAAGATCTCCGGATCTGTCCCCCATTGAGCATGTTTGGGACTGGATGAAGCGTCGTCTCACGCGGTCTGCACATCCAGCACGAACGCTGGTCCAACTGAGGCGCCAGGTGGAAATGGCATGGCAAGCCGTTCCACAGGACTACATCCAGCATCTCTACGATCGTCTCCATGGGAGAATAGCAGCCTGCATTGCTGCGAAAGGTGGATATACACTGTACTAGTGCCTACATTGTGCATGCTCTGTTGCCTGAGTCTATGTGCCTGTGGTTCTGTCAGTGTGATCATGTGATGTATCTGACCCCAGGAATGTGTCAATAAAGTTTCCCCTTCCTGGGACAATGAATTCACGGTGTTCTTATTTCAATTTCCAGGAGTGTAGATCTGTATCAGGAACACAGCTGGTAGGAAATGATTAAAGTACTGACACAATACAAAAGGGAGTAAATTTCTCTCTTTCCAACCTGATAATCTTTGCGTTAAGTAATGTTAAGTTTCCACAGTTTTGCACTACAAATATTTGTGAAAAAAAAACCATTTTGTCACATGTTCAATTAATACCAAAATAGTAGGCTAATCATATCAGCCAAACACAGAAGATCATTTTGATTCACAGCAGATCATAAGCCATCCTCAACAATGCTAGCTGTGCTAGCAATGTAAGCTAAACTGCAGAGCAGTCAAAGTTCAGCAATCAGTTTCTAGTTGGTCCACGTTTTATTTTATTTATTTTGACCTAATATCACTTTTATCTCTGGAAAAACTTTTCAAAATGTGGTTGCTCATCAAACACACACACAAATTCATGCAATTAAGAACTCATGCCCATATTGTAACACAAATAATGTTACTCCAAGTAAATTATCTGTTTTTTATATCAAACAATGGAAAATCTAGGATGGAATGTAACAATATTATGAAAAGGAAAGTTGCCACTCAACATATAGCAGAGATGCTGAGTCGCATATTGGCACAAAAAAAAAAAAAAAAAAAAAAAAAAAAAAAAAAAAAAAAAAACAACACACACACACACACGACTGCAGCCTCTGGCAGCAGAAGCCACACTGTGAGCAACAGTAGCAATGCATGATGGGAGTGGCAACTGGGTGGTGGTAAGGAGGAGGTTGGGGCGAGGAGGTGCAGTCGGGAGGTTAGACAGAAGGCAGGGGAGAGGTGGGGAGGTAGCGGGAAAGGAGAGAAGTAAAAATACTGGGTGCATTGGTGGAATGAGGGCTGTTTACTGCTGGAATGGGAACAGGGAAGGTGCTGGACGGATGAGAAAAATGACTGACAAAGGTTGAGGCCACGAGGGTTACGGGAACGTAGGACATATTGCAGGGAGAGTTCCTACCTGCGCAATTCGGAAAAGCTGGTGTTGGCGGGAGGAGCCATATAGCACAGGCTGTGAAGCAGTCATTGAAATGCAGGATGTCTGTGTGTGTGTGTGTGTGTGTGTGTGTGTGTGTGTGTGTGTGTGTGTGTGTGTGTGTGTGTGTAACACATGCTGTTGTGTTGGGCATATATATGTATATATTTATCTCCTGAGCATGCTGGCCAACACGACATCCTTCATTTCACTGACTGCTTCACAGCCTGTGCCATATGGACCCTTCCCACAATCACAGCTCTTCTGAATTGCGCGTGTGGGAACTCTCCCTGCAATATATCCTATGGTCCTGTAACCCTCATGGCATCAAACTTCTTTCAGGGTGTATACACGGACAAGGAAAAGAAATTCACGGATCTTCCGGTTAAAAATTCATTTTCTCCTGGGTGAAAACACACTTTTTCCATGTTAAATGACAGTATACTTTCTATCGGAACTGTAAAACGTATCCTTTGAATGGATATGGTTTTACACAGCAGCGTAGAATTTCCCACCGCTTTAGAAAACGAAACTCAGGGCGAAAAAACATGTTTCGGAAATATCTTTGATGTGCAGCAACATGTACGCTGCACATTTTTGTATTACGAAAGTATAAATTCGAATTCCACCAACAGGAAAATTTAATGGTTTAAATTAATATACATAGCAGTGCTACAAGAAAAGCAAAGCTTTCGCATATAGTATTTGTCTCAAAGATTAATAAGCTACAAGAGAAGCTAAGATTTCACATGTAATTTTGATTTGTTTAGCACATGTTACACTTTAAGATACATCACACAAATACGCCAGTAAATTTTTTAATACCGACATAAATCTCTGATCTTCTGGGGGAGAAATTTTCTAAATGGCTTGTCATCAAAGAGTTGATTTTTAAAAGAGATTTAGGAAATTCATCGTACAGTCTCGCACATGGCTCATCTTGCGTAAAAGAAAATTTACTTTGAAAATAAGGCTTTTTGAACAACAATTCGCAATATTTTCTCACGACTTGTTAGAAATAGATTCATTTAAGGCTTCAGCAGTTGCCAGACAGTGCCAGATAATAGGTGTCACCGCGCTTGGGGCAGCTATAGTGACATAGGATGCCCATATGTTCGTACGTGTAAAACATTAAAAGATCTTACATCTTGTCATAAAAGAAACAAGACATCAGAGGATACACCAAGAGTGTTGGAATTTCGTGAACCATACTAAAATGCAAAGTTCGCCTTACGGTGCACATTCGTATGTCCAGATTCCCAATGACGTAGGACTCGACCTGATATGAAACTTTTCAGTGTGGTTTTCGGGACGTAAATTTTCTTCTACCAGTACTATATTATCTCATGTTTGCTTCTTTGTTATGGCATAATGCCATACGTGCTAGAAGATTAAAACATGCACTTAAAACGCAGCGAACAGTTGAAACTAGCCAATAGTGTGGAATTAGACACTTTGTTTCAAATAAATTCACTGCCTCAGCAGGAAACCCTTTTAAAATCCAAATTTCTTTAGCAAACTGACAAAAATAACTTTATTGTTCTGCAAGGCGATTAATGCTTGACTGTCAGAAAGGTGGAAACAAAATAAAATCTGAAACTAGTAACATATTTTAGCCTTCTGTAATTATGTGAATGTATTTTAATTCACTTGATAGCTCCCAGCCACAGAAATCCGTCTTGTTTTCATTTGACGTGAGAGCAGTAAACGAAGAGGAAACAGAAAAATCATTTGTCTTTAAATTTGTCTGCTTGTGTCTGTATATGTGTGGATGGATATGTGTGTGTGTGCGAGTGTATACCCGTCCTTTTTTCCCCATAAGGTAAGTCTTTCCGCTCCCGGGACTGGAATGACTCCTTACCCTCTCCCTTAAAACCCACATCCTTTCGTCTTTCCCTCTCCTTCCCTCTTTCCTGATGAGGCAACAGTTTGTTGCGAAAGCTTGAATTTTGTGTGTATGTTTGTGTTCGTTTGTGTGTCTGTCGACCTGCCAGCACTTTCATTTGGTAAGTCACATCATCTTTGTTTTTAGGTATATTAAATGTAAACACGTGCATATGGAGACTACTCCCCCTCCCCTCCCCCTCCCACTATAACTCAGACTGCTCTGCGCATCAGACATCTAAAAAAAGACTTTTCAAAAATAAGTTCATTTTGCAGCGCACATCTTTCTGAAGAGTCTGATACATAAAACATACATCTTTGAGGAAATGTAAGACACATTATTTGCTCTTAAAGTGTGCAGTGCAGTGCTACGCCTCCTCAAACAATATTCTTATAGCGCACGTCACTGTATTTAGCACTGTGGAACTCAAACGTGTATATTTTGTAATGGATGCCATCAAACTATTTCATGACAGTGGACATTAATATGTCCTGAAGTGCCTATCTGGCTCCCAGTGGGCCGGTTTGACATTCTGCCCAACCTCTCGCAATTAATACTGGATAGGATTGAGAATGAGCTCCCAAGTTCGAGTCTCGGCCTGGCACACAGTTTTAATCTGTCAGGAAGTTTCAATACTGGATAGGATTATTTGTAACCAGGATAATAAGTACTCTTCAGAAAATCTGGACTCTTTATTGCCTATTAGCAAATAACTTGCTATTCTGTGTAACATAAAATTAAATATAGGATACCTAAAACCAGTAAAGACAGGAGACAGGCAAGACAGTACACATTTCTTCAATCCTTAGGTCTAGCGATTTTTCTCTAATCTTGCTACAGCTTTACATGGCGTTCTTTCCTTTCTGCGAAAGAACTATTACCTTATCAAAATTCGTCAAACGTTTTGTTACGTGAAAAATGGAAACGTCATTGTCTAATACTGAAAAAGCTGTTAATACAATTAGTACCTAAGACTGGTGTGGTTTCTCGATCTGATTACGTCTATTTTGTCACTGTGTGCTGGGTAAAATGAAATAGGCCTTTCTAATATTGCAGCAATTGTAACACACACCAAATAAGCGACACTGTTTTGGCAATAATGATCATTTTTATAATACGACAAAATAATTCACAAAGTATCAATACGAAACACCTATTTGGCCTACTACAAGCAAAAAGCTTTACGTTAGAAAATAGTTTCACATTTCATTCATGCGCTCCAGTTTCTCATACACGAGACCGAAAAATAGAACAAAATTTTTGTATGAATTTGGAATTGTCATATTCTTTCATAATTCGTGTAATGTCCCTGTTTCTTCTCCTTCCTCGTTCTAACAAACAGTCTTATCATCACTAATTCTGTAACTATTCCTACCACTGTCAAAACTCATTCTTCGGTTAACTTTACTACCCCTGCCACAATCACCGGTTTAGTTATCCAGAGATTATTCTCCGGTTAGTCGTTATTACAAGTTTGTACAATGCGTTTCCGAAGCTACTTCCAGAATGGGACTTAAACGGCTGCTAGCCGGGGACTGCAACTGGCCCTGTCTAGTGTATCAATCTGGCCAAAAATTTTCTGTCAATATTTCACTTTCATGGATACATAGATAAGATAATACGTAATCTTTCTTACCTGTTATTCCTGTTAGTCGTTTATTTCCACTCTGGTGGTCTGAATCTATGGATTTCGCTAGTAATTATAACAATGCTGAACATTCGCAAAACGAAGCAACCACAAAAACAAGCAGCAGTTGGCATTCTCCGGTTCGGTTTTATTCCGCTCAGCTCGTTAAGCCCCGTCCCGTTTTGTCTACAGGAAAGTTTGTTTCTAGATGTGACAACGATTCCCCTAGCAGAGGCATCACGTACAATATGCACATATTAAAAAATTAACTTATAATTCATTCAGAAATCAACTTAGAATGTGTTCAAAAACCAGCAGGTGTGTGTTTCAAAATCATATGAATAATCAATAGATCAACGTGCGCTGGATGCTAGGTGCTTTGCGAAACAAGAATTTTTTCCTCAAGAATATGAAATTCCCCCCCCTCCCGAAATTGCCTTCCGGTTCAGATACCCCGGTTTGCCCCCCCCCCCCCCCTCCCCACCACTATATCCGGGCCTGCTGCACACGCGTGACTCTGGCAGCTAGGGTGCGCCAGTAAAATTTTTCTGGGTACCATGTGGCTGATTGCTGCTACTGCTACTTACACAGCCAATAGCCACATTTCTGTTGCCAGAAGCGGGAAAAGGTACTAAAAAAGCCTTTGACACATTCTGCTGTTGTCAGACGCTTGTACAAGCACTTTGTTATTTTATATGGTGCATTTCCTTTGCAACTTAAGTTTTATTTTTGTTTTTTTCTCTCGTTCATGTTTTAACACCGCAGTACTATTCTGCAATACTGGGATATAGTAATATCCTTTAGTTAGAGTATCGGTTCTTACCAGTCAAAATTACAAAAAAATTAACTGAAAACTTAACCAACGAAAAATTCCCGGAATTCTAAAAAATTCCCGGGTTTTTCCCAGTTTTCTCCCGGATGAAAAAATTCCTGGGTTATTCCCGAATCTCCCGGTTGTCCCGGGTCGTAGACACCCTGTTGATTAGTCTCCATGGCACACGAAGCCTGATCGAGGTGGCTTCACAGATTCTTGATTAATTCTGGGAAGTTTGGTGACCAGGGGAGTACAGTGAACTCATCCTGGTGCTATTTGAACCATGCATTTGCACAGTCAGCTGTGTGACATGCTTTGCCTGCTGACAGATGCCATCATAATGAGGAAAATCAAACTTTATTCGGGGAGGGGGGGGGGGGGCATAGTCCCCAAGGATGGATGCATACTTGGGTTGATCTGTCTCTTCCAGAACCACGAGACCACCCACGGAATGCCACGAAAATGTTCTTCGGATGATAACACACCCTCCTCTGGCCTGTACCCTCTGAAGATTGTTGCAGGATGCTTGCTTTCAGACATTAAACACTGGACACCTCGATAGCCATCTGTCATACGGAGCATAAAACATTTTCCTCAGAAGGCCACTTGTTGCCACCCAATGTATGTCCACATGTGGTGCTGTCATGCAAATTCCAGCCTTCATCATCAATGAACAGCAGTCAGATGGGTAAATGATCCATGCGCCTGCTGCTGAGGCCCATACACAACAACATTCACTGACTGTGTCATTGAGGAGATGCTGTTAGCAGCCTCCTGCTTCATCTGGGCAGTCAGCTGCTTAATAGCCGCATGTCTGTTTACTTGTACACATCTCAGCAGCCGTTGTTTGCCCCTGTTGTCTATGGCCCATGATATACCACAGCTGCTTCAGTTCCAGTTCTGGACAGCACCATTTTGTCATGTCGATGTAATGTGACCACAGTGGCACACAAACAATTTACACACTTAGCCATTTCGGAAATGCTTCCACCCTTGGCCCGAAAGCCAATGATCATGCCCTTTTGGATGTCAGATAAATTGCTCTGTTACCACATTGCAACAATGATTGCACAGTTTTCTGCATCCCCGACATGTTTTATATACCCTCTGCTGCTAGTGCTGCCACCTGCTGTCTGTGAGTGGTTATTGCATATTGACATCGGACACAGGTGCTGGTCACAGTAACATGACTGGACTACATACCTAAAGCAGAGTGTATGTATGTACGTATGTACGTATGTATGTATGTATGTCCGGGATCGCTTCCCAAACCCCCGGATCAGTTTCAACTAAATTTCGCACAGAAGCAGAAGGCTTCACATATATCAGGACTGTGGGGGTTATATGTCCTAGCTCCAATAGAAGCTGATATATGGGCAAAAACATGTTGAACAGAGCAAGGGGAAGAAGGAAATGGACAGACAGAGGGGAGATGCATGAGGCAGGTGGAAGGTAGAAGGTGTAGAGGGCCGGTGAAAAAGGAAGAGGGATAGTGGGCAGGTAGGAAACGTAGAGGGTGAGGTGAAGATGGAAAAGGAAGATGCGAAGGTGCAGAGGTAAATGGAAGAGGCAATGTGCAGATGGAAAAGGAGGAAGAGGAGGAGTTGTAGATGGAAAGCGTAGGGGAGGTGCAGATGAAAAGACGAGAGGGAGTGTAGATGAAAAGAGAGGAGGTGGTGCAGATAGAAAGAAAGGGGAGGTGCAGATGATCAGAGGGTGGAAGAGATTGGGAGGGGGGAGAGGGGGGGGAGAGAGAGAGAGAGAGAGAGAGCGGGCAGGGGGGTGGGGGGGTCATTATAGGGGAACACAGTGAGGAGGAGAAAAAGGAGGTATGTTCAATATGTGCGTCAAACACATTTGTGTATGAACCAGTGGGGAGAGGCTAGTACCACAATAGACAAAAATAAACAAAAATGAAAATATGTAAATGGTATCAACTTTGAATACATATATGCACAATTATCTTGGCTTATACTGTAATTTATACATTCAACTGCTCTGGAAAATTCTGATGTAGCACATGGATAAAACATTTTTGCTTTGTTTATCATTTCTATTAGTTGCTCTACTAAAACTGCACCAAAAAATTAAAATACATACATTAGTAATAGCAAACCACATTAACTGAAAGCTGCTGTAGAATGTCCTTACCATCTGAAATTGAGCTTCCAGTTGAAACCTCCCCATGTCATGTCTGAGGCTGTTATGTACTCAAAAGTCTCATCAGATATGACATCTATAATTGGACAAACAACAGTTTTCCTGAAACACAAGTATCATGAATAGTACTTCTATAAGTTATTTATACACAAAAAATATTACCCACATCTAACTTATTGCAATTTCGCTAGCAAGCAAAGCCTGTTTCCATCGCTTGTTAATAAAAAAATATAGACAACTCTGAGATACAAGTTTTATTCTACATCTACACTGATATTTTGCAAGTCACAGTACAGTGCATGATGGTGAGTATTTCAGAACAATATCAGCCATTCTTTGTCCGATTCGAATTTGGGTATTGAGCAAAGAAAAAGTGGCTGTAAGAATGTTTTCCTAAGTGTTCTAATGCCTCTCACCTTATTAAGATGATATACACATGAGATATACAATGGGAGCAGCAGATCTGCCGCACTGTTTACTAAAAATACATTTGAAAGGAAGTTATTTTTCTACAAAGGCAACTGTTTTATTTTTAAACACAATTTCATAATTTAGCAATTATCTAAAGTCATCCTGCTTGGGCATTATCAAGCTATCATCTCAGACATGGAGTCCACGTGTAAAATAGGTAACCCACAACCCTTGCATGTGTTTAGTCACCCCGCAAGCATACAACACATTAAAATATGTTACTACAGCTACAAATTTTACACATGTTGCTGCATCCGACTTAATATTTATTTTAAATGTAGTTAAATTGGGAAAAAATTTACCTTCCACACAAATCTTATTATAACAAATGCACTCTCTCTCTCTCAATATTATGAAAAGGATAGTTGCTACTCACCATATAGCAGAGATGCCGAGTGGCAGACAGGCATGCACACCAAAAAAACTGTCAAACAAAGAGTTTGGCCAAACAGGCCTTCTTCAGCACACACACACACACACACACACACACACACACACACACACACACACACACACAGAGTCTCTGACTACCAAGTCAGACTGCAGCCAGAGGTGTGTGTGTGTGTGTGTGTGTGTGTGTGTGTGTGTGTGTGTGTGTGTGTGTGTGTATTCTGATGAAGGCCTGTTTGGCCAAAAGCTTTGTTTGACTTTGCCTATCTGCAATTCAGCTTCTTCGCTGAAATGCGAGTAGCAATTACCCTTTTCAAAATATTGTCATTATTCCATCCTGGAGTTTCCATTGCTTGTACTCTCAAGAAATCCACAGTGATTGGACCTGTACTATACAAGACTATCGAAAACCTATTCTTTCCATTTCCCAAAACGGTTTTGTGAAAACATCACCATTTTTATTCCAAGTATTCCATTAAGTTCATTGAGCTTCTGTTATACTTTCTTATGGGCAATAGTGAGTAAGTTACTTGCATGTTCTATGGATCACAAATGCAACCTGTCACTAAGATATGGAAGTTCTAAAATTATAGTAAATCTTCTCAGAGGAAAACATGACAACATGCTGATCATTTTCATGAACTCTTTATCCTCCTCCTCCTCCTCCTCCTCCTCCTCATCATCATCATCATCATCATCATCATCATCATCACTGATCCGTGTATTTTGAACATTGTTCCTTTGAATTAGGTATGCTTCATTGTTGTACTACGCTGACACCTCTAATATCTTAAAATTGTAAAATAATCCATGGATGAGTAAACAATTAAATTCTGTGATGTCTTCTGACAGGCCTAACAGGGTTGTAAACACTCAAGGAACACGCATATTTGCCTTTGGTGGAACTTGCAATATTCAGCTTTTTGTTGACCATGTGACGTGTACAACAGAAAACAAAAAGAGGGGGAGGAGTTGAAACTTCCTGGCAGATTAAAACTGTGTGCCCGACCGAGACTCGAACTCGGGACCTTTGCCTTTCGCGGGCAAGTGCTCTACCATCTGAGCTACCGAAGCACGACTCGCGCCCGGTCTCACAGCTCCACTTCTGGCAGTATCTCGTCTCCTACCTTCCAAACTTTACAGAAGCTCTCTTGCGAAACTTGCAGAACTAGCACTCCTGAAAGAAAGGATACTGCGGAGACATGGCTTAGCCACAGCCTGGGGGATGTTTCCAGAATGAGATTTTCACTCTGCAGCGGAGTGTGCGCTGATATGAAACTTCCTGGCAGATTAAAACTGTGTGAGACTACTATGTATGAACGAGAAACACAACTTGGATGAACCCTGTACTCCACGATTTCAAGGCATATCTGACAATATCTGGACACAATCCTCAAGACGTCTTGTGTGTGTTTGGAACTGGATGGGACTTGAATCCATTACAATATTCCAGTGTCCAAGCAACAACCCATAAATAACAATAGTTTTAAGGCTGTCAGGGTATCATCCACACCGATAACTTACGACTCAAGCAAAACTGTGACTGGAACCTTTACTCCTTCACACAAAAACAAATAACACATCATATAAGAATGACCTCTTTCACAAGAACAGTATCCACTTGCATAAACTAGCTGACAAAGTATTTCTCCATCAGACACCTTGGTCTCTTGATTTAGCCCCAAGTAATTTCTTCCTGCCTTCTGCCTCAAAACTTCAGCTTGCAAGGAACAAATTTTCATCAAAGACTGGGGGGCAGAGGGTTGGACATGGTGGAGGGAAGTGAATGTCTTCACAGTGCAACATTTTGCTGAGTCTCAAAGATTCTATTTTTGCTAGTGGAAACAGAAAGTTAGAATATTTGTGTGCCAAGTTTACAGGCACCAAATGAGCCCAAATGTAGAGACAAGGTGGATTTTCTCAGTAATTTTTTTCTGGTTAGTCATTCTAAAATCATTAATTGACAGCATTAAACTCAGTCCAGTACAATAAACATTAATGTACCGAATACAGGAAAAGATCGTAAAATGGTGAACTGATTAAATAAATTCTATATTGACACACTTTAACTAGCTGAGTAAGTTCAAAGGGCAGAGGAAGGCACTATCTTCAATAGGAATATGCCCAGTAACACGCTGCCTTTTCAAATCTACATTTGAGTTGTCGACAGCTTTGACTTAAGCAGACAACTGTGGTTTGGAGTGGGGTAAAGTTACAATAATTTTTCCTGAATGCTCTAAGAAAACATTTACCTGATAGCAGAGCTAGTGACATTTAAAGTAAGACCTGTGCTATTTATTTCATACACACCTGTCCTCTGAGATACGAGCCAGAAGGGGTTCCAGCCAGCCTTCAGTGCACTCACAGTGTGCATCCAGGAATGTAATAACCTCGCCCGTGACATGTTTGGCACCCAGTAGGCGGGCACGGATCAGGCCTGATCTCTTGTCTGTGCGTAGAACCTTCACTGGCACAGGCAGCCTTGATACGTACTCCTCAAGCTGGTGACCTAAGTGCTCTGTAAACATGTGGAAGGCCATAGTACATTCCTCTATTTTATGAGTACACTGCAAAAAATAAAGAGTGAGAGAGAGAGAGAGAGAGAGAGAGAGAGAGAGAGAGATTTATCCATTTATTTTCAACATAGTATAAAAAATACTGCTTGTGCAAAAGCAGACAAATACTGCAGGATTCCTCTCAGAGCAATAAGAGAACTCCAAATATACGATGTCAACATGTGCACAATTACTCTTTGAAAGGATATGTCACAGTTAATTAAGTGATGAATATTTAGAAAAAACCAAGTTACTTATTTCAGTAATGGATCAATGCATTCAATGGTGTACTGCCAGAGCTCGAACATTACAATATATCAATTTTTCTGGAGCTAGGAAAAGAAATAACCTGCCCCCCCCCCCCCCCTATATATTCACTTGAAGCGTGAGTATGAGTCATGTATTTTATATTATTATTTCTCTCCTTTCTCAGACGTTATGTCTGGTTAAGAATGGAAAGTGACGCGGACCTTGATCAAGCGTGACTTCCTTTTAACTGTACGGTATATGTTACATTGCATTTAGGAACTTTCGGGTAATTGAACACGTATCAATAATCACAGATTTCTGTAGTTGTATATGTATGTTTGGATGCAGCTGTATTGCGTTGATGTACTGGTGGATATTGTGTGGTATGACTCCTGTAGTTGATAGTGTAATTGGTATGATGTCAACTTTATCCTGATGCCACATGACCTTGACTTCCTCAGCCAGTTGCATGTATTTTTCAATTTTTTCTCCTGTTTTCTTCTGTATATTTGTTGTATTGGATATGGATATTTCGATTAGTTGTGTTAATTTCTTCTTTTAATTGGTGAGTATGATGTCAGGTTTGTTATGTGGTGTTGTTTTATCTGTTATAATGGTTCTGTCCCAGTATAATTTGTATTCATCATTCTCCAGTACATTTTGTGGTGCATACTTGTACGTGGGAATGTGTTGTTTTATTAGTTTATGTTGTATGGCAAGTTGTTGATGTATTATTTTTGCTACATTGTCATGTCTTCTGGTGTATTCTGTATTTGCTAGTATTGTACATCTGCTTATGATGTGATCTACTGTTTCTATTTGTTGTTTGCAAAGTCTGCGCTTGCTGTAATATCTGGTGTTTATTGTTTGATCCTGTATTGCAATCATGAATCCTTCCCTCTCACTGTTTATATTGTCTTTTCTTAGCCATGTGTTGGATGTGTCTTGATCGATGTGTGGCTGTGTTAGATGATACAGGTGCTTGCCATGTAGTGTTTTCTTTTTCCAATTTACTTTCTTTGTATCTGTTGATGTTATGTGATCTAAAAGGTTGTAGAAGTGGTTATGAAATTGCAATGGTGTAGCCAATGTATTTATATGAGTGACTGTTTTGTGTATTTTGCTAGTTTCTGCTCGTTCTATAAAGAATTTTCTTAAATTGTCTACCTGTCCATAATGTAGGTTTTTTATGTCTATAAATCCCCTTCCTCCTTCCTTTCTGCTTAATGTGAATCTTTCTGTTGCTGATTGTATGTGATGTATTCTATATTTGTGGCATTGTGATCATGTAAGTGTATTGAGTGCTTCTAGGTCTGTGTTACTCCATTTCACTACTCCAAATGAGTAGGTCAATATTGGTATAGCATAAGTATTTATAGCTTTTGTCTTGTTTCTTGCTGTCAATTCTGTTTTCAGTATTTTTGTTAGTCTTTGTCTATATTTTTCTTTTAGTTCTTCTTTAATATTTGTATTATCTATTCCTATTTTTTGTCTGTATCCTAGATATTTATAAGCATCTGTTTTTTCCATCGCTTCTATGGAGTCACTGTGGTTATCCAATATGTAATCTTCTTGTTTAGTGCGTTTTCCCTTGACTATGCTATTTTTCTTACATTTGTCTGTTCCAAAAGCCATATTTATATCATTGCTGAATACTTCTGTTATCTTTAGTAATTGGTTGAGTTGTTGATTTGTTGCTGCCAGTAGTTTTAGATCATCCATGTGTAGCACATGTGTGATTTTGTGTTGGTATGTTCCAGTAATATTGCATCCATAATTTGTATTGTTTAGCATGTTGGATAGTGGGTTCAGAGCAAGGCAGAACCAGAAAGGACTTAATGAGTCTCCTTGGTATATTCCACACTTAATCTGTATTGGCTGCGATGTGGTATTATTTGAATTAGTTTGGATATTAAGTATAGTTTTCCAATTTTTCATTACTATGTTTAGGAACTGTATCAATTTAGGATCTACTTTGTATATTTCCAATATCTGTAGTAACCATGAGTGGGGTACACTATCAAAAGCTTTTTGGTAATCAATGTACGCATAGTGTAGCGACCTTTGTTTAGTTTTAGCTTGATATGTCACCTCTGCATCTATTATCAGTTGCTCTTTACATCCTCGTGCTCCCTTCCAGCAACTTTTTGTTCTTCATTTATAATTTCATTCTGTGTTGTATGTGTCATTAATTTCTGTGTAATGACTGAAGTCAATATTTTGTATATTGTTGGTAGGTATGTTACGGGGTGATATTTTGCTGGGTTTGCTGTGTCTGCTTGATCTTTAGATTTCAGATAAGTTATCCCTTGTGTAAGTGTATCAGGGACTGTGTATGGGTCTGCAATGTAACTGTTAAATAATTTAGTTAGATGTGAATGTGCTGAGGTGACCTCCTTTAGCCATAAATTTGCTATTTTATCTTTTCCAGGGACTTTCCAATTGTGCGTAGAATTAATTGCTCGGGTGACTTCATGTTGCAAAATTATCACTTCAGGCATTTGTGGTATCATCTTGTACGTGTCTGTTTCTGCTTGTATCCACCATGCATGCCTGTTACGTTGTACCGGGTTTAACCATATGTTGCTCTAGAAGTGTTCCATGTCTGTTATGTTTGGTGGATTGTCTATTTTAATGTGTGTGTTATCTATTGTCTGATAAAATTTCTTCTGGTTTGTGTTGAATGTTTGGTTTTGTTTCCTTCTATTTTCACTTTTTTTGTATCTTCTAAGTCATTTGGCCAATGCCTGTAATTTCTGCTTCTTTTCATCTAATTGCTCTATCGCTTCTTGTTGTGAGATTTTACCTAACCTTTTTCATTTTTTGTCTGATATGTCATGTCTTATAAATTGTGTTCGCTGTCCAATGTCTTTTCTCAGTTTTTATATTGTGTTGCCATGCTGGTTTTGTGGGTTTCTTCTGTGTGTTGGTTGGTTCTGATCTCTGCCTAGTGTGTATATTTAGCGTAGTGAGTGCTCCTATATAAACCAGTAGTTGTAACTCTTCCATAGTTTTATTTTCATGTATTTTGTTGTGTATGATTGTGTTGATAGTTGTTACTGTTGTTTCAACTTGTGGGTTATTTGGGGGTCTATGCAAGAATGGTCTAATGTCTGTATTTGTGTCTTTGTATTCTATATATGTCAGCTGAAATTTTTCTTCTATATCTAACATGTGTGTCACTTCGTGTTCTATTTGTGCTTGTTTTGGTGGCTGTCTTAAGATTTCATTTTCCTCTGATTGTTTAATTGATGCGTGTTGATCTTTGTTTGTTTGCTCTGGGATGTTTGAGTCCATTACTGTATTTTCTTCTTCTTCTGATTGCACATTATTTTGTTCCAGTATTTGTTGTACTTCTTGTTTGATGTTTTCTAATTCTGACTGGGGTATCCTGTTATTTTTGATTATTACACGGATCTGATCAGCTAGTTGTTGTTGTGTTAAAAATTTTAATTCTGGGTATCTGGTAATAAATGTTGTGATCTGTATCCAGTTGTGTTGGTTCCCAAGTTTGTTCTTGGTAATAACAGAACATGAGGTGTCGGTTAACTTCATCTGACCATCTCATACTCTGTCTTTGTTTTCCTTCTAGGGTGGTTGCAAGAAGCACATCCTGCAAAACACCTCAATTTGGATTTAAATCATTTTCTGTGTGGCTAGCAGTGTCGTTACCACTGTGGGCGGGCATAGGGTTCAAGCGTCGTCCCCGACCATGACAGCACTTGTCCGAGGCTTCATTAGTTCTGTCCTGAACCAACTAATCACACTAGAAGGGGGGTTAGCCCTATTAGTGGTTTGTTCTTTTCATCGCCTTTTACAACTGGCAGAACATACCGGAGGACTATTCTTTTCCCGGGCCTCCACGGGGTTTATTATTATTATTATTATTATTATTATTATTATTATTATTATTACGCGCCAACCAGCTCCACGGATGAAGGAGAGACTGAAAATGATGAGATATAATAAATTATTCAGATAGTAAAGAAGCAGAACATGTAATTGTGATGGTGACTGGCATTCAGTAGTAGGAAAGGAAAGAGAAGGAAAATTAGGAGGAGAATATGGACTGGGAGAAAGAAATGAACAGGAAGCTGCCTGACAATTTTGCACAAAGCATAATTTAATTATCACTACGTTTAAGAATCACAAAAGAAGGTTGTACATGGGATGAGACCTGTAGACACCGGAAGGGTTCAGGCTGATTTTATAATGGTAAGACAGAGATTTTGGAACAAGATTTTTATCTGCAAAGCATTTCCAAGGGCATAAGTGGACTCTCACCACAATTTACTGGTTATGAACTAAAGGAATTTGCAAAAACGTAAAAAAATTTAGGAGATGGAACTTGGATAAATTGAAAGTACCAGAGATTGTTGAGATTTTCAAAGGGTGATAGAATGACACAGTGTAAAGGACTACAACAGAAGACAAATGAGTAGCTTTGAGAGATGAAGTAGTGCAGGCAGCAGAGAATCAAAGGTGTCAAAAGACAAGATCTAGTTGAAGTCCTTGGAAATCACAGGAGATATTAAATTTCTCTGATGACAGGAGGGAGTATAAAAACGCAGCAAATGAAGCACACAAAAGGGAATAAAGATATCTAAAAATGAGACTGACAGAAAGTGGATAAGCAGGAATGGCTGGAGGATAATTGTAACCCCATGGAAGCATGTGTAAGAACTGTTAGTTTAAGAAGTAAAGTTTGCAAAATACCTTAATTATTTACAGAAGAATGGAAGAACTGGTAGAAGCCAATCTTGAGGAATATCAGTTTGGGTTCCAGACAGATAATGGAACACAAGAGGCAATATTGACCCTATAACTTATCTTAGAAAATGGGTTAACGAAAGAAAACCTACATTTATACCTTTTGTAGACTTAGAGAAAGCTTCTGACAATTTTGACTGAAGTAAACTCCTTGAAATTATGAAGGCAGCAATAGTAAAATACAGAGAGTGAAAGGTTATACACACCTTGTACAGAAACCAGATGGCCTTTTTAAAAGTCAAAAAGCATGGAAAGTAAGAAATAGTATAGAAGAGAGTGAAAGGGGGTTGTAGCCTATCCCCAATGTTACTCAATCTACAAACTAAGAAAGCAGTAAAAGAAGTCAAAGAAAAATTTGGAGAAAGAATTAATGTTCAGGGATAAGAAATAAAAATTTTGAGATTTGCCGATGATACTGTAATTCTGCCAGAGACAGCAGAGGACTTGAAAGAGCAGCTGAACACAACAGACAGTGTATTGATCGGAGGATATAAGATGAACATCAACAAAAGCAAAACAAGGATAATGGAATGTAGTCAGATTAAGCCAGGTAATGCTGAGGGAATTAAGAGTACGAACCAGGACACTTAAAGCAATTGATCAGTTTTGCTATTTGGAGAGCAAAATAACTACTGAAGAGTGAAGTAGAGAGAATATAAAATGTAGACTGGCAATGGCAAGAAAAGCGTTTCGAAGAACACAAATTCGTTAACACTGAATATAGATTTAAATGTTTAGGAAGACTTTTGTGAAAGCATTTGTCTGAGGAGTAGCCTTGTACGGAAATGAAATATGAATGGTAAGCAGTTCAGGCAAGAAGAGAATAGAAGATTTTGAAATGTGATGCCACAACAGAATGCTGAAGACTAGATCAGTAGATCATGTAACTAAGGAGGAAGTACTGAACAGTCCTAGGGGAAAAAAAGATTATGAGTCTTACACACGGCGGAGTAGCGTGGAGAGCTGCACTGGACTGAATACCACAACAACAAAATTGTTATTTACATGTGATCCCACTAGACCACACACACAATGTACAACACAGCACATTTTAAAATGTTCTTTTATCATGGCCATACTACTTCCATTCTTTCAGAAAGGGTACTTTTCCTTTTCTCAGTCCAAGTGGTTCCATTCTCCTTGTGTTTTTCTGCCATGACAACTGTATAGCCACGAATTGTGTGGCTAAAATTTTCACGTTTATGTCCTGTTGGGTTAACCATTCTTGTTTCAGGGCTTCTTTTAGTGCTGTGTTTTACCTTATTGTATCATAAGTATGGCTGCCAGCAGACATCGATATGGACGCAGATGATGTTACCACATGTGTTTACTTGTCAGTGGTGATAGACGTGGCTGGTCAGTTCTTACGATGACTTCAGCTACCTTGGGTACAAGTACGTAAAAGAGCCGTGGTCCTTGCTCGCAACAAAATGTTAAGGGCCCAAGTGTCTGCAGATTCAATAGTCAGTTTTTGAACTCTTCACTATAATTTATCATCATAATTTGTGAAGCAAGATATAATTCTATCACCCATAATAACTGAAACTTCAAGGTCCCTGCAGAATATCAAAAATTTCATCTCCACAGGAAAATATCATTTTTCTTTCCTTCACGTACCAGTCAAACTGATTGCCTGACACCAAATATTCCTAATGACTCATGTTCACATTGATATAGTTCTAATTTCCAGCTACAGTGAACTGAATGAAGCACTTGTCTAACTAGAATTGATTGCTTCCACTCAGTTTTAGAAAGGAGGCAACAAAACAAGTTTCTATTGAAATAGTAATCAAACATAAAACAAACTTCATAAGAAAAGGGAACTTACCATTTTAACACATTTTTATTAGGTCTCTTTCTTGTGTATCTATCCAGTACAAATTTTGCAATTGGTTTTGAACTAACTTCCCAATGAGCTAGAGACTTGAAATCTTACAGATAGCTCGTAACTGGATGACAATGGAATATTAACGCACTTTCTTGTCTGTCTGTTCAGTAGGGGTGGGTAATGGCTGACATCTCAATGGGCCTGGAGGAGCGGTATGTTGTTCAGGTACTATCTGGTATGTTGTACATACCCTATCAGAATGTATTCCAAGTGGTATGCAAGAGGACAGGCACGACTCACCATATGGTGTGAGGTGGGGGTGGGGGAGGGGGGGGAGAACGACAGAGAGAAGGGGAAAAGCAGATGTGTTCAATATACATCATACAAGTATACAGACAATACCATGGGTACAAAGTCAGTATATATACCCTGACATGAGAAAAGTCATGGGATGCATGTTTACAGATGGGGGTAGTATTGCGTACACAACATATAAAAGGGCAGAGCATTGCTGGAGCTGTCATTTGTTCTCGGGTGATTCATGTGAAAAGGTCTTCGATGTGTTTATGGCTACATGACAGGAAGTAACATATTTTGAATGCAGAATGGTTGTCATAGCCGAACATATGGGACATTTCAGTTCAGAAATCATTAGGAAATTCAATATTCCAAGAGTCACAGTGTCAAGAGTGTGCTGTGAATAAAAAATTTCAGGTATTACCATCTCCATGACATGAATCCCATTGAACATTTATAGGACATAATCGAGGGGTCGGTCAGTGTGCAAAATTCTGCACCTGTGACACTTTCACAACTTTCAATGGCTATAGATGCAGCATAGCTCAACATTCCTGCAGGCGACTTCCAACGACTTATTGTAGTCCATGCCATGTCAAGTTGCTGCATTATGCCAAGCAAAAAGAGGTCCAACACACTCTTAGGAGGTACTCCATGACATTTGTGACCCCACTGTATATAAAAAATTATTATATAAAAAAATTGATTAAAATCCACTGAGAAAACACACACACACACACACACACACACACACACACACACACACACACACACACACACAAACACACACACAGAAAAATTATTATTTAAATAAACATTAATTTTTAATATTAAACATTTTTTAAATCTGACTAAAAAGTACAATTTCTCCTAGTCCCCTACAGATTCCTAAGCCCTTATAGATAGTCCTGAAAACTTGTGCTTACAATGTTTTTACAATTATAGCCTTGACAACACTTGTTAAGGTTTAAAACAAAAATGTGGGGCACATACAACAGATAAAAGTTAGGAGGTGAACCATTTGTGCATCAATTACGTGTTGCGTGTGCCCCACATTTTTTGTTATAAATCTTAGAAGTCTTGTTGTAGCTATTAAAAATTCACAAGCAAAAATTTTCACAACTGTCTGTATGGGGTTAGGAATATGGCTGGGGTCTCGAAGAAATTGTTCTATACTTTTTACTTCATTTTAAAAAAGTGTCATACTAGTTTTTTTTGCCAAGTGGTGGCAGAACACACACATAAAAGAAGGTTGTCATTGGCAAGCTTTAAGAGCCAGTGGCTCCTCCTTCAGGCAGAAAGGTTGAAGGAAAAGGACTGGAGGTCTAGGAAAAGGGGTAGATTTTGGTAAAATCACCCAGAACCACAGGCCAGGGGGGACTCACCGTACGGGATGAGAAGGAAAGATTGATTGCTGGGGATTGCATCAGACGAGATTTGAAAGGTTTTCATATCTCGTCTACATGAACAAATGGACATTGAAACTATGTAAAAGGAGAGGAGGAGGAGGAACAATAGGGTTTAATGTTCAGTATACCTGGTGATCATTAGAGAATAGCACAAGCTCAGACTGGAAAGAACAGGAAAGGAATCAGACTTAAGGTGTAATATCTGGATGTCCAAATGGGAATTTGAACCTCCCTACTCCTGAATAAGAGTCAACTGTTTTAAGCTGTGCCACCTCACTTGGTGCATACATGGAGGAAAAACCGAGCGAGGTGGCCCAGTAGTTAGCACACTGGACCCACAGTCGGGAGGACGACACTTCAAACCCGCATCTGGCCATCCTGATTTAGGTTTTCCATGACTTCCCTAAATCGCTTCAGGCAAATGCTGGGATAGCTCCTTTGAAAGAGCATGGCCGACTTCCTTCCCTAATTCGATGGGACCGATGAGCTCACTGTTTGATCCCCTCCCCCAAATCAACCAACCAACCAACCAATCATGGAGAAAAAAATGAAATACAGTAGGTGATTTAGAAACACTTACCCCTCTCACTGGCATCATCGACCAGAATTATTTCATGCAGAAGGGCACGAGGAGACCTGTTTATAGCACTCCAGATTGTCCGCAGAAGAGTTGACCAGGCCTCATTGTGGAAGACAATGACAATTGATGTGGACGGCAGTAACTCTGGATACTGTTTTGTTTTACACCTGTACAGAAAATAATAGAAATTACCAATAGACACAAAACATCTTTCAGCTAATTAATACAACAGAAAAACAGCGAAAGTTTCAACTTGTCCTGCAGTTGCTCCAGTATGCTGAAAGTTCACATCTTTCAGCTACTTTACACTAAAAATCAGGATACATAATCAGATAACTTGCTAAATATTTGCTATGATTACATATAAGAAAATATGGTAAACCGCTTCTAATAGTGATACAATGTGTACATTAAATTCACGAAGAGACAGATAAACTGACTGTTACCTGAAAATTACCAGTACAACTGAAAGTCATACATACAAATATATGAGACAGTATCCCTAGCTTTTCGAGCTGCTCGTTCCTTCTTCAGTGGTGAAAAGAGGAAATGGTTGGGGAGGACCCCTGGAAAAGAGGGAGTTCAGGGGCTAGAGGGGTAATAGATTTCTAAATGTAACTTTACATATTAAATAGCATGCATGCTTCTTTGCAAGTTCAAATACACTACACTCAGAGTAAAGAACATCACATCAATTTACCACTATCTATGGATGCCAACTAAAATAGCAGCATTTGATTATTTCTCAGTGTGCCTCTCTCAAAATGGTTTCTCATTGGCCATTGCTCATTCAAATTTTGCTTTTAATAAGATAAATAGTCACTGATAACTTAAACTGACTAATATTATAAGGGGCATTCAAAAAGAAATGAGCCAGAGGAATAATTACAGAAACCAGTACCGTATGTTAGAAATATTGACCTTGGCTATTGAGGCACTTGTCCCACTGTGACCCAAGGCGGTGAATGGCTGTCTCATAAAATTCTCGGGGCTGCAATTTTAACCAGTTCTGCACATACAGCTGGACGACGTCATCCGAGGCGAATCGTTTGCCCCTCAGAGCCTTTTTAAGGGGACCAAAAATGGCATAATCACTGGGAGAGAGGTCCGGACTGTATGGAGGGTGGCTGAGAACCTCTCATTTGAATTTCTGCAGGAGTGCCGCGGCTGTGTTGACCGTATGACACTTTGCATTGTTGTGGAGCAGAATGACCCTACATGTGAGATAGCCTGGTCGTTTTGATTTGACTGCTTGGCGAAAGGTGGTCAAGGTTTGTAACTCTGGGCATTCACTGTTGTCCTGTGCTGCAGGAAATGAATCAGAAGGGGGCCATCTTGGTCAAAGAAGGACGCCAGCATCACCTTTCCAGCACTTGTGTGGATGGCGCGTCCAGCTGCACTTGCGGAACGGGTTAACATTGCAGCCACGGGAATTTTATGAGACAGCCATTCACTGCCTTGTGTCACAGTGGGATGAGTGTCTCGAGAGCGAGGGTCAATACTTCTAACACACAGGTACTGGTTTCTGCAATTATGCCTCTGGCTCGTTTCTTTTTGAACGCCCCTTATACTTAGACAGTAACATCCAAATTGTTTTGTGTCAATGTTGAGGTATGAAATTTGAGTCAAACTGAAACAAAGGGAGGAGAGGATTAGCAATGTTTACAAATGCCACTCAACCATGTCCTAAATCACGTGAGACAAAGACCTCACAGGGTTTTTTATTAACACACAAATATACCACAGAAAATCTTACTGAATAAATTATTTTACTCGGTTCATTGGAGGGGGGGATTAAGGATTAAGGGATAAACAGCGAGATCACCAGCCCCCCTGTCAACAGATGGTTCAGTAATGGACATTGGCCAGAAATTTGGCTGAACAGTGGAATCATGTAGGAGTAGTAAAATCATGGCATTGAAAGAAATTTTGACAGGGCAGTGGATTCCTTATGAAAGAAATGTAAGGAGGCGTGCCACATAGCAATAGCCCACCAAATGATGTTCCACATCTGATTGAGGAGATGTCTTAACTGTACCCATGAATCTGAAACTGAGGTCAGAATGTTGGGTGGGTAATTGCTTCTCTAGCCAAATGGTTGGCCAGTTCATTCCTTGGGATACCCATATGACTTGAGATCCTGATAAAGGCAGCGGAGCATGTATTATGAAGGAGGTCACAGATAGGACCTTGAATAGCAGCTATCACAGGGTGACAAGAATAACATCGATCAATAGTCTGGAGACTGCTCACCGAGTCACTGAAAACTATAACACAGTTGCGAGAGGGCTCTGTTAATGGCGTGAGACCAGAGCCTGGTAAATCTGGTGTCGAATAATGCAATCCACACTCCACGTGGTGTGGGTAAGGATGCAGATAGCGTTAAGCTTTTGCATGCATCTAGTCTTTAGTCAACGAATATAGGGCAGCCATGGCAGCTTTTAATCAAAGAGGTGTTCCAAAAACTGGAATGGGTAACCTAAAGCTGTGAGGGTGGGGCGTGAGTCGTGCTTGGGTAGCTCAGTTGGTAGAGCACTTGCCCGTGAAAGGCAAAGGTCCCAAGTTCGAGTCTCGGTCCGTCACACAGTTTTAATCTGGCAGGAAGTTTCAGATAGGTTCACATGGTGACTTTTCATGAAGTGAGTGGCCACAATACACCAGGAATACATATGCCTGAAGTTATTTAAAGCACCGGCATTTAAAGCACTGTGTTTGATTAAATCTGGTCTACTGCATACCTTTCTGATAAACTATACTTTATCGGGCTTACTTCCCAGCAAGTGGATGATGATTTGACAAATTCCAGTTCATTCATCATGTGGGTATTAGTATAGGTCCAGAATGAATTTTCATTCTGTAGCAGAGTGTGCCCTACTTCGTGGAAGGTTAGAACTGCATGCTGGACCAGGACTAGAACCTCGGCTTTCACAGGAAAATGCTCTACCGACTGAGCTATCCACACACGACTGATGACCCAATCTCTCAGCTTTAGGTCCGTCAGTACCACATCCCCACCTTCCAAACTTCACAGACCTCCTGCAACCTTCCACGACTGGAACTCCTGCAAGAGAGACTGTTGCAAAGATGGGCTTAGCCACAACCTACGGTATGTTTCCAGAAACAATATCCATCTTCCTGTTGTGTCAGTCCTGCAAGGTTGTAGGAAAACTTCTGTGAATTTTGGGGGTGTTGTGGCACCAGTGTGGAGTCATGAAATTCGGCACACTGTGTTCCAATTATCGTTCCGAAGAAATGCAGCTGGCAATACAGCCACCTTGCTGAAGAGCGCAAACTATTTCAATGTGCAGCAAGATTCTAACAACAAACCAAGCACCGGGACGATAAATGGCTTTTTGAGACAATCTGACAGCACTTAGCAGACCGTTTATGTGACTGTAGTGGAGTCACTCTCCTACGAACTAAGTGATATAAATGAGATGTCTTTACTGTGAAGATATACAATGCTTGTCCCAAAACCTTTCTTCGATGGAAGACATGGCATTTACTCTTCTTTTCTGATGCAGTTGCCTAGCTTCTAGAGCGGACCATAACATGCTTTAAAAAATCCTCACAATTCTCCCCCACCCCAATTTCCTCTCAACCTTCACACACACACACACACACACACACACACACACACACACACACACACACACACGCACACAAATTTAATTAAAATAAATGTAGTTTCACAGGTTGGCAACGATTACAACCTGCACGAAAACAAACGAACAGACATAAGCACTGTAAAACTGTGCAGAATAGGAAAACACACACTTCAGTTCGATTTACGAAGGTGAAATGTAAATAACCCAAATGCAGTACAAGAAATATTGCGGAATGGCAAAAACTGCCAAGAGTGTATGTGAAACGAAATCTTTCGATATCACCTGCTGCTGCTAGCAAGGAGGGAAGCAACAGAAATTTGGAGAATATGCAAAGAAACACCATAAGTAACTTGCGCTCCAACTTAATAAACAAAAAGATTTTTTAATCTATAACAACAAAAAATACAAATATATGTATCCAGTTTGCAGAATAACCACGGAAGATGTTTTATACATAAAAGCGAAACGCATCTGGTGCAAAATTCTCTTTGTGATTAAATTGCAGTAAGCGCAAGACGGAAAAACCAATAATAACTGACCCCACAAAACATTTATGAAATGTATTAAATGTGGACTCAAAAAATCCCGGCAGATTTTTGCCTTTCATTTAGCACATTTACTGGATTGTTTTCCAATATGCTTAAATACGAACATTAATACATGTATCACCAAGCTATAGTATGTCTTAAGAAGTATTTAGTTCCATTTTAAAACCCATAGTTATTCCAAAACATGAATAAATAACAATATTATGAAGATTAAGCACACTATAAAAAATTGTTAAGATTTTCGTGGCCACTTGTTTGACAAACTGACCGTTGGTTTCTGTCTCGTGTTCCACTGTTAGTAACAGACGATGAAGCTTTGACACTGCCAGCCACTTCGTGCTGGACAAACTTCAGAAAAATCACCAAACAAAACGTCGGCCTAAGAATCCGAGACAGAAGCCAACAGGCAGTTAGTCATACTACACAAAAAAACTCGCTCGCCCGTTTGGGTTACCAAAGCACGCCAATAGGTTTGTTTTGATATCGTGAACCATTAATGAAATGTAAGAGTACGTTGAAACTATATAAAATAGAGAAGCCCTGTTAATGAGAGAGCCAATCGCAGTCGAAAAGAAATTAGGAGTACCTTCGAGATTTCTGACGACACGCAGGTCATTCGACTGCCTTAAGTTCAGCGCTGTACTGTTATCAAACGCAGTCAGCAAAATAGTTGTGGAAACCTATTTACTAGACGATTTGCTACGTCTTTGCTACTTTATTAATTTGTAAACATAGCTTTATCTTGTTGAATACGACAGCGTGGCGAAAAACGCTTTTATTTCGAGAAGTCCGTCACATAAATGCAATGAGTAGTAAGATAGGTGTGAAATGCATGTCATATTCACTACATTATCACAAAGGGTAATAAACAGTACATCAGCGCAGGGCCGATATAATGGCTTCACAGGCTTCCAAAACGATTTTGCTAACTGTGTTTGCTAATATTACAGCACTTAACTCAAGCATTCGAATGACCCGCCTGTCGTCAGAAATCTCGAAGTTACTCCTACTTTCTCGTCGACTGCGATTGCCTCTCTCATTAACATACCTAGCTTCCGTATTTCCTATAGTATCATCATTAACAATTTGTCATAAGATGCAGGACTTATCCTATTATAGTTTAAGAAATCGTAGGATCTATGGACGTGATTTCTGTCAGTAAATTAACATACGACAAGTAGCTTCTTTTTTCAGCCATTCTCGGACCTATTTCCTCTTTTACGTTGCTGGTTGCTACCTATAGCTAATATAATTGCGGCATATTCCATTGCCAACAGTCAATAGTATTTATGGAGTTAGAGTGGCTTCAATATATTGAAGGTTTGACAAACTAGTACTGTCAATCAATAAATCTTGAAAGCGTGCAGGCCGCTTTAAGAATGACAAACGTGTTTTTTTCTTTCGTTATTGATACAACTGATTGTGCTACATGTGCTTTTTTAGTAAAACCCATGTCAGGAATGAAAATAAACGATAATATTCGCATTACTCATGAAATGTATTCGCAATTGCAAATATGAACAACCGTCAGTTGTATACTGAAACGAAGACAGCGAAAATTTGTGCCCGACCGGAACTCGAACCCGGGTTTCCCGCTTATCGCGAGCGGTCGCCTTACCATTACGCTTTCCGAGCATGACTCACGGCCAGACCCAAACTTCCATATGCCGTCATGCGTTTCCTTGCGAGATACAAGCGGGAAATCTGGATTCGACTCCCGGTCTTGCGCAGATTTTCATTGTCGTCATTCCATTATAAAGCTGATGGTTGTCTATATTCGCAACTGCGAATACGTTTCATGTATTCCGTAACGGCTGTAGCCGGCTCAGTGCTTGTCATGCACGCATGTTCAAACGAGCGTTGTTTCGGACTTCTGAACAACACAGGCACTCCATATACAGTATGGTGTAGTTTACCAGCCGCTTGGAGCGCTGCTGTCGCTATGCGCGACAGAGATGAGCGGGAGTATCGCTATTCGCGACTGTATGTATTGGCGGTTCTAACTTAAGGAGGATGACAGTCTGCTGACTGTACATTAGTGTGGTATTATACACGCGGACGCCCAGAGACGCGTCCCCAAAAACATAACTAAACCTGTAGATGGCGCCCGAGCACGCGCGTGCCTGCGCTTTCACTGGCAGCGCGGGTGAAAGCTCGCTCTTCTCCGCACTCCCCAAGACTGCTGCATTCGTCTCGTGACTTCTGCTCCTCCGCTGCGGGTCGAGATAGGCAATCTGCTGGAAGCGCTGCTCGTCCCACAGCGGTCAAAGCTGTACCTAGAGAGCGTTAACCACACTGCTCTCCGTCAACCTACTAGATTTCCACCTGCCTCCTGCGCCTCAACTTCTCGCTTATCAGTGCATAAAGCGTGATGCTGGCTGTTCTTGCTCACTGGACCTCTTTCTCCGTCTCGATCCCTTGGCGTTTCTCAACAAGTCGTGAAAGCAACTTTAGAAAACCTGGTAGTAATGCACGAAGACCTGCACAGCATCGACGCTTGGTACGGAGGGCTGTCTGTTGACTCTTAACCCTAGGCGGATCATAAGGGAGAGGGGGGGGGGGAGGGGGAGTCGTCCCCTCCTCCCAGCAGCACAGGAACCAACTGGCAAACTGGCAACTAATCACTAGAAACGGTACCTACCATGAAATATCTACGAGTATATGTCCGGAGTGACCTAAAGGGGACGACTGTATAAGTGACAGTAAAATGAAAACGAGACAGATGGAAAAAAGTAAGAAGTTCATTATTTAAAAAAAAACGCTGCAACTGTTAGTGTACTTATTCCATTGTGCGACAAGACGGCCAATCCTTCGAGTAAAAATATTTCCGGTTGTCTGTGGAACCACGATTGTAATTAGGCGTGCACCTCTCCCGAAGCAAATAGACGGTCACCAACGCCTTTCTCCAGGGCTCGAAGAATGTGGATAGAGCACGGGGATGGATCGGGACTGTATGGAGGATTTTTAAGGAATTCTCAACGAAACTTCTGCAGCGTACTCCAAACAGCCTTGGCAACATGTGGCCGGGCTTTATCCTGCCACATAATGATGCGGTCCGTTAACATTCCTTGCCGTTTGGACTTGAATTCGCATGTGTCCACATATCGCCGAGCGTTAACTGTGGCGCCATGTTCCAGAAAAACTGGTGTGAAGCCATCATACATCTGTTACTCAACAAAGTTGAGGATATTGAGTCCAGTTGTCAATCGTGCCCGGCCGCTGTGGCCGAGCGGTTCTCGGCGCTTCAGTCTGGAACCACGCATCTGCTACGGTCGCAGGTTCGAATCCTGCCTCGGGCATCGATGTGTGTGATGTCCTTAGGTTAGTTAGGTTTAAGTAGTTCTACGTCTAGGGGACTGATGACCCAGATGTTAGTGCTTAGAGCCATTTGTCAATCGTGCGATTATTGCCACATATTTCGGGACACCATCATCTCATTTTCAAATGCTGCAAACAAGGAAACCAGGTAACATAATCCTCCTTATACCGACAGACCCATGAGGATTAAAGACTTCCCGAGTTATAAACTACATTAAAATTTTTTTTATGCCTTTAGGCCTCGTCACAACTTAAAAACAAGCTGCACATTTGCACTGTCAACACAAACCATGAAACATAAAACATCAGAAGCTGGAGCATCCATTCTTCACGAGGTACAGTTTCAAACTGAAAGCCACTGCCATCACCTATCAACGATGATGTTTACGTAAAGACTAACGCTCATCACCAACGATACTACTGTCTGTCATAAAATCTTTGAGAAATGCCTGTGTGGTCCTATCCCATTCTAACTTGAAACTTACTCTGCGCTCCGGCTGTGAACAGAAATAGCATGCGATAAAGTGAGATGCTTCGGAAATGGTCTACTTATAAAGAAATCTTTTCGGTTAAAAATACTAAGAAGGCAGCGCTGTTGATACAAGAAAGCAACTTACATGACGGTGCAATGTTGGCATCAGATGTGATTAATTTGTATACACTATGTGTCAGTGGAGAAAATGACGGACGTTATAGGAAACAACTTACGAGAGCGTGGTCAAATATCTGATGTGGGAATTGATGAATTTATACGTTTATTAAAGTTTGTTTTATCATTCAACTATTTTAATTTAAATGATAAGTTTTATGTACAGGATAAAGGTTTAGCAACGGGATGTGCACTAGCACACAGACGGCAGACATCTTGGTGAATAAGTACGAAACGGCTTTTTTAAAGGCAAATGTTAAGTACAGCGACAAAATACAGGTGTACATAAAGCACGTTGATCATATTTTCATAATATATCAGCGGTCGCTGGAAGAAATAAATGAGTTAGAGAATGACTTTAATAAGATGCAGAAGGACATAGCTTTTTTAGCAGAGCATGAGCAACATGGAGTCTTAAATATCTGGAGCTGAGGATCGAGAATAAGAATAACAGGCTATAGATGGGAATTTTTAGGAAAGCCAAGAGTTCACAGAGGCTGTTAATGATAAGTTCTCATGCCGCCCCCACAAACATGAATTAGCATTTTTCCAAAATACGGTAGAAAATGGTTTTGATGCATGGTTGATATATCGGTTGGCTGTAGCAGTTAGACTTCGTAACCAGGAAAATGATAAGACCATCTCACACGAATTAGTGAGGTGGTTTAGCAATAAAGAGGTTAAAATTGCTTTCAAGACGGACAACAAATTAGGACAGAGGCTGAGGCATAAAATCGACACAGATGAGGATTGCATGAGGAAATCGGGATTGTATGAAGTATAATGTCAGGATTGTGAAGCGTGATACGTGGGGCAGACGGGACGGAATTTTAAAGTTAAATTTAAAGAGCATAATAACAGAGTGAAGGGCTCGTCAGTTGTAGCAAAGTGTTTCAAGAATGAGCAGCTTTCGCTGGCGGTTATAATGGAAAGCTTAAGGATGTTGCACGTTGAAGAAAAAGGTTGGCTGCTATGAAATTTAAAGGAGGTAGAGATTTACTGTGCCTTGAAAGAGCTGTGTGTCGGCGCACTTCTGAGCACACTTCAGCTTGTGTTCTCCTCAAGAAGCAGCCACCTACATACAGTATATTACCTAGTGACACAGGATTTTCTCGTGCTATTTCCGTTCAAATTGCAGCGTAGATGCAATGTTAGGTTAGAATGGGCTGCGATCCTACAGGCATTTCACAAAGATTTTATAACAGGCAGTAGTATCTTTGCTGCTGAGCATTGGCATTTAAGTAAATATCATCGTTCGTAGGTGATGGCAGCGGTTTTCAGTTTGCAACGGAACCTCGGGAACGGCGGATGCGCGGGCTTCTGATCTTTTATGTTTCATAGTTTATGGTTTATTTTGACAATTCACGTGTGCAGCTTGTTTTTAAGTTGTGACGAGGTCTAATAGCATAAAAAGAATTTAAGGTAGGCAACAGCTCAGGAAGTCTGTAGTCCTTATAAGTCTGTCGGTGTAAGGAGGATTTGTTGTCTGGTTTTCTTGTTTGTAGAATGGAAAAACTGGTAGAAACCGACCTCGGGGAAGATCAGTTTGGATTCCGTAGAAATGTTGGAACACGTGAGGCAATACTGACCCTAAGACTTATCTTAGAAAACAGATTAAGGAAAGGCAAACCCACGTTTCTAGCATTTGTAGACTTAGAGAAAGCTTTTGACAACATTGATTGGAATACTCTTTCAAATTCTGAAGGTGGCAGGGGTAAAATACAGGGAGCGAAAGGCTATTTACAATTTGTACAGAAACCAGATGGCAGTTATGAGTCGAGGGGCATGAAAGGGAAGCAGTGGTTGGGAAGGGAGTGAGACAGGGTTGTAGCCTCTCCCCGATGTTATTCAATCTGTATATTGAGCAAGCAGTAAAGGAAACAAAAGAAAAATTCGGAGTAGGTTTTAAAATCCATGGAGAAGAAGTAAAAACTTTGAGGTTCGCCGATGACATTGTAATTCTGTCAGAGACAGCAAAGAACCTGGAAGAGCAGCTGAACGGAATGGACAGTGTCTTGAAAGGAGGGTATAAGATGAACATCAACAAAATCAAAACGAGGATAATGGAATGTAGTCGAATTAAGTCGGGTGATGCTGCGGGAATTAGATTAGGAAATAAGACGAAGTAGTAAATGAGTTTTTTCTATTTGGGGAGCAAAATAACTGCTGATGGTCGAAGTAGAGAGGATATAAAATGTAGACTGGCAATGGGAAGGAAAGCGTTTCTGAAGAAGATGGGTAGATCACATGACTAATGAGGAGGTACTCAATAGAATTGGGGAGAAGAGAAATTTGTAGCACAACTTGACTAGAAGAAGGGATCGGTTGGTGGGGCATATTCTGAGGCATGAAGGGATCACCAATTTGGTATTGGAGGGCAGCGTGGAGGGTAAAAATTGTTGAGTGAGACCAAGAGATGAATACACTAAACAGATTCAGAAGGCTGTAGGTTGCAGCAGGTACTTGGAGATGAAGAAGCTTGCACGGGATAGAGCAGCATGGAGAGCTGCATCACACACACACACACACACACACACACACACACACACACACACAGCACACACTTGAAAATTTGATAATGTTGTCCCGAAACATGTTGTGACAATAATCACATGATTGACAGCTGGACTGAATATCCTCAATATTGTGTGTTCCAGGAAGTCAATGGGCAGCGGGTTGACGGACAGATTCATTCTGTTACATGATAATGTGCGCCCACGTGTCGCCAAGGTCGTTTCGACTACGCTGCACAGGTTTCGGTGGGAAGTCCTTACACATCCTCCACATCGTCCAGCCTAGTCCTGATCTCTCCCCGTGCGATTTCCATATATTTGGTGCCCAGAAGAAAGACATTCGTGGCCGTCGATTTGCTTCGGACGAAGACATAGGCGCCTGGGTACAATCTTGGTCCCGAACGCAACCACAAGCATTTTTCCATGAAGGCATTGAGCGTCGTGTCTCTCAGTGGGTACATGCGTTAACAGTTACGGCGAATACTTTTGATATAACAAACAGTTTAAGTTTTTCCTTCCGTCTTGTTTTCATTTGAGGCCCCTTACCTGAAGCTAACTGGAAAAGCAGATGTCAGTTAAATTTGTTGGGAGAATGCTCAGGAAATGTACAGTCCACCTACAAAAGAGGTAGCTTACGAAATTGTTTTTCCTCAGTTTAGGACCCTTACCAGGTAGGAGTAATACGGGAGATAGGTGAGATCCAAAAAATAACGACGCGTATCGTCGTGGTTTCGTTTAGTTAGTGCGAAAATGTCATGGAGATGCTCACCGAACTTCACTTGCAGGCACTACAAGTGAGAAACAGTACGAGAAAACATTTCAAACATGCTATCTCCTCCTACATCCTTTTCGCGCAATCAGAGATATTCGAGCACCTATGGAAGCTTACCGTCGCCGACAGTTGTCCTTCCCGAACAACCATTCGCGAATGGAACAAGAAATGGGAGCGCAAACCCTCCGCCACACACCCTAACACGGCTTGCGGATGAGATGTAGGATAGGACCTTTTCTCCAAATATGACTGGTGATATTATCTTGATCTCTCAAATCTTCCTCTTTGAACGTCATGCCGATCAGTACCACACTAAAACCGCGTTAAAAGAGCAAGGAATGAGAGACAAATAAAAATTAAAAATAAACAGAAGAAATGAGTAATCACGATATATGCATCGGCCAAACTTGTGTCGCTATACAGGACTGTGACCACATTTTTCATTCTCAAAATTTGATACAGTTACATATTGGGTCCATGATGACGGACTGTGCTCTGGATAGAGTGGAGAATCAATTTAGTCGTAAACCTGGTGGATAAAACCGGTTAATTCTTTCTGTTAGAGATAAAGGAGAATTTTCGTTGTCGTATTATGGAAAAACCGCGTTCGTAAAGATAAATCTGATGAACACGAATAGATGTCACATGACTGCCGGGTTTAAATAAAATTACTATTTCATCTCAGCATTTTCCAGGCTGAAACACGAAAAGTATTCTTGTCAACAACATGTATCAAACAGTTGCTTACAAGTTCTCTCTAGGCACATTATGCATCACGTATTTTCACATACTTGTAAAACATTTTTATGTACAGTAGAAATACTAATTCACGACATTTATCAGCAACAAAGTTGAAACTTTTCCACTAGAGTAATACTGTTTACTTTCTTAGATGTTTGCAGCAAGTAGCTCCGACTGAACGACATTCTGGTTTCATTTTTGTTGTTCAGTTTGTGCAGAAATTTCCTTACGTCCCGAAAGCGAAATTACACAGCAGTAAGTGTCAAGATTAGAACGGGCACCCTTCAGAAGCAGGAGAGACATTCTCTTTCAACTTTCCACACTGTTTGGCAACTGTCCGTGAAGCCACAGTTGTGAAAGTGAAGCATATGATGACGTCTGTGGAATATACGAGCAGAAAGCCTTTGTGTTCTAAAGAACTAATGCCGCGGCGTTGCCAGTGAACTGTTCGTTGTGATATGTCTTAGAAGTTGAAATCTCTCGTGGCACCACTGTATGATTAACACTGCAGCTTCCACTAGACTTCCTCACGATAATGTGGAATTCAGAATAGAAAGAGAAGTTAGGAAATAAGATTCCACCTCATCAAAATCATTTTTGAAAGACCCACAAAGTTTTCAAATGACTGTAATGGGAAAACGAAGATGGAATAGGTGTCCCTGCAACAATCTCTACGTCCTCCTTTTTGCTGATGACACTGAACTGTTTGCCTCGAGTGCAGATAAATTTAAAAAATGAATAGAAGAGTGCAATAAAGAAACTATGAAAATAAGTCCGAAGATAGGTTATAATTAAACTAAAACAAATGTGTAACTACCACATCTAAGTGAAAATAGGATAAATTAACAAGGAAGTAATAGTAAGTTAATGAATTTTTTGTTTACATTATTTTATCGACGATGAGTGAGTGACAGCAAAGGAGAGAACAGGACAGTAAAAATAATCTGGTGTGCTCTCGGTAAACCAAATAAGGGCTTAAAAAACATTCAAGGGCAGAAATCTTAAGAATTAATATGTATTATTAGATTATACTTTGCCAAATACGAAAACCAATCAAGAACTAAGAATTATTTAGCGAAAAATGACGAGATGCTTGATGTGAAATACATGAAAACAAACAAATGGCTTACGGGAAAACTAGAGTGGAACACGTAACTATGACTGTAATGAAAATGAAATGAAAGTGGGCGGAATATGCAGACAGGTGGACAGAGGAAGGATAAGCCAAGGAAGTTCTTTGTTGCATACCAATAACTAAGGCAGACCGTGATCACGATCTAATAGAAGGTGAAAAGATGATATTCGAAAACATGCAGGAACCAAAGGGATACATACTGTTGAAGGACGCATTTAGTGGGGAAGTTTTTACCTAGCTGTGGATGTCCAGTGGGTGGTGGAGAAACCCACCGAGATTTGGGCGTTACATCTTCCTGCCAAGAGTGTCCACTACCTTGGTGGTTTCGTCGGTGTTGACTACAAATTCAGAGTTTCAGCATTCGATCGATCCTCCAACCCCTGTCCTGTAATTTCTTTCTGCCATTTACCCCTACTTTCATCTTCGCCAGCGCTTTTGTACATGAAAAAGTTTCATCTTGGTTCGGATTGCACCTTAAATGGCAGATTTCCTTATAAAAAAGCTAGAAAATAACTGGTTCCTACTTTACTGCCAAATATTAATTACTGAGTAAAATTATCTACATAATAAATTTTATTCGTCTAAGTTCCACGCACGGATTGACCTCCGCAGATAACCACTGGCTGGTTGAAACAGTCACTTAAATATACGATCTTATAAGTTCAAGAATTTTTGGCCCCTTTCGTGTGCAGATTTTTTTTACGTAGCGTTGAATGGGGATCAGTCTGAACATTTACATCTTATGGTGTGTGACAAAGGGTACAATGACTTAACATATGATATCACTCCCACAACCCCCACCCCCGTGTTTTGCTGTTCTATTCGCGAACGGAGCGCAGGAGGTTCAAACACTCTGAGCACTATGGGACTTAACATCTGAGGTCATTAGTCCCCTAGAACTTAGAACTACTTAAACCTAACTAACCTAAGGACACCACACACATCCATGCCTGAGGCAGGATTCGAACCTGCGACCGTAGTGGTCTCGCGGTTCCAGACTGTAGCGCCTAGAACCGCTCGGCCAGCCCGGCCGGCCGAAGCGCAGGAGGAATGACTGCAGTAACCCTTTTCACATACTCGGATTCGTCAGGGTCATTTAATAAGATACATATTGCTCTTGGAATGAGCGCTCTCGAAATTTTGTCAATTTAATAGTAAGCCTGCCTCTGAGGCACATCATCGTGATCCTTTCTGGTGACTTAACAGATTCGTGACTAAATGTTCTGCTGCTGGTATAATATTCCGCCTCCCCCCCCCCCCTCATTACTCATAAATCCCAACCGCCCTCCCCGAAATACTCATGAACCAGTCGTACTAGGGCTTCATTACTAACTTCATTCGTGCTACTTAGATTTACTTAAGGTTCTTCTAAATGTAAATTTCTGTGGTTCATCCATAGTCGATCCTAGAGTTTTTCCTGTCACCTATCTGTGTGTAGAAGAAAAAGGCCAAATTGCACCGTGCATCTGCGGGTTGTTTGGTTTTAACAGACATGGCGTTGATGTCAATACTTTTGTCATGTTGTTATATCTTGTGCAGTTAGGTAAGTGAAGTCTCATCATGGTCAGAGAAGTATTTTTTGTGATACGGCTTTGTAAAGTAGTCTTCTCGTCTGTATTTTGTTCAATAACATAAACGAGAAGACAGTGCCACCATGAAATTCTTTGTTTTGAAAGGTTTATCGTGAACGAAGATGCATCCAAAGTTGGCGAAGGTTTCAAAGCGATGTTTTTCCTTCATTTTAAAATCTTAAGAAGCTGCGACTGAAATCAAAGGCAGGTTTTGAAGACAATGAACCCTCAGAACATTAAAAAAACTACAACAGATGAAAAAGTCGAGAAAGTGCAAAATATGGTACTGGGCGATAAGTGATGAAATGCCTGACGCCACATTTTGAACATAAAACGAGGAAGCTTGATGCATTTGTGCCCTTTTCAGATGACCAAAAGCAGATGTTCAAACGAATTTTCCAGCAGTGTCCAGATAGTTTTCAAAAACTGCAACTGATCGTGTACCAGTCAGTAACCTATGGGTGAAGTGTGGATCTAACAATAACCTCTGTACTTAGACCACCATCAGAGAGTAGAGCCACAACCAAAAAGTAGGCTTCAGAAACGTTAATTAAACTGACTATTTAAAAAGTATGCTTCATGAAAATTTACATTTATTGGAGATGAAACACTAGAGACGCACTTTTATTCAAGTCGGACACGAAAGCGTAATCAAAGAGGTGTGGTAAGCCAGTAGCAACGCATAAAAAATGGTGAAAGTCAATTTCATCTGACGGAAAGGTTACAGCTAGTGTCTCGCTGGAGGCAAAAAAAGATTCTTCTCATGATTACCTCGCAAATGGTGCGGCAATACTGGCCCATCGAAGAGGGGGAAAAGACAGAAAAGGTGTGGACATAAAAATGAAGGAAGGAAAGATATCTTCTGTCAGGGCAATGCATCCGGTCATAACAGTACACTAAGGTGACAAAAATCATGGGATACTTCCTAATATTGTATCGGACCATCATTTACCCGGGTAGTGCAGGATCTCGATATGGCATGGACTCAACAAGTCGTTGGAAGTCCCCCGCAGAAATATTGAGCCATGCTGCCTCTATAGTCGTCCATAATTGATTAAGTGTTGCAAGTGCAGCATTTTGTAAATGAACTGGTCTCTCGATCACGTCCTACAAATGTCTGATGGGATTCATGTCGGGCGATCTGAGTGACCAAATCATTCACCCGACTTGTCCAGAACGTTCTTCAAGTAACTGTGGCCCTGTAACATGGCACACTGTCATCCATAAAAATTCCATGTTTGTTTGGGAGCAAGAGGTCCATGAATAGCTGCAACCGGTCTCCAAGAAGGAGAACATACCATTTCCAGTCAATGATCAGTCCAACTGGACAACAAGACTCAGTCCATTCCACGTAAACATAGCCCACATCGTTATGGAGCCACCACCAGCTTGCACAGTGCCTTGTTGACAACTTGGGTGATGACTCCACGGGGACTGCGCGACATTTGAACCCTACCATCAGTTCTTACCAAATGAAATCAGGAGTCATCTGATCAGGCCACGATTTTCCAGTCGTATAGCCTATAGTCCGACTGATATGGTCACGAGTCCAGGAGAGGCGCTGCAGGCGATGTCGTGCTGTTCCCGATGTCACTCACGTCGGTCGTCTGCTGCCATAGCCCATTAGCGTCAAATTTCGCCGCACTGTCCTAATGGATACGTTCGTCGTACGTCCCACATGGATTTCTGCAATTATTTCACGCAGTGTTGTTTGTGTGTTAGCACTGACAGCGCTATGCGAACGCCGCTGCTCTCGGTCGTTAAGTGAAGGCCGTTGGCCTCTGTTGCTCTTGGTGAGAGGTAATGCCTGAAATGTGGTATTCTCGGCACACTCTTGACATTGTGGATCTCGGATTGAATTCCATAACGATTTCGAAAATGGAATGTCCAATGCGCCTAGCTCCAACTACCATTCCGTTCAAAATCTGTTAATTCCGGCCATAATCGCGTTGGACACCTTTTCACATGAATCAGTTGAGTACAAATGACAGCTCCACCAATGCACTGCCGTTTTATGCCTTGTGTTCGTAAAGCTACAGTCACCTGTATATGTACATATCGTTATACCATGACTTTTGTCACCTCAGTTTAGAAAGAAAGGAAAGAAAGAGATCTTTTGTTAAGGTAGTGCACCTGCCGACAGTAGTAGTTTTTTGTTTTTCTAATGAAACAATTCAGCCTAATACAAAGAACGAATCGTTCACCGTATTTGGCACCTTCTGGCTTCCATCTATTTCTGCACCTAAGGAAATTTGTGACTGGAAAAAGTTTCGAGGTCAATGAAATTCTAATGGTGGTTATAGACGGGTGTTTTGCAAATCTTCCAGAATCCAACTTAAAGAATTGACGTAAAATGTGATAAGTTCGAAAACCGTTCCTGTTTTACCGACAAAAAAGTCTTTCCTTGCCAGGTCGAAAACTTTTAACCTCGCTCTCGTTTCTACTGTAGTCTCTGTTCTTGGGCCATTCCATGCAAAGTGGTGTAATTTCGGAAAAAATTCCCACATGCCCATCACGGATTTTGCTGAAATTTGTGTGAACATTCGCACATGTTCCTAAAGAACATTGGTAAAGATTTACTTTCACTGATTTAATACTTGCTAAGAAATAGTCATTTGTTATTACGTGTTAAGTTCCAGGTTTATCCCGCAGTTCTTTTCGGAGACATAAAAAGCTAATCTTTACATGTTTTTTGAAGCGTCTATTTTTTCGGTCGACTTTGCTTCAACTTGTTGCGTTTTAGGGCGTTATATGCAAGCACGTTAAAATCAAATGCAGGTTTTTAGATGGTTTAGAACATGGTCTTTCTAATGAAAACAATTTAAAAGACTTTGCAGAAGACTCTTCTTTGTAAAAGTGGACCAAAAATAACCATTTTTGGCGTTTTTTTTATAAAAAGTAAAATGTGCCCTCAATTTGTTAACCACTAGAAATCAGGAGGAGAATGAACTTTTATATTCTAAGACCTCGTATTGGTAAGTTATTATGTGCAAAGTTTCAGGTGTGTCCCGCAATTACGTCCCGGATATATAAAAAGCTAAATGCAACTTTTTTTTCGAGTGTCCACTTTTTCGACCGCTTTTGCTTCAAATTATCCACATGCAAATCGCTCAGAAAGTCATTTTTTTATTATTTCACTTAAGAGAACGCAAAATGTTGTGAAAAGATAGCCTTTCTTTCAAGAAATTACTGCCGGAGATCATATGTCTCACAGCTGCCGAAACGTCGCGGTTGCACTGTTGATGGCTGCGCTATGGGATCGAACAAATGACAATACCTCAGCAAGTATTAAATTCGCGAAAGTAAAACTTTACCAATATTCATCAGGAGAATAGGCGCTTGTTCACACAAAATTCCATCGCAATCCGTCATGGTTATGCGGGAACCTCCAGATCATTTGGCACGGAATGACCCCCGCGAAGTTAGTTCTCACGGTACGCGCACACAGCGAGCGCCCGGCTGCGGAGGGAACTCGAGACGGGGAGGGCAGTGGCCCTCGCGGGGGCGGCTGGGAACGGGACGGTCACGCCCCGCCGACTTGGCTGGAGCCTCCGGAGGCCGCGGCTGTTGCCAGTTTATTATGCTCTGCTTACAGCCAGTTCTACTGCCTCTCCCACAACACTGTATTACCTCCAACCACAGCAAATCCAGTTTCCAGACACTGGCGATCAGGTGAAGTTCAGCGCTCCCTCGGGCTGGTGCCTCCTGCAATACGGGGAGATGCTGCCGATGACGTTGCCACCCTATTCTAATCTGCTAAGAGGAGAGGGGCTTGTTGAAATATCCGCCAAATCATCTCACCAAATATGGGAGGCCGGCTGCAACACCACAATTTATCATCATCACAGCTTCCCGATCTCAGATATATGTCCTATGACTTTTTTCCCCTCCGAATTTGTTTTTAGGACAAATGCCAGAGTCTGAGTACTGTATTGCACTCTCTTCCGTCGTAACCGTCTTAGTGAACGGATGGAATAAACAGCGGTTTTTTGAGATGTAATTTTGAATAAGCAGAATTACACTACTGTGGTTATTTACTTTATTCGTCTGTACTATTTAATTTACTCCTTATCCTCGTCTGATAATTTTTAATATTTTACAACAAATATTCGCTGATGATTGTTTTAATACGATGATGCAATCGATCGGTCGCCATTGTTGCAGTCCCAAGTGCTCAGAGTACGTTCCAGAAAACGAACCTACCTTCATTCAGTTGCATGGTAACGAAGTCCGATGCCGATTTATGAGCGTCATTTTATTGTAAAGTTAATTCTGACGCACAAAACTGATTAACAATCTTTCCACTGTCGTGTTAAAGTTGCGTCTACAAACATAGGCTTCGCCGATTTTCTTCGTTCGTCTCATCGTTATAATCGCTCTGTGCCAATTACATTCCCTACAACCAATATTAACGTAAACGGAAAGAGCGACTACAAGAATATAGGAGCAAAGTTAGATCTGTAACCGAGAAAGTAATCCAACTTACCAACATGCTATTCCGTCCCTGCAGGTGTCACAAAACGCACTAATGTAAAGGCTTAGATTTTTCTCTCAGGCTGAGGTACGTTGCTTCTGCGGTGCCAAACTTCCAGGTGCCACCTTATCATCCAAATTCTGTTAAAAAGTCCTGAAGAGAAATTTGTGTTTCTGGTAATGGCGGAGTAAAAAACCCACATGTGGTTATTGTGGAAAAGAACGAGAGCATAACGTCAAGTTCGCACACACACACACACACACACACACACACACACACACACACACACACACACAGAGAGAGAGAGAGAGAGAGAGAGAGAGAGAGAGAGAGCTCTTCCCTTTAGGATGAACTACATGTTTCAGTTGTCAGGTGATTGGGGTGTTTTCGGGCCATGTACTGGCAGACATGCAGACATGTCGAGTGCAAGATATGGAAGACGCTCGATATATCGATGAATTTGATGGCGACGATAGCAGATGCTCGACGTATGGGATGCACCCTCTTCGAGATCGAACTCAGGGGTGCGCACTGAGTACCTCGAATGGAGAAAAACCACCCCAGCTGTAAATGCTATTTACCAGTACTTCGGTATCCGGAGTGATGATGAAACCAGCCGACGGCAGTTAATCACTTAGTAATTGATGCCTCACTTTCGGTGTGTCGAAACAAACGTAGCCTTATATATTTACAGTTTGTAACAATGGCACGACTACACTTGTACATACGTCGTATCGGGTAAACCATTGGTTTCCGCACCAATTTTTATTGGGATAATGTCTCTCTTTCACGTCCTCTACCCGCTCCTTTCGATTGTATGTCTAATGGGCAAACACCCTGTATATTCCACTGAATACTGCATCGTACCAATGTTATCGAGTATCTTTTCTATTCCGTTCGCTTAATGAGATGAAAACGCCTCTACATGTATTGTAATCTGTCTCATCTTAATCTCTATGCGATGTGTACGATGGCGGCACAGTTTTGTTAGAATATTATAGATTCTCTAAGGGTTTCGCGGGAACTAACTAGTCTTGCAAGGATTCCCACGTTAGCTCCCCGAGAATTTCTGTTACAATCCTTGCATTGTTGTTGTTGTGGTCTTCAGTCCTGAGACTGGTTTGATGCAGCTCTCCATGCTACTCTATCCTGTGCAAGCTTCTTCATCTCCCAGTACCTACTGCAACCTACATCCTTCTGAATCTGCTTAGTGTATTCATCTCTTGGTCTCCCCATACGATTTTTACCCTCCACGCTGCCCTCCAATACTAAATTGGTGATCCCTTGATGCTCAGAACATATCCTACCAACCGATCCCTTCTTCTGGTCAAGTTGTGAATCCTTGCATACCGTATCTCAATTAATTCCTTTCTGTTGTCATACCTACTTGACAAAGACTCCACACACTGGAACAATATGTAAACACTCTGGCGACTTGTACGCGATTTACTTTACAGATACACTTCATTTTCGCAGAACTCTTTAACAAATCTTTATCTTTCATTCGCCTTCACAAAATACTTATTTTACGTGATCGTCCCATTTCCTATCGGTTCTTAATATATCACTAAATAATTGTAGGATCGGACGTGCTCAAGTTGTTCACCACTGATTTTGTAATATTCTGCTGTTCCTTAAGATCGTTCAACGACACTATCTTCCTGTTCACAGCAGAATCGTCAGCTAACAATCTTTTTGTTACATCGTTTATATATACTGAAAACATTACAGTTCCTACTACGCTTCCTTGTATCAGTTCCTACTAAGCTCCCTTGTATCAGACCCGATGTTACTTTCGTTTCTGTGGAGCATTCGTCGACGAGTTTAACTTAATGTTTCTATTATTTAAATAATATTTGTCGAGGCTGTCATGTATCTGCAAACACACTTGGTATTATAGCACCTTCGTTAGTAGCAGGCGGTCGCCTTTTGGAAATCTAGGAAGACGAAATCTAACAGTTCATCGGCATCTACTGTTTGCAAGTTATGAATGAAACAATGTGTGCATCACGCGAGTAGGTGACAGATCCTCTTTCATACAATGAAGTGGTACGGTCGCACCCAAATAGAGGAAACAGTAAGATAAACTATGTTCGCTGCTTGCATATTCAAGGCTAAATAACGGCTTCGATAATAATGTCATCCAACACGATGCTGCTATTTTCAGTTGAATGATAAGAGAGTTACCAGGGAGAGTGCCGAGGATTTTCTCACTTTTTTCAGTACTTCCAAATTAAGTTAGAAATATATTTATCATCTCTTTTTTCTTGTATTTAACTTAGAATGTAGCACTCTATGAACGCCAAGATCAAGATTACTTAAGTCAGCTACCCGCAAATATACTCTCTCAGCTTGCGTAATCGGAACCGTAAAAATCTGAAAAATATTTAAGTGCTGCCCCAGTGGAATAACGCAAAGTGTCAGTCTGCGGTCAGTCAGAACACGATATGTCAGACATGGGTGGCTTTAGACTTCAGCTGGTATACTTGAAGCAGCTACCAAGTGAAATGGTGCAATGGACTTGCACTGGACGACGGCGTTTCAAGTCCCCGTCCAGCCACACACATTCGGATACCATATTCAAATCGCTTACGGTGAATGCTACGTAGCGGGGTCGAATTCCTCCTCCATTTTTCTCCAGTCGGACCTGGTGCTGCTTCTGTAATGACAGCGTCGTCGGACAGAGGATAAATCCTAATCTTCTTACAAGCAACTCCAAGTAACGCACACGACTCGGCGGTGCGTAGATGGCATGCAGTAACTTGGCATTCCATGCAAAAATAATAACTGGATGTCATACGATATTCAGAGTTTATTTTACAAAAGGAGAAAATATAAAAATACATCAAATGAAGCAGGTAAAAGGCAATACAGACGTCTAAAAATGAGATTGGCAGAAAGTGCAAAATGGCTAAGCAGGAATGGCTAGAGGAGAAATGGAAGTCTGTAGAAGAATGAGGGGCAATGCGAAAGACGCGGGAAAGACAGATGTCAGAGCGAGCTTTGGAGAAAAGACAAGCATCAGTATGAATACCTGTAACTCACAAGGAACACCTGTATTGCGAGATCGCAACAGGCCAATGATGTTTACAGCACTCGACGCCCCACGTATTGTCTAGCATGCAACCACAATATTGGCAGCTAATGGCAACAGGGGGAAGGACTGGAGGCATCAAATGGTGAGCACAGCATGAAGCCACGGAGCTAGTCTAACTGCTTAATCGACAAGTAACTCACAACAGTGCTACAGAGCTAGTGGTGTTGATACGAAGCAGGGCAAAGACAACGACAAATAAAGCAAATATTGCATTACATCTACAACACCAGTTGCCGAAGGTGACATTTCGTCAGAAAGGAACCCAAGCGAAAAAGAAGTGGCAGATAACATATTAGCGTTCCTGTAAGATGAGTCGGTGCAATGTGTGGTGTCGCATATGATCGACTGTGCGGACAATGTGCATGAGAAGTACAATGATAACGATACGCGCTTAGTGTAGGCCTAAGTAAAAGTGATACTGAAAGATACTGAAACAGGTATCGAGCCATGTAGTTCATCATTCTTGTCAGACAGGTAGCCACAAATCCCGTCTTCAATGAATCGTAGTAGAAGATAGTCGTTGTCCAAGGAGCGGGTACTAAACATAATTACGTGTATTGAAGACCATCCGCAGCGCGATAAAAAACAATTTCAATTAGTTTTCGAATAAGTCCGCAGCAATATGACCGTGTAGTGCACAAGAAAAACTACGGATATTCAAGAGAGGGCAAAGTGCACTTTTTACAAAAACTGGTGTTTGAGCTTTTCAAGGAAGCTCGGTACAATTTACAGGATGTGCATGATAGTGACGCACTACGTTATGCACATCAAAATGCGCGCGACACAGATTACAGTGATTCCAAGGGAAGCAGTGGATGCTTGCTTAACTTCAAACAGTACTACAGATTTGGAACACTAAGATAAAGAAATTTCAAACAAAGCATCAACTTGACGATGCACAGCAAACTCCAGAATCCGTCCGAAAATTTCCAGGTGAGATAAACTTATCCCATTGTTCAGTAAGGAATTTGTTTTCTACTCCGACCAATCGGGATTTGAAGAAAAAATACGTATCAAAGGAACACTGGACATAAAAGGTACTCGGGGAGTTGTATCAAGATCAACTAAAGCATTCGTATACAATTATACTGATTTTTAATCTGTGTGGCAAATCGGCTGGAAGGTCATTTATTGTGGTGTGAGAAGTTGGAGCTGCTCGGGCTCCTACGATCCTTTTTCGTGTGCGCAGCCTTGTAAGGGCAGTAGCGAATATTTACGTCACAGCAAGCAAGGGTGGGAAAATGGGCATGAGCACTGCTTTTGGCCAATAGCCAGTCAAAGTAACTTGTTTATGCTTGATTCTTGGTCTGCGTACAAAAATCTTACTCCTTTAGAGCAAACTATCATTCACGAAAAGAGTGTGACGTTGAAATTCACGCCACCTGGAAACACTGGACAAATTCAAACTGTGTGTTTTCTCCGTGCCTATAAAACATATTATCGGGCTGTAAGTGTCTCGTCTGAAAAGTAATATCCAAGAATCGGTCGGACAAGTGTTTTGTACGTCACCTCGTTCTTGCATGAATTACATTCCCTGACATTCTCCCAATGAACCTCAGCCTGGCATCAGCTTTTCCTACAACTAATGAAGTCATCCCACTTCTAATCGTTCGGGTTACTCGTATGTATTTACGCTATTTACTGTTTTCAGTGACTGTACAGATGGCGCTACTAAAGCATAAAAAAGTGCATTGGCCGAGCTGTCATTTGTACTTAGGTGCGAAAACGTTACCGACATGATTATGGACGCACGACGGGAATTAACTGACTCTGAATGCGAAATGATAGTGGGATCTAGACGCATGGGACTTCCATTTCGGATATCGTTAAGGGATTCAATATTCCGAGATTCATGAAGTCAAGAGTGTGCCAACAGTACCAGATTTCATGCATTACCTCTCAAGGACAACGCAGTGGCTGATGGCCTTCACGTAGAGTTACACTATGTGATCAAAAGTATCTGGACCCCCCCCCCCCCCAAAACATACGTTTTTCATATTGGTTGCACTGTGCTGCCACTTCCTGCAGGGTACTCCATATCAGCGACCTCAGTAGTCATTAGACATCTTGAGACAGCAGAATGGGGCGCTGCGCGGAACTCACGGAGTTCGAACGTGGTCAGGTGATTGGGTGTCACTTGTGTCATATGTCTGTACGCGAGATTTTCACACACCTAAACATCCCTAGGTCCACTGTTTCCGATGTGATAGTGAATTGGTAACGTGAAGGGACAGGTACAGCACGAAAGCGTTCAGGCCGACCTCGTCTGTTGACTGACAGAGACCGCCGAAAGTTGAAGAGGGTCGTTATGTGTAATATGCAGACATGTATCCAGACCATCACACAGGAATTCCAAATTGCGTCAGGATCCACTACAAGCACTATGACAGTTCGGCGGGAGTTGAGAAAACTTTGATTTCATGGTCGTGCGGCTGCTCATACGCCACACCTCGCACCGGTAAATGCCAAATGCCGCCTCGCTTGGTGTAAGGAGCGTAAACATTGGACGACTGAACAGTAGAAAAGCGTTGTGTGGAGTGACGAATCACGGTACACAATGTGGCGATCCCATGACAGGGTTTGGGTATGGCGAATGCCCCGTAAACGTCATCTCCCAGCGTGTATAGTGCCTATAGTAAAATTCAGAGGTGGTGGTGGTATGGTGTGGTCGCGTTTCTCGTGGAGGTGGCTTGCACCCCTTGTTCTGCGTGGCACTATCACAGCACAGGCCTAAATTGGTGTTTTAAGCACCTTCTTGCTTCCCACTGTTGAAGATCAATTCGGAGATGGCCATTGCATCTTTCAGCACGATCTAGCACCTGTTCATAATGCACGGCCTGTGGCGGAGTGGTTACACGACAATAACATCCCTGTAATGGACTGGCCTGCACAGAGTCCTGACCTGAATCCTATAGAACACCTTTGGGATGTTTTGGAACGCCGAATTGTTGCCAGGGTTCACAAACCGACATCAATACTTCTCAGTGCAGCACTCTGTGAAGAATGGGCTACCAGTCCTCAAGAAACCTTCCAACACCTGATTGAAGTATGCCTGCGAGAGTGGAAGATGTCATCAAGGGTAAGGGTTGGCCAACACCATACTGAATTCCAGCATTGTCGTTGGAAGGCGCCACGAACTTGTCAGTCCTTTTAGTCAGGTGTCTGGATACTTTTGATCACATAGTGTATTAGTGCTAACAGACAAGCCACACTGAGTGATATACCTGCAGAAATCAATGCGGGACGTACGACGAATGCATCCGTTTGGTCAGTGTGGCGAAATTTGGCATTAGACTGGAAAACCATTGCCTGGTCACATGGGTCCCGATTTCAGCTGGTAAGAGCTGATGACAGAGTTCGTGTGTGGCGCAAACGCCACGTAGTCAAGGACCTCGGGTTATCAACAAGGCACTGTGCAAGCTGGTGGGCTGTGTTTACATTGAACAGACTGGGTCCTCTGGTCCAACTGAACCGATTATTGCCTGGAAATGGTTATCTTTGGCTACTTGGTGACCACTCCATATTTCCCAAACAACGATGGAATTCTTATGGATGACCATCTGCCATGTCACGCGGCCACAGTTGTTCGCGATTGGTTTGAGGAACATTCTGGACAAATTGGGCGAACGATTTGGCCAACCAGCTCGGCCGACATGAATCCCATCGCACATTTATGGGACATAATCGAAAGGTCAGTTCGCGCTCAAAATCCTGTACCGGAGACATTTTCGCAATTATGGACGGCTATAGAGGCAGAATGGCTCAATGTTTCTGCGAGGGACTTTCAAAAACTTGCTGAGTCCATCCCACATCAAGCTGCTGCACTACGCCAGGCGAAAGGTTGATATTAGGAGGTATCCCATGATTTTTGTCACCTCAGTGTTTGACCACTGGGCACCGCGAGACTGAGACCGCACCGCGGCATTTGGGAACGTAAAACGACCAGTATCGTGAGCAGAGACGAATGGGAAATGATTCTAGCGTGGGGAAACCCACTGGCAAAAGCGACTTGACAAAAGGCTAGATTGTTACTGGGTGGGAACAAGCGTCTCTGCAACGGCGAAGCTAGTGGGCTGAGCGCGTGCTAGTGTAGTGAGCAATCTACGGAATATTGTTGAAGGTCGGTGAAACCATGAGTAGCGACAAGGTGTGCGGCGACGCCTCGTAACAGAACATGGAGATAGCTGGCTTGGCTGCTGTGTAAAGAAACATAGGCGGCCATTGTGGAAGATCGAGTACAATGATTGTGCAAGACCATGTTTGTCGGAGCGCACATTGTCGAAAATTGCCCTCCGCAGTTGAAGATCTCTGTTGAGTTCCCGTATGGACCCAATGATACCGCCAATCACTATTCCAGTGGAATTGGGATCACTGAGATTGGTGAGTGGATCCGGTTGTGAAAGTCTTCCCTGGCAAAGGGCCTTCCCTCAATGAATATTTCACTCTGCAGCGGAGAGTGTGCTGTTACGAAACTTCCTGGTAGATTAAAACTCGGCGTCGTGCCGGGCTGGAATTCTGAGATGCTCTTCGCAGGCATGGCTCCTACCGACTGAGCTACCTGTTCTTTAAATTTATATATCAAATCTGTCATTGCGCTGAAATACAATGAACTACAACGTCATAGGAACACTGATAGAAAGCTTATGTACTATCAAAACATGCTTCAAATTTTCTCCATGAAGCAAGAAATTCAAATAAATAATAGATGACAATACCAATGTACATTTTTCTCCACAAGAAAGTAACTTTTTTTAAAACTATGTTCTAGCAGACAATTTTCGCTGTGCAATTCTGATATATTGTTCGAATTGTTCAAACTGGTTTTCGATTAATAAAAGAGAGAAATTAAACAGCACAATTGCAACAATTTGCACAAAATATGTCATTCTAAAACAACAATTTCAAGTGTTTCACAGGACAACGAACATATGATATTTATATTAATGATATGGTTTGTTCAGATTTGTTGTAGGCTAAAGTAATTCGTTCAAATCTTTGCTATCTAAACTTTGTACGTGATGAAACTAACAAGATGTATCATAAAAAATATGCAAAGTTACACAAAACAATACTTCTGTATCTATTGCATTTTCATCTGGCAAACTGTTCATAAACGCCCTACACAGCTCGCTCATATGTAGTCTCAAGAGAAGTCTGCATTTTTTATTTATTTTCATTTAACAAGATTTTCTGAATTATCTTGTTCCATTAGGTGTTTTTGATATTGTTTTTATTATGTCTCTGTGCTCGTCGTAACTATGTGGAGTCTAGGAGTCCTACATACTAGCTTCGCTAGACAAACAATTAAGACATATCGTATAAGTGAGCTTTATTACAAAAAAGTAGATGACAATACTTCTACGATTACACAGATATGTCTCAAGCAAAGGGCGACATACAAAATAAGTAATCTCTTCAGTATAACAATTCCCAAGTCTGTGTTACATTAAGTGTACAAGCGAAGTAACGAGCGCTGACGCTTCTATCCAAGTCACTAGTCTTCAAGCACCTCTTCACATAGAGGCCGGTGCAGTCGCGTTGTCCTCCTGGAGAGGGGTCAGTCAGCGTGCGATTCATTGAAGTCCTCTCACAGCCACCTCTACTCTATCGTTCCCGACTGGCGGGCCGTCGCTTGACTTTACGCCGTAACAGTTTTGTATGCGAAATCATTTTTAGATCTTAGCTGGTCTCGAGACACACATGGATAATTGTGAGCTTACAGTTTATCAACGGCTCATAAGCCCCAATGTTGCAATGAAAAAGTGTCAAATTTCTGTATGTCAATGCCCTTCAGTTTGGCGAGAAAAAAATGTAAATGACCAACAAATGCAGCAAAGCTATTGTTCTAGTGTCCAATAAAATTTCCAGTTGGCTACAAAACTTAGTCGACGTTGATCGAATTTATAGCGGTTCTCGTAAAAGAGGTTTTTTTCCTTATCCCGTTCCGAATGGTGATCGTTTTCTTGCATAGATTATATGCGCCGTATTCGCATCGACATTAAAAGCACACATAAAGCTGAGGGAGTAATTTAATTTTATATCACTCACAGCTTCACTTCAACCAGTACCTCTATCCAAAGTTCTAACTTTATACAAGTTGTTCTGCTAAATTATGAAACCAGAACGCCTGGAAGAAAGGATATTGCAAAGAAATGACGTAGTCACAACCGAGGGGATTGTTTCCAGAATGAAATTTGTGAAGGGGGTGCCGTGAGACGTGCCTGGATAGCTCAGTGGGCCTGCAGAGGACAAAGTTCCCAGTTCGAGCCCTGGTTGAGAACACAGTTTTAATCTGCTTGGAAGTTTCATTATAGTGAACCTTCAGCTACAAGATGAAACATTTATTGAGGAAAGGACAACATTTTCCACTGACGGCCTTCACGACCGAATGTCTTAGCTGCAGGTGAATCTCTCCGGTTGTGTGGTCGTGGTCCATGAAACACTCTCGTTTCTGACGTTTCGTCCAGAGCTATGCTGTACATTTTCCAGAAGTGCTCCTTGTTCCGTTGAGTCTTGCTGACGCATGTGTCAGACGTCAGAAAGCGACAAAATACTGGGAAAAAGGGCGTGGTAGAAGCTCACGCAAGATTACCAGAGATAATCTTTGTCAGAGATAAAACTTATCTATCGATTCTGTAGAGCTAATGCCAATATAACGTTATGTTTCACGGCGGCTTCTTTTCTGCTAAAATCTCCGTCCCCCTCCCTATATCGATGGGTTCCCTGTATCGCCATAGTAAATAGTAAAATTTTCATCTCGGAAAACATTATTTCATGATTTCATGACTGAGGAACATGCTCTGCTAAAGGCAGTCGGCAAAGACTTTTGTGTTCTTTAAGCGGTGTATTTACGGTTCTCTTGATAGTTTCAATGTAGACTTTACCTCACGTGCGCGAAGTTTTATACATCCCGTATGCCGACAAAGGATGGTATTTACCCTTTACAGATTGGAGGGCTTGAAACATTTTCTTTGTTGGTCTAAAAACCGGTCTGATTTTACACACCTGGAAATGGAAAAAAGAACACATTGACACCGGTGTGTCAGACCCACCATACTTGCTCCGGACACTGCGAGAGGGCTGTACAAGCAATGATCACACGCACGGCACAGCGGACACACAAGGAACCGCGGTGTTGGCCGTCGAATGGTGCTAGCTGCGCAGCATTTGTGCACCGCCGCCGTCAGTGTCAGCCAGTTTGCCGTGGCATACGGAGCTCCATCGCAGTCTTTAACACTGGTAGCATGCCGCGACAGCGTGGACGTGAACCGTATGTGCAGTTGACGGACTTTGAGCGACGGCGTATAGTGGGCATGCGGGAGGCCGGGTGGACGTACCGCCGAATTGCTCAACACGTGGGGCGTGAGGTCTCCACAGTACATCGATGTTGTCGCCAGTGGTCGGCGGAAGGTGCACGTGCCCGTCGACCTGGGACCGGACCGCAGCGACGCACGGATGCACGCCAAGACCGTAGGATCCTACGCAGTGCCGTAGGGGACCGCACCGCCACTTCCCAGCAAATTAGGGACACTGTTGCTCCTGGGGTATCGGCGAGGACCATTCGCAACCGTCTCCATGAAGCTGGGCTACGGTCCCGCACACCGTTAGGCCGTCTTCCGCTCACGCCCCAACATCGTGCAGCCCGCCTCCAGCGGTGTCGCGACAGGCGTGAATGGAGGGACGAATGGAGACGTGTCGTCTTCAGCGATGAGAGTCGCTTCTGCCTTGGTGCCAATGATGGTCGTATGCGTGTTTGGCGCCGTGCAGTTGAGCGCCACAATCAGGACTGCATACGACCGAGGCACACAGGGCCAACACACGGCATCATGGTGTGGGGAGCGATCTCCTACACTGGCCGTACACCACTGGTGATCGTCGAGGGGACACTGAATAGTGCACGGTACATCCAAACCGTCATCGAACCCATCGTTCTACCATTCCTAGACCGGCAAGGGAACTTGCTGTTCCAACAGGACAATGCACGTCCGCATGTATCCCGTGCCACCCAACGTGCTCTAGAAGGTGTAAGTCAACTACCCTGGCCAGCAAGATCTCCGGATCTGTCCCCCATTGAGCATGTTTGGGACTGGATGAAGCGTCGTCTCACGCGGTCTGCACGTCCAGCACGAACGCTGGTCCAACTGAGGCGCCAGGTGGAAATGGCATGGCAAGCCGTTCCACAGGACTACATCCAGCATCTCTACGATCGTCTCCATGGGAGAATAGCAGCCTGCATTGCTGCGAAAGGTGGATATACACTGTATTAGTGCCGACATTGTGCATGCTCTGGTGCCTGTGTCCTTGTGCCTGTGGTTCTGTCAGTGTGATCATGTGATGTATCTGACCCCAGGAATGTGTCAATAAAGTTTCCCCTTCCTGGGACAATGAATTCACGGTGTTCTTATTTCAATTTCCAGGAGTGTATGTTTCTGTAAGATCTTCCCGACCTGATCAGTTACTTTTTTAATAAAAGGGAGAGAAACATCTTTCTGCCTTCTTTGTATTTTAACCTTGTTCTTCGGGCTACTGTTATTTCCTCGAAGAGCTCTATTGACTTCTTCCCTTGCGTATCACTTTTTCTCCAAAGCCTACTTCAAATGTTTTAATTCGGCGTCTAGGTTTCTCAAGCCTGCTTTATATGTTTTAATTCGGCGTCTAGGTTTCTGCTCTTTCGAGAAAACTTTTAATGACACCCTTCTTTTGTCCAGGATGATGATGGGGCTGCAGATATCTATCCGTATGCGTAATTTTGCGAAAAACGTTCTGTTCCAGCCTTCCATTGGTCGGTCTCGTAACAAAAACATCCAAGACGGATATTCCGTCGACATTTCCCATTGTCAAGGTAAACTGGATTTTTAGACTTATATTATTTAGATAACGAAAGAATTCTTTTGAAGTTTTTTACTATATGACCAAACCACAAACGTACTATCCACAAAACGACACCATCGAGGTGGCTTCTTATTTGCTTTTTTTTTTTTTTTTTCTTAGAGCTAAATGTTCGAATTTTCCCATATAAAAGTTAGCGATTGCACGACCTAATGGGTACATTGCGACGTCATCAAATTGTTTATAAAATTGCGTCACACTGGAACTGACTACAACTAAAGGAAAATTCTAAAAAGGGCAGTCAAATCTCTGGGAAAACAACAGCTACATGAATCATAACTTCGTTAATTGAAATCACAGTAAATACAGACACTATGTCGAAACTTACAAGAATATCTCCGGGAGCCAAAGTTAGCCCTTCAACTTTCTCGATACAAAAACTCAGTTTTCCCAATAAATGGTTGTAAACGAATTGCCAGATATCTGATACGTAGGAAATTGGTCTCAGTAGACGATCAATTTTATGACTTTTGGGTAGGCCATAAAGTCTGGGATATCCACCTTCCGTCTTCAATAAGTTTTTCTTTTTTAATCTTCTTTCCGGATTGAGGTAGATGACTAAATCAGAATAGATGTTTTCTTCAGTACACTGGCTGTAGCGTCTTTATTAAGTCTTTTGCGCTGTACTGATACAAAGAGATTCAAAATTTTCGCTTCAATTATCCTTTTTACTCATAACAGTAGTGTTCCCTTTGCCATTACCAATAACCACTCTCTGTTCACCTGCATTTAAATCTTTGTACCTTTAATATGTTAAGACCTTCGATGTGTCTACGATAAATCCAAAATTTTGTCTACAATGACGAACTATTGCTCACTGATATACAGAGGACTCATTGGAAACACATAAAGATGGGAATGATTTCAACAGAAGAAGCGATGAAACTTAGTGGTATATGCACAGTAGACAGAATTGATAAGTTTTATCTTTGACAGGCGAGTTCTATAGTAAAATTTTACCTCTGACAAGGATTATCTCTTAATATTACAAAAAATACTGTAATATTTTACGGACAGTCGTTAAAATGTCAAGAAGAACAGACGTCCTGACAGGCACTAACAAAGCGAATAATAAGATTAAAACTATATGGGACATTGTCAAATGGGAGAGAGGACAGCCAATCAGTGTACAAGATACCATAATCAAACTAAATGACAGTATGTGACTGATAATTCACAAGTTGCGAGTACTTTCAACAATCACTTTCCAAATATAGAAGCAAAAACAGAACTGAATAGTTCAGCTGAAGAAGTAAGAAAATATATTGAACTGTCATTCCACAAAATTTTAAACAACTAGAAATAAAAGCAACAGTCTTCATTGAAATTAATAGAATTCTGAATATTCTAAAAAGAATATCGACGGTAGGCAATGGAAACATCGTAACTCCAGTTTGTTCAGTTTTATAGGTCAAGCAAAACGGTTTCTTGAAAAAAAATATAATACACAGAAAGTTGATAAACGTGTAACTGAATAGGAGAAGCCTAGTCATACACAAACTAGAGAAATACAGGCATTTTCAAATCTCTCTATGCCTGCGGCATTTACTGGTTACTGGAATTATAATTTTTCGCAGACATATGAAGTTAACGAAGTTTTCATTGCTTACCAAATGGCTCTGAGCACTATGCGACTAAACTTCTGAGGTCATCAGTCGCCTAGAACTTAGAACTAATTAAACCTAACTAACCTAAGGACATCACACACATCCATGCCCGAGGCAGGATTCGAACCTGCGACCGTAGCGGTCGCTCGGTTCCAGATTGGAGCGCCCTGAACCGCACGGCCACTCCGGCCGGCTTCATTGCTTATCATCGAAATTGTTATGTTGTGCCGACGGAATTTCAAGCAGAAATCTGAAAAGTTGTTCCTACTTAATAAGCAATGTCTTTAGCGATATACGTATTGCATCACTGGCACAGGGAATTCTTCCAGACAGATTAATATATGCAGTTATTAAACCTCTTCATAAGATAGGTGGCAAGAGGGACTTTATCATCCAATCTCCATACTGTTATGTTTTTCCAAAATATCCGAAGAAATGATGTACACAAGAGTAGTCGCACACTTACACTGATGAGCCAAAACATTATGATCACCTGTTTAATAGCTTATCTGCCAGTCTTTGGAACGAAATACATCACTAATTTTGCGTATCAGGAATCCGACAGTTAGTTGGTAGGTTTGTGGAGGTAAGTGGCGCTAAATGCCTACGCACAGGTCATGTAATTCACGTAAATAACGGACTGCTGATTTGTGTACGCTGTGACGGCGTCCGATAGTGACCCAGATGGGTTCCACAGGACTGACATCAGAAGAATTTGGTCGTCGAGACATCAACTGAGTTCACTATAATGCTCCTCAAACCACTGTAGCACGGTCCTGGCTCCGAGGCACGGAAAATTACACTGCTGAAAGATGACATAGCCCTTGAGGAAGACATCAAGCATGAAGGGATGCAGGTGGTTCGCAGCTGTCAGCATGTCTCATATTACCACCACAGGTGCAGGAGACTGTCTTCCACAGCATAATATTGCTCCCAACAGCCTGCGTCCCTGGTGAGCTGCACGTTTCGAACCGCCGTTCACCTCGATGACCATCGACCTAATGAAGCAAAAATGTGATTCACCCGAAAAGCTTCCACTGATCAGCGGTCGAATCCCGATGGTCCTGTGGTCCCATGCCCACTGCAGTCATAAATGACGATGTCGCTGGGTCACCATGTGAACAAGTAGGGGTGGGCTGCTGCGCAGCTCCATGTTCAACAATGTGCGATGAACAGTGTGCTCAGAAACAATTGTGCATGCACTAGCTTTGTGCTCATACGGCAGAGAAGCAACAGATCGCCATCTATCCTACTGTACTGAGCAGATAAGCCTCCGAACCCCACGTTCTGTGAAGAGTCGTGGACGTCCAACCATTTAGCGCGTAGTGGTAGTTTCGCTATCCTTCTACCTCTTCCCGTAGATGCTCACGACAGTATCATATGAACATTCCACCAGCTACGACGTTTTCGAGATTTTTGTCCACGCATTTTTGTCTACGCAATAATAAACCTGCCCTTTGTCCAAGTCGCTTATCTCAATGGATTTCCCCATTTGCAGTCCATACCTTTGCTAGGGAGATCTCCCGTCCGTGTCTGCTCCTCTTACATAATGTTTTGGCTGATCGGCGTAAATATTCGCGCACCAATGTAGACTATTCACTTAGCATATCACAGTTTACATATTATCTTTGTTTTTGTACATATCTTTATTTGTATATATCTTTGTTTTTGTATATATTGTTTATATATTCACTCTTCAAACAGTACAAGCCTTAAATAATAAAATATCACCCGTTGGCTTTTTTATATTTCCACGGCGTCTGATTGTGTAAATCATGTTACTCTCTTAGAAAACCTCATGTTTTATGGAACTAATGGCTTTACACACAGCTAGTTTGAATCATACGTAAGTAACAGATTGCAAGAGGTAGTCCTGAATGGTTCACACAATGTTGGAAGGGTGGAAAATTTTAGTGAGTACGAAGAAATCACAAACGGAGCCCACACAGGGTTCAATTTTGAGTCCACTTCTGTTTCTTATATATGTGAACTATCTTCCACTTAATATTGAAAGAAGAAGAATGAATGCTTTTTGCATGCGATACTAGTGTTACAATAAAACCCCCTAGAGATAAATCAACAAGAGAGATTGTAAATAAAGTGATTATGAAATTAGTTATTATTAATAAAATGTACTCTCCCTAAATTTTGAACATATACAATATATTCATTTCCGTATAACAAATAGCCATACCAACAATTGGTGCAGCATATGAGGAGGAGTCAGTAAGTAGGAACGAATGCAAATTTTTGGCTGTACATTCTGATGAAAACTTGAAATGGAAGAAGCATATTACTAGGCTTCTCGAACAATTAAGTTCTGCTATTTTTGTTCTTCGAATAACTACTAGTCTTGGGCATAAACGAATCAATCTCCAGACGTATTGTGTACTTTTCCACTCAATAATATTTTATAGAATAATTTTCTGGGTTAAATCATCAGTTACAAACGATTGCACGAAAGCGAGCGGAGAGGCTGTGCTGGGGCTTTTTGAAGAAGATTATGATGATGATGATGATGATGATGGAGGATTTCGGACGCTCAACAGTATAGTCATCGGTGCCTTCAATACTTATAAGCACATCTCGTGGTTTGAACGGCGGTCGTTATCACATGCGATATTGTTGCGACGATTATCCGGGAACACATATTAACAGTTTCTTACACAGTGTGCACCTATGTCGACATAGATATTTGGTTCTTCATTGATAAAATCCGTTAATCAGTTATCATGTATTGAAAGTAACCCATCTTTTGGAACAACTTCCGTATGTCAGACTACAGAATGACACCTAAAATATTCAGCTGACTAACCGAAGAAAACTGTACTTATTCTGACTTGAGATGCTACTTAATGAAACGACAATCAGCCGAATAAAAATTCTGAAACCGTCTATTGTACGCTGCTCATTTAATAAGAGAGAGAGTCTGGGCCATCTACTCAAGAGCTCATTTGCCTCCTCTCCTCAACACTTCACGAAAGTTTTAAACCTGTGTTACACTGCTGCCGTTGACTGCCAGGACGGTGGACTGGTCTCCCGCTAGGCCGAGGACTGCAAAAGAAATACTTATAGATAAAGTATGATCTACCGAAAGTGATAATCCACGAGATTCACACATTCGTGGATGATCCTGTCAGTGAAGAAAACAGTGTGTCAGTGGGCAGCGTCCTAATCGTAGCCTGGTGAGTATCACAGTTGATTGACCACAGTGTATTGTTTATTACGTCCAACAACTCGTCTTCTCACTGGCGCATGACTTTCTGCCCACCAATGAATTGACTGTGTGCGTAGAGACGGCACACAGAATCACGACGACATAAACTTCCTGTATCCAGCAGAACAGCAGCTTTTTGCCTCGGTTTTGGATGTCTGTAAGACAGCTTGGACAGTATTATTCTTTTTTCCTACTGTATACATCTGCTACAAATCCAGGAAAAAATACTCAAAGCAGATGAAAATCTATGAATTGCAATGTGTTGTCTCACCTGCTCTAGTGCTTCCTAATTTATTAATTCTCCTGGGAGGCAGACTCTGAAGACGCAATCAGGGAAAACAACTGAAGAATCTAGTACACTGATAAGCTACAATATTATGACCACCTACCTCATAGCCAATACGTCCACCTTTGGCACGGATAACAGCGGAGATGCGTCGTGACATGGAAGCAATGAGGCCTTGGTAGGTCACTGGAGGAATTTGTCACCACGTGTGCACACACAAGTCATCTAATTCGCGTAAATTCCGGGAATTGACGCCACATTCAATTACATCCCAGATGCGTTCGATTGGGTACAGATCTGGCGAACTGGAGGGGCAAGCACATCAACTGTAACACGCTGCAGTGTTCCTCTAACCACTCCACACTCTTGGACTTGTGACATGGCGCATTATTTTGTTGAGAAATGCCACTGCTGTCGGCAAACATGATCGTCATGGAGGAGTGTATGTGGTCTGCAGCCAGTGTAAGATACTCCTTGGCCGTCATGGTGCCTTGTACGAGTTCCACTGGACCCGTGGATGCCCACGTGTCTGATCCCCGGAGGACGACGGAGTCGCCGCCAGCTTGTCTCCGTCCCGCCGTACAGGTGTCAAGGAGCTGTTCCCATGGAAGACGACGGATTCGCGCCCTCTCATCGGCATGACGATGAAGCTATCGGGATTCTTCAGACCATGCAACACTCTGCCACTGTGCCAACGTCCAGTGCCGATGGTCATGTGACTGTTTCTGTCGCAGTTGTGGTGTTAACATTGACACATGCATGGGTCGTCGGCTGCGGAGACCTATGGTTACGAGTTTTCAGTGCACTGTGCGTTCGGACACACTTTTACACTGCCCAGCATTAAAGTCTGACGTTAGTTCGGCCTAAGTTCGCCGTCTGTCCTGTTTTACCAGTCTGTCCAGTCTACGAAGTTCGACAACTGTAATGAGGGGTGGACACTCAACCCCACGACATCTGGACGTGTTTTCGCCTTGGTTTAGCCACGTGTTGAAGACACTCTCCACAGTATTCCTCCTCCGTCCGCCGCTGGTGGTCTCGCGGTAGCGTTCTCGCTTCCCGAGCACGGGGTCCCGGGTTCGATTCCCGGCGGGGTCAGGGATTTTCACCTGCCTCGAGATGACTGGGTGTTTGTGTTGTCCTCATCATTTCATCATCATCCAGGAAAGTGGCGAAATTGGACTGAGCAAAGATTGGGAAATTGTATGGGCGCTGATAACCACGCAGTTGGGCGCCCCACAAACCAAACATCATCATCATAGTATTCCTCCAACACCCGACAAATCGTGCAGAGCCTCCGGGCCATCACAATCGGTCTTTGGTCAAACTCAGATAGGTCCCACCTTCCCCATTCTAAAAACAGACAGCACACTCACTAATACTACGTGCACCGTGCATGAGTCTGACTTGAAGCCACTCGTAGCCAGGTGACGCAGTAGATCGGTGTGGTCATGATGTTTCCGCTGATCAGTGTATATTCCCATGCTTAGACCCATCCACATAAATAACGATAAAATCCTGATAGAATCTTAAAACTGAACACACGCTTTTAAAAATGGACGCTGGAGTCCGAGATAGCTTGCACTCTGTCAAACTTAAAATAGCTTTGGATACCTGAAGACGTGTTTCTTATTAATCATACTTCTTATAAGGGAGGAATGAATCCTTTGCAGCATACTGCAAAGGACGGTTGTAAAAATGCTTGTCCGGCCGAGGGGGGGGGAGAGTTCGGTCCTCGCAAAGTTCTGGCAAACTGTGGGCACAGTGGTCTGACTTCGCCTATTTTACAGCCGGGGGAGCTCGTTAAATTGCTCCACTGTTTACACTAACTTTATATTTCGTTGTTGCTAATAGGCTGCAGGCACGAGATACGGAGCAGGCAATAGCGTTTTCGTACGGCGCTTTATTTTATATTCGCTTACTTCAACATAAATTCCCCATAAATGGCGATGCCAAAGAAATACAAATAGTTACAAACAATCGCGTCCTCGCTTTTACGTCCGATGATAGCAAGATCATTACCTTGCCTTCGATGCTACGAAGAATACAACACAAAAGCTAGAAAAGTGATACAAATAAACGAGCAAAGTTTTCGACCAATTCAGTCACATAGTTCTGGCGTACCTGCGTTTATCTAGATTGTGATCTGACGATTGGTTGGGATGGTCACCCAGCCTTAATTTGTTGCTGGGATTGTTTCGAGCTCCGAATATTTCTTCGGTTTGTTACAATGACTACTCAAGTTCAATCGCTCTCTCAAAAGGGAATAATCGAAAATAAATAATAATAATAATAATAATAATAATGTCAGTGCTCAGAAACGCATTGCCAGCCTGAAGTCTTCCATTTTCTGTCAGTTCCGAAGTAAGTCCAGCAATCAAGTGATGTACAAACAGTAAGTATAGTGCACACACTTTAATTTGGATGCTTTTAAATGGCTATGCAGGGTGTGGTTGAACCACGTGTCGCTCGGGAGAGGAATCGTGTAGAGGAAGCGGTTTCTACCATCACTGTGGATAGTTACCTTTCCTTTTTGGGAAGGAGCTTCGAGTAGCACTCGCGATGCTCAGAAAATATTGCTTCGTTATCGTATATAAAAAAAGGTGTTTATAAATATACTGTACCAATTGTCTCAATGACCTAGTTCGTGGTCCAATAAAACACCTTTGTTGTTGTCTTCAGTCCTGAGACTGGTTTGATGCAGCTCTCCATGCTACTCTATCCTGTGCAAGCTTCTTCATCTCCCAGTACCTACTGCAACCTACATCCTTCTGAATCTGCTTAGTGTATTCATCTCTTGGTCTCCCCCTACGATTTTTACCCTCCACGCTGCCTTCCAATACTAAATTGGTGATCCCTTGATGCCTCAGAACATGTCCTACCAACCGATCCCCTCTTCTGGTCAAGTTGTGCCACAAACTTCTCTTCTCCCCAATCCTATTCAATACTTCCTCATTAGTTGTGTGATCTACCCATCTAATCTCCAGCATTCTTCTGTAGCACCACATTTCAAAAGCTTCTATTCTCTTCTTGTCCAAACTATTTACCGTCCATGTTTCACTTCCATACATGGCTACACTCCATACAAATACTTTCAGAAATGACTTCCTGACACTTAAATCTATACTCGATGTTAACAAATTTCTCTTCTTCAGAAACGCTTTCCTTGCCATTGCCAGTCTACATTTTATATCCTCTACCTTTCGTCATTTTAAAAATAAAAGTGTTCAAGGAACTTTTTCATTCCAAATTTTAGTTAATCCTAATGTTAATGTGAGTAGGGGGAGGGTGGAGCGGGTGTGCTATATAATATCCTGTAACACTGAGGTGTAATGATCTCAGAAAGATTGGGAATCACTGACGTAGATGGGTGTGGAACAACAATTCAACATCATTGTGGTAACCATACGTGTGTCCGTTCGTGCAGAATTTGCACGCCTACTGAGGAAATAAGAGAGGTTTAACGAGATTTACCGAATCATGAAACCAAGGCTCGCCTAGAACACAGTTTATTGCCATACCCAATGAATGAGGAATGTGGGCTACGTAAGTCTTATTCTTTCGATGCATGTTGACACACTTGATCGGGACAAGATAGTATTTTTAAATTGGTGTACTGATGTATGCCATCTAAACATTTTGGGGGAAAAAAAAGAATCTAGTAGAAGAGACCTAGATTGGTATGCCGTCCCACACCAAGAAGCCTGTTTTTCCACAAGGCAAAAAAATAACTTATTACACGACAACGAATTCGCGTATCCGTACCATCGTAAAGACGCTCAGACTAACAAAACAATTTATTAGAACAATCAGAACAAGAAATACATATGTTCTTTGCGCGCAATTCCGCTTAATGTCTCTGACATCCTCTGTGTGTGACACGGTGAGAGGTTGCGACAATTTCGAAAAATGGAAAATTTTGGTGGGACAGTGACGTATCCATGAACTGCAGTCCAGGCTCGAACTTACACGACAGGAAGAGCAACAAAGGTTTCCTACAGAACTCGCGTTGATTCTGATGTTAGTGGAAGGCGGAGGACGAAGCAGAGGAAGTGCAAAGGTGATGATACGGAGTTTAGGAAAATGGAGTTTTACAACATAGGTAGTAGTAGATTTAATAAGAAAGGAAGCAAGCTCAGAGTATAACATCTCAGTATAAAGACCATTACAGCGGCTCAACTGCACAGGAATAAGAGAAAGGAGGACATAGAAGGGGGATGGGTGAGATCAGCAGTGGCATTATTGAAGGAAGGAAGGCAGATTAAGTAAAGTAGGGTTTGATGTCTCGTATGTAACGAGGTAATGAAGGTCGTGTTGGGGTAGCAAAGCGGCCCTTCCAATATCCGAAAACAAACGTCTGAAGTCAGTTTAAGTCTAAGAAGTAGTAAAATCGAATTTCAGGTACCAAAACACTGTCGGTTTGGCTATAAGATTTATACAAATTCTTAAATGAGTATACGTAATGGAAGTTTGAGCACTAATTCTCTTTGTAGGAGAGAAGATGGTTAGCGCAATAAACTATTCTTCTAATAGAACATGTTGACGCAGCTATCTGGAGATGACTGGGCTGATTTTAGAGCATTCGTTTAGTGCTTTCTCTACATAGTACAGGAAAATGAACAGGATATCAGATAATTATTGCACGTTCAAAGCTATTGTCTTAATAAAACCCAGACCCTTCGTGGGGGCTAAGTTGAGCAATAAAGTGTCTTCATGAACAGGGTGATACTCGTATTCAGAGATAAAGGGAGTTTTCTGGTCTATAAGTTTCACAAAATCAATTTTTATTCCATATTTCGATACCTTGTATTATGGAGAACATGTGGGCGAAACCGTTTCTCCTGTAAATTATTGCATGTATCAGAAATTCACAATCATTGAACCGGCAGTCCGGCGGCGTCGAGCGCCTACGGACGGCGAATGAGGAGATTAGTGTGTAACGTCCCGTCGACAACGAGGTCAATAGAGACGGAGCGCAAGCTCGGGTGAGGAAAGGATGGGGAAGGAAATCGGCCGTGCCCTTTCACAGGAACCATCCCGGCATTTGCCTGAAGTGATTTAGGGAAATCACGGAAAACCTAAATCAGGATGGCCGGAGACGGGATTGAACCGTCGTCCTGCCGAATGCGAGTCCAGTGTGCTAAACGGCGAATGACAATTTACTGGGAAGATGGCGCGAACACTCACTCAAAACTCTAACGAGTCGATAAATTCACTGATTTGGACGCTTCCCCCCCCCCCCCCTAAAAAAATAATAAAATAATAATAATATATTCCGGTAAAGAGGTAGTCGAAACTGCAAACAATTTGGCTACAGTTACCTTCAACGACGGCTTCATGGGATTCGCACAGACAATGAATGTCACGGGATTCAACTTAGCAACACGGCGTTCGAATTCTGCAGAAGGCGAAACGCGGACCGCCTTGTGCATTCTGGGCACCGCGCGTCTATGGCCAGTAAAGAAGCCAGATCTACGGCCCGGGAGGAAACGGTGCACGCGAACGAGATTTACGAGATCGAGGAAGGCATACTGTATGCTCAAGGCATCGCAGATTGATGGTAAGTCCCAAAAAGGCAGAGAAAACCATTTCCGAAACTTTAAACGCTTTTTCCTGAAAGCAACTTTTTTTGCTAGGCGTTTGGACTGTCAAAAATTACTCGGCAGATTTTAATACCGCTTAGCTATTTTTGTAGGGAATTGAATTGGCTATGATCGGAAGAAGCTTGCACAGAATAGAGTAGCATGGAGAGCTGCATCAAAACAGTCTCAGAAATGAAGACCAAACAACAACAACATGATCGGAACCTCTAAAGGTTACACAACTTACAAAATATCGATTTTATGTACGTTTTAATGCCCAAAAAAGTCGATTTCTCGTACTTTTTTCCCAAATAGCCGCCATTTGTAGCTACACCCACATATTTTAATATTTTTTTGTTCTAGTCTGTTTCAGACCACCAGTTACCTGAACCAGGTCCACCCGCCTGCCGGTGCATGGCGTGCATTACGGTTTTCGGCGCCATTTTGTTTAAAAACCCTAATATTTTTGGAGAAAAATTTTTTAATGCAAGGAAAAGATAGATGAATAAAAGAATACAAGCATTGTTTAACTTATCTTTTGATTACACCTTTAAAAAATGTTCAAAATGAGGTAAGAATCGGACCTCTAGGCCATAAAACTCATTTAACGATGGACTTTCCATTCGATTTGATGTGATATTGTCTGTTATGTACTGTCTTGATGCAAGGGTGTACGCGTACGTCGCAAGTGTGTGTGTTGCAAGACTTTACTTAGAGTGGCGTTTCATCTATCATGTCTCGCCAGTGTCAAAAGGTCAGCGACCGTAATGAATTGTATAAAGCAAAATAGAGATACGTGTGTACTTACGCCACTGAGCCGTGTGTCACGTTTATTTTCCTTCTTCGTCGGCAACGAGGAGCACAAGAAGGAAATCAGAAATGTTAAAGAGGAAGATAAAACAAGTAGAAAGAAAGACGAAAAACTCTGTTTCAGTATGTATGTGTGTGTGTGTGTGTGTGTGTGTGTGTGTGTGTGTGTGTGTGTGTGTGTGTGTGTGTGAAAACTATGGGACTTAACTACTAAGGTCATCATCCCTAAGCTTACACACTACTTAACCTAAATTATCCCAAGGACAAACACACACACACCCATGCCCGAGGGGGCACTCGAACCTCCGCCGGGATCAGCTGCACAGTCCATGATTGCAGCGCCATAGACCGCTCGACTAATCCCGCGCGGCTCTCTGTTTCAGTATTTTAATAGTTTGGTGTGCACTGGTGAGATCGAGGTCGCACTTTAAAAGCCATTCATAAAGGCATTCGTCTTTTGCTGAGATATGTGACACAACGATAACTGCCTAGTGGCTCAAAATACTTTCAAAATAAAGAACGGTGAGCGACTTCTGCAGAACTTCCAGAAGCAGCAGCTCGCCTCACGGCAATTTTGATAGCGCGTTGTTTGGAGGATATGAAACTGAACACCCGGCATATACGAGACGACGCAAGCGAAGAGCGAGACTGCTCATGAGAGAACTCTGGCGAACATAAACTAACGGACTTGATGGGCGGGGATGGCGGATCAACAAACAGCGGCTGTGGAAGGCAGCCAGCCGCCGCAGCACAAGCGCGAGTTCAGTGCGGAAGGGTCTGCACGTCGTCTGCGTCTAAATCCGTCCCGGAGACTCAAGCCTCGCTGTGTGAGGCAGAGAACTCGTCTTCAGAATTAACTGTCTGCCGTCACAAGTGCCACCAAAATGGATACCGATAACGTCTGATGCCTTCATGCAACTTGCAGAAATGAGGATACTGAGGGACAAAGTCGACACTGCCGCAGACCGTCCTTTTACTAGGTGGACAGAAATTCTGTAGGAAACGAAGAAACAAGAAAAACTAGGGACGTTGGGTCTATATAACGACTAAGGAAAGTTTGTCTACAAAACTCCTACTTAAACACAAATTGACATGGAATTGACAGATCTAACTATAAACAACGTTCCTAAAAGAGACGACATTCCCTTGGAGTTATTTAGTCCACTGGAACAACCAACCGTTCCTCCTGGTACGCAAAATACCTGAGACGCGAGAAATACCATTGGATTTTAAGAAGAACGTAATAATCTAATATATGAGGGTCACTCCAAAAGAAATGCACACTATTTTTTTTAAAATCCATCTTTTATTCTACATATTTGAAAGTTTTACAGTGTGTAGATACATCATTTAGGAAGAATATTTTCATTTCTCCACATAATTTCCATCCCTCTCAACTGCCTTACGCCATGTTGGAACCAGCGCCTGTATACCCGCACAGTAAAATTCTGGACCAACCTGTTGGAGCCACTGTTTGGCAGCATGCCCAAGAGTGTCATCATCTTCAAACCTTGTTCCACGAAGAGTGTCTTTCAGTTTCCCAAAGAGATGATAGTCACATGGAGCCAGGTACGAGTTTTGTGATCGCTTCCATGGTTTTTAGATTGCCATGTGGCCGTGCAACAGCAAAACATCCTGCTTTTGCCGATGTGGTCGAACACGACTCGGTCGAGCTTGAAGTTTCTTCTTCAGTGTCATCACATATGCATCAGAATTTATGGTGGTTCCACTTGGCATGATGTCCACAAGCAAGAGTCCTTCGGAATCGATAAACACTGTAGCCATAACTTCTCCAGCAGCAGAAGGTGTGGTTTTGAATTTTTTTCTTGGGTGAATTTGCATGATGCCACTCCATTGATTGCCTCTTCGTCTCTGGTGAAAAATGATGGAGCCATGTTTCATCGCCTGTCACAATTCTTCCAAGAAATTCATCTCCACCATTCTCGTATTGTTCCGAAAGTTCGCTGCATACTTTTTTCTTGTTTCTTTGTGAGCCACTGTCAACATTCTGGGAACCCACCTGGCACAAACCTTTTTTAACGCCAACACTTTCAGTATTCTGCAAACACTTCCTTCCTCTATCCCAGCCGGCCTAAGTAGCCGTGCGGTTCTAGGCGCTGCAGTCTGGAACCGCGAGACCGCTACGGTCGCAGGTTCGAATCCTGCCTCGGGCATGGTTGTGTGTGATGTCCTTAGGTTAGTTAGGTTTAATTAGTTCTAAGTTCTAGGGGACTAATGACCTCAGCAGTTGAGTCCAGCAGTGCTCAGAGCCATTTGAACCATCTGAACCCCTATCCCTACGTAGCGTGACAATTCGTTCACTGAGATGCGTCTGTCAGCAGTCACCAATTCGTTAACTCTCTGCGCATTGTCTGGAGTGTGTGCAGTACGTGGCCTGCCGCTGTGAACTGTACTGCGATCGACAGCTGCATCTCCATACACCTTTTTCAACCTCTTGTGGATGTTTCCCACTGTCTCCTTTTCACAGCACGGGAATTCTACGACAGCACGTTGCTTCTGACGAATCTCAAGTGTAGCAGCCATCTTGAAGACATGCTGTGACGGTGCCACTCACGGGAACAAGTTGAACCAAGTTTGAAAACAAGCGGGAAGGATGTATCTACACACTGTAAGACTTTCACACATGCAGAATGAAAACAGTATTTTTACAAAAATAGTGTGCATTTCTTTTGGAGTGACCCTCGTAAAAAACAGCTGCTGAAAAAGAGTATTAGCTATCAGTTTCGTAAGTATTGGTTGCGAAGTACTAAAACGATTTTCTGTACAAGAATGAAACGACTGGGAGAAGCCGAACTCGAGGTAGGATCAGTTGGGGTTCTGGGGAAACGTAGGAGGAGGCAAGGTATAGAGTCATGCATTTATAACATTTGAGACTGAGGAAAAGCATTTGATAACGTTTACTGAAATACACTGTATGGAATTCTGAAGTTGTCAGCGATAAAATGTAGGGACCGAAAGCTTGTACAGAATGCAGTTATAAGAGTGGAAAGGCTTACATGTGGGCAGTCGTTAAGAAAGTTATGAGACAGGGTTACATCCTGTCACTCATACTATTCAATATGCATATAAAGCAAGCAGTACAGGATATCAAACAGAATAGCTTTGTGTGTGTGTGTTTCGGTGGATAACTATTCCGAGGTGGCATAGACTGACGACCAAGCTAAGCCTCATTATGCATAGCGTGAGATTTCTAATTTGTACTACTTACGGAGATGACTTATCCACATACATGTGCCGTAGAGAATGAGCAAAGCTCGAAATAAAAAAAAACTGTTTTAAAACAACAGTCCAGGCGGAACAATGTTCTTTTAACAAATGTATTCGGAAGACTTTTCCGAAAGTATTTGTACGCAGTGTAGCCTCGTACGGAAGTGAAACGTGGACAATAAACAGCCCAAACAAAAAGAGAACAGAAGTTTATGAAATGCGGTGGCTACAAAAGAATACTGGACATTACATTGGTACATCTTGTAACTACTGAAGTAGAACTGGACAGAAGAGGGGTCAAAACATTTATGGCACAACTTAATTAAACTAAGTGATCGGCGTATGTGAGACATCGAGGAATCGTCGGTTTGGTTCTGGTAGGACGAAATGTATGCCAGAATACCGAGTGAGTGCCACAGACTGGTAAAAAGCATATAAAATACGAGAGAAACATTTCTTATATTGCTCGTAGCAACAACTTTAGTAATTTCGTAAGCCTTCTGCAAAGTTAGGAACTCAATACTGTAAGACATTGTAATTCATTTATACTATGAAAGTAAAGTCACCGTGTGGTTTCAGTTTGATATCAACAACGAAACTTCATCTTTGGCCAACTCTTACTGTGCAGTATGTGAGCTTTTTCCATCTTGCCTGGAAAATTGCGAGCTCTGAGTGAGGCGCAGACTTCTGGTGACGAGCAGTACTTAATATTTCATGATGAAGTCAAAAAATTTAAAAAAATTCTCCCATCTTCTCTGGTAAGTTCTCCTCATACTTCCCTTTCTTTCTTCGTTGTTCGGTCATATTTTGTTAGTTTTTCTTTTTTTTCTCTCTCTAGTACAAAAATGGGTACTTTTAGGAGATCTACTGGCTTAGAATTCATGAATACTATATGAATTACACCTACATATGCACCTACACGATCCGAAACGAATCGAACAAATTGTAACAAGTTTTTCCCAAACTGAACGCAAAATTTTCAGCGTATGTATCTCTAAATGTGAAACAGTTATATTTATCGGTGACACTAATGGACAACTACAAAGGAAACAAATTTAGGCAGTCTCCTCGGAACTAGGTCGCTTGTTCATTACTTAGGCCTGTCCAGTAACGACTTCAGTCGTAATATAAAAGCACTGAAGGTCTTTGATAACGACGCGACTTTTTAGAGCGGATGCGAGCGTCAGCGTCGGCCAACGTTGGTATTCGGGCCTTTACAGCATTTCCGCACACCCTTTCTACAAAGCTGCTCGAAACTTTAATAAGGGATTTCTTTTTGTCATTCAGAACGCATCCCTCCCGGCGCGCTTTTAACTTTTGCAGGCACAAAGCGGTCGCCTGCAGCAACTTCAACCAGCACGGAAGCGTTCAGACACTGTAGCCGAACCAAGCTTAATACGAGCCAGGGTCTATTTATTCCTGTTACGAGACAGTTCAATTTTTTTATACTACTGCTTGTTACACATTTTATTTTGGCCTTCTCCTCCACATCGACCCTCACTGTAGTCATTCCTGACGCTCCCAATACTGTTACATAAAATTGTAACTTTACTTTCCTGTGCGGTGTTGCAACTGACCAATGTTAGCGAAATTTTGCAACAAAAAAAGTAACTATATGAAATCGTAGAGAAAATTAAATTTCTAAAACAACTAAAAACGCGTTCCGAAATAAAACTTTTACGGATATGTGCCGCGTTGTCTTTTTCGTGCTTATTGGCCTTTAGTTGCACCCGTACAGCCAATCCTGATACACAACGTCTTAGAATAACACAGAAATAAATGCCACTAATTATTTATAAATATCTGAATTCTTCGTGAATAAGAGCACTAACACAAGAGAAGATTGACGCATTCCCATTAGTGTCAAAATACAGCGTACATGTACAGCGTCTGCTTCAAAAGTGACGTTGAATTGACAAACTGTGTTGGTACCAAGTACAAGCTTAGCAAATTTGAGAAACAAGTTTGACTGCTTACGAGCACTGCCTGCGAAAGGCGAGGTTCCGTGTTCGAATTCTGATCCGGCTCTCCGTCCATCATAAGCCAATATTGCGTTCTTAAAACCCGAGATTCAAAGGTGAGCTACAAGGAAGGGCGGCAAACTACGAGGATATGGGACGTCAATAACGAATCACCGCAGCCACACTTGCGTGTTTTGTTGTACGGGATAAAACCATGAGTCATTATCAATACGAAAGTGGCATAAGGCAGTGGAATTTTTCCGTGATAAACATGAGGAGGAAAGTCATACAGAAGTGATTTCCTTGGAGGAGAGCAGTTGATTAGAGGGAGCAGCAGCCAACCACTCCTGTTACAGTTGCGATGGGTCACACCTCATCTGTGCCCGTCCATTATCTTCACCATACCGACTAAGGCCACTTGCAACGGTAGCCGAACCGTTGGTCTACATAACAACACGAAGAATCTCTCACATAGCCGGAAAAACTTTATTGAAAGTAACGACCACTACGGAAACCTACAACAGTAAATGTGTATTGTCTACTGTTTTTATAATATTCGCAGAGTGTGTATACGGGGGGTACGGGAACAGCAAATGTTTCAGTGAATATTTAGAGATGGTATCTGCAAAAGGAGGTACGGGTGTACAAATGTCAGTTGGCAGGTGAACCGTTCAAGACAGTAAATTTCTTTTCACTGATGCATTCTCTATAAAGCCCTGCGCGTGTAATTTACAAGCACGTATTTCTTGCACAACCTAACTGTGGCCGTTCGCAAGATGATTATGATTACGTTGCTAGTGGTGATTCATAACAACGGAGATCCCTAGTGTATTTATGCACAACCCGTATTTTCTGGAGGTTGGAGGTAAGGTGAAGAGTCCTCTTGCTTGTCAGATGATTGTTTATGAAACCCTAGCAGACATGACCACCAGTTTAGTTATTAGAATTTTAGTTCCTTGTGGAAATATTTTAAAAGGGCCAGCGACATACGAATGTGCGGCCAATTCGAGTAAAGTGAAACTACGGGAAACCTCAATTAGTTTGCCAGCTCGGCCAGTTTGGACCTTGCCCCTCTCGTATAAGAGCTCTGAGTACTATGGGACTCACCTCTCGTATAAGAGTCCGATCCTCAACCCGCATTGCCTTGCATGCACTCCGAACATGTAGACTTGCACAGTCGAACCAGTATATCTACATATTCTATACATATTATAAATAAAAATTCCCCACCGCGGCTTCTGTCTGTCTGTTCAGCGTAATCTCATGGATTACTGTAAGCATTTTTATACAGCTTTCACTAATAGCCTGGTTCATGAGGAAGGTTTCTGTATATCATTTATTATCGCTATGTCACGATGATTGTGTGACATATGTACTGTTATCTGTCGGGTATTTAACTGGCTTTTGGAGCAACGTCCCGTGGCAATAATGGGAGATACAAGCTGGTCAGCTACAAAGCAGGCGGTATCTGGAGGGAAAAGCAGTGAACAGCCGCTGCAACTCGAGAGAGCAGCGAAGCTTGACCAGAATATATGTTGGCCCCGGTGGTCCAGCGGTAAAGCCCGTGCCTAGAAGCCGAAAGGTCGCGGGATCGAATCCCTAGAGCACATTTTCTCAGTGATGTGGAGATTCCGCAGAAACTACATGTGGACATGTGGGTTGGGATTTCACATTAATCTGTAGGTCCCCTTCCACCGGTTGGGTAACGGGAGTAGTTCCGACAAAGGAGTAGGAGAAGTGGCGTTCAATTGAAAGACTTGCACCAGATCAGTGAGCCACATATAATAATAATAACACTAAGAAAAAACGACATCACGAAGCAATTATAGGAACGGTACGGATATAGGTAGATAATTAAAAATAATTACAACTTCATAAAAATTTAATGATTTATTCACAAAAAAAACTTCACAAATCGAGCAGTTCAATAACGCATTGGTCCTCCTCTGGTCCTTACGCATGCAGTTATTCGACTTGGCACTGATTGACAGAACTTTAATTTTATCCATACTAGATCATTGATTGACAGAGTTGTTGGATGTCAACCTGAGGGATATCGTGCCAAATTCTGCCTATCTGGCACGTCAGATCGCCAAAATCTCAAGCTGGTTTGAGAGCCCTGCCGATAATGCTCCAAAGGTTCTCAATTGGAGAGACACAAAGCGATCTTGCTGGCCAAAGTAGGGTTTGGCAAGTACGAAGACAAGCAGTATAAACACTCGCCATGTGCGGGGAGGGGGGGGGGGCATTACCTTGCGAAGTGTAAGCGCAGGATGGCTTGCCATGAAGTGCAACAAAACGGGGCCCCAACTGAGAATGTTTAGAGCCTCATGCGCAGGACCTCTAACCAGCTCGGGATTTTGACGACCTAACGCGCCGGTTGGACAGATCCCTGAGGAGCACATCCAACAACACTATCAGACAATGCCAAGCCGAATAACTGCTTGCATGAAGACCAGAGGTGGGCCAACGCGTTATTGATTTGCTCAATTTGTATAGCTCTTTCTCTTGAATAAAACTTGCAGTTTTTTCAGAAATTGTAATCATTTGCTTGTCTGCACTTGTGAGTCACATCTATAGATTTCTGTCCCATTCGCGTAATTCCTTCGTGTTGCGTCTTTTTTTCCTCAGAGTATATTATTACTATTGTTATTACTATTAGAGTCTATACATAACTTCTGTTCCATGTTTCTGTCTGTATGTGAAGGCTAATGTCAGGAACTGCTGTACGAATTTTGATACGGTTTTCACTAATAGATAGAGTGATTCACTTTTCCGGTCGTAGATACTTAGTGCTGTCAGTACGAAGCCAGGGAGGATCGCTGAACTTTCTCTGTAGCTTACTAGATTTACGGAGACAATAAACAGTAACTTGACACCAGAATAACTACGAAAACTCTCAGACTCTTCTTTCTCAGCACTCAGAGCTGCTGAGATGAGGATGGTGTCTATCGTGACACCAGACATCAAAATTTTATTTGATTTCTTATTAGCACGTCTCACTAGGTAATTACTGGGCTGCGATACGTAGGAAATACTTCTTAGCGTTCTGGGTTCGTACTGACGTCATACGTATTACCGCTGACGCTAAAAAAGAAAACCTTTAGATGCCACGTTACTTTGATATCTCCGATCGAGCTCACTCGACAACAAAGTGTGGGCGTGGTCTTACTGACACCTAGCGAGAACAGTCCAAGATTAGAAGTCTTATCTTTGAATTGTCTGCAGAGCTCTCGTTCCTTGAACACAACAGCCAGCAGACATGTTATTCTGAGTTCCCTGCAAGAATGATGATGGTGCATCACACGCTTCGTGGACATCACTGCACTGATATTCTGCCGTATTCTTAAGACGAAGCATTTCGCTCAAACCGTGAGGTCATATCATGCACGTTTCACTTCATTTGAAGTTACTAATTTTATTAGAAGATGCAAATTAGCCAAAAAAAGAATCGCGTCATAACAAGGCGATACGTTGATATCTGTAGTGCTTGTATGCCAATGTTACCGATTCCATCCTTACCAGCTATTTCCCCAAATACCCGTTACCTACCTAGGAAAAGACGAAGGAAGTTTGGAGTATAACGTCCCAACAACGAGGAGGCCACTTGAGACGAAGAATACGAGTGGACTGGAGGACAGGGAAGGATATCGGCCATGACATTTTCAAAGAAACCATTCTGAAACTTGCCTTAAACGATTTAGGGAAACCAATGATAGCCTAAATCTGGATGGTCAGTCGTAGATCTGAACCACCTCCGCTCGAAACTACGTCCAGTGCCTCGTTACTGCACCATCTCACTCTGTGCGTTCCTGGAAGATGGAGTTGATTGTATAAGAGCGCACTGTAGTATTAATATGAAGTACATAAAAATAGTAAAATTTTTGCATCGGGATGCAACGAGACTACAAGAACTCTATTTCCTACAGTCAGATCTGCCGTAACTGTTCATCATTTAACTTTTACGTCGCTCTGGGATATACACTTTTCTCGGGAGCTGAAAGTGGATCAAAGTTTTTTAAGATAAGGGTCCAGTGCTTGGGGGAAACTGTTCCAATCGGACAATCTGTCCAATTGGTTCAAACACGTAATTTCAAACTTAAGGTGCTTCACCACTCAACATCCACTATCTATTGCTGAAGCGAATCTGACGCGGTAACGAAGCCAGCGAGAGAGAAATCCTTTAAATTATTTACAGCTGAAATTCCCACAATTCTTCAAGACCATATTAAAATGTGGTGGTTTCCCTTAGTGAATGATTTTCTTTTCACTAAATGTGAAAGCGGATCGTGAGTCCTCCCAGGGTAGTTCAGTCCGTAGGAGTACGACCCGCCAGTGGTAAGGTTCCTGGTTCGAGTCTCGATCCTGCACACATTTTTCACCTATCAGCACTTCTTTTAAAAAAAACAATAAAAAATAAAAAGTGCACACTTCATTGTAAACGAGTCATTCTGGATACAAACAAACAAACAAACAAACAAACACACACACACACACACACACACACACACACACACACACACACACACACACACACACACACGACCCATTACCACAGTTATTACGATCGAGAGCAAATACATCAGACCTACTGGTTTTAAAACTTTTTAACTATTATTATTATCACATTATTTTTCTACCAATCCACTAATTGGTAACAAATAGAATAGCACGATGTCCAATAAAACGACCAGAGTGACTAGTGAAATATGGCTGCCCTATTCCACAGGATCCCTCGTTAATGAAATTAGCAGATAATTAACGCAGCCGCAGCGAATGCACATTAAAATTAATGATAATAGGGTTTAAACAACGTACACACCCAGGAAGCCTAATAATTACGCTGCTGTGGTCACTCTATAAAGATGTAAATATTTAAATATATATTCGTAATTAAGAATAATCAGTTTGTTCATTGTAGAACCTACTGAAAATTCCTGGGACAACGTGGCGAACATGTTTGCGTAGTTAAAAATAAAAAATAAAGCTGAAAAATACGTCCAATTACAAAAGGAATCTACGAAAAGGATAGAAATATTCCGGAAATCTACTCTTTATGGTGACTTAACTTCGAATGAAAGAGGATAAGGCACTGTGTGTCTCGTAGTGCAAAGAACTGCCCACTAAATAAATTCTAAAGTGTAATTCTCGATAAATTCAGGATCAAACGTGCGTTAATAGGAAAATTCACTGAATATTCTCAATGCAGTTTCGAGACACGTCAGTCGTTTCAATTTATAAATTAATTCCTTTAACAAAATGTGCTGTTATTTCATATAACATGCTGTATGAGAAACGCACAAAAGACCATGAAAGTAGCTAAACGAAACGAAATATAAAACATAACTAAATACAAAACTTAAATTGTACTCAACTTTAGCAGAAACCTAATTCACAACAACAATTAGAACTGGGATGTCCCACTATGTAACAACCTATTTTGGAAGTGTTACTGAATAAAATAAAAGCTGATGATGACCACGAGCTATCGCCGAAACTAGTTTCTGTAGAATAAACAAAATGTCTGCATCACGGCGGGTCCACAACACCCTACTGTTTTAAGTGAACAGTATCGTCACGTTCAAGGAAATCTTCCTTTATTACTATTATAAGACGTTTCAATCAAATTGCAAAACATTACATGAGTGTTTCATGACAAACGTACGACCTGAAAATCTCGACCTATCAAGAAGACTCTTAGAATCTTGCAACGATTCGTGATCGGCTCTTCAAAGAACGCGATACTATCCGATTACGCGATTAGGGGACAATCTCTCGCGCCTTTTAAATCACTGAGATGTCTAGAGGTAATAAAATAAACGGATATGAAGCAGAACGAGCAAGTAGTAGTGAAGGAGATCGGAAGACTAAGTGCTGGCAGGCTTATAGGCAATGTGAAGCATTTGAAAATGAAATCGCCTACAAGAAGGTAGTGCCATCAAGTTTGGACTGCAGCGCCAGCCTTTGAACCCCTTAATAAGTTCCCAGCAACTGAACGAATTCAGTGACGCGCTATTGAGACGATAACAGATCAGTAGAGCCCACACCAAACTGTAGCAGAGCCGGTCAGCTAATTCACATGACATCTTTGGCAGAAAGGCGACGTAGTTTTCACTAAATTCTGTGGGGTAAAGTCATAGAACAGTATTCTAGTTGCATCCATTGCATCTGTCCTGTAAGGTCCTTCAGAATGAGAAAGATTAACATGAAATGTATGCACAGTTGCGAATATGGACAACTGTATAATGGAATGATTTCAATGAAAATTAGTGCCGGACCGGGTCTCGAACCCGGATTTCCCGCTTATCGCGAGCGGTCACCTTAACCATTAGGCTGTACAAGCATGACTCATGGCCAGACCCACACTTCCATATGTCGTCAGTCATGAGTCTGCAACCTGCACTCGTACGTTATGCTTACTCCCGTACAGTGGAGAGATTTAATTGAAAGTCGCTTGCCCGGTGTTGGTGGATAAATATAATGTTACAGTGCCGACGTTAATCTGAAGTACGATGCACTGTTCCTTCGGACACGCATGCATGTCTGATGGAAGAGGCACTACGGCGACTACAGCTGTTATGGAATACATGAATGAAAATTTTCACTCGATCGGGACTCGAACCCGAAAGAACTTGCATCGTACGTCTGAGTTAACACAGGCGCTATAACACCGAGAGAGATTAGGGTCCGTACAGAGAGAAATCCATCCGCCGTATCGTACTCAAGTGGACTATAGTACAGAATCGTCAACATATGCAGGACTTCGATTGTTTAAAATGAACTGTGCACTACAAAGTCTCGACTTCTGTGAGGTCAGAGATTTTGCTTTGTTTATGAATGCTAAAGGAAGTGGGTGGTGACACGACAATGGGCGAAAGAAATGTGAAAGAAGAAGTGAGGATAGTCTAACATAGAAGAAACCCGGACGTCCGTCACTCATCGCAGATGAACTGAAGAAATCATGTGAATAGCGAAATCGTGCTAGATGCCTTCCCAGAAAACTCAAAAAGGTTTCTTGACTTTTTTTTAAGTAATGGCGAGGTGAAGAATGCGGTGAATGATTGCCTTAACGGAATAGCGATAAGTAACTACACCTGAATGCATTTATACAGAGAAATGAGGTACATCGGAATGCTTATATAGAGAAATGAAGTACTTCGGAATGCTTATATAGAGAAATGAAGTAAGCTTCAATTTTGTGACGTTTCTTCCTTTATAAGCCACATTTCTCCGATTTATTGAAGCCGAAGGACATGGAATATCCTCGTATAATGGTTGAAATGGCTCTGAGCACTATGGGACTTAACTTTTGAGGTCATCAGTCCCCTAGAACTTAGAACTACTTAAACCTAACTAACCTAAGGATATCACACAAACACCCATGCCCGAGGCAGGATTCGTACCTGCGACCATAGCGGTCGCACGGTTCCAGACTGTAGCGCCTAGAGCCGCTCGGCCACCCCTCGTATAGTGACCTGAAGGAATGGGACGATGTATGTGCCCTACTACCAGAAGACAGCTAGGGAAAACTATTTGTGCTGGGACACACTGAAAATAATGGTGACGACATGATCGTGTGTAATGATAAATAGAAAAAAAAATCGCAATAATCGGGGTCAGACAGTTCCGAGTGGCTTCCTCAAGCGGGGCCACAGTGCGAACGGAGTGACTCGCATATCCGCTACCTTGCGGTGGGCCGCAGAATGTTGTAGGCACCGTATGCTCCTTGCTGAGTGAAACCGCAACGCTATGCCCGCCAGTATCGGCGGTGCTATCGTTTTCGATGGCGGATCACGAAACCGCAGCGGAAGGGAAGCGCCAAGTCACGCGCGCCGCCACCAGGAGAAACCTGCTTGCGTCACGCTCAGAGGCAATCCTGGCAGCCAGCAGGTGTCTTCCGTGCTGGAAGGGGAAACCGAACTCAGGTGTTGTGAACAACATTCACAAACAGCGTTTAATCGGCCCTACACTGTTTTTCTTACTGGTCGCTGGTATTTTACAGGCGAACTAGTTGATGTACACTGAGGTGAGAAAAGTCATGGGATAGCGTTATGCACAAATACAGATGGCAGTACTATCGTGTACACAATGTATAAACGTCAGTACACTGGCGGAGTTGCCATTTGTACTCAGGTGATTCACGTGAAAAGGTTTCTGAAGTGATTATGGTCGCACGACGGGAATTGAGTCTTTGAACGCGGAATGGTAGTTGGAACTTGACACATGGTATATTTTATTTCGGAAATTAATACGGAATTCAGTATTCCGAGATCCAGAAGAGCGTGCGGAGGACACCACTTCTGAGGCATTACTTCTCACCACTGAAAATGCAGTGGCTGACGGCCTTCACCTAACGGCCGAGAGCAGCCACGTTTGTGTAGAGTTGTCAGTGCTAACAGACAAGCAACACTGCATGAAATAAATCTGTGTGGGACGTACGACGAACGTATCTGTTAGGACAGTGCGGCGAAATGTGACGTTGATGGGCTATGGGAAACAGCACGATATCGGCTCTCTTTGAGCTCATGACCATATCAGTTGGACACTAGACGACTGCAAACTGTGGACTGGTCAAATGAGTCCCGATTTCAGTTGTATAAGCTGATGGTAGGGTTCGAGTGTGGCGCAGACCCCGCGAAGCCATGGATCCAAGTTATCAGCAACGCACTGTGCAAGATGGTGGTGGCTCCACAATGGTTTGGGCTGTGTTTACATGGAATGGTCTGGGTCGCCGTGTCCAAATGAACAGATCTTTGACTGGAAAAGATTATGTTCCGCTACTTGAAGTCTATGGCCGGCCGCGGTGGTCTAGCGGCTCTGGCGCTGCAGTCCGGAACCGCGGGACTGCTACGGTCGCAGGTTCGAATCCTGCCTCGGGCATGGGTGTGTGTGATGTCCTTAGGTTAGTTAGGTTTAAGTAGTTCTAAGTTCTAGGGGACTTATGACCTAAGATGTTGAGTCTCATAGTGCTCAGAGCCATTTGAACCATTTTTTTTTTTAAGTCTACGACTAGCTGTAAACGGTCTCCATTTGCCCAAACGACGATGTCATTTCACTGGGCCACTGTTGTTCGCGACTGGTTTGAAGAACATTAGGGACGATTCGAGCGAATGAGTTGGCCACCCACATCGCCCGACTTGAACGCCATCCAACGTTAATGGGACATAATCGAGAGGTCAATTCGCACATAAAATCCTGGACCAGTAACACTTTCACAATTGTGGACGGCTATAGAGGCAGCATGGCTCAATATTTCTGCAGGTGACTTCCAACGATTTCTGGAGTCCATGCCATGCCGAGATCCTGCACTTCCCCGGGCAAAAGGAGTTCCGACAAGATATTAGGAGCTAGCTCACGACTTTTATCACCTCAGCGTACAGCATATGCACTGTTACATATTTTGTTGTGCTTTCGCTAAAAATGAGGAGAGAGAATACAACACAGGAAAACAACACGTGTTTGCCTATGTTTCGTTATACAAGCCTTCTTTCTAGGGTAACTCCTTGGTGCACTTTGTGAAATATCGAAGAATCTACAACCAACGAAGAAAATTAATTGATAACTTCAAATACACCACTGTCTTACATTGTACAACAAAGAAATTAAATGATGATATGAAAAATCCATGGTAAGTACGTACTAGATTAGTATTCCAATATATAGTGTCACGAGGAACTTCATATTTAACCTGTAACCTATTACACATTTAACCATCAATTCCTCATAACCCCACATAACTTCTTTGTATCAAACTGTTACATATGGGTGTATGTCTAATTACCACTTAATTTCTCGACTGGAAGTACACTCTGTTTCCTAGTACAGCTGAAGACTTGAACAACATCGAAACAGCAACAATAGAAAATGCGATTTTAACCTGAATGCCACGTCTTGTAAAATTAAAGGGTTGCGAAATAATTGTATCTTTCATTGTGGAGTAATTTACTATGTCTCACGAAGAACAAACAATAAAGATGTTTGAAAAGAAGTGACTCTAGTTGTTTTCTTCTTCTTGATAAGAAAGTAGTCCATTACATTGTAATTACTTGTAAAATTAAAGGGTTGCGAAATAATTGTATCTTTCATTGTGGAGTAATTTACTATGTCTCACGAAGAACAAACAATAAAGATGTTTGAAAAGAAGTGACTCTAGTTGTTTTCTTCTTCTTGATAAGAAAGTAGTCCATTACATTGTTTGCACATTACAACATTTCAATGAATTCATCTCTGGCGTTTACACAAGTAAAACGCCATCAAATTCACTGGAAATGAGTATCAAACCGTGCAAAATGTCGGGCTGTGACACAAAGTAAGGCACAGAAAAATGTAGATAAAGAGTATTTAAGTTGACACTTTGACAACTGGTTTGGTCCCATGAGTGAGTAGTGAATGTTCATTTTTAAATGACCTCCAATTTACTTAATGAGGTACTTGTGAGACATACTATGAAGATTACATAGCGCTAAACACTAATGAACGCCCATTTCACTCAGACGTATCGCAAAACAGTGACCAAGGACATCCAGTCATGCGGCATACCAAGTGCAATTACGAAACAAACGAGATGCCCGGTTTCTTTCGAAACCAGTTCCAATCGCAAACAACAGTTCTGACAGAGCTACCCACGGCTGTTTTGGTGAAGGACAGAGATAGTTGACCTTTTTACGGGAGCAGGGTTAGTAGAGCACTGTAGTGTGCAGGCAAGCCATCGACCTGAGAGAATCCATCGTTAGAATAATCTAACAACCGACTTTACGGACTGCTCCTCCTGAAAAATTTGCTTTTGAAGATTTGATGATTTACGAGCACGGTTAATTATAGAACGTTCGTAGCGCATTAGGACAGTCGCTAGTACTTCAGCAGTAGCATAAATGTTTTGTAATCATAAAGTCGCTGGTTCGAATCTCGACTGTAGGAACACTTTTTAACTTTTCCTTGAATTTTAGATTTATTAACGAATAGAAATGTTGAATCATAATTTTAAAACATATTTTTAGTTTTGGTTGTAATTCGCATAAAAATGCGAGATTCACAATAACTTTAAATTTGCCAAAAGTGCGAAACATCAAACAGAAAATAGGATTAAATAGTATTATCGATGTAGTAATCTTTCATTTCACAATGTGGCATTTCGTGTGTCGTCAAATTTTATTTTCATACCACCAGTAATTACATAAGAAATGTCGTTTTTATTAAAAATTATGAAGCAATATTTATTAATTAAAATTTCAATTTAATAATAAATAAATAATTTTAATAAAATAAAGTTACTCGTAACGAGAATCAAACCAGCTACTTTTAATTAAGAGGCATGTACGGTATGTGCACTTAGTAAATAAGCTACAAATATTTCTCTTTTAACAGCTCTTGGAAACTAATGTTCAAAAGCGACTTTTTTTAGAATTTTTTTTATGAGAATTGCGTCGCACTGCTTTGGAAACTGATGCCCGGTCATAGACTTTCAAGTTTTATAAGTATAAAGAGAATGTAAGAGGGTTAATACGTTAAGATCCCCTCGTAAGCCAAATCTCAAGTTGCAGAATCCATCTTGCGCGGAAAGAAGGGAATGAAAACGGGTTTCAAGGCTCCTGGACAATATGGCTATTTTTTGAGACGGAATATATCTCGTACTGGACAAGGATGGGAAAGAAACTCTGCTGTACACACTTCAAAAGAACCAACCCAGCAATCGCCTAAATCGATTTAGAGAAATTGCGGAAAATCTAAAACACGATGCTGGCTCGACTGAACGCCTCTCCTCATCCAGAATGTGATTTAGCGTCTTTCCACTGGACTCCCTCGCTCGATTTGGTACGTAGAGCTGGTTTTATGAGATCCTCAGGTAAACACACGATAATACGTTATGATTCAAACTATAGCATGACAGTCCGCCTCGCCCATACTAACGCCACCAAGCAAATAGCCCGAAACGCCTGAGACTCCAAAGAATGTATTTATCCTGCACCGAATATCTCTCGAAATAATTTTACAGACACGGAGAGAACACCCTCCCTGGTAAAAGCAATGACGAAAAATGGAAAGTTGTCCTTAGATATGTCTGAGATTAATAAAAGCCATTTTCTTAGTTTCTGCTGAAGGTTCAGACTAATTCGTTCTCTTTCTTGGCGGATTTTTCCCCATGAACAAGAGTTATTAAGCAAGTAACAACAACCACAGGTTGTGTGCATGCTCAAAAACCATGAGCCATCTAAATTAAATCGGTACTCACATCAAACCTTCAACTAAATAAATAGCCATAGAATTGAAACTTCCTGGCAGATTAAAACTGTGTGCCGGACCGAGACTCGAACTCGGGACCTTTGCCTTTCGCGGGCAAGTGCTCTACAATCTGAGCTACCCAAGCACGACTCATGCCCCGTCTTCACAGCTTTACTTCTGCCAGTACCTGCTGTTTGGATGGGGCGTGAGTCGTGCTTGGGTAACTCAGATGATAGAGCACTTGCCCGCGAAAGGCAAAGGTCCCGAGTTCGAGTCTCGGTCCAGGACACAGTTTTAATCTGCCAGGGAGTTTCATATCAGCGCACATTCCGCTGCAGAGTGAAAATCTCATTCTGGAGCCAAAGAATTATCTTAGCAGGTCGTGTTGTCGTCGTCTTAGGCGTGTTCAATCTGATAACTGGTTTGATGCACCTTTCCACGCTGGTCTACCCTGCTCATGACTCTTCATCTCTGTGTATGTGGAAATAAAAAAAATTAACTTTATTCATGAGTATCTCTCCGAAGCCGGTTTTTGCTAGCGTATATTCCAAGAGCGAGACGTGACTGTACAAACAGACTTTTGACATGTACTTTACTCGTACACGCAATTCTTCCTCTTAAAACGTTACTTTGCTGCAAATGATCGGCGTACCTGTAACGAAAGTTTAGAGCCTAGTTGGTACATCAATCTCTCTTAGGACAGAACGTACAATTCTTTCCATCCTCTACGTTTCGCTGAAACAAAGATGTGGTTGCCGTGCAATATAAACAGTTGAGGTCCTTAGGAATAATGGCTGTTAGGTACATGTTCTGGATTTCAGCCGTAACATTTGTAAACGATGTAGCTCAATACGGATTTAAATCGTCTACTGTGAGAAACGTTACGCGTGGATTTTACATCAAATTTTGCGGCTGAGCATTTCCTTTAGTCGAAGTTTAATCTTCTGGGACCTGTGACCTCGATATACACTGACATAAAAAAGCGACGTTCTCAGAGGAGGAGGAAAGTAAATGGAACTTCCCGGGTCGAGAGGGTATGCGATATTTCAGTGAATACAAAACAGCGTCACACTTACAAAAAAACTTGGCAGTAACAGCCCAGTTATCAGTATGACGCTACGCCCCCTCCGGCCTGCATGCATGCACTGATTCGGTTGGAGAGGCAGTCATAAAATCGATGTATCCTCTCCTAACGCAAGCTGTCTCACAACTATGGTAGCTGATCCTTGATATCCTGGTTACTCGCACCGATTTTAAATGGTAACTAACAACAAATAAACCATAATAACATTTTAAAAAACTAGAGCCTACAAAATGTCGGAAAAATTGACCATGTTATTACAAGTTTTTCGCAGAGCACTTTATTCCGCGAAACACAGTTTGGGAACCCCTGGTCTACGGTCGCCGAACAGCTCCCTCATTCATTCATTGTTCCGGTTCCGCGAAATGCATTCCACATCTCAATACCACACGACAGAAGAAAGAAAACGAAATCGCACTGAGGGAGTTGACGTCCGACCGAGCGAGGTGGCGCAGTAATTAGTACACTGGACTCGCATTCGGTAGGACGACGGTTCAAACCTGCGTCCGGCCATCCTGATTTAGGTTTTCCATCATTTCCCTAAGTTGCTTCAGGCAAATGCCAGGATGGTACCTTCGACAGGTCATGGTCCCTTTCCATCTCCATCCGTCCCTATTCCGAGCTTGTGCTCCGTCTCTAATGATCTCGATGTTGACGGGACGTTAAACGCCAATCTCCTCCTCTTCCAGTTGACGTCACAGTTGGTCCCACACATGTTCTATCGAGGGCAAATCCGGGAATGATGGTGGCCAAGCAAGCGCCTTAACATCACGCATACAGTTCACAGAAACACATACCATGTGTCGATGAACACTATCCTGTTGAAAAATGACACGAGGATACTGTAACGTGAGAGGTAACAGATGTGTGCGCACGATGTCCATGGTGTACTATCGCGCTGCCAAGAGTTCCTTCAGTCCTTACCAGCCCTGGCCTGATGTCATACCTGAAGGTTCCCCATATCAAGACACGAGGAGCAACACCGCCTTGCCTCCCCAAAAATCGGAAGAATGATATCGCTCCCTAGGTTGCCTCCACGCTCGCCGACGATGCTCATCTAGGACTGTGCACAGCCGCCATTCATCACTGAACGCCATGCGAAGCCATTCATTATCATCACTCCGTGTCTCCTAGTCAAATCTCCACTTCAAACAAAGCCTAAGCATGGGACACCCACCAGTTATTCGGGATGATGCAAATTGTCAGAGGGTGTTCATTACTTGTTCTCGGATGGCGGCGCAGATGTGAAGGGGTTAGATGTGCTTGAAGCACAGTCCTCTTTTGGTGGTCAGACAAGTCGACAGGAACCTTGACGACAAGAATACGCGCTCATGTTTCCATACAGTCCAAAATTCCATTGCCCCGTAAATCAGCATATTGCACGATTCGATCAGTCGGCCAAACGAAAGTCTACAATGAAGCCCCTTTCAAGGTCTGTCAGGTGCTAACGCTGCTTCACATACAGACGAGACAACTGTGACTCATTCGCAGTGATCCCTGAACCTCTGACGCTGTTCACGCCCGTTATATAGGCCTACCCTACTATCGCGCTTGGAAACAACATTAATGCACTTTGATGGTCGTTCTACCTGTCACAGAGAATTGCTGAGAATACGCGCAGATGTATACATGTACTAAATTATAACGACATCCAACCAAAATCTTCTGGGTGCTTCAATTTGTCAGGTAGTGTAATGGATTATATGGGTGAACAGAAATTAATCAACATATCTTTTGTTTTTTAGACCACGTCAAATTTACACAGACACATAACTGCGGAACCGTCTGTACGGTGCGTGGTGGAGTGTACACAATGTACCATTCAACTCTACTTTTTCCTCTCTAAGCCTATTCTAATCGCGGTAGTGCGTGAGAACCTCTGTATTTAAACTATCTCGGTCATCGCATCGCGGATGGCAATGTTCTTTGATTAGTGTGAGAAACTGTTAGTCTTGGAATTTCAGAAGCTGTGTCTTCCTGTTATCATCTGCTGTTAGTCCGATTTCCTCTTCATGGTCTCTAAGCGGGGCGACACGTAAGGGGTGGGAAAAGTATTTACTATGATGGCCGTTTCCTTTTCAGTTGCTCATGGCATATTTGAGAGGTAGATTCTTTCTTCAAGAGCGCCAGTTAGAATTTTTCTGCAATTTCTTTTAGAGACTCTCGACGATCAAACAAGCGTGTGACCACTCGCGCTGCCCTTCTTTGTAAACTGAAGAGCCAAAGAAACTGGTACACCTTCCTAATATCGCGTAGGACCCCCGCGAGCAAGCAGAAGTGCGCAACACGACGTGGAATGGACTCAACTAATTTATGAAGTAGTGCTGGAAGGAACTAACACCAAGAATCCTGCAGGGCTGTCTATAAACCCGTAAGAGTACGACGGGGTGGAGATCTCTTCTGAACAGCACGTTGCAAGACATCCCAGATATGCTCAATAATGTTCATGTCGGGGAGTTTGGTAGCCAGCGGAAGTGTTTCAACTTTGAAGAGTTTTCCTGGAGCCAGTCTCTAGCGATTCTGGACGTGAGGAGTGCCGCACTGTCCAGCTGTAATTGGCCAAGACCGTCCGAATGCACAGTGGACATGAATGGTGATCAGACAGGCTGCTTACGTACGTGTCTCCTATCACAGTCGTATCTAGTCGTATCAGGGCTCCCATATCATTCCAACTGCACACGCCCCACACCATTACAGAGCCTGGACCACCTTGAACAGTTCCCTACTGACATGCAAGATCCACGTGTTCATGAGGTTGTCTCCATACCCATACACGTCCATCCGCTCGATACAATTTGAAACGAGACTCGTCCACCAGGCAACATGTTTTCAGTCATCAACAGTCCAATTTCGGTGTTGACGGGCCCAGGGAGGCGTAAAGCTTTGTGTCATGCTGTCATCAAGGGTACACGAGTGGACCTTCGGTTCCGTAAGCCCATACCGATGATGTTTCGTTGAATGGGTCGCATGCTGACACCTGTTGACAGCCCAGCATTGAAATCTGCACCAATTTGCGGAAGGTTTACACTTCTGTCACGTTGAATGATTCTCCCCAGTCGTCGTTGATCCCGCTCTTGCAGGATCTGTATTTGAGAACTCATGCCTATATCAGTTTCTTTGGCGCTTCAGTGTATATGCACGATGTATATGTTCCGACACGACACGATCTTTTCAAACAGAGACGTTTTATTCCAATAAAGGAAACACAAGTGCATTAGAAAACCACACTATTGTTAGGTAAACTGCATTTTCTCAGTAGCCCACACAACAAAAAATCGAAGACTGCTATTCGCTTCGCCTTCGCTTTTCGGCTTATCATGATCGTTCCATGTCGAATCATGCTTTATTTTTGCTCTTCGGTTATTATTTCGACATGGTAGTCACCGGATATGATTCATTAATCTTGGAGTCAAAAGACATTACAGTTTACATTCCGAAATTTCCATACGTTTGATGTTAATTTCTCAGTGCGACTTCGCTTTCTTTCTTCTTTCGTATGGTATAGAGATGTGGAACAATGAATGATTGAGGGAGCTATTCAGATGTCATACTAAAGACTTTGAAAAGTACCTCCATCACTGTCTTCCGACGCGGTCGCATGAGCTCGGGGTCTGAACTAAGGCAATGCAGAGAAGTACCTTGACCGTGAAGCAAGGTTTCCCAAACTGCGTTCCACGGAAGTGAGCAAGTGCTCCGCAAAAAACTATTAATAACATGGTGAATTCTTTTTCAACATTTTAATTTTATTATGATTTCTGTGTTGCTAGTTATGATTTAAAATTGAAGTAATCACTGAACAAAACAAGTTTTTCTTATGTTTTAAAATTCTAGTAACCTTCAAAATAAGCAAGGTGTTCCATGAAAGTTCCAGGATTCTCAAAGTGTTCCGTCGGAAGTAAAGTTAGGAACCCCTAATATAGAGGGTGGGAAAGCAGGTTCCATCGATCAAACGCGCCACACTGTGCGGGGAACATGTTGGCATTTGAGAAACGAGGACGCCAGGACGTATTTATACTTCAGTAAATTGAAGTGACAGATATTCGCTTCCCATGCCGTTTCCGCTTACAATTTCGTCAGTTACTGCAAATGTATCACGATGTGTCGTCTATTGTATTAGATAGTCTACTAACATGAACATTACCAGTAAATAGCCTGAAGTGATATTCAGAAAGTACAGAGGGCGTGGCTCATGGCAATAGGACGCTAACTTGACGCCCACATCTTCCGAACAGATTTAACAACTTAACCAAAAGAGTCATGTCGCTACATTCAATTTCTGGTTCTTGGTAATATTTAAATCAGTTAGCACTATCGCCCTGTACAGAACACAATTTAAAAACTGTATAATAGCATAATACTAGATTAAATGCGAGAGAGCACCAACTGCTAATTCTCCCATTATAGGGAGCCCATTAAGTGGAGGTATTCTGGCTTTATCGTAAGAGGAGAGTATCTACACAGCTGTTTCGTTGCAGTAGTGCGCCTTAAAATGAAATATAATGTTATTTTAGCATTCACTGCGGACGTAGAAAAAAATGACACCACCAGCTGCAATTTTATTTTTTCAAGACCATTACCTGTTTCAGCCAGCAACGCCATTTTAAAATGAACAAAGATAAAACACAATTTAAAAAAGGTGCAAATGGAATAAGTTACATAAAAAGAGAAAGTAACAACAATCATCATCAGGGCAAGATAGCACAGTATGAATTACACAACGCAAAATAAATAATGGTGTTAAAAAATAAAATTGCAACGAGCGTTGTAATTTGTTTCCGTTTAATGGCTACAGTTGCGGATACCAAGAACCATCACGTTCAATATGGTTTGGGTGGTGGGCGAACTGTGTAGTTACGCACAACGGACAGGGTAAGGCAACGGTAGATAGCTGTGTGTGGACGAGGAGGGAGTTACGCTTTCGTATCCCGTCAGTATCCTGGTTATCAGAGACTTAGCATTCGCTTGGAGACACAAAGAGCAATCTGCCGAAGTCTACGCAGATCACTTTCATATCGAGTCCAGTGTCGTGGTGGCAAAGATGTAAGATTACAAAACGCAAAGTTGTCGCATTCGATCCGGAAGTACCCTCTCTCTCTCTCTCTCTCTCTCTCACTCACTCACTCACTCACACACACACACACACACACACACACACACACACACACACACACACACACACACACTTTTTTCTCCTTTCTGCATCACTTATTCCTTCTTTCTCACCTCTGATACAGAGCTGAAAATGTGAAAATGCGAAGTTGCATCGCGTCTGGAGTCTCGTTACACTGTAGTTTTTCACAGGTCAAAGGTATGCAGGGGCACTCACCCTACAAAAGGAGCATATCTCATAAAAAGATGTGCTTTAAATAACATTCGAACATCGGTTTTATGATTATTTACCAATCAAGAATCCACTGTCATAACTATTTTTAGTTATAGCGCTCTTTTTTGTATGATTTTCCTCCAAAACGAAGCTCTCTCAAGACAGATTATCGTCCCAATTAGTATGTCGCGAAAGAGCAATTGTCAGGCTAGTACACAGCTCAAGTATCTGTTCTCTCCGTGAGAATCTCCACATTTAAGTCTCCGGCAGCAGTTTTATTATGTGTATGCAAAAATCTCTCATGCTTGTTTAACCGACAACTTTTTGTAACCAACGCACTGTCGCGCGCGCGCGCATAGATTTCCGGGGGCAGCTATCTTTCGTAACATCACACCCAGAACGCACCGCTCTCATCTTTCTAATTAGCTGACAGAGAGGGTTCAATGCTCCATCGCAACCCACATTGTTAGCGTTGCAACACTGAAGAAAGTTGTAAGAACATTCTCTTGGCACACTGAAATCACAATAATACTGCTGCAGCTTCAAAGACCAACGAAATCCAGTTTCGTCCAGAAGGAAACCACGGAAACCACAAACGAATGTTTCTCTTTTACAAACCTATGTTGTATTTACAGGGCAAACAGACACAGTGCAAGAAATATTACGATTAACCCAAAAGAAACGAGAATACTTGCATGACTAAGAAAAACTTGCAGTGACACGTTAGTGCGCAATTGGTTTTAGACGTTGTACTCTGGTCTCACGCCGTGGCAAGTCTCAAGAGCTAGTAGAGAGAAGTTTATTCAGGCGTTTTCTTGCTCAGTACCAAAATATGTTGAAGGCACTCTGACAGGGGAAAAAACCTCTGTTTTTGATTATTCCGCTGATTTCTATACACCGCTTTTCGTGAGGCTGTCCAAGGCTCGGGCGTTTTAGCGCAGAGCCAAAGAAAACGTCTGGAAAAAAATTCTCGATTCTGATGAAACTGGTCACAGCGTAATGGCTCAGTTCAAGGTTATCATCATTTGTTACGCATGCACGGTGAGATACACCCTAAGTATTTCAGCACTGTGTGCTAAAAACACGTTGCATGCGCCTGTCAGAAACACAATGCACCTGATGACACAGCCATTGTTACCCGCAATGCAATTAAAGAGAAAATAAAGGACAAAACCGATGTTATTTGTGGGCTAGAGAAGCTTTTCAGTTTTAATGTGAGAGGACGCACTCGCCGTTGCCTTGCATTCACAGTAGCATAAGGGTCCCGAAAACTCCTAAAGTAAACTTTGTTGTTGTTGTCTTCAGTCCCAAGACTACTTTGATGAAGCTCTCCATGCTACTCTACCACGTGCAAACATCTTCATCTACTAGTAACTACTGCAACCTATATCCTTCTGAATTTGCTTAATGTATTCATCTCTGTCTCCCTCTACGATTTTTACCCCCACACTTCGCTCCAGTACCAAACTGGAGTTCCCTTGATGCCTCAGAATGTGTCCTGTCAACCGATCCATTCTTCTAGTCAGGTTGTACCACAAATTTCTCCCCAATTCTATTCAATACCTTCTCATTAGTTATATGATCTTCCCATCTAATGTTCAGCATTCTTCTATAGCACCTCATTTCGAAAGGTTCTACTCTCTTCTTGTCTAAACTGTTTATCGTCCATGTTTCACTTCCATACATGGCTACACTCCATGCAAATACTTTCAGAAATGACTTCTTGACAAATCTATACACGATGTGTATAGATCATCAGAAACGCTCTCCTTGCCATTGCCAGTCTACATTTTATATCCTCTCTACTTCGACTGTCATCAGTTATTTTGCTCTCCAAATAGCAAGACTCATCTACTAATTCAAATGTCTCATTTCATAATCTAATTCCCTCAGCATCACCTGATTTAATTCTACTACATTCCATTACCCTCGTCTGTCGATTCCGTTCAACTGCTCTTCCAGGTCCTTTGCTGTCTGACAGAATTACAATGTCATCGGCAAACCTCAAAGTTTTTATTTCTTCTCTATGGATTTTAATTCCTACACCACATTTTTCTTTTGTTTCCTTTACTGCTTGCTAAGTATACAGATTGTATAACATCGGGGATAGGCTACAACACTGTGTACTCCCTTCTCAACCACTACTTCACTTTCGTGCCCCACGACTGTTATAACTGCCATCTGGTTTTTGTACAAGTTGTAAATACCCTTTCGCTCCCTGTATTTTATCCCTGCCACCCGCAGAATTTGAAACAGAGTATTCCAGTCAACACTGTCAAAAGTTTTCTCTAACTCTATAAATGTTACAAACGTAGATTTGGCTTTCCTTAACCTATCCTCTATGAGAAGTCGTAGAGTCAATACTGAGTGTTCCTACATTTCTCCGGAATCCAAACTGATCTACCTCGAGGTCGGCTTCTACCAGTTTTTCCATCCTTCTGTAAAGGATCCGTGTCGTTATTTCGCAACCGTGACTTATCAAACTGATAGTTCAGTAATCGTCACACCTGTCAGCACCTGCTTTTTTTCGGAATTGGAATTATGTTCTTCTTGAAGTCAGTGGGTATCTCGCCAGTCTCATACATCTTGCTCACCAGATGTGGAAGCGTTTAGTCATGAATGGGTCTCCCAAGGCTGTCAGCAGCTCTAACGGAATGTTGGCTACGTTATTCCTTACAAATTTCCGGATAGGAAAGTCCCGCGGGGAGGCTGTCACGAAAACAGCAGACAGATAGTTCCTGAACACTAGTGGCTGCCTGTATCGCTGAAACGTCAACCACAGATATAAAGGTGGTGTCAATAACCAATCTTCAGCTTTCTTATATGAGTATGTTAAGAGAGTGAGAGCGTAAAGGATGTACCATTAGAGCATTTACATGACGTAAGCAGAGATCGAACAATGACATAGCAAAATGACGCTAATAAGGTTGTTCGAGTTCTCTTCCACGCGCATCGAATATCTCTGTTCGTTACTAGTATAGTTTCTAACGTGATCCATCCTGACACGCAGATTCTCATTTTCTCGCAGAGTAGATTCTCCCTCCGTGAACGTTAGGTACACGGAGAATCCGCCTGTTGCTTGAGACCGGCCCATTGACAGAATGTAGCAGACGCTGGAGGGGGTAGGGGAAAGGTAGCGGAACGGAGCCCAGTCAGCGCCATGAGGTCAAATGAATAGATATTTGAATGAACACACAATAGCATGATTCACACCGACTCCTGCCATCGCCAAACTCGCTACTCACGCTTCGTCCTTGTTTGGCAATAGGCGCAGGTCACGGACCAACGAACGACTGACGCCCCTATGACGCTGCAGATAACTGATGAATACCTGTTGAAGGCCCGCCCGGTTGGCCGTGCGGTCTAACGCACGGCTTTTCGGGCGGGACGGAGCGCCTGGTCCCCGGCACGAATCCGCCCGGCGGATTTGTATCGAGGTCCGGTGAACCGGCCAGTCTGTGGATGGTTTTTAGGCGGTTTTCCATCTGCCTCAGCGAATGCGGGCTGGTTCCCCTTATTCCGCCTCAGTTACACTATGTCGGCGATTGCTGCGCAAACAAGTTCTCCACGTACGTGTACACCACCATTACTCTACCACGCAAACATAGGGGTTACACTCGTCTGGTGTGAGACGTTCCCTGAGGGTCCACAGGGGGCCGAATCGCACAACCACCCTGGGTTCGGTATGGGGCGGCGGAGGGGTGAAGTGGAATGTGGTAGTCGTCGTGGGGTTGTGGACCATTGCGACTGCGGCGGGGACGGAGCCTCTCCGTCGTTTCTAGGTCCCCGGTTAACATACAATACAATACCTTTTGAAGACGAGAATAAACACACACACACACACACACACACACACACACACACACACACACACACATCTTGTTTGTGTATGAAACAATTGTGTAATGAAAGTGGTGAGACCATTTCGAGATAAGCAAGCGTGTAGTGTTAGCGGTGAAAGTAATGAATAATGGCTTACCACAGGGGTCCGTCGTTGCTCCTCTTTTATTTAATCTACATATATCCGATATCCCTCCAACACAGTCAGACAAGTTTGGCAATGCAGACGACTGGGCAATAGCTACACAACACAAAATTTTTGAAAAAACTGAAGAGGCCCTAGCTTCTGATCTACATATCTTAGGTCACTATTTCCGCAAATGGAGGCTACAACGGAACTCAAATAAAACAGAAGTTTCATGTTTTCATCTGTCCAATGATTGGCACACAGAGCCCTCCATGTCTATTTCGAAGGAAACAAACTTCATAATAATATGCACCCAAAATACCTTGGGAGCAAGTTAGATAGGACACTTGACACGGACATCTGCTAAGCTCAAAACCAGATACAACACTCTCCATAAACTCTGCAGCTCCCACTGCGGATCGTCAGCAGACACTCTCCGGGCATCAGCACTCGGCTTGGTATACTCAGTAGCGGAGTACTGTGCGCCTGTCTGGCTTAATAGTCCACACACAGAAAAGATAGACGTACAACTTAACGTGGCCATGCGCATTGTTAGTGTGTCAGTATCATCTACTCCCACATACTGGCTTTGTGCCAAACAACTGTTTACCAACATGACAGGTGCTAAACGATAATGAAATAAACTTCTTTTTAATTACATCCCTGAGCATTGTTACATGTCCTGAAGAGTATCGTGTTAAGAGACACGGAAAATTTTGAAAGTGGTACTGTACCGGGCTGCATCAATACTGTCGGTTGCTGTTGGTAACACCAAACACTGGAACATCACCACGCCTTCTTCGTCCGACTTGTCCCGTCTGTCTAGCCAGTATGTGTCCCTGTTAGCATATATCTTTAAATCGAATATCATACCAGACTATGTTCGGGACATTCTTTCGAATAGGCACATAAAACTGCGCTTTACTTGGTGCAAGAAACGATGTAATTGGCGACATACAACGAAACGTTCCTTCTCATCCGTCGTCTAAGAGCGTTAAAATACATACAACCAAACCCCAACGCTAAGAAATAATTAATGTATATAATGAAATTTCGGGAATACATGTGTCTAGGTAAAATATTTAAGTTATTAACATTCCAAGATTACAGGTTAATGTAGGCGCGAGACAAGCCATCGCAAATGTGAAATGCTGGTACATCAATAACTGGTGTAACCGTCAGAATGTTGAATGCATTTGTTCATGCTAGGGCCGGACGTCAGATTGTGGTCGGTCAGTACAGAGACGTTAATGCTGTTATGGATGATGCTGGAGTTGTCGTCTGATGAAATCCCATTACGTGCTCAATTGGAGATGGATGTGGTGACCGTGGAGGCCAAGGCAACATGTCGACATTCTGTAGAGCATATTGGGTTACAATAACGGTATGTTGGCGAGCGTTACTTGTTGGAAAACACACTCTGGAATGCTGTTCTTGAATGGCAGCACAACATATCGAATCAGCAGACTGACGTCAGTTTTGCAGTCAGTGCTCCAGCTGTCATACAAAATCGCATCCCAGACCATAAATCCATGTGTAGATCCAGTGTGTCTAGCATGCAGACAGATCGGTTGCAGGCCCCTAACCGGCCGCCTCCTAATCAGCAGACAGCTATCGCTGGCACCGAGGCAGAACCAGCTTTCATCATGAAACACAATAGCCCTTCACCGTGCCTTCCCATGAGCTCCTCGCCTGACACCTCTGAAGTCGCAAACGGCGGTGGTTTGGGGTCGGTGGAATGCACGCTACAGAGCGTCTGGCTCGAGGCTGTCCTTGGTTGGTTGGTTGGATGGTTGGATGGATGGATCATTAAAGGGACCAAACTACTAGTCCATCAGTCCCTTTGTCCTCGAACACACAGATCTACATGACTGTATACCAGATATGGCTTAGCGCGCAAAACCCAGGAGAAGAAAATCCCAAGGTCTACCAAAGGTCAACGAAGACTAGATAAGTGACAAAAAAAGAAGAAAGGGTAGATATAAAGGAAGGCAGGCGAGATGCCCTATCTAGGGAGCAGCCGGAAGTCCTGAAAGCAAAATGCAATGAAGGGACATCCATCCCCCTGCCCCTCCACCACGTACTAGAGGTAACTCACCCAGAAACTGCCTAGAAAGACTGAACACGGATAGGGCAAGAGAAGCACAGATAGACATAAGAGAAGTCGAACAGACCATGCGAGAGGGTGAGAGAAAGAGTAAAAGAGCAGTTCGGGTGAGAGCCGAGGTGGAACGCCAAGTGCAGACAGCCGCAGCCTGGTCTGGGCAGTGGAGGCGACACAGTGTACTTCCAATTCCTCGATGGACCGATAAGCTTAAGTGGCCCTCCTTCAAAAGAGTGGTAAAAGATCCATTCTCGAATGAAACTTAAAACTAAGTCATCCGCTGAGGCATCGGCTCCAAATACCAGGGGCAGCGAGTCAGGAAGATAGAGTGTCCGCTGCAGGGCGGCTAGGTCGGATCAGTCCAGCAAAATGTGGAACACCGTCAAACGGGAGCCACGTCTACAGTGGGATGGGTTCTCGCGAGTTGTCCTTGAAGTAACAATTCGTTATGTCACTTTGGTGCCAACTACTGCTCAGACTGCTGCTACAGATGCAGTACGATGCGCCAGAGCCATAGCCGAAAACGACGGTCTTCTCTCTCAGTAGCGCCACGTTGTCGTGCGAGCCCGGTCTTCTTGCGATCGCGCCTTCCAGTGACCACCGCTGCCAGCAGTCATGTACAGTGGCTACATTCCTGCCAAGTCTTCCAGCAATATCACGGAAGCGACACTCAGCTTCTCGTAGACTTGTTTCACTACCTCGTTCCAACTGAGTGAGGCGTCTTTGTCGTCTTGAAGGCATTCTTGACTAACAACTACCTACGTCTAATCTCAATGCTAACTAACGCTCACGACCGTTACGGCGCGTATTTAGGGCAAACCTGGTTTGCTTCCTCATAGCGGCGGTACGAACGCCACTTTTATTGTACTAATTGTACTATCACGCACGCCGAATAGATGACATCTCTCGTTTATCTCGCGGAACTCCTCTTTAGTGTAGGAATTCTTTTAATCAATATGGTTATTTTTTCTGTGCCTCTCGTCGATGTCCTACAGCGGTCTGCGTCCTTAAAAAAAGAACTTCCAAACGAGATCACTGTACGGGACAACGAACACGCAGTAAGTCACTAAACCGTCACCAAATAGTTTCTACAATCTTCTTTGTAAACAAAACTGGATCGCAGTCTAAAGCCAAAGAGCACCACTTCAGATATCTATTGAGGTAAAACGGAATTTATTAGAATAACCATCGTCAAGCTCGCATTTTCAGACACCACCAACTGCCTAGTTGCTCCACACACTGCTAGGTGGCCTCTTGCTAAACCAGTCCGTGTACGCTCGCTAAAGAGCTATACCCGTCTTGAAAAAACGCAACTGATTAAGCCGGTTCGCAAGCCCGCGAACGAGAATGCACTTCCGAACACTTTCTACACAGGGAGAACAACTTTACTGACCCCATTTCCGAAATACACAGCGCCACATAACCTCCGCCCCAGAGGGTCAAAAACTAAACTCCTGCACACCACCAGGACTGCCGGCAGACTTTCTCGGCTTCGCCCGCTCCCAACTGCTCAGCCAAATTTTAACATGAAGACGTTTGGACCAATTAGCTTCCAAAGCAGAATTCAGGCATTTCGCTATCTCTTGTTAACGCCCATGCACTGATCGAAAGAATTAGGGTAACGTCCGGTATGTTAGATCTATTTTGATACAGGCGGTATCTGTGGTCTTATTGCATGGTTTGGGAGCTTCGCTTTCAATGCAGGTAGCTAAAATCATTTCCCATCTTTCGGCTGTGTTATACATTAGTGTCAGATGAACCCTCAGAAAGAAGTGAGTATGGTGTTTCAGTGTTTTCTAATGAGTTACAAAGATGGCAATTGTCATTTTTTAGTGGACGTTGTATTCAGCCAAGCACATCAATGCGACATCTTAATGCAGTACTAATTGCAAGGTCGCTCTGTTCGATCCCAAAAGGAGGGACTTGCGTTCGTATTGCTGCAGATGCAAATGCCGCTCCATGTGTCACCCACAAGTTGTGCACACCCTACGGGAAGGCAGGTCACCACACAACGCGATTTGGACAAGGTCATCGTTGCATTACAACCCCACGTGAAGACCGATAGTTGGCCACTTCCGCGTTGCGGCAGTGTACGGATACCCCATCACAGTACTGCAAGACGATCTCAGAAAGGCCATTCGAGCCGCTGTGTCCGATCAGGCTGTAATGAACAGGACATGAGAAAGTACTTTACGACCCACATGTCTTGTTCGAGCACCTCGCTTGGCATATCATCTTGCAGCTCGCCTTCAGGTCTGCCATTCACATGTCGACTGGCGAAACGTGTTACTCACAGACGAGTGCAGATACCCTCTGACACAGGGTGATGGCCGTGTTCATGTGCGGAGACCCGTGGTGAGCGGTGCCAAATGTCGTCCAAGAAATTTCCAAACTCTTTATCATGAAGTGGGGAGGCTTCAGTGGTGACACCGACCAACGACATGGATTTTGTCGTTGTCCATGGGCGCATTACCGCCATGGAGTTCATCGAACGGATCCTGTTGGACCATGTGGTGCCTGCTACATACGGTGGTGGCCCTAAATTCCTTTCTAATGCCAGAGCCTATGTGACGGGCGTCGGCAAGGGTGCTTTGCGAAGCCTAGGCAGTAAAGTAATGGAGTGGCCGGTGTTGAGTCCCGACATAAGCCCCTTCGTGCCCATGTGGGACATGCTTGACAGACCTGCTCGTGGTCGACCTGTTTCATCACAAACTCTCATTGAAGAGTGATAACAGACACCACAGGGTGACTTCTGCAGACTTATACAGAGCTACGTTTCAGGCAGTAATAAACGCTCACGGAGGACATACAAGTAACTGAAGCTCTCAAAGTCCAAAGATAAGCACCCAAGATGACAGAATAATTGTTTCCACAATGTCTTGGAAATCTGCCGGACATTTCAGTTCTTTTTACGTAAACGATGGAGGATGTAATGATGTTTTGTTGCGTGCTTAACTTTTTAAAGATATAGGTATAATTTGCAACTTACTCACCCTTAATTATTTCTGAATGGAGTATGGCAGACACCCGAAAGTTATGTTCCTCTAATTCTTTTGAGCAGTCTATTACTGCTGTAAGGTACTGCTACATCCTGAAACTCCTAGTAGTTTGTTCCCAAAGAATATAAAAAATACCAGCCATCCAGTGGAAACCACTCGCCTTCGAAAACTGTCGGGTCTTCCTAGACAACCTCAATTTAGACGGATCAGGGGAACCCTGCTCTATCTCCAGGCTTGAAAATAGCTCCAGCAGTCCCGCGTAAAACCAGCGCTGCCGATCACAATAGCGACCAGCTACACACACACACACACACACACACACACACACACACACACACACACGAGCGCGTCCCAGCCGATATTGGAACACACTGGTCCCGGAGACTGCTACCTGCAGCTGCCAACATCCGGCCGGCAGCTGAGCAGGAATGTCTCGATCCGTGACCTCCAACTGCCCGCGGTGCTCAGCTTCCCGTAAGCGCGGGCGGCGTCTCTTGGGCTGGTGTGGGCTGCGTGTTTTAGGCCTGTAGGTAGGCGGCAGCTACGCTGCCTGACCTTGCCGGGTAACGGTGACAGAGGAGGGGCCAGGCGCCACACAAGCGAGCAGCACCGCCTCTTTCCCTCCGTTCCTCCGACCGCCGGTAATCCCATACAGCTGGCGCACGCGATACAGCGGCTAAACATAACCGACTCGTTCGTGTTCTGTCGCTAGGAAGCACTTTTATATTAGTCACGAAGTGCATTTGCGAGCCTTATATCTACACAGGTCTTATTTTTGGTGATGTATTACGATATTGTGTGGTCCAAAATATATATAAAATTCCCTCTCGCATACGGCGCTGCTACCGTTCGCACACATTACACTATGATTCAACTAAATGATTACATTTGTGAAAAAATGAGCTGAGAAGTCCCAAGACAAACTAACATGTGTAAAAGCTGAAAAGATTTGGCATCAACAACTACAGACAAAATTACTGCATGGTAGTTGTTCTAATGCAACAGTAAACATTCATTTCAATTGGGTGTGTGGAAGGAGGGCGGGGGCCTTTCAGAAAATAAAAGATGCACGCCAAGATTGTTCGTGATCTCAGAGATACACCATTTGTAACCGACAGGGATAGTATCAGTAAACATGTTACCCCCTCAGAAAGAAAAATTATCTGATACGGTAGGTGCATTCTTATGTAGTATATGGCATGTCTTGCAAGAATACAGGATGCCAGACAATGTAGAAGCTACGACAACGCGAAATCACAGCAATAGCTTTTCCTTTCCATTTGCCTGTGCTGTGAAGATTTGAGTTTAAGCGGGCCTTCCACAGACTCTTCAACTAGAAATTTCTTTGGTTACTTTTTTCACAACACAGTTCAGAAACATACCTGCTTCACTTCTTTAAGCAGGTTTCCCGAAAAATCCCGCCAAAATTTATTTCGCCTGCCGATGTAATATCCAGCAAGTTACTGTATTGTTTCCTGTCTATAGGAGAGTGTCAGTTCCACAACCTTCCTTTCATGTGGCCGGCTACTCAGTACACAATACTTTCGTTATAAAAAGACATTTGTCATCATTGTTCATACAGTTTCCCAGAGAGATAGAGGAGAGAGAGAAAGAAAGAGAGAGAGAGAGAGAGAGAGAGAGAGTATTTTGATGGTGCGTGCCCCAGTACCGTAAATTTCGCTTTTGTCCTGCCCATTCGTTTAGTGGTTGTGGTACAATCTTCCACTTGAGTGCCACTTACCTAATTTAGACCGAGTTACTGCAGCCAACGTCTCCTGTAACATACTTACTAGTTCTACTTGATTCTCCACTACGAGTACTGTTATAATTATCTGACTCACTGTATTGCCATGTTTCTCATTTTGTGCCAACCACATCCCCACCTTAACGATCAGTAATACTGAGGACGCCTGTTGGGCGCATCTGGCACATAATCTTGAGAAGTCACACCTTGTACAGGACGGATAAGCCTTAAACAAAAATTCTGATCCACTAGTAGACGTTTCTTCATTTTTAATGAATATTCTTGGCTTACCCTATACTCGCTAATATCTTCGTTTGTGTGATACTAGAATGAGATCTAGTGTCCACCCAGGGTGAACACGCTAGAACTTGGATAATTGGTTCAATAAAGGTCACATCAGCCCACATAATGAATTCATGTTTCCCAGTAAATCAATGTCTCGTGTAATCGAAACCTGTCCAACCGCGCCCTGAAAACTTTTGGATGGCGCCCATTACTTGTACGAGGGTATCCCAAAAATAAGGTCTCCTATTTTTTTTATAAGTATATAGGCTTGTTTATTTCTACAATGGTTTACATCAGTTTACAGCTTGAACATTTAGCTATTTTTCTACATAATCACCGTTTCTGTCGATGCATTTTTGTAGATGCTGTGGCAGTTTTCGTATGCTCATGTCATACCAGCTCGCCGCCATGCTGTTCAGAAAGTTATGAACTACTTCTTTCACATCGTCGTCGGAGTTGAATCGCTTTCCGGCCAAATGTTCTTTTAACCTAGGGAACAGGTGATAAGTCACTGGGCGCCAAGTGGGTGGGTGATTATGTTGCACTGAAACTGTTGCAGGAGAGCCACGCTTTGCCGAGCGATGTGTGGACGAGCGTTGTCATGGAGGATGTGTACGCCATTGCTCAACATTCCTCTTCTCCGGATCTGAATTGTCCGTTTGAGTTTTTTCAGAGTCTCAATGTACCTGTCAGCGTTAATTGTGGTCCTAGTGATTCAGCTCCGACGACGAGGTGAAAGAAGAGGTTCCCTTACTTTTGGGATTACCTTCGTATAACAAACGGGTATAATATGCAGTCCTATTAACAACACGTCTAACGGGTTTCATAGTTCATTTAAGCCTGAATTTCCCAAAACGCATTTCATATACCTATACAGTCATGTGACAGCCTGTAACGCGAACTCGCCGAAAAGTGAAATGTCTCGAGAGAAATTGTTATTTCTTTGAAAGAAATGCTGCAGATATGTGTATTTACTGGATGTGCCCAGTTATTGGTACTGTCTTCAAAACAGCACCTAACACGTCTGCATTTGTTCTTTTCAGCTCCTCGAAGCACTGCTGCCTGTCGTTTCCGTTGATGTGCAGGGATACACGGCCGCGCTTGGCTTTAGGCGGAACGCAAGAATAAATCTAAAGTAAAATGCTCGTCCAGCGACAGTGAGTTGATCAACTTTGATGAAAAACGACACAGTTTAAGGACGCAATTCCGAGTCCAAAAGCAGTCACGCACGAACACGGTCCGTAGTTAGCTCAGTAAATTGACAAGTCTAGTTTGTGTCGAGCTGGTAGCGGTAGCAGCAGCAGTAAGCTAAAGAGTTTGGGATTATAGCTTCTGATGCCCTTTTATAGTAAAATCAACATGACTTTTAAATCTCTCTTTAGGCTACTTACAAAATATGGATGTCGTGAATAAGCCCAACAGCTTTTTGGGTTAACTCTCTCACTGTTTTAGCGAATGGTATGGGTGGTATATGAATCTATCTTCACGCCGATGATTTCTTCATTACTCGACAAAGAGAAGTGGAGACCCGGCCGTAGCGGCAACTGAACTGATCATGTAATTAGGTACAGCCAAGTCTAATTTCAAAGTAGTGCGTGTTGTTACGTCGCAGTGCAAGGGTGGAATGTGAGAGCGGAAAATGCCTTCTCGAGCATTCATGGCAGCTTTATGTTAAATGTCGTTAAATTTACTGAAGAAGAGATAGAAAAAGAAGTGACTGTGGTGTCGGAAAAGATGGCGGAACATGCAAGCAAAATATTACAATTAAGTAGATGGAGTGTAAAATAAAGTAGGAGGGACACGACGCTGCATTCAGGTGTCTACCCCGAAGAGGACGTAGCAAAATATTCACATTACATATCCTACTCACCATATGAATAATAGGCAGCGATTTCTGGGTTCGTATGAATGACAGAAACTTAAGAGCTAATGGTCAGACACAACTGGACTTCACGGCTAGCAAGGACACGGAAAGAAACTGTTCTTTCTATGAGACTTTATTTTAAAAGATGCCAAAGGAAACAAGTCATCGTTTGCGAACGGGCCGACATAGTGTCTATAACTGTTGTCACGGTAATAGTTTAGGAGGACTATTATCCTACAAAATTCCAATGCTTTTTGCGCTACGCACAGCATTGGCGTGCAGAGGTGTAGTTTGTGTGTGCTCCACTTGCAAGAATACTAGAGTGTATGCCATTGCTACCTTCTCTCCCTTTTTCTCGGGCATGAACATGACGCAACCCTCGTCAATTTTCCATTTCGTTTTGGCAGACAATACATTCCAGGCAATTCAGCCGGCATCCCTGTTGTGAATGGTGCGCTCGCTAGCTCGACAAGAACTAGGATGCAAATTGACCACCACCTTGTGTATAAAACAATCTCGCAAAATTCAGGGCCAAAGCTGGAACTTTCGACGATTTCCTTCGTCGTATTCGTCAAGAGCAAGTGACTGTCAAAACTGCAGCTGAGGTGGCCTTATATGACCAAAGACGGCTTCTGATTGGTCGGTAATTATGTCACGCTGTCGCAGATGGTGCCAACTTCTACGCTGGTGGTACCACCGCTACCACGCAAGCGTAAACATTGTGACGAATATGTCTGGCTCTTATCTGCATCGACAGCTCGCTTCCATCCATCGCTAAAATTATATCCACCATCACGGTTGTAGTTTTTCCTCCACATTCTTATTTCTACAGCCTGTGTAATTATAGTGTCCCAGTAAGCGGAAGTAGTTACATCGGGTCAGTCCATACGCACAGTTTCCGACCGCTGTGCAGAACATCAACGGCATATTACAAATCGAGAACTCGACGAATCTGCTTTTGCTGATTACAGCGACACAAACGAACATAAAATACTGTTTGACGAAACAAAAGTTTTGCCGCAGCTCCTGCATACCGGGATTCTATAATTAAAGAGCCTGTAGAAATAAGAATGTGTGAGAAAACCTTCAACCGTGACGGCGGATATAATCTTAGCGGTGCATGGAAGCGAGCTCTCTATGCAGAGAAGAGGGAGAAATATTCGTCGCAATTTTCACGCTACGGCGGGAGCTATGGCACCACCAGCTCACACAGGACACCATCTGGGACAGCATGGCATAATTACCGACCAACCAGAAGCCGTCTTTGGCCTATAGAAGGCCACCACAACCAGAAGCCGTCTTTGGCCTATATAAGGCCACCACTGCACTAATTTTGATAGTCAGTTCCTCCTGACAAAGACGAAAGCTCGAGCTTTTACCCTAATTGACACGGCAAGAAGTACGAGAATGTTTTATAGAACAGTGCCGTCACGGAAGGCTTCTCAAGCTCACCTCCTTGTTTAATGCGTCAAACCGCAGTGATCTAGATAAAGCAGAGAAAACCTAAACAGGACAGTCGCGAATTCGGAATGAGAGACAAATGTCTTCTTCAATGAGTAACCAACATTTCAGTTTTCGCTCCAACCATTTACGCATCTAACCTAGATTAGGAATTGGTCTAGAACAGAAACTGGCAGACGGTGACAGCGAGCAAAACGTATGTTGCTGTTGTTATTGACGTTCTTACGACACGCGATTGTAACAGTTGTAGTACACCTCGCTGCGCTGACCGTAACAATGCACTTCATTCATACAGGAGCGGGAGAGTTAGCGCGCTGAACCACACCTGTAGCCGTGCAGAGCTGACTGGCTGGCTGGCGACTGGCACGCGCCCGCCAAGCGTATCTCCGCAGAAATCTACATTCTACGCGAGCGCGCCTTTCGGTCCAGCACGCGTTCTGAAGGACGAAAGCTCTCAGAGTTCCGCCCGCCTCTTACCGCATGCTCTGCTAGCGTGAGCCAAGGAGTGCTACTGTAGTACAACGCACGTCTCGGGAACAGCCCAGCAGTCAACAACTGCGGGGTGGCAAATGTTAACTGACAACATAGTCCACAAAGCCGAATCACCGTCGCTGACAGTTAAGCGAACTAACTGCGTGATTTCTTTTTACACAAAAAAGTACCACTTTCACATGTGATATTATTGCTCAAAGCTAGAATAAACAATCCCAATGAAAGTATAGCTGAAAATAAATACTTCATGCGACATGGGTGATTTTATCCTTGGATAGCCATTTGTCTGTCGAGACTATAGAAAGATTTCCCCACCATGTTATAGTTCTGGGTGGAGATTTTAATTTGCCGGATATAGACTGGGAGACTCACACGTTCATAACGGGCGGCAGGGACAAAGAATCCAGTAAAATTTTTTTAAGTGCTTTATCTGAAAACTACCTTGAGCAGTTAAACAGAGAAGCGACTCGTGGCGATAACATATTAGACCTTCTGGTGACAAACAGACCCGAAATATTTGAAAAAGTTAACGCAGAACAGGGAATCAGTGATCATAAAGCGCTTACGGCATCGATGATTTCAGCCGTAAATAGGAATATTAAAAAGGGTAGGAAGATTTTTCTGTTTAGAAAAAGTGACAAAAAGCAGATTTCAGAGTACCTGTTGGCTCAACACAAAAGTTTTGTCTCAAGTACTGATAGTGTTGAGGATCAGTGGACAAAGTTCAAAACCATCGTACAATATGCGTTAGATGAGTATGTGCCAAGCAAGATCGTAAGAGATGGAAAAGAGCCACCGTGGTTCAACAACCGAGTTAGAAAACTGCTGCGGAAGCAAAGAGAACTTCACAGCAAACATAAACATAGCCAAAGCCTTGCAGACAAACAAAAATTACGCGAAGCGAAATGTAGTGTGAAGAGAGCTATGCGAGAGGCGTTCAATGAATTCGAAAGTAAAGTTCTATGTACTGACTTGGCAGAAAATCCTAAGAAATTTTGGTCTTATGTCAAAGCGGTAGGTGGATCAAAACAAAATGTCCAGACACTCTGTGACCAAAATGGTACTGAAACAGAGGATGACAGACTAAAGGCCGAAATACTAAATGTCTTTTTCCAAAGTTGTTTCACAGAGGAAGATTGCACTGTAGTTCCTTCTCTAGATTGTCGCACAGATGACAAAATGGTAGATATCGAAATAGACGACAGAGGGATAGAGAAACAATTAAAATCGCTCAAAAGAGGAAAGGCCTCTGGACCTGATGGGATACCAGTTCAATTTTACACAGAGTACGCGAAGGAACTTGCCCCCCTTCTTGCAGCGGTGTACCGTAGGTCTCTAGAAGAGCGTAGCGTTCCAAAGGATTGGAAAGGGGCACAGGTCATCCCCGTTTTCAAGAGGGGACGTCGAACAGATGTGCAGAACTATAGGCCTATATCTCTAACGTCGATCAGTTGTAGAATTTTTGAACACGTATTGTGTTCGAGTATAATGACTTTTCTGGAGACTAGAAATCTACTCTGTAGGAATCAGCATGGGTTTCGAAAAAGACGGTCATGTGAAACCCAGCTCGCGCTATTCGTCCACGAGACTCAGAGGGCCATAGACACGGGTTCACAGGTAGATGCCGTGTTTCTTGACTTCCGCAAGGCGTTCGATACAGTTCCCCACAGTCGTTTATCGAACAAAGTAAGAGCATATGGACTATCAGACCAGTTGTGTGATTGGATTGAAGAGTTCCTAGATAACAGGACGCAGCATGTTATTCTCAATGGAGAGAAGTCTTCCGAAGTAAGAGTAATTTCAGGTGTGCCGCAGGGGAGTGTCATAGGACCGTTGCTATTCACAATATACATAAATGACCTGGTGGATGACATCGGAAGTTCACCGAGGCTTTTTGCAGATGATGCTGTGGTGTATCGAGAGGTTGTAACAATGGAAAATTGTACTGAAATGCAGGAGGATCTGCAGCGAATTGACGCATGGTGCAGGGAATGGCAACTGAATCTCAATGTAGACAAGTGTAATGTGCTGCGAATGCACAGAAAGATAGATCCTTTATCATTTAGCTACAAAATAGCAGGTCAGCAACTGGAAGCAGTTAATACCATAAATTATCTGGGAGTACGCATTAGGAGTGATTTAAAATGGAATGATCATATAATGTTGATTGTCGGTAAAGCAGATGCCAGACTGAGATTCATTGGAAGAATCCTAAGGAAATGCAATCCGAAAACAAAGGAAGTAGGTTACAGTACGCTTGTTCGCCCACTGCTTGAATACTGCTCAGCAGTGTGGGATCCGTACCAGATAGGGTTGATACAAGACATAGAGAAGATCCAACGGAGAGCAGCGCGCTTCGTTACAGGATCATTTAGTAATCGCGAAAGCGTTACGGAGATGATAGATAAACTCCAGTGGAAGACTCTGCAGGAGAGACGCTCAGTAGCTCGGTACGGGCTTTTGTCAAAGTTTCGAGAACATACCTTCACCGAAGAGTCAAGCAGTATATTGCTCCCTCCTACGTATATCTCGCGAAGAGACCATGAGGATAAAATCAGAGAGATTAGAGCCCACACAGAGGCATACCGACAATCCTTCTTTCCACGAACAATACGAGACTGGAATAGAAGGGAGAACCGATAGAGGTACTGAAGGTACCCTCCGCCACACACCGTCAGGTGGCTTGCGGAGTATGGATGTAGATGTAGATGTAGATGTTCTTTTCGCTCCCCCTAAAAAGAATTACGAACGCATGTCATGTCCTACGATTTGGTGATATACATGTACAGGTTATCGAAGGATGTGGAATACACGAATGCCTTTATATCTACAGAATTAGGGTCGGAGACGTAGGAAATGTGGTGATACACTTCCGTGCTAAAACCATATCCACTGTGTTTTTGCAAGGGTATCACTCTCCAATAACGTGGGTGGTTGTCTCACAGATACTGATGATAAACAGCACCTGTTAATTAGTTCAGTAAAGTTTGAGCCCTAAAAATCTCTTACACAATTCCCGCCCACAAACTGGTACTAAATGGAACCTAGTGCATATCTTCATTGATATTTAGAGGACTTGCAAGCGCCCACGCAACGCTGGCGTAATTTATTATTCCAGGCTGTATGAAAATCTCCTCAAACGGAAACAAAATGCAAGCAGTGAGCGAACTGCATCTTCAAAGCCCCTCTTACAGTCCACTGCCAAACTGTAATTCGGCAAGTTCGTCTTGTGCTCTGATAATTTACAAAAGGTGGAAATGACACGCATAAATTTGTTGATTGGTTGATTTGAGGGAGGGGAACAAACAGCGAGATCATCGGTCCCATCGAATTACCGAAGGATGGGGAAGCAACTCGGCTGTGACCTTGGACGGGAACCAACCCGCCATTTAGGGAAATCACGGAAAAGCTATATCAGGATGCAAAGACGTGGGTTTGACCGTCATCCTCCCGAACGAGAGCCCAGTGTGCTAACCATTGGGCCACCTCGCTCCGTAACACGGATAAAGTAACTGCTTCTGCAGAACTGCGCACACATGAGCGTCGTCAGCTGTCCCAATTCTTCTCACACTTGCGTAGGCACCTCTACTTACCGTCAAAAATATCGAATTACGTACCCGGTGTCCGAGCTGTAGAGGTGTAAATCGTACTCTCTTGTTTGTGGCTCCAGATCTAACGTACAATGAGGTGACAAAAGTCACGAGTTATTGATATGCACATAGGCTATACCGATAGCGGCAGTATCGCGCACACAAGGTACAAAAGGCCGATGCACTGGACGAGCTGTCGTGTGTACTCAGGTTATTCATGTGAAAACGTTTCCAACGTGATTACGGCCGCACGACAGGAAATAACAGACTTTGAGCGCGCCATGGTAATTGAAGCTAGAGGCACGGGATATTGCATTTCGGAAATCGTAGGGAGTTCAATATTCCGCAATCCACAATGTCAAGAGTGTGCCGAGAATAGCACATCTGAGGCATTACCTCTCAACATGGATAATGCACTGGCCGACGGCCTTCACTTAACGACTGAGAGCAGCGGCGTTTGCGTAGAAGTGTCAGTGCTAACAGACATGCAACACTGCTAACGTATCCGTTAGCACAGTGTGGCGAAATTTGGTGTTAATGGCCTACGGTAGCTACCATCACGACATCACCTGCAATGCCTCTCTTTGGACTCGTTACCGTATCGGATGGACACCAGACGACTGGAAAACCGCGACCTGGTCCAATGAGTCCCGATTCAAGTTGGTACGAGCTGACGGTAAGGTGCGAGTGTGTGCAGACCCTACGAAGTCATGGACTCACTCGTGGTACCTCCATAATGGTGTAGCCCACGTTTACATGGACTGAACCGACACTGACTGAGAATGATTATATTGGGCTCCTTGCAGACCATTTGAGCCTGTTCATGGACTGTTCCCAAACAACCATTGAATTTTTATGGATGACAATGTGCCATCTTATCACGCCACAATTGTTTCGCGATTGGTTTGAAGAAAATTTTGGGCAATTCGAGCGAATGTTTTCGCCACCCAGATCGCCCGACATGAATCCCATCGAACATTTATGGGACATAATCGAGTGGTCAGTTCGTACACAAAATCCTTCACCGGCAACACTTTCGCAATTATGGACGGCTAGATATAGATGATGATTATTAGTTTGTGGGGCGCTCAACTTCGCGGTTACTAGCGTCCGTACAAATTCCCAATCTTTACACAGTTCAATCTCGGCCCTTTCACGAATGATGATGAAATGATAACAACACAAACACTTAGTCCCCAACCCGGCCGGGAATCGAGCCCAGGCTTCCAACGACTTGTTGACCCAATGCCACGTCGAGTTGCTGCACTACGCCGAGCAAAAGGATGTCCGATGCGATATTAGGAAGTATTCCATGACTTTTGTCACCTCAGTTTATATACATGTACAGGTTATCGATGGGTGAGGAATACCTTAACGCTTTTAGAAATATAGAATCAAGCTCAGACACGTAGGAAACGGGGTGATACTACATCGAACCTAATTAATGTATTACTTGCTTGATCTCTAGAGGACTTGCGTTTGCCCACGCAGCATTGTCGTAATTTATTATTCCAGTATGTATGAATCTCGCCTCATACGTAAACACAATGCAAACTGCAGATCTCCAAAAAGCCCCGTGTTTTGTGCTCTGCCAAACTGTAATCTGTTAAGTTGGTCTTATGGGCTTATAGTTCCCAAAAGCTGGAAGTGACACTGATAAAGTATCTGCTTGTGCAGAACTAATCACACAAGAGCGTGGTTATGTCTGCAGCAGCCCCCATTCCTTGCACACGTGCGTCAGGAAAATCTTTCTGTCGCCAACACTGGCTCCTCCATACCTGTGTCCGAGTTGTGCGACGTGTAAATCGCACCATTTTGCTTGTTGCTACTGCTCCGATGAATAAAAGTCGCTGGAACAAGTTGCTGAAAATTATCTTTGACAAAATGCGACGTTGAAAACGTCATTCAGCGTACATCAAAAGTGGCTGTCGATTAATGCCGTTGACTAAACCATAGCAGAATATCAGTGCCTACCATTCGAGCATGGAACAAGTTTTTTGCGTTTTTCACACTATACGGAATCACTAACTTTGTTCTGATGCCAGCATATCCTCGTAACGCTACACATTGAATGGCTGCTGGTGTCAGGGGCGGAGCTAAGACGCAAATCGCAGAGCAGTAGTATTTTTGTCATTTAAAAAAAATAATATTTATGGTACGTTATGTTCAGAAGTCAAATGTCAATCCCCAAAACCATTTAGCTGCAACTCTCAAAAATTCTCGAGGAAATGGACGTTGGAAGTTTCCGAGCGCCTTTGATTCCGTAATTCACGGCTAAATTTGAGGATGGGGCAGCGTGGGTTCGATTCCAGGCCTGTGCAGATTTTTGAACAACGGTGCATCTTCGACGATTATTTCCGTGAGGTGTTAATTTCATAAACATGAAAATAATATGTAATGGTTTTTTACTTAATCTTTATTCACAATTTCTTATAAGAGTATTATTTAAGAATTTATACTAATATTCTGTGTGGGATACCTATAAATAAGACGTGCATTTTTTCATAAAAAAGTTAGAGTATATTCGATGAGGTTTGTATTGCGATGAAGTTTGTATTGAAATGAGGTAGGTATTAAATCTGCACGGAAAATACAAAAAAAATAATTACCGAAACGAGACGCGAACCAGTGCTTATCACCTTCGAGAACTGCCGATTTTTTCCATCTTTATGTATTTTACGCTTCTCGGAAATGCTCGTAGAAAATGCACCATGGTTAAAAAACTAGCATCAGCCGAGCTTTCTACCACAGAGCCATGTGACTAGTCGAGAAAACCGGCGTGGATCACTGAATTAAAGACCATCAGAAGATTTGAAAGTAATTTTCTAGAGACTGGTATTTGAGTTCTGAACTTCACGTACCATAAATGAAAAAAATTACGAAAGCTCTATTGCCTCGCGGTCTCCTTGTAAGAGGGAAGGGGGTGGCTTCATGACTCCTCCCCAAAACGTTTTCGTACAATCGCTTATACTCACATTGACACGTGGCGGCTGTTCTGTTGGATGTGTCCGACAGAACATACCAGGCGCCACTGGTGGTACACCAGCTATAAGGGAACTAAATCATTCTTCAGCCGCTTATACGCATTGAAATAAATCAATGATAAAAATTGAATATTTGTGCCGGACCGGGAGTCGAAACTTGATGCTGCGCTTCTTTAGAAAGGTTGCCTTACCGTCTCGGCTATCCGGATACGCTTCCCCTCCAACACAAATTCCCAACCTGTCAGGCAGCGCCCCAGTGTTCGTAACATTCGCTAGGTCCTGAACGAGTTCAGAAGATACTGTGCATCAGCAACAAAAGTGCTGAATTAAATTTAATGACAGTCGCCGTCCCTATTACTTCGAGAGGATCTGATATTATACAGTTACTGCACTTTAAAAAACGATCCGGTTGAACCGGAGATCTGGATTAATGAGGACCGGATAAACGAGTTACCACCGTGCACGCCTATGACAGAGTACGACTATGTCGAAAACTGGGTCAGGCATACTGATGGTGGAGGAAATCTAGTATGGAGAAAGTTGGCATGGGATTAAATGTGTCTCCTGAAGAGTCAGCCATCGTCTCCCACTAGCGAAACGTTACAGGCTAATAATAAAAACTTCGCGTGGCTCAACGGCCTGGTGAAGTCTTTCAATTGGACACCACTCCGGCAACTTGCGTGGCCTCCATACCAGTGATTCTGCTGTGGAAAAGTGGGGGCTAAAATTTAACGTGGAATCCGAATCGCGTGTCGTTCCTTGCGAATCTTCACATCATTGATATGTGAAGGTTAGGTTGAAGGCAGACGAAAAAAGAGTGGTCCGATCACGATTAGATCCCTCGACCTTTCAGTTTCTTACCGCTAGATCACCAGGCCCAACTGACCAATGATGTACATCCGTCTGTATCCTGCATCCGTCTGTATCCTGCAGACGATCTGAAACTTTGACAAACAGCAGGCTGTCGTCCCAGACTCCCAAGTCAAAAAGTAGCTGTCTGTTTTCAAAATTACTTTCTTTAATTATACAAGTTCGCACGGTCTCTCCCCCACCACACACGCACGCGCGCACACGCACACACACACACACACACACACACACACACACACACACACACAGAGAGAGAGAGAGAGAGAGAGAGAGAGAGAGAGAGAAATTTGGCCGACTAGGGACAGACTCATTTTATTTTCTCTTAGGCTGCTTTCACAATCTGTATTTTCCCCCCTTGTCTTACGCTGTCCGCGCATTGACCTGAAATAACTTCCACCACTTAAACCGAAACAGCAGCAGGGTTGTTTGGAATCTCCTGATTTCAAATACGAGTAAAAGTACCGAGGATCCAGAGAGTCAGGGAAACCTTTACTTGAACATGTGATCACACGTTGCAGCTCAGATCCTCCCATTCGATCGGAGGTCATTTTACCAGCGAGTCACTCAACATTTCAGCGTTGCAAGTAAAGCCTCCTTGATAGCTCCTACATTCACCGGCCTAGAAGACTTTAGAAAGGCGTGACAACTGGAGAGCGTTCGTGCAGGAGCGGCGACTGGAAGGCAGTGAAAGGAGAACGACCCTAACCGCAACATCGGAACACACAAGCTGGAAACCCGTCGAAATTGCACAAATCTCTTCGATTCCAGGGGAGGGATGGTTCTGAGACGATGTGAACAGTACGTCAGGATGTCTGTTTAATTAACTTGCAGACACCTGTTTTTTACAGCTATACTGTCTGCTTAAATGCCGTCGAAATAATAGCGTTCCCTGTTTAATTTACCTCTACTTTTTTGTTAAAATTATAATCATTTTGGCGTAACTTAAGTCTGTCATGATGTCCCTGCCATGACGTAGCGGCAATATGAAGGCGTTGGCGAAATGTAGTCAGACTGGTTTTTTCAATGATACGGGCAAATGTAATACATTTAACTTAAAAGAAAAAAGTGGAATTTTAAATGAAGTTGGCTTGTAATATTATTCTTTCACAGCCCAATATCCAATGTAATCCAAGAATAGTTTTTACTTGTCGCTACCTTAACAGTAAAATCACCTTTACAGCATATAGGAAAAAATGTAAACATTATAGATACGGGAGCAGATAGTGACGGCCATCTCAATTAAAACACTCCAGCTATGTTGGAAGAATGGGGAGAGGTCACGAGGGGGGGAGACGGGGGGGGGGGGAGACGGGGGGGGGTCTCCCGCTGAACGGGATGGCTTGGCATGACGTACAAAGTTGCACTTGTTGTTAAATGACTGTTGCGAAGAGGATGGGCGGTACCAACATCTCAGCACATTTGCGCTGGCATTAGGGCTAGCAGTATGGGCATGCCATCGTAGGCGCCGTTTTGGGGCTAGGCGTATAGGGACGAGATAGTAATGACGTACCGTGAATACCTCCATTGGTGGGAGACCACCAAGAGAAGATTAGAAAGCCAGGAGCAACAATACACGACGAGTGAGAGCGTGGTCAGCTTGTTCGCACTGTAACTAGAAGTAGACGTTCTGCTGTACAACGAACCACTTACCAGTTCTCCATTTGACAGTTCAGTATGTTACTGGCCAATCTCCCGCAGTCGCCTTCCAAGACACACCAAAGACAGCAGCGCCCCTATGAGCACCTTCAGTAATAACACGTCATCTTGGCTGATAACTTGCAATACACATCAAAGATAAGGTACCAGTTGGAGAAGAGGAAGAAAAAAGAAAAAAAAAACACACACACACTAACAGATCTGCTTGTCACAGAGTACAGTCTACGCTGCTGGTTATTTGCTCTTATGACACCATGAGCTGTGACAGGTTACCTAAGATGTAAACTCTCTTCGTTCCGAGGAACAGAAACCTTAGATGCCCGAGAAACATTATCACTAGAACAGAAAAGAAAAATGAATTTTAACTATGACACCCAACGTTCAGGGTTGACCGACATTCCTGAAAGCTGAGATCGCATGGTAACTTTCGGTTCACAACAGCAGCAATTCCACCTTCAGTTTCGCAAGATATGCGCCAAACCGAATTACAGAGACGACGGTGTCTACAGGACAGAGTAGGTTAGAATGGTTATCATCTTCCATTTGGGTCATGGAAGGCACACAACCGACTGAGAAATGGAGTTGCAGGACTATTTAGGCCAAATAGGGCTGCACTGAAGGAAATGAGATTCCGGGGCTGCGACCAAGTGCTGGCGCCCTGACACTCCTTGACTTAAAATCACACTGCAACAGGGTGTACTGTGGATAATCTAGTAAAAAAAAAAAAGGTTCAAATGGCTCTGAGCACTATGGGACTTAACAGCTATGGTCATCAGTCCTTTAGAACTTAGAACTACTTAAATCTAACTAACCTAAGGACATCACACACATCCATTCCCGAGGCAGGATAGGAACCTGCGACCGTAGCGGTCGCGCGGTTCAAGTCTTTAGCGCCTAGAACCGCTCGGCCACCCCGGACGGCAATTTAGTCTCTGCAAAGGATTCGACCCTCACACAGGCTAATGAACATTAGTCTGTTCCTCTCCTAGTTCCAATGTTATTTTAAAATGTACTCCCCACTGGTTTCAAATTAAGGTAAATGAATAAACCACGGATGAAACGGGACCTGGATCAAGCGGAAGATCATGTGGATCCACTTGTCCAGCTAAACCACTCCGTTGACAAGCTCTACATTCAGTAAGGCAATCCACCACTTCTACACTCCCCGATTGTTTTCGGAAGACATAAAGGCCACTTCCATAGACTTTCTTCGTAAGTCATCTGACGTAAGTATTACTGAGGATGTCTGAGGAGTGGGATCACCCTGGAAGAATGTTTCGATAATCATCCGTGAACAGCACGCCTATGAATTTATTGCTCACGTTTATAACGTGAAGAGATTTTCCTTAAAGCCGTGGGCTCCGTAATCGTATACATAAACATATTCTTTGAGGTATGTGCACATCTCAGTCATTCCATCAGTTTCCCCCAGAAGGGGACTACCGCCTAATAACGCCCCACACGATAACTTCAGTTCTACTTCGAGGCCGACACAGTCTCTTCAGAACCTGCAGTCCATGTTTTTATCCCGTTTAGACGCCACCTGATGATGGTGTGTAAATAAAGTAGATAATTAATAAAAATCACCGAAACCCCTTCCGCGCAAGCCCTAGAGATCTTCAAAACGCTTTTATAATCAAAGCATGGTACTGTTTGTTCCATTGTTCCGTGATTGGTTAAAGGTGTGGTTGCCTGTAGATTACAGTCTGTGTGTTCCACACTGCACACGGCATTCAGGAAGCACTTAAGTTCTCGTTTTTGTTTCGGTTTTATTATTTGTTAATGTCTACGTCCGGTCTTTTTCACAAATCTCGGTTGCGTGCAACCTTATTCTTTCCGTTCCTTAATTTATGACGTGCAGTGTTAATACAAACACTGTAGTAGCGAAATGAAGTGGATACTTCCTCAGATGTACCCACTCTCTGATAAACGTACCACAATCGCCCTGTTTTTATTGCAGCATCGATCCTTGTTTTAACCTTACCCGCATTGCACTCTTGGCTTCTGGTTTAACGCCCTTTTTTCACGGTATGAGCGGGTTGTTATCAGAAACGTTTATCTACACGACACAATACTCCAAATTTCCGAGAATTTGAATAGACATTTTATACTCGTGTAGTTTAGCACCGTCTTTTGCGACTGTAACGAAAGTCTTACTTAGAAAATACGTGTTTTGCTTCATTTTAAAGCGTCTTCAGTGGTCACACGGTATAAGCCAAGCAATACCAACGCATTTTCCATAACGCGTACTACTAAGGAGGGGGGGGGGGGTACTTTAGCCCTACAACAAAAATTAAAAAAAAAATCTTTTAACTGCTGTTAATTTTTATTAACAACACAGTTTTAAATGGACACTGATGGGCAAGTTGTGTCCTGAACCTGAAAATATCCTTTAGCACAAACTTAACAACACCGACGTATTTTCCGTAATGTGTACACTGTGGGGAAGGGTACTTTATACTCACCACAAAAAAATTACAAATTTCATTAACTGTCGTTGACATTTATTCACAACATACTTTTTAAAGATATACAGACGTGTAAGAAGAGTCCTGAACCTCAAAATGTGTATAAGACGTTTCTTGCAAAGTAACATTCGCTACTAAGACTTTTTTGGGTTAAGTTACACTGAAAATTTTAAAACAATTATGAAATCTAGTACAAGAAATCATTAAAACAATACACAGTTTTTAAATATTTTTTTCAAAATTTTAAAACGTAAAGCACATGGCATAATATAATCCTCCCCCCTCTTGATATTGTGAGCATTAACCTACATAACTTGCACACTTACGACTGCGGAAAAAGAGTACTGCGCCCGAACAATCAACAGTGCAAACTTTCGCCGCAAGGCGCCTGTAGTTGTGTATGGCCTTCAGGTCTAAAGTCAAAATAAATAAATAAATATATAAATAAAACAAATAAAACTGCCAGACTGCCACGCTGTGCCTTGCGAGTTGCTTATTCCTTTACGCCGTGTTCTACTTTGTCTGCGAATTTCGAAATGGTTGGCCCGAAGGAATTATGCTTCGTTTTAAGCTCCACAAAAACTGCAGCTGGAACTCATCGAATGCTAAGGGAGGCTTTGCTGGGCAAGATTTTAGTTCAGCAGGAACATGGCGATTTGAAGATGGCGGAGTCTGTGGAGGAAGATCAACACGCGGACCGGCCGTCATCATGGACAACTCCGGAAACGATTGCCAAAGTATGGAAGTTAACTACAAGAAGAGGAAGCAAACAACCCATGATGTTCGCGCACGATAAATATTTCATACGGGGCACATCCAAACATTCTAGCTGATGAGTTGAATAAGGGGCGAAATTAAGTTCATTCCTCGTCTTTTGAACACCGGCGAGCAAGACAGTAAGCTTCAGGTGCGCACTGAACTGCAAACAATAGTTCGAGATGATTCAGACTTGTTGTCCAGGGTATTATTGCCGATGAATCGTGGGTGTACGCTTATGATTCTGAAACAAAACAGCTATTTTTGCAGTGGAACACACCATCTTGTCAGCCGCCCAAAAAATCGCGACCAGTTCCTGGCGGCAACATCAAGGCAATCCTAAATGATTTTTCTGACATCCATGTCCATAAGGGAATTTCTTCCAAGTCGTAAAACATTCAGACGGAAGTCTGCTGTTATGTTCTGAGGAGAATGAGGTAATATGATGGATACAAACTGCATGAGAGCTTGGTGAGGAAGACGTTGTGTTGCATTATAACAACACACCTACGTAACACCTCGCTCACTGTGAGGGAATTCCTGACAAAAAGCAACAGGACACAGCCCAGCATCCACCTTATACCTTGCAATTCCTTCCCATATCCGAAAATGAAATTAAAGGTGAAAAGGCGGTGATCTGACTCCATTGAAGATATTGAAGCGGAATCGCAATTCTGAACACGAATTAGTAAGCAGACTTTCAGCATTGCTTCCAACAATGATTTTTTTTATTTTTTCCAATTTACTGGCTTTCTGGTACGGATGGAGGTTATCGCTGAAGCAACCGGTTTTCGGTAATATCGGTAGTTTCCAACGCCTGTGTTCCGGCGTATTAAAACTGCTTGTAATAACCGGTTTCTGATATTACTGATTTTCGGCTTTTTATTCCTATGATTTCTTGTACTAAATCGAAGAAAGACTGAAAAATTTTCTCTTTCTCAATTTTACAACTGATAAGTTACAGGTATTCTCCTCACACTACGTCACAAGTCTTTTTTTATCTTTTAGGGCAACTTTGCTGAGATCGCACTTCGTACTAACTTCCACACTAGGGATGCTGCCACTATGTCATACAACTGACAACGATAGCGAGAAACTACCATTAAGACCGGATGGGGCAAGTCTTACATACTGCATGTACTCACATGCCATGTTATCGGCCACAACACATTGTAACAGGTACATTAATGATCGTGTTACGAATTTTTATGCCGTGTGTTTGCTGCTCCTTTCTGTCAACACTTATTAAAATAGCACTGATCTGCTTTCCTACTTCAGTAACAGCTTAGTATAAAATTTCCGAACAAAAATTACTCGTTCTTTTAAAAAGTTAAATAAAAACTAAAAATTTTAGCGCTGCTGCTATACCTAATTGTAATTTGGTTTTTGGCTGGTTATTAGAAAAAAATAAAAACACCTATTAAAACCGAAAGGAAAACAAAAAACCGGAAAAAGATCGGTTTGGTTCAAATGGCTTTGAGCACTATGGGACTTAACTTCTGAGATCATCAGTCCCCTAGAACTTACAACTACTTAAACTTAACCAACCTAAGGACATCACACACATCCATGCCAGAGGCAGGATTCGAACCTGCGACCGTAGCGGTCGCGCGGTTCCAGACTGTAGCGCCTAGAGCCGCTCGGCCACCCCAAACATCGGTTTGTCGGAACTAAAATATCGGTATCTGTTTTTCCCATGCCTACTTTCAGGTGGTGCCCATTCACCCAGCTCAGCAGTGGAATGTCAATTATGACGATACGAATGTTAGAACAACACAACACCCAGTTCCCGAGCGGAGAAAAATTCCGACCCAGCCGGGAATCGAAATCCGGACCGCCTCGCTTGGCAATCCGCCGCGCTGACGGTACAGCTACCGAGGCCGACAACAATGGGAAAATTACTGGAACCTTTGCATCCGAGCGCGAGGGAACTACTTTCACCGTGACGGCGGAAATAAGGATGTAAATTAAGTTCTCTGGTTTGTACGGGGATTTTCTCGGAAATTGCTGGTAGCAACTCTTACAGCAGATGCGAATTGCTTTGTAGTTTTTGCTATTACAATTGTGTTCGGCACTGATTGTATGGATGGCCGTGAACAACTGACGTCCTTGACGACAGACATCGTGCGACGGCATCAAATGGCTCGCTGGGTGTTGCCGGGCGCCTTCCGCGGACGATGTAATCAACTAGGCGGAAATTGCGCCTCGTCGCTGCTAACGCCAGCCGGGGCCGTGCCATCTGCCGTCGATCTGGAGCGCGTCAATGTTCCGTGAGCCACCGTCCGCAAACACGCTGGCGAGCTCCGATAGGTGGTACAGTCTGTGTTTGTTCTACTGCCACTGTCCAACGTGGTTCTTATAAAATCTTTAATGCTACTGCCCGTGCTTCTGTTCTTTAGTATACTAAGCAAAATCGTAACACAGGATAGACAGAGGTATACGTTCAAAAAGAAGCTGCTTAAGGTCACGAGGTCGTGATGGAACAGTTAACAAAATTTTGAAACATTGAGCGATCAGGAGGTTAGGCCGGTATTACACTATCAAATTTCTTTGTCCAATATCTTTGTCAAAGATATTTGATGGTGTAATAGGGAACTTTGTCAAATGTCGTCCAATATTTGATCAAATCTAGGGCCTGGCTGTAGATTTGATCAAACAAATCGCTTGTCTTCTGTTCACTGCAATGTGACATGTTACCACATGGAGCGCTAGCATCGCTGCATTCTGTCGTCTGTAGTGTTTTTATAAACATTGTCGGTAAATACAATTGGTGTGTGCCGACAACTACAAAATTAATAGAGATGTATGAAGCTGATGAGGCGCTTTACAACGAGAGGCACGCTGAATACTAAAATAGATTACAAAGATTGGAGACCTGGCCTAACCTGACCTGACCTAACATAACCCTCTCCCGTATCAAGGAACCGGAGTGTTACAGTGAGCCTGTCTTCTGCAGATGTAGCAGTTCTTAAGTGAATATTGTGCTTTGTGATATGAGGATACACTTCATTAAGCACATACAGAAATGTATGCTCATCCATTCTTAAGTAATTGATGTACGACTTGACGTCCTCCACTATAAGCTCACGGAACAAGTTTTGTTGCTTTTATCGTGTCGTCGTAAAACCCACGGCTTCACCCAGGTATGTTTCCTTCCCCCCCCCCCCCCCCCCCCCCCCCGCTTCTCTTCCGCATGTGCACACAGTGCAATTGTGGTACATGCAAATGTTGCGGTTAATAACAAGCTGTTGTTGTCAGCCATCTTGAACTTTGACGAAAAATATGATGACAGTGTAATACTAATACCCCTTCTAGCGCTACGTCAAAGATCTTTGTCAAATATATTTGACGGAATATTTGATCACATCTTTGATAAAATCTTTGACAAAGAAATTTGATAGTGTAATACCGGCCTTATCGGCTGAAAAGGAAGGAGTCTGTATGGAAACAGCACTATTCAAGAAGGCTATTTGTCACTATAAAATGGAAATGTCGTGTGGCTAAGGCCTCCCGCGGGTAGACCGTTCGCCTGGTGCAGGTCTTTCGATTTGACGCCACTTCGGCGACCTGCGCGTCGATGGGGATGAAATGATGATGATTAGGACAACACAACACCCAGTCCCTGAGCGGAGAAAATCTCCGACCCAGCCGGGAATCGAACCCGGGCCCTTAGGATTGACAGTCTGTCACGCTGACCACTCAGCTACCGGGGCGGACATTTGTCACTATGAAATCTAAGGAAGGCCTAGTTTATCTTCTGCAGATTTGTGATTGGGAGACATGCAGTATGGTCAACGGAGAGAGTATATGAGTTCACCTGCAGCACACGCAGGATAGTGCACATTACGAACGTGAGTAAAAAACTTTTTGGATTACACAGAAACAGTCGATGATTTTAGTGTGCACAGTTATCTGTAAAGATTTGAGGATATCTGCTCATCCACTTCTAGCCCCGAAATATTATCATTAAATACAAAAAAAGATGGGTTTGTACTCCGTACTACTACGCGACTTGGCTATGTTAGGATTATTAAATCATTGCCAGGTGAAAGAAACGAGAGATTACAGAAACAAATCCTAGAATTGGTTGTTCATCAAACACCAAACCTTTAGATCTCCCACAGAATCATTCCTTCCTTGCCCCAGAAATTCTCCTGATGCAGTGTCTGTTGCGGACAGTTCGCAGATGTGGACTTTAAACGAACTGGCTTGCAGCTACAATGCGAGAAACCGGCGGTTTTGCTCAAGATCATGTTAAACTAAAAAGAAGAAAAGAGTAACCCCTTGTTTGAAAGACGCTACATTTCGTAAAAGGACAAATGAGGCCATACTATTGTTCAGCGTTTCGCCTGATACATTTTATACTAATCACAACGCAAATTCCCTTTACTGTTTACATTTTGCGCTATAAAATTTAGCACTGACAGGACAAAAATAATAATACAAATATTAATTATAGTGCAGAATCCAATTATGGTTCGACTCAGCAAGTGGTTGGAACACCAACAGATACATATTGAGTATTGTTATTTTCATAGCTGCTCCTGAAAATTATACTAAGAGGGATCCCAAGCACGAATGCAAGTGTGCTCAGGTTCTACAAAAGCTCTTTCGAGGTTCTGTGGGGCGTACTTGCTTGTTAAGGCAGCTGTTAGAAGTTTCCCCTGATACATTATCAAAACGAGTTTGCAAAATCTTTGCCCCACGACTTGGTGCATTGTGTAATTGCTCGTCGTGAGGACATGTGAACAACGTGAAACGGCGCCAGTGGTATTCAAACTACATTCACTGTGTATACAGTCTGGGACACGTGAAGCAACTACATGTGTATGGAAGAGGCACCAGAGCGTCCAGTGCCTTTACAAAAAGGTTCGGGCCACGATCTCAAAAACTCTGCGTCATTTCCGAATCCAATCACCATCTCGAAATCATCGTTAATCACCTGATTATGTTTTTCCCCTTTTTCACTATGTGAAAGATTACAGGATTCCTTAGGCAACACTTTACTGATGCTGATTTTTTAACAAACATACGATCGATTGTGGACTATACTCGTACCAGGAAGCTGGTGACCACTGATATCCACTTTATCATGTAGGAAAATCACGTAAATTTGTGCTTTTTTAAAATTCCTGTATTGTGTTTTAAAGCGCATATGAAAACGAACCAGACTGTGAAGCGTATAAACCAAATTTAAGGATATCGAAAAGTCTGGATTTAAATTCGAAAACCTTAATTTCACAGATGATTTAGCCCTTTTTCGCGCAAAATCTGGATATCGCAAATAAACCAACAAAAGTCCTAAAACCAATAGCAGAGAAGACAGGTTTACAAATCCCCTTTGGAAACACAGAGTACATGAGCGTTGATGCAAGAGATCCAACGTGAACAATGAAGACATGACATCAAGAGAACACTGAGGTTCAAGAATTTAGGTGAAATTCTCAATCCAAACATCAACGAGGTGTCAGGAGTCTAAAACAGGGCCAGAAAGAGGAAGATAGCATTCAGACTACTCCAGAACATGTTGTTGTTGTTGTTGTTGTTGTTGTTGTTGTTTTCAGTCCAGAGACTGGTTTTATGCAGCTCTCACGGCAGAACATATGCAAATCCAAATCCGTATCTTGTCAAATTCAGGTACTATAGTACCATAGTTAAAACTGAATATTTATTTGCAGCAGAGAGAATTATCAGAAAAGGACTGCCAGGAATATAGAAAAAAGAGGGGAAATTTCCAAGGAAGATCCTGGGAGCGAAAAAACTATCGGCAGGTGAGTTTACGTTTCCTCTGTGATAAAACACGGAATTATTTGAAAAGTTTGAAAATCACACAGCAAAAACAAAGAAAACACGGCTAACTTCCTATTAATTAAAAAATAAACCTTGCAAATAGGAGATTCTTATCGAGTGAACATAAATTCATAGTTCCAGTAGATTAAACTAGTACATCAGGATTCAGGGAAGCGTGGATCAGTAAAGACAGTAAAGGAAACAGCATGAATAACGAGAAGTGTTCTCAGAAGGTGATGAACGGAGGAATACTCGCGAAAGAGAAAATAACTTAAAATATGCAAACACCTGGATGTAATAGTATGAAACTGGAAAAATGCAGTCAGTTTACCAAGGAAACTACATATAAACCAGTTGTACGTCTAGTTATCCAATTGTTTGGGATCCGCACCAAATAGAGCAAACAACAATTACTGAACTTATACAGAGCAGAGCGGCACGAATGGTCACAGATTTCCTTCACTCGGGGGCTTGGGAAAATTAAATTTTATATTGACAGATTCCTGAATACGAACGCAAATTCTACCGCGAAGGCTTACTTGCAAAATTTCAAGTACACCTACTTACATACTTCGCAAGCTACAGTGCGATGCATGGCGGAGGGTACCACGTACAATTATTAGTAATTTTCTTTCCTGGTCCACTCGCAAATAGAGCGAGGGAATAACGATTGCCAATAAGCCTCTATACGAACCAAATTTCTCTTATCTTCGTGGACCTTACGCGAAACTGCTGGCAGTAGGACAGTTCCGCATCCGGCCTAAAATGCCGATACTCCGCAATAGTTCCACGAGAAAATAAAGTAATCTTCTCTGCAGGGATTGCCATTTGACTTCACCCAGCATCTCCGTAATATCTGCGTGCTGATCGACTCTACCGGTAACCGATCTGGTGACGATCGGAAACAATCTAGCAGTTCTCAAGAATAGGTCGCCGTCTCTTTTACAGATGAACCACACTTTTCCAAAGTTATCGAATATAACAAACTACACCATTCGTCTTCCTTTCTACTGACCACTCGTCCTCATTCCATTTCATATTGCTTTGCAAGGTTAAACCCAGAAATTTAATCGATGTGACAACCAAGCAGCGCACTACTAACGCTCCATTAGAAGAATATTGTGGCTTTTTTCGCTTATTCATCCGCATTAACTTACTTTTTTTCTACATTTAGGGCAAGCTGCCATTCATCACATCACCTACAAATTTTCTCTAAGTACTTCTTGTATCCTCCTACTGTAACTCAATGACGACACCGTTCCGTACACCACAGCGTCCTCAGCAAACAGCCGTAGATTACTGCTAACCCAGCCCGACAGATCATTTATTTATATAGAGACTAAGAGCGGCCCTATCACACTTCCCTGGGGCACTCCTCACGATATCCTTATCTCTGATGAATATTCGCCGTCAAGGACAATGTACTGGGTTCTATTACTTAAGAATTCTTCGAGCTATTCACATATCTGGGAACCTAATCCGCACGCTCGAACCTTCAACAGTCTGCAGTGTAGCTTCGTGACAAACTAGAATTTGAAGAATCTACATAGAACGTGCAAACAAGGCAAGGATAATTACAGCGCGCACAAACGCATGTAAGCAGCTATTCTTCCTGTGCTCCATACGTGAGCACCGAGCGAGGTGGCGCAGGGGTTAGCACTCTGGACTCGCATTCGGGAGGATGACGGATCAAACCCGCGTCCGGCCATCTTGATTTACGTTTTCCGTGATTTCTCTAAATCGCTTTAGGCAAAAGACGGGATGGTTCCTATGAAAGGGCACGGCCGATTTCCTTCCCCATTCTTCCCTAATCCGATGGGACCAATGATCTCACTGTTCGGTCCCAGCCCCTCCCCCCCCCCCCAAGCCAACCAATCAACCATAAGTGATCGGAAAGAGAGTTAGTACGGACAGTGATACCATGCTGAGTACCCCCTGCAATACACTTTACAGTGCTTCGTATGTATTGTATGAGTAGACATGAAGGCAACTGTGCAACAGTAGCCCATACGTGGGTGTAAGAATCAAAATAAATAAATAAAAGATGACTGCTTCAAGAAAAATTTATATCTAACTTCCTTCTTATTTGATATGCTACTGCGCTGAGGTGTCAGAGGTCATCAAATAGCTGTATACATATATACAGATGGCGATACTATCGCGTACACAAGGTGGAACAGGGCAGTGCACTGGTCCAGCTATCATTTGTACTCAGGTGATCATTGCGAACAGGTTTCCGACATGATTATGGCCGCACGACGCGAATTAACGGACTTTGAATACGGAATGGTAGTTAGAGCTGGACACACAGGGCGCTCCATTTCAGCAATCGTCAGAGAATTCAATATTCCGAGATCCACAGCGTCAAGAGTGTGCCGAGAATACCGAATTTCAGGCATTACCTCTCATCACAAATAACGCAGTGGCCGATGATGGCTTTCACCTAACGACCGAGAGCAGCGGTGTTTGCATAAAATTGTCATTGCTAACAGACAAGTATCACTACGTGAAATAACCTCAGAAATGGGTGTGGGAAGTACGACGAACGTATCCCTTAGGTCAGTGCGCCTTTGCTAACAGCACGATATCGCCTGCAGCGCCTCTCCTGGACTCGTGACCTTATCGGTTAGACACTAGACGACTGAAAAACTGTGGCCTCGTCAGATGAGTCCCGATTTCAGTTGGTAAGAGCTAATGGTAGTGTGGGCGCAAACCCCACGAAGCCATGGACCCAAGTTGTAAGCGAGGCACTGTGAAGCCTGATAGTGGTTCCATAATATTGTGGGCTGCATTTACACGAAATACGTTGCATCCTCTGGTCCAGCTGAAGTGTTCATTGACTCGAAATAATTCCTTTCGGCTACTTGGGGACCATACACAGCCATTCATAAACTTCATGTTCCACAAGGACGATGGAATTTGTATTGGATGGCAATGCGCGATGTCACTGGGCCTCATTGTTCGCGACTGGTTTGAAGAACATTCTGGACAATTACAGCGAATGATTTGGACACCACTTCGCCCGACATTAATCCCATCAAACATTTATGAGACATAATCAAGAGGCCAGTTCGTGTACAAAATCCTGCATTCGCAATTAGGGATGTCGGTAGAGGCAAAATGACTCAGTATTTCTGACGCGGACTTCCAACGACTTGTTGAGTCCGTGCCACGTCGAATTGCTGCACTGCGCCGGGAAAGTGGTCCGACACGATTTAAGAGGTATCCATGTCCTTTGTTACCTGTCTGTATATATTTAGGTAGCAGAGCACGTTTTCGAGACACGCTGTACTGTGACCTAGCGAAAGCCCGTCTCTCTCTCTCTCTCTCTCTCTTTTTTCTGTACAGTAGCCACGACATGATAAGAAACGATAATACCACTGCCTCGGTGGGCCACTCCTCACAGCAGAGTGGCGGGCTGTCGCAATGCAGATGGGGGCGTGTGCGTAGGCGTAGCCGCCGGCAGGGCCGGATACCCGCCGCCCCACATCTGCCACCAGATAAAGAAGGACCGCAACCACGGCCCACGCCCCGTGCCGCGTCTGCGGCAAGTGTTCGCGCGCGCTCGGTGCGTGACGGGGCACTGTCGTGGCCTGCTGTTCGTTCTGGCACGTGACGGCCATCACGAGAGAAATAACTTATCTGTTATAATTACCAGCTGAAAAGACTGAGCCGGCTGGGGTGGCCCAGCGGTTCTAGGCGCTACAGTCTAGAACCGCGTGACCGCTACGGTCGCAGGTTCGAATCCTGCCTTGGGCGTGGATGTGTGTGATGTCCTTAGGTTCTTTAAGTTTAAGTAGTTCCAAGTTCTAGGGGACTGATGACCTCAGATGTTAAGTCCCATAGTGCTGAGAGCCACTTGAACCATTTTTTTGAAAAGACTGAAGTCATCTGCCATTGACGGTCTAATTTTCATTCAAAACGCGTTTGTTGAAATATACACACATTTACGAATTAAACTACATCCACGCAACTGAATTGAATGGAGTCACTGAGGATGGAATCAATGAACTGCCATGTTACCAAACAACCCCACTGAAATCCGTTCGGAAATGCTGAACTTACAATATAATGCCTACCTAAAGCTGTCATCGATCCAAAGGGTGGTTTGAACATCACAGTAGTTTACCAGGTCCAGATGCTCTTCCTCCGACCTTTGAACCGATTAACCTAGTCAGTTATACTGAGGACCTACAGTTCAACGTGAACGACGAAGCAACTCAGCATTTTTCACGTTGATAAACACTGTCAGATGTGAATAAAGTGATAAGTGACAGAAAGTGCTAGCACTGACCGGGGATTGAACGCGAGTTCTTCGAATAGATTGTGACACACTTAACCAAGGATCTCTGTATGTGACGACAAATAGTGACTAGTAACAGACTGGGATTCGAACTCTTTCTCAGCCTAAATTATTATTGTTATTTTTTCTCATCTTATTTTTATTTATGTTTGGTTTTGACTTTTATCGTTCCTTTTCGATATTTTCGTACATTTCATTTTTTCCTCTTGTTTATTTTCTATTTGGTATGTTACGTTTCTATTTTATTCTTTTTTTTGTTTTTTACGACTACCATTAGTTTATCAGCGCTTTAGTTTATCAGCGCTAACTTCGAAGTCTGACTCAGATTTTGATAGGTGCAAATGTTTCTACCTATGATTTCCGAACAGTACAATCATATGTGGAACTTTAGACTCTCCCGCCGTATCTAATTTTCATATAACTTGAAGGAATTGTAGTGGGACGCGAAATTGAAGCGTCACCCATCCACCAGTGTCAGCCCAGTTTGCAGGTGAATATAAGTTTAATTTAGTTTTTTTATGTATTTTTTGTAATATTTGTATTGGTTGTGAATTGTCTAAAGTTCTTGTATTTATTTTTTATGTTTCATGTACGGAGAGGGCGGCGCAACGAACGGAGACAGCATCTTCGCTGCCGGGACCAGAGAGCAAATTGCTGGCCACTATACGTCGCGGGTCGACAGCCAAAGAGCAACAGAAGATTCTGAAACCGATTTGTTGCGTCGTGCTTCTAAAAATTGAAAGTGAATAATATGTAATGTTTTGTACAACAATGACGTCATAGAGTGTTTAATCTTATTGAAAAATGTTAGTCCTATCTTGTTAAGGCTCAGGTTCACGTCTGTATGTAGGAAGACAATGAACTAGTGGATGCTACTTAAGTTGAAATAAGTGTTCCGAGGATTTATTTATGAGGAATTATGTGAATGAATTAATAATATATTTGACAAGATTATTGAATTTTGACTGTGTTCATCGCGACTTTGAATCTCAAAAGTTTATTCAATGTGGTTCTAATATCGATTAAATCAGATAACGTGTATCAATATAATTTCTGAGGAGAAACAAACGACATCTAAAATTGAAAAAGTTTACGCAAACCAATTGGACTGAGTGACGTAATTCTGCGCATACGACTCAAATGATGTTTTACAGTTTCGTTCAAGAACCATTCTGAGACAATTTAAAAAGAATATAAATAATTTTGAAGTGGGTTGTAACTGACGTAGGTGACGAAGTCTACACATGGTCATATGTCGAAAGAAAATCATTTATAAGAAACTTACGTCGTTACACTACAGAATGCAACCGGGTGACGCCCTCGACAATCGCTTGTCGAGTAGTTTACCCAGTTCAAAAACCGTAAGTTATTTGAAGAGGACAACCAGATGTTCTGTCACGGGGTATATGGGAATAACACCATTGGGAAAAAATTGTTGGAGGACCGCGGCTTGCCCTGCTTCACTGGCAGAACAGTAACTGTACCGTATTCACTGAAATGAAATGAATCAAATCAATGAAATACAGAGACATAAAAATCATTGAAATAAGTGCTGAACCTGCAATGTAATGAATATGATGTGAATAATCCAAGTTTGTTTCTTTCTTACATATTGCATGGGAGAAACTACGGCTGTGTCTACATCACTACTCTACAATTCACAATTAAGTGCCTGGCAGAGGTTTCATTGAACCACCTTCAAGCTATTTCTTTACCGTTCCACTCTCGAACGGCGTGGAAAAAGGAGCACTTAAGTGTTTCTGAGCGAGTTCTGATTTCTCCAACAGAATATTTTCGCAGTTAGAGGAGAAAATTCACTACAAGATCCTTCCGCAATGAAAAAGGCGTTTGTTTTAATGATTGCCACCCCAACTGGCGTATCATGTCCGTAGCATTCTGTTTCGCGATAATACAAAACGAGCTGCCCAACTTTCACCATGTCCTCCGTCAGCACACGATGCGGATCCCACGCCTCACAGCATTACTCCAGAAACCGGAGAACAAGCGTGGTGTAAGCAGACTGTTTAGAGGCCTGTTGCATTTTCTAAGTATTGTGCCAATAAATCGCAGGCTTTGGTTTGCTTTACCCACAACATTATCGTTCCAATTTAAGTTATTTGTAAGTGTAATTCCAAAGTATTTAGTTGAATTTACAGCCTTTAGATTTGTGCGATTTGTCATATAATTGAAATTTAACGCATTTCTTTCACTACTCATGTGGATGACATCACACTCTATAGAGTCAGTTGCCACTTTTCGCACCATGCAGATATCTTGTCTAAATTATTTTGCAATTGGCAGTGTTTGCAAACAGGAGGAAATATCAGAAAGAGAATATTGTACTACACTTCGAGGAGTGCTTAGATGGCCTACGTTGTTAAGACCAATGTTCACGATAAGTAGATCTGGATTCGAATCCTAGTCTGTTATTAATTTTTATTTGTCATGACGTACTCTTTCGATCACAACTGTGCTCGGTGACGTCGTTGTGGCCTGTCTACAATGTTAAACCACCCCTACAAACAAGAGGCCACTATTCCAACGACTGCACGGGCTCATCGTTGTGATTCACTTGGATCCTCAGCGATCACAGCATTGCCCTCGACTGCCTTCTGTAACTACCTCAAGAATAATTGTGTTTCCAAGTTAGCTCTTTACTGCAGTTCTTTTAATATTCCACTGGTTCAATAACAGTAACTGACAAACTAACGAAATTAAACGAGCTTTAAGTAACGGTACTCGAAGTGTACGCAGAACCTTGAAAGCGAAATTTCAGAGTTCTTCATCCGGTTACACGACAGTTGAAGACAGTAATTTGTCATTTACTTGAGCGTATATGAAGCATTGTGTGTTAATGAGTTAACGAGTGGCCTACTAGGTTGTAAGTCGTGGGACGACGATATTTCTTTTCCGCACTTTCAGAGCTGAACGTCAGCTCTACTCCCCAAGGCATCTTACGGTGTGTGACGGAGGGTACTTCGGGTATCACTGTTCTTCCCCTCTTTCCTGTTGCATTCGCGAATGGTGCGTGTGAAGAATAACTGACAGTAAAGCTCCGTATGGCATCTAACTTCCATGATTTCCTCGTCGTGATCATTTCGTGGGAAGTATGTGGGAGACAGTGGTACTTTGCCCGAATCTCAACATAACGCACGCCCTCAAAATTTCAACAGCACGACGTCTTTCTTCTAGCGTCTACGCTGGCGTTTGTTAAGCATCTGCGTAACGCTCTCGCACGGAGGGTATTACTCCGCGATTCGTTGGATCTTCTCTACCTCCACTATTAAACCTGATTGGTAAGAGCATCAGGCTAATGAAAAATGCGCAAGAATCAGTTGAACGAGTGTTTTGCAAACTAGTTTCTTCGTAGATGAATTACATTTTGTTAATATTTTCCCTATGAATCTCATTCTGGCATCTGAATTTCCTACTAGTTGTTTTATGTCGTCGTTCCACTTTATGCCTGTACGAATGGTTACTCCTAAGTTTTTTTTACGGTAGTCTCCGATTGGTGCGATCCGTTTCCAGTAGTGTAATCGAATAGTTGTGGACCTTTACTATAAATTTTAAATAGTAGCGTTCCTCTGGGAACTCTCAAAATTATCTTTACATTTGAAGATTGTGGAATTACAGATTTTTGTCTAATGGTCCCGAACCTCCACGTCTCGAACGACGTGTCTTAATATTCGTCTGGTTTTCCTTTCAACCTGACTGGACCATGTCGTGGGATTTCCAACAGTATGGACCGCCATATTCACGGCGTGACTTATACTGGATCTGGTAACGCATCTTGACAACTATCTTTGCGTCAGCTGTGATCAGGTTAGTTACAGAGCGATTTCAAACTAACAAAAGACCGCAAGACTTTCTGCTTTTCCTCACAGTAGGATGTGTTATTACGTCTGCTTCTTATTGGCGGTGGTGGTGTTTCGTTTTTCCCTTGGTCGTCTCAATGATTTTCGCATCCTTAGCAGATTTTTACGTACATTTCTATTTGCTTATTCTCGGTTACTATTTCGCGCGTGGTACGCTATGATCGTCTAAATATCTCATCTTTAGTCTTCCTGGTCGGGAAATGTAAAGACTGTGTTCTACTGATAAGCGAAGTTCATGAGTAGCCTTTTGTGTTGATACAGCTCGCTTTTTTGTCGCACGTCACCTTACAAAATAAGCAGTTGCATGCGGACAGCTAGATATCGCCTTCCTACATTTCCATACGGCTTTTTACACTGTACCTTACAGTTGACACTCAACCAACATTACCTTATCAGTGTCTTCACTGTCGCGAAAACTTTTTCACTGACAGAACAGCTAATTTTCAATAAAAATGAATTTCGTATGTTGAAATGCCAGCGGGCTTCAAATATAATTAAATGCATTAAGCGAGATGAAACTGAACGAAATAAGAAATTTTAAGTCGAAAGGAAGACTTAACATTTCTAGCAACACTTCCCGGAAAGTATAGCGTACTTTAACAAACAAGCGCTGCAGAAAATGTGATCGCATCATACCTTGTAATAACTCGGTATTTGAATTATTTGACGTGTTTAATGACTGAGTTATTGTCACACATTAGAGAAAGAAATGGGCGAATAAAACCAAGCTTACATACATTCTCCGCCAGATCCCAACAAATGGACACAGAGAAACTCAAAGTTTGTTCAAATTAACGCTATTCTTTTAAAAAATCATTCATGTTATTTTCAAAGCTAAAACGAAACACACCGTTCTGTAGTTGCAGTATCACTGCAAAGATATTTCCAAAAATTCTCGAAAAATCTTAAAAAGTCCTTCAAAAGTTTTTTTTAATGAATAAAAATTCTTGCAGGTCTTATTAGTTGTCTGGAGGTTCCTTCATTAGGCAATAACCGCGGCTTCACACCATTGTAGGTGCATTTTCAGGATATGATAACTTTTCACTCCATGGGACTACAAAAAACGTACGATGTCTCAACATTCAAGTCGTAAACTGATTAGTTGCGTAACCCTTTAAAAGGTTTATCATTGATTGTTAAACAAGCAATTATACACCACAATGTAAACGTCGGAAACGTCAAAACTCATGCTCCAATAAAAAACCATCGTAGTGTTTTAATAGCCACAGGAACTAAAAAGTTGACTTCGTATTAAACTTGGTCCTGAAATGCAGTTCCCATTAAAAAACGAGTGCAGTTACCAAATACAAGGTCTCTGTCTGGCAGATAAAAAGCACAATTCATGTAGATCACTATCATAGCTATCATATTTACATGAACTACGGTTTTATCTACCTGCAGGAGACGTTTTATGTGGTAAATGCACTCGTCTTTTAATGGAGACTGCATTAGGACTACGGTTAATAACCCTGAGCCTATTACAATATAGCTTTGGTTTTGCTACTGGAGCAAGAGTTTTGACGCTTCCGACGTTCACCTTACGGTGTACGATTACGAGCTTAGCCATGTGATAATATGCCGTTTAAAAGGTTACGCAACTAATCGGTTTACAGCTTGATTGTTGGGACGTTTTTCTCTACACTCATAGAGGGAAAAGTTATTACCACCTGAAGATGCACCTATATTGGTGTGAAATCGTTTTTGTTGCGTAATAAACGAACCTCGAAACAGCTAATGAGGCTTTGAAGAATTACGATTCACTTGTAAAAAAATTTTAAAGGATTTTTTGGAAAATTTTCGCAATATTTTTACAGTAACAACGTAAAACGAAACTGTTGAGAAAACACAGATCTGTGACACGAGATTCTAAAAACACACGGTATCTTCACCTGGTGATCATTTCTCCTACTTTCTAATTCCTGAAGACTGCCGTACGTGTTGCGGTCCCTTGTCGGCGGACACGAAAGCGGACGCCTCGCGCCGTCCTATCTGCAGCGCTTCCCTCCTTCATACAACTCTCACTCGCCACGTAGCCTTCCCAGCTGATACGAGACCAGTTAACGCGAGCAACAAGACGCGCCACTTCCGTGTTCACCGGCTTACCTGGCTAATTGCAAAATCACACAACCCTTCTCCTCGTTATCGCTATTCCTACGACATGGTGCAGCATTACAAAGTACCGAAGCTAACAAGAAAGTCGACGACATTTCCCTACTGACACGGCCTCACGGCTATAGCGTTCAGTAGTAATAATAATACACTACTGGCCATTGAAATTGCTACACCACGAAGATGACGTGCTACAGACGCGAAATTTAACCGACAGGAAGAAGATGCTGTGATATGCAAATGATTAGCTTTTCAGAGCATTCACACACGGCTGGCGCCGGTGGCGACACCTACAACGTGCTGACATGAGGAAAGTTTACAACCGATTTCTCATACACAAACAGCAGTTGACCGGCGTTACCTGGTGAAACTTTGTTGTGATGCCTCGTGTAAGGAGGAGAAATGCGTACCATCATGTTTCCGACTTTGATAAAGGTCGGAACGTAGCCTATCGCGATTGCGGTTTATCGTATCGCGACATTGCTGCTCGCGTTGGTCGAGATCCAATGACCGTTAGCAGAATATGGAATCGGTGGCTTCAGGAGGGTAATACGGAACGCCGTGCTGGATCCCAACAGTCTCTTATCACTAGCAGTCGAGATGACAGGCATCTTACCCGCATGGCTGTAACGGATCGTGCAGCCAAGTCTCGATCCCTTAGTCAACAGATGGAGACGTTTGCAAGACAACAACCATCTGCACCAACAGTTCGACGACGTTTGCAGCAGCATGGACTATCAGCTCGGAGACCGTGGCTGCGGTTACCCTTGACGCTGCATCACAGACAGGAGCGCCTGCGATGGTGTACTCAACGACGAACCTGGGTGCAAGAATGGCAAAACGTCATTTTTTCGGATGAATCCAGGTTCTGTTTACAGCATCATGATGGTCGCATCCGTGTTTGGCGACTTCGCGGTGAACGCACATTGGAAGCGTGTATTCGTCATCGCCATACTGGCGTATCACCCGGCATGATGGTATGTGGTGCCACTGGTTACACGTCTCGGTCGCCTCTTGTCCGCATTGACGGCACTTTGAACGGTGGACGTTACATTTCAGATGTGTTACTACCCATGGCTCTACCCTTCATTGAATCCCTGTGAAACCCTACATTTCAGCAGGATAATGCACGACCGCATGTTGCAGGTCCTGTACGGGCCTTTCTGGATACAGAAAATGTTCGACTGCTGCTCTGGCCAGCACATTCTCCAGATCTCTCTCCAATTGAAAACGTCTGGTCAATGGTGTCCGAGCAACTGGCTCGTCGCTATACGCCAGTTACTACTCTTGATGAACTGTGGTATCGTGTTGAAGCTGCATGGGCAGCTGTACCTGTACACGCCATCCAAGCTCTGTTTGACTCAATGCCCATGCGTATCAAGGACGTTATTACAACTAGAGGTGGTTGTTCTGGGTACTGATTTCTCAGGATCTACGCACCCAAATTGCGTGAAAATGTAATCACATGTCAGTTCTAGTATATTTGTCCAATGAATACCCGTTTATCATCTGCATTTCTTCTTGGTGTAGCAATTTTAATGGTCAGTAGTGTGAAATGTAAACATCACTCACGGATTAGATCTTGATATTAGGGTTATTTACCGTGTATTCAAAGTTTAACGGAATTTTTTAGCACTAATGTGGAGGATATCTCGCCTTTTACTGATCATGGTCAATCACCACTTTTCGCATCATGGAGATATCTGTACTAAATCATCCTGCAATTTGATTTCACCTTCTGATGATTTTACGCATCATCTGCAAACAATCTAAGAGGACTGCTCATATTGTCTCCTAAATCGTTAACATACGTTAAGAACAGCGGAGAGCCTCTAACACTTTCTTGGTGAACCCCACAACTTTTCTTAGAGAAAATAACGAATCCAGTTGTACAACTGAGACGACACTTCATAGGCACGTAGTTTGAGTTGAAGCCACTTGTGAGGAACTGTCAGAACCTTTCAGAAAATAGAGTAATGTGAAACCAACACGCTATTCTTTCTTAAGTGACGATGTATGAACACTTTAGAGGCAAGGTTCTGCTGGACTGGTATGTATGCCCTGGCCTTCCTCTGACCTATGAACTGATCCATCAAATGGTTCAAATGGCTGTGAGCACTATGGGACTTAACATCCGAGGTCATCAGTCACCTATACTTAGTACTACTTAAACCTAACTAACCTAAGGACATCACACCAATCCATGCCCGAGGCAGGATTCGAATCTGCGCCGGTAGCGGTCGCGCGGTTCCAGACTGAAGCGCCTAGAACCTCTCGGCCAATGCGGCCGGCATTGATCCATCGAGCTATGACGGGACAAACAGCTCAAAGTTGAAACCGAATCACGGAACACAATCTAATTTTTCAAGTATGAAAACAGTATCAAATCCGAAAATAGTGTAATGTGACAGGAGGAGTCATAGAAATAATGGACTTCCACATATACTGGTAATTTCTGACTAAGTGACACTGAGCAACAATAAGTTGTGAGTTTATAGTAACGTACGATGCAAGTCTCATTTGCACAGTGAAATTTAGTTAACAACCAGTTTCAGGTTACAATTAGCGGCGAAGTCACGACTTCGTCACAGTCTTGAGGCGCCAAGACACTGTGACCAAGTGGTGGTTTCCATGCTAATTGTAACTTGAAACTAGATGCGTGACATCCGAAACCGGTAGTTAAATTTCGCTGCGCAAGTGAGATTATATATTACTCCACATATTTAGTTAGCCTGACATACATTACTCCGTCAAGTCATATTGATTTAAAGTAGTAGTGTTAACAACAATATATACAGGCTTTTTAATTAATGGGTTAATTAACCTTAAATACAGCAACCGCAAGTTGCTCGCGTGCGTGTAACTAGCATAAATGCAGATAAACGGTTACTAATGAGCTTTCCATAACGGAGTAGGGGCGGTGAGTACCTGATTTGGTAGTTACGTACTCTTCGTCCGCTGAGGTGTCCCGTTAGGGCCACAAGAGTCCAGCTACCTAAACTCTCCAGTTAACGGTTTCAGCCATCATACTGAGCGAGGAGGCACAGAGCTTAGCATACTGGACTCGCATTCGGGAGGATGTTCAAACCGGCATTCGGTCATCCTGATATAGGTTTTCTGTGATTTCCCTAAATCGCTTCAGGCAAATGCGGAGATGATTCGTTTGAATCTTTCTTTCCACGAACAATACGAGACTGGAATAGAAGGGAGAACCGATAGAGGTACTGAAGGTACCTTCCGCCACACACCGTCCAGTGGCTTGCGGAGTATGGATGTAGATGTAGATAGGGCAGGATCGATTTCCTTCCCCATCCTCCCCTAATTCGAGATTCTGCTCCGTCTCTGATGACCTCGTTGTCGACAGGACGTTAAACACTAATTTCCTCCTTCGCCAGCCATTCATCCTAAGTCTACATCGGTTCCCTTCCAAAGGCGAATTTACAGCTGTGCACCTTGTGGTTGGTCACCGCGTGACTACGCTTGCCTCACACGCAAGCAGAGGCACGCGTGTACTTGCGTGCCCCTTCCTCAAGATGTGCGTGAGTTACTCCTTTCACACCTGTGTTCACAATGGGCGCCATAAGAGCCAAGCTACAGCCACACGGCGACTAGCTGCAAGATGCACAGGTGTAAACGCGCCAAAAAAACAAGCGGGCGGGCACACGCACACGCGCACGCACACGCGCGCGCGCGCCGGCCGATGTGGCCGAGCGGTTCTACGCCCTTCAGTCTGGAACCACGCGTCCGCTATGGTCGCAGGTTCGAATCCTGCCTCGGGCATGGATGTGTGTGACGTCCTTAGGTTAGTTAGGTTTAAGTAGTTCTAAGTTCTAGGGGACTGATGACCTCAGATGTTAAGTCCCCTTAGTGCTCAGAGCCATTTGAACCACACACACACACACACACACACACACACACACACACACACGCACACGCGCATACGTACACACGGTTCTGTTATAGCACCTTAGGCACGGAAGCCTGTTACAGAATAACATACGCAACAATTTCTTCCACGCTCCACTACAGAAATAGCAGAAAATGTAATCTTCCGCACTTCATAAGTTTTTTAGAGGTTATATCTGTGCAGACTTTATTAATTATTATAGAGCTGCGAGCGTACATGTTAAAACGATTTTCCTACTTTAGGAAGACTGCAGTGCCCATTCCATTTAAAGTGCGGGATACATGGCCTCACGATGACTGGACTTGATATGAACTCATGTCTCTCCACATACGAGCAAAGTGTGTTAAACAATACGCTCACCAAGGAGCTTCGGGTGCTCAAGGTCGGTAATAAGTACCCTGCACCTCACGGTCACTTAGGGAGTTATTGGTACAACTAAATCAGCCAGAAGTAACAGACAGGTACCTTACACAATGATTTTATCTTGGAACTCTTCCATTTGGTCCGTGTCTGCACAAAAACAGTAATATCAGAGATTGAGTCCGCCTTGATGCAAAACACCTTGTTATTCGTTTATTTCTTTATTACCCCCAAACTAGTTTCGGCGACAAATATCACCATCATCAGTGTTTTTTTAATCTTATTTACTATATGTTACAACATGTTTTGGATCAGAAACAAAGTGCGAAAATTTTGTTTCTCTGTGTATAAAAGCAGCCACATGCCATCCCACGAACATGACATGATGTTCGCTAAGTAAAAAATGACAACAGATACAAAGAGCACAGAAAATATGCCGCAAACAGCACCAATAATTGCTTAAAACATGTTGTAACATACAATAAATAAGATTAAAAAAACACTGATGATGGTGATATTTGTCGGCGAAACTAGTTTGGAATAATAAAGAAATTAACGAATAACAAGGTTTTTTGCACGAAGGCGGACTCAATCTCTGATATTACTGAGTTACTTTACAGGTTTGACAATTCAATTATTCCGTGCTATACCCGGTGAACCCGAAATCCGGGCCCGCATCTCGTGGTCGTGCGGTAGCGTTCTCGCTTCCCACGCCCGGGGTCCCGGGTTCGATTCCCGGCGGGGTCAGGGATTTTCTCTGCCTCGTGATGGCTGGGTGTTGTGTGCTGTCCTTAGGTTAGTTAGGTTTAAGTAGTTCTAAGTTCTAGGGGACTGATGACCATAGATGTTAAGTCCCATAGTGCTCAGAGCCATTTGAACCATTTGAACCCGAAATCCGACAAAATTTCAGAGATTGTTATGGGTCATTTTCTGAATTTGTGCAAGGGACACAGAGCTCCGCTAGCTCGTTCCAGGGAGATAAAGCAATTATGATTTACTCGGTTTGTTACTCCAGTTACCTTTGTCTCTGTGAATATAACCCCACCTCAGTGAAAGCCTGCAATACGAATTCACCACAAAGTAAAAAATACAACGAACTGATGTAACAAGCCTCGGATGCAAAAGCTCTCTGATGTGGCTGGGGTCGCTACGGGGGTACGCTCAGCATGGCATACACGAGATTCACATCGGCCAACTCTGTCCATACTGCTGTGTAAATCTGTCGAAGAACAAATAACGGTTCCGGAAAAACAGACCACAGACACAATCGAGCAATATTTCATGCAAGCTTGGAGGCGAAGTGTAAAGTGGGCATTACTGTCATCAACTGCAGATACCGTGAGTGAACGGAACAAGTCTGTTTACAAACAACACACACAGCGCGTATCGTTGACATTTCTACCGTTGGGCTGTCTTTTTTTTCCAGCCTAATACAGATACAAAGACATGTGGGTAAGAAAGCAAACCATATGCAAATATTCTGCAGCGGGCCAGCGGAGAGCAAGAGTCATTTTACACTGAAATACGAAGAAAATATCTCCGAACAATCTTGTCAGCGGAGTTCAGGTCCACACTGTACGTCAACGGCTGATATATTCGTGTTCGCTAGCAGTCTCGAAACGCAGCACCGGAAGATTTGTTTGGTAATCACGAGGGCATGCTGATAAGTAATGCCTACGAGTTTATGTGAAAGTTCTTAAAGCTCTTTAAATGAAATGAACATTATCAACATTCTACATATTTATTATTCATGTCTACATATTTATTTCTAACTGGTCATCTCAGAATATTGCAAAGGTTGCGACTTACGTTGTCTATCTTATATAAAGCGTTAACTTTTATCAGGGACGTATTGAAATATCCTCTTCCTAGTGAAGTGATTATTTAAAAAAAGTACTCCGTCCTCAGGCCACGAGTGGCCTACCGGGACCATCCGACCGCCGTGTAATCCTCGGTGGAGGATGCGGATAGGAGAGGCGTGTGGTCAGCACACCGCTCTCCCGGTCGTAAGATGGTATTCTTGACCGAAGCCGCTACTATTCGGTCGAGTAGCTCCTCAATTGGCATCACGAGGCTAAGTGCACCCCGGAAAATGGCAACAGCGCATGGCGGCCTGGATGGTCACCCATCCAAGTGCCTACCACGCCCGACATCGCTTAACTTCGGTGATCTCACGGGAACCGGTGTATCCACTGCGGCAAGGCCGTTGCGATATTATTTAAACAAGACTCACGGAATTTAGTGTTCCACCGGGTTTTATTGATTTAAGCTTTAGTGTTTTGTAATTCAAAGTTATTAACAAAATTTGAAAAAGAACTTAGTACTTAAGTTTTGATGAAGTGAAAGTGAAGAGTGCTCTATGTTTTCACCAGGCAGAGGACATTATCGAAGGAACACACAACAATGTTCTAATTATGGTCATCATAAAACTTTTTTTGTCTTAGCCGTTTCTAAGGATTCGTTGGTTGAAACGATTCAAGTAATATAAAACGTTGAATTTACAATGAGAGAATTTGTGTGATATGGGGGCCATCAAATAGAAAACTTATGGGAAATCTAAAGGTTACATTTAACAGACTAATAGTTAATAGCTATTAAATGTCTTACATTTTTAGGTTGAGTAGTACTTCCAAGTACGTATGTCAAGAGCAAGCCATTAATGTTTATTTTCCGCTGGCAGTAGGTCGGGTGTTGAAGTGTGGACCCAAAACGGTTCGTCTGCACTCTACAGACAGGAGTAGTCTACTTAGTGGAGCAGTTGCGACCGTGCAGAAAACGCCAGGTGGAAAGACTGTTCAATACAGAGAAAAAACACTGATGTGTTTACATATTAATATAACACACATGAATTGGACGTCTACGGAATGAAAGGGATCGGAAGGCGACGTCACCGTGCAAATACGGTGTGTTCATACCACGGGTACGTCAATATGTGACTCCGCACGGCACGGCACTGAAGAGTGAACGTGAGGTTATGAGATACCATCCGCGATGCAACCGTCGAAGTATAGTATCAGAATTAGGGACTTGCAATGGTCAAATTTATTAACGGCCAAAGCAGAATTCGTAACGAATGTTTTGACAAAATTTGCACATGAAACAACAGGTAAAGCGTCATCCAAGCATCGATATTTACTTGCTAGAAAACATATAATCGCAGATACATGCCAAACAATGTTTAGAATGCTGTACATAAAGACTTTTTATCTCTACGATTGTTTTTCCTCCAAGTAACAAATAACGTCAAAAAGAACTGCATTTTTCCTCGTCAATAGAGATGACTTTTTCACGGATCCAAAACAGATTTTGTTTTGTTTATGTGCTTACTTATGTACAGTAAAGTTTTTTCTTTGTCCAGATATTGTATAACCTAAATGATTTTTCGCTTTCCGATTCCTGGTCTCTTTTGTAGAAAAAAAAATACAAATGCACTTGGAACTTTTGCAATGTGTCACGAAAACAAAGCAAACAAAATAAAGGCTAAGAAGGCACAACACCACAAAATATTCTACTACTACAACACGAGGGAATGCAAGTTAATAACTGGTACTAAATTATAAATTTGTCTCGATAGATGGACAATTATTTTTATGTAAATTTATTCTCCCTTCCCCCCACACCCATCCAACACCTATAATTATATTTCGGCAAATGCTGAGATGACGTAAACAGAAAGCAGGTAAGTTACAATTTTTTAAATTGTTTGGTGTCTTATTGCTTTTGAAGCCGTAGACTGTCCCTCGACTGTAGTACTTTTATGCGAGAAATATTTGTCATCATCATTCGTTAATTTTCTTAGAATTTATGTAATTAATACATTTCCGTAATACCAATCATTCTTGCAGAAATCGCACTTTGTACATCGCACTGAATTTATCTTATGGATCACTTTTTATCCAGTCATGATTCCTTGCATTCCCACGCCATTAAGCGTTTCGGAATTCTGACTCAAACACAAAGTTCACTATTAAGAAAACAGCTAGTCACAAGCAAAGGTGAAAAACTGAACTGAAAGCCAGTTATTCGCACTCAGTAAAAACCAGACATGCAAGTATGGGAATGACAATAACAGTGACAACAAAGTGTAGTCAACAATGCCATGGCATAATGGTTCAGTCTCCCTTCCAGAATGGAATGCACAGGATTGCGCTGGCCGTTTTCATTCTGTTGCTCCCGCAAGACTGGTTTTACTCGAAAGAATGGACGAACAGTGCAACTGATACGTAAAGCTACAAACGCTAGATTGTTTTCATACAGTTGTTCCGATAGACCCGTTTCACTCAAAAGAATGAATGAATAATTCAACCGAAACGTTGTTTTCGAACAACCTACTGAATAGACTGTTTTCATTCGGTTGTTATCAGCAGACAGAACTCTGAACTGACTCTTCCATGCAATTATAACGGGAACTTCACTGTGAGCTCTAAATATAGTAGTCCACGCGAGGATATGAAGTCTGCTCATCCTGATTGTGATTCAAATGTCTTAACTCACTGCGCCATCTAGACAGACTGGTTTCGAACTGCTGACCGCAAAGAATTTCGTTTTTAAAACAGTATCCAGTATCCCAATCACCCATTTGCGGATATTTAAATTTTTGCTCGTATCGTGCAATGGCCTGCTATGAAATCGATAGCGATTATTTCGACTACGGCAAGACGATATCGCTAAACCACATTGCCCACCGGTAAACGCTTACTTTTGTCCGTGAACTGTTGTGTTAATAAAAACAGATCGTAACACTAAGCACCCTTTAGTTTCCTGGATCTCGTACCTAATACACTAGTTTCTGCTGATATTCTGGTTTACCAGAAGTAGTATGAGTCAACAACCACATTAGATTTATTTATGTGCATGTGCGAATATTATTCTTTTGAGAATCGCGGCTCATATTATTGTGCTGGCGTTGTATGTACTTAGTAGCATTTTCCGTTCTCACGTCAGCGGTGAGACTGTCACCAACTTCTTTCTGGGTTTTGATGGCGAACATTGCGTCGTTTCTACAATGAGGTGACAAAAGTCATGAGATGACTCCTAACATCATGTCAGACCGCCTTTTGCCCGGCGCAGTGCAGCAAGTCGACATGGCATTGACTCAACAAGTCGCTGGAAGTTCTCTCCAGAAATGCTGAGCAATGCTGCCTCTATAACCCTCCATAACTGCGAAAGTGTTGGCAGTGCAGGATTTTGTGCACGGACTGAGCACTCCATTACGTCCCATAAATGTTCGATGGGATTCATATCAGGCGATCTGGATGGCCAAATCATTCTCTCGAATTGTCCGGAATGTTCTTCAAACCAATTATGAACAACTGTACCCTGGTGACATGTTTGGGAACATGAAGCCCATGAATGGCTGCAGATCGTTTCCAAATAGCAGAACACAACCATTTCCAGTCAATGATAGGTTCATTTGGACCAGAAGACCGTGTCCATTCTATGTAAACACAACCCATACATTCGTGGACCCACCATCAACTTGGACAGTGCCTTGTTGACAACCTGGGTCCATGGCTTCGTTGGGTCTGCGCCACACTCGAAACCTACCATCAACTCTTACCAACAGAAATCGGGAGTCATCTGATGAGGCCATCGTTTTCCAGTCGTCTATGATCCAACCGATACGGTCACGGGCGCAGGAGAGGCGCTGCAGTCGATGTTGTGCTGTTAGCAAAGGCACTCGCGTCGGTCGTCTGTTGCTGTAGCTCATTAACGCCAGAGTTCGCACTGCCCAAACGGATACCTTCGTCACACGTCCAACGTTTCGGCCGCGATTACAGTGGCCTTTTTCAGAGACTACTGGTATGTTTTAGCTGTACAAAGGCAATTATAATTTGCCATTACTGCTCGCTGAGCATAATGTTACATCACAATTTGTAAACATCGCCGCTGAGGCGAAATGACCGGGTACGATATTGTGGTAGGCTACTGCGGTGGAGGGAGTGGGGATCTGCTGTGACCTATTGCTTCTTGCATTGCATGCTATGATCGGTGGTCATGCTGGCTGAGTCCATCCTATCTATTCATGTTGTTAGGGTATTTTAATATTTCAATGGCTTCTCTGATCTTGCGTTTTATCAAAACTGCCTGCTTGGCAAGTAAGCTGGTTTCGTCAAATTTTATTTCCTTGCCGCATTCTTGCTGTTGGTCGGCCGCTGAGGATCTGCTGAGTTCCCCTAGACGAATGTAACGCTAGTGTTTCCGCATGCGTTAAGTTTACAACATAATTAGAGTAAAAGAGAAGTTTGATACCCCAAATCTTTCTGCTACTGCTGTCTCAGAAGCAGCAAGGCGTAACTGTAAGTCAACACACACGACACCAAATACGACTAAGGCCTGTAGACAAGCGCTGTGAACGACAACGAAGCCCGAAAAGCTCTACGATCGCTTGGCTCACTACCGGAAGTGTGTAGGAAAATGACCACAAGTGTACCTAAGAAGAAGAAAATTCTGATCCGTCGTCATGCTGTCTGGAGGCAGCAAGATATTGTTGAACCCGGCAGCGAGGTCCATAAGGTGCGGGACATACAAAAAAACTAGATAAATCACGAGGGAGAGGGAGAGATTGAGATGCAATGCTGTTCGAGTTTATGGGGAACGACACGTGGACTGAGTTGTGATTGAGAGTTTGGGCTGAGGAGGGAGGTGTGTTAGGGTAGTCCGAGCAGTTGAGCAAAGCCACTGTGCCAGCTGGCGTGGTGGGTAGCTCATCTGCCTAGTGTGCAGGGGAGTTTAGTTAGAATCCCGGCATTTAATTCATCGCCTGTCTGCATATATACGTTAAGAAAAATTAGTGTGTTGGACACCGCGAACTTAGTTCAATAGAAAAAAAGAAAAAGAAATGATTACCATAAAGATTCAGATAAATGTAATTTTATATGCAACATCCCATTGTTGTCATCAAGAAAGTTGACTAGAATAAATAAATTTTAACCTCAACAAAATGACTTCTCTTCTTACGCAAAGTCGTATCAACTACGTGGACTGAAGCGTTGCCAATACTTTTTATGCGAAGAGGACTGGAGTAGTCGCAAGAGGTATAGAATAATCCACGAGGCCAAAGCTGAGAAAGGTGTAAGGCAAGGTTGATCACTGTTACTACTGCTATTTAGGTTGTATACTGAAGAGGCAACGAGAATAGTAACAGACTATCTAGCAGAGGACGTTGCTCCTCTGGGACAAGAAGTCAGCATGTTACAGTTCGCTCACGACATAGCGATGGACTCATGAAGTGGAATGCGTGCTAGCTGATGGCTGTGATACGTACATGAAGAGAGAACTAAGGTAATAGTGACCGCACCTAGTAGACATGCTGAATGGCTAAATATTGAATTTCGACAACACACTATTTAAGCGGAGGACGAATAGATAAAGGAGGAGGAAGATGAAAGACACTGTATCAACAGCCGCACGCAATAATAAACTTTTTTTTTAAGAAAAAAGGAGGCAGCTACTAACATATAAAATTGTAAATCTTGAGACCAGAAATACATTCACGCTGTTTGGGGAGACACGTGTGTACAAGTGAATGTAAGTACGACCAAGCACTCATGTCTTACAATTAGTCGCCGCAATGTACGCTTCAGCGCCTGCAATGTGTCAGTCATAAATAAAGGTAACGTAGAGTGGATTAGCGAGAGCGTGATGCCGCCGCTCATGTTATCGACAAAGATGAGCAACGCGTCATAGCGAATGAGCAACTACTCACTTTGTTCGATGAACAAGCTGTTGACTGCGAGTAAATATCTTCGTCAAATACCAAAAAGGAAACTCAGAACGACTTGCATGAAACTTCCACTTAAAACTAAATAAGTGTAGGGCAATGCGCGTGAACTGGAAAAAAAAGGAGAAATATTGTGCCATCGATCCCATAGTTGACAAAGGTAGTACTCAAGAACTGGCTGAGCGATCATTTTGCATTTCCAAGAAGAGTCTATCCGCAAACAAAATTTCAGAAAGACTTCCTAAAACTTTCATTTATGTCAGATGCAAATAAATTTATCTTTTCCAGAAAAGCTTTCCTTGCTAATGCCAATCTGCATTTTGTATAGTCTTTAATTCTAATTGCGTGCTTTCCGCTGTTCATCCGAGTATGAATTCAGTTTTTCTGCACGGTCTTTCCGACTAGAAGCGAGTAGACGTAACAGCACAGACTGCACCCCCCCCCCCCCCCCAGAAAACTGCTGAGTTGGTCGAAGAAATGTCAAAAATTGGACTGAACACCCGAAAGCACGCAGAGAAAGCCTGAGACCTGTCTTTATTTCTGCCTTTGTCAGATATTTTGCTGTCCAAATAGTACACCCCATCTACTGCAACTCTAATATCCTTAATGTCACTTGATTTAATTCGTCTTCATTTCATTACTCGTGTTAATATTCATATTATAGCCTCCATATAAGCCAGCATCTATTCCGCTGAACTGACCTACATCTACATAATTGCTCCGGAAGCCACTGTACGATCTATGGTGCACCGTAGCTTGTACTAATGCCAGTCATTCCCTTTCCTGTTCCAATCGGCAAACGGGACAAGAGAAAAACAACCGTCTATATGCTTCCGAACGTACCCTGAATTCTCTCATCTTGTCGTCACGTTCCTTACGCGATATGTAGGGGGATTAGAATCTTCCTAACTTCTGTGCAGTCACTTGCTGAATTACAAGGTCATCGGCAAACCTCACAGTTATTATTTCTCCTCCCTGAACTTCAATTCCTTTCCCAAATGCCTCTTTTGTTTCCTCTACTGCTAGCTAAATGTATATATCAAATAATATGAGAAATGGGTTACAGCCTGCATCACTCCCTTCTCGTCTACTGCCTCTTTCATGTTGTCCTATTCGGTTTCCATACAGCTGTTACGCTCACTTTCTGAATTTTATCCCTGATAACTTCAAAATCCTAAAGTGTCATTCTAGTTGACAGTCAAGCGATTTTTTGCGTTCTGTACCTCCGTCGGTAAAAACGGAACCATTATAGGATCACATTGTTTACGTCCTTTTTTTCTTTTTGTCTGTCCAACTGCTAAAAACACGTTCTCTCAGGAACGAGTGTACGTACCAAGTTGAAATTTTATGTCACATACTAAGGTCTATGGTCTCTTGGCGGTGTTAAAAATTGAAGCCTCTAAGTAAGTGCAATCAAAAGATTTATGTCACATATTTTGGACTCACAAACACAGAAAAGGAAGCAAGGTTACGCAGTAAAAGAGTAAAAAAAACTTAGAAAACTGCTAATTTGTAATTATATCACACGCAAAAATATTTCGTTCGTCATTTGTTATCTGACAACAAATTTGAAATTAAAACATTCTCGAAAGCCTTGTACTCCCCGCGACCGATATCTTACCAGTGCCAATTTCAATAACAGGCAAAAATCGTCGAAATTCTCGATTTACGGAATGGATGAACTGTCTATATACATAATTTAATGTGCACGGAAACTCAGCGCGAGATTTCTACTCGCAGCTGGCAAATTTTTCTAAATCTACAACTGCTATAAACGTAGGTATATTTCATAGTGCAAAAAAAATTACAAACGTCGATAATGAAGCCCCTAGGTGCATTTCCAAAGCTCGCTTTGCCTATCCAATGTAGTCTCATACCTTAACCGATTCCTTTATATTTCCGGAACGGCGAGAGCGTCGTAAGAGTGGCAATACCGGAAGAAATGCATAGGACGAAAGTAAATTACAAAAAAACGTGTGTTACATATATGGGAGCATCGATATATCTTGCTTTCTTCTCGGCGTACGCGTGTTATTCCAGTCCAGACGTCAGACAATGACCAAAATGCCGCATCGGCGTTAGCGCTCTTATCGGCCAGTCACTGGAGCGCGCCAAGCATTGAAGTTCAGTAGGATCATAAAAAACTCTGCTATCTCGGGAGTTTAACTGACGTCGCCACGAGCAGCACAGTCCAAAGACGGAATACTGCACTCGTAAAAGGTCGACTCAGTTAATGTGCAGGAGTGGGATATACCAGGGGAACCATCCACTAATGACGCTTTTACCGAAATGAAAAGCAAGGTTTTGTCCCTCGTTAACATTAGCACAGAAATCAAAACCGTACGGTTGGACTCGAAGTGGAGCGTGGGCGGTCGACAAACCAGAAAATATTTTGCCAATATTACACTGATAAGCCACAACATTATGGCACTGCCCACCGCGAAATTTAACGCCACCTGGTGGCGTTGCTGGCACGTTATGCCTCAGGAAAGTACAAAGTGCGCCCACATGAAAAGGAGATTACAGAGATATGCAAAGAACTTTTAACAACAACAATATTATAATTACAAATATACTTAATTGCCATTGGCGCTGATACACCGATCCACGTGGGTAGGAAGGGAGTAGATAGCTTCAGTACAGAAACTCATGGGTTGCAGTCTGATCAAGTTTTCCCCGGTGTGGTGCACCTCCTAGTCACAGGTGAAGCTATGACCTTCCAGAGATTGTTTAAAGGAGGGTGAAGATATGCGAAGCACATGGAGAAATATCGAAGCAATGGGGAGGATCTTTCACGACACCCCATCGAAACTTTTGAACGAGTTCTATAGTCATCTTGGCCACATGTGGCCTAGCGTTTTCCCAGATAAGCACTATCCCATTCGAGAGCATGCCCCTAACGCTTGTTCTTGATGGCCTTTTTGAGCCTCAGCAACGTGTTGCAATATTTGTGAGCATTAAAAGCTGCACTCTGTTACCCAGCCGATGTGTAGGGTTCCATCTTCGCCGAAAAAAGAAACTGAACACCAATTCTCTGGCCTTCGGGAAAGAGTTTTTACTTATTTTTTAGATTAGGGGGCCGCGATGCTACCACTCCATGCCTCATTTGGAGGCAGGGTCGAAGTGATGACACTACGTTTCATCGCGTACAACAATCTGAGCGGTGACGTCCATTCCTTATTCAGTGTATCCCAACAGATGGGTACGGCAAACACTTTCTCGCCATCTGATTATCTGGAGGATGCTTAGAAGCACACTGTTCACAAACTATGTTTGTTTATCGACAGTTGAACAGCAATGTCACGTATGGTGATCCGATAATTCGTCCGTATGAGCTCCTCTGTAGACGAAATCGTGGCCAGCCTCATATCGCTGAAACAAATGGAATATTGTTCACTGTGCGAGACACTGCTCTCGGTACACCTGTTTCATCCCGCGATAATTTTATGAAGCATGCTCACCTTCTGCAGGAAGAAACTGGATAACTGCTCTTCGTGCTGATCGAGACGAATACATCATCCAACGAACTGCGGAAACAACTATCGAGATATGAAGAAACTACTGAGAAATCAATTCCGGTTGTGTAACTGGGAATACCACCACGCCATACAATGCGACTGCTGGGAAGGTCTCCTTTTCAGTTGGGCATACCTTATATCCAAGCGGAGCAGAGAAGAATGGGGAACATTCTAGCGACGATACGGGATGTATGATGAAATCCACAGACACATAAGCGATTGTGATAGAGGTATTGTTATCGCCTGGGAACAAGCGCCTCGAAAACGGCAAACCTGGTTGGTCGTTGGTGTGCTAATGTCGTGATCATCTGTGAAAACTGGTTGAAGGACGGTGAAACAACAAGTAGGCGAGAAGGTGTTGGACGTCGACGCCTCAGCACAGAATGTGCAGGTCGCAGGCTTGCCCAGTCAGCAAAGCAGGATAGGCGGCGATTTGTGGAACACAGAGTACAATGCTGTTGCAGTCACAAGCATTTTGGAACACACCGATCAGCGCACATCGTTGAACACGACGCTCCGCAACAGCAGCCTGTACGTGTTACCATGTTGACTCAGTGGCGGCGTCAATTACGACTGCAGTGGGCAGCATGGGATCATCGAGATTGGCCCTTAGATCAGTGGAACGTGCCGCCTTGTCGGAGGAATCACTTTTCTTGTTACGCCTTGGCGATGTTTGTTCCCAGATCATCATCCAGGCGAACGGTTGCTATAAAAAAGCACCGCGCGACGGACGCAGGCTGGTGGAGGCAGTTTTAGGCTTTGTGTGACATTCAACTGGGCTTTCACGGAACTTGAGGTAGTAATGGAAGGCACCGTGACAGCTGTGGACTATGTGCAGATTATTACGGACCACCTGCGCATGCCTTCATGCTTGATGTCTTCCCCAACGACCACGGCGTCTTCCCGCACAGTAAATGTCCGCGTCACAAGGCCAGTATCAGTGAATTCATGTTGAAATTTTGGATACTGAATTCCCTGATCTGAAACCGATGGAACATACCCGGGATGCTATCGGACACTCGATGCGCTCCTACAAAACACCGGCCCGCAATTTCATGTAATTGTGTTACCTGTGAGTACACATCCTATACCATATACCTCCGGAAACTTACCAAGGGCTGGTCGAATCCACTGCAGGCAGAATCGCTTCTGTATTGCGCAATTAAGCAGGTGGTCATAATGCCATACGACCTTCAGTGTATGTTGTAGCCGGCCGCTGTGGCCGAGCGGTTCTAGGCGCTTCAGTCCGGAACCGCGCTGCTGCTACGGTCGCAGGTTCGATTCAAATGGTTCAAATAGCTCAGAGCACTATGGGACTTAACATCTGTGGTCATCAGTCCCCTAGAACTTAGAACTACTTAAACCTAACTAACCTAAGGACATCGCACACATCCATGGCCGAGGCAGGATTCGAACCTGCGATCGTAGCGGTGACGCGGTTCCAGACTGAAGCGCCTAGAACCGCACGGCCACACCGGCCGCCTCGCAGGTTCGAATCCTGCCTCGGGCATGGATGTGTGTGATGTCCTTAGGTTAGTTCGGTTTAAGCAGTTCTAAGTCTAGGGGACTGATGACCTCAGATGTTAAGTCCCATAGCGCTTAGAGCCAATTTTTTTGTATGTTGTAATTTTCGTAGGTGTATGGTAAAATAGGAATATGTCAAACTGCTACCAGCCACAATGTAATTTCAGTAATTATGGCACATAAGCTTACGACCGCCAAAATGAGGATGGAAGACCGCAGATGAACGTCCCATCGACGAAGGAAAATTTCAATTTAACATCTCGACGAAAATGGAGTCATTTGAGAATAAGCACAGCACGCATTCAGGAAGGATGAAGAAAAAATAATCGAGAGTACCTTTTTAAAGAAGCCATACTGGCATTTAAGCGATTTAGGGGAATCACGGACTACTGCACGATCTCGATACGTCCCGCAACTCTTTCAGTGGGAGGACGTGGTGCAATTTGGATGGCTTATCTTCGTACGGCTACAGCACATTTCCGAACAAGTGATAATATAAAGATTGTTACTTTTTAATGCAATGGTGCAACTAAAATCGTCCCATTCTGGTGCTATATTTATGCTCGATCGCTAAGTAGGAACTGTCGGCCTACACATACAAAGTATCAGGTTTCGACCACCGGTCCGTCCTAGATTATTCGTGTTACTTGTAGCTTATTTGACATCTGGGAATGACCTACATATGTGAAAGAAGGCAAGCTAACCGTTGACTAAAACCCATGTTAAGCAGTAGGTCCTCTTATAAATGGATAAGGAAGACGGAAGGCAAAGACACACCGTCTCCCATAGTACCATGCTTAGTAAAGCACTGTGGTGTTGCAAATCAACCTTCCGGCTGATGATATCTTTACTAATCTAAAGACAAAACAGTACTGCAGGAAAATGTGAACGAATCTTTGGTACATTTCACTACCAACACGATTCTCTGGACAAAAATTGTAAGTAGTACCACACACCAATAAGAAACCAAGACCTTTCACTATTCAAAACGTGATGTTATATGGCTCTGAGCACTATGCGACTTAACTTCTGAGGTCATCAGTCGCCTAGAACTAATTAAACCTAACTAACCTAAGGACATCATACACATCCATGCCCAGGCAGGATTCGAACCTGCGACCGTAGCGGTCGCTCGGCTCCAGACTGTGGCGCCTAGAACCGCACGGCCACTTCGGCCGGCGTGATGTTATAAGTTTATAATAAAAATATACACAGAGGTGACAAAAGACATAGGATACCTCCGAATATCGTGTCGGACCTCCTTTCGACCAGTGTAGTGCAGCAACTAGACGTGGCATGGACTCAACAGGTCATTGGAATTTCCCTGAAGAAATATTGAGCCATGCTGCCTCTATACCCGTTCATATTGGGTGCGGTGCATGACGTTGTACGCCAACTGAGCTCTCGATTATGTCCCATAAATGTTCGATGGGATTTATGTCGGGAGATCTGGATGGCCAAATCCTTCGCTCAAATTGTCCGGAATGTTTCTCAAATCAATCGCGAACAATTGTGCTCCAGTGACATGACATCGTTTGTTTGAGAACATGAAGTCCATGAATGGATTCAGATAGTCTCAGAATAGCACAATGGAACCATTTCCAGTCAATGATAGGTTCATTTGAACCAGAAAACCGAGCCCATTCCATCTAAACACAGCCGGCACCATTGTGGAGCCACCACCAGCTGGCACAATGCCTCGTTGACAACTTGGCTTCGTTGGGTCTGCGCCAAACTCGAATCCTACCATTAGCTCTTATTGGGACTCATGTGACGAGGCCACGTTTCTCCAGTCGTCTATGGTCCAACCGATATGGTCACGAGCGCAAGAGATGTGCCGCAGATGCTGACGTGCTGTTGGCAAAGGCACTCGCGTCGGTCGTTTGTTACTACAGCCCATTAACGCCACATTTCGCCGTGCTCTCCTAACGGATACGTTCGTTCTACGTCCCACATTTTGCTGTAGCTCACCGGCACGCGAGAAAGCTTCTATAGAACATGCGACTGAGATTTCTGTGTCAATGCAATTAAAGAATCATCAAATAACACATGTATTACAATCTGAAGTTGAAGCAGTCATCTGGAAATCAGTAACATGTTTATTTCAAATGATTAGGACAACTATGGGGCATACATCTAACATGTCTGGTGTCTGTTCTTTCGGACATGTCCTTTCATGATTCTGCAGTCGAGGTCTCAAAGAACAGACACCACACATGTAAATATATGAACGTAGAGGGCAATTAATGATCATTCGGTGCAGAAGCACTCTTCGTATTAACTATTGCGGTAATTAGCGTGAGGCTGCGAGCTATGAAGACAATAGACAGGAGACGCTACATCTATAGTATGCGAAGTTGGGAATTTGGATTGGACGGGAAGCGTACTCTGATAGCCGAAGCAGTTAAGGCGACGGCTCGCGTGAAGCGGGAAATCCAGGTTCGAGTCCCGCTCCGGCATAAATTTTCATTTGTCGCAACTGCATTTATTTCAATGACCGATTGCGACTAAAATCGGAATTTCAATTTAATCACTCTCAAGAGTACTTCAAACCCACGCTGGACTGAATAACGTTCCAAGCTCTCGCTTAAAGTCCCGCAGAACTGCGTGGGATGAAGGTGTCCTGTTGCAGGGTCAACCTTTCCTCCAGGAGGAAGCACGAAAAGAAAAAGAGAGAAAGGAAGAATGAGAATGAGAAAGAGAAAGAGAGAGAGAGAGAGAGAGAGAGAGAGAGAGAGAGAGAGAGAGAAGTCTACTGAAGGTTTCCATCGCGACAGCTACAAAGACCCTATTCATCTAACATGAGTGTCCGAACTGCCGAGGAAGATACGGTGCCGCTCGAACAGGCCACGACAGAATTTGCGCTACGCTACACAAACGGGGTATCGTCTATTGCCCTGAATGTGACTGCGGAGCTGCAGAGTAGACGGCGAAGGACTTGATAAAACAATGCTCCAAGGGACGTTACTGAGGGAGGGAGGGAGATTGGATTTAACATCCCGTCGACATCGAGATCTTTAGAGACGAATTACAAGCTCAGATTGTGTGGATGGGGAAGGAAATTGGCCGTGCTCTTTCAAAGGAACCATCCTGGCATTTTCCTGAAAGTGATTTAGGGAAATCACGGAAAATCTAAATCTGGATGGCCGGACGCCGGTTTGAAGCGTCGTCCTCCAGAATGCGAGTTCAGAGTGCTAACCACTGCGCCATCTCGCTCGGTGAAAGGTACTCCGTGCAATCGAGTCATGTCCTGGAAGCTTCAGCTGAAGATGTTAACTGGATATGGAATACTGATATACATCTGTGAATTTAGAATGCTGTGACCGTTTCTTCGTAGAATTTACGATATTCATTATTTCTTTCGTTGAATTTGTAATTTGTTTCTGTTCGTAAAAAGAAATGGTCAACACAGGGTTGTGAGTGTTCAATGGTGCCGAGCAGAGCTTTAAACCTTTAACGTGGAGCTATCAGGGCAGTAAACATACATGAAAATGCTAGCGTGTGACGAGTGAAATTAGAAATAGAGGGGTTGGACAAAAATATGCAAAAACTGCGAGAAATGCACGCTTGAACATAAATGCAGATTTTAGCCAAGCCCACAGGGGGTGCTGTTGTATTTGGCCATGAACGGCACCTCTGCGATGTCCGCAATACTTTCTTGAACACAGACGCAGATATTAGCCAAGCCCGCAGGTGGTGCTGTTGTATTTTGCTATGAACGGAACCTGTGCGATGTCCGCAATACATTGCAAGTGTCAGTCGTGGTCAGAATAGTGTTTTGTTTAGTTCTGAGTACATTACGTCGGAAATCAGTGAATTCGAAGGTGGGCGAACTGTTGGCTCTCTTATGGTGTGGGTACTTCTGTAACAAAGTTAGTCTAAGTGTTTCAAGGGACAACGTATCGAAGATTTGTACCGCCTACAAGGAAAGAGGAAAAGCACCATCCGTTAAGTCACGACGTGGACGAAAGTGTATGTCGAGTAATCGTGACAGAGGGTCACGAGGAGGAACGTGGCGAAAAATAAAACGACGACAGCTGCTAAAGTGACTGCAGGACTGAATGAAGATCTCGCGAACCCATTCTGTGCCAAAACACGAAGGGAGTTCCACAAGCAGGGAACTTCAGGGCGAGCTGGAATTTCAAAAAGACATATCACTGTTGCCATAAAAGCTGGTCTATGCAGCAACGGTAGGCCATTTGGTGGGATTAGTCTTGTTTCCAACTTCTGGCCGAGTTTACGTCCCAAGAGTGAAATATGGCAGGGGTTCGGTGATGATTTGGGAAGTGATATCGTAGTGTCCCATGGGTCCCGAGGTTAATCTGCAAGGCTGCATTACTGCCAAGGATTATGAGATCATTCTGGCTGATCAGTACATCCCGTGGTGCAATATTTGTTCTCCATTCTCCAACGCTGATGCTGTGCTACAAGATTACAGGGCTCCTAATGACAAAGCTCGCATCGTCCAGGACGGTTGTGTGAGCACGAGGCTGAGTTGGTCGCATCTCCCCTGGCCACAACAGTCACCAGATCTCAGTATTATTGAACCTCTGTATTCCACTAGGGAGAGAAAGGTGCGTGATCGCTATCCACTTCCATCGTCGTTACCTGAAGATTATTTTGCAAGAAGAATTTATAGGATTCCCACGAAAACCAATAGAGCCTGAATTTATCCATTACGAAATGACTGGAAGCAGTTTCCAAGGCCCAGTTCCTACACCGTATTAGGCATGGTAATGTGTTTTTGGAGTTTTCATATTTTTGTCTATCCCCTTACATCAAATACACTACTGGCCATTAAAATTGCTACACCACGGAGATGACGTGCTACAGACGCGAAATTTAACCGACAGAAAGAAGATGCTGTGATATGCAAATGATTAGCTTTTCAGAGCATTCACACAAGGTTGGCGCCGGTGGTGACACCTACAACGTGCTGACATGAGGAAAGTTTCCAACCGATTTCTCATACACAAACAGCAGTTGACCGGCGTTGCCTGGTGAAACGTCGTTGTGTTGCACCGTGTAAGGAGGAGAAATGCGTACCATCACGTTTCCGACTTTGATAAAGGTCGGATTGTAGCCTATCGCGATCACGGTTTATCGTATCGCGACATTGCTGCTCGCGTCGGTCGAGATCCAATGACTGTTAGAAGAATATGGAATCGATGGGTTCAGGAGGGTAATACGGAACGTCGTGCTGGATCCCAACGGCCTCCCATCACTAGCAGTCGAGATGACAGGCATCTTATCCGCATGGCTGTAACGGATCCTGCAGCCACGTCTCGATCCCTGAGTCAACAGATGGGGACGTTTGCAAGACGACAACCATCTGCACCAACAGTTCGACGACGTTTGCAGCAGCATGGACTATCAGATATGAGACCGTGGCTGCGGTTACCCTTGATGCTGCAGCACAGACAGGAGCGCCTACGATGGTGTACCCAACGACGAACCTGGGTGCACGAATGGCAAATCATTATTTTTTCGGATGAATCCAGGTTCTGTTTACAGCATCATGACGGTCGCATCCGTGTTTGGCGACATCGCGGTGAACGCACATTGGAAGCGTGTATTCGTCATCGCCATACTGGCGTATCACCCGGCGTGATGGTATGGGGTGCCATTGGTTACGCGTCTCGGTTCGCACTGACGCCACTTTGAACAGTGGACGTTACATTTCAGATGTGTTACGACTGGTGGCTCTACCATTCATTCGATCCCTGCGAAACCCTACATTTCAGCAGGATAATGCACGACCGCATGTTCCAGGTCCTGTACGGGCCTTTCTGGATACAGAAAATGCTCCACTGCTGCCCTGGCCAGCACATTCTCCAGATCTATCAACAATTGAAAACGTCTGCTCAATGGTGGCCGAGCAACTGTCTCGTCACAATATGCGTCACTACTCTTGATGAACTGTGGTATCGTGTTGAAGCTGCATGGGCAGCTGTACCTGTACACGCCGTCCAAGCTCTGTTTGACTCAATGCCCAGGCGTATCAAGGCCGTTATTACGGCCAGAGGTGGTTGTTCTGGGTACTGATTTCTCAGGATCTATGCACCCCAATTGCGTGAAAGTGTTATCACATATTAGTTCTAGTATAATATATTTGTCCAATGAATACCCGTTTATCATCTGCATTTCTTCTTGGTGTAGCAATTTTAATGGCCAGTAGTGTAACAACGCCACCTATGGCGGTCTCACCTGTTCACTAATTTTTATTTTCAGTACGAAATAGGATCTCAAGTCACTTGTTGACAAGATAGCACACCTACTTCTATTCTTCACCGTTTATTTCGTCATTTCTCCCTTTTTATCTCAGCTGCTGCGCCTATGACTTGGTTTCGCGGTGCCAGTTTGTAGGCGAGGCAGTGCGTAGTACGTCAGCGGCTTGTGACCACCGCCCTTGCGCCGGAGTGTGGAAACCGGTTACAGTAGGCAGCAGGTTACCAGAGCGGAGCGTGAAGTGGCCGACGTGCCAGTCTGGGCCGCTTCCAGATGCCTCTGCGGATCGCATGAATGGCTGCTTGTAAACTGAGCGTGGGCGCACTAACTGCACGTGAGGGGCAGTGCTATTTCACAACGAGTTGGGGAAACCCAATTACCCGCGTCCTCCATCAAGCTCACTGCCAACCACATCTTGTTGTTTTCACCTAAGCATAACTTGGATGCAATTTTCGCGGCCCTCGGGCACACAAGTTGACTTACTTCTGAGAGAAACCTTCGGGGCTAGTAGTATACCAGTGAACAGCCCCCTCCCACGATTCTTTGAACAATGAAATCCTATCAGTAAAGTTTGTTGGAAGTGACCAAGCGCTCTCATTCTAAAGTACTGGATGCATATAGGCTGGGTAATTCGCGTGCAAAGAGCACTTACGAGGTGTGTGAGAAAAGTAATGAGACTGATTTTATACATGACAAGGTTTTTTTCGGACAACAATATTGTCCCCTTCAAAGTAGTTCCCTTTGGCAACTATACACTAGCGGAATCGTCATTCCCAGTCTTGGTAGCAGCACTGAATAGCATCAACTGGTAGGGCCGGTAACATGACAGCTACATTCTTCTAAATTTCTCCAGATACCCAAAATGACGTTCGTTTAAGACATTTTTCAACTTCGGGAAAAGAAAAAATTCAGAGACTCTGATAAGGTGAACAGGAGTGCTATGGGACAACAGAAATGCCTTTTGAGTTCAAAAATTCCGCGATGAAAGTGGCCGTGTGGCATGGGGCGTTGTCATGATGCAGCACCTACTTGTCTGAAACGTCCGGTCTCAATCGATTCGCCCTTTTCCTGAGCCTTTCAAGGATGTCTTAGTTGGTTAACAGTTTGTCCTGGAGGAACAAATTCTTTATGCACGATACCCCTACTGTCAAAAAGGCAAATCAGCATTGTTTCGATTTTTGATTTTGATTTGATCATTCGAGCTTTTTTCGATCGAGGAGATGTCTGAGAGTGCCATTCCTCATTTTGCCGCTTTGTCTCAGGACCGTACTCAAAAATCACCTGTGATCACATGATTGAACCATTTGTGGTCATTGGCAATCTACTCAAGAATTGGCAATCTACTCAAGAAGATCAACACACACATTTATTCGATTGCCCTGCGCAGTCTCGGCTCTTTGGCACCACTTCGGCACAAACTTTGCTCATTTGCAAAACTACGGTCAAAATCTGATGTAAGGGTAAGCTTTTAATTTTAACATGTCACTCATCATCTGTTAAACGACGGTCTGATCTGCATACTTTCGATGTTCTCCTTAGTTTTTGAAGCTAAAGGTCTCCCTGAGCGAGGTTCTTCTTCAACGTCTTCTCGGCCCTCCAAAAATGGTTTGTATCGGCGAAAAACTTGTGCTCTCAATAAGGAATGTTCCCCACAGGCCTGTTTCAACTTTTGAGATGTCACAATCACAGCTTCCCCATGTTTAACACAAAACTTTATGGCATAACATTGCTCTAAATTCCGCTGTTCCATTTCCGTAACATACAACAAAAACAACTTCATTGACGGCACTATCACAAGACATTTTATGGCTGTTCGAAACTGAAATTCAGACTGAGCATTTGGAAGGGATGAGCACACCGGCCTACACATGCAGAACAACACAGCGTCGCTCACAGCGCTGTCAGTATCATTAGTTTCCTCACACACCTCGTACATGCACTTTCTAAGTTTGATACGTGATCTATTGCGTTAAATCTATAATGTACGATTATACCGCATAATAATTAGATTATAGCAGCATTTTAAATTTTTAAACTCTGTCAGTAATTAGATGATATATTAAAAATAACATTCTTGTTGCACCTGGAAGCCTTACAGACGCAAACTTGAAATTGGGATCGGGTGAGAGTTTTAGTCGTTCAGTAATATACTGTGCAATTTGACTAGCTCGCAGAGCTTTAAATTTGAACGAGACTGAAAACCTTTGGCAGCGCCTGGAGCAACCGAACAATTCAGGAACGGCATCTACGCTATTTTATCGAGCGTCATTAGCTATTGCAGAACGGTTCAATCCACGAGTATATTACTCGTAAAGTAGACATAAACCCAGAGGCTTCATTATGCAAGACCCTGGCGGAAATTGTGCCCCGTTACCTTCCTTCAACCTGAGACCGAGATCTCACAGCCGACGTGCTAACATTGTATTTTCCACAATGAAGGAAAATTACGATGTCACGTTCCGTCTACAATTAGATAATTGGAGTAACAAGGATGGAAGTCAGCCATGTCCTTTACAAAGGAAACAGCCCGATTTTTTCGTTCGCAGATGATTGGGGGAAACCATCAAAACTCAAGTGTCTTTGAGGACAGATATGGATTTAGATGTAGATACAGATTCTCAATAAACAAAGTTCAGTTTGTTTCCCAGTAATGGCTAATTGATCTTTCGGTTTTCTTACCCGGTTATTAGTAAAACATAAAAGCACCTGTTATAACCGAAACCAAACAAATACCGAAAAATACCGATTATTCAGAACTAAAATAGTGGTATTGGTTTTAACCGTCCCACATCTGCTCCACGTGCAACTATTCGAAACAAACAATCTGCGCTGTTTGCTTTTCTGACGCAATAATGTGTTATGGAAGCAGCTCTCCTTACCTCATCCTAATTAATTAATTAGTTAGTTAGAAATGGGTTAGAAGTGGAAATTCTTCGCGAACTCAAATGGAAGTCCCTGGAGAAAAGAAGACATTCTTCTCGCGAAAACTGTGAAGAAAGTTTAGAAAACCGGCGTTTGCGATGGACTGTGCAAGGATTTCACTGTCACCATTATGCACCTTGCTTAGGACCCGCGGAGACAAGAAGTGTGGGCTTTTACAGAACTATATAGGTAGTTGCTTTTCCCTCGCTCCATTTGCAAGTGAAACAGAAAAGGGAATGGCTAGTAGTATGAATAGAAGAACAAAGTACCCTCCGGCATGCACGTATATATACACTGAAGCGCCAAAGAAACTGGTATAAGCATGCGTATTCAAACAGAGAGATATGTAAACAGGCACTATAGGGCGCTGCCGTCGGCAACGCCTATATAAGAAAAGTGTCTGGCGCATATGTTAGATCGGTTACTGATGCTACAATGGCAGCTTATAAAGAGTTACGTAAGTTTGAATGTGGTGTTATAGCCGGCGTACGAGCGATAGGACACAGAATCTCCAAGGTAACGATGAAGTGGGGATTTTCCCGTACATCCATTTCAAGAGTGCACAGTGAATATCAGGAATCCCGTAATACATCAAATCTCCGACATCGCTGCGGCCGGAAAAAGATACTGCAAGAACGGGACCAACGACGACTGAAGAGAATCGTTCAACATGACAGACGTGCAACCCTTCCGCGAACGACTGCAGATTTAAATGCCGGGCCATCAACAAGTGTCAGCGTGCGAACCGTTCAACGAAACGTCATCGATGTGGGCTTTCGGAGCCGACGGCCCACTCGTGTACCCTCGGTGACTGCACGACACAAAGCTTTACGCCTCGCCTGGGCCCGATAACACCAACAATGGACCGTTGATGACTGGAAACATGTTACCTGGTCGGACGAGTCTCGTTTCAAATTGTATCGAGCCGATGACGTGTACGGGTATGGAGAAAACCTCATGAATCCATTGACCTGCACGTCAGCACGGGATTCTTCAAGCAGGTGGAGGCTCTGTAATGGTCTGAGGCGTGTGCAGCTGGAGTGATATGGACCCCCTGATACGTCTAGATGCTATTCTGACAGATGACACGTACGTAAGCATCCTGTCTGATCACCTGCATCCATTCATGTCCATTGTGCATTCCGACAGACTTGGACAATTCGAGCAGGGCCATGTGGCACCCCACACATCCAGAATTGTTACAAAGCGGCTCCAGGAACACTCTGTGTTTAAACACTTCCGCCGCCCACCACACACTCCAGACATGAACATTATTGGGCATGTCTGGGAAGCCTTGCCACATGCTGTACAGAAGGTATCTCCACTACCTCGTACTCTCACTGATTTATTGATAGCCCTGCAGGATTCGTGAAATCCATTCCCTCCAGCTCTACTTCAGACACTAGTCGAGTCCATGCCACGTCGTGTTGCGGCAGGGGGGTCCCTATACAGGGTGTTACAAAAAGGTACGGCCAAACTTTCAGGAAACTTTCCTCACACACAAAGAAAGAAAATATGTTATGTGGACATGTGTCCGGAAACGCTTACTTTCCATGTTAGAGCTCATTTTATTACTTCTCTTCAAATCACGTTAATCATGGAATGGAAACACACAGCAGCAGAACGTACCAGCGTGACTTCAAACACTTTGTTACAGGAAATGTTCAAAATGTCCTCCGTTAGCGAGGATACATGCATCCACCCTCCGTCGCATGGAATCCCTGATGCGCTGATGCAGCCCTGGAGAATGGCGTATTGTGTCACAGCCGTCCACAATACGAGCACAAAGAGTCTCTACATTTGGTACCGGGGTTGCGTAGACAAGAGCTTTCAAATGCCCCCATAAATGATAGTCAAGAGGGTTGAGGTCAGGAGAGCGTGGATGCCATGGAATTGGTCCGCCTCTACCAATCCATCGGTCATCGAATCTGTTGTTGAGAAGCGTACGAACACTTCGACTGAAATGTGCAGGAGCTCCATCGTGCATGAACCACATGTTGTGTCGTACTTGTAAAGGCACATGTTCTAGCAGCACAGGTAGAGTATCCCGTATGAAATCATGATAACGTGCGTAGGTGAGAGAACATGGGGCCCGATCAAGACAACACCAACAATGCCTGCCCAAACGTTCACAGAAAATCTGTGTTGATGACGTGATTGCACAATTGCGTGCAGATTCTCGTCAGCCCACACATGTTGATTGTGAAAATTTACAATTTGATCACGTTGGAATGAAGCCTCATCCGTAAAGAGAACATTTGCACTGAAATGAGGATTGACACATTGTTGGATGAACCATTCGCAGAAGTGTACCCGTGGAGGCCAATCAGCTGCTGATAGTGCCTGCACACGCTGTACATGGTACGGAAACAACTGGTTCTCCCGTAGCACTCTCCATACAGTGACGTGGTCAACGTTACCTTGTACAGCAGCAACTTCTCTGACGCTGACATTAGGGTTATCGTCAACTGCACGAAGAATTGCCTCGTCCATTGCAGGTGTCCTCGTCGTTCTAGGTCTTCCCCAGTCGCGAGTCATAGGCCGGAATGTTCCGTGCTCCCTAAGACGCCCATCAATTGCTTCGAACGTCTTCCTGTCGGGACACCTTCGTTCTGGAAATCTGTCTCGATACAAACGTACCGCGCCACGGCTATTGCCCCGTGCTAATCCATACATCAAATGGGCATCTGCCAACTCCGCATTTGTAAACATTGCACTGACTGCGAAACCACGTTCGTGATGAACACTAACCTGTGGATGCTACGTACTGATGTGCTTGATGCTAGTACTGTAGCGCAATGAGTCGCATGTCAACACGAGCACCGAAGTCAACATTACCTTCCTTCAATTGGGCCAACTGGCGGCGAATCGAATTACAGTACATACTGACGAAACTAAAATGAGCTCTAACATGGAAATTAAGCGTTTCCGGACACATGTCCACATAACATCTTTTCTTTATTTGTGTGTGAGGAATGTTTCCTGAAAGTTTGGCCGTACCTTTTTGTAACACCCTGTATTAGGTAGGTGTACCAGTTTCTTTGGCTCTTCAGTGTAAGTCACGAAGGAAATCAAAAAAATTATTTACTGCCTGCGCCGTTTAGGGTCGCAATAATCGGAGGAGTAGGAGCGAGTCGCTTCACGGGGAAACGCGCACGAGGTGTGAACGCAGGGAGACGGCGGACAGTGACGGATGAGCGCGCGGCGCCAGAAGCGGGCAGAGGGGAACGGCTGCAGCGCCTGACCACAGCGCAGCCAGAGGGGCTCGCCTCGGTGAGCGCGTCCATTAGACGAGCCGAACAGTGCGGGCGCGCACAATGGCCCGGAAAACCCAATAACGAGCCGCCCCCAAAGTGCGCGAAGCCGCGACGAACTCGCCGGAACACCGCGAGAGTGTTTGCTTCTGCAGCTACCGGCGTGTACGAGCCGGCAGGCGGCATTCTCTTCACGTTTTTGTTGACGTCTTTAGCCCGAAGACAACTAGCACTCCCCGTCAGTCTATTCCGTATATGGCTCTTCATTCTGTTAACTACTGTAACACACATCCGTGTGAACTGTTTACTTCAGAAGTCTCTTGGTCTCCATCTACAATTTTTGCACCATCACTTCCATTACCAAATTGACGATTCTTCGATGTCTCAGAATGTGTCTTACCACCAGATCCTCACCTTTAGGCACGTTGTGCCATAAATTTCTTCTTTCCTCAACTGTATTGCGTACATCCTCATTGGGTATACGACCTGTTCATCTAATTTTCACCATTCTTCCGTAGCGCCACTTTTCTAGGGGACTGATGACCTCAGAAGTTAAGTGCTCAGAGCCATTTGAACCTTTTATTCTCTTCTTGTCTGAACTGCCTATCGTTCATATTTCACATCCGTACCAGACTGCACTTCCCGCAAACACTTATCAGATGAGATTAGTTCTTATACAAATCTTACACGACGAGTGAACAGGAAACAAAAATGGTTCAAATGGCTCTAAGCACTATGGGACTTAAACATCTGAGGTCATCATTCCCCTAGACTTAGAACTACTTAAACCTAACTAACCTAAGGACATCACACACAGCCATGCCCGAGGCAGGATTCGAGCCTGCAACCGTAGCAGCAGCGCGGTTACCGACTGAAGCGCCAAGAACCACTCGGCCACAGCGGCCGGCGAAAGGAAACACTTGAGCCAATCGTGTCATATCTACAAACTTCGCCATCGTAACCACCCGAATGTGTTAAATTCAACTTCCCGAATTCGCTTTGCGCTGTGTTCGATGCCAATGCGGTCTTCATTCAGGAACGACACACTAGACTGCTTTCCATACATCCATAAAAATGTGTAAAAATACCGGCAATTTATAGAATCCTGTGTCGTTCGCGACGAAACGTAATCGTATGACAAGTCATAAATACCTCTCAGCAAAAATAGCATTCCTGTGTCGAAGACGTTCACCAAACACTGGATCCTGACATTAATTTCAATTATTTCTCATACCGCAACCGTTTACGCCTAGTATTTCGGCGTTGCAAGTATTTAAATGTGACGGCCTGGCTTATATGTTTATATACACTACTGGCCACTAAAATTGCTACACCACGAAATTTAACCGACAGGAAGAAGATGCTGTGATTTGCAAATGATTAGCTTTTCGGATCATTCACACAAGGCTGGCGCCGGTGGCGACGCCTACAACGTGCTGACATGAGGAAAGTTTCCAACCGATTTCTCATACACAAACAGCAGTTGACCGGCGTTGCCTGGTGAAACGTTGTTGTGATGCCTCGTGTAAGGAGGAAAAATGAGTACCATCACGTTTCCGACTTTGATAAAGGTCGGATTGAAGCGTATTACCGCTGCAGCAGCGGCCGTAGCGAGCGTCCGTTCCCTTGGACACCCGTTCTACACACGTTTGTGTCAATATGTGCATTGTCTATGCCATCATCTTTGGCAAGATAAGCATGATTAAATAGTTTTAGCTGTTGCGAATAGAGGATAGTTCTTTGTATTTTAGCCTCCACGAATCTGCTCCTCTAGTACTTAATATTTTTTCAATTATGTCAAACATGTTTAAAACGTTTTTATCTTTTGTAACTAACGGTATAAACTTACTCATCTAGTACTCAAATCAGTATAATTATACACACACTATTTTGTATGTATCAATGTTTTTGGATGTTTAACGTATCATGTGCCGATCGAAGGGGGAAGCTTTCTCTCTACAACCAATTGTCACCCCTAGGCTATCCAGCAGTTACATGTGCCTCTTGCACTTTCAACAGTTCTGCGCATCGACTCCATGCGTCACCAATGGGTATATACACGACGTATGTTATTTAATATGCAACTATGTTGCTTACCCATGTTATTTAAGGTAAACAGCTGTGTTATTTCTGACCTACTCTACTAATTTCCGAGACGTTACTGATATGAAGATTGTCTACGTACGACTGAAACTGGTTACCATACTACGAGGTTTGTCCGGAAAATACGTATAAAAGTTGAATAATAACTTTATTTTAAAATTATTCAGGTATTACAATATGGTCTCCTTCAAAGTACTCGCCCTGAGACGCGATACACTTCTGCCAACGCCGTTTCTACTGTTGATAACATTGCTGAAAGTCTTCAGTTGTGATGATGATCAGTTGCCGTGTCGTTTCCGCCTTGATGGCTTCCACATCTCCCAAGTGCCGCCCCCGAAGCACCATTTTGCATTTCGGGAACATGAAGAAGTCACACGGGGCTAAATCGGGTGAATAAGGCGGGTACTCTGTCACGGTGATTGAGCTTCGGGCCAAAAACTCGCGCACAACGAGCGACGTGTGAGCGGGCGCATTGTTATGATGAAGGATCCACCTGCCCCCTTTTGCCAACTCCGGTCGAACTCGGGACACACGAGCTCTGAGACGTGTCAGAACTTCAACGTAAAAATTTCCGTTCACTCTCTGGCCGGGAGGGACAAATTCCTTGTGAACAATGCTCCTAGAATCAAAGAAAACAATCAAGATTGTCTTCACATTGGACCTTGATTTTCGCGACTTTTTTGTACTCGGTTCTCCTGCTAGTTTCCATTCCTTGCTTTGAAATTTGAGCTCCACATGGAATTCGTAAAACCAGGACTCGTCTCCAGTGATGACTCGGTTGAGAAAGTCCCCTCGTTCCTCTGCTTCCAACCAATCCTCAAAGCACTCAGCCCTCTTTGCTTTCTGTTCTGGCGTCAAGAGCTTCGGTACGATTTTCGCACACAATTTCTTCATTTCAAGTTTTTGTGTCAGGATTTCGTGAACGATTGTTTTGGGGATTGACAGCTCGTCAGTAATCGTTCTGACTGTCAATCTAGGGTCTTTAAGAACACCATCCCGAATTCGTTCAACATTTGCATCGGAACTCGATGTCGACGGGCGTCCTGGGCGAGGGTCACTTCTTCTCGGACATCCCGGAACCTTTTTAACCACTTGTTCACGGTTGGTTCCTTCAGAGAATTGTCTCCGTAAACCTGTTTCAAACACTCAAAAATCTCACGGCCATTCTTGCCTAGCTTTGCACGAAACTTGATGTTGACGCGCTGTTCCTCAATCAGAGACAGCTCCATGCCGATGGCAGGTGAAAAAGGGTAACTGTCAACAAGCTGCCGCACACTCCCACCTTCACGCAGAGTGCTCTGACTCGAACTGAGCGTTGATGGGAGTGATTACAGCAGTAGTCCCACCTGGCGGTGACTGCGACTTGTAACATAAAGACATTATTCAACTTTTATACGTATTTTCCGGACAAACCTCGTATAAAAAGAAACATATGCGATCTGGACTGATCGTTTTCTGTTATATTATGATACACGATCGCTGAAGTTCCAATTCTGAGTTCAAAAATTATAAAATATGTGCGCTAAGTATGTATGTATGCAAGTATAAGGAATTTTCAAATGACAGGATACGAAAGGTCTTAATAATCAGACCGACTAATATTTGTATATGCCGCTTTGGGATAACATTACGAGACATCTAGGGACGCGAATGCACTGTTCCACCCGTCCCTAAAAAATTAAAAGGTACGTCCTCTGCAGGAAAGATGATGACCACCGTCGTTTTCGACGTCCGGGGTCCGATACTCATCAGATTCCCCGAGCATGAAAAAACGACTAACAGTGATGTGTACTGAGACACACTCCGCAGCCTACTCAAGTCAGCCACGAGGAAACTGCCTAGGCTGCTCATAGAGGGAGTCATTCTGCTCCACGATAATGCGCATCCACAGGTCTCCAAGGTCACACGAAGTGTAGTGGCCAAGTTCAAGTGGGAGTAGCTTGAACATCAGCCCTAAAACCGGAACCTGTTGACCTGCGACTTCCATGTGTCCGGTCCGCTAAAAAAGAACCTCAAAGGAAAGTGCTTCAATTCGGACGACGAACTGAAGAACACAGTGGAGGACTTACTCGGTCACAGCGACAAGAATTCTGCGAACAGGGATTCCATAGACTCGTGAAACAGTGGGATCATGTGCCTCTGGTCATTACTCTGTATTACTTCATTATACTCAAAGTGTTGTTCCGCACCTTTTCTTTTGAACGTCTCTCATCTGTAAGTGCTTTACGAAGGTCCTAATCTGGAAATAACCAAATAGGAAATAATCAAATAAAACTGTTTTCGACAAAGTATTAGGTTAAAATTACAATGAAATCAGACCTCTAGCTGCTTACAGGCGTTGATAAATACCAACGAAGACAGTTGAAAAATGTGTGCCACGACAGGGACTCGAACCTGGGATCTTCTGCTTACACGGCAGACACTCAATCCAACTGAGCCATCGAGGACACAGAGGATAGTGCGACTGCAGGGTCTTATCTCTGACACGCTCCTCGTGAGACCCACATTTCCCACTTACTGTCCACACACTACATTAGTAGTGCCCCTGTTCACTATACTCATTACTTCGGACATGTCCTAAAGAACAGATGCCGTTTGTGATCTTGCAGCTCTCGAAGAATGAAATTACAATGAAATCCGGTCGCATTACAAATGTAGTGCGTGGACAGAAAGTTGGAAAGCGTGGGTCTCACGGGGAGCGTGCCAGAGATGAGTCCCTGCAGTCGCACTATCGTCTGTGTCCTCGGTGGCTCAGTCGCTTGCCGGCACGGTAGCTCAGCGTGTTCGGTCAGAGAGCTGGTTAGCCTCTGTAATAAAAAAAAACTGAGTGAAAGGATCAACTACGAACTTGAACGGATGTCATGTGACGTCGGCAACGACCTAACATATCAACAACGAACAAAATGAAAAAAAAAAAAGAAAAAGACAGAGCACGCGCCCGCCATATAAGCAGGTGGTCCCGGGGTACACATTTTTCAACTGTCATCGTTGATATATATCAACGCCTGTAAGCAGCTAACGGTCTTATTTCATTGTAATTTCATTCTTTGTGAGCAACAAGATCACCAATGGTGTCTGTACAGATACCAGCTTCATGTAAGTATTTGGTTGGCGCGTAAGTTCGTTGCGTTTTTGTTTTGCATGTTGGTATTTCGGTTGCTATGGATTTATTTATCGACGGTCATTTTCTATTTGAATTTCACTGTTGCTATTCGAGTATACATATTGTCATTTTATCGTCTGGAGATACAGTGAGTGCAGTTGTGGACGCTAGAAAATAGTGTGCCAAGTGGAAAACATTGAACATTTCCGACATATTTTTCTGTCTGAGTTCAACAGAGGGATGACAGCAGCGGAGGCAGCCAGAAAGATTTGCGCCGTGTATGGGGACTATACAGTTGGACAGAGCACGACAAGAAAATGATTTTCTCGTTTTGAGGAGGATCGTTTTGACATCAGTGACTCTCCACGTTCAGGAAGACCTTCGGGGTTTGAAGAAGATAGTTTAAACGCATTAATCCACAATCATCCACGTCAGTGTATTCGAGAACTGGCAAATGTGATGAAATGTGATCATTCTGTCATCGTGCGAAATTTGCTTCCAATGGGAAAAGTTCAGAAATCAAGTGTGTGGATACCGCATGCCATAAGCCAAAATCACAAAACTCAGCGGGTGGTCATATTTGCATCGCTGCTTGCTCGTCATCAATTGACTCGTGAACAACATCCACCATTCTTATCCCCTATCGTTACTGGTGACGACAATTGGTGTCTTTATGCTAACATAAGGAAAAGGGAGGAAAGACTGAGCCCAAACAAGGCAGCAACTTCCCGTAAAAAGACCTGCGCGCGTCCACAAAAGATAATGTTATGCATCTGTTGGAACAGCAACAGTGTGGCGTACTACGAATTGCTGACATTTGTAGTCAACAACTGAGACGTCTTGCAGACGCAATCCGAGAACGACGACTTGTAAGACTGCGTGAAGTGATGATACTTCACGATAACGCACGTCCGCATTCTCTAGACTGGCAAAAAACACAACACAAGAATTGGTTTGGGAAGTCATTCCGCACCCACCTTATTCACCTGATCTTGTGCCCTCAGATTTTTACCTTTTCCGCTCTCTAGTGAACAACTTTCACGGAAAATGCGCCCCGAACACGGCTCGATGAATTCTTCGCCTTAAAACCACGTGATCTCTACAGTTGCCGAATCGAAGAATTACCCCAATGTTGGCAGACTTGTCAACAGTGAAAGACAATATATTATTGATGACTAAATTCTCTGTTATTTTCTATCTGCTGCGTATATTAAACTTATGGAAAAACGCGAAGCACTTGTGCAGCAACGCAATATTTAATGTAGGGAATAGAAACTGCTTAAAGAGTACAAAATGTACTTTTTAACTGATACAGCTAACCTAAGGAAAATACGGTCAGTCATTGCCCCACGAAGCAATACAGCAGCACATACAACGAAAGGGGATATTTTTAACAATGGTGTGTATGATCTGCATTCGAAATGAATGCTAGCTCTTCCTGTAAAGCTACTTTCAGTGCAACAGTTATTTGGATAGTAGAACTGCGGGAAGCAACTGTACCAGAGTGCGAAAGCTGAAATGTTTGTTTTTTAAGTTACTGACGCGAGGGGTCGTGTGTGCTCGAGCAGTAGTTTCTTGTAGAATGGATCATCTGCTGCACTGATGTAAAGAAGGGCATAAAACATCAAGAATACTACCTCTACTACTCCTACGTATGAGCGAGAGTCTTTCTCCGAAGTTCTGTATATCTACGAGCTATAAACCTGAAATGGTGCTTCAAGAACGGTCGTCAACGTTTTCAGCTTTTAATGTGTAGTTTCAGCGAAATACTACCGGCAGTGACGTAAGAGGTATGTGCCATCAGGCGATGGGACAAACAGGAAACTAAGGAGACATTCGTGTCTTGAAGCCGCCGGCTAAACACAAAACGAACACCTGTTTTAAGAGAGGTTTTTTCAAGAGCGTAACGGTATTCTAGCGTTGGTTGACGAAACAAGACTGGATCATTAACGAACCACCAAGCCGCTCACAGTTGTTTTCGTAGGAACCAGGAAAATTTTAAGTTGCTGCTACTGTATAACTATCGGTAATGGGCCAAGCTCATAGCACTGCGACGCATCTGCTAGCACTAACGTCTGCTTTTGTGCTACAGAAATTGCCTGCTTCGTTAGATGGTTCAGCAGTAGCATTAGAAGCTATTTCAGACTTTTTTGGGTTGAAAATTGCAAGATAAACATTTCGTTATTGCATTAGCTGCCTAGGAACTGAGGCGCCCACAAATATAAACTGACTTTACGGTGAGTAAATGCCTTCGATTAAATTAGTATCTGGAACCCCTTGCAACAGACAAAAATGCCAAATTTGCAACTACATATTTACTCCCCAGGCTTCCCACGACTTGTGGCAGACGGCATATATTGTTCAAGTGTGATTTTACTCTCGCTGTATTTTATTTTCGTGGGCGAGAAGTGCAGCTATCAATACATTTTTGTGTAGAAAGGAATCTACGTAATTTTGTAGAAATGATCACTGTGCGAGATGTACGTGTGAAGAAGTAACATGTTTCTTGAGTTTTGGCTGAAAGTTCGCCATCGCATTTTTAAGAGTACACCTGGCATAACTTTTGTTTCACATCCTTCAATAGAATTCGCTGAGAATTTCAGTAGTCTCTAATCAATAAAAAAAGCTCTGAGCTCTTCTCTAAATCCCCTCTTACTTCTTAAATTAAGGTAACTTGGTGAGGGTCCCATACAATACTCAAAAATCAGTTGAACGAGTGTTTAAAGCAATACCCGTTTCGTATGGACTATCTTCTATTACGACAAGAATCGCTCCTGAGAGCTGGATTTCAAAGTATGGTGGACGGAAGAGGCTGATACGCGACGCAGGATGAAGAAGCTATAATAAAATAAAGATTCCTGACAAGCAACAATAATGCATCAAACTAGTATTAAAGGCTGCTGAGCGACACAATAGGTTCCATTATAAGGAAATTGAAGGGGTGTGTGTGTGTGGGGGGGGGGGGGGGGGGGGAAGGGAAGGGACTACTGATGTCTGCTGCAACGGTACATTACGTGGAATCAGCAGCGATGAGTGGAAAATATTGCCGGACCGAGATTCGAACCCGGGATCGCCTGCTTCCTAGACAGGTGCGTTAACCACTGCGCCACCCGGAACACAGCGTTGTCGCAACTGCGCAGATATCTCGGCACGCCTCCCGGCCGACCCACAATCCCACCGAACGATATCTATCCGCAGTCCTTGTCCATTTTCTCCATCCTCGCTACTCAGAGTCCTGCAGGAGGTCGGACGGACTTGTACAATGGCATTGACGAAGGTGGATCCATTGCCCATCCAGGCGAATCAGTTTTATTAATTCGCGTGTCCGAAAGAACAGGCACCACGCATACATACAATAGGTTCCTTTCAGTGAATTTAGCTTACCATCTGCCCTTTCCACAACAGGATTTATGTCGTCGTTGTATCTTATGTTGCTCCATACTTTCACACGGGCGCCGTTAAATATTTGTAGGTTGAGTGTGTCACCAGCAATGAAATAATTTGTGGCTTTTCTCCAGTTTGCTGGCCGCGCGGGGTATCCACGCGGTCTTTCGCGCCTTGCCACGGTTCGCGCGGCTCCACCGATCGGAGGTTCAAGTGCTGCCTCGGGCATGTGTGTGTGTGTGTGTGTGTGTGTGTGTGTGTGTGTGTGTGTGTGTGTGTGTGTGACTTTAGCGTAAGTTAGATTAAGTAGTGTGTAAGCCTAGGGACCGATAACCTCAGCAGTCTGGTCCCATAGGAACTTACCAGAAATTTCCAAATTTTTTCCAATGTCCTGCCATTACATTACATATGGATATGTTGAGTGTCTAAAGCCTTCTTTGAACCAATTGTTTTTCGTAAGTTGCATCTAGCAGCCAATATAAGAGCTAAGGAATTACGTCAGCTTTTGTTAACCGAAGAATGGCACTACACCTGATGACAATCGTCTGCCAATGTGGCAGCGACGTTGGGTGAGATCCCATTCTTCCAGTGTTTGGAAAGCACAGCTGTGTTACTCCTTGTGTCATGGTAGTGGGAGCCATCGGGTATCACTTCAGGTCACGGCTGGTAGAGGTTCAGGAAACTGAGGCACGGCGGTATGTCACAGACATGCTGGGACCTCACATGTTACCTCTCATGCGACAACACGTGGTGCCATTTTTCAACAGAACAATTCTCGTCCATACACGGTACGTGTCTCCCTGAACTGTGTGCGTGATGTTGAGGTACTTCAGCGGCCAAAAAGATATATCTGTCCCCGATAGAACGTGCGTGGGGCCAGCTCGGAAGTCAACTCAGTTTCAGCATTCAAGGTATCAAGTACCAGATACGCCAATTGTGGACCAGCTTGTCTCAGGACAGGATAAAACGGTTTTGTGGCACACTTCCCAATCGAAGCAGTGCATCCATTCAGGCCGAGGGTGGTGTGCAACATCATACTGGTAAGTGGGTTTAAACTCCCCAGTTGGTTGTAAATTTGATTTGATTTTGTAATCATTGGAATAACATCACATACGATCTCAGCCAGCCACGTTTCATTTCACCTCCGCTTCCAGGTGCTTAATTTTTGTCAGGCAGTATACAGGGCGATTTTTATTAACGTATAAAAAACCCCGAAGCGACGTAGATGACGCTGAGGAAAGTAATTTAATATACGACACACGGGCCGAAAATGTCGGGAAATATCCCAAAAATTGATGACAAATGTTCAGCATGTGACGTCACCAGATGACACCTCGCCGCACGTGCAGCGGGCAGGCATGGGCGTGAAAGGATGACAAAGCGATGCAATACTTGCACACGAGTAAACCAGGCATATTTCCAACACCTTTTGTAAATGTGATCTGTTGTAAATGCAGAAGTCCCACAATTACTGTCCTCGTTGAAACCAAGTAAAAGCTGTTCTTATTTTCTATTCCTTACGTCTCTTCTTTATTGTTTACACACATTATTTAGTATAGAAAACATGTCATTTACTAGTAAGGACATAATTCGGAAGCTTATACCCATTTACTTGTGAAGCAATGCGGTATGTTTTTCTTGTACTTTACTTTGCAATAAACCAGTGGAGGCCGCGAGACGGGCAAAATAAAATAAATTTTACCTAAATGTCAATTCAAAACTGTCTAACGCAATGAAAAGAAAAATTCCAGACGCAAGATTCAAACCTTGAGCTCTACGCGCTAAAGTCGACGTGAATTCTTGACTTGGGTTGGGATGACCAGGTGCGAAAAACCGATAAGCTCAACCGCTGCACGTGCGGGGAGGAACTTCATCTGGTGACGTCACATGTTCAACATTTGTCATCCACTTTTGGAGTATTTCCCGACATTTGCGACCCCATGTGTCTCACATTTAATCATTTGTCCCAGCGCCACCTCCGTCATTTCGGAGGTTTATAAGCGTTAGTACGAATCACACTGTATATACATATTGTCCCATTTATCTTTACCGCCCCAAACGACTTTCGGTACGGAAGCAACTGGTATCAAGCATGCGTATTCAAATACAGACATATGCAAACAGGCAGAATACGGCGCTGCGGTCGGCAACGCCTATATAAAACTTGTATGCCGCAGTTGGCAGATCTGTTACTGCTGCTCGAATGGCACGTTATCAAGATTTAAGTGAGTTTGAACGTGGTGTTATAGTTGGCGCACGAGCGATGCGACACAGCATCTCCGACGTAGCGATGGAGTAGGGATTTTCCCGTACTACCATTTCACGAGTGTACCGCGAATATCCAGCAATCCGGTAAAACGTCAAATCTTCGACATCGCTGCGGCCGGAAAAAGATACTGCAAGAACGGGACCAACGACGACTCAAGAGAATCGTTCGACGTGACAGTTGCTGCTGATTTCAACGCTGGGCCATCAAAAAGTGTCAGCGTGCGAAACATTCAACGAAACATCATCGATATGAGCTTTCGTAGCCGAAGGCGCAGTCGTGTACCCTTGATGATTGCACGACACGAAGCATTGTCTCGGCCTTTCAACACTGCCATTGGACTGTTAATGACTGGAAACATGTTGTCTGGTCGGACGAGTCTCGTTTCAAATTGCATCGAGCGGATGGACGTGTACAGGTATGGAGACAACCTCACGAATCCATGGACCCTGCATGTCACCAAGGGACTGTTCAAGCTGGTAGAGGCTCTGTAATGGGGTGGGGCGTGTACAGTTGGAGCGATATGGGACCCCTGATACGTCTAGATACAACTCTGATAGGTGACACGTACGTAAGGATCCTGTCTGATCACCTGCATCCATTCATGTCCATTGTGCATTCCGACGAACTTGGGCAATTCCAGAAGGACAATGCGACACTTCACACGTCCAGAATTGCTACAGAGTGGTTCCAGGAACACACTTCCGAATTTAAACACTTCCGCTGGCCACCGAACACCCCAGAGTTTGAGCATATCTGGGATGCCTTGCAACGTGCTGTTCAGAAGAGATCTCCGCCTCCTCGTACTCTTACGGATTTATGGACAGTCCTGCAGGATTCGCGGTGTCAATCCCTCCAGCACTACTTCAGACATTAGTCGGGCCCGTGCCACGTAGTGTTGCGGCCCTTCTGCATAACCGCGGGGGTCCTACACGATATTAGGCAGGTGTACTAGTTTCTTTGGCTCTTCAGTATATATGAGATAGGGGAAATACCCTCAGACTTCAAGAAGGATGTAATAATTCCCATTGCAAAGGCAGCAGGTGATAATAGGTGTGAATACTACCAAATCATCAGTTTAGTAAGCCATAGATGCAAATCACTGACATGAATTATTTACAGGACAATGGAAAAACTGATAGGAGCCGGCCTTGGGGATGATTAGTTTGGGCTCCGGAGAGCTGGAGGAACACGCGAAGCAATACTAACTCTACGAAAGTTGAAGAAAGTCAAACATACATTTACAGGATTTGCAGAGTTGGAGAAAGACTCAATTTTTGGGAATATGGTCCGTCTATGCATCTAAATGAAAGGTTGTTCATTTGGTGCCTTGTTGCATAGCCCGATCGTACCTCCAAGAATACAGAATCAACTAAAGAGCGAGGGAAAACATAAAAAACGAAGATTTTTACGATTTTGACTGGAATATACTCTTTGAAATTCTGAAGGTAGCAACGATAAAACACAGGAAGTTACACCATCTACGCAAACCAAACTGTAGTTATTAGGGTTGGAAGACGTGAAAGGGAAGCAGTGACTGAAAAGGGAGTGAGACACTATTGTACCCTATCCCATTTTATTCAGTCTGTACAATGTGCAAACAGTAAAGAAAAATCTGGAGAAGGAATTAAAAGTCAGAGAGGAGAAATAGAAATTTCGAGGTTTGCTGATAACATTGTAATTCTGTCAGCCAGCAAAATACTTGCACGAGGATCTGAACGGAATGGACAATGTCTTGAAAAGGAAATATAAGATGATCAACAAAAGTAAGACAGGGGTAACAGAAAATAGTCGAATAAGGCGATGCTCAGGGAATAAGATGAGAAATAAGACACTACAAGTAGCCGGCGATATTTGTTATCTAGGCAGCAAAGTAAGGAAGTAGAGAGTATGTAAAATGTACACTGGCAGTAACAATAAAAGCTAAAAGAGAAATTTATTAGTATCTAATATAAATTTAAGTGCTAGGAAGTCTTTTCTGAAGGGTTATGTCTGGAGTGTAGCCAGGTACGGAAGTTAAATGTGGGCGATAAGCACTTCAGACAAGAAGAGACAGGTTTTGAAATATGGTGCTACAGCAGATCGTTCGAGATTAGACTGGCAGATCGACTAACAAACAACGATGTTTTGAATCGAGATGGGGAGAAACGAAATTTATGGCACAACTTGATGTAAAGAAGGGAACAGTTGATAGGATACACACTGAGGCATGAACTATTCGTCAATTTGGCAATGGAAGGAAGGGTGGAGCGTAAGAAATATACAGAAAGAAATAAAGTAAGCAGGTTCAAATGGGTGTACTTCCAGGTTGCAGTAGTTATTCAGAGACGAATCCGGACTGAAGACCACTACAATCATCATCTACTGGGTATTTCAGTACGATGTCAGACCCATTCAAAGAAGCAAGGGACGTCCAAACCTGGTTCGCTGGTCATTCTGGAAAATTTCAAACAATTGGCAGGACGTTGTATTTAGTCCTTGTGAACTCCACGATTAACTTCTGAGACGTGTTGGATGTAATAGTTGGTGATCGAAATAATTATTGATAGCGTGTTTTTAAAAGGAGTTATGTATTGAAGGCACAAGCATCAGTGTTCCCTCAATGATCTTAAACTGCCCACAAGTTGAACGGACTCTGTGACGGGTTGCGCGAGTGTTCGACCTTCAAGCGCGTCTTCACGTTGTGGTAAGTTTCATCGAAATTTAAGTCAGTGGCAGGAGACAAGCACTTTACAGCAGACAAACTCGAGCTCTATAAGGCAAAACTGGCGGAGTCTCTGCGCAGCATCGCAAAAAGAATGAGTGTTATGGGTGAGACAAATGTCAATTTTGATAGTTCCCGTACCCAGCAAAAGATGGCTGCGCTTATCTCTAAGCTTTTACATTTGAGGGTTAGCCCGTTTTTCCGTACATGTCTTCAAATGTTTTGGGCAGTGGAAGGAACAAGTGCAGGCGCGTCTGCGCTCAAAGAAGTCCTACTCTGAAAGCAACCACCACTAAATGATCAAGGCTGGTATGTCCACAAAATTTGGTGGGCACCCACGTTTCTTTTGTGCCAGACCTCGTGCGAGCATTTTGTACAATGTCTCATGAATCCTAGCTGCCAGACTATAAACAAAGTTTCGGCATTATTTTAAGGAAGTGGATTGCGCGTCTTCCGTTATATAGATAAGGAAATTACACAAGAAAAACTTTAGCGCAACTCCTGCTGGAATTTCACATGCCATTGTAGTACATCGTCAAGTGGGGCTGATGGCCTTCGTCATTGGTAAACTACACGCTGACGAAACCGAGTCACCGCAAATGTCAGTAATAATATGAGCAATGCACCTATTATTCCGTGTACAGTCCAGTAGGGAATAACAACAATATTATGAAAAGGACTGATTGCTACTCTGCATACAGAGGAAGCACAGAGTCGCAGACAAGTACAACCACAAATCTGCTACAGCTTTTAAGCTTTCAGCGAAAAGACCTTCCGAAGTAGGACACACACACACACACACACACACACACACACACACACACACACACACACACACGCCCGCCCACTGTCTTTCGCTGGTGTGTCTGGACTGCACCTGTGCTGGATGGAAGCAGCAATCTGGATGAGCCAACCGATCAGGCGCAACTGCAGTCCGGCCACACTGGTCAGAAACAGTGGTCATGTGTATGTGGGTTATGTATATTCTACTTCGGAAAAATCGCCTTTTCACTGAAAACCTAAATTTATAGCAGTCTTTTCGTTGTGTCCGCGTGCGACTCAAAGTCAACTCTATACGGCGAGTAGCAGTCTGTCTTTTTCATAACTACAGGGTGTTTCAAAAATGACCGGTATATTTGAAACGGCAATAAAAACTAAATGAGCAGCGATAGAAATACACCGTTTGTTGCAATATGCTTGGGACAACAGTACATTTTCAGGCAGACAAACTTTCGAAATTACAGTAGTTACAATTTTCAACAACAGATGGCGCTGCGGTCTGGGAAACTCTATAGTACGATATTTTCCACATATCCACCATGCGTAGCAATAATATGGCGTAGTCTCTGAATGAAATTACCCGAAACCTTTGACAACGTGTCTGGCGGAATGGCTTCACATGCAGATGAGATGTACTGCTTCAGCTGTTCAATTGTTTCTGGATTCTGGCGGTACACCTGGTCTTTCACGTGTCCCCACAGAAAGAAGTTACAGGGGTTCATGTCTGGCGAATAGGGAGGCCAATCCACGCCGCCTCCTGTATGTTTCGGATAGCCCAAAGCAATCACACGATCATCGAAATATTCATTCAGGAAATTAAAGACGTCGGCCGTGCGATGTGGCCGGGCACCATCTTGCATAAACCACGAGGTGCTCGCAGTGTCGTCTAAGGCAGTTTGTACCGCCACAAATTCACGAAGAATGTCCAGATAGCGTGATGCAGTAATCGTTTCGGATCTGAAAAATGGGCCAATGATTCCTTTGGAAGAAATGGCGGCCCAGACCAGTACTTTTTGAGGATGCAGGGACGATGGGATTGCAACATGGGGCTTTTCGGTTCCCCATATGCGCCAGTTCTGTTTATTGACGAAGCCGTCCAGGTAAAAATAAGCTTCGTCAGTAAACCAAATGCTGCCCACATGCATATCGCCGTCATCAATCCTGTGCACTATATCGTTAGCGAATGTCTCTCGTGCAGCAATGGTAGCGGCGCTGAGGGGTTGCTGCGTTTGAATTTTGTACGGATAGAGGTGTAAACTCTGGCGCATGAGACGATACGTGGACGTTGGCGTCATTTGGACCGCAGCTGCAACACGGCGAACGGAAACCCGAGGCCGCTGTTGGATCACCTGCTGCACTAGCTGCGCGTTGCCCTCTGTGGTTGCCGTACGCGGTCGCCCTACCTTTCCAGCACGTTCATCCGTCGCGTTCCCAGTCCGTTGAAATTTTTCAAACAGATCCTTTATTGTATCGCTTTTTGGTCCTTTGGTTACATTAAACCTCCGTTGAAAACTTCGTCTTGTTGCAACAGCACTGTGTTCTAGGCGGTGGAATTCCAACACCAGAAAAATCCTCTGTCCTAAGGAATAAACCATGTTGTCCACAGCACACTTGCACGTTGTGAACAGCACACGCTTACAGCAGAAAGACGACGTACAGAATGGCGCACCCACAGACTGCGTTGTCTTCTATATCTTTCACATCACTTGCAGCGCCATCTGTTGTTGAAAATTGTAACTACTGTAATTTCGAAAGTTTGTCCGCCTGAAAATGTACTGTTGTCCCAAGCATATTGCAACAAACGGTGTATTTCTATCGCTGCTCGTTTAGTTTTTATTGCCGTTTCAAATATACCGGTCATTTTTGAAACACCCTGTATATTCTTTCACCCCTTATTTGGATACTCTTAGACAACCATTCTTTTGTTTTTCTCATACAAATTAACCACAGAGCCCCTAGACTGAACAATGAAACAGATTATAATTGATGTCCTCAGTTGTTATCACAAAATTCCATATTTTTGGAACCTTATAACAGGTGACCCTGTTATAGATTATTAATTAACAAGGGCATGATTATCCCATACAAATATCTCTTACCATTGTTTTCAGAACACATGTGCCTGCTCTGTCTCCTTAAAATTTACTTAAATAGCCATGTCGCTTGGTGCTATTCTTTGACAGCTGAAGTGGCTGAGCCACTGGTATATCAGGACAGAAATGTGATTGTTACTACCCGCTACACCCACATTCCTAAAAACTATAATGGCCAAATTAGCTTCACACAGAGCTGATAGTAAAAGTTACTCTCATTTGAGTAAAAGCCACTTTACTGGGTGGAGGGCACATTAAGATTATCTATCAGGCAGTTAAAGCACTCTGTCATTGTTATCATCTCCATTTTTAATTAGAGTAGACGCACATTTTTGGTAAATCTACTTTCCATCAAAATCCAGGAATGATATGATTCCAACACACTAGCCTATATGAAAGTTACATATAAACTGACTGCAAAAGCCTATTTAATCTCTCATCCATTGAGCAACCATTCAGTCAAGAGTAGCAACCAACTTTTGAACAACAAAGTTGCCAGCCTTTTTGGAAACAACATCTCGGCTTTCAGCTAAAAAGCAAACAGAATTCACAGTAGACCCCAACTAGTAGCCATAAAGATGTTCGGATCCTTCCAGTCAGAAGTTCAGTGCTTGCTCATACTCTTTTGAGCAAGATAAAATAATGCAACCGACTGACATCAAATTTGTGACTATAATTTTAGCTACTACAGTTCTTTTTACCTAACTTGCCCTACAATGTCACAGACAGAGTTTAACCCTCAACACATTTTTCAAACAACTGACATTTGTGTATAAATAAAAAATTGACAGTTTCTCCTAAACTGTTATGCCACCACATACTTCACTGTATAGCAAAACATCTGTTACAAGACAAACCAAAGAAGTAGAGCCTGGAGCAACTACTCTATGGGTATACACTGGATTCACAAAATAATTATCATGTGACTTTAGGTTGTAATTCCACATAAATCTAGCCTTGGGAAAGGTAGATGCCAGACATATGTATTGGAAGAAAGTGAAATCTAGTCTCCAAGAAGATAGCTTAAAATTCAATTAACCAACCAAGTTTTTAGTACTGCCAGGAATTTTTATCAAGTGCAAAAGCATCCTATAAATGTTCAACAAATTCCAACAGGAGAAATTACAAGCTGGATATTATTATACATTGTGAAGAGCCTTATTCTCAAAATATCAACATGAGTCAAGAGAAATGTTATTCCTTCCAACATACATCTTGCTTAGAAGCCACAATCATAAAATTGGACAAAATTCATGCTGCACAGAAGGCTACTAGCAACCGAGAACTATGGATTTAGTACATCTTCCACAAACCGTAAGAGAGAAATTGATTTTAATAGCCTGCACAGTGTGTTCCGCATCATAGAGATGTGCAAGCATTCTAGATGCTTAGTGTTTTTCTCTGAAAATGCTCCATCAAACAAATAAAATATGATACTTCTTTAGTCACTTTGGCAGTTTAATGATGAGTCACTGAGATTGTTTACTGAAAGGCACAATACCTGATCAAATGAACATCTGTAAGTATTTTAAAACAACAGTTCTAATATTATGTTAAAGCACATTATGTAAGCTGAAGATACTTAAAGCTTTGTAACTGAATCAGGATGTAAATACAGCTGCTCACTAATATCAGGCCACAATTTTACACCTATGCCTTTCCCAATTACTGCTTATCTTGTATAACTTCTCTCATAAAAAATAAGTTACTCAGATCTTGTGAATAATGCAGATCATCGGTGTATTCTTTAAAGTACATCATATCTTACGTAACTGGCACCTGTAATGTTTTAGTTTGTATGTTTTAGTTGTACAAATATCATTTGTGTTCTTTAATAATAAGCCCCAAGATATTTCATTATTGTGGGTGGTAGCTTATAATGTGTTGTATGGTAGTTTTACCGGTACACAGGTCTATAGGAGATGGCAAATGTATTGTAGATCACAATACTGCCATTCTGTTTTGCACTTTTGTTTTTTAGTGACTATTCGGGTGACAGACTGACCTGTAGTATAACCTGAGGTCTTTGTTAAACAGAAAAGTGGTAGCTTAGTTCAGAGTTGGCGAAGCCAACAAAAATGTTACAATACAAAAGCTATATTTTAAAAATGAAGGTAGAGATGTCAACTGATCTGTAATATAATGCAGCCCTTAGGTTAGATTGAAAAAAGTGAGAACTCCCCCTTTTTTTGTATGACACAAAGGAATTACAGGCTTTATGTTAATTCATAATGGCCACTGGATCAAAATCATGCAAGCTCATTTGAACTTGTCCAAAAGGGCACACACCACAGATACATTTTTTACACATTACATTTTCTGCAGTTATAATTACGTCCATGGCAAAATGATATTTTACTACTGAGATCTAATATTTTTCAAGGTTTTAATATGTTTTGAGGTGAATCACATTACTTTGCGGTTTTTTAGTTCGCTAATGTTTCTGTATCATTAGTGGCATCATCTATTGGTCACTTCTTGGTGCTCTCATCTCTGTGCCATTAATGTCGTCATCAGACTGTCAGTGCAGTATATCACATTATTTACAATCTCCAGATACTCCACGCAATAACTGCGGATCCAAAGCATAAGTACATATTAGTACTAAAAAGGGAGTGAATTTTGAACAAAATAAACCACTCAGAAGACGAACTGTACAATGCTTTCTTTAGTCTGTGAAACTACAGTAGGGTCAGTGAAAGAAGATCCTTGATAACTGGCAGTGTCGTTGCCAGCTTTCAACTGTGTGAAAGAAGATCCTTGATAACTGGCAGTGTCATTGCCAGCTTTCAACTGTGAAGCACAAATGGCTACAGGCAAACACAACAGTCAACTACAGAGGTGTTACAACATTTGAGGCATTCCCAGAAAGACACATACAAAACTGTGTTACATGACTGATTGGAGCAGATGTTTGGAGCAGCCTGCAACTGCCAGAGATCTTTCACAGACTCTAACACAGATCGCACATACTCTTCATTTGGACAGTGACGGCCATGTTGTCTTACACTGGTTTCTTCAGTGCAACAGTCCAACTTCCAGGCAAAATAAAGACTGTTCATTACATGTACTTGTTTTATACCAGTAGCTCGTAACAAAATTGCTTACTAGCAATATCTGAAACATTATATGGAATACTGATGCTCTGTGTCTACCACATTTATGCTGCTGTCCTGACCAAGCATGTAAGGAAACTGTATTCCATCTCATTTCTGCATCTTAATACAGATATGTCCTTACCTAAAGCCTTGCTATTCCTGCAGGGACACTGATACTTCAAAAGTTTTTAACGTGATGTCATATTCGTCACGATGTTTATAGTGCTGGCATATGATTACCTTCTTCATAGAGTCGCCAGTCGAAGCTCTATCATATTATTCACTACTTCCGACATGGGAGAGTCAAATTATAGATTTCTTTAACACTGTAAAAATGTCACTGCTACAGTCAACCGTTTCAGGAAGTCCTCCAGAGAGGTTTTACACCTTATGGGAAAATGTAGGCTACTCTTAAAATTCCAAGAAATGAGTAACTCTTGTACAACTCACATGACAGTGAAATTATATTAGAGAAACTCAGACATACATGTAAATGCACTTGAGGAAAAAAAAAAAAAAAATCTGTAAGTGGTGGGGATTGGGGGGGGGGGGGGGGGAGTCTTACTAGTACATTATGCACTCTCCATCACTAACTGTAGAATAGCTTGCCAAGAACAAATGTGGATAGTGTAATCCATGGACAACTAGTTGAAAAATTCTGGCCATTATTCAGCAGGTACTGGAAGAAATGTGGGTCCTTCTGTTTTGAAGCAATCAATTTTGGGATGTAAAATACACATATTGTAACAACACATACAGAAGTTTGTTGTTACTGGCTAAAGACCACATCACCGTCACTTGTTTCAATCTTTTCTCTACCCAGTTTCCTGTGGAACTCAAAGTGAACAGTCTCCCAGAATGGCTCAAAAAATATTCTGTAACTAACTTCATAAATTAATACACTGATAATACTCCAAATGAATCTCAGCTTAGCAACCACTTTCCTGATAATTATATACAACCCAAAACTGTATGTCACTTCCACTGGCCTATATATTGTCTGGCTGAAGGCTTCATAATGCAAATTTAAAGTGTTCTGCTAAACAATTAACCAACATGCAAAACAAAATCTCTTATCTAAGCATCTTATTCCTTACAGTTGACTAATATTAACTTCAAAAGTGGTCCCACAATGGTGTTTCATGTGGGGGAGCAAACATTTCAGATGAAATCATGAATTATACTAAACACACAAAGCAAGCTTACAGTTCCATTAACAGACTCCCAGAAACCACTTTAGATTCAAAACCTGTAACCTCTCTCCAGAGACTGGCGAGAAAGCTGACATGAACAAAGCAGTGATAATATTCTGTGCCGCCAAAGCCGCACCCCCAAAGATTTTTTTTTTCACTTTTTGCCCACATGTACATAAAGATGACTCGTGGTTTTTCAGACTTTTGACAGTTGTTTCCAGTTTGTTTTGCAACAGACAGGAATTGTTTGAAAACATAGCTCTGCTTCATCTAGTTTTTAATATATAACCACAGTAGAACATGGCTGCATTGTTGTTACACCGACCAATAGAGAGATTATTTGACTAATAAACTAAAGGAAAGGAATTAGTTTCACACACACACACACACACACACACACACACACACACACACACACACAGAGAGAGAGAGAGAGAGAGAGAGAGAGAGAGAGAGAGAGAGAGAGAGAGAGACTACAGATGAAAACTGTGAGTGTTATAAGGTGCAACTTACCCCTCTAGTCTGACATCAGTCAGGGATCGGTTCAGCGAGATCATGTCACTGGCCAGCAGGTTGAACTGGTTAAGCTTGAACTTCTCTTTCATGACAGCTTCTTGATCTGATGGCACTACCACTGGTTTCCCCCTCTCACCTGGTGAACCGTGCACTTCTGGTACAGAAGCCGCTGGCCTCCACCGCTTCAGTTTCGACAGTGGGTACCGTCCAAAACCTTCAGTCTGCTGGGACTCCTTGTGCTGCACTGCATGGTCTCCTCGTTCTAGTGCCTCAAATCCATGTGCCCCCTGTCTCGAGTCAACACTGCTGCCTGAAAGAGCCGCAGGAGCGGCAGGCGGGTGTGATGGCACTGCACATCCCCAACCATTGCCACCGACTGTGCAGTCTGAGTAGTATGTCAGTATCCCCACAAACACCAGCAGCCACACCAGTGAGGTCACTAATATAACTTTGCAAGTGTGGAAGCGCACTTTAGTCCGAAACATTGTGCACAGGGTTGTGAACACTCAACTTGCTACTTCACTGATTATAGCATGTGCAACTTATGGAACATCTGAAACTGGGATGTGTAGAGGGGGGAAAATTAAATTACGAAGTCTTGTCCGGACTAAAACGAAATGTGGTCATGTGTCTTCAAATTCACGTATTCTTGATTTCAAACCTGAAACAAATGTTGATGCAATTCAGTATAGGCCCAATCCTTCATAACTATACAATTCTTTTACACATACTTCTTTGGGCATTACAATTAAAGAGACTTCGATTCTGGATGCATCCTTAAGCATGCATATCATCAAAACATACTAATATATTAATGTTAAACATAAATATTATTAGCATGGTGTATCACACTATGAAAATTTAGGATTTTCAGAAAAAGAGAACCACGTAAAGTGTGACTAAAGAAAGACCATATAATTATTGTGTGTGTTTTTGTGTTTAAATGATTGCTTAGATAACACTGCGTCTGCCAGACTAGCAGTTATTTATCTCTCAGATACGTTTCCATATTAGCCTAATTATTCCGTTTTATTCGTTGAAAACGTACGTATAAGGTTAGATAATGGGATGGAACTTCAATAAAACATTTTTTTCTCGTTTTACTCATGCTGTTGACAATTCTTCACTTACAAAGCCGGCACCAACGGTTACAAAAATGTCAACCTGTATCATTTCGTGTTGTCATTCTCACACATGCGTTTCCAGCCAATAAAGCTTTCCTTTTTCGCTTAACAGTGCCAAACAATGACGTGTACTAATCATCATTCACAACGTTCTTGGTCAATCACTGAGAAAATGATACTGTTTTTCTTTCACGCACTTCATTCGGGATGCTATCTACAGACTGTTAAAGTAATTAGAATTCGGAATCACAAATATGTTACGCGGTACTACTGCGTTAATGTCTCTGATAAAAATTGTATCATCAGTAACGATGATTGTCGTACGCAGAATAAAAAATACTGATAAGCTTCCTCGACTGGACCATAAACAGCAATCGGCTTTCTCACATGATGCTACAATAAATGTAGATATTTTACATGTCTGAAGTTTCTAATTCACATTTAGCGCCATGAAATGCTCGGTGTCCATGTATTTGGTGAAATGTATTCTTTTAATGTCAACTAACAAGGCGAGATAGCTGCGCTGTTTGAGATGTAGAAGCTGTGATATTTTATGCCACTGAATTTAAGAAGTTGATAAATGACAGATGACGATAAACTGTAAGTGGTTACGGAGCTTTTTTCGGCACGTGAGCAGCGCATTTCACTAAAGCAGGTAAACTTTTGAACAAAAATAAGAAAATATCGCCACTCAAAGTCCGCGTCTCACTGCAGCAGCTTAAAACAGAACACACTTACGTGTACTAGTAATATCAAAATGCACACTTAGAGAATCAAGCTTTGTACAACTCGGTTCCTCGTATTCAAACAAATTTTTCAGTTGAGCTTGAGGATTACTGCTGTCAAACTAAATGTTGTAAAAGCAACTGAGCGACCCAGATGTACGTCAAACTTACGCTTGATACGTCATCTTCAAACAAATACATTGTACCGCAAAATTCTACGTGTGCACTCGCCTATCTTCCGTATCTTCACGTAACGGGACAAGAATATAGATTTATAAACAAACCAAACACCTCGCAGGAGGCAAAAGTCTTTAAACTTTGGAAAAGGTCGTCTGTGATACTATAACATTCGCACATACAAATATTCCAACAGTTTACGTCCGGCACGGCTCACTAAAACAACACACGCATGACACCTCTGCTTGTCACTTTAAACTCACTAACGCGGATTTTCGTGAAAGAGGTTTCTAAACTTAAGCTACTGCAAAATCTTTGTTGTCAGAATATCTTACGTGAGACAAAATGAAATATTTAAACCGTACCTTACACAGTATTTTTCAAAAATTGCCCGCACAGCGTTCCTGCCACACGCATCCTTTTCGCATCACTTTCCATGACCTCACAAAACACTTCGCTCACAAAGATACGTCGCAGAGATATGCCGAGCTACCCATAGGTCTGAAAACTGGCGCCAGGTGGCAGCGCGGTGCAGCCACGTCAGGCGGCCTGAGGCACAATGAACTCAACACCGCCGCTCGTCTCCCACGCCCCAGGTACTCTCTTAACGAGAAGTCGCCGACCGGTCACGCAGCGGTTCGTCCTTAACAAGCTTCTAAACACAGTTAAATCTCGTGGAAAATCAATGTTCAGATTATAAAAGTCCTGCCCATTCGTGAAAATTGAGTCGTAGAAGAGTAGTTTGTGTTTCCGTAGTGCGGTTTCTCATGGCTCAGTGACGTGTCGCACAATTTTGCTACACAGAGATGCTGTGAACACGAATGATATTTTGACGTCGCAAGAAACACACCTTTGTATATGATTACTATGCTTTTGCAGTAGCTTACTTTCCCTGAGTGGAACAGTTCTCTCATAGCTTAATGTATCGCATGAACTGGTGGTTTCCACAAATTCCTCCCTCATGAGCTCTCGGATAAAATATTTTAATACTGTTATTGGTACCCGAGAACGGAAGAGAAGCTCAAAAGACTGTGTCGGAAGTATCGGTTTCGGATAAGTGTATTTTATTTGTTCTCTGGATTACAGACACATCTTACCAGTATTATGATTACTCTTTAAGTCCTTATTTTGCGTAAATGGAATACTACCGACTCATTGAATCAGTATTACCGATTAATGGAATGATACTAAAATTACGAGTACATGTCAGAAGATAACTTGAAATTCATTGTACCGTTTACTTCAGGCTGGATAGTTTACACAGATGTCAATGAAATTATGTTACTAACATTACGTGCACTTGTGGTGTAAACAGGCAGCTGACTATCGTATTTTAAATGAGCTTGTCCTATAGAAGATATTGCATATTTAAACCAAATGTCTCCATAGGAAACTTATAACCTGTTGTAACTATTTTTGACTTAGTAGTGACTGTTGACTCGTAGCCCATTCGGTAGATACGACAGATAGCTTCCACGAGCAAATGTCTAGCGAAAGTTGACATTGATAAGATTCGCTACCTCATTTGAAGCTCTCCACGGTTTCGGCGATGGCGGACAATTTTGAAAAGACCCAAATCGTTGTTTCAGGGACAAGTATGGACGGTACGTGCAAACGTATGACTTCAGATAAAAACAGGTTACAAATAAGGAAATCAGTTCTATCGAAATTGGAAATGTAGAAAAGACGTCTATTCTAACAGTAATTATATTACCAGCACGGCAACTTCGCATCCGTTGTCCGAGATAAAAAGACGAATACCAGAAGTTGATGTGTGGTAGGTCATTTACATACGTCAGGAAATACTGCAGCTCTGTCACACTACTGAGGTGTGGGCGACGAACTGAGCACTGTGTGTGAAGAAGTCTACTATGAAATCGTCTATCTGTTAGGACAGGGCTTAACAACTGGCCGGTTTTGAGCGCGAGTACTCGCGTCTGCTCAGGCACGTGCTCGCGAGCAGGTGCAAGGTCGCGGAGTAGGGAGGGAGGGGAAATGCGCGCGCACGGTTGCATAGGGCCGCTGCGTGCCTATTGAATTCGCGCCGACTGTAACGTTTAAAGTACTACGATCAGCTCCAACAGTCACTTTGCTGGTTAAGAATCATGTCAAGTCGCCGTTGTGTAACCCCAACCATGCTTTCGCAGTTCAACCCCCATTAGGAGGAATTTTATCTGTTTACAGAAAAAGATGGTGTTGCAAAATGTTTAGTATGTCACAAAACGCTGAATTCTTTTACGAAATTTAATTTGCAGCGACATTATATGTCGTACCACGCGAAAGACTACGGATGTGGAAAATGTGATGGACCAGATCGTGCACAGGAAGTTATTAAACTTAAAAAATGGTTCAAATGGCTCTGAGCACTATGGGACTCAACATCTTAGGTCATAAGTCCCCTAGAACTAAAAACTACTTAAACCTAACTAACCTAAGGACATCACACACACCCATGGCAGGATTCGAACCTGCGACCGTAGCAGTCCCGCGGTTCCGGACTGCAGCGCCAGAACCGCTGCCGGCTAAACTTAAAAGGAAACTATCCGAAGAAGATCTGGTCGACGACGAAAAATCAACTGAGGCAGCTCTCAGAGTGAGTTACAAAATTGCTTTGCTTTTAGCAAAATCCCTGCGCCGCTTCACTGACGGCGATTTAATAAAATAATGTTTGGTAGTTGCAGCGGAACATTTGTGTCCATCTCAAGTTGAACAGTTTCGGATTGTGCCATTATCTAACATGACCATTATGCGTTGCATACAGGACATGGCAGACGACGTCCAGAGCCAGCTTGCAAATATCTGTAAAGATTTTATGGCGTATTCTCTAGCTCTGGACGAAAGTGTTGATATCACTGGAACAGCGCAGCTTGCCACATTTATTAGAGGTGTTAATAGATCTTCATGTGAGAAAGGAGCTCCTCGATGTAGTAGCCATGAAGAACACTACAACCTGAGGTGATATTTTAAGTAGTGTTGAAGAAAGTGTTGAAAATATAGGATTGTCGTGGAATTCTTTAGTTTCAGTGTCTACAGATGGTAGAGGCATACACTAAGCTAATAAAATTATGTGGCACGTGTACATTCTCCTTTATTTGTTTCATTTGTCGCAGTAATAATTCGTGAGTGATATCCCTGCAGGTAGCCGCGGATTTACATTGACTGGCGGCAGCTGTTGTGTAGCCCGCATCTCGTGGTCGTGCGGTAGCGTTCTCGCTTCCCACGCCCGGGTTCCCGGGTTCGATTCCCGGCGGGGTCAGGGATTTTCTCTGCCTCGTGATGGCTGGGTGTTGTGTGATGTCCTTACGTTAGTTAGGTTTAAGTAGTTCTCAGTTCTAGGGGACTGATGACCTAAGATGTTAAGTCCCATAGTGCTCAGAGCCATTTGAACCAAGCTGTTGTGTACCCCAAATGACTCCCCCCACTCTCCGCTCTGGTCCGGTAGTGGGGGTAGCGTGCTCGCGCTGCTCCATGCTCGCGCCTTGCCGCTCACAGCTTGCTCCGCGAGCACGTATGTTGTGAAGCCCTGTGTTAGGATATTCCGTAATATGTACTCTAGTTAGTATCCTAGGCGACGGTGTAAAACTGTATTCAAGGTGTTCTGGAAGTCAAGGGACAACAACTTGAGCTCCACCATGCCGTCTGCATGACATGGACGAGCACAGCAGGTTAGTTTCACATGATCGGTGGTTGCGGAAATCATATAGATCCACTCAGAGAAGTTATCGTGTTTCCAGTAAACTCATTGACCACGATCACATAATACGTTCCTTAATTTGTTAATAGGAGTGAGATAAGCTTGTAGTTCTGTGTATTTGTTCTGTGAAACTTCTAGATTGATACGGTCTGCACATGTATACGGACACACTTCGTTGTTCTAGTGCACTAACTCTAGATGATGGATCAGTTCTCTCGTATATGTGATACACAGCCTAAAGGATTTGCCAGCAAATCTAGTGGTCTCTCTACTAGTGAGCGAGCTGATTTTCAGTTCTGTGCTCACCAATTTTTACGAGAGGTTTAATCATGATCTTGAAAAAGAAAATAATGGAGTTAATTTTCTGTTTGCTTGCCGATACACGTGTGCATACTGGTCTCGCGCCATAGTACCGCAGCGCGCCACTAGAGCGTCAAAAACAAAATGGCGCAGCCCTTTGATAGAGTATCGTGCAGTTATCACTTTTCTGTGTGTAAAAATGGACAAAGCTGCAACAAATACTTGGTGACTTCGTGAAGAGACGAATCCACGCTGAGTACAGGGAAATGAAAGGCTCTGTCCGCTCTGGGACCCAATGTGCGCGTCTTTGTTGCACGGCTGAGTCGAGTCTGCATTGCTTCAATTTAGGGATGGCGGTTATAGCTGAAACAACTGGTTTTCATTTATATTGTTTTTTTCCCTGTTGGTTTTTGAACCTTTTTTAACACATTCTAAGTTGATTTCTGAACGAATCATAAGTTGATTTTTGAATGCGTGCATAGTGTACGTGTGTCTGCCAGGGGAATTCCCATCACATCTAAAAATAAAAATAAACTTCCCCTCAGACAAAAAGGGGCGGGGCTCAACGAACTGAGCCGAATAAACACGAATGAGTGAATGCCAGTTACTGTTTGTTTATGTTGCTGATTGGGTGAGCGAATGATCAGCATTGTTATAATTATTAGCGGAATCCATAGTTTCAGATTATCAGAGTGGAAATAAACGACTAACAGGAATAGCATGTAACAAAGTTAACATATTATCTTCTTGGTGTGTTCAAGAGAATGAAATTTTTGACAGATCGCTACACTAGCAGTTGTACAGTCCCCAGTCACCAGCCGCCCTAAACTCTGTTCTAGAAACGGCGATGAAAACGCGTCGTACGAACACGTAATAACACGTAACCGGAGAATATACGCGGGTTAACTGAACCCATGATACTGGCAAGGTTAGTGAAGTTAATCTGAGAATAAGTATTGACAATGCAGGAATAGTTAACAGAGTTAGTGAGAAAGGAGAAGAAACAGGGACATCACACAAATTATATGGAAGAATATGACGATTCCAAATTTATATAAAAATTTCGTACTGCTGCTTTTCGATCTCTTGGTAGAGAAACAGGAGTTATGAATGAAACGTGAAAATATTTCCTAATATAAAACTTTTTGCTTGCAGTGGGCCTAATAGGCGTTTGATATTGGTATTTTGTGAATTATGTTCTGTTGTGTTATTTATATAAATGAGATACATAAAAATGACCATTTGTGCCAAAACAGTCAAGCTTATTTGGCGTGTGTTACAACTGCTGTAATATTAGAAAGGTCTATTTCGTTTTATCTAGCATACAGTGACAAAATAGACGTAATCAAATCGGGAAAGCATCCCAGTCTTGGGTACTACTCGTATCAACAGCTTTTTCAGTATTAGTCAACGACATTTTGATTCTTCGTGTAGCAAAACTTGACGAACTTTGAGGTAATAGATTGTTTCGCAGAAGGGAAAGCACGCCGTGTAAAGCTGTAGCAGAATTAGAGAGAAAAAAAATGCTAGGGCCTAAGGATTTAAGAAATGTGTACTGTCTTGCTTGCTTAACTTTACTGGTTTTATGTTTCCTATATTTAATTTTATGTCACACAAAAGATAAAGTTATTAGGTAGCAGGCAATAAAGAGTCTTACTCTTTATTGCCTTACTCTACCGGTCACAAATAATCCCACCAAGAACACTACTGGCCATTAAAACTGCTATACCAAGGTGACGTGCTACAGACGCGAAATTTAACCGACAAGAAGAAGATGTGATATGCAAATGATTAGCTTTTCAGAGCATTCACACAAAGTTGACGCCAGTGGAGACACCTACAACGTGCTGACATGAGGAAAGTTTCCAACCGATTTCTCATACACAAACAGCAGTCAACCGGCGTTGCCTGGTGAAACGTTGTTGTGATGCCTCGTGTAAGTTGGAGAAATGCGTACCATCACATTTCCGACTTTGGTAAAGGTCGGATTGTAGCTTGTTGCGATAGCGGTTTATCGTATCGCGGCATTGCTGCTCGCGTTGGTCGAGATCCAATGACTGTTAGCAGAATATGGAATCGGTGGGTTCAGGAGGCTAATACGGAACGCCGTGCTGGATCCCAACGGCCTCCCATCACTAGCAGTCGAGATGACAGGCATCTTATCCATATGGCTGTAACGGATCCTGAAGCCACGTCTCGATCGCTGAGCCAACAGATGGGGACGTTTGCAAGACAACAACCACCTGCGCGAACACCTGCACCATGCAACAGCATGGACTATCAGCTCGGAGACCATGGCTGCGGTTACCCTTGACGCTGCATCACAGACAGGAGCGCCTACGATGGTGTACTCAACGGGGAACCTGGGTGCACGAATGGCAAAACGTCATTTTTTCGGATGAATCCAGGTTCTGTTTACAGCATCATAATGGTCGCATCCGTGTTTGGCGACATGGCAGTGAACGCACATTGGAATTGTGTGTTCGTCATCGCCATACTGGCGTATGACCCGGCGTGACGGTATGGGGTGCCATTGGTTACACGTCTCGCTCACCTCTTGTTCGCATTGACGGCACTTTGAACAGTGGACGTTACATTTCAGATGTGTTACGACCCGTGGCTCTACTTCATTCGATTCCTGCGAAACCCTACATTTCATTAGGATAATGCACGACCGCATGTTGCAGGTCCTGTACGGGCCTTTTTGGATAGAGAAAATGTTCGATTGCTGCCCTGGCCAGCACATTCTCCAGATCTCTCACCAACTGAAAACGTCTGGTCAATGGTGGCCGAGCAACTGGCTCGTCACAATACGCCAGTCACTACTCTTGATGAACTGTGGTATCGTGTTGTAGCTGCATGGGCAGCTGTACCTGTACACGCCATCCAAGCTCTGTTTGACTCAATGCCCATGCGTCTCAAGGACGTTATTACAACTAGAGGTGGTTGTTCTGGGTACTGATTTCTCAGGATCTATGCATCCACATTACGTGAAAATGTAATCACATGTCAGTTCTAGTATAATATATTTGTCCAATAAATACCCGATTATCATCTGCATTTCTTCTTGGTGTAGCAATTTTAATGACCAGTAGTGTATTAATTGTGAGTCCGTTGTTTTTTAGCAGGGTAGGATGTCAAACCGGCCGACTCGGAGCAGGAGAGGCACCACAGGACGTTTTAACTTCCTCTATCCTTAATATACGAGGGTCGTTCAATAAGTAATGTCACACATTTCTTTTAAGAAAGCCATTAATATACATAAACAAACGTCCTTATTGGTGCTTCACATTTGACGTTTGTTCTGTGCGCCGGTGAAGTTTCGAACCGTTCCTGGCAGATGGCAGAGCCGTAGTACAGTATCAAAATGGTGTCTACATACGACTCACGTTACAAGCAGCGTGCTGTTATGGAATTCTTGTGTGCAGAAAAAGAAATTGTGGGGAACATCCATAAACATTTGTGTGCAGTGTATGGCGATGCTGGAGTTGATAGGAGTACAGCTGGGCGATGGGTAAAGAACGTTACAGCCTCAGGAAATGCAGAAACAGAGCTCTATGATCAGCCACGCTCGGGACGTCCTGTCACAGCCACTGCTCCAGACAAGTTGATCCGTGTGGATGCCACTATCCGTGCCGACCGGCGCATCACAACTCGACAGTTTGCTCTACATTTATTGGTCAGCATTGGAAGTGCATCTGCAATGATTGAGACTCTCGGATATTCATAGAGGTGCCAACGATGGGTACCAGGAACGCTCACAGCGGACCACAAGATTCAAAGAAAGGCCATTTCATCTGAAGTGTTGGAGCATTTTGAGACCGACGGAGAGGCCTTTCTGTCACGGATCTTTACGGTGGACGAAAGCTGGGTGCACAACTTTGCGCCGGAAAAAAAGGGCACTCCATGGAGCGGCATCATCCTCATTCACCACAAAAGAGGAAATTCAAGACAACCTCCTCTGCTGGAAAAGTCATGGTGACAGTCCTCTGGCATTGTGATGGCGTCATTCTCGTTGATGTGATGCCAAGAGGTTTAACCATCAATTCAGAGGCATATGTGAAGACTCTGCATAAACTCAAGAACCGTTTCCGACGTGCTCGATCGGACAAGAATCCAGCAGAAATCTGGCTACAACACGATAATGCAGGCCCACACAGCCCGCATCTCGTGGTCGTGCGGTAGCGTTCTCGCTTCCCACGACCGGGTTCCCGGGTTCGATTCCCAGCGGGGTCAGGGATTTTCTCTGCCTCGTGATGGCTGGGTGTTGTGTGCTGTCCTTAGGTTAGTTAGGTTTAAGTAGTTCTAAGTTCTAGGGGACTTATGACCACAGCAGTTGAGTCCCATAGTGCTCAGAGCCATTTGAACCATTTTGCAGGCCCACACACAAGTCTGAGAACCTGGGAACACGTCGCTAAACTGGGTTGGACATCATTGCCTCATCCACAGTACAGTCCAGACCTGGCACCCTCGGACTTCCATCTCTTTGGGCCACTTAGAGATTCTCTACGCGGAACAAACATTGAGGATGACAAGATTGTCAGTCATGCAGTGAAAACTTGGCTACGCCTACAGGACAAGAGCTTTTACCAGCAGGGAATACATGCTCTTCCACAACGTTGGCGTACGGCCATAGAACGTGATGGAGACTACGTAGAAAAATAGGACATGGTCAAGACACGTTGATGTATATTGTCATCAAATTCTCCCTCTTAACAATAAATATGTTGTAAGAAAAAAAAAAGTGGGGCATTACTTATTGAACGACCCTCGTAGGTTTGAGGGCTTCCATCACAAAATGTAACGTTTGAATTTCATAGAGGGAAATACAATGACGTGCGATGGAAGAATGCTCTGTGAAGAGGCGTATCATTGCACTTTGACGTACTGAAGATAGAATAACATGTCTTACATCTCCTCGGACATAGATGTTTTAGCCGGCCACGGTGGCCGAGCGGTTCTAGGCGTTTCAGTCAGGAACCGCGCGATTGCTACGGTCGCAGGCTCGAATCCTGCCTCGGGCATGGATGTGTGTGATGTCCTTATGTTAGTTAGGTTTAAGTAGTTCTAAGTTCTAGGGGACTGATGACCTAAGATGTTACCCCCCATAGTGCTCAGAGCCATTTAAACCATAAATGTTTATACGAGGGTTGCCCAGAAAGTGATGCACCACATTTTTTTCTTCAACAATTCTTTGTTGAAGATAATGATAATTACACACACGAAAGAATCCCGTTGTATGACCTTCCTCCGGTGCAAAACAAATGCGTGTATGTCCTGTCGGTACCATTCCATATCCTGGTGGCGGAGCCAGTGCTTAACTGTGTGGATCACCTGCTCATAATCTTCAAAATGTCTTCCACGAATGGCGTCCTTTAATGGTCCAAACAAGTGGAAGTCCGAGGGGGCTAGGTCAGGGCTGTAGGGTGAATGGTGCAACACTGTCGAACCCTGTTTTGCGGTGTGTTCAGCAGTCTTGATATATGTGTGGAGCCGAGAGTTATCGTGTTGCAGCAAAACATCTCCTGGGTTGCTGTGACGCCGAAGTCGCCAGGAGCGCGTATTCAGTTTTGTTAATGTGATGACGTATGCTTCTGAATTAATGGTATCTCCTCTTGGAAACACATCAGTGAGAATCACACGTTCACAGTCCCAGAACACAGTGATCTTGAACTTACCGGCGGAAGTAGTTGCTTTGAATTGTTTCTTCTATGGGGAGTGGGGGAGTGGGGACGGCGTCATTCCATCGACTGTCGTTTTGTTTCGGACTCAAAATGGCGAACCCAGGTTTCATCACACGTCAAAATCCGGGACAAGAAGGCCTCCACCTCAGCTTCAAAACGTTGCAACGAATCAAGACAAATGTTTTTTTTCTGTGCGATGTGTGATTCACCAATAGACACCGCGGGACTCATCTTGCACACACTTTTGAATATCCAAGAATGCAGATAATTGCATCCACCCTTCCTTTGCTGATTGACAGATGCAGCGCCAACTGCCGAGTCGTAATGCGTCTGTCCTCGCGAATGACAGCATCAGCTCGCTGTAACATGTCAGGTATGACAGCCGTGGATGGTCTCCCCGACCGCTGCAAATTGTGGTGCTCCGCGAACCGCCTTCTGATGACCTCACCCTCCGTGCCTAGCGACTAACTGTACCTCTTTCGACAGCATATGCTCCATACACTTTGCACACGCGTTTGTGAATACACCCCACAGTTTCTTTCTCTGCAGTGAGAAATTCAATGACGGTACGTTGCTTGTAACGTACATCACCTACAGACGCCATTTTGAAACTGTCCTACAGTTACGCTATCTGTCGGAAGTGACAGAAACTTGACACGCTCACTCAGGAGACTTCAGATAATACATAACTGTTTCGCAGTCGTAGCATTGTTTTCGGCTGAGAAAAAAAAATAAATAAAAAAATGCGGTGCATTACTTTCTGGACAACCCTCGTATTTCGAACTCTTCAGAAATACACGCGCTACCAAACGAAGGTATTTTTGAAAAATTTTTTTTTTTTTAAATTTTCAGCGTTTTATCTCAAATTCTCGAGAGTGGGAAGGGGGCGGGAGGCGGGGGGGGGGGGGGGGGGGGCGCCACGATCAAGTTTTTGCCCCGATCCGGAAATATCGTAGATCCGGGGCTGCCTGTAATAAACGTAGAAATCGAACAAGAAGTGAAAATTTTCGACTCTCTCAGTTTAAAGATACATAGAATCAAAATATTAAATTAAACAAGCAAATAAAAGAACACTTAGTTTGTACACCATTCACTCCTTTTGTTGAAGAGTGATTAGTGGTTGAATGCTACAAAAATCAGAAGTATTCTCCTATGAATCGAATTTTTTGAAACGCTGCTCAAGAATCATGTTGTAATCGGGACTTTATCACTGCTTGGGCACAAAGGATGGTCAGTGCTAAACGGGTGAAGACTGAGGTAGAAGAACTGTAGTTTTTGTGTTGATTTGTGCGTTTTCAGGGGCTGCAGGCAGATAAAGGCATATTATGAGGACATACGCAGCTGATCAGCTATTTTGTATTTGTGTTGTATAACGTGAATGAATTGGTATTAAGTTTTTAATTTATTACTGTTATAATGATTTCCGTTCTATAAATATTTTCGTAGAAATGGCAGACAAATCATTTAAAGCAAATGAAGCATTGTATACTTCACTGCTACATCACTTAGTAAAAATATTTCAAGACTATGGCTGGTGTCAATCTGCAGTACAATAGATTTACGGCGATGACAGTGAGGAATTACCCTTTAGACTAGGGGGAAATTCTTGCACACCGCCGATACACTTGTACCTTAAGACAAGACACACGGCAAGGGGGACATTATGGTCTCTGCAATGCTGTACCAATTCTTATGCCATGTGTTTGTTGCTCTTCTCTGTCGGCATTGTTGTTAAATACCACTTTTGCTTTTTCCCTTGTCTGTAATTACGCAATATTTTAAACGAATGCAAATTTTACGAATAAAAATTACACCTTTTTTAAAAAAAAAGTTTATTTATAAAAAAAATCTGCAGTGCTGCCATTGTTAACTGACATTTCGGTTTTTGTAATTGGTTATTAGAAAAAAATAAAAAAAATCCCCTGCTATAACCGAGACCAAACAAAAACCGAAAAATACCGGCTGTTCAGAACTAAAATACCGGTATCGGTTTTAGACGATCGGCTTTCCCCGTCCCTACTGCGATTTAGAACAGCAACGTGTTCCCACGTCCATGGAGTGTATTGTGGGTCTAACGTTATGTGAGATTTGAATCCCGTCGAAAGGGGATTCTCTGAAACAATGTCGCGCAACATTCCAAGTGTGGACGTGCTCTGGGAGAAATTTGGCTCGCTATGGCACGTAGTCACCAGTGTTACTGTCGTAGTCTAGCGTGGTTGTATTTTATATTTTCCAGTATGCGGATGCCTGAAGCTGCTTTGAAACTAGTTGAAGATCTTCATATGAACAACTCCTTGTGGAACATCACATACCGTACCGAAAACAGCAATCCAACAGCAATAGAGAGTTTTTTGAGCCTTGTCAAGGAACAAGAGTGGCAGGATGTTTATAGTGCCAATAACATGATAAATATAATGCTTTCCTTACCACATTTCTCATGCTCTTTGAGAGCTGCTTTCCATTAGAACGTTTTAAACGGGGTATTGGCAGTAATAGGCAGCCTGCGTGGCTGACTAGTGGGATAAGGATATCAGGATATCATGTAGAACAAAGCGGAAATTATATCAAAATGTTAGAAGTAGTCACACTCAAACTACAGTACCCATTACAAACAGTATTGTAAGGTGCTTAAAAATGTTATTAGGAAGGCAAAGAGTATGTGATGTGCAAATAGAATAGCTAATTCACAGGATAAAATTAAAACCATATGGTCAGTTGTGAAGGAAGTGTCTGATCCGCAGCACAAGGTCGACAATATAAAGTCAGTTTGCTGTAAAAATATTTCTGTTACTGATAAATCAGATATATGTACAGTATTTAACAATTTTTTCTGAGCATTGCTGGTGAATCAAAAAAATTTAGTTTCTACAGGGAGTCATATAACTTTCTTGGCAAATGCCTTTCCGAGATTGATGTCTGAGATACTCCTCTGTGATACAGACAAGAGGGAGATCGAGTCAATAATTAAATCACTGAAGACTAAGAACCCTCATGGTTATGATGAAGTGCCTAGCACAATATTAAAATACTGTGCTGCACGTGTTAGCCGTGTATTTAGCCATATTTGTAATTTTCCCTTTAGGAATGGTCAGTTTCCTGAACGATTAAAGTACTCAGTAGTAAAGCCGCTTTTTAAAAAGGGAGAAAGAGATAATGTAGATAATTGTAGACCTATTTCTGTGCCATCAGTGTTTGCAAAAGTTATTGAAAAGGCTGTGTATATAAGGGTAATTGATCATTTTACATCACACGATTTGCTATCAAATGTATAGTTCGGCTTTAGAAGTCGTTTAACAACTGAAAATGCTATATTCTCTTTTATCTGTGACGTACTAGATGGGTTAAACAGAAGGTTGCGAACGCTAGGCATATTTTTTGATTTGACTAAGGAATTTGATTGTGTTGATCACAAAATATTGTTCCAGAAGTTGGACCATTACGGAATACGGGGAGTAGCTCACAACTGGTTCACCTCTTACTTAAGCTACAGACAGCAAAAGGTTCACAATGTTGATAACGGTTGTGATGTGGGGTCTGAGTGGGGTACGGTCAAAGGGGGGGGGGGGCAGGGATCAGTGTTGGAGCCACTCCTGTTCCTTATTTATATAAATGATATGCCCTCTAGTATTACGGGTAACTCTAAAATATTTCTGTTTGCTGATGACACTAGCTTGGTAGTAAAGGATGTTGTGTGCAACACTGGCTAAGTTTCAAATAGTGCAGTTCATGACCTAAGTTCATGGCTTGTAGAAAATAATTGTAACGCCCAATTCAAGAAAACCTGACGTTTTAATTTCACACAGTGGGCATACGATTAGTTAAACTGAACAGTTCAAATTTCTAGGTGTTCAGATAGATAGCAAGCTGTCGTGGAAAGCCCAAGCTCAGGATGTTGCACAAAGACTTAATGCTGCAATTTTTACTATTCGAACGGTATCTGAAGTGAGTGATCGTTCGACACGAAAATTAGTCTACTTTTCTTATTTTCATTCGCGTATGTTATTATATTTTGGGATAACTCTTCCCATTCTAAAACGATATTTTTGGCTCAGAAACAGGCAGTCCAGGCAATAAGTGGTGTCAGTTCACGAACTTCTTGTCGACCCCTGTTCACGAGTCTGGGTATTTTGGCATTGGCCTCTCAATATATATATATATATATATATATATATATATATATATATATATATATATATATATTCCCTACTGTCATTTCTTGTTAATAATATTAGCTTATTCCCAAGAATAAGCAGCTTTCACTCAGTTAATACTTGGCAGAAATCAAACCTGCATTTGGATCGGACTTCCTTAACTCTTGTGCAGAAAGGTGTGCAGTGTGCTGCTGCATCCATTTTCAATAAGCAATCACTCGAATTCAAAAATCTTGCAGTAATCCACGCGCTTTCAAATCGAAACTGAAGAGTTTCCTCATGGGTCACTCCTTCTATTCTGTCGAGGAATTCCTTGAAAACTTAAGCTGAATCTTGTTAATTGCGTTTACTTAAACTTATGGACTGACTTTTTCGGGTTCATAAACATTTATTTTTATCTGTTATTTCTTTTATGTTGTAATTTCATGTACTGACACGTTTCATGACCTTGTAGGTTTGCTCCTCGAGTTGGTCCTACGGAACTTGACGTGTAAATAAAATAAATAAAAATAAAACGCGACAAACCTGGAGAGGCATTAAAATGGAAACGTTTGGCGCTTTAATAGAGGAAATCGGAAAAAAGATTCATGCTTTGAAAAGCCAGTTTCGGCGGAAACACAAGAAATTAGTGGAAAGCGGTAAGAGTGGGACTTCTAAAAATATTCGTGGTTCGGATAAGAACCTCTCATATTTCTTCTACCTGCCCATCAATTAATAGGAAATCATAGGACTGACTAAAAAGAATATAAGATAAGAGAATATAAAATTAATAATTGTTATAAACTTCATATCACATTTATTTTAAAAAATACAGAACATGTATTAGGCAAAAGCAGTACACATCCATTTATTCAAATCATTTCATCCTTCCAAGGCACTGACCCTTCAGCTGGCACAAAGTAATCTCTACATTCATGTATGGTTCCTGCACTTTATTTGAGGCTCTCCTCAGTGCAGGTTGTAGCTCTAGAAGTTGTGATTCTTGAAGTTCTAATCTCCTCGCTCCATATGTAAAATTCCCATCTGAATCCCCCTTGTCAAAAGCGCCTGGTGGAGTGTAATTTGTTTTTGAATGTCATCTTAAAAAAATTATGTTAATAGATTCTTGCAAGAACCAATATTTCCACTTTACTGGGATGCAGTGTTACAGTTTTCAACAGAACCAGGAAATTTTTACGGCTTATATACCAAAAACATTTTCATTAACGCAGCGTGCACGACTTAGCTAAGGTAAATGAATATTCTATCAGCATGTGATAATGGTCGGCTGTTGTAGTTAGGGTACAGCTTCATCAAATGTCGCAGCAGACGAATCTGCCACAAACATAACCAGGACGGAGTTTTCTCTCCCCGGCAATGACGTGGACTGAGGTAAATTTAACGTTACATTGTTTATTTTTTCATGTAATGTTGTATATTTAAAGTTTCCATTATCAGAAAATCTACCTTTGTAAGTAGGCTGTTTAGGTTTTTATGTTGGTGACGCCACGTAGTGCTCTGTATGAAAATCACTGACTGTGCTGTGTGCAGTCTTTGGCTGCTTTGCATTGTTGGAAATTTTGCTATTGTAGTGTTGGGCAGTTGGATGTGAACAGCGTGTAGCGTTGCGCAGTTGGAGGTGAGCCGCCAGCAGTGGTGGATGTGGGGAGAGAGATAGCAGAATTTTAAGAGCAGACGATCTGGACGTGTGTCCGCCAGAAAGAGTAAATTTGTAATACTGGATATCATGAACTAATATATATATATATATATATATATATATATATATATATATATATATAATGACTTTTGAACACTGTTAAGGTAAATACATTGTTTGTTCTCTATCAAAATCTTTCATTTGTTTAGTATGCCTATCAGTAGTTAGTGCCTTCAGTAGATCGAATCTTTTATTTAGCTGGCAGTATTGGCGCTTGCTGTATTGCAGTAGTTGGAGTAACGAAGATTTTTGTGAGGTAAGTGATTCATGAAAGGTATAGGTTATTGTCGGTCAGGGCCATTCTTTTGTAGGGATTATTGAAAGTCAGATTGCGTTGCGCTAAAATTATTGTGTGTCAGTTTAGTGATGATCAGGATAAGTAAAGAGAGAAATGTCAAGAGTACGTTCAGTTTTGCTCAGGTGTTTGAAAATCAAATAACGTAAGGGGTTTACCAGCACAGTAATTCATAAACTTTTCTAAGGGAACGTTTCATATGTCGACCCTTAGCCGAGGATACCTCACTGGAATCTTCTGATTTTTTTCTTGTAGTTTGTGTAATTAGTGAAGCTATTGTTTATTGCTAGCGCGTAATTATAGAGACAATTTCCTTTGTAGTTGTAGTTTCTCATTGTTGTACAGTAAAACAGTTGTGGCATGCATGTAGATTTGCACCAAGTATTTCGCAGCTGCGCTTGCAATTAACGAGATATTATTTTCAGTGCTATGCTAATGTGTTTTCTTGTTTTTGCTCTTCAAATTGTGCTTTTCTTGTTATCGTGTGAAATACGTGATAATTATGGCGTGTGAGAAACGTAACACTAGGCTCCAAAGTAAATTGAGAAATGATACTGACGACGATTATAGCTTATCAGCACCACCGTGTAATGAATTAACAGACTTTCAAAGTAGTAATTTAGTAATTGTGCATAGGGAAATGGAGCGGGCGGCAAATAATGGCGTAGACAATGAAACAATTAGTGAGCAGGGAAGCATTATCGATCGATCGGTCGGCAACGGCTCACCTCCAACTGCGCAACGCTACGCGCTGTTCACATCCAACTGCCCAACACTGCAATAGCAAAATTTCCAACAATGCAAAGCAGCCAAAGACTGCACACAGCACAGTCAGTGATTTTCATACAGAGCGCTACGTGTCGTTACCAACATAAAAACTTAAACAGCCTACTTACACCTTTACACCAACATCCACGCCTATTAAATTGTATTGTCCGATTAAAATTACTTGATAGTTGAGACTTCACTCGTTAAAGCTGCTTTCCTACAATAAGATCTCTCCACATCACGCCCAAATCGTTGCCAAATTGCCACAACAACTGGTCAGTTCACCTCCAGTTCCTTGTCCAGCATTTTTCTTGATGTGTTTGGATCACGAGTCTGGCATTTGTCCTTCGTTTTTCATCGTACATGGTAACAGTACAAGAAACAACTCACACAAACACACACACACACACACACACAGCGATGCTAATGAAATACCCACGTTTCATACACAGCAATAACGAAATACTACTAGATATTTCTGCACTAGACGCACTCAGCGTCACATACACAGTTATCATAATGATAGAGATCTGTTTGTATAAGATAAGCTTCGCACAAAAGCCTGTGAAGCCGAATTTTTGAACGCTGCAATTCATCGTTGCGACTGGAGCACCACAGTCATAAATAAAACCGCTTAAACCAATGTTGTGACCGTGCCGATTGCTGTGTAAGAGCACAAGAGCACGTGAACACCATAACTTTCGACATCTTGCGGACGGCACTACTGCTCCTTTAGAGGCCGTAAAACTTGGCATCAGCGTCGCGAGCACACCTTAGATCGTGCACGTTTTAAGGAGCCATTGTGCGTGCGCAAATGGCGTGACGTAATTTCCTTACGGGCCACATACATGCACTATGTGATCAAAAGTATCCGGACACTCCCAAAAACATACGTTTTTCATATTGCGTGCATTGTGCTGCCACCTGCTTCCAGGAACTCCATATCAGCGACCTCAGTAGTCATTAGACATCGTGAGAGAGCAGAATGGGGCGCTCCGCGGAACTCACGGACTTCGAACGTGTTCAGGTCATTAGAAGTCCTTTGTGTCACACGCCTGTACGCGAGATTTCCACACTCGTAAACATCCCTAGGTCCACTGTTTCCGATGCGATAGTGAAGTGGAAACTTGAAGGGATACGTGCAGCACAAATGCGTATAGGCCGACCTCGTCTGTTGACTGACAGAGACTGCCAACAGTTGAAAGGGGGCTTAATGTGTAATAGGCAGACATCTATCCAGACCATCACACAGGATTTCCAAACTGCATCAAGATCCACTGCAAGTACAATGACAGTTAGGTGGAAGTGAGAAAACGTGGATTTCATGGTCGAGCGGCTGCTCATAAGCCACACATCACGTCGGTAAATGCCAAACGACACCTCACTTGATGTAAGGAGCGTTAACAATGGACGATAAAACAGGAAAAACGTTGTGTGGAATAACGAATCACGGCACACAATGTGGCGATCCGATGGCGGGGTGTGGGTATGGCGAATGCCCGGTGAACGTCATCTGCCAACGTGTGTTGTGCCAACAGTAAAATTCTGAGTGGTCGTGGTTTTCGTGGAGGAGGATTGCACCCCTAGTTCTTTTGCATGGCACTATCACAGCACAGGCCTACATTGATGTTTTAAGCACCTTCTTGCTTCCCACTGTTGAAGAGCAATTCGGGGATGGCGATTGCATCTTTCAACACGATCGAGCACTTGATCATAATGCGCGTCCTGTGGCCTGTAATGGACTGGCCTGCACAGAGTCCTGACCTGAATCCTGCACCTTTGGGACTCACCGACCGACCGACCGCCATCAATATCTGTCCTCAGTGCAGCACTTCGTGAAGAATGGGCTGCCAGTCCCCAAGAACCTTCCAGCACCTGGTTGAACGTATGCCTGCGAGAGTGGAAGCTGTCATCAACGCTAGGAGTCGGGCAACATCATATTGAATTCCAGCATTACCGATGGAGGACGCCACGAAGTTGCAAGTCATTTTCAGCCAGGTGTCCGGATACTTTTGATCACATAGTGTACGTATTTGATAAAAAAGTGCACGGTTCACCATACGAACAGCTAGCCCCAACCAATCAACTACAAGTTCATGGTAGTCCCACGAGATGGTAGCCCACTGCGGCAAAGGGGATAACCTTTCGCTCGGCATAAACGTCGCTATATGATAGCACACTTCTCAGATATGCCAATTCACTCGCTATATAGTGAAATTAGGTTCGACATCAGTATATGTTATAGTTATACAGGCATAAAAACCTATTTTGTGGGTTTCTGAATGAGTTATAGTATATTAAGTTTTGAATTTTATCGTCCTATAATCCTTTTGAGGCACTGAGAATCGTAAGGGCCTGAAGCATGTCACCGTCGATTGTGAGACTGTAGCATTTATTCATGTTTCTGAAATCTGTTGGTCTTATGGTGAGTCAAGTTTATCTGTGCTGTAGGCCCATGCTGTGTATGTGCAAATTACTGTGGTTGGGTTTCTTTTGACGGAAAACCAGAGCATCACAGATATTCTTAGGCGCTTACGGAATGTTTACAGAGACCCAGTAGTGAACAAAAGCATGGTGAGTCGTTGGGCGAGGTGTCTGTCATGATCGCAACAAGATTGCGGAAACCTGTCTGATCTTCTGCATGCCGGCCGGCTGCACACAGCTGTGACTACTACAATGTTAGAATGTGTGGACACTCTCATTCAAGGCGATCGATGGATCACAATTACGAAGTCCGAGCGTCTGAGTGAACAAAAGCATGGTGAGTCGTTGGGCGAGGTGTCTGCCATGATTGCAACAAGATCGCGGAAATCTGTCTGATCTTCTTCATGCTGGCTGGCTACACACAGCTGTGACTCCTACAATGTTGGACTGTGTGGACACTCTCATTCAAGGTGATCGATGGATCACAATCACGATAGTCCGAGCGTCCGAGTGAACAAAAGCATGGTGAGTCGTTGGGCGAGGTGTCTGTCATGATCACAACAAGATCGCGGAAACCTGTCTGATCTTCTGCATGCTGGCCGGCTGCACACAGCTGTAGCTACTACAATGTTAGAATGTATGGACATCAAGGTGATCGAAAGTCCGAGAGGAGGTCACAAAACGTCATTGACCATTCTTGCTTGTCCACCCTACATCCTGGATCTCGCAGCTTCCGGTTTTCATTTGGCCCAGCAGAGGATGCTCTCCCTGGGAAGCAGTACGTCGATGATTCAGTGGTTATTGATGCAGCAAGTCATTGATTCCAACGTCAATCAGTAGAGTGCTACCACGTGAGCATACAGGTCCTCCCATGGAAGGTGGTGTAAGGCCGTCGCATTGAAGGGAGATTATGTTGGAAAACAGGCTTTTGAAGCCGAAAGAGTGAGGGATAACATGGTGTACTAGAATCGTGAATAAAACCAACCTGCTTTCAGAAAAAGTATTGCATTACTTACTTGAATACTCTTGGTATTAGTTTAGCGTCTCAACTTATGGATGGGTATATTTTGGGATACTGTATTCTGGGCTAAGATTTTATCATTGCCTGTCTTTCTTGTGATTCTTTTCTTGTTGCATGACAGCTTTGTTTGTTGCATACTGTCTTTATATATACACACACACACACACATACAAACACACACACACACACACACACACACACACACAGACAGAAAAATGGAATAAAGATCAACATAAACATCATTTCCGTCCTTTTTATTGCTCATGAAAACCACACATTGCATGTTGCACCATCATACAGCGAGATCTTCAGAGGTGGTGGTCCAGATTGCTGTACACACCGGTTCCTCTAATACCCAGTAGCACGTCCTCTTGCACTGATGCTTGCCTGTTTTCGTTGTGGCATACTATCCACAAGTTCATCAAGGCACTGTTGGTCCAGATTGTTCCACTACTCAACGGCGATTCGGCGTAGATCCCTCAAAGTGGTTCGTGGGTTACGTCGTCCTTAAACTGCCCTTTGCAATATATCCCAGGCATGTTTGATAGGATTCATGTCTGGAGAACATGCTGGCCACTCTAGTCGAGCGATATCGTTATCCTGAAGAAAGTCATTCACGAGATGTGCACGATGGGGACGCGAATTGTCATCCATGAAGACCAATGCCTTGCCAATATGCTGCCGATATGGTTTCACTATCGGTCGGAGGATGGCATTCACGATCGTACAGCGGTTACGGCGCCTTCCATGACCACCAGCAGCGTACGTCGGCCCCACATAATGCCACCCCAAAACAGCAGGGAACCTCCACCTTACTGCACTCGCTGGACAGTGTATCTAAGGCGTCCAGCCTGAGAAGGTGGCCTCCAAACACATGTCTAATAATTGTCTGGTTGAAGGCATATGCGGCACTCGTCAGTGAAGAGAACGTGATGCCAATCCTGAGCCGTCCATTCAGCACGTTGTTGCGTCCATCTGTAACCCTCAACATGGTGTCGTGGTTGCAAAGATGGACCTCGCAATGGACGTTGGGAGTGAAGTTGTGCATCATGCAGCTTACTGCGTACAGTTTGAGTTGTAACGCGACGTCCTGTGGCTGCACGAAAAGCATTCTTCAACATGGTGACGTTGCTGTCAGGGTTCCTCCGAGGTAGCGGTCATCCATTGCAGTAGTAGCCCTTGGGCGGCCTGAGCGAGGCATGTCATCGACAGTTCTTGTCTCTCTGTATCTCCTCCATGCCCGAACAACATCGCTTTGGCTCACTCCGAGACGCCTGGACACTTCCCTTGTTGAGAGCCCTTCCTGGCACAAAGTAACAATGCGGACGCGATCGAACCGCGGCATTGCCCGTCTAGGCATGGTTGAACTACAGACAACACGATCCGTGTACCTCCTTCCTGGTGGAATGACTGTAACTGATCGGCTGTCGGACCCCCTCCGTCTAATAGGCGCTGCTCATGCATGGTTGTTTACTTCGTTGGGCGGGTTTAGTGACATCTCTGAACAATCAAAGGGACTGTGTCTGGGATTTAATATCCCCAGTCAACGTCTATCTTCGCTTTAAATAAAGTCATTAGTTTATCAGCTGGTATTTAGTGACCAATACAGCAACTGTGTAGTACGTTATTTTAATTTATGCCTCCCTGTTGTAAAGTTGAGGAATCTCTCAGGGGCGGATGATTTTACCGTACGCTCTATAGTGTTATACATTAAGTTTTGCATTTTGGTTGGTTGAGCTCTGAATACTTACTTATGTTCGCCTTGCACATTTGCTCGGAGTTGCTGAATTTGATTAATAAATGTATTTATAAATTGTCAAGGATTAATGCCCATAAGATCCTCAAGCCACCATTTTCTGCGGCACATCGTTTATCTGTGAAGAAAGTGTGATCGCTTCGTGGGTGTTGGCAGCCGGTGTCTTTCAGGCAGATTACAACTGTTGACCAGAATCAGCTATTTGCAAGATATCGCGTGTGAATAAAGCTAGCTGTGTGCCACAAGATTCTCTGGGAGGCGCTCGTTTTGCTGCGTAAACGGCATAATGTTTGAGCTTGGAACATGCAGTAAACACGTGTTAACGGCATTCTGTGTCGCTGTTGCATCCATCTATTCACCCTTATTGGTAAACAGGAGATACCTGAGCTCTTTTCCAGTCAAACGCCAGTATTCACTGTGTGAGATATTCTCGATAAATAGCTAGGAATGACAACTGTGGCTTAAGATCGCGCAGGGTTCCTTCTTAGCAACGTACACTCGTGAACAAAACCTCTATGGCTACCTACGAGGTGCATTCAAGTTCTAAGGCCTCCGATTTTCTTCTCCGGACTGGAAAGAGATAGAAACATGTGCATTGTTTTAAAATGAGGCCTCGTTCATTGTCAATACGTCCCAGAGATGGTAGGACCGTACGGCAGATGGAATTTTACCGCCAGTGGCGAGAATGAGAACTGTTTTAAATACTTAAAATGGCGACGTTTTCCTTACTTGAGCAGCGTGCAATCATTCGTTTTCTGAATTTGCGTGGTGTGAAACCAATTGAAATTCATCGACAGTTGAAGGAGACATGTGGTGATGAAGTTATGGATGTGTCGAAAGTGCGTTCATGGGTGCGACAGTTTAATGAAGGCAGAACATCGTGTGACAACAAACCGAAACAACCTTGGGCTCGCACAAGCCGGTCTGACGACATGATCGAGAAAGTGGAGAGAATTGTTTTGGGGGATCGCTGAATGACTGTTGAACAGATCGCCTCCAGAGTTGGCATTTCTGTGGGTTCTGTGCACACAATCCTGCATGACGACCTGAAAATGCGAAAAGTGTCATCCAGGTGAGTGACACGAATGCTGACAGACGACCACATGGCTGCCCGTGTGGCATGTTGCCAAGCAATGTTGACGCGCAACGACAGCATGAATGGGACTTTCTTTTCGTCGGTTGTGACAATGGATGAGACGTGGATGCCATTTTTCAATCCAGAAACAAAGCGCCAGTCAGCTCAATGGAAGCACACAGATTCACTGCCACCAAAAAAATTTCGTGTAACCGCCAGTGCTGAAAAAATGATGGTGTCCGTGTTCTGGGACAGCGAGGGCGTAATCCTTACCCATTGCGTTCCAAAGGGCACTACGGTAACAGGTGCATCCTACGAAAATGTTTTGAAGAACAAATTCCTTCCTGCACTGCAACAAAAACGTCCGGGAAGGGCTGCGCGTGTGCTGTTTCACCAAGACGACGCACCTGCACATCGAGCTAACGTTACGCAACTGTTTCTTCGTGATAACAACTTTGAAGTCATTCCTCATGCTCCCTACTCACCTGACATGGCTCCTAGTGACTTTTGGCTTTTTCCAACAACGAAAGACACTCTCTGTGGCCGCACATTCACCAGCCGTGCTGCTATTGCCTCAGCGATTTTCCAATGGTCAAAACAGACTCCTAAAGAAGGCTTCGCCGCTGCCATGGAATCATGGCGTCAGCGTTGTGACAAATGTGTACGTCTGCAGGTCGATTACGTCGAGAAGTAACGCCAGTTTCATCGATTTCGGGTGAGTAGTTGATTAGAAAAAAAAAATCGGAGGCCTTAGAACTTGAATGCACCTCGTAATTAATGGCGTACAGGTCTGCCTTTGGGACACAGTACTTCTGTGATTCTGCATGACGTGTTTCCATAAGTCCTTGATAGATTTCCGCAAGTACTGGGCAGCCGGTGTCCACGCACATCACACGATTCCCGAAAATTACAGGCCGGTGGTTTGTGGGTGAGGAGCTGGCGCTCTATTGCGTTCAAGAAGTGTTCCATCGGATTCAGATCAGGCGAATTTGGTAGCTAAGACATGAACGTTAGTTGACCTTCACGCTGCTCAAACTTTGTAGCAGAATTTTGGCCTTGTGAAACGGACAGTTATCATACTGAAAAATGCCATCGCCGTCTTCTCCACAATAATGTTCACATACTCCTCAGTTTTCATGATGGCTCCGATTTTACTTTATTACTAGATCTGTGTCGTTTACCAGTCATCACTGGACAGGCTGCGTAAAGATTAATATACATTTAAAAAAATATTCACAACATTAAGACATTTATACTTAATAGAAACAATATTTGTTTGTCCATTCACTTTGGTCACTATTAAAAATTCACCAATGGAGTACAATGGGCGTTCTTTCAGGTCCTGTGCTACTTTCCTTCTGAATGTTCCTAGCGGCAGGGATTGCACTTCTTGAGGCAGTGAGTTGAACATCTTTAGGGCAACCACTGGAAAGGTGTCTTGCGTTCTCGTCAGTCGACACCTGGGTATTTCGATGCTCCTCTTGTTACGGGTATTGTGATTGTGTATATCTTGCCTCTTGCTGAAGACTCCTTGGTTTTCTTTCACGCTGATGAGACATAAAAACACATAGTGGCTGAAGGCTGTCATAATTCCTAACTGCTTGAATATAGGCCTGCAGTGCTCCTGTATTTTGCTTGATGTGATTATTCTGAGAGCTTTTTTCTGTAGAATTAGCACATCCTTACAACCTGCAGAATGTCCCCATAACAGTAGGCCATAATTAATGTGGCTATGGAATAGGGCATAATATACTGTTATGAGATATTGGTCACTCAATACACCTCAGAAGGTATATTACACAGGAGAGCTTGGAGCACGAGTACACTGTGTGTTCGTTCATTGTTAGTTTCCTGTCTATCATGAAGCCCAACAGTTTGACAGCCTCCATATTATCATGGCATCCGATGCTCTTAAGGGTGCATATCAGATGTGTTTTTTCTTCATTCATTTTCATTTTATTTTTGATGAACCATTCTTTAATGTTTTGGAAGAGTACATCTGTTTCTTGGAGTGATTCTGCAGCAGTTCTTCCTTTGGCAAAAAGGGTGGTGTCATCAGAAAACTGTAACATATTGTTGTTATAACCCATATCATTGACATAAATAAGGAACAGGAGAGGCCCTATGACGGACCCTTGGGATACTGCATATTCCATCCTTTTGTTCTTGTGATGTTGCTCCATTAATTGATACCACTTGTCTCCGGTTTTCCAGATAAGACTGAAAAGTTGTCAGAACAACACCTCCGACGCCGTAACACTTCAATTTATTGTGCAGTATCTTGTGGGAAATACAGTCAAATGCCTTCCTAAGATCACAGAGTGTCAATGCCACACTTTCTCTGTCTTCGAACCCTTGCCTTATTTTTCTGGTTAAGTCCAGTGCTGCCGTAAACATTGACTTTCCCTTGCGAAAACCATGCTGTGTTTCCTGGAAGAGCTTATTTACTTCAAAATAATTCTGTAACTGGAATTTAATAACAGACTCCATAACTTAAGCTAGAATATGAATGATAGAAATTGGTCTGTAGCTGGACACTTCACACGGGTCACCTTTTTTGTAGATTGGTACTGTCCGTGCTAGTTTAAGAAATTTTGGGAAGACACCCGCGGATAATTACAGTGGAAGCCCAGGCGATTGTTCCCTACAGTATAATACTGTCCCCACCGGCCTGTTCGAGCAGCTGTTCGCCTGAATGACGGCAAACAGTTGTCGTTATACACTCATGCTCATAAATTAAGGATAATTGCAGAATGTGCTGCCACACAACGTGGCACTACACAAAACTGGCGCTAATAGCATAGGCACATAGGGAACACACACTACACCGATCTGCAAGTCCACAGTATTGTGATAAGTTGAGAAAACCGTCCCGAAACACATGTGCTACAAAACGCCACTGCCCATGTACCCCGGCATCAATACGGGATATGATCACCATGCACACGTACACATGCCGCACAACAGGTTGGCATATTCTGGATCAGGTGGTCGAGAAGCTGCTGGGGTATAGCCTCCCATTCTTGCACCAGTGCCTTTCGGAGCTCCTGAAGTGTCCTAGAGGTTTGAAGACATGCACCGATACCTCGACCGGGAGCATCCCAGATGTCCTCGACGGGGTTTAGGTCTGGAGAACAGGCAGGCCATTCCATTCGCCTGATATCTTCTGTTTCAAGGTACTCCTCCACGATGGCGCTCGGTGGGGCCGTGCATTATCAGTCATGAGGAGGAAGGTGGGACCCACTGTACCCCTGAAAAGGCGGACATACTGGTGCAAAATGACGTCCCGATGCACCTGACCTGTTACAGTTCCTCTGTCAAAGACATGCAAAAGTGTACGTGCACCAACCATAATCCCACCCCAAACCACGAAACCACGACCTCCATACAGGTCCCTTTCAAGGACATTAAGGGGTTGGTATCTGGTTCCTGGTTCACGCACGATGAAAACCCGGCGAGAATCACTGTTCAGACTACACCTGGACTCGTCCGTGAACATAACCTGGGACCACTGTTCCAATCACCATGTACTGTGTTCTTGACACCAGGCTTTACGGGCTCTCCTTTGACCAGGGGTCAGTGTAATGCACCTTGCAGGTTGTTGTTGTTGTGGTCTTCAGTCCTGAGAATGGTTTGATGCAGCTCTCCATGCTACTCTATCCTGTGCAAGCTTCTTCATCTCCCAGTACCTACTGCACCCTACATCCTTCTGAATCTGCTTAGTGTATTCATTTCTTGCTCTCCCTCTACGATTTTAACCCTCCACGCTGCCCTCCAATACGAAATTGGTGATCCCTTGATGCCTCAGAACATGTCCTACCAACCGATCCCTTCTTCTGGTCAAGTTGTGCCACAAACTTCTCTTCTCCCCAATCCTATTCAATACTTCCTCATTAGTTATGTGATCTACCCATCTAATCTTCAGCATTCTTCTGTAGCACCACATTTCGAAAGCTTCTATTCTCTTCTTGTCCAAACTATTTATCGTCCATGTTTCACTTCCATACATGGCTACACTCTATACAAATACTTTCAGAAACGACTTCCTGACACTTAAATCTATACTTGATGTTAACAAATTTCTCTTCTTCAGAAACGCTTTCCTTGCCATTGCCAGTCTACATTTTATATCCTCTCTACTTCGACGATCATCAGTTATTTTGCCCCCCAAATAGCAAAACTCCTTTATTACTATAAGTGTCTCATTTCCTAATCTAATTCCCCCAGCATCACCCGACTTAATTCGACTACATTCCATTTTCCTCGTTTTGCTTTTGTTGATGTTCATCTTATATCCTCCTTTCAAGACACTGTCCATTCCATTCAACTGCTCTTCCAAGTCCTTTCCTGTCTCTGACAGAATTACAATGTCATCGGCGCACCTCAAAGTTTTTATTTCTTCTCCATGGATTTTAATACCTACTCCAAATTTTTCTTTTGTTTCCTTTACTGCTTGCTCAATATACAGATTGAATAACATTGGGGAGAGGCTACAACCCTGTCTTACTCCCTTCCCAACCACTGCTTCCCTTTCATGTCCCTCGACTCTTATAACTGCCATCTGGTTTCTGTACAAATTGCAAATAGCCTTTCGCTCCCTGTATTTTACCCCTGCCACCTTTAGAATTTGAAAGAGAGTATTCCAGTCAACATTCTCAAAAGCTTTCTCTAAGCCTACAAATGCTAGAAACGTAGGTTTGCCTTTCCTTCATCTTTCTTCTAAGATAAGTCGTAAGCTCAGTATTGCCTCACGTGTTCCAGTGTTTCTACGGAATCCAAACTGATCTTCCCCGAGGTCGGCTTCTACTAGTTTTTCCATTCGTCTGTAAAGAATTCGTGTTAGTATTTTGCAGCTGTGGCTTATTAAACTGATTGTTCGGTAATTTTCACATCTGTCAACACCTGCTTTCTTTGGGATTGGAATTATTATATTCTTGTTGAAGTCTGAGGGTATTTCGCCTGTTTCATCCATCTTGCTCACCAGATGGTAGAGTTTTGACAGGACTGGCTCTCCCAAGGCCGTCAGTAGTTCCAATGGAATGTTGTCTACTCCGGGGGCCTTGTTCCGACTCAGGTCTTTCAGTGCTCTGTCAAACTCTTCACGCAGTATCATATCTCCCATTTCATCTTCATCTACATCCTCTTCCATTTGCATAATATTGTCCTCAAGTACATCGCCCTTGTATGGACCCTCCATGTACTCCTTCCACCTTTCTGCTTTCCCTTCTTTGCTTAGAACTGGGTTTCCATCTGAGTTCTTGATGTTCGTACAAGTGGTTCTCTTATCTCCAAAGGTGTCCGCCCCAGTAGCTGAGTGGTCAGCGTGACGGATTGCCGTCCTCTGGGCCCGGGTTCGATTCCCGGCTGGGTCGGAGATTTTCTCCGCTCAGGGACTGGGTGTTGTGTTGTGTTCATCATCATTTCATCCCCATCCGGCGTGCAGGTCGCCCAATGTGGCGCCGAATGTAATAAGACCTGCGCCAAGGCGGCCGGACCTGCCCCGCGAGGGGCCTCCCGGCCAATGACGCCAAACGCTCATCATCATCATCATCTCCAAAGGTCTCTCTAATTTTCCTGTAGGCAGTATCTATCTTACCCCTAGTGAGATAAGCCTCTACATCCTTACATTTGTCCTCTAGCCATCCCTGCGTAGCCATTTTGCACTTCCTGTCGATCTCATTTTTGAGACGTTTGTATTCCTTTTTGCCTGCTTCATTTAATGCATTTTTATATTTTCTCCTTTCAACAATTAAATTCAATATTTCTTCTGTTACCCAAGGATTTCTACTAGCCCTCGTCTTTTTACCTACTTGATCCTCTGCTGCCTTCACAACTTCATCCCTCAAAGCTACCCATTCTTCTTCTACTGTATTTCTTTCCCCCATTCCTGTCAATTGTTCCCTTATGCTCCCCCTGAAACTCTGTACAACCTCTGGTTCTTTCAGTTTATCCAGGTCCCATCTCCTTAAATTCCCACCTTGTAGGTCTCCGGGCGAATAAACCATGTCTTTTCCGTCGTCTGTAGACTGTGTGTCTGAGACAACTGTTCCAGTGGCTGCGATAAGGTCCCGAGCAAGGCTACCTGCAGTACTCCATGGCCGTCTGCGAGCACTGATGGTGAGATATCGGTCTTCTTGTGGTGTTGTACACTGTGGACGTCCCGTACTGTAGCGCCTGGACACTGTCCTGTCTGCTGGAATCGTTGCCATAATCTTGAGATCACACTTTGTGGCAGACAGAGGACTCGTGCTATGACCTGCTGTGTTTGACCAGCCTCGTCGCCCTAGTATTCTACCCCTCGTAATGTCATCAATATGTGTTCTTTGAGCCATTTTCAACACACAGTCACCATTAGCACATCTGAGAACGTCTGCACACCTACTCGCTGCACCGTACTCTGACATGCACCAACACACGTCTGCGTATGTGGACTACTGTCAGCGCCACCGTGCGATGACCGCAGGTCAAATGCACTGAATGGTCATACCTTGAGGTGATTTAAATCCGCAAACCGCCCACCAGAGCGTTGTTTCACCATGTATCAGCATTATCCGTAATTTATGAGCATGAGTGTAATAGCGACAACAGATATGCCACAGTGTTCTGGTTCCTAGCAGATAGAGACACGCACAGAGAATTTCCGAGAAAAGCTGCATAATTTGTAGTAGACCTGTGGTCTGTGCCAGGCATTTTGAAGAAGGGGACATAATAATTTGTATTTATAAAGATATGCAATGAAGTGAGTAGAGGTAGGGGCCTACCCACAAGCTCAATCAAAATTACGCGACGATGGGATTCCAAGAACGTGTCCTTGGATTCTTTCGCCGCGACGTGTTTAAATAAAATATTCTCGGTTTTCAACCCGCGTCAATTCGAATGAAATTCTCGAGCTTTCGCTGGCTATCTCCACCATCGTCGTCAGGAGTGGAACTGCTGACAGCCGGGGCTGGCTGCTCATAGCTGCTCTTCCCGTCGGGGAGGGGGGGGGGGCGAGTGACGTCAGTTGACGCGAAGAGCCGGCGCCAGGTTTGAAACTGCCGCTCCCGCCTCCCTACAAGACTCTCGTGTTGTCATACTGTATTTTGGGTCCAATTTCCAGGAAATGGTCAGCTATGGTCGTCTTATCGAGCTCTCTTTGTTTAATATGTCTCATGTGCTCGGTATAACGCTCTGCAATTTTGCGGATTGTCTGGCCTATATAGATGCTGCCACGCTCGCAAGCGACACCATACACACCAGGCACACGAAGAAGTACGTCGTCTTTAACAGAGCGCAGCATACCTCGTATCTTTGTGGCAGGCTGGAACTCTGGTCTCAGTCCACGTCTCAGCAGTACACGTCCTCACTTACTGCTCGTTGCCCCACAATATGGCAGGAAAGCCGCCGGATTGGCTTCTTCTTTCCATTCATAAGGCGTTCTTCTTCGGCGACATCTGTAAGCGTTTACAATGCCTCTTTTGCTATAAAATGCTCTCTGAATACAAGTCTCAAGTGCCGCACAAGTCTCAAGTGCCGCAATGCAGATTGCATGGTCGTCGTTAGGAATAACTTTGGCTCGGTGTATTAACGTGTTCAGGACAGCTTTCTTCTACATCTACATGGTTACTCTGCAATTCACACTTAAGTGCCTGGGAGAGGGTTGATCGAATCATTTTCATACTATTTTACTACCATTCCACTCTCGAATGGCGCGTGGGAAAAAGGAACACCTAAATCTTTCCGTTCGAGCTCTGATTTCTGTTATTTTATTATGATGATCATATCTCCCTAAGTAGGTGGGTGTCAACAAAATATTTTCGCATTCGGAAGAGGAATTTGGTGATTGAAATGTCGTAAATAGATCTCGCCGCAAAGAACACTGCCTTTGTTTCAGTGACTCCCACTCCAACTCGCCTATCATATCAGTGACACTCTCACTCCTATTGCGCGATAACACGAAACGAACTGCCCTTCTTTGCACTTTTTCGATGTCCTCAGTCAATCCTACCTGGTAAGGATCCGACACCCCCGAGCAATATTCCATCAGAGGACGGACAAGTTTAATGTAAGCTGTGTCTTTAGTGGCTTTGTCGCATCTTTTAAGTGTTCTGCCAACAAAGCGCAGTCTTTGTGTCGCCTTCCCCACAATATTATCTATGTGGTCTTTCCAGTTTAAGTTGCTCGTAATTGTAATTCCTAGGTATTAATTCGAATTGACGGCATTTAGATTTGTGCGATTTATCGTATACCCAAAATTTATCGGATTTATTTTAGTACAAATGTGGATGACCTCGCACTTTTCTTTGTTTAGTGCCAATTGCCACTTTTCGCATCATACAGAAATTCTCTGTAGATCATTTTGTTATTGGAATTGATCGTCTGATGATTTTAGTAGACGGTAAATTACAGCGTAATCTGCAAACAATCTACGGGGGCTGCTCAGATTATCACCTAGATTATTCATGTAAACCAGGAACAGGAGAGTGCCTATGACACTACCTTGCGGAACGCCAGATATCACTTGTGTTCTACTAAATGATTTACCGTCTATCACTACGAATTGTGACCTCTCTGAGAGGAAATCACGAATCCAGTCACTCAACTGAGACGATACTCCATATGCACGCAATTTGATTAATAGTCGCTTGTTAGGAACGGTATCAAAATCCTTCTGGAAATCTAGAAACATGGAATCTGTCTGAGATCCCTTGTCGACACCACTCGTTTCTTCATGGGAATAAAGAGCTACCTGTGTTGCACAAGAACGATATTTTCTGAATCCGTGTTGGTTATGTTTTAATAAGTCGTTTTCATCAAGGTGATTCATAATGTTCGAGTACAGTGTATGCACTAAAATCCTATTGCAAATTGAGGTCAGTGATATGGGTCTGTAATTCAATGGGTTACTCCTATTTCCTTTCCTGAATGTTGCTGTGACCTGTGCTACTTTCCAGTCTTTAGGAACGAATCTTTCGTCAAGTGAGCGGTTGTATGTGATTGATAAGAAAGGCGCTATTGTGTCTGCATACTCTGAAAGGAACCTGATTGGTTAAGACTTGCGTTTCTTAAGTGATTTGAGTTGTTTTGCAACACCTAAGATATCTACTTTTATGTCACTCGTGCTAACAGCTGTTCTGGTTTCGAATTCTGGAATATTTACTTCATCCCCTTTCGTGAAGGAATTACGGAAAACTGTATTTAGTAACTCCGCTTTAGTGACACCATCATCGGTAACATTTCCATCGTTATCGCGCACTGACGGTATTGGCTGTTTTTTGGCACTAGTGTACTTCACATACGACCAGAATCTCTCTGGGTGTTCTACCATATTTTGAGACAATGTTTCATTGTGGAAACTATTAAAAGCATCTCTCGTTCACGTCCGCACTAAATTTCGAGCTTCCGTGAAACTTAGCCAGTCTTGGGGATTTTGGTTCTTCTGAATTTGGCATGCTTTTTCGTTGCTTCTGCAACGGTGCTCTGACGTGTTTTGTGCACCATGGTGGATCAGTCCCGTCTCTTATTAACTTACGCGGTATGAATCTATCTACTGCTGTCGATATTGTATGTTTGAATTTGAGACATATGCGGTCTACCTTTACATAATTAGCTTGGAAGGAATGGAGAGTCTCTCTTAGGAAGGTATCAAGCGAATTTTTATTTGTTGTTTTAAATAGATATATTTTGCACAGGGTGCTAGAGAACACGAGAGTCATGGCTCACGCATCAACAAATTGGGACTCCGTTATAAAAGAGGCGGCTGAGATTAGAATGAACAGCAACAATTTTAACAGAGACCAGGGATACGCGCTGAGTAGGGCTTGGGGGAGGGCTTGGATGTCGAAAGGAAGCAACGGCGGATGCTTAACGTTTGTAGGGTTGGCGGGAGGGGCAGTTTCAAACGCGGCGCTGGCCCCTCGCGACACCTGACGTCACTCGTTTCCGCACGAGGCACACAAGAAAGACAGACCGCGGCGCCTACGTCACGAAGGTAGGCCGGAGCTCACCCGCTCGTTTAACTCAGCAGATAAACTGCGTTTCTGCACCTGTTAATTTCATCTTCTACTGGAAACCACTATTACGGAATCTTACTGTTATTAGTTCCACGGTGAACAGAAGTCCATAGGCCTACTAATAATTTGTTACGGCTGTACGGCGGTATAATTAAAATGATGCCAAAATGATTATCACTTACATAAGGCACTACATCTTGTATGAAATGAGGACTGTTATGCAGAAGAGACCAAATGCTGGAAACAAGCCGTTATACCATTTATGTCGAGAATTGATCTTAAATTTTGTCGTACGATCCGTAATCAGCAAGACTTCGTAATATCAAATTCCAGTGGAAGATGCAATTCTCGTTAGTACGTATACCGCCAGTTGTGAGTTAACTGTCTGCTGAGTTGAGCGAGTGAGCCAGCGGCCGTAATCGTGGTTACATAAGCGGAAAATATTGCCACCCCCGGCAGTGACAAGTTTTATTCCTAACGACAATGGCGGAGATAGCCATCAAAAACTTGAGAATTTTATTCTCATTGACGCGGCTTGAAAACCGAGAACATTTTATTCTTCGATTCCAAGAATTTTGCCAGTTTATCATATTATTTAAGTAAACCGACTGAATTGGAGTCTGGGAAAGATCCAAATGAAAGAGAACTGATGGTAGAAGGCCTTCGTATGAATCCGCAGAGTGTCTGGCAGAAACTGAGATTAAAAACAATACGCATGTGTCCAAGAACGTACACTACTGGCCATTGAAATTGCTACACCACGAAGACTACGTGCTACAGACGCGCAATTTAACCGACAGGAAGAAGATGCTGTGATATGCAAATGGTCAGCTTTTCAGAGCATTCACACAAGATTGGCATAGATGACGACACCTACAACACGCTTACATGAGGAAAGTTTCCAAACGATTTCTCATACACAAACAGCAGTTGACGTGCGTTGCCTGATGAAACGTTGTTGTGATGACTTTTGTAAGGAGGAGGAATGCGTACCATCACGTTTCCGACTTTGATAAAGGTCGTATTGTAGCCTATCGCGATTGCGGTTTGTCATATTGTCGTATAGCGACATTGCTGCTCGCGTTGGTCGAGATCCAATGACTGTTAGCAGAATATAGTGTCGGTGGGTTCAGGAGGGTAATACGGAACGCCGTGCTGTATCCCAACGGCCTCGTATCACTAGCAGTCGAGATGACAGGCATCTTATCCGCATGGCTGTAAAGGATCGTGAAGCCACGTCTCGATTCCTGAGTCAACAGATGGGGACGTCTGCAAGACAACAACCATCTGCACGGACAGTTCGACGACGTTTGCAGCAGCATGGACTATCAGCTAGGAGACCATGGCTGAAGTTACCCTTGACGCTGCATCACAGACACGAGCGCCTGCGATGGTGTACTCAACGATGAACCTGCACGAATGGCAAAACGTCATTTGTTCGGATGAATCCAGGTTCTGTTTACAGCATCATGATGGTCACATTCGTGTTTCGCGACATCGTGATGAACGCACATTGGAAGCGTGTATTCGTCATCGCCATACTGGCGTATCACCCAGCGTGATGATGTGGGGTGCCATTGGTTACACGTCTCGGTCACCTCTTGTTCGCACCGACGGCACTTTGAACGGTGGACGTTACATTTCATATGTGTAAGACCCGTGACTCTACCCTTCATTCGATCCCTGCGAAACCCTACATTTCGGCAGGATAATGCACGATCGCATGTTGCAGGTCCTGTACGGGCCTTTCTGGATACAGAAAATGTCCGACTACTGCCCTGGCCAGCACAGATCTCTCACCTATTGAAAACGTCTGGTCGTTGGTAGCCGAGCAACTGGCTCGTCACAATACGCCAGGTACTACTATTGATGAACTGTGGTATCGTGTTGAAGCTGCATGGGCAGCTGTACCTGTACAACCCATCCAAGCTCTGTTTGACTCAAAGCCCAGGCGTATCGAGGCCGTTATTACGGCCAGAGGTGGTTGTTCTGAGTACTGATTTCTCAGGATATATGCACCCACATTGCGTGAAAATGTAATCACATGTCAGTTCTAGTATAATATATTTGTCCAATGAATACCCGTTTATCATCTGCATTTCTTCTTGGTGTGCAATTGTAATGGCCAGTAGTGTAGGAAGAAATGTAGGAATTGGCAACTGGTAACATATGAGCCGTGCCCATGCGGCTCTAGGCGCTGTAGTCCGGGACCGCGCCACTGCTACGGTCGCAGGTTCGAATCCTGCCTCGGGCATGGATGTGTGTGCTGTCCTTGGGCTAGTTAGGTTAAAGTAGTTCTAAGCTCTAGGGGACTGATTACCTCAGATGTTAAGTTCCATAGTGCTCAGAGCCATTTAAACCATTTTTTGAGCCGTGCCGCGAGTCAATAGATCGCGTCCGGATGCGAGTGGGTATATCTATGGCCAGAAGGCGCGCACGAGTGGTGAACTGAGGCTCTGGCGGACTCTCTCGATGTGGAACAGGCGAAGAGTGATGTGGTGTTAACAAGAAGCAAGCGGCTCAGGTTCCCCCGTGGCTTTTACGTGGCGTAGGATCGCGGTGACTGTTCTCGGAGTCCTGAGTTCGTCGCTGGGCATTTCCGTCGGCACGCTGGACGTGGTTTTACGGAAGTTGGAGGAGAGCACGTTGAATGGTCAGTTTGGCGGGAGTGTGCGGGCCCGGAGACGTCCATTGGCAGCAGGCTTACTGCTGTAGGCTGAGGGACGCATTTTGCAGTGCGGCTCCAGTTCGAGGAGCTACAGAGATTGATATCTTGGCGTCGGCAGCACTCTACTGAAGATATCGGGTTAGCAAGTTTTCGAATTCTCTAGATTTCAGCTGTCCTGTGATGTCTTTCCCATGCTGCTGTCACGTCGTACAATTCCGCCTGTGCGTCTCCGGCTGCATTCTTGCTAACTTACCGCGTTCGCGGACTGAAGTTTTCTGGCGCCAGACTGTCACTATTGCGACTGTAACCTATCTTCTCCTTTTGGCTATGCTCAGTCTCGTATGAGAAAAGTCCTTCTGGAGTGTCTATTTGTTGTTTATTTAATGCGTTCACCTTTTATATTAACGTACTTGGTGGTTTATAAACTGGAAGTACGTTGTTGACAGGCTTCGCGCCTAGCATTTGAATTTCACTGCTTGCTTATGACCGCTCGCCCCGTAACAGTTTACTGAGTAACAACCAGTTGCCGCTATTGACCTCGCGGACGGGAAGTGTTCCACTTGTGACTGTTATTTAGTACACGTTCCAGTTCCCTTTTCTTGATTTATCATTGGGAGAGAGACTCCTTTACTTAACCTGTGGGGAATTGGAGTTGACATATAGCCACTGCATGATTGTTTATCTTTTCTCCTGCTTTAAAATTATATTTTATGTGTGTTTTAGAGGGAGCTAATCTGAATTGCTCGCGCAGTCTATTATGATGCGTCCCGGTTCCGAGTCCAGAAAAACAGGTCCTATCGCGTACGTCTCAGCACGTTACATTGCAGGTCTTACTAGTGCCAGCAGCCAACTCGGGTGGAGAGCTAGTAACTGTTTTCAGAAGAGTTTTATAATTCGTGATTGCGCGCTTGCCGGCCGCGGTGGTCTAGCGGTTCTGGCGCTGCAGTCCGGAATCGCGGGACTGCTACGGTCGCAGGTTCGAATCCTGCCTCGGGCATGGGTGTGTGTGATGTCCTTAGGTTAGTTAGGTTTAAGTAGTTCTAAGTTCTAGGGGACTTATGACCTAAGATGTTGAGTCCCATAGTGCTCAGAGCCATTTGAACCATTTGAACTGCGCGCTTAAATGCATGCAAGTTCTCGACAGATCACGACAAAATTAATTTCTTCAGTTGGTACCTTTTCAGTTTCTCGCGTCCGTCGGCCGTCGTAATTTAATTTATTATTTACTACAGTAATTGATTGGTAATGGTGATTGTTGCCGACTTACGTGGTGAGCCTTAATCAAAATGATATTTTGTTAATTTTGATTTACAATTAAATGCTTTTGTGAAGTTCACTTTTTTTAACAATATTAATCTACACTGGAAATTATTTGTTACGATAATGAACGTTAGATTCGCTGATTCTTAAAACATGAGCATATAAGTTGAACAATGGAATAAACTTTTCATATTAATTTCCTCGGCTAGTCAGTTCACTTTCAAGCAAAAAATATTTAGTTATTAATTCCAACTGCGGCCCACACACGCGCGAGAGTATTTTTTTCTTACCTGCGTTAACCATTGCATTGTAGTCGGAGTCCTGGCTCTGGCTCTCAGCTGTTGTACTGAAAATAAGAATCTTAAAGCTACGTATTTTCTGCAACGTCGGGCGGCTGTGGAGAAAAATGTATATTATGTTAATAGCGGGCGAGTTTTTTCGCTTCCGCTAATTTTTATAAGTTAATATCGCTACGTAATGGCGTCGTTGGCTGCATCGGCCTCTGCGATTGTTGCACTGTGAATTACTCGAATGCAGATTAATTCAAGGAAGGCGGACATGAACTCGGGATCACTTCTTACAAATTAAAAGCGCACAATAATATTAAATCAATATATTATCTGCTTAATTAGTACAAATATGCTTACATTTGCCAGCACTCGCAAGATGTCCGTCTACACGCAACCAAGACAAGAGAAGAAGTAGAAGACGACTAAAAAATTAACAAAAGAGCGCACATTGTCGTCTTTAGATCATTTTATCATATTTCTTTGCCCTCGAAATTTACACAGAGAAATTATTATAATACGGATACATGAGAAAAATACATGTTCACCTGAGCGGCTAGTGTCCACTTATTATTCAATTTTTAAATGTCTCTCCTTTATAAATACTGTTTTTTAAGTCTTTTCTTAGTATTTCACTGGGGACGGTATTGAAAGGGTACAGTACCGCCCGACATTGAAAATAAGTACAACATTCTTCGTTATTCTTGTCAGTACAACGTATTTTTTCTAATAATAACTCAATTTCAATTATACAGCGAAGCCGGATACCAGTGTGGGAAAGAAGGACTATTTATTTATTTAATTGATCACATGTGCACTCCCACAAAATAAATCCCTACATCCAGTTTGGTGAGATCTGTGAAATGAATGAATGTATGGTGTCTGCTAACCGCAGATAGTGAATGTGAATATATGATCATCTTTGAGACGACCCTTTGGTCACCTTTGGTGGAACCAAAGAGATGAAACTTACCGGAGCTTTGAGCGCCTGAAATGTGGCTGACCAATATGGTAGCATGGTCTTCCCCCACCTCGACAGAGGTGCGAGATGACCTGAAGAACGGCCATGTTTCAGCACTCTGCCGCTGGATCTTGTGTTGGTAAGACCTGACTTAGGTGTGCTCTGTAAAGAAAAAAGAGTGGAGAGAATGGTATGCATGTGAAATACTTAAGTGTAGTTTGGAATAATAATTTCTCTATTTCAGGAACTTTTGTGGGGAGAATTAAATGTCAGGCAGGTAATATTAAGGGGATTGTAGTAATCTTCGGAAGAGACCAACGGTCACAATGAAACCACGTGTAGCAATAAGTTGAAATACTTCCGAGTGCTTAAGTTAAGCTGAATTACTGGCGTGTGTACTATAAGTTGGAAATATTTAAGAAATGGCGTGTGCAGGACTTGAAATTTGAGACGAGTACTTCCACGTGGTGAGTACTGTGTGAGTCTCAATCTGTGTATGAGACAAAGGATAAAGAGAAGTACTCGTCCAAGGTATCAGTTGAGGACTCGCGTATGTGACGAATATGATCTTATTATTACTTTGCGTGTTATGTTTCCGTGTGACGCTTGATTCAAACTATAATACTCTGAGAGTGAAGCGAGGTGAGTCAGCCGTCTATCCAGCAACGCCACTTGCCTTGCATTGCACAGGAAGACGTGCATATATCCTCCAGAGTTCATAGTAGGAAAGAAAAGTTACGAAGTGGGGCAGCGTCGTGTGAAACTGGAATAAATACTAATTGAAGTGGGAAAGCTGAAAGTAATGTGATTATAACGTTGTGACTATTTCTTATTATTGTATGTTGCCAGTGTGATGTATTTCAAGTAATTTAAGTATGTGAGGTTGGTATTGGAGAGTAACAAGATAGGTTCAGAGGCAGTGGGTTATGCATGTTCCTTTTTGTACCGCTCGGTCTGGAGGAAAGTTTCGTGAAGAAGGTTGTGAGAGTCGAAGTGTGAGATATAGCAAAAGATCCACCATCCTATCCAGAAAGTGCACTGTAGTATTAGATAATTACGAGACCATAAGATGGGGAATCACCAATGTAAAGCCATGCCCACTGGGCGGAATTTCTCATGTGTTATTGTTGTAGGTTATAGAATTTGTGTGTTTAGGTTATAGAATTTATCGGAATAAATAAGATAGTGAAAAGAAAAAGATTGGTGGCCTTTTCCTTCGAATAGTTTGTTGTCATGATACCCAGAATTTATAATGTGCGCGCCATTCATATTCATTGCGATGGCCACGTGTTGATCAAAGCCGTTAAATAAGAAAGAAAATGTGGTATTGCCAGTGCGTAGTGAACAGTCAGAGTTGTGTAAATTACTAATAGTCAGATGTGCGTTTCCGTTTCCGTTGCGTAATATTCATACAGGAGAATAATTTGTAACTTAATTGTGAGTACCAGAGTTCATGTTACTCGATAAATAAGAATGAATCCACTCGCTTGGCAGACCACTCATCTTGCAGGCCTGACTGCTTGATGCCGCAGTATGAGCAAGGCATGTGGGTGCCTCTCAGTATAAGTTGAATATTGATTTCCGGGGGGTCCTGCAGGGAGCCGAGAGCTCCTGAACTGTGGCGGACAGGCCTACTCAAGGCCCACGAGAAAGACAGGCCGCGGCGCTTACGTCACGAAGGTAGTCCTGAACTCGCTCGCTCGCTCAGCTCTGCAGACAAAATGCGTTTCTAACGCTGTTAACTGCAGCTGGGCGTGTAAGTACTAACGAGAATTGCATCTTCCACTGGAATCTGCTATTACAAAGTCTTACTGACTAACAGTACTATAGCAAAATTTAATTTAAGATCAGTACTTGATATAAATGGTATAACGGTTTGTTTATAGCATTTAGTCTCTTCTGCTTAACAGTACTCATTACATGCTGGAATTGGTATCTTATGCAACTGATAATCATTTTAGCATGATTTTATTTCATTGTACGCCAGTACAGCCGTAACAAATTATCGGACTAATAACAGTAAGATTCCATAATAGCGGATTGCAGTAGAAGATTCAGTTTTCGTTTGTACAGACATTCCTAGTTACGAGTTAACAGGTCTAGAAATGTAGTTTGTCTTTTTCGTACGCCTCGGGCCTACTAGTGTGACGTCGCAAGTTCGTTGCAGGGCCCATATATATCTTTCGTGGTGACGTCAGTGCCTATGTTGTTTACGGTCGTTTGCTTTCGTAGCTGCTTTGGGAATTTGACAGCCGATTTTACAACATCTACTGGTCTCGAGATTTGATGTCTTATTTATAGTATTGAAAGGTATCTGTTGGATTCCTTTTATGTTAATTTCTTAAATCTGTTGTCATTTACGGCATAAATTCCTCTTCTAAATTTACTGTGGCGTTTCTGACTATCTGAGAGGAGACTGAGTAGTGGAACGTGTTACTTTTACACATAAACAAGAACGATCTGTCACACTACTACACTTTAAAACACAGTTTATATGTTATTCATGTCACACAGTCTCATACGGAACCTACATCCGCTTTCTTTTATATACTGTATATGATAAGATACTGTCATCCCCCTTCCCTTCTGTGTGAGAGGATGAATGAGCAAATGTATTTCTAGTTGCATGCTTGAGGGTAGCAGACAAGCCTGTCTGCTAGAGAACAGTAGGACCAACGTCGGAACAGGTAGCTACGCTTTATAAAAGCAGATTGGTTTCTATCCTAGGTATGGTCCTGTCCGTCCCTTGTCATGTTGGTATAGGACGCTGCCTCTCTGGCCACTGCCGTTTGTATTTGTGAGCCACCCTCAGGAAGGGACCAGGTCAGTCTGTCCGCGGCGAGCGTCTGAAGTGGTAAGATCTCTGGCTAAGCGCGTGTCTGCTAAGTCCATAGGACCATGGATTTCTAGAGTTCAGCCTAACTGAAAATTTAATCACCTTTATTTCAGGTTTAGCTCTAAAATATCTAATGTTATCTTAAATTGCAGCGCAGTGTAATTCGAGTGTGAAGTTCAGAATATATTCAGGTAGTTGCTTTGTCACCACTCTGTGAGTAAAGTGGAACCACGTGTTGATCAGTAACTCTAAGTTCATCAATCTTAAATGCGAATGTGCGTGAGATTATAACGTCTCGTCTTGACAATATTTTTCAATATAGCAACTTTTCTTTATGTTCAACCCACGTGGGGTGTACTTTGTGAGACCAGTACCACGTGCTTATACAATTGTTTGACCCATCAGGTTAATAGTAAGACGATAGTAACCAGTTCGAGGTTTTTCTTTTGTAAATTGCTTTTCGATCTAATTTATTTTAATTATCAAAATTATTGTGGAGTTACACTCTTTGTGTAAACCAAGTTGACCACGTGAAGCATGTGGTGTAATCATCAAAGTAGCCCTCAGCTATTCTTTTCAGGAAGATTTCACAGAATGTTAGTATGAATTTAGTATACCATGTGTGGTAATTACATGACGGACAGGATTGTGCTACGAACGTAACTTCTTTGGGTGAAAATTGAATCGGTTGGTTGTGGTTAATTTCCTCATGCATATGTTTCAACGTTCTTTGTGTGTTATTTTATGAATGCAGTGTTGTATGCAGTCTCCCAATCTTGGCTCCATATTTGATGTGTTCCGTAAGATTACAAACTCACATTTTCACAATCCTAAATAAGGCACCACTTTAGGGGGTATGAATCAAGTTTAATATGCTGAAATTTCAATGATCAATGTTAAAATAAATTTCCAAATATAAACTGATGTATTTCTTTTTATTTAAATTCTCTTATATATATATATATATATATATATATATATATATATATATATATATAATTGTTGGCGGATTTTCCCTAAAAGGAAATCGTTAAGCTTATGACTTTGAAGTGAAATAAAAAGTGATATTATGAAAGAATTAGGCCGTACATTTAAACAAATCGATGATCGTCTGAAAGCCTTAGAACAGGGCAAGCGGAGTCGCGATTCGGAATCGAAAGAGAGCGAAGAACAGCTATTAGGAATTTCCAAGTGCTGAGAGAAGAATGCCAAAGGGAACGGCAGCAGGTACTCTCGAGGGTCCAGGAGGCGGAAAAGCATTGTCCCACGTCCATTAACAACACAGTAGCTGACAACAGTCAAGCGATTCACGCACTCGAACAGCAAGTAGAACAATTGAAGCACACTGGGGCGGAGGACAACAGACAAATACATGATAAGATTGCGGCATTAGCGGACATCGTAGGCACAATGAAGGTGACGGAAAGCGAGAACAATACTACACCAGTAGCGGTCGCAGAGACCGAAGAAGTGCGTTCGCTTCTTAGATTTCAGAAGGGACAGTTCGAAGTGAACAGGCGGCACAAAGCTGTAACAGGCGAATTACAAGAACGCGTGGCGCATCTGGAAAACCGCATGGCGTTTGATTACGAACTCGCCAATAGCACTAAAAATAGCCGTACGAACAGTACAGAGAGGGACTCCGGCCACGAGGGAGATTTTGACGACAGGGAAGAATGTATTTTGAGGGGCAGACATGAGAAAAATAGAAACATTCAAGGGCCTCGCCGGGAGGAAATGCGGGGATTTGATTTCAAACATTTCCTTACGGTGAGAAAGTTTGAGATATTTCGAAATTCGCAAAAAGGAATACATCCACAAGCATGGCTCAAGCAATTTGAGTTTTGTCTTCCCCCCGACTGGGCAAGTTCACATAAGATAGAATATATGTGTGGCTATTTGGATGGTGAGCCCGCGATTCGCATGAGGTTGGCAGCGCGTCACTGCAACTCTACTCGGGAGTTTCGACAAGCCTTTCTGTCCGCCTATTGGTCGGAAGCGGCACAAGATAGGGTCAAGCATGGCATAATTATGCTGCCAAATTTGAACCAGTCTGGTTTCGGCAGCCCAGCACGCCTATTCGACCACATGCTGCAGGCAAATCAATTTTTATACGACCTATACGGGCCTGCAGAACTAATTAGGATGTCCATCACCAAATTGCCGGTGCACTTGCGCCACGTCATTCTTGCGGGACGATGCAAAGAGGACATGGAAACGTTAAAGACACTTCTCCAAGAGTTGGAATATAATACAGCAGAATGCCCGCCTAATCAGGCACAAAGTTATTACGGGGCACAGCAGCGGGATCGCAGTCATGGCCGTAGTACTAATCAACGGCGTGACTGGTCGCGCGACGCGAACGGAACAATAATCGGGACCGGCCGTATAGAAACTGGGGTAACAGTCGCGAACACAGGTGGAACAACGGAAATGATCGAGGACGTGGACAGGATCGTGAACGCAACAGGTACGACAACCAGAATCGATACTACGGTGAACACGGTGGGAATAGGACTGTAGGCGGAGCACCTCGTGATGTTGAAATTCGGCCGGCTAACCCTAGACATAATCCAGCAAATGGAAATGAACAAAACCGGCAATGACAAATGATCAGTGCAGAAGGCGCCCAATCGGAACAAATGAGCGACATGGCAAATGAGTAAATAGGGTATATAGAGAGGACAGTGCGGAGTAGAGAGGACGGTGAGGAGAAAGAATTGATTAGTTTAAATTTGTGACATATGCATTTTGAATAATATGTTGGTAAAAATAATGATGAAGATGTTTCTGTGTGATTGATTGAAGTGATGTTTGCAGTTTATTTTTCTTTCCTTGTGCAATTAGGATTTAGGTTGGTTCAAATGTGAAGATAAAAGGTTTCTTTGTGAACGAGTGAAATGCTGTTTATGTTTTTTTTGTGTAAATTGAAACGAGTCGCTCCTGAGGGAAGCAAGATCTGTGTTGAATTAATGCAAAACTCAGGGGAATATCCGATCTGTGGGTATTATGGGTCTGGCAAACCCAGGTCCCCAGCTGTTAGTAGCCTTGTTTCCGATTTTCTGCTTTCAGTGCTACTATCTATCTATTACTATTCTATATCTGTCAGTATAAATGAGGATCTCTTACTTTAGTATGCGTGCTGTATGTATATTTTAAGATAGGAGAACTCTGAGAAAGGAATGAGTAAGTTTGAAAACAGGATGCGATATACGATTGTTTAACCAATGGCTTCCCAATATGCGCTAATATGTTAATATTGATGATATATGTCTTTTTTGTTGTTTATAGCTGAGTACGTAAAGTGCTGTCTGTGGATTTCGTAAGTAGATTGATTCCCTTCAAGGTGAAAGAAGAATTGTGGTATGTGTAATTTACGTGGCCCTGAAGTATTATTGTGGTAGTCAAATATGAGCAGTTTTTTTCAGCAAATGGAGTATGTAACAGAAATATGGATCCTTTCTGTAGTCTTGATTGATGTTGAGCCAGAGCCTGAAAATTATTCTGTGTTAATACTTGTCCTAGAAAAGCGACGTTTATGTGTTTTGCTGATGCTGTGAGCATTACAGCTTACTGTTTTCGCTGGTGCGGGATGCACTGTAGCCTATATGATTTGTACTGAGGAAATTTCCCTCTTGAAGGTAAAGGAAGATTAAATAATTTTGATTATGGGACCGAAGGAAAGCTTGGTTTAATGTAATAAGGATGAAGCAAAACATTTGTCATTTAAACTACAGGAGGATTCGGATCTTTTGTGACTGTTATAAGTTCAATATGTTAAGATGAAACTGTTTTACAGAATAGAGGTGACCACAATTTTGCCATTCATGAGAAATGAATCCAGAATCACCACCACAGGCGAAATAACTGATTTGGAAGCGAAAGGTAACTTAAAGAAGGAACGAAATGGGTAAGAAAATGTAGTATAACCTGTATAATGAAAATATTTTTACCCTTCTCAGAGTCATCTATGTGATTAATTCTTGTGATAACGTAATTTTAGATGAAATTTTCTTACTGTTTTATGTGTGAATATATGAGTATGATAAATGTATAATTGCGAGTCCCTTATCAGGTGTGTCAACTGGTATAAATGTTTTGGCGTGTAAATAACCATTGTTCTTTTTACTGGGTATGTTTAAGGAAAGTTCTCCATATTTATTATGTGACAAGACATGCGGCGAGCGTCAGGAAGTTTACGAATTAGAACAATGTTGTAGTGGTGTAAACACTTTGTTGAAGTAGTATTGAAGTAGCTTGTTGGATTAACTAGTAGTGGATAGAAGTAGAATTTTGAGTAATGCATGTTTATGGGTAGTTAGTTTGTAGAATAGACAACAGGTGTGCATGTGTGTGTGTAAATAACATGTGAACCCTATGCTGTCCTGACGTATACTTGCGCAAGGCATAACCCTATTCATTTTAGTGAATTAATAAGTAGCATTTGATTTATTAAAACGGAAGTGAACCACATTAGTGATGTGGATTTAGATATTATATTGTCAGTTCATTTAATTTTTATTTTTATACTGTCAAGTCATTTCACTTTTATTTTTTTATATTGTCAAGTCATTTAACTTTTATTTTTATATTGTCGATTCATCTAACTTTTTTATTTAAAAAAAATTAAGTCTCACTTTTGTTGTTAAAAATTGTGAAAGACAATACTAAATGGTATTATGTATGACATTTTGTAATCACATAACTATGATGAACAATTTCTGTGAATGTAGTTGAGTACATGAAAGCGAACCGGCTAAACTCTTACGAGACAGCAGGAGCAGTGAGGAGGAGGACTAGTTGTAAACAGGCGGGTTTCCCAGCAGGACACGCTGTCAACCGGGCCACTTCGGGAGTGCGGTCGCAACAAAAGAAGGGCACGGGACAAACACTTTCCCTTGCGCCTGGAGCTAATGGCCGGCTGCACCAGTGCGACACTTCGTGGAGGCGATGACCTGAGATGGCCGAGCGGTCCACCGCGCGGAAATCCATCTGCTGGCAACGCACCACACGCATGCGACCGTGACGAGACGGCCGCGGTGAAACGACCGAAGACAGGGGCGTGGAGCCTTTTGACACGTACTGTCCAGAGAAATCGGTAGACTTCAACGACGCCTATCAACATTTCCTGACGGATGCTCACTGTCAAGGGACAGTAAATCATGGTTCTATGTTCTCTGGTCGCTAAGGGTGGCACAAAGAAGAGCCATTAAGTGTCATCCTTGCCCAGGAATATCAAACCGGCGAGCCAATTGAGGATAACTCAAGAATGTAACAACACAAGGGGCGTGGAGCCTTTTGACACATACTGTCCAGAGAAACTGGCAGACTTCAACGACGCCTATCAACATTTCCTGGCGGATGCCCACTGTCAAGCGACAGTAAATCATAGTTCGATGTTCTCTGCTAGCTAAGGGTGGCACAAAGAAGAGCCATTAAGTGTCATCCTTGCCCAGGAATATCAACCTGGCGTGTCAAACTAGGATACCACACGAATTTGACAACTCAAACATGGAACCAAATCGAGATGCACGTGACACGGGCCACCAAGAGAAACTTCATGAGAGGGCAGAGACGGCGGGATTGCATGCAACAGATGGACAAAAATCCCTACTGACAGCTGCGGCGACGACCCTCCCCCTCCCCTTATATTGTGCCTCGGAACAGTGGAACTACTGAGTGTGTCAGTGAACAGTGATTATACGGTTCTTAGTTCAATGCATATACGTGTGTTTCTGTCAGAGAAACTTTGACTCTTGTATTTTGCAGATGTTTTATTTATTGGTGTTTTTTTTAAACATTGACTATTGTACTTTCAGAGCTGTTTTATTGGTCAATGTTTGTTCTTGTGTGATGTATTAGATTTGTGATATTTTGTTTCGTAAATTCATGCCTGCGGCATTGCTTCTTTTATCAGTCAGATAGCTATTCATTCTCGTTGGACTGTGATCGATTAGCCTTTGCATGGGGCATATTTATAGTGAGGAACCCCATAAGAGTAACAATCACATAATTATTGTAGTTTCAGTATAATGACACAGTGATCATTGTTTGCTAACTAACTGAAATATAGTAGAATGATTAAATTAGTGCCACAGAGTTATTTTAATTCTACAAATTATTAGTTTTATAAGATATAGAATTTTTTTGCAATAACCACTTTGTAAAACATGTTTTTTTTCTCTTATCATTTTTTGCTTTTGCGGATTGTGCATTGTAATGTTCTGCTTTATAATACTGATGTTATGTCATGTTTTTTTTAATTGCTGTGGCACCTTTGCTATTTCCATAAATTTTACTTGTTAATCAACAGTCATAAATTTTCCTGTGATCAGTTGGCTCTTGCAATGAGCAAATACTGGTGAACTCCATAAGGTTAACAACCAGAAATTGTTTTCATATTAATGACACAGGAAACATTGCTTTTACTTGCTGACCGAATTAGGTCTACACTATCTTTTAAATAGGTGTCACAGATTGTGGTGTTTTTCTCTTTGAAATTGGTAGATTATAAAGATGTGTTAAAATTATTGTGTTTTAGCAAGTAGCTGGTGACCTTTTGCCTTTTCTTTACATTTTTGGTTTAAGTTGGGTGTGAGAAGCCTGCTTGGGAATGTCCTAGCATGGCCAGAAAATTCCCTGCACAGTCTTTTCCCGGAGCGTTGGGGTTATGAAACGTCTCTGTTGGATTCCTTTCATGTTAATTTCTTAAATCTGTTGTCATTTACGGCATAAATTCCTCTTCTAAATTTACTGTGGCGTTTCTGACTATCTGAGAGGAGACTGAGTAGTGGAACATGTTACTTTTACACATAAACAAGAACGATCTGTCACACTACTACACTTTAAAACACAGTTTATATGTAATTCATGTCACACAGTCTCATACGGAACCTACATCCGCTTTCTTTTATATACTGTATATGATAAGATACTGTCATCCCCCTTCCCTTCTGTGTGAGAGGATGAATGAGCAAATGTATTTCTAGTTGCATGCTTGAGGGTAGCAGACAAGCCTGTCTGCTAGAGAACAGTAGGACCAACGTCGGAACAGGTAGCTACGCTTTATAAAAGCAGATTGGTTTCTATCCTAGGTATGGTCCTGTCCGTCCCTTGTCATGTTAGTATAGGAAGCTGCCTCTCTGGCCACTGCCGTTTGTATTTGTGAGCCACCCTCAGGAAGGGACCAGGTCAGTCTGTCCACGGCGAGCATCTGAAGTGGTAAGATCTCCGGCTAAGCGCGTGTCTGCTAAGTCCGTAGGACCATGGATTTCTAGAGTTCAGCCTAACTGAAAATTTAATCACCTTTATTTCAGGTTTAGCTCTAAAATATCTAATGTTATCTTAAATTGCAGCGCAGTGTAATTCGAGTGTGAAGTTCAGAATATATTCAGGTAGTTGCTTTGTCACTACTTTGTGAGTAAAGTGGAACCACGTGTTGATCAGTAACTCTAAGTTCATCAATCTTAAATGCGAATGTGCGTGAGATTATAACGTCTCGTCTTGACAATATTTTTCAATATAGCAACTTTTCTTTATGTTCAACCCACGTGGGGTGTACTTTGTGAGACCAGTACCACGTGCTTATACAATTGTTTGACCCATCAGGTTAATAGTAAGACGATAGTAACCAGTTCGAGGTTTTTCTTTTGTAAATTGCTTTTCGATCTAATTTATTTTAATTATCAAAATTATTGTGGAGTTACACTCTTTGTGTAAACCAAGTTGACCACGTGAAGCATGTGGTGTAGTCATCAAAGTAGCTCTCAGCTATTCTTTTCGGGAAGATTTCACAGAATGTTAGTATGAATTTAGTATACCAGTGTGTGGTAATTACATGACGGACAGGATTGTGCTACGAACGTAACTTCTTTGGGTGAAAATTGAATCAGTTGGTTGTGGTTAATTTCCTCTTGCATATGTTTCAACGTTCTTTGTGTGTTATTTTATGAATGCAGTGTTGTATGCAGTCTCCCAATCTTGGCTCCATATTTGATGTGTTCCGTAAGATTACAAACTCACATTTTCACAATCCTAAATAAGGCACCACTTTAGGGGGTATGAATCAAGTTTAATACGCTGAAATTTCAATGATCAATGTTAAAATAAATTTCCAAATATAAACTGATGTATTTCTTTTTATTTAAATTCTCTTTTATATATATTGTCATATGACTATTAAAAGATTATAATTAATGTTAGTCTGGTTGGGAATTTGGTAAGCTAGACTGGATACCTGGTGAAACAGTTGCGCAGTAATGCAAGGTTAACTTCCCCAGACAGCTCACAGTTTTTAACCCACTTTTATGGTCTTGAATATCGGCTCCGCTTTCATAGCAAATTAAAACCAACAATGTTACAGTATTTACTCTCTTCAAGATTTGTTGCCCGTTTTAAAGTACTTAGTGTTCTCGAGATTTGACGTCTGATTTTAAGTACTTTGTGTTCTTGAGATTGATGCCTTATTCAAAGTATTCATTATTTTTCTTTTGTGTGGTCCTAAGATTAACTACTTTATTAATCAGTCTTTGCTGCTCCTGAGATTTACTGCTCAGTTTAAATTTGACTGGTTACCCCTGTAATCTTACTGTGTCTTCATTAATGTAGTTGCCAGCTGGGGTGGCCGAGCGGTTCTAGGCGCTACAGTGTGGAACCGCGCGAACGCTACGGTCGCAGGTTCGAATCCTGCCTCGGGCATGGATGTGTGTGATGTCCTTAGGTTAGTTAGGTTTAAGTAGTTCTAAGTTCTAGGGGACTGATGACCTCAGAAGTTAAGTCCCATAGTGCTCAGAGCCAATAATGTAGTTGCTGCTCTCTTTAGACACATAATTATTGCCTTGAATCTTATAAGCTTTTGGGTTTTAACTGAATATGCTTTTTTTAAATAAATGTCATTTAGGGCTCTTCTTTTAACGAATGATTTTCATTCTTCACTCGGCCAATCGATCCTCGTCCAAACTCAATAAGCGTGCAGTGACACGCAACAAACATATAAAAAGAAAGCACCGTCTGAACAGGTCTTGCAGGTCGGTACCGTTCGGCCTGTGGCACGCAACACCAAAATTTTAGAAACGGTTCATTTTGCTTCTTCATTGTATCGGTGAAACGAATTCCAAAACTTCAAACCAGTATAAAGATTGACAGCTACAAACTTATTATAACCTTACACATTTCAGCTGCAAGTAAGTGAAATAATCCCACATTTAAGTAATCTCATAATTTAATATCGTTACCATATTAGATGTTTTGGGAAAGCCTGCAGCTGTGTCATTCACGATCCAAATATTGAAAACTACACCAGGTTCTTACTTTTTGCTACTTAGCACAAACAGTGTAAGTGATGATTTGGATGTGTGTGATATTGTATATAATGCAGGAGGCACAACACCTTCTAATTTGAAAAGGACGCAAGGGAGAAAAAAAGCTCACACGTGCAAACATCACCAAACGTATTCATGTAAACATAAATGCGCTTGGAAATGAGAATAAATTCTCGAAACGCGTTGTGCTAGGCAGCAAAAAATAAGTAACTGGTGCAGTTTTCATTATTTAGTTGATGAAATCTCACAATTTGTTCTCATATTATATCCCGTTCTAGTTTTTGCCTTTAGGGCTTTTCTGATTAAGGAACTGTGGTGATAAAACAGAATAACAACACTGTCCCGTATCACTATACAACAATGACTGTACAGCTTTAAAAATTCATATAAATTAATTCATAGTACCTACAGTGGTAACTGTAATGTCAATTTGTAGGGAAATACATACAGTTCTGTCTCGCATAGTTCGCTAGTGCCGAGTCGCACCGTAAGGAGCGCTAGCGGCAGTTGCGTTAAAGATGGCTACCTTCGCTGGACCCGAATGAGCTAGCTCTGTTTTGTGGTATGAAGAACCAAAGTGGGCGCCTACAGTTCAGCGTAATTTCCGTAACAAGAACGCTAAAGATCCTCCTAGTGGGCCTACAATTTGTGAGTAGCGTATATATTTTGTAGAAACAGGGTGCTCGGTAAGACATGGGAAATCATCAGGTCGTCCAAGCACATCTGGCGACGTCGTTGAGCGAGTGAGGCAAAGTTCTGTCAAGAGTCCTACGAAATCGACCTGGCATGCATCTCGCGAACTGCAAATCCCACATACGACTGTTTAGCGTGTGATGAGAAACCGTTTGTATTTGAAACCGTAGAGATTGACGATCATACAGCTTTGTTATCAGCTTTGTTATCATTGACGTATTTTATTTTGCTGTCTTCTATAGGATTTAATCGCCTAAATGCTATTAATTTACATTTAACTGTAACAAATCCTAAGAAGAACGAAACGTCTTTCATCAATATTCAATGTGCCGTTGCTTTAAAACGGCTTATTCTGATAACACGCGAGTTATAACACCATAATAACTAAATATGAAAATTCCTTAACCACCAATATGACGTTTCCTGTCGTTTTATTATAGCATAAGGTACCCATAGCGATTCATTTTCGAATCATTCAATGTGCTGGTACTTAGAAGCAGCATGTATTCGTGAGGTGTAAGGTATAACATAAAACCCACTGAATCTGGGGTTCTACTGAACACAACAAGCACAATATTGCGTCTTGCTTCCTGCTGGCCTCAAGCTTTTTTCTTGTAACGTACGGAGCGTTCTTGCTTCCTACTGGTTCTGCTTTAATGACAAGTCGTCGAAATGTCGCAGAACTTATTTTGAGTTTCACGTGACGATATGGCTCATCAGCGTGAAATAGCAAGAAGTGACGTCATAAAACTTGTTGACAGCCGCATCAGTGTTAGCTAACTCGTGCCGTGTGCAACGGCCTTACTAAGATAAACGGAAAGAAGAAAATATTATCTTTGGCAAATAATAACGTGTAGGTGTACAAATAACATAAATGTTTGATAGAGACAATGTTCTGAAGAACGACTATAACGTGACGAAATGGTAGGAAGCGACATCACATAACTCGTTCAGGTCAACGCGAAAGTTAGCTAAATCGTTCAGTGTGAGGACTACTTACGAGTGGGTGACTTCTTGCTGCGGCGGCGGCGACTGGTTCTTGGTGCGGCGCCACGGAAGCTCCGAGAAACATTTCAAAGTGTGTAAGTATACAGGGTGTTACAAAAAGGTACGGCCAAACTTTCAAGAAACATTCCTCACACACGAATAAAGAAAAGATGTTATGTGGCCATGTGTCCGGAAACGCTTAATGTCCATGTTAGAGCTCATTTTAGTTTCGTCAGTATGTACTGTACTTCCTCGATTCACCGCCAGTTGGCCCAATTGAAGGAAGGTAATGTTGACTTCGGTGCTTTTGTTGACATGCGACTCATTGCTCTACAGTACTAGCATCAAGCACATCAGTACGTATCATCAACAGGTTAGTGTTCATCACGAACGTGGTTTTGCAGTCAGTGCAATGTTTACAAATGCGGAGTTGGCAGATACCCATTTGATGTATGGATTAGCACGGGGCAATAGCCGTGGCGCGGTACGTTTGTATCGAGACAGATTTCCAGAACGAAGGTGTCCCGACAGGAAGACGTTCGAAGCAATTGATCGGTGTATTAGGGAGCACGGAACATTCCAGCCTATGACTCGCGACTGGGGAAGACCTAGAACGAAGAGGACACCTGCAATGGACGAGGCAATTCTTCGTGCAATTGACGATAACCCTAATGTCAGCGTCAGAGAAGTTGATGCTGTACAAGGTAACGGTGACCACGTCACTGTATGGAGAGTGCTACGAGAGAACCAGCTGTTTCCGTACCATGACAGCGTGTGCAGGCACAATCAGGAGCTGATTGGCCTCCACGGGTACACTTCTGCGAATGGTTCATCCAACAATGTGTCAATGTTTATTTCAGTGCAAATGTTCTCTTTACGGATGAGGCTTCATTCCAACGTGCTCAAATTGTAAATTTTCACAATCAACATGTGGGGGCTGACGAGAATCCGCACGCAATTGTGCAATCACGTCATCAACACAGATTTTCTGTGAACGTTTGGGCAGGCATTGTTGGTGATGTCTGGATTGGGCCCCATGTTCTTCCACCTACGCTCAAAGGAGCACGTTATCATGATTTCATACGGGATACTCTACCTGTGCTGCTAGAACATGTGCCTTTACAAGTACGACACAACATGTGGTTCATGCACGATGGAGCTCCTGCACATTTCAGTCGAAGTGTTCGTACGCTTCTCAACAACAGATTCGGTGACCGATGGATTGGTAGAGGCGGACCAATTCCATGGCCTCCACGCTCTCCTGGCCTCAACCCTCTTGACTTTCATTTATGGGGGCATTTGAAAGCTCTTGTCTACGCAACCCCGGTACCAAATGTAGAGACTCTTCGTGCTCGTATTGTGGACGGATGTGATACAATACGCCATTCTCCAGGGCTGCATCAGCGCAGCAGGGATTCCATGCGACGGAGGGTGGATGCATGTATCCTCGCTAACGGAGGACATTTTGAACATTTCCTGTAACAAAGTGTTTGAAGTCACGCTGGTACGTTCTGTTGGCTGTGTGTTTCCATTCCATGATTAATGTGATTTGAAGCGAAGTAATAAAATGAGCTCTAACATGGAAAGTAAGCGTTTCCGGACACATGTCCACATAACATATTTTCTTTCTTTGTGCGTGAGGAATGTATTTTTGAAAGTTTGGCCGTACCTTTTTGTAACACCCTGTATAAATAAGCTAAATTTTCACGTTTAATGAAGCTAGGTGCCTTAAGCATGGCTGCAGGAGCAACTGTGCAAATGTAACATATCGAATAAGATGCTTTATTTTCATACCATTTCTACGTAATGTTTCGTAATACGTTAGACGACTTCTTTCTAAGAAATACAGCTGTAATATGACTTTTTCAACTAATAACAACTTTAGACGAAAGTTAATACGCAACTTAGAACGTAAAGAAGATCCATTTTCACAATAAAATGTAATGAATGCTCACTTTTTTGTACAGGTCGGAAGGGAAGGGCAATTAAAACTAGGTACAAGGAACATTTACTGGGCAAAGGGGATTTTAATATTCATGGCTCCACATACGCTGAACATTTCGTTCAAAGCGGACATTCCCCTACTAATCTGGAAGATACTATTATTATGACTAGAGAGGAGAAGAGATATATGTTGGAGTTACTGGAAGGAAATTTGGAAATTTGTGCTAAGGTCCTATGGGGCCAAACTGCTGAGGTCATCGGTCCCTAGGCTTACACACTACTTAATCTAACTTAACACGTTCGTCGCGGCTGACGCATATAAGCGTTTCCGCGATCAATAAGCCAGTGCGGGTAACGCTTGTAAGTGGCGCGTTCGCTAGTTGAGTACTCAGTTTAGTTTGTTCGGTTGTGCACTCGTGTTAGTACAAGCAACCAACGAAATATCACGTAAAGTCTTCCTGTCTACAGTTGTCTGTTTTCGTCTTTAGTCGTCTGTGTTGTGCATTGTTTGCAATGGCGGCGAATCAACTGACACAGGGGCCTTCTAACCCTAAAAAGAGTAGTAAGAGTGAATAATATATTGACCATGAGTTACTGAGTCTGTTAGAAGGTAGTGATGTCGAGTTCAGAGGGGACGAAGCAGAGGAGGGTGGCTGGAATTTGGAGACTGCAGAAACATACCATAGTGATGAAAGAGTGGAAACAGAACTGTCCAATATGTTTCTATTGGAATTTGCGCAGCTGAATAAGTATTAAGGAGAAAAAGGGACATCTTACTAATAACTATATTTGCACATTCAAGAACAAAACAAGATTCCAGCGAGCACAACACAATAATCAGCGCACACAAAGAGTGTTAGGCAATGACAAAGAGGTCTATTTTACACAGTGCACTTTGCTCCGTCACACACGAAATATATTGTTCACACAATTCCAACACCCCTTCTTGAACTTATATTTTGTGTGTTGCTTCCACAAGATAAACCAAATAGTCCCACAATCTTCTCAAACTTCTCCCTTTCCAAGGGTTTGGTCAGAAGGTCAGCTAACATGTCTTCTGTACGCAGATAGTCCACGGCAATGTTCTGTCGTTCTACGTGGTCCCGAATGAAATGGTGCCGTATATCAATATGCTTTGTCCTAGCACTAGTAACATCATTTTTAGCTAGGTTTATGGCTCCTTTATTGTCACAGAAGATGGTTGTAGGTTCCTCAATTAAATGGTTCGTAGCCATAATGCTTCCTGTGTGGTGTAGGATAGTGCCATATACTCGGCCTCTACGGTGCTCAATGCAACAGTTTTTTGCTTTCGACAGGACCATGATGTGAGGCCCCCCATTAATTTAAAACAGCAGCCAGTGGTGGAGTATCTGTCTCCCAATTCACTCCCCCAGTCCGCATCGCTATATCCCTCTAGTTTTGCGTTACCATCTCTATGGTATTTTAGCTCATAGTTTGAGGTTCCTCTTAGGTATCGTAATATCCTCTTTACAGCTTTCCAGTGCTTTTCCTTTGGGTCTCTGCAATATCTGCTCACTGCATTGGTGGCAAAAGCAATGTCGGGTCGTGATGTTTGAGACAAATATAACAGACTCCCTACTGCTTCTAAATAAGGAACATTCTTGTCACATTTCACATCAGTCTCATTTACACTTAACTTCACTCCTACTTCCATTGGAGTACTTATGGGTTTGCAATCACTCATGCCAAATTTCTTTAATATTTTTTCCGTGTATGATGATTGACTTATGCTCAATTCTTGTCTTTCTTCATCCTTAGTAATTTGCATACCTAAATAACGTTTAACTTCTCCCAAACCTTAAACTTGGTTTGCAGCTGTTTTTTGAAAATTCTCATTTGGCCTTCACTTTCAGTCAGGATAAAGAAATCGTCCACCCATATCGCCATTATTATTATTTCTTCTTTTCTCCCTTTACTTCCTTTATAGTAAATGCTGGGATCTGCTTTGGATTGCTTCATATTCATATTTATTAGAGTTTCATGTAGACATCGATTCCAGCAACGTCCACTTTGTTTAAGTCCATAAATACTTTTTCTCAAACGCCAAATCTTTTTACTTTCTGACCTGGTTTTTATGGCTTCCCTTGGTGGAATGAAATATATCTCCTCCTCCAATTTCCCATTTAAATATGCCGTTGTAACATCCATATGATGAATTATTAAATTTCGTTTTACTGCCAAGGCTAAAAGATATCTCAATGATGCATACTTGACTACAGGTGAAAAAGTTTCTTCGTAATCTACCCCTTGTTTTTGTGAATATCCTTTTACCACAAGTCTTGCTTTGTATTTTGGTGATGAGCTTTCAGGGTTCTTCAAATTGAATACCCATCTTGTCTGCAGTGGTTTCTTATCTCCTGGCATATCTACCCATTCAAAGGTTTCGTTTTGATATAAGGATTCTAATTCTCTCTTCATCGCTTCTTTCCATTCTTGAGAGTTTGGGCCACTCATTGCTTCTTCTGCTGTTCTTGGCTCATCATTAAAGGACTGTGCTGTATACATCTCAAAATCCGGATATTCCTTCGGTTTTGGTACACGAGAAGAACGCCTTACATTGGTTTCTTCATGTTTTTCATCCTCTAACTCATTGTCATCATAAATTGCTTCCATTTGTCCTTGGCTGTCGTCTTCCTCTTCTTCACTTCCTATTTCCTCACACAAGGTTTCACCTTCTGAACTAGGTGCAGTTGACTTAGTGGTTTTGCTCTCTTCTGAGTCCTTTCTATTTTCAAGGAATATTACACCTCTACTTGTGACAATCTTTTTAGTCAATGGATCCATTAATCGGTAGCCCTTTGAATTTTCACAGTAGCCTACAAAAATATACTTTTTAGCTTTTGGATCCCACTTTCCTCTTAGCTGTTTTGGAATATGTGCCATTGCATCACACCCAAAAACCCTTATATTGCTTAGATCAGGTTTCTTTCCTACCCATATTACATAAGGGGTTCTACTCTTTTGTAGGTGATCTATTGTTCAAATATACAGCTGTTGACACTGCCTCTGCCCAAAAATCTTTGGATAATTCAGCGTCAGTCATCATGCTCCTTGCTTTCTCAACAATGGTCCTATTAGCCCTCTCAGCAACCCCATTTTGAGATGGGCTCTACCTTATGGTAGTTTGATGCCTGATTCCCTTTTCTGCCAGAAGTTTCTTCAATTTCTGGTTAATATATTCTCTCCCATTATCAGACCTGATGATCTTGATCTTCTTTCCTGTCCATCTTTCAACCATATTGCAATATTCCTCAAAGATATCACTCACTTGGTCTTTAGAACTAAGAAAATAAACATGAGTATATCGTGAGTAATCATCAATAAACGTAAGAAAATAATTACTCCCACCTATGGATTCACACTCCATCGGACCACATACATCTGTGTGGATTAACTGTAAGACTTCTGTGGATTTACTCTTCCTAGTCTTGAAGGGTAACCTTGCTTGTTTTCCCTTTATACATGTCTCACAAGGATCCTTGGACACACTAAAATTCTGTATTCCCTTTACCATATCCTTTATTATAGACATACTCTTTCTATTTAGATGTCCAAGCCTCCGGTGCCATAAAAAACCTTCTGCTGAATATACTGAATCACTAACATTTTTATGTTTACTGTCAATGATATCCAACTTAAAAATACCCCTTTCGTTACTTGCTGTAGCTATAACTTCACCACTTTCACTGATTACTCTTGCACCCTGCATGTCAAAGGTGACTGTATTTCCTTTCTTGACAATTTCCCCTACAGACAGCAGGTTAGTTGCCACATTTTTCACATAATGAACATTGTGTGCTGTAACCATATCTGATTCACCATTTACACTTACATGTAGATCTAGTTTCACAGCCAGGTGACACTGGAGTTCGTTGCCATCAACAGTAGATATCCCCATATGAGTCTTATCTTTGATGTCATAAAGAAGTGATTTATCTTTAACAATATGCACAGATGCACCTGAGTCTAAAATCCATTCCATATCACGGTTGCTCATCCCACCAAAAGAATAAAAACATGAGAGTGCTTTACCTTTGTTATTGGTCCTTCTCTCTGGGCTATCAGTAACATACCTCCTTCGCTGAGTGTCTGATCCTGGGCTTACTTTTTCTTTGCACTGAGACGCAATATGTCCCATCTTCTGACATTTATAGCACCTCACCGGTTTCTTCTTTTTGTTTTTTGAGTAGAGAGCAGACGCACCTTCCTTCTCCAGTGTACAACAGCTTGGAGCACTCTTTACGTCCTGCAGGATTTTCACCTTAACACTGTCGCCTGTGATTGGTATACCCGAGCTTTCAAGTCCCATAATCATAGGTGCATACCTTTCGGGCAGTCCTGCCAAAAGCAATGTTCCTATCCATTCTTCAGCGATCTCGAATCCGATGTTTCTCAGTCGGTTCGACGTGGTTAATATTTTGTTAACGTATTCGTCTACACTCTTACATTTGTCCAGACGAGTGGTAATTAACTCGCGTAATAATCCTACTTTTCTCGTAAGACCACCATCCTCGAAACACATCGTAAATTGTCCCAGACTTCTTTCGCTGTAGCAGCTTTTTCAACGTGAACATAATTCACCGAATCAATCAGTAATATCAATTTTGATTTTGCTTTCCTATCCTTACTTGAATAATTCTGATCTGTGGATTTCATTGTCCCATCTACCACGTCCCATAGGTCGTCTAAACGTAAATACGCTTCTACTGCGAACTTCCAGGTTGCATAGTTTTCGCGACCTATAAGTCTTTCAATCTGTGGAATTTGTGCCGCACGCATTCTTAACGGTAACTTGCTTTTTATTGCCGTAAAGAACACCGAAAAATAATGCGGAAAAAAATTGCGATCGTCTTGTAAGGATCACTCGCACTTCACGTAAATTGGAACTTTTCCAATACTTTGTCCTTACTATTTTGTTGATATACTTATTCCAAATGCACGCTGGGCCCATAACCTATTGGAATTTGCGCAGCTGAATAAGTATTAAGGAGAAAAAGGGACATCTTACTAATAACTATATTTGCACATTCAAGAACAAAACAAGATTCCAGCGAGCACAACACAATAATCAGCGCACACAAAGAGTGTTAGGCAATGACAAAGAGGTCTATTTTACACAGTGCACTTTGCTCCGTCACACACGAAATATATTGTTCACACAATTCCAACAGTTTCGCCGCACTTGGGAATCGGACGATACGGACGACAATGATGAGGAAATCGCCGACGATAAAGAATCCGCGCTCGCAGAAGTAAGTAAAACAGGTGCTACTTGGCATGAAGAACCACGGGGGATGCAATATCATCCGTTTACCAAAGCAGAATGTTTGCAGATAAATTCTGGTGGCAAAACGACAATGGGTTTCTTTAGGCTACTGGTTACAGATGACATACTGCACCTCGTAGTTGATGAAAGGAACGGTAATGCACACAATATATTTGCGAGCGAAAATACGAAAGAGGGCTCTAGAATTAGTAGTTGGAAACCTGTAAGTATAGACTGCAGATTGAAACTGAAGAAACTGCAAAAAGGTGGGAATTTAAGGAGATGGGACCTGGATAAACTGAAAGAACCAGAGGTTGTAGAGAGTTTCAGGGAGAGCATAAGGGAACAATTGACAGGAATGGGGGAAAGAAATACAGTAGAAGAAGAATGGGCAGCTCTGAGGGATGAAGTAGTGAAGGCAGCAGAGGATCAAGTAGGTAAAAAGACGAGGGCTAATAGAAATCCTTGGGTAACAGAAGAAATATTGAATTTAACTGATGAAAGGAGAAAATATAAAAATGCAGTAAATGAAGCAGGCAAAAAGGAATACAAACGTCTCAAAAATGATATCGACAGGAAGTGCAAAATGGCTAAGTAGGGATGGCTAGAGGACAAATGTAAGGATGTAGAGGCTTGTCTCACTAGGGGTAAGATAGATACTGCCTACAGGAAAATTAAAGAGACCTTTGGAGAGAAGAGAACCACTTGTATGAATATCAAGAGCTCAGATGGCAACCCAGTTCTAAGCAAAGAAGGGAAGGCAGAAAGGTGGAAGGAGTATATAGAGGGTTTATACAAGGGCGAACAATATTATGGAAATGGAAGAGGATGTAGATGAAGACGAAATGGGAGATAAGATACTACGTGAAGAGTTTGACAGAGCACTGAAAGACCTGAGTCGAAACAAGGCCCCGGGAATAGACAACATTCCATTTGAACTACTGATGGCCTCGGGAGAGCCAGTCATGACAGAACTCTACCATCTGGTGAGCACGATGTATGAGACAGGCGAAATACCCTCAGACTTCAAGAAGAATATAATAATTCCAAACCCAAAGAAAGCAGGTGTTGACAGATGTGAAAATTACCGAACTATCAGTTTAATAAGTCACAGCTGCAAAATACTAACGCGAATTCTTTACAGACGAATGGAAAAACTGATAGAAGCCGACCTCGGGGAAGATCAGTTTGGATTCCGTAGAAATGTTGGAACACGTGAGGCAATACTGACCTTACGACTTATCTTAGAATAAAGATTAAGAAAAGGCAAACCTACATTTCTAGCATTTGTAGACTTAGAGAAAGCTTTTGACAATGTTAACTGGAATACTCTCTTTCAAATTCTGAAAGTGGCAGGGGTAAAATACAGGGAGCGAAAGGCTATTTACAGTTTGTACAGAAACCAGATGGCAGTTATAAGAGTCGAGGGGCATGAAAGGGAAGCAGTGGTTGAGAAAGGAGTAAGACAGGGTTGTAGCCTGTCCCCGATGTTATTCAATCTCTATATTGAGCAAGCAGTAAAGGAAACAAAAGAAAAATTCGGAGTAGGTATTAAAGTTCATGGAGAAGAAGTAAAAACTTTGAGGTTCGCCGATGACATTGTAATTCTGTCAGAGACAGCAAAGGACTTGGAAGAGCAGTTGAACGGAATGGACAGTGTCTTGAAAGGAGGATATAGGATGAACATCAACAAAAGCAAAACGAGGATAATGGAATGTAGTCAAATTAAGTCGGGTGATGCTGAGGGAATTAGTTTAGGAAATGAGACACTTAAAGTAGTAAAGGAGTTTTGCTATTTAGGGAGTAAAATAACCGATGATGGTCGAAGTAGAGAGGATATAAAATGTAGACTGGCAATGGCAAGGAAAGCGTTTCTCAAGAAGAGGAATTTGTTAACATCGAGTGTAGATTTAAGTGTCAGGAAGTCGTTTCTGAAAGTATTTGTATGGAGTGTAGCCATATATGGAAGTGAAACATGGACGATAACTAGTTTGGACAAGAAGAGAATAGAAGCTTTCGAAATGTGGTGCTACAGAAGAATGCTGAAGATAAGGTGGGTAGATCACGTAACTAATGAGGAGGTATTGAATAGGATTGGGGAGAAGTTTGTGGCACAACTTGACTAGAAGAAGGGATCGGTTGGTAGGACATGTTTTGAGGCATCAAGGGATCACAAATTTAGCATTGGAGGGCAGTGTGGAGGGTAAAAATCGTAGAGGGAGACCAAGAGATGAATACATTAAGCAGATTCAGAAGGATGTAGGTTGCAGTAGGTACTGGGAGATGAAGAAGCTTGCACAGGATAGAGTAGCATGGAGAGCTGCATCAAACCAGTCTCAGGACTGAAGACCACAACAACAAAGTATAGGAGAAATACTAGTCTTCCTGAGTATTTCATTAAATATGGGTAATGTCAAATATGCCCGATTACAAGACAACTGGAAAAAAGAACCGCTGTTCGAAAATGGGGGAATAGCGATGAGTATGGGCAGAGACATATACAGGGTTATTACAAATGATTGAAGCGATTTCACAGCTCTACAATAACTTTATTATTTGAGATATTTTCACAATGCTTTGCACACACATACAACCTGAAGTGCGGCTTCAGCCGAACAAAACTTTATGAGTTTTTCTACGCATCTGTAGTGTGTCGTGACCATATGTCAATGAATGGAGCTACAGTGAATTTATGAAATCGCTTCAATCATTTGTAATAGCCCTGCATTTGCTCATCTTATGCTCACTGCATTTTGCGAAAAATCCAGTGTCAGGAGACCCGAAACCAGATGATCGACAATACAAGGTACGCTCTATATAAAATTATTTTAACAACAGAATGTGTCAGGTGTGTTGTCCAGGTAAGGATCTATCTTTAGATGAATCATTGATTCTTTGGAGGGGATGATTGTCATTTAGACAATATATGAAGAACAAAAGGAGTAAAAAAATGGTTCAAATCGCTCTGAGCACTATGGGACTTAACATCTGAGGTCGTTAGTCCCCTAGAACTTAGAACTACTTAAACCTAACTAACCTAAGGACATCACACACATCCATGTCCGAGGCAGGATTCGAACCTGCGACCGTTGCGGTCGCGCGGTTTCAGACTGAAGCGCCTAGAACCGCTCGGCCACCCCGGCCGGCCAAAAGGAATAAATATGGCATCAAGTTGTACATGCTAAATAATCGAGACGGTTGCATAAATAAATGCGATATGTACACGGGGATGCGTGGTGATATGGGGGAAAAGCGCATGCTGAAAAGATAGTATTACGTTTGTTGGAAGAGAAGCTGCGTGTTGGCCATCACATATACATGGGCAATTTTTACAACAGCTTTGCTTTAGCTAAAACCCTGTTGAATGCAAAAGCACATTGCACGGGGACACTAAGGGTAAATAGGAGAAAAACCTCTACAGACGAGGTAAGCGCAAAACTGGGGAAAGGAGACACTATTGTACGATATAAAGACAGCGTAATGATCGGCAAATGGATGAATAGACGACAGGTCTCCTGTATTTCCACAGAATATTCTAATGTCGAATGCACGCCAGCAAATAGTCTTGAAACCACTGCCAATTTTCAAATATAATAGTATGTTTGGGACCGATAGGCAGGACCAGATGTATTATTTATGTGAACGAAAGACTATCCGCTGGCCAAAGGAATTATTTTTCCATGTAGTTGACATGATAATGTTCAGTTCACATTACCTATGTAATAAATACTCAGGGCATAAAATACCGAGCGAGGTGGCGCAGTGGTTAGACACTGGACTCGTATTCGGGAGGACGACGGTTCAATCCCGCGTCCGGCCATCCTGATTTAGGTTTTCCGTGATTTCCCTAAATCACTCCAGGCAAATGCCGGGATGGTTCCTCTGAAAGGGCACGGCCGACTTCCTTCCCCATCCTTCCCTAATTCGATGAGACCGATGACCACGCTGTCTGGTCTCCTTCCCCAAAACAGCCAACATCAGGGCATAAAATGACTTTGTGTGATTATAGAACACAAATAATAAATGGACATTACAGAATGTGTGCGTAACAAATATCATAAAGACACACACGTTGTGCAAAACCGGGACACAGCTGAAGGGAAGAAGCAAGTTATGAGGAAGCGATGTACAACTTTTGCGGAACCGCGCAAGCGCACGGATACACCGTACGCGTGCATAACGTGTCCAAACAGACCCGGATTCTGTTTGAACTGCTGCACAATTACACATCGGATGTCTTATCTTCAGAGGAAGATCTGTTCGTGTTTGATTTGTAATGTGTTTGTATTTGTTTTATTTGATAAAAATGTTCAAATGTGTGTGAAATCTCATGGGACTTAACTGCTAAAGTCATCAGTCCCTAAGCTTACACACTACTTAACCTAAATTATGCTAAGGACAAACACACACAGCCATGCCCGAGGGAGGACTCGAACCTCCGCCGGGACCAGTCGGTTTTATTTGATAGCCAAGTAAAATGTTGTTACATTGATTGCTCAGAACATAAGGATTCTGTACCGTATGTGGACTTATTTGTGGTTTGCTATAAAAACACAACCTCTACACTTTGCAAACTTATTTGTTGTATGGGATTGGGTTTTCATAGCACCACATTGCAGATTTGTCCTGTTTCTTTTTCTCCGTTCGATAAATCGTTTGGTGTTTTCACACTATAATTCTTTCTCAATGGAGCGGATTTATCGCTTGTTTGAATTGCATTTTCTTTCCAGTTTGCAATAAAATCAATAAATCAGAGGCGTTGTTAGAATTAATTGCAAAAAAATGCGTATGACGCTTATAAGCGACAGACAGCATGCAGAATTTATCACATGATCGGCATGCAGCTAAAGCGTACTTGTATTTCTATATCCAACACCACCTCTCGCGCAGGCGCTATATTCGCTGTCAATATTACGTACGTGCACAACATGAACTTACAGGTTTCTCAGGGGAATGATTTCAGCTCTCAGCTCACGTGCGCCTACAAGCTTCCGCCTAGAGCGTTAGCGGCCCGCACTGGTGACCGCAGCGAACGCGTTAAACTAACTTACGGTAAGGACAACACACACACACTGATGCCCGAGGGAGGACTCGAACCTCCGACGGGAGGAGCCGTGCGAGCCGTGGCAAAGCGCCTCAGACCGCGCGGCTACATCGCGTTGCTTTGCTGGAAAATTTTCAGATTTTTAAACACAGTTTCTACACTAAGGATTCTATTTTGAACGACCAACTGGAAATGAAAAATAAAACATTTCTTTATGATTTTCGTCCTCTGCTCGAATTGTAATTATTACATCGGGCTACTATATTGTTTTCTGAATGCCAAACTCTTCATAAGCATTCCCAATAAAACGTTGTACATGTATGTACAATCAAGTCACTTCTCATGTAATTTTCAAAAGCATTGTTGTCCTATTGTAAAAATATTTGATGTTTTCTGTCACTCACTACCTTCAGAATTTATATCAGACAAATGTTTCGATTTTAGTATGTGGTACAATTAATCAGCTGTTTGCTGTGGCTATAAAACTCAGGGTGTACCAGCGCCATTTAGGCGCAGTTTTCTCAATTTCTGTTCACGCATGAATGTTCTTCCGTCAGTTGCGTGTTTATTCGTTACTGGGCACACGCGCCGCATCTAATATGTGTATTATTTTATGTATGACAAAGCCAGACGACTGTTTTTACCACTGTCAATTTTGATCATGACTAATCCTATTGGTGGCACATCATGAGCAGCATGTAAAACGTAAGTTGCGGCTTATTTTAATAATTAATAACTTTTGCTCATTTTGACATGTATCAGCGCCCATGTTAAGCACTTGGTTGTGTTTTGCACGTGGCCATTCGGCTTGCATTCATGATAACAAGTGGACGTATTTTTATATTTTTAATTGCATATTGTAATAACCTCTCATGTATGTATATACGTTGTGTTTAATAAAATCCCAATTTTTTGAACGTTGCAGTTACATTGAAGAGCCGAAGAAACTGATACATCTGCCTAATATCGTGTAGGGCCCCCACGAGCACACACAAGTGCCGCAATATGACGTGGCATTGATTCGACTAATGTCTGAAGTAGTGATAGGGGTGGGGGGTAGGGGGGGGGGGACTGACACCATGAATCCTGCAGGGCTGTCCATAAATCCGTAAGAGTACGAGGAGGTGGAGATCTCTTCTGGACAGCACATTGAAAGGCATCCCAGATATGCTCAATAACGTTCATGTCAGGGAAGTTCGGTGGCCAGCGGAAGTGTTTAAACTCAGAAGAGTGTTCATGCAGCCACTCTGCAGAAATTCTGGACGTGTGGGGTGTCGCATTGTCCTGCTGGAATTTCCCAAATCCGTCGGAATGCACAATGGACATGAACGGTTCAGATGGCTCTAAGCACTATGGGACTCAACTTCTGAGGTCATAAGTCCCGTAGAACTTAGAACCACTTAAACCTAACTAACCTAAGGACATCACACACATCCATGCCTGAGGCAGGATTCGAACCTGCGACCGTAGCAGTCGCGCGGTTCCGGACTGAAGCGCCTAGAAGCGCTCGGCCACCGCGGCCGGCGGACATGAATGGATGCAGTGTGATCAGACAGGATGCTTATGTACATATCACCTTTCAGAGTTGTATCTTGATGTATCAGGAGTCCCATATCACTCCAACGGCACACGCTCCAGACCATTTTACAGTCTCCACCAGCCCGAACAGTCTCTTGCTGACATGCAGGGTCCATGGATTCTTAAGGCTGTCTCCATACCCGTACGGGTAGATCCGCTGGATACAGCCTGAAAAGAGACTCGTCCGACCAGGCAACATGTTTCCAGTCATCAGCAGTCCGATTTCGGTGTTGACGGGCCCAGGCGGGGCGTAAAAGTTAGTGTCGTGCAGTTATCAAGGGTACAGGAGTGGGCCTTCGGCTCACAAAACCCATATCGATGATGTTTCGTCGAGTGTCTCGCACGCTGACACATGTTGATGGCCCAGCATTTAAATCTACAGCAATTTTTGGAAGGGTTGCACTTCTGTCGCGTTAAACGATTCTCTTCAGTCGTTGTTGGTCCCGTTTTTGCAGGACCTTTCTCCGGCCGCAGCGATGTCGGAGATTTGATGTTTTACCGGATTCCTGATATTTACGGTACACTCGTGAAATGGTTGTACGGGAAGATCCCCACTTCAACGCCACCTCGGAGATGCTGCATCCCATTGCTCCTGCGCCGACTGTAGCACCACGTTCAAACTCCCTTAAATCTTGATAACCTGCCATTGCGGCAGCACTAACCGATCTAACAACTGCACCAGACACTTGTCTTACATAGGCGTTGTCGACCGTAGCGCCGTATTCTGCCTGTTTACGTATCTCTGTATTTGAATTCGCATGGTTTTACCAGCTTCTTTGGCGCTGCAGTGGTACTTTTAATTGCATGTTGCAATATCCTCTACTGCATGTATGTTGTGTTTTATAAAATCCTAATTTTATGAACGTTGCATTTCTCTGTACACAGTTATTTCTAGTTACTTCTGAAGAAGGTCTCTTAATATAGGTTGAAACCTAGGTCAAGAGCTTTCCGCAGCTAGTTGCTGTTTCTATCGCATATACACTCCTGGAAATGGAAAAAAGAACACATTGACACCGGTGTGTCAGACCCACCATACTTGCTCCGGACACTGCGAGAGGGCTGTACAAGCAATGATCACACGCACGGCACAGCGGACACACCAGGAACCGCGGTGTTGGCCGTCGAATGGCGCTAGCTGCGCAGCATTTGTGCACCGCCGCCGTCAGTGTCAGCCAGTTTGCCGTGGCATACGGAGCTCCATCGCAGTCTTTAACACTGGTAGCATGCCGCGACAGCGTGGACGTGAACCGTATGTGCAGTTGACGGACTTTGAGCGAGGGCGTATAGTGGGCATGCGGGAGGCCGGGTGGACGTACCGCCGAATTGCTCAACACGTGGGGCGTGAGGTCTCCACAGTACATCGATGTTGTCGCCAGTGGTCGGCGGAAGGTGCACGTGCCCGTCGACCTGGGACCGGACCGCAGCGACGCACGGATGCACGCCAAGACCGTAGGATCCTACGCAGTGCCGTAGGGGACCGCACCGCCACTTCCCAGCAAATTAGGGACACTGTTGCTCCTGGGGTATCGGCGAGGACCATTCGCAACCGTCTCCATGAAGCTGGGCTACGGTCCCGCACACCGTTAGGCCGTCTTCCGCTCACGCCCCAACATCGTGCAGCCCGCCTCCAGTGGTGTCGCGACAGGCGTGAACGGAGGGACGAATGGAGACGTGTCGTCTTCAGCGATGAGAGTCGCTTCTGCCTTGGTGCCAATGATGGTCGTATGCGTGTTTCGCGCCGTGCAGGGAAGCGCCACAATCACGACTGCATACGACCGAGGCACACAGGGCCAACACCCGGCATCATGGTGTGGGGAGCGATCTCCTACACTGGCCGTACACCACTGGTGATCGTCGAGGGGACACTGAATAGTGCACGGTACATCCAAACCGTCATCGAACCCATCGTTCTACCATTCCTAGACCGGCAAGGGAACTTGCTGTTCCAACAGCACAATGCACGTCCGCATGTATCCCGTGCCACCCAACGTGCTCTAGAAGGTGTAAGTCAACTACCCTGGCCAGCAAGATCTCCGGATCTGTCCCCCATTGAGCATGTTTGGGACTGGATGAAGCGTCGTCTCACGCGGTCTGCACGGTGTTCTTATTTCAATTTCCAGGAGTGTATTACTGGTGCCTTGTTCGAACGCAGATTTAGCTCCAGACATGCAGCTGAGCTCTTTGTGCAGCGGTAGGCGTCCGTAGCGATCCTGAACGAAGCAGACTCCTCGGCGCCCGTGGAAGATCGCCGGCGACCTTGGCCACGCGTTCCTCCAATGCCGTCCTGGCGCTGCCACAGTACATACAGCGGGGGACGCACGTCTGCCTCTTCCCAGGTACGGGCATCTCGGCGGTGGCGGAACCGGTCTCTGCGGGCCGCCTCCAGACCTTGGGACGCCCTTAGCAGGCAGTGAGTCAGTTGTCGTGTTGCCTCATGGCATTCCAGCGTGCCGCCGCTCACCGTCCAGGATGGCGTATTAGGCCACACTGCAGAAGAAATCTGCACCGGATTCTCTGCTCTCAGAGGAGCGGATCCGGTGTTTGACTGGGGGAGGGAGACGGGGGGGGGGGATGGCATCACAGTTCGTTACCGTCATTCCCAAAGCCTTCACCCGTCGCCCTTCGTGCCAGTTCCCAGCCAAATATAGCAGGCCGTCGCCCCCTTGTTCAGTGTACCACACCTGGCTAATAACACAGAAATATACAGGGTGGTCCATTGATCGTGACCGGGCCAAGTATCTCACGAAATAAGCGTCAAACGAAAAAACTACAAAGAACGAAACTTGTCTAGCTTGATGGGGGAAACCAGATGGCGCTATGGTTGGCCCGCTAGATGGCGCTGCCGTAGGTCAAACGGATATCAACTGCGTTTTTTTTAAATAGGAACCCCCATTTTATTACATATTCGTGTAGTACGTAAAGAAATATGAATGTTTTAGTTGGACCACTTTTTTCGCTTTGAGATAATGGCGCTGTAATAGTCACAAACGTATAAGTACGTGGTATAATGCAACATTCCGCCAGTGCGAACGGTATTTCCTTCGTTATACATTACCCGTGTTTAAATGTACCGTTTACCAATTGTGGAAAAGGTCGATATCGTGTCGATGTATGGCTATTGTGATCAAAATGCCCAACGGCCGTGTGCTATGTATGCTGCTCGGTATTCTGGACGACATCATCCAAGTGTCCGGATCGTTCGCCGGATAGTTACGTTATTTATGGAAACAGGAAGTGTTCAGCCACTTGTGAAACGTCAACCACGACCTGCAACAAATGATGATGCCCAAGTAGTTGATTTAGCTGCTGTCGCGGCTAATCCGCACATCAGTAGCAGACCAAATTGCGCGAGAATCGGGAATCTCAAAAACGTCGGTGTTGAGAATGCTACATCAACATCGATTGCACCCGTACCATATTTCTATGCACCAGGAATTGCACGGCGACGACTTTGAACGTCGTGTACAGTTCTGCCTCTGGGCACAAGAGAAATTACGGGACGATGACAGATTTTTTGCACGCGTTCTATTTAGCGACGAAGCGTCATTCACCAACAGCGGTAACGTAATCCGGCATAATATGCACCATTGGGCAACGGAAAATCCACGATGGCTGCGACAAGTGGGACATCAGCGACCTTGGCGGGTTAATGTATGGTGTGACATTATGGGAGGAAGGATAATTGGCCCCCATTTTGTCGATGGCAATCTAAACGGTGCAATGTATGCTGATTTCCTACGTAATGTTCTGCCGATGTTACTACAAGATGTTTCACTGCATGACAGAATGGCGATGTACTTCCAACATGATGGATGTCCAAGCACATAGCTCGCGTGCGGTTGAAGCGGTACTGAATAGCGTATTTCATGGCAGGTGGTTTGGTCCCGCACGTTCACCGGTTCTGACGTCCCCGCATTTCTTTCTGTGGGGGAACTGAAGGATATTTGCTATCGTGATCCACCGACAACGCATTGCTTGATTCGACATGACTTGCGGCTTCATAACGAATTTGCTATTGATATTTCGACTGGATCGGACAAAACACTAGCTACCTAGGAAATTCCGTTTTCCCTGACGAAACAGCGTTTCACATATGTGCGATGGTTAATCGGCACAATGTTACCGTCTGGGATTCAGAAAAACCCCACAGAATAGTGGAACGTGTCAGACACAGCGAGAAGGTGAGTTTGTGGTGCGCGCTGATGAAAGAAAGCATAGTTGGACCACTCATCCAGTTCATCCTGCAAACAGTAACAGAAACTGTCTATCTGGACACGCTTGTGCGATTTGCGCAGTTACTACCCCTTTGCGGGCTTCCAAATAAAATGATGAAAGGATGTGAGGTGGTGGCCCTCAACTACGTAGCCTCTGACTCAGCGTTGAAATATTAAAAGTTTTGGCTGGTTTCGTTGTCTAGGATCTCGGATACGTAGCTGCCGCATTACAGGCCAAATACTGCTGAGTCTACAGTAGACAATATGAATAAACAGATGAATTGAATGGTCGAAAGTTCCTATCACTGGGCAACTGCGAATGTAACGTAGAAATTTATAAATGAAAGATTGCAATTAAATAGAATCTGCAGGTACTATCTTAACGACTTTAAATGATAAGAACGATAGCAGAAGTACTTTTGAGAATGCGATATATTTCTGCAAAACACTTATTGGTGTCGATAGTCCACGAATTACATAAATTATAAGTTGAATAACAGGGAAACAATAGATTCCTACTTCACCTAATTTGTTATGAACGACGACATAGCTCGCGAGATATTCACTTCTAAAGGCATACTACGTCTTCACTGTAGAAACCACGGAAATCTCACACGTTCACAAGTCGGCACTCCGAAGTATTTCTATCTCCCGCGAGCACGCACAAACCGTTTCACACTCTAATACAAGTCTTTCCTGCGACCATACGTCCGTCGCGCCATCACGTCCAGCACCTCCCATGTCCTGAGCCGTCCTCCAGAAAACGATGCTCCTCCCCCACTTTCATACAGCCTCTCCACGTGTCCTTTTTGGAACGATCGCTATTATTGGCTAGAGCCCTCACGCCCTGTCTCCAAGCCAACGCACACTCACAAACATATCGAAACACTTTCGAAACACTGGATTTACATTTAAATAACTTGAAATTAAATAAATATTCCTTCAGCTGGACTATAAACTCGCTATAACACACATTATTAAATACATAAACAAATTAAAGAAACATATATCATAGAATAGAAACAAAAGGTAACCCAGTAGCATAATGTCTCTGTGGTTCCTAAAACACAGTAAATATTTAACCGATTTCTCCATGAATAGCATATAGCGGATATAAACAAAGACATAGATGAATAAATATTTTATAAGCGTGCTGCTACCGATTTTTCATATAACTCTGCAGTACTCATGGCCTGACGCGATTAATAGTAATCGGCCACTTTGACCTCCAATAACTCATGTACTATTCAAGTTACATGCCTGTAATTTATACCAATTTAGGTTTACACTAATAGCTTTCTAAAGACACGTCGATCGACGAAATCGGATGACTCGTTTAGAATTTGGAAATTCGTTGCTGGGTGTTACTTGTACAATTTATCGTCAGATACTAAACTTTAAGTTAATAAAGATATTGAAAATCTGATTACACCATCAGAATCGTCTAGCAAATAATGGTAATGTACATGTTTGTTTTTGAGGTATCATGATTCATCTGACTGCTATTAATTTCTATACGAACTGTGAAATGTCTGACATTAAGGTTTCACAAAGTCCGCCATCTTTAGCACTCCCTGCATGTCTCCTTCATATACACAGCGTCACCACGTAATTCCCAACCACGCGGCCGCTGGACCCCGGCTAACGTTCGGCACCACGTGGCCGCCGACGAGCAGCGGCCCGCCAAAAGGTCCCAGCGTGGCCACGCCAACTCCGAACTTACAATATTTCCAGGGCAACACAACTCGCCCGTTACTTCACACCTTCAACCAAATGTGATGGATGCCCCATCGAACTGGAGTTTACATGATCATGACTTCCAGGACCGAACATGTCTACAACGTCAGATAGGACTTTACGGACGGTGATCTCTGGACACAGCCCATCTGGTTTTCTTCACGTAGGGAAATACATTGTGTATGCCTCACCTGAACGTGACCTTAGCTGCTTCGACAGAAGAATTGTGGACCCATTAACCACCATCGGTCCAAACAAGCTTCTGCGAACATTGGCTGAGACAGACTAACTTCTAGACATTTTACGTGTTGCGAAAGGGGATCATATAGAAGTATATCAATTTTTGCGCAATTTTTTTAGTTTTTTACATGATACCGCAAACCCCATGTTTCCACACTGGTATGCAAAACTTAAGGACGAAAGTAACTTCCTCATGATGTCTCACTGCGAAGTAACATAGCTCAATGAAACTTGGACCATATACAGGAAGAACTGCTACAGGATAATATAGAAGGCATCTGAAATAAATACGCAACGAGACGAACAGGAATGACCCTTTCATTCAGAAATAATAATTTCACTACTAAAGTCACCATGGTTTGTGATGGTCCTCTGGACATTACAAAAACACAGGACACGGTTCTAAAATAGGATGTGTGATCAACGAGGACAGCAATACGTGCTCTGCAACATGCTCTCCTATGCTGTCCACAAGGTAGGTCAGGCGTTCTCGTAGTATGGCGTCCCTTTCCCCAACCAGCGCTGTTCACGACTGCCGGATGGTCGTCGGTGCTTGTGGATGTGCGACAGTACGTCTCCCCAACGCATCCCACACATGCCCGATAGGTTCTAAGTCGCGGGAACGGGCAGGCCAGTCTATTCGACGAATATCTTCTCGTTTCAAGAGTTATTCCAGCTGCGCTGTTTGATGCCGCCGCTTGTTCATAAAAATGAAATCAGAGCTTAACGCATCCCTTAAAAGTAGCACGTCGGGGAGGAGTACGGTGTCACAGTGGTGGTGACCCATGAGTGTTGCGTATCATAGATTTGGAGATCTGCACGTCCAGGCAACAATATGCCTCCTTATTCCGTAACTCCTGGACCACCAAAACGATCATGTTTGGCAAGGTTCCTGCGTGCATTGCGTGTTCCCATACGTGGGTAGGTACAGTATTGTGGACCATGATCGTTTCGGTCGTCCAACTGCCATGGAGTGGAGAGGCATTGAAACGACTGATTAAATTCTCAGGACAGTACAGGTAGTTGGAATTGTGGAATATTGTTGTGGTCTTCAGTCATGAAACTGGTTTGATGCAGCTCTCCACGCTACTCTATCCTGTGCAAGCCTCTTCATCTCCCAGTACCTACCGCAGCCTACATCCTTCTGAATCTGCTTAGTGTATTCATCTCTTGGTCTCCCTCTACGATTTTTACCCTACACGCTGCCCTCCAGTACTAAATTGGTGATCCCTTGATGCCTCAGAACATGTCCTACCAACCGATCCCTTCTTCTAGTCAAGTTGTGCCACAAACTCCTCTTCTCCCCAATTCTATTCAATACCTCCTCATTAGTTATGTGCTCTATCCATCTAACCTTCAGCATTCTTTTGTAGCACCACATTTCGATAGCTTCTATTCTCTTCTTGTCCAAACTATTTACCGTCCATGTTTCACTTCCATACATGGCTACACTCCATACAAATACTTTCAGAAACGACTTCCTGACACTTAAATCTATACTCGATGTTAACAAATTTCTCTTCTTCAGAAACGCTTTCCTTGCCATTGCCAGTCTACATTTTACATCCTCTCTACTTCGACCATCATCAGTTATTTTGCCCCCCAAATAGCAAAACACCTTTACTACTTTAAGTGTTTCATTTCCTAATCTAATTCCCTCAGCATCACCCGACTTAATTCGACTGCATTCCATTATCCTCATTTTGCTTTTGTTGATGTTCATCTTATACCCTCCTTTCAAGACACTGTCCATTCCGTTCAAGTGTTCTTCCAAGTCCTTTACAATGTCATCGGCGAACCTCAAAGTTTTTATTTCTTCTCAATGGATTTTTATACATACTCCTGACTTTTCTTTCGTTTCCTTTACTGCTTGCTCAATATACAGATTGAATAGCATTGGGGAGAGGCTACAACCCTGTCTCACTCCCTTCTCAACCTCTTCCCTTTCATGTCCCTCGACTCTTATAACTGCCATCTGCTTTCTGTACAAATTGTAAATAGCCTTTCGCTCCCTGTATTTTACCCCTGCCACCTTTAGAATTTGAAAGAGAGTATTCCAGTCAACAATGTCGAAAGCTTTCTCTAAGTCTACAAATGCTAGAAACGTAGGTTTGACTTTCCTTAATCTTGCTTCTAAGATAAGTCGTAGGGTCAGTATTGCCTCACGTGTTCCAACATTTCTACGGAATCCAAACTTATCTTCGCCAAGGTCGGCTTCTACCAGTTTTTCCATTCGTCTGTAAAGAATTCGCGTTAGTATTTTGCAGCTGTGACTTATTAAACTGATAGTTCGGTAATTTTCACACCTGTCAACACCCGCTTTCTTTGGGATAGGAATTATTATATTCTTCTTGAAGACTGAGGGAATTTCGCCAGTCTCATACATCTTGCTCACCAGATGGTAGAGTTTTGTCAGGACTGACTCTCCCAAGGCCGTCAGTAGTTCTAATGGAATGTTGTCCACTCCCGGGGCCTTGTTTCGACTTAGGTCTTTCAGTGCTTGTGGAAAGGGACCAAAAAAGGGCGCCTGGTAGTTACACTCGATACATAACTTTATTTAGTTGCCCAAACATTACAGCGCAAATTTCCAAGCTTAACTATCGACTGAATAAGTCACACAATCTTATGGCTTAAGTGTACAACCTCTTTAAACTTTTAAAACAGCTGAAGGCCCATGATTTATAACACAACTACAATAAATTTTCAAAAGGCAGAAAGCGCAAGGTTTTATCCTTAAATGATATTTCAAATGAGGCTGAAGGCCCAAACAATCTAAAACTTGACAAGTAAGGAATTTTAATTTTAAGATGGCTGAAGGCCCTGGATTTAAAAACACAACTATAATAAATTTTCAAAGGCAGAAGGAAAATATTTTTTTTAAAAAAAAGGAGGCTGTGGCCCAACAATCTAAGACTTAACAATAAGGAATTATGCATAAATTTTTTTTTTAAATGAGGCTGAAGGCCAAATAATCAAAGATTTAAAAAGTAAGGAATTTTAATTTTAAGATGGCTCAAGGCTCATGACTGAAAAACACAACTACAATGAATTTTCAAAAGGCAGAAGGCCCAAAGCTTTATCTAAAATATTTTAAATGGGGCTGAAGTCCCAAAAAAATTCAAGACTTAACAAGTAAGGAATTTTATTTTAAAGACGGCTGAAAGCCGATGATTGAAAAAAACTACAATGAATTTTCAAAAGGAAGAATTCCCAAAAAAAATTTAGACGAGGCTGAAGGCCCAAACAATGCAACACTTGACAAGTAAGGAACTTTCAATTTTAAAGAGGCTGAAGGCTCATTATTTAAAACCCAACTAAAAGCATCCAAATTCAAATCATCGGCTATGAGCCATTAAAATTCACAATGAAACACCAATAAGAAAAGGCAGTACAGCCAGCGGCGCTCAGAAGTTTCCGGCGTCAGTCTGCACTTGAAATATTAACGTTCGCTTAGAGGAGACAGGTAATCGGCCGACCTATATCCGATCCGCCGGCAACCCAACAAAGAGACAGTCAACGGACCCAACGACAAGATGACTTGCTTTCCACCCGACCAGTACAGAAGGAACTCCAAAGCCAAAACGTAAAAGGCGTAGTCGTCCACAACCAAGTATGCATAAGCTGTCAAAATCACACACACATGTCTGACAGCGACAACATAGTGAGGAAAGGACACTGCCTGGATTTTACGTCAGCGGCCAGGACAGGTAACCGGAACGGTAAACGACACAAGGCAGAAAATTCCTTTGGTGCACTTGGACTTCAAATAACCAAAATACAGTTAAACTCCTCCGGATGGTGGCCAAACTTTCGCCGACTCGAACACTCGCTGTTGCTCACGGGAACACCCCCAACAGCCAACCATGAAAACTAGCGGCACAATTTGAACAGACTGGCTTAGGTAATTAAATCACCACTCAACTTTGATGTCCTGGGTCAGTGAGCCACGAACCCCATAGCAATCGAAACAGCTCCCACGCACTCCAACACTGCGTAGAGACCGCCGGCAGGCCCAGCCCACTGCTCCGGGCGGAGATTTCCTGGCTGATCCACACCAACCGACCGACTGCCACACACCGGCTAGCCGGAAACTATAAGCACCACACCAAAGAAAGTGCAAGGTGCGAAAAGCGATACACACCGCTGCTGCCACACGTAGAAAGAGGAAGAACCATGGCTCAGCCGCAATAACCGCGGGAAACCAAACGCAGAGTAACAGTCAATGTTTAAACCAATTCATAAGACAGGGCCAGCACGGCTCATGATGTTGCATGTGCGAACTAACATCCAACTCTTCGAACATGGCACACTCACGAGTTAACGTTATCGTAACATAGCACTAATCCCCCATGTATATCTTTTCAGTGGCGCAATCGGTCCAAACTTCGTTTTTAGGATTTCGTACCGCAATTGGTAAAAACGGAACCCTTATGCTTATTATAATCACATTGTTGTCCGTCTGTCTGTCCGCCTGTTAGCACCCCTTTTTATCAGGGACGAGTAGAGGTGTCGAGTTGAAATTTAGATCAAATACTAACGTCTACGGTCCGTAAAGCTCCTAAGTCAGTGCAGTCGAATGATACGGCCACTTATGTAACATATTTTCATACTCGCAAACTCCTTCATCGAAACAATTAAGTTTGTACGGAACCCTCACAGCACGAGTCCTACTTGTGTTTCTCCAGTGTTTTTGTGGGCGACAATGCCCGACCGCATTTATCAACAGACAACATTACAACAAGGACGCAAAACACTCAAAACTTTAATCGACCTCCTTTGATTATCTTTAGATCGGCTGAAGGCCACACTCAAAATCGAAAACACAAGGCCGAAGCAAGAAATTGAAATACATGGTTCATCTGGAGGTTTCACCCAAGAATATTTTCTAAATCTTCAATCTAAACAGGCCGAAGGCCTTAGCAATTTAATTTTAATGGAACTTGGCTGGTCGCCACATATTAAGCAATAAGAAAAGTTTCAATTGCAAGGCAGAAGGCCTTATCTTAAAACATTTCGTGCAAAATTCGACTGAAGGCCTCATACAAAAGCATAACAATCTTATGCCTAAGACAAGAACATTAATTTAAGAGATATTAAAACTTGGCTGAAGGCTGCACATCAGCAAATAATTTAATGGCTTAAGCCCTAGAAAGAAGAGTTTCAGTTTTAAAAGGGAGAAGGCCATATCGTAAAACATTTCATATAAAATTCGACTGAAGGCCCCTATGAAGAATAACAATCTCATGCCTAAAGGGCAAGACAAGAACACTAATTTAAGAGATATTAATACTCGGCTGAATACCACGGCTTAAGGCCTAAAAAAAAAAAGAGTTTCAATTTAAAAGACAGATTGCCTTATCTTGAAAAATCTCGTGTAAAATTCTGTTGAAGGCCCCACATAAAAGAATAACAACCTCATGCCTCAAGGGCAAGACAAGAACATCAATTTAAGAGATATTGATACTCAGCTGAAGGCCACACATCAACCAAATAAAACCCAAACAGGGAAATTACTATGTAACACCCAAGGACCGGCGCTCAGAAGTTTCCAAGGGTCGGCCTGGGATTGTAACACTAATGCCCGTTTAGGTGAGACAGGCAGCCTGCCCAACGACTTCTTAATCTGAAGGCAACCCAACTGACACGCAGCTGACCGACCAATCAACAAAATCAGTTCCGCTCCACGCAACCAGCAAAACGACCACAAGATTTCAATACAACGACGCACAGAATATTGGCGCCCACAACGACCAACAACACCTCAGCTGTCGAACTACAGCAACAACATGACGAGGAAAAAAGAACTCCACAGAAAGATGGCTGGAATCTTAGCCGACTTGAATATTCGCGGGAATGTCCCAAAAGCGACAACCAGGATCAAACGAAGAAATGTAAACAGTTGAGGCTCTATAGTAGGTTAACTGAGGAGTCAACTTTGATGTCCAAGATCGGTGGGCGACGAACTTTCTAGCACTCGCAAGCAGCACCTCACACTCCAACCGCGTGTGCACACCGCCAGCGGACCTGACCACAGTACGTGCGACGGAGTCTTCCTCGCTGCTCCACGCCAACCGACTGACTGCCCAGGCCCGGAAACGGTGAAAGGACCAAATATACGTCGGCCGATGAGACGACCAACCGAACGACCAACCAACGGTCTTCCCGCTCCAATCTCCCTCCGTCGGACGGTTGATGTGTGTCGCCAGCGGTCGGCGAGCACTGGCTGTCCGCGCCTCACCGGCGCTCCGTCCCCGACTTCACTGCTGCTGCGTCCCGACTGAACTGCTGGTCCGTCTCCAACGGACTGCCAGACACACGACGACTCGGAAATACTATCGGTCGCTCCAGAGATGTTACAACAGTGCACTTATCGATACGCGCTGCTGCTGCCGCTCGCGGACAAGTAAGGCAGGAAGTTAGTGACGCCAGTAAGTGGAATAAGAAAACGAGGCGGCAGTACCGTAATAGAAGATGACAAACAATAAATGGCATGAACACGAGCCGTGCACGGCTCAAGCATGTGTACAGGCACAACCGACCATCGTGCAGTTGTCAGCCGCGCTGGAGGACAAACGGAATGCCCTACCACAAGAATACCTTACCAACCTTTTGACCATCATGGTAGTACGTTGCAGAGCATCCAAGTGCCACTTTTTGTAATGTACAGGGGACCTACATAAATTGCGGTTGGCTAAAGTGTAATTATTATTTCTGAGTATACATGTCATTTCTGTTCGTCTCGTTGCGTATTTCTCACAGTTACTTTCCGTACTATATTGTAGTACTTCTTTCTATGTATGTTCAAGTTTCATACAGCTTTGTTACTTGGCATTGATTTAGCCCGTGAAAGTTTCGTCCTTAAGTTTTGCACACCAATGCCTGCGAAAGGCAGCGTCCCGGGGTCCGAGTCCCAATTTAACCCTCAGTCTTACGCTGCCAAGAAGTTCCAACATGTTTCTTATTTCCATAGGAATTAGCTAGTGTCGTTATTGCCTCTCACCATGGACCAGGCTTGCTCCGCGGACTCCGATGATATAGTTGCTGAACAGTGCAGAGAAAATTTGAGTCTCGTAACAAATAAATACCTCACTCATACGGTTATAGTTGGTGGGGACTTCAACCTTCCCTCGGTATGTTGGCAAAAATACTTGTTCAGAACCGGTGGTAGGCAGAAAACATCTTCCGAGATTGTCCAAACGCTTTCTCCGAAAATTATTTCGAGCAGTTAGTCCACGAACCCACGCAAATTGTAAATGGTTGCGAAAACACACTTGACTTCTTAGCCACAAACAATCCAGAGCTAATAGAGAGCATCATGACTGATACAGGGATTAGTGATCACAAGGTCGTTGTAGCTAGGCTCAATACCGTTTCTTCCAAATCCACCAGAAACAAACGCAAAATAATTTTATTTAAAAAAGCGGATAAAGTGTCACTAGAAGCCTTCCTAAGAGACAGTCTCCATTCCTTCCGAACTGACTATGCAAATGTAGACGAAATGTGGCTCAAATTCAAAGATATAGTAGCAACAGCAATTGAGAGATTCACACCTCATAAATTGGTAAAAGATGAAACAATTCCCCCGTGGTACACAAAACAGGTCCGAACGCTGTTGCAGAGGCAACGGAAAACGGATGCGAAGTTCAGAAGAACACGAAATCCCGAAGATTGTCTAATATTAACAGACGCAGCGAAATTTGGCACGGACTTCAATGCGAGATGCCTTTAATAGGTTCCACAACGAAATATTGTTTCGAAATTTGGTAGAAAATCCGAAGAAATTCTGGTCGTATGTAAAGTACACAAGCGGCAAGACGCAGTCAATACCTTCGCTGCGCAATGCCGATGGCACTGTTACCGACGACTGTGCCGCTAAAGCGGAGTTATTGAACGCAGTTTTCCGAAATTCCTTCACCAGGGAAGACGAATGGAATATTCCAGAATTTGAAACACGAACAGCTGCTAGCATGAGTTTCTTAGAAGTAGATACCTTAGGGGTTGCGAAGCAACTCAAATCGCTTGATACGGGCAAGTCTTCAGGTCCAGATTGTATACCGATTAGGTTCCTTTCAGGTTATGCTGATACAATAGCTTCCTACTTAGCAATCACAAACAACCGCTCGCTCACCGATAGATCTGTACCTACAGACTGGAAAATAGCGCAGGTCGCACCAGTGTTTAAGAAGGGTAGTAGGAGTAATCCATCGAACTACAGACTTATATCACTGACGTCGGTTTGCAGTAGGGTTTTGGAGAATATATTGTATTCAAACATTATGAATCACCTCGAAGGGAACGATCTATTGATACGTAATCAGCATGGTTTCAGAAAACATCGTTCTTGTGCAACACACGTAGCTCTTTATTCCCATGAAGTAATGAGTGCTGTCGGCAAGGGATCTCAGTTCGATTCCATATTCCTAGATTTCCAGAAGGCTTTTGACACCGTTCCTCACAAGCGACTTCTAATCAAGCTGCGGGCCTATGGGGTATCGTCTCGGTTGTGCGACTGGATTCGTGATTTCCTGTCAGAAAGGTCGCAGTTCGTAGTAATAGACGGCAAATCATCGAGTAAAACTGAAGTAATATCAGGTGTTCCCCAGGGAAGCGTCCTGGGGCCTCTGCTGTTCCTGATCTATATAAATGACCTGGGTGACAATCTGAGCGGTTCTCTTAGGTTGTTCGCAGATGATGCTGTAATTTACCATCTAGTAAGGTCATCCGAAGACCAGTATCAGTTGCAAAGCGATTTAGAAAAGATTGCTGCATGGTGTGGCAGGTGGCAGTTTGAAACGTCCCCTCAGAAAAATTATAGATGACTGTGTTTAAACTGACACACAATATTTTTAGCGCAACGCAATCTGACTTTCCAAAATCCTTACAAAAGAATGGCCCTGACTAACATTAACCTATACCTTTCACAAATCACTTACCTCACCAAAAATCTTCGTTACTCAAACTACTGCAATACCGCGAGCACCACTACTGCCAGCTAAATAAAAGATTCAAACTATAGAAGGCACTAACTACTGATAGGCATAGTTAGCAAATGAAAGATTTTGATAGAGAACAAACAATGTATTTACCTTACTAGCGTTCAAAAGTCATAATATATATAGCAGTTCATGACATCCAGTCTTACAAATTTCAAAACTCCGCCATTTCTCTCCCCACATCCACCACTGCTGGCGGCTCACCTCCAACTGCGCAACGCTACGCGCTGTTAACATCCAGCTGCCCAACACTACAATGGCAGACAACAATCCAAACTGGCCACAGGCTGCACACAGCACAGCCAGTGATTTTCATACAGAGCGCTACGTGGCGTTACCAATAAGGAAACCTAAACAGCCCACTTACAAGTTGACGCTAAATAACGAAAAGTGTGAGGTGATCCACATGAGTTCCAAAAGAAATCCGTTGGAATTCGATTACTCGATAAATAGTACAATTTTCAAGGCTGTCAATTCAACTAAGTATCTGGGTGTTAAAATTAGGAACAACTTCAGTTGAGAAGACCACATAGATAATATTGTGGAGAGGGCGAGCCAAAGGTTGCGTTTCATTGGCAGGACACTTAGAAGATGCAACAAGTTAGAATATTGCTGCCCGGTGTGGGAACCTTACCAGGTGGGATTGACGGAGGACATCGAAAGAGAGCAAAAAAGGGCAGCTAGTTTTGTATTATCACGTAATAGGGGAGAGAGGGTGGCAGATATGATACGCGAGTTGGGATGGAAGTCATTAAAGCAAAGACGTTTTTCGTCGCGGCGAGATCTATTTACGAAATTTCAGTCACCAACTTTCTCTTCCGAATGCGAAAATATTCTGTTGAGCCCAACCTACATAGGTAGGAATGATCATCAAAATAAAATAAGAGAAATCAGAGCTCGAACAGAGAGGTTTAGGTGTTCGCTTTTCCCGCGCGCTGTTCGGGAGTGGAATGGTAGAGAGATAGTATGATTGTGGTTCGATGAACCCTCTGCCAATGGTAGAGAGATAGTATGATTGTGGTTCGATGAACCCTCTGCCAAGCACTTAAATGTGAATTGCTGAGTAATCATGTAGATGTAGATGTAGATGTAGATCCTGTATATTGTGTCCACATGAATCCTCCCTGCTTTCAAAACGCAACTAAAAAACCCAACTGTAACACTTCGCTGCCCTGCACTACAGGTGAGAGGCGCATTTAAGCCACAACCAGTGTTAAGACTTTCCGAAAAGCCAATAACATAAAAAAGTATATAATTTTAAAAGATTTCACAAAAGTAACCTACATTATCGTATTAAGCAACGAATACTTGAAGAAATTGGCAGAAAGTAAACAATCAATTGTTTTAAGGAGCCTGTTTCACTCTGGAACACAATCACTGGTCACAAGTCACACACTTTTCAATCACCTATCATTTCATGTGATATATTTAAAAGCAAATTCGCGTTTTTCCTAGACACAATTTCAAATCTCGAAAGTTACATGAACTTATAATGCCTAAAACGAATTGTAGTCGTAACTAACGAACAAAAATGAGCCTAAAATCTACTAAATAAATTTTTTTATCAAAACTGCATACTGTCCCAATGGTTTCATTTTGAAACCCGTAATAAAATCAATAGAAAAAATTAAAATTTACTTTACAGTAGCTGTAGATATACTTACCTTCACTATCAATGAACTCTTGAACTCCGTCACTATTAAAAAAACTGAGTGTGCAACCTTCTACAATCACATAGCACAATCTCCGAGCCGATTGTTGCTTTGAGCGCTGTAAATGATTACTACGTTCGTAGAGATACCTCAGTATACCACTATATGTCTCTGTCTTGCAATAGCCCTGGAAAATACGGAAAATTTTGTGGTAAGTTCCTGTGGGACCAAACTGCTGAGGTCATCAGTCCCTAGGCATTCTTTCGCTTGCGCCTATTCTCGCGGTTAGGCAGGGTCGGCATGGTTAATCTAATTTGGCAGTGTTAGTTTAAGGGGTGGCCGCATGCCCTTCCTGCCGCCACCATCGGTCCCTAGGCATGCACACTACTTAATCTAACTCAAAACTAACTTACGTAAAAGACAACACACTCACCCATGCCTGAGGGAGGACTCGAACAAAAATGGTTCAAATGGCTCTGAGCACTGTGGGACTCAACATCTTAGGTCATAAGTCCCCTAGAACTTAGAACTACTTAAACCTAACTAACCTAAGGACATCACACACACCCATGCCCGAGGCAGGATTCGAACCTGCGACCGTAGCAGTCCCGCGGTTCCGGACTGCAGCGCCAGAACCGCTAGACCACCGCGGCCGGCGAGGACTCGAACCTCCGACGTGGGGGAGGGGGGATGGGGGGGGGGGTTGGACCGCGCGGCTAGCACTGGAGGTTTCATGCTTAAAGTACTGGTATTTCAAAAAAAATTAAAATGCTGGTTCAGACAGAAACCTCTGGTGCTCAAAGGGTTAACTAGAATGTTTGTCTTGCACAGAAGAGGATTGCCCTGTGTGATGTGTGATAGACAGCGTGAGGGACGCAGCCAAGTAACGATATCTAGGGAAACTTGAACGAAACACAGGCATTCCCATTCCAAACAAGCAGGTTTGTTTGTGTAACGCTTCATTGATAACACAGAAATGCAGACGAATACTTTAAACAATTCGCTGTGGAGACTGTAGCTCACGGTAGGAGGTGCCACAACATGGAACACGAGAGAATGAGATGAGAGTTCCTGTCAGCTGTGCAAGATCAGAAATTTTCACCCTGCCCGTAGACTTGGGGGGGGGGGGGGGGGGAGGGGTTATTACACAGCATCGGAAAGTCTTTACGTGAGGTTGAAAATTGGGGTCTGCCAACGACAAAGTTGATACAATGAAAAATTTAGTCTCTTGGAGGATAGAGTGAGTGTGACAACAAAACTGTAAAGGAAGAAAAGCAGGGAGATTCTTTCAGGCAGTCAATAAGAGAGCGAGCGAATAATCACGCAGTGCAGATGCAATCAGACAGTGGCCGAGCGGTTCTAGGCGCTTCAGTCTGGAACCGCGCGACCGCTACGGTCGCAGGTTCGAATCCTGCCTCGGGCATGGATGTGTGTGATTTCCTTAGGTTAGTTATGTTTAAGTAGTTCTAAGTTCTAGGGGACTGATAACCTCAGAAGTTAAGTCCCATAGTGCTCAGAGCCATCTGAACCAGCCAATCAGGCAGTGGATAGTCAGGCAGATGCTCAGGAAAGAGAGGCAGGTGAGTGAGAAGTCAGTGAGCTATCAACGCACAGCCGGAGGAATCAGAAGAGACAGCAAGTTTGCCCTCTGGAAGCATGCCAAACTATTGTCGACTCAGTCGACAGCAAGTTTGCCTTCTGGAAGCATGCCAAACAATTGTCTTCTGACTTTGAGTCAGATTCCTGCTTTCATTCCATTTTTATCAGCTTTGTTTTAACACTCTTCCTGCTACATGCTGAATGAATTTATATTGTGGCCCAGTACTGGGATATTTACGTATTCGACCTCTTTCTCTTTCCGACCTCAGCCTCCAAATACACTAAAGGACCAAATACAGAGATATGTAAACAGGTAGAATACGGCGCTGCGGTCGGCAACGCCTATATAAGACAACAAGTGTCTGGCGCAGTTGTTAGATCGTTTATTGCTGTTGGTTATCAAGATTTAAGTGACTTTGAACGTGGTGTTACAGTCGGCGCACGAGCGATGGGATGCAGCATCACCGAATTAGCGATGATGTGGGGATTTTCCAGTACGACCATTTCACGAGTGTACCGGGAAAAAATCCTGCAAGAACGAGACCAACGGCGACTGAAGAGACTCGTTCAACTTGACAGAAATGCAAACCTTCCGCAAATTGATGCAGATTTCAGTGCTGGGCCATCAACAAGTGTAAACGAAACATCATCGATATGGGCTTTCGGAGCCGGAGGCCCACTCTTTTACTCTTGACGGCTGCACGACACAAAACTTCACGTCTCGCCTGGGCCCATCGACACCGATATTGGACTGTTGATGACTGGAAACATGTTACATGGTCGAACGAGTCCCATTTCAAATTGTATCGAGTGGTTGGACCTGTGCGTGTATGGAGACAACCTAATGAATCAATGGACCTTGCATGACAGCAGGGGACTGGTCAAGTTGGTGGAGGATCTGTAATGGTGTGGGACGTGTGCAATTGGAGTGATATGGGACCCCTGACACATCTGGATACGATTCCGACAGGTGACACGTACGTAAGCATCCTGTCTGATCACCTGCATCCATTCATGTCCATTGTGCATTCCGATGGACTTGGGCAATTCCAGCAGGACAATGCGACACTGCACACGTCCAGAACTGCTAGAGTGTGGCTCCAGGAACAATCTTCTGAGTTTAAACAATTCAGTTGGCCACCATACTTCCCAGATACGAACAGTACTGAGCATATCTGGGATGCCTTGCAACGAGCTGTTCAGAAGAGATCTCCACCCCCTCGTATTTTCACGGAATTATGGACAGCCCTGCAGGATTCGTGGTTTCAGCTCCCTCCAGCACTGCTTCAGACATTAGTCCTTGCCACGTCGTGTCGCGCCTCTTCTGCATGCTCGCGGGGGCCCTACACGATATAAGGCAGGTGTACCAGTTTCTTTGGCTCTTCACTGTATTATGCTATCAACGTTTCTGCGAGACAGGTACCACTGTCAACCGTCACTGACAAGGGAACCTCCCCATCGCACCCCCCTCAGATTTAGTTATAAGTTGGCACAGTGGATAGGTCTTGAAAAACTGAACACAGATCAATCGAGAAAACAGGAAGACGTTGTGTGGAACTATGAAAAAAAATTAGTAAAATATACAAACTGCGTAGTTCATGTGCAAGATATGCAACATCAAGGAGAGTGTGAGATCAGGAGCGTCGTGGTCCCGTGGTTAGCCTGAGTAGCTGCGATGGAAGAGGTCATTAGTTCAAGTCTTCCCTCGACTGAAAATTTTACTTTCTTTATTTTCGCAAAGTTATGATCTGTCCGTTCGTTCACTGACGTCTCTGTTAACTATAATAAGTTTAGTGTCTGTGTTTTGCGACCGCACCGCAAAACAATGCGATTAGTAGACGAAAAGACGTGCCTCTCCAATGGGAACCGAAAATATTTGATCGCAAGGTCATAGGTCAACCGATTCCTCCACAGGAAAACACATCTGATATATTCTATACGACACTGCTGACGGCATGTGCGTCACATGACAGGAATATTTTGTCGACCCACCTAACTTGTACACTTAGCGAATGGGTAAAAAGATTCTTCTACCTTGCCCGATTTAGGTTTTCTTGTGGATGTGATAATCACTCCCAAAAAAGTGATGAAAACATAAGAGTTTGTCACATAAACTGAAAATAAAAAATTAAACTTTTCACTCGATGTAAGACTTGAACCTAGGACCTCTCGTTCCGTAGCTGCTCTCGCTAACCACGAGACCACGGCGCTCGTAAGCACAGAGTCTCCTTGATGTTGCCTGTCTTCGCATGGACTACTCAGTTTGTATATTTAACTAATTTTTTTCATAGTTCCACACAACTTCTTCCTGTTTTCTCGATGGATCTGTGTTCAGTTTTTCAAGGCCTATCCACTGTGCCAACTTATAACTAAATCTGAGGGGGGTGCGATGGGGAGGTTCCCTTGTGAGATTCCAGAAACACGAGCAATGCATCGGCCAGCGAGACTCATACTTCCTGAATGATTAAATTCGTCGGCACACGGACCGTGCTGTCGAACGTTAACGTTGAGCGTGCCAAGTTCAACGTGCTGCTGAGCGCTCAGGAACGATGCGACTTGTGCATACGGTACGTGGGCACCTACGTGGTATACGCGATCGCAACGCACTCCAGCGGCAGTTTGAGGGATGTTTCTAGTTCGTAAATCACACTGTTTACTCAACGGGCGCGCGTAAAATTCCCACGTTAGCTCTATTAAAATGCACATTTCTTCCATCGTCCTCGAAAAGGGAAGTACCATGTCCAGTCAATAATTACACAGGTATATAAAAGTTCCATTACAAACAGTGCGGTAGAAATTTGGAATACTTCTCCGCATAAGATAAATATTATTTCATCATTCCCACATTTTAGTAAAATCCCAAGGTCAGTCTTACTTGATCACTGTTCCTACCCAGTAGCAGAATCTTTGCAACATGTGAATTAGGAAGCGCAAAAGAAAAAGGAGCAAAATATCTTTATACAAGTAGCGCAAGCTGTCCTGTAGATTAAGCCAATCCAACATAGTCACCCCTCAAAAAAAGGTGAACTTATATTTACATAACATCAAATATTATAGCATACAATTATATTAAACTAATAATAATGTGTCAGAACTAAATAAAAACGCGAATGTTAAGAAAAAATTTTTGGGAGTATTAAGACGCGAACCACCGCCGCAACAATAACTCATCACTGCACAAAGTACAGTGAAGTGTAAGACTTGTGCGAATCATTAGGCTCTCTAAAAAGTTGTTACGTGTCAAGGAAAGTGTCTATCATAATAAGACAAGATAACAAAAGAAATATATTCTTCTCATTAATGAAATGTGTGTTTATCTCCCCATGTAAGCTGCAGTAATACACATATTCGAAAGTATTTCTTCATCATTAAGTTGTAGCTTCTGTCACTGAACCAAGGAGATTCAGCTGTATTTACATGTTTTTAATTATCTTTCCTGTCTTGACAATTTCATAATGCTTGGAACGCAAAAATTTATCATTTCGCTAATTAACTAGAAAAATGAATAAAAATAAACTTTAGTATTAAGGTTGCTTTCTCGCCGCTTGGGGTGCTAGTGTCGCGCCAACTGTCAGAGGTTAACAAATGCTTCAAATGGCTCTGAGCACTATGGGACTTAACATCTGAGGTCATCAGTCCCCTAGAACTTAGAACTACTTAAACCTAAGGACATCACACACATCCATGCCCGAGGCGGGATTCGAACCTGTGACCGTAGCGGTCGCGCGGTTCCAGACTGAAGCGCCTAGAGCCGCTCGGCCACACCGGCCGGCAGACGTTAACAACTTTCACAGCAGTGAGTGTCGCAACTGTACATGTTAGGCTGCGGTAGCGCTACGTGGCCGTCCGGAGGCCGGTCTTCCTTCGCCTGTACACTCTCGTGAGCACCGCTCCAAGCAATCATGTGCAGTCGCTACATTCCCGCCCAGTCTTTGTGCAGTGTCGCAGAAGGGACATCCACCTTCTCGTAGGCGTATTACATGAACTCGTCCAAACTTAGTGCGGTTTTGATAACGGATTTTTATGCCGGCCGAAGTGGCCGTGCGGTTAAAAGCGCTGCAGTCTGGAACCGCAAGACCGCTACGGTTGCAGGTTCGAATCCTGCCCCGGGCATGGATGTTTGTGATGTCCTTAGGTTAGTTAGGTTTAACTAGTTCTAAGTTCTAGGGGACTAATGACCTCAGCAGTTGAGTCCCATAGTGCTCAGAACCATTTGAACGGCTTTTTTTTCTTTTTTTTCCATTTTCTTCGTTGTTGATCGTTGTGTGTGGTCGCTGCAGACGTCACATGACATCCGTTCAAGTTTGTTTGTTGATCCTTCCACTCATTTATTACAGAGGCCAACCAGCTATCTGACCGAACACGCTGAGCTACCGTGTCGGCTTCCGCTAAAGCAACAACAGACTCCTATTTCTTAAAAATATTGTGTTACCCTTTGCTAAAAACGTTAATCGTAGATAATTATGTTATTAATTGAAATTTAATTATAACAAATTGTACGAAGAACACTCTGTTTTGGTGGATCTTCAGTGTGTCGCTGCCTTCTAATAGCCTACTCTCATAATACGCTCGTTACAATAATTCTTTTGCCATGAATACGACGTTTCTCATTATTTTATTGGAACGAATCACACAACTAACAACGGGTTTTCCAGTGGTTCTCAATTTACTGGTGCTCAGTAACGGCATACATACGTATAGGCTTGAAATGAATGCCAATATGGCGCCTCACAACTCTGTACTGAAGGGAGACAGCGTGCGTGTGACGTAGGTGGCGTTGTGCCATCTCATTCGTCAACGTTCAGACGCACGCTCAGAATATTGACATACCAGATATTGCTCTGCACGTTCGGAAAGATTCCCGAACGTGCTATTCCACGCTATGACGTCAGAAACTGGGCACGCTCAACGTTCGGATGCACGGTCGGTGTGCCGACGGCTTAAGGTCGGCAGTGAGCCGGTGCAGAAGAAGGGACGTGTTAAGCGCTGAACACGTAAGATGAGAGCTGCCAGCTGTCAAAACGTCAGTGTATGTAAAAATATAAATGCTTGTACTAAAATGTTTATTTTGAGGGGGCAGAGAGGCACAACCAAATGATACCTCCGTGAATCCGTGCCTCATAGTAGGGATGAGCGTTAATCTGCATTCACCATTAAGAGCCCTTGCTAACCGATGTGCTATTAAGTCGCATGTGTCGCAAAGGCCTGGAACGCATGGACTGTTGCTCTCTGGTGTTTTCGCGACTTTTTGTGGCTAAGAAGGAAGTAAGCACGTTGTTTTCTGAAGCTTCGTTAAGTGAGTTCAAGGAATGCTGCCTGTTTTCTCGTTCATCTTTCGCCTAATTTAAGCTACTCCTACGCTGTAATGACTTCGTCGACACATTGAAGTCGAACCGTGCGCCGGTTCCTATCGAAACCCGACGAGGCCGTGTCGCTGCACCACAGCACGACAGTCTTCGCAACAGCCCGATAGGAGGTGGGCGAAAAGAAATAGGATTTAATGCAGCGCGACGGAGAGAGAGAGAGAGAGGTAGAAGTTTTACTGGTGGGGGTCTTGCGTAAGAGCGCTATTTGGTATGCTACCTGAAGTGGAAGAGTACAGAGGCGCCACGTATTGCATTAGACGAGTTTTACCGGCTGTTTATCGAGGTGTAATGCAACGCAAGGAACGGTGTTATCGAGCAGGGTCGTCCGGTAGCGTGTAACGACGTTGGTACTGAAGATTTCTGCCAGGCTAGATTTAAACTTGGCTGCACGTTGCTCAGACATATCGGCTGGTGATTTACGCCCATCTCATCTGCACAGCAGTGATTTTGTTGAATCTGATGAGGCTTTATTATTTGTCAACGTGCGTTTTGTTTTGTATGAGACCTGTTTGGACTATACTGTCCCTGTACGCGCTTAAGGGACATTAGAAGTGGTTCTGTTGAACATTGTTTTAAATGATTTTTCTTGTGGTGAAACCAGTTTTCATTCTGGTTAGTTTACATGATTCTATTAACATAAAGTACGAACCAGCACGCCGACCGCGGTGGCCTTGCTGTTGTAGGCGCTTCAGTCCGGAACCGCGGGACTCCTACGGTCGCAGGTTCGAATCCTGCCTCGGGCATGGATGTGTGTGATGTCCTTAGGTTAGTTAGGTTTAAGTAGTTCTAAGTTCTAGGGGACTGATGACCTAAGATGTTAAGTGATGTGTTGGCAAATGTGCCAACACCTTGTAGATAGAGGAGGCTGAAATGCACGCTATCTAACGCAGACGGGCGTGAATTCTGGAACAGGATACGTAATTAATGCACTAAAGAAAAGTACGTAGCGTCGGTTTACTTAACTTTAATTCATCCTTGTGGTACATCGCTCTTGACTATACAAATGAGACTCTCTCCAGATATGGTTAATGGCGCCTTGCTAGATCGTAGTCATGAACTTAGCTGAAGGCTATTCTAACTGTCTCTCGGCAATTGAGAGAAAGGCTTCGTCAGTGTAGTCGCTAGCAAAGTCGTCGTACAACTGGGGCGAGTGCTAGCACGTCTCTCTAGACCTGCCGTGTGGTGGCGCTCGGTCTGCAAATACTGACTGTGGCGACACGCGGGTCCGACATGTACTAATGGACCGCGGCCGATTTAAAGCTACCACCTAGCAAGTGTGGTGTCTGGCGGTGACACCACATTAAGTCCCATAGTGCTCAGAGCCGTTTGAACCATTTTCACGAACCAGCTAGGCTCTGATGTTGCACAAACTGATTATTTCCATCCTTTCCGACTATTAAGTTCAGCGCACTGCCAAACACAGCTTAACCAGGATTATTTTTGGCATGGCGACGGAAAAAAATGGCAACACCAAAAAACAGTTGTGCGACTTAAACGAAAGCTGTAGTCGTGTTTCTGCATCTGGAAGATGATGTTTCTTCAAATTTCGCACCACTCGCATTAATAGTGGCGCTGGTGGCACCACTGTGAGGATGAAAATTGGATTTTCTTTAAATACTTGTGTAACGGTCGAGAGCGTTATTTACACTACTGGCCATTAAAATTGCTACACCACGAAGATGTGCTACAGACGCGAAATTTAACCGACAGGAAGAAGATGCTGTGATATGCAAATTATTAGCTTCTCAGAGCATTCACACAAGGTTGGAGCCAGTGGCGACACCTACAACCTGCTGACATGAGGAAAGTTTCCAACCGAATTCTCATACACAAACAGCAGTTGACCGGCGTTGCCTGGTGAAACGTAGTTGTGATGCCTCGTGTAAGGATAAGAAACGCATACCATCACGTTTCCGACTTTGATAAAGGTCGGACTGTAGCCTATCGCGGTTGCCGTTTATCGTATCGCGACATTTCTGCTCGCGTTGGTCGAGATGCAATGACTGTTAGCATAATACGGAATCGGTGAGTTCAGGAGGGTAATACGGAACGGCGTGCTGGATCCAAACGGCTTCGTATCACTAGTAGTCGAGATGACAGGCATCTCATCTGCATGGCTGTAACGGATCTTGCAGCCACGTCTCGATCCCTGAGTCAACAGATGGGGACGTTTGCAAGACAACAACCATCTGCACCAACAGTTCGACGACGTTTGCAGCAGCAAGGACTATCAGCTCCGAGACCATGGCTTCTGTTACCCCTGACGCTGCATCACAGACAGGAGCGCCTGCGATGGTGCACTCAACGACGAACCTCGGTGTACGAATGGCAAAACGTCATTATTTCGGATGAATCCAGGTTCTGTTTACAGCATCATGATGGTCGCATCCGTGTCTGGCGACATCGCGGTGAACGCACATTGGAAGCGTGTATTCGTCAACGCCATACTGGCGTATTACCCGGTGTGATTGTATGGGGTGCCATTGGTTACACGTCTCGGCCACCTCTTGTTCAAATTGACGGCACTTTGAACAGTGGGCGTTACATTTCAGATGTGTTACGACCCGTGGCTCTACCCTTCATTCGATCCCCGCGAAACCCTACATTTCAGCAGGATAATGCACGACCGCATGTTGCAGGTCCTGTACGGGCCTTTCTGGATACATAAAATGTTCGACTGCTGCCCTGACTAGCACATTCTCCAGATCTCTCACCAATTGAAAACGTCTGGTCAGTGGTGGTCGAGCAACTGGCTCATCACAATACGCCAGTCACTACTCTTGATGAACTGTGGTATCGTGTTGAAGCGGCATGGGCAGCTGTACCTGTACACGCCATCCAAGCTCTCTTTGACGCAATGCCCAGCCGTATCAAGGCTGTTATTACGGCCAGAGGTGGTTGTTCTGGGTATTGATTTCTCAGGATCCAAACTGCGTGAAAATGTAATCACATGTGAGTTCTAGTATAATATATTTGTCCAATGAATACCCGTTTATCATCTGCATTTCTTCTTAGTGTAGCAATTTTAATGGCCAGTAGTGTACCTTTGGGATTAGACATGGCTAGTTGACGTTAGTCAAGAATGCCTTTAAGGCGACAAAGACGCCGTTATCGAAACCTCACTAAGTTTGAACGAGTTCATGTAATATGCCTACGAGAAGCAGGATGTCCCTTCTGCGACACTGCACAAAGACTGGGCGGGAATGTAGCGACTGCACATGATTGCTTGGAGCGGTTGTCACGAGAGTGTACAGGCGAAGGAAGACCGGGCTCCGGACGGCCACGTAGCGCTACCGCAGCCTAACATGTACAGCCTCTTGCGACACTCACAGCTGTGAAAGTTGTTAACGTCTGCCGGCGGGTGTGGCCGAGCGGTTCTAGGCGCTTCAGTCTGGAACCGCGCGACCGCTACGGTCACGGGTTCGAATCCTGCCTCGGGCATGGATGTGTGTGATGTCCTTAGATTTAAGTAGTTCTAAGTTCTAGGGGACTGATGACCTCAGATGTTAAGTCCCATAGTGCTCAGAGCCATTTGAAGCATTTGTTAACGTCTGACAGTTGGCGCGACACTAGCACCCCAAGCGGCGAGAAAGCAACCTTAATACTAAAGTTTATTTTTAATCATTTTTCTAGTTAATTAGCGAAATGATAATTAAATTTTTACGTTCCAAGCATTATGAAACTGTCAAGACAGGAATGATAATTAAAATATGTAAAACCAGCTGAATCTCCTTGATTCAGTGACACAAGCTACAACTCAATGATGAAGCAATACTTTCGAATATGTGTATAATTGCATCTTACATGGGAGTATAAACACACATTTCATGCATGATAAGAATATATTTCTTTTGTTATCTTGTCTTATTATGATAGGCACCACAGTCTAACATAGACTGTGATAGGCACTTACCGTGACACGTAACGACTTTTTAGAGAGCACAGTTTTACACTTCACTCGACTTTCTAATACATAAATATTTTTGTAAATGTAATTACTTTTGTTTCGAAAGCGAATGTGTTGAAGATTCTTGCCGTGTTTGGCTCAGATGCAGCAACAAATGTGGAATTGGTTTCTTCTATGTTGGGAAACAGTTTTATTGCTTTTGTTCTTTTATTATCACATCTGTGGTTTTTTCTTCAGCTATAGTTGTGGCAGCTTGTCTGCTACGTTAAATAATGTAAGTATTGCATTGCATACACGTTACCTAAGTTCCACATTCACTGATTTACCTGGAAGTTTAGCGATGAAAACTTCGTGTTTTTGAGTAGATATACGACGTCTTTTTGCAAAAGGTCAGATCTTCTGCTGTTTACTTGTAATTTTTTGTTCTTAAAGAACACGACACTCTCCAGTAAATATCTATAGCTTACAAGGAAATCGTAAATAAACCTCAGTGACACAACGAACTGCTACAAATCGGTTACTCCAAGGACAGCTCCGAGTCAAACGCCCTATAGCGTGCATTCCACTGAATCCAAACCACCGCCGCTTGCAACTTCAGTAGTATCCAATGAGAGCTCAGTGGAGGACAGGATGGAAGTCTCTTGTGTTTTCTGATGAAAGCTGGTTCGGCCTCTGTGCCAGTGATGGCCGAGTGTTGGTTAGGAGGAGGCCAGTTGAGACCCAGCAGCCAACCTGTCTGCATGCTAGACCCGCTGGACCTGGAGTTATGGTCTGGGGTGCGATTTCGTATGACAGCAGGGGCACTCACCCTGACTGCAAATTTGGGCTTCACTCTGGTAATTCGATATGTCGCGTTGCCATTCATGAACAGCATTCCAGGGCGTGTTTTCCAACAGAATAACGCTTGCCCACATACCGCTGCTGTAACCAAACATGCTCTACAGAGTGTCGACATGTTGCCCTGGTCTACTCGATCATCAAATCTGTCTCCAGTCGAGCTCATATGGGAAATCCAAAAACAGTTTAACCGTCCCTGGATTGAGCCACCAAGTGCAACAGATATGGAACTCCAGCCCACAAACAGATATCCAGCACCTGTACAACACAGGCCATGCATGTTTGCATTCGACAGTCTGTCGATTACACTGGTCATTAATGAAGCAGAATTTCACATTTGCAATTGCTTGTATCGTATTTATATTAACCTGTGATCTTGCAATGTTAATGACTTAAATATTTTACCTAGAGAAATGTTGTGGTGTGCGTACTGTAAGACCTTCGGTACACACACCATCAGATTATTTGACTTGTCCCTCTAACGAAGTAGGCGAGTGTCAGCAATATGTCTCGTGGGCTTATCGTGCCGTGTTTATCTTCTGCCGTCAGGTCAGACGATAGAAATGCCACTTGCACGCTTAGAGTAGCAGATTGACGGTGACCAACTTTAGACAGAACTTGATTAATTTTCACATAAACCTTACTTAACTTGATTCTGGATGCTATTTACAATTGACAATCTGAAGTTCCTTTGGTCTTGGTACATTAATCTTATTCTCACATATCTCTGATACTTGACAAAGTGTCTATTCATTTATCTTCATGGCTATCTACAGGAATATGATAATCTTATTAGGCGCAGACTGAAACTTGACTACAGACTAATGCAGACTGATGCAGACTGACTAATTGGAGGTCTGTTCACTCGTTATAATACCTCGAGAGTACAGGTATCACGGCGCGAGTGTGATCCGCGAGGAGAAAAGGTTCTACGTTATCAGCAATCTCAATGGCTGCGTTACATATTAATATACGGATCGGCGGAAGCAGAATTTGGTCCATCTCTAAGACAGCGCCATTTCGTAGTGCAGAGACGGACGAGCGCTGCGCCTGCGCTGTTGTCCTTAGTGGGGCGCGCTCTAGTGGGAAAGTTGTGTACGCGCTGACTAGGCGGAACTATGTACACAACAAATGTATTCCCAAATTTTGATTACTCTACATTATTCAATTTTTGGCATTACGATTTTTTTCTGTCAATGTATTTCTTATGTATTCAGGTGTATGACACGTAAGCAACTTTCTTTTCTGGCTGTCTTAATCACGTGGCGCATTGGCGCTAGTGTTATTTGTAACTTTCAAGGCACATACACCACTTGTACAGAGACGAATTTAATTTGTTGATATGTTGACTCGGTTTTCTTGCTACGGAAGAGCTGATTACGAATTGTTATTGCTTTTTAAACCTATCTTCCATCAATCCTACTGGTAACCAAGTATTTGAAGCTGTTACTTTATTCTTTTATTGGTTTTAAAACTGCTTTGATAATTGTAATCCATTAGTTCAAGCTGATCCTTAATGGTCAAGAACGTTAAAGTACCTATTTTTTTTGTTTGAATTGATGCTTGGATCAGAATGCTTTTCTTAAACTGGAATAGTTAACTGGAATATCTATTTTACAAGATCGTTCCAAATTTCCGTCGTTGAGAGCTCTGGAAGATAAAATCAATTATTGTATCAAAACATTACTCTACGGGAGCTCAACACCTACCGCTCTCCTGCTCCGTGCAGCAGGTAAATATCATTTACCATATCAGAAATATATCGTTTGTGCTCAGTTGGACGCCATTTCTGGCTTGTTTAAAAAATCCATTCATCACAAGAATAAACCTGATGTTAACATTGCACATGTACTCTTCCGCGTTTGCTGGAAACTCATTGGATTTCCGTTTCACGTGGGACTGCACCCAAGCTATATGAAGATGATATCTGTTCTTTCGGACATGTCCGAAAGAACAGATGCCATCTTCATATAGTTAAGGCTAACCGGCCATTGACCTTCTTCTTCTGAGCTGGATGCACACGCATTATCCGAACTCTTATGGGGCTCAGTAAGATTGTCTGCGAGTAATGAGTGTAATGGGTAGGGGCACTACGATTGTAGTGTGTGGACATTAAGTTTGGAATGTGGGTCTCACGGGGAGCGTGCAAGGCATAAAGCCCTACAGTTGCACTCTTCTGTGTGCCTTCGGTGGCTCAGATGGATCGCGGGCACGGTAGCTCAGCGTGTTCAGTCAGAGCGTTCAGCTACCCTCTGCACTAAAAAACTGAGAGAACGGATCAACGAACAACCTGAACGAGTGTCATCGGACGTCCGCCACAAAGAAAGTCAACGAGCAATATATAACAAAATAAGAGTAAAAAAAAAATATGGATAGAGCATCTGCCATATAAGCAAGAGATCCCGGGTTCTAGTCCCGGTTGGGGCACACATTTTCAACTGTCCCTATTGATGTACATCAACGCCTGTCGACAGCTTAAGGTCTCGATTTAACTATCATTTCATGCAGCCAAGCTGTCTCGAGTACCGTCAAGTAAGACAGTAAGGGTACGTTTTGTGCTGTACGTCACGCGCACATCGACTTAGCGATAATGCAGGACAACAGCTTTACCAGCGCATTTAGCTTGGACAGCATAGGCCAGTCAGCTGGTACAGCTAGCCTGCTGTAGTTCACACGTAAAAAGAGACGAACAGAGGAGCAATACAGCTTCGAATGTCATTTAATTTTTTAGCAGAAAGAAATAATACACTGCAAATCTCCCACAATACGCTCCTTGGATGACTAGACGAAAACCTCAACACGTTATAGTTTTTAGGTAACCTACTATTGTAATTAAAAACTAGAATAATGAAAATACCTGACTTACCCACAGGGTAATTTTCCTGTTGTGTGTAACGAAAGAGAGTATTGAAGGATTACACCGGATAGTTAAATACTGAAGCCACTGAAGTTGTGGAAGTGTCACCTGCTACGTTGATAACGAGCCTATCAACAACAGAATCCACGAGGCCAACTAGGTGCAGCATTTTCTCTTCTTTTATGACCGCCAGCGTTCGGCAGTGACGTGCGGGAAAGCTGCGTACGTTAGTTCCAGTACGACCGGCAGCTAACAGTCTTGTTACTTCTCGTGCCAAATCCCGCAGCTTGGCTCCAGATCACTTCTGTTGGGTTCATAATGTAATGGTACAGTAGCAAATGTAAAAATGTAGCATTTGTACGACGTGCTCGATGCTGTGAAAATGATTTTTTTCATGTTTCTACGATACTTATTTACCTCTGTGGTATAAAACGATGGACACAGTCCAAATAGTGTATAACTCTGGGAAAACATCAAAGCCGACTATCCCCGTAAATTTATGAAAAACATTAAGAACACCCTATTCCTCGGCACTTTTTAACCGTGTTTCACTACAGAACAGAAAGCAGCCTCCGCCATTTTTATACTGCGCATTAACAGCGCGACAATCAGATCACAACAGTGCAGAGGCTGTGGCTTTACTCGATTTTTGAAATAAAAACTACATAGCTAAAGCGTGATTAACAAAAACATTGTTAGCTGTTAATACATTTGAATATCTTAAAGTTTCATTTAACGTAACTTAGTAATAAGATACCTAACACATAAGTTGGACCTACTTCCAAGAGCGTAATAACATCAGTGTACGTGTGCTACGGCTTCTGACCATTCATCGCGTTTGCGACAGATACAGAAACTGACAAACGTCGTGACTGTTGACCATCTTATTACACACGTGGCGTAGTACTCAGTTTAGAGATGTAAAGTCGCGATCAGTTATCCGCTGGTGACACCGATCATACTTTAGCTTGACTGAAATTAAGCCATCACCACACAGCAAGGACCAAACGGGTATGGTTCCCTAATAATAGGTTTAACAGCATGCTGACGGCATGAATATGCGTCATCGAGAACCTGTAGCGCCCTCTGTTGGAGTATACATCCAACAAGCCTTATTTTAATTTTTATTTCATACCTTCAGCGCTGGATGTGAGCAACGACCTCAGTTTTGTTCCTTCCATGTAAAGGCCAGTGACATTTGTCACATGTTTTTGCTTTGATATGTTGGTACCTGTGTGACTCTTCTGGTAAGTGTGTGTTATCGCTATGTTCCCACTTACATGGATTCATATAACTGCATTTCTTTCCTTTTTTCACCTATTTTGATTCTACCTGCTTTTGTATTTTAGTACCGATGATGACTATACTATAGTCGAAATCTGGATCTGCAATAAATTGTGGATTTTTGTGACTGACTGTTGTCCTTTAAATTTGAATATTCAATGGTCGCTGAGAACAGAGAATTCCAATTTAGTTATTATAAATTTGTTTCTCACTATTTGTAATGGGAGTTTTAAATTCTGATGTCCTTGCCGATCGGACACAGAACTTGCTTTTTTGCCTTGTAACGTGTTAATGGATACTGAAGTTTTCGTTTACATACATTCCAGACTGAACAACGTGGCTACAAGAAAGGAAATAAGTGTTTTAATGGAGATGCCGTAGCTGTTTAATGCGCGTCCATTTTCGTAGTAGTAGTAGTAGCAACAGAAAAATTCATCTGTAGAACTCTTGGCAAGGATATTGGACATGTCTCCGTATTACAACTTAAGAACAACAAAAATAAAGTAATCCACATCTACAGATTCACATACATGTAACGTATGACAAGGATGGGACTGATAGCTGTGCCCTTATAATTCGAACAGTTTCACTGCGTGAAGACTGAAGCCTTCACCCCCCCCCCCCCCCTCCCCCAAATACAAGGCTACTTAGTTTAAAACAGTGCCTCATTCAGTTTATCCCTACTATACAATACTGTTTTACAGATAATAATATTATGAAAACACTAGTTGCTACTCACCATATAGCGGAGATGCTGAGACGCAGTTAGGCACAACAAAAAGACAGAAAATTATCTTTCGGCCAACAAGGTCTTCCACAGCAGCCAGAGGCTGCGGTCATGTGTGTGGGAGTTGCATTTGCGTGTGTGTGTGTGTGTGTGTGTGTGTGTGTATGTATGTTCTATATCCGACGAAGGCTGTATTGGCCGAAGGCTCATTTTCTGACAGTCTTTTTGCTGTACATATCTGCGACTCGGCATCTTCGCTATATGGTGAGCAGCAGCTATCCATTCATAATATTATTACATTCCATCCCGGATTTTCCATTTTTTTACAGAAAAGTTATTTAATAATGATAAAAGGATATTGATACACTGTTCATTCGTTTCTCACTCATTGTCACTGCACACACAACACATGCATTGTTTCATAACACTGCACGCACCATCAGCTGATGTCAGGATCATCTTGTGCGCAGCTACTTCCCTTTTGCCAGCCTGAAAAACTGAGTTGCACACCTCTGTAACGAGTAAGATTTTGAGCTCAGAAAGAAGATAGGTGTTGGTATTACACATTCCATTACTTTGGGAGTTAGTTTTTCCAGAAAGAAAAAAAGAAGGAAAATGTATGGTGTGAAAGTGTTATGTGAAATGACAAATGTTCCATTAACGCTCATAGTATTCATTTGTGTTATTTTTTTATCATCTACATCTACATCTGCATGACTACTCTGCAATTCACATTTAAGTGCTTGGCAGAGGGTTCATCGAATCACAATCATACTATCTCTCTACCATTCCGCTCCCGAACAGCGCGCGGGAAAAACGAACACCTAAACCTTTCTGTTCGAGCTCTGATTTCTATTATTTTATTTTGATGATCTTTCCTACCTATGTAGGTTGGGCTCAACAAAATATTTTCGCATTCGGAAGAGAAAGTTGGTGACTGAAATTTCGTAAATAGATCTCGCCGCGACGAAAAACGTCTTTGCTTTAATGACTTCCATCCCAACTCCCGTATCACGTCTGCCACACTCTCTCCCCTATTACGTGATAATACAAAACTAGCTGCCCTTTTTTGCTCCCTTTCGATGTCCTCCGTCAATCCCACCTGGTAAGGATCCCACAACGCACAGCAATATTCTAACAGAGGACGAACGAGTGTAGTGTAAGCTGTCTCTTTAGTGGACTTGTTGCATCTTCTAAGTCTCCTGCCAGTGAAACCCCTACTATGTGTTATCTAAGCAATCCTTCAATATATAACATGTATCGCTTAACAGTTACTTTTTAAATGCCATTTTAAATAAGTTCGTTCTAGTAATTTATTACAAAATTTTATTCCTTGGTAGAAAATGCTATTTTGGGTTTTATGTTTCTTCTTTCTTGGGTGTCATGACACAGTCGGCAAGACTCACCGGAGGAGAAACACCCCTCTGAAGATGTCCAGCGCAGCTCTGGACGAAACGTTAGGAGCTGAAGAGTTTCATGGACCACGACCTTACAGCCCGGAAGGTTTACCAGAAGAATATTCCGTGGTTTCGTGTAGATTATTCGCCTTCTACAGTTACGAGGGAGGGGAACCGAGTCTTGCTGGGAAGCCAGCTGTGGAGAGCAAAAGGTCTTCCGTTTTGAGCGCCCTTGTGTGACGGTCGATCACTATAAGCTTTATTGCTACAGACTGACTTGCTGTCTTTGCTCTCAGGGGAGTTTATAGTTAGAACGGTTAGGCAATGTACTGTTGCGAACTAATGCGATTCTGGACTTCGCCTCCGGGTTGGAAGTCGTCGTTGAGTGCGCAGTGTTCAGTGATTCAGAGCACTTCTTCTGCCTATACTTACATTAAGACAGTATTTGAACTCCATCTTTGTGGCTGGGAGTTCGCATTTCTCGTCTGTAGAACACAGAGAGGAGAAAGCTGTACTAGAGTGTATTAGTCAGAAGACCGCCTTCTGCTGTCCTAATGTATGAAAGAGTTTTATTTTGTGGCTGGAGTTCTTCCATCGATGCAGAGGTGTATGAGAACCATCACTTCGACGAAACGGACACAGTGCATACAGTAATATTGTTTCGACTTATTAGGGCTATAAAGCTAAACAGCATTCATCACGCTAGTTTATTTCCACTGGGGTTTCACACCACCGTTGATCATATTTGATAGTAGTATCATCTAGTGTTTGGTACGTAGAAGATGTCTGTCATTTCGCGTTATTTATGTTAGATAGCGTGGCCATAAAAAGGGGCAGAGTTGGACAGTTTATCAGCAATTTTTAGTCAGGAAATATAGACAAATATAAGAGTTGTTTTTTAATCTACAATAAACGTATAATAAGAAACAACGTTCATCATTTAGTAGTATTAGTTGCCTTAATCATTCATTTATATTGAGGTTGTAATTTATTTGTTAAAGAGCATTAAAAGATCCTAAGATCTGCTTCAGGGGGATAGTCACACAGGGCAAAATCATCATTTTTGCATTCATTATTTTCCATTGCCCGCACTAATTTTACACCCACCTGGAGTAGCATCATGGAATATTTAATAGTATAATTATATATACATAATCATATTCTAAAATACTGCTTACATTTCTAACCAGCACAATCTTGGTTTTTTTAATGTTCCACGTCAGCCGTATTGGATTTTGAATTCCCCGACACTGCCAGTGACCGCCTAGCAACAGAAACTGGAACTGTGAGCACGGGTCACCACAGATATACTGCTCTTGCTACCACATGATTCGACAAGCTGGCCAGATAGGGTTCCACAATGAGGCAGTTTTCAAATACTGTCCGATTCTGATAACATTGGCTCACATGGAAGACGCAGCTTCTCCATGTTCGTCACCATCACTCAGTACCTGACGCTGTATACGCCACTGGTATACCATACCAGGCCTGGTAACAATACTAAACACAAATGCACTTTGGTAGCCACTGTACCTGTCACAGAGAGTTACAACTCTAATCGTTTACATATTTACTGATGACGTGCACATGTACAAAGTTACATTCACTTCGACCTTGTCTTCTGGGTGCTGCATTTTTTGTCAGACAGTGCAGAAATGTTTCGACTGCAATATTTTCAAGTCACTGTGTCATGACACCCAAGAAAGAAGAAACATAAAACCCAAAATAGCATTTTCTACCAAGGAATAAAATTTTGTAATAAATTACTAGAACGAACTTATTTAAAATGGCATTTAAAAAGTAACTGTTAAGCGATACATGTTATATATTGAAGGATTGCTTAGATAACACATAGTAGGGGTTTCACTGGCAGGAGACTTAGAAGATGCAACAAGTCCACTAAAGAGACAGCTTACACTACACTCGTTCGTCCTCTGTTAGAATATTGCTGTGCGTTGTGGGATCCTTACCAGGTGGGATTGACGGAGGACATCGAAAGGGAGCAAAAAAGGGCAGCTAGTTTTGTATTATCACGTAATAGGGGAGAGAGTGTGGCAGACGTGATACGGGAGTTGGGATGGAAGTCATTAAAGCAAAGACGTTTTTCGTCGCGGCGAGATCTATTTACGAAATTTCAGTCACCAACTTTCTCTTCCGAATGCGAAAATATTTTGTTGAGCCCAACCTACATAGGTAGGAATGATCATCAAAATAAAATAATAGAAATCAGAGCTCGAACAGAAAGGTTTAGGTGTTCGTTTTTCCCGCGCGCTGTTCGGGAGCGGAATGGTAGAGAGATAGTATGATTGTGATTCGATGAACCCTCTGCCAAGCACTTAAATGTGAATTGCAGAGTAGTCATGCAGATGTAGATGTAGATGATAAAAAAATAACACAAATGAATACTATGAGCGTTAATGGAACATTTGTCATTTCACATAACACTTTCACACCATACATTTTCCTTCTTTTTTTCTTTCTGGAAAAACTAACTCCCAAAGTAATGGAATGTGTAATACTAACACCTATCTTCTTTCTGAGCTCAAAATCTTACTCGTTACAGAGGTATGCAGACTCAGTTTTTCAGGCTGGCAAAAGGGAAGTTGCTGCGCACAAGATGATCCTGACATCAGCTGATGGTGTGTGTAGTATTATGAAACAATGCATGTGGTGTGTGTGCAGTGACAATGAGTGAGAAACGAATGAACAGTGTATCATTATCCTTTTATCATTATTAAATAACTTTTCTGTAAAACAATGGAAAATCCGGGATGGAATGTAATAATATTATGAATGGATAGCTGCTGCTCACCATATAGCGAAGATGCCGAGTCGCAGATATGTACAGCAAAAAGACTGTCAGAAAATGAGCCTTCGGCCAATACTGCCTTCGTCGTATATAGAACATACATATACACACACACACACACACACACACACACACTCACGCAAACCCAACTCCCACACACATGACCGCAGTCTCTGGCTGCTGTGGAAGACCTTGTTGGCCGAAAGATAATTTTCTGTCTTTTTGTTGTGCCTAACTGCGTCTCAGCATCTCCGCTATATGGTGAGTAGCAACTAGCGTTTTCATACTATTATTATCTGTAAAACAGTATTGTATAGTAGGGATAAACTGAATGAGGCACTGTTTTAAACAAAGTAGCCTTGTATTTGGGGGAGAGGGGGGGGGGTGAAGGCTTCAGTCTTCACGCAGCCCTTCTTATTTTGATTTTCCGTGGTTTCCATAAACTGCTACAGGCAAATTCTGAAACTGTTCGAATTATAAGGGCACAGCTGACTATCAGTCCCATCCTTGTCATACGTTACATGTATGTGAATCTGTAGATGTGGATTACTTTATTTTTGTTGTTCTTAATTTGTAATACGGAGACATGTCCAATATCCTTGCAAAAGAGTTCTACAGATGAATTTTTCTGTTGCTACTACTACTACTACGAAAATGGAGGCGCATTAAACTGCTACGGCATCTCCATTAAAACACTTATTTTCTTTCTTGTAGCCACGTTGTTCAGTCTGAAATGTATGTAAACGAAAACTTCAGTATCCATTAACACGTTACAAGGCAAAAAAGCAAGTTCTGTGTCCGATCGGCAAGGACATCAGAATTTAAAACTCCCATTACAAATAGTGAAAAACAAATTTATAATAACTAAATTAAAATTCTCTGTTCTCAGCGACCGTTGAATATTCAAATTTAAAGGACAACAGTCAGTCGCAAAAATCCACAATTTATTGCAGATCCAGATTTCGACTATAGTATAGTCATCATCGGTACTAAAATACAAAAGCAGGTAGAATCAAAATAGGTGAAAAAAGGAAAGAAACGCAGTTATATGAATCCATGTAAGTGGGAACATAGCGATAACACACACTTACCAGAAGAGTCACACAGGTACCAACATATCAAAGCAGAAACTTGTGACAAATGTCACTGGCCTTTACATGGAAGGAACAAAACTGAGGTCGTTGCTCACAACCAGCGCAGAAGGCATGAAATAAAAATTAAAATAAGGCTTGTTGGATGTATACTCATATATTAATATATATGTATACTCCAACAGAGGGTTTCGCAGGGATCGAATGAAAGGTAGAGCCATGGGTAGTAACACATCTGAAATGTAACGTCCACTGTTCAAAGTGCCGTCAATGTGAACAAGAGGTGGCCGAGACGTGTAACCAATGGCACCCCATACCATCACACCGGGTAATACGCCAGTATGGCGTTGACGAATACACGCCTCCAATGTGCGTTCACCGCGATGTCGCCAGACACGGATGCGACCATCATGATGCTGTAAACAGAACCTGGATTCATCCGAAATAATGACGTTTTGCCATTCGTAAACGCAGGCTCGTCGTTGAGTGCACCATCGCAGGCGCTCCTGTCTGTGATGCAGCGTCAGGGGTAACAGAAGCCATGGTCTCGGTGCTGATAGTCCTTGCTGCTGCAAACGTCGTCGTACTGTTCATGCAGATGGTTGTTGTCTTGCAAACGTCCCCATCTGTTGACTGAGGGATCGAGACGTGGCTGCAAGATCCGTTACAGCCATGCATATAAGATGCCTGTCATCTCGACTACTAGTGATACGAGGCCGTTGGGATCCAGCACGACGTTCCGTATTACCCTCCTGAACCCACCGATTCCATATTCTTCTAACAGTCATTGCATCTCGACCAACGCGAGCAGAAATGTCGCGATACGATAAACGGCAATCGCGATAGGCTACAGTTTACCTTTATCAATGTCAGAAACGTGATGGTATGCGTTTCTCCTCCTTAGACGACGCATCACAACTACGTTTCGCCAGGCAACGCCGGTCAACTGCTGTTTGTGTGTGAGAAATCTGTTGGAAACTTTCCTCATGTCAGCAGGTTGTAGGTGTCGCCACCGGCGCCAACCTTGTGTGAATGCTCTGAAAAGCTAATAATTTGCATATCACAGCATCTTCTTCCTGTCGGTTAAATTTCGCGTCTGTAGCACATCTTCGTGGTGTAGCAATTTTAATGGCCAGTAGTGTAAATAACGCTCTCGACCGTTACACACGTATTTAAAGAAAATCCAATTTTCATCCTCACAGTGGTGCCACCAGCTCCACTATTAATGCGAGTGGCGCGAAATTTGAAGAAACATCATCTTCCAGATGCAGAAACACGACTACAACTTTCGTTTAAGTCGCACAACCGTTTTTTGGTGTTGCCATTTTTTTCCGTCGTCATTCCAAAAATAATCCTGGTTAAGCTGTGTTTGGCAGTGCGCTGAACTTAATAATCGGAAAGGATGGAAATAATCAGTTTGTGCAACATCAGAGCCTAGCTGGTTCGTAAAAATGGTTCAAACGGCTCTGAGCACTATGGGACTTAACATCTTAGGTCATCAGTCCCCTAGAACTTAGAACTACTTAAACCTAACTAACCTAAGGACATCACACACATCCATGCCCGCGGCAGGATTCGAACCTCCGACCGTAGGAGTCCCGCGGTTCCGGACTGAAGCGCCTACAACAGCACGGCCACCGCGGTCGGCGTGCTGGTTCGTACTTTAAGTTAATAGAATCATGTAAACTAACCACAATGAAAACTGGTTTCTCCACAAGAAAAACCATTTAAAACAATGTTCAACAGAACTACTTCTAATGTCTCTTAAGCGCGTCCAGGGACAGTATAGTCAAAACAGGTCTCATACAAAACAAAACGCACGTTGACAAATAATAAAGCCTCATCAGATTCAACAAAATCACTGCTGTGCAGATGAGATGGGCGTAAATCACCAGTCGATATGTCTGAGCAACGTGCAGCCAAGTTTAAATCTAGCCTGGCAGAAACCTTCAGTACCAACGTCGTTACACGCTACCGGACGACCCTGCTCGATAACACCGTTCCTTGCGTTGCGTTACACCTCGATAAACAGCCGGTAAAACTCGTCTAGTGCAATACGTGGCGCCTCTGTACTCTTCCACATCAGGTAGCATACCAAATAGCGCTCTTACGCAAGACCCCCACCAGTAAAACTTCTCCCTCTCTCTCTCTCTCCGTCGTGCTGCATTAAATCCTATTTCTTTTCGCCCACCTCCTATCGGGCTGTTGCGAAGACCGTCGTGCTGTGGTGCAGCAACACGGCCTCGTCGGGTTTCGATGGGAACCGGCGCACGGCTCGACTTCAGTGTGTCGACGAAGTCATTACAGCGTAGGAGTAAAATTAGGCGAATAATGAACGAGAAAACAGGCAGCATTCCTTGAAGTCACTTAACGAAGCTTCAGAAAACAACGTGCTTACTTCATTCTTTGCCACAAAAAGTCGCGAAAACACCAGAGAGCCACAGTCCATGCGTACCAGACCTTTGGGACACATGCGACTTGATAGCACATCGGTTAGCAAGGGCTCTTAATGGTGAATGCAGATTAACGCTCATCCCTACTATCAGGCACAGATTCACGGAGGTATCATTTGGTTGTGCCTCTCTGCCCCCTCAAAATAAACATTTTAGTACAAGCATTTATATTTTTACATACACTGACGTTTTGACAGCTGGCAGCTTTCATCTTACGTGTTCAGCGCTAAACACGTCCCTTCTTCTGCACCGGCTCACTGCCGACCTTAAGCCGTCGGCACACGGTCCGTGCATCCGAACGTTGAGCGTGCCCAGTTTCTGACGTCATAGCGTGGAATAGCACGTTCGGGAGTCTTTCCGAACGTGCAGAGCAATATCTGGTATGTCAATATTCTGAGCGAGCGTGCGTCTGAGCGTTGACGAATGAGATGGCACAACGCCACCTACGTCACACGCACGCTGTCTCCCTTCAGTACAGAGTTGCGAGGCGCCATATTGGCATTCATTTCAAGCCTATACGTATGTATGCCGTTACTGAGCACCAGTAAATTGAGAACCACTGGAAAACCCGTTGTTAGTTGTGTGATTCGTTCCAATAAAATAATGAGAAACATCGTATTCATGGCAAAAGAATTATTGTAACGAGCGTGTTATGAGAGTAGGCTATTAGAAGGCAGCGACACACTGAAGATCCACCAAAACAGATTGTTCTTCGTACAATTTGTTATAATTAAATTTCAATTAATAACATAATTATCTACGATTAACGTTTTTAGCAAAGGGTAACACAATATTTTTAAGAAATAGGAGTCTGTTGTTGCTTTAGCGGAAGCCGACACGGTAGCTCAGCGTGTTCGGTCAGAGAGCTGATTGGCCTCTGTAATAAAAAACTGAGTGGAAGGGTCAACAAACAAACTTGAACGGATGTCATGTGACGTCTGCAACGACCAAACACAACGATCAACAACGAAGAAAATGAAAAAAAAGAAAAAAAAAACCGTTATCAAAACCGCACTAAGTTTGAACGAGTTCATGTAATACGCCTACGAGAAGGTGGATGTCCCTATTGCGACACTGCACAAAGACTGGGCGGGAATGTAGCGATTGCACATGATTGCTTGGAGCGGTGCTCACGAGAGTGTACAGGCGAAGGAAGACCGGGCTCCGGACGGCCACGTAGCGCTACCGCAGCCCAACATGTACAGTTGCGACACTCACTGCTGTGAAAGTTGTTCAAGTCTGCCGGCCTGTGTGGCCGTGCGGTTCTAGGCGCTTCAGTCTGGAACCGCGCGACCGCTACGGTCACAGGTTCGAATCCTGCCTCGGGCCTGGATGTGTGCGATTTCCTTAGGTTAGTTATGTTTAAGTAGTTCTAAGTTCTAGGGGACTGATAACCTCAGAAGTTAAGTCCCATAGTGCTCAGAGCCATCTGAACCAGCCAATCAGGCAGTGGATAGTCAGGCAGATGCTCAGGAAAGAGAGGCAGGTGAGTGAGAAGTCAGTGAGCTATCAACGCACAGCCGGAGGAATCAGAAGAGACAGCAAGTTTGCCTTCTGGAAGCATGCCAAACTATTGTCGACTCAGTCTTCAGACTTTGAGTCAGATTCCTGCTTTCATTCCATTTTTATCAGCTTTGTTTTAACGCTCTTCCTGTTACATGCTGAATGAATTTATATTGTGGCCCAGTACTGGGATATTTACGTGTTCGACCTCTTTCTCTTTCCGACCTCAGCCTCCAAATACACTAAAGCGCCAAATACAGAGGTATGTAAACAGGTAGAATACGGCGCTGCGGTCGGCAACGCCTATACAAGACAACAAGTGTCTGGCGCAGTTGTTAGATCGTTTATTGCTGTTGGTTATCAAGATTTAACCGCTAGAACCGCTCGGCCACTGCCTGATTGCATCTGCACTGCGTGATTATTCGCTCGCTCTCTTATTGACTGCCTGAAGGAATCTCCCTGCTTTTCTTCCTTTACAGTTTTGTTTTCACACTCACTCTATCCTCCAAGAGACTAAATTTTTCATTGTATCAACTTTGTCGTTGGCAGACTCCAATTTTCAACCTCACGTAATGACTTTCCGATGCTGTGTAATAACCCTCCCCCCCCCCCCCCCCCCCCACACACACACACACAAGTCTACGGGCAGGGTGAAAATTTCTGATCTTGCACAGCTGACAGGAACTCTCATCTCATTCTCTCGTGTTCCATGTTGTGGCACCTCCTAATTCGTCTGCATTTCTGTGTTATCAATGAAGCGTTACACAAACAAACCTGCTTGTTTGGAATGGGAATGCCTGTGTTTGGTTCAAGTTTCCCTAGATATCGTGACTTGGCTGCGTCCCTCACGCTGTCTATCACACATCACACAGGGCAATCCTCTTCCGTACAAGACAAACATTCTAGTTAACCCTTTGAGCACCAGAGGTTTCTGTCTGAACCAGCATTTTAATTTTTTTTGAAATACCAGTACTTTAAGAATGAAACCTCCTGTGATAGCCCCACGTCGGAGGTTCGAGTCCTCCATCAGTCATGGGTGAGTGTGTTGTCTTTAGCGTAAGTTAGTTTTGAGTTAGATTAAGTAGTGTGCATGCCTAGGGACCGATGGTGGCGGCAGGAAGGGCATCCGGCCACCCCTTAAACTAACACTGCCAAATTAGATTAACCATGCCGACCCTGCCTAACCGCGGAAAAAGGCGCAAGCGAGAGAATGCCTAGGGACCGATGACCTCAGCAGTTTGGTCCCACAGGAACTTACCACAAAATATTCCATATTTTCCAGTGCTATTGCAAGACAGAGACATATAGTGGTATACTGAGGTATCTCTACGAACGTAGTAATCATTTACAGCACTCAAAGCAACAATCGGCTCGGAGATTGTGCTATGTGATTGTAGAAGGTTGCACACTCAGTTTTTTTAATAGTGACGGTGTTCAAGAGTTCATTGATAGTGAAAGTAAGTATATCTAAAGTTACTGTAAAGTAAATTTTAGTTTTTTCTATTGATTTTATTACTGGTTTCAAAATGAAACCATTGGGACAGTATGCAGTTTTGATAAAAAAATTTATTTAGTAGATTATAGGCTCATTTTTTTTCGTTAGTTACGACTACAATTTGTTTTAGGCATTATAAGTTCATGCAACTTTCGAGATTTGAAATTGTGTCTAGGAAAAACGCGAATTTGCTTTTAAATATATCACATGAAATGATAGGTGATTGAAAACTGTGTGACTTGTGACCAGTGATTGTGTTCCAGAGCGAAACAGGCTCCTTAAAACAATTGATTGTTTACTTTCTGCCAATTTCTTCACGTATTCGTTGCTTAATACGATAATGTAGGTTACTTTTGTGAAATGTTTTAAAATTATATACTTGTTTAAGTTGTTGGCTTTTCGGAAAGTTTTAACACTGGTTGTGGCTTAAATGCGCCTCTCACCTGTAGTGCAGGGCAGCGAAGTGTTACAGTAGGGTTTTTAGTTGCGTTTTGAAAGCAGGGAGGATTCATGTGGACACAATATACAGGATCTACATCTACATCTACATCTACATGATTACTCTGCAATTCACATTTAAGTGCTTGGCAGAGGGTTCATCGAACCACAATCATACTATCTTTCTACCATTCCACTCCCGAACAGCGCGCGGGAAAAACGAACACCTAAACCTTTCTGTTCGAGCTCTGATTTCTCTTATTTTATTTTGATGATTATTCCTACCTATGTAGGTTGGGCCCAACAAAATATTTTCGCATTCGGAAGAGAAAGTTGGTGACTGAAATTTCGTAAATAGATCTCGCCGCGACGAAAAACGTCTTTCCTTTAATGACTTCCATCCCAACTCGCGTATCATATCTGCCACCCTCTCTCCCCTATTACGTGATAATACAAAACGACCTGCCCTTTTTTGCTCCCTTTCCATGTCCTCCCTCAATCCCAACTGGTAAGGATCCCACACCGCGCAGCAATATTCTAACAGAGGACGAACGAGTGTAGTGTAAGCTGTCTCTTTAGTGGACTTGTTGCATCTTCTAAGTGTCCTGCCAATGAAACGCAACCTTTGGCTCGCCCTCCCCACAATATCATCTATGTGGTCTTCTCAACTGAAGTTGTTCGTAATTTTAACACCCAGATACTTAGTTGAATTGACAGCCTTGAGAATTGTACTATTTATCTAGTAATCGAATTCCAACGTATTTCTTTTGGAACTTATGTGGATCACCTCACACTTATCGTTATTTAGCGTCAACTGCCACCTGCCACACCATACAGCAATCTTTTCTAAATCGCTTTGCAACTGATACTGGTCTTCGGATGACCTTACTAGACGGTAAATTACAGCATCATCTGCGAACAACCTAAGAGAACCGCTCAGATTGTCACCCAGGTCATTTATATAGTTCAGGAACAGCAGAGGCCCCAGGACGCTTCCCTGGGGAACACCTGATATCACTTCAGTTTGCGACCTTTCTGGCAGGAAATCACGAATCCAGTCGCACAACCGAGACGATACCCCATAGGCCCGCAGCTTGATTTGAAGTCACTTGTGAGGAACGGTGTCAAAAGCCTTCTGGAAATCTAGGAATATGGAATCGATCTGAGATCCCTTGTCGACAGCACTCATTTCTTCATGGGAATAAAGAGCTACGTGTGTTGCACAAGAACGATGTTTTCTGAAACCATTCTGATTACGTATCAATAGATCGTTCCCTTCGAGGTGATTCATAATGTTTGAATACAATATATTCTCCAAAACCCTACTGCAAACCGACGTCAGTGATATAGGTCTGTAGTTCGATGGATTACTCCTACTACCCTTCTTAAACACTGGTGCGACCTGCGCTATTTTCCAGTCTGTAGGTACAGCGGTTGTATATGATTGCTAAGTAGGGAGCTATTGTATCAGCGTAACCTGAAAGGAACCTAATCGGTATACAATCTGGACCTGAAGACTTGCCCGTATCAAGCGATTTGAGTTGCTTCGCAACCTCTAAGGTATCTACTTCTAAGAAACTCATGCTAGCAGCTGTTCGTGTTTCAAATTCTGGAATATTCCATTCGTCTTCCCTGGTGAAGGAATTTCGGAAAACTGCGTTCAATAACTCCGCTTTAGCGGCACAGTCGTCGGTAACAGTGCCATCGGCACTGCGCAGCGAAGGTATTGACTGCGTCTTGCCGCTTGTGTATTTTACATACGACCAGAATTTCTTCGGATTTTCTACTAAATTTCGAGACAATGTTTCGTTGTGGAACCTATTAAAGGCATCTCGCATTGAAGTCCGTGGCAAATTTCGCTGCGTCTGTAAATTTTAGCCAATCTTCGGGATTTCGTGTTCTTCTGAACTTTGCATCCTTTTTCCGTTGCCTCTGCAACAGCGTTCGGACCTGTTTTTGTGTACCACGGGGGAATAGTTCCATCTCTTACCAATTTATGAGGTATGAATCTCTCAATTTCTGTTGCTACCATATCTTTGAATTTGAGCCACATTTCGTCTACATTTGCATAGTCAGTTCGGAAGGAATGAAGACTGTCTCTTATGAAGGCTTCTAGTGACACTTGATCCGCTTTTTTAAATAAAATTATTTCGCGTTTGTTGCTGGTGGATTTGGAAGAAACGGTATTGAGCCTAGCTACAACGACCTTGTGATCACTAATCCCTGTATCAGTCATGATGCTCTCTATTAGCTCTGGGTTGTTGTGGCTAAGAGGTCAAGTGTATTTTCGCAACCATTTACCATTCGCGTGGGTTCGTGGACTAACTGCTCGAAATAATTTTCGGAGATAGCGTTTAGGACAATCTCGGAAGATGTTTTCTGCCTACCACCGGTTTTGAACAAGAATTTTTGCCAACATATCGAGGGAAGGTTGAAGTGCCCACCAACTATAACTGTATGGGTGGGGTATTTATTTGTTACGAGACTCAAATTTTCTCTGAACTGTTCAGCAAGTATATCATCGGAGTCCGCGGAGCAAGCCTGGTCCATGGTGAGAGGTAATAACGACACTAGCTAATCCCTATGGAAATAAGTAACATGTTGAAACTTCTTGGCAGCGTAAGACTGTGGGTTAAATCGGGACTCGAACCCCGGGACGCTGCCTTTCGCAGGCATTGGTGTGCAAAATCTAAGGACGAAACTTTCACGGGCTAAATTCCTGCCAAGTAACAAAGCTCTATGAAACTTGAACATACATAGAAAGAAGCACTACAATATAGTACGGAAAGTAACTGTGAGAAATACGCAACGAGACGAACAGAAATGACATGTCTACTCAGAAATAATAATTACACTTTAGCCAACCGCAATTTATGAAGGTCCCCTGTACATTACAAAAAGTGGCACTTGGATGCTCTGCAACGTACTACCACGATGGTCAAAAGGTTGGTAAGGTATTCTTGTGGTAGGGCATTCCGTTTGTCCACCAGCACGGCTGACAACTGCACGATGGTCGGTTGTGCCTGTACACATGCTTGAGCCGTGCACGGCTCGTGTTCATGCCATTTATTGTTTGTCGTCTTCTATTACGGTACTGACGCCTCGTTTTCTTATGCCATTTACTGGCTTCACTAACTTCCTGCCTTACTTGTCCGTGAGCGGCAGCAGCAGCACGTATCGATAAGTGCACTGTTGTAACATCTCTGGAGCGACCGATAGTATTTCCGAGTCGTCGTGTGTCTGGCAGTGAGTTGGAGACGGACCAGCAGTGCAGTCGGGACGCATCAGCAGTGAAGTCGGGGACGGAGCGCCGGTGAGGCGCGGACAGCCAGTGCTCGCCGACCGCTGGTGACACACATCAACCGTCAGACGGAGGGAGATTGGAGCGGGACGACCGTTGGTTGGTCGTTCGGTTGGTCGTCTCATCGGCCGACGCATATTTGGTCCTTTCACCGTTTCCGGGCCTGGGCAGTCAGTCGGTTGGCGTGGAGCAGCGAGGAAGTCTCCGTCGCACGTACTCTGGCCAGGTCCGCTGGCGGTGTGCACGCGCGGCTGGAGTGTGAGGTGCTGCTTGCGAGTGCTACGAAGTTCGTCGCCCACCGATCTTGGACATCAAAGTTGACTCCTCAGTTAACCTACTATAGAGCCTCAACTGTTTACATTTCTTCGTTTGATCCTGGTTGTCGCTTTTGGGACATTCCCGCGAGTAACAACGTGTGAGTATTCAAGTCGGTTAAGATTCCAGCCATCTTTCTGTGGAGTTCTTTTTTCCTCGTCATGTTGTTGCTGTAGTTCGACAGCTGAGGTGTTGTTGGTCGTTGTGGGCGCCAGTATTCTGTGCGTCGTTGTACTGAAATCTTGTGGTCGTTTTGCTGGTTGCGTGGAGCGGAACTGATTTTGTTGATTGGTCGGTCAGCTGTGTGTCAGCTGGGTTGCCTTCAGATTAAGAAGTCGTCGGGCAGGCTGCCTGTCTCACCTAAACGGGCATTAGTGTTACAATCCCAGGCCGACCCTTGGAAACTTCTGAGCGCCGGTCCTTGTGTGTTACATAGTAATTTCCCTGTTTGGGTTTTATTTGGTTGATGGGTGGCCTTCAGCTGAGTATCAATATCTCTTAAATTAATGTTCTTGTCTTAGGCGTAAGATTGTTATGCTTTTGTATGAGGCCTTCAGCCGAATTTTGCATGAAATGTTTTAAGATAAGGCCTTCTGCCTTGTGATTGAAACTCTTCTTATTGCTTAATATATGGCGTCCAGCCAAGTTCCATTAAAATTAAATTGCTAAGGCCTTTGGCCTTTTAGATTGAAGATTTAGAAAATATTCTTGGGTGAAACCTCCAGATGAACCTTGTATTTCAATTTCTTGCTTCGGCCTTGTGTTTTCGATTTTGAGTGTGGCCTTCAGCCGATCTAAAGTTAATCAAAGGAGTTCGATTAAAGTTTCGAGTGTTTTGCGTCCTTGTTGTAATATTGTCTGTTGATAAATAAAGTTTGTATGTTGAGTGCAACTGACAGGAACTCATTCTGGCCCCTTTCCACAACCTAATCCGCTCTGTCCTGCTAGCACAGGCATTTCAATGCTGTGATACGTCTCTTCAACACGTCCCACACGTGTTCGCTTGAATTTCAGTGGGGGGAAGGGGCGGGCCAGTCCATTGGCTGAATATTCTCTCCTTCGAAGAGCTCCTCCACCTGGGCTGTTCGATGCGGTCGGGCATTGTCGCCCACAAAAACACTGGAGAAACACAAGTAGGACTCGTGCTGTGAGGGTTCCGTACAAACTTAATTGTTTCGATGAAGGAGTTTGCGAGTATGAAAATATGTTACATAAGTGGTCGTATCATTCGACTGCACTGACTTAGGAGCTTTACGGTCCATAGACGTTAGTATTTGATCTAAATTTCAACTCGACACCTCTACTCGTGCCTGATAAAAAGGGGTGCTAACAGGCGGACAGACAGACGGACAACAATGTGATTATAATAAGCATAAGGGTTCCGTTTTTACCAATTGCGGTACGAAATCCTAAAAACGAAGTTTGGGCCGATTGCGCCGCTGAAAAGATATACATGGGGGATTAGTAGTGTTACGATAACGTTAACTCGTGAGTGTGCCATGTTCGAAGAGCTGGATGTTAGTTCGCACATGCAACATCATGAGCCGTGCTGGCCTCGTCTTATGAATTGGTTCAAACCTTGACTGTTACTCTGCGTTTGGTTTCCCGCGGTTATTCCGGTTGAGCCATGGTTCTTCCTCTTTCTACGTGTGGCAGCAGCGGTGTGTATCGCTTTTCGCACCTTGTACTTTCTTTGGTCTGGTGCTTATAGTTTCCGGCTAGCCGGTGTGTGGCGGTCGGTCGGTTGGTGTGGATCAGCCAGGAAATCTCCGCGCGGAGCAGTGGGCCGGGCCTGCCGGCGGTCTCTACGCAGTGTTGGAGTGCGTGGGAGCTGCTTCGATTGCTATGGGGTATGTGGCTCACTGACCCAGGACATCAAAGTTGAGTGGTGATTTAATAACCTAAGCCAGTCTGTTCACATTGTGCCGCTGGTTTTCATGGTTGGCTGTTGGGGGTGTTCCCGTGAGCAACAGCGAGTGTTCGAGTCGGCAAAAGTTTGGCCACCATCCGGAGGAGTTTAACTGTATTTTGGTTATTTGAAGTCCAAGTGCACCAACGGAATTTTCTGCCTTGTGGCCATTAGCGTTCCGGTTACCTGTCCTGGCCGCTGACGTAAAATCCAGGCAGTGTCCTTTCCTCACTATGTTGTCGCTGTCCGACATGTGTGTGTAATTTTGACAGCTTATGCATGCTTGGTTGTGGGCGACTACGCCTTTTACGTTTTGGCTTTGGAGTTCCTTCTGTACTGGTCGGGTGGAAAGCAAGTCATCTTGTCGGTGGGTCCGTTGACTGTCTCTTTGTTGGGTTGCCGGCGGATCGGATATGGGTCGGCCGATTACCTGTCTCCCGTAAGCGAACGTTAATATTTCAAGTGCAGACTGACCCTGGAAACTTCTGAGAGCCGCTGGCTGTACTGCCTTTTCTTATTGGTGTTTGATTGTGTATTTTAATGGCTCATAGCCGATGGTTTGAATTTGGATGCTTTTAGTTGGGTTTTAAATAATGAGCCTTCAGCCACTTTAAAATTGAAAGTTCCTTACTTGTCAAGTGTTGCATTGTTTAGGCCTTCAGCCTCGTCTAAATTTTTTTTCAATAAAGCTTTGGGCCTTCTGCCTTTTTGAAAATTCATTGTAGTTTGTAACCTCCCCCTCACTTACCGACCTTAATGACAGTGAAAAATGAAACCGCGTGTACCTAATGGGAGTTTTGGAAAAGCAATCGTCACCGAAGTTAACCTGTCGGTAAAGAGGGAGGAAAGGGTTACATCTTAATGAAAGGAAATGCGCTAATGAAACTGGTGGAAATTAATTTTGAAAAGGGGTAAAGTTAATAAAGAAAGTAAATGTGCAGCCGTTACGTTAACAATTAACTAGTGGTAATTAGGTATTTGAGATTTGGGGGAAATCACGGTCGCCAGTCCTGAGGACAAGTACTATAGTAACTGAAAAAGAAAGGTTATTACACATATAATTAGCACTAGAAGCGTGGCAACTGAAGGTTGACACGTGTAGTGTGAAAACTGAAAGTTTGTCAGAAGTAATAAATTTCGCTACACCCTGACTTAATTTAGCAAAAGAATTAATAAAACCGAAAAATCGAAAGTTAATTTAGTGACTGAAGTTAATAGTGAGCTTTCTTTCTGAAGCACATCGAAATTAAGTATAATACGGTTAGTCTTGGACTACCTCAACAATCATTTCTAAAGCTACTTGAATCTACGCAATTTAGAAATAAGAGATTTAACTTTGAACTTGAATTAAATGATTCTGAACAATTAACAATAGTAAAATTTAGTACGTACCAAGCTGAGCTGCAGTCACAGGTAAGCTAAAATATGGTAACAAAACTCGCACTCTTAATTTGTGCTTGTGTAATCTGAATATTGTAGCCAGCTAACTGAACTTTGAAATTAAAGCAGTGAAATAGAATATTACTTTAATGCTGGCGTTTGAATTTCAATGACACTCGGGTTCATTCCGGAAAAGGAAGGGACCCTGCTTGGTAATGCAATTGGGACAATGAGCAACAAAGGTTTATGCTAAGTTGCTGTAATTATTTTGACGAAAATGGAACAGTTTGAAAAGCTGAGGTCTGCCATACAGTTCTAAAACTTTACTTGCTTCCAGTCTTGTTGGTTGATTGAAGGTTTGAAGCCGTCGATCGAGGAGGTGGCGACAGTCACTCATTGTCGGCCGTCGCTGTTGCAGAAGCTGGATGTTGGCGCGCCTTCTTCTCGACACGGTCACCAGACGAAACGGGCTCTTGATGTGCGCTAGTTAATGTTTCCCGTCCGCGACACCATGTCAGAAACTATCATCGCAAGTCGAGCGCAATTACATGCTGCCAAACCCCGAAAGCGCGGCAACTCGCGGGAGCGTCACACAACACACCTGCTCCACTCGCTACTCCCGCCAGCCTCCTTCTCCCAGCCCGCGCTCCACGCGGCAGAGTTAACACTACCAAAGATCCTACACACTTTGATTCTTCACACGACCTATCGACGTAATCGTTCGATAGCAGTTTTCCCTAGGCAAGACCCAGCGTAAAAATACAAATAATATTTACGAAACAAACCAATTATACATCGACATAAATGCATAAATATACAAATAGTAAAACAATTACAATATACAAAGAGACAGAAATGTCATATCTTGAGGTAACAAAGCAAGGAAAAAAAATAGTACAATAGATGGAAATAGGAGGATATGCATTTCCGGCGTTACACGTGCCCCACATTGTCTGAGGATGTTCGTGTAACGTAAACAGACTCAGAAAATGTCCCAAAAAAGAAACAGCGGAAATGCATATGCTCAAAACATCAAAAAAATTTAGCATTCGTCTAATTAACCATAACCCAATTTTTTAGACAATAATGATTGAGTGGAGACACTCCTAATCTTATTCCACTCTGTCATCTTGCACAAAATAAAACAGGTTGACAACATATCAAAATTCATAGAAAACATAGAAAATGGTTTAGCTATTCCAAAATCATTAAAATTCGTAACACTATAAGAAATGGAATACTATTTGCAAAATTGATCAGAGTACATGGTCATAAAAAAACAGGTATATCAAAATACGCAAACTAATAATTAATTACATAGAATACACAATTTTATGTAACCTTTTCATAATTAATATTCTCGTCATGTCCAATTAACGCTAAACAAGAAAATAATATACAGCAGATAAAATAAAACATAAATATTGACAGCAGAATCCTTTCACATCAGCTGTCCGGGAAGAAAAGCAACTCCACATTCCGTACTCGCGAGTACAAAGAATGCCGACAGCGGAACAAGAGCCGACAGCGACACAAGAGCCGACAGCGGCTCGGTCTTTCCATTATTGTTGCGCCCGGCGGTGCGGCACGCTTGATCTCACTCCCCCTTGTAACGGCGTTTCCAGAACGTCCGTTTGACTGAATTCTTTCGGAAAAACTCACTCCCGAGTAATCTCAAGGAGTCCATAAACACTATCACAGCGGATAACTCAACACTGTCCATCATGACACGCATGTACTAGCCTGAAACTTAAAACAGCGTCTAAGTACATCGGCAATGACTAATGAAACACACATTCATGAAATCTGACAGCTAGTTACAAAAGCATATTTACTTTCCTTAATCTACTGTGACTCAGCTGAAAACTGGCAGCTTGGATTTTTAAATTGATTAATATTCAGTAACTCCTAAATAATTTAATCAACATCAATTACTTATTAATTACAACTTCTTTAATGACCTCTAGGTCAGGCAAAAGCATCGTAACATGGCACATCCTTAAATCTTACACTCTATATTTACATACTGTACAAGTTACCCATTGTGTGGTATTAATCGATCCTAGGTTGGTACAATTTCAAGTCTACAATATTCCGTATACCTAATCGTTTTCCAGAGCTTGGATACTCCTAGCAATAAGCATTTGTGTGAGGTATACCAATGACTTTATATGGTCCATTATAAACAAACTTAAATTTAGAGATTTCATTGTCTATCTCGCTCGATTTCTCATGAGCTTTTACAAGTACTAAGTCTCCGATTGCAAACTTAGCAAAACGCACTTTAGCGTCATGACGACTTATGCGAGCATCGGCTTTTAGCTACATTACTTCTCGCAAACGATCTTTTTTCACACCAATACTAATGTCAATCCGGGGAGGGAATTTGATTATCTCTTCCACTAAACATTTACTTCTGTCAATGCCGAGATTCCTCACATTACAGCAGTTCAAATTCATTCCTACGTCAATGTCATCCGGCCAGTTAACAATGTGTATAGGCTGGTATTGCTTATGCACACCGTCTCCTGCCTCGTCAAAACTAACTATTATCGTTTTATCTTGTGACGTACATGTCAAAGTTTTACTTTCGCAATTAATCACTGCACGGTACTTTAATAGCCAATCTAACCCGATAATTACTTCCGTAGTCAAGTCTGGCACGACGACAAACTCTTGTTCAAATCGTGCCCCACATATCTCGAAGTGGACAAAAATCTGTTTTGTGACCGGTTTACTGGCCTTCCCAGTAGCACCGATAATTTTCACTCCTGTTACTGGCATAACTACGATGCCAGGTCTGTCTTTCAGTAACTCAAATATTTTCCCAGATACAGCACTCAATTCTGCACCGGTGTCAATCAACACGTTTAGTCGTAGGTCGTGCATATTAACAGACACTACTATCTGTCTACACTTGTCCTCGACTGTTTCTTTATTTTCCCACAGTAAATCCTCGTCTATATCCAGGTCATTCCAGAAAAAACCATCCGGCTTTGATCCTAAATCCGGCTTATCTGGCTGCTTTTCCAGCCTCTGTTCACATACAGTTTTAATTTCAACACGTTTGTCCTGAGGCTTAGTCTGTAGCTTCGCCTCCAATACCGAAACCTTTTCCTGTAACTCGTCAACTATTGAGTGTTGCTTTGCTATCAATTCATTAATCGTCACCTTCGTTGATTCCACTTTGGTCAGATTAATCTCATCCGCCAATCTACCTGGAGGAATGTGTCCAGTAGTTTCTGCAATTACTTCCGCTAGATCTGCGCAACCCACACTGCTATCGTCTGACCGTATAATGTCAGCTCTAACCTCATACACGTTGTAATCTATGTGCTTTTCTACCAATCGTGTCCGGCTATCACTAAAATTTTCGCAATCTTTCTCCTTAATACTCTCGCAATGTTTAAACTGGAGGTTTGCGTCGGATGGGTCGGTTACTTCTACCACTGAAACTTTTGGTAAAGTCTGCCGGTTAGGGCCAGAACTTTCCGTTACTACTTCAACATCTAACTCCTGCGGGACGAAACACGACGAATATTGCTCGTGCTCCCCCTTAACATCAACTATTTCTAGTAAAGTCTGCCGGTTAGGGCCAGAACTTTCTATAATTTCACAAACACTATCTTCCTGCGGGACGAGACGCGGAAAATCCTGCACGCGCTCCCCATAAACACTTCTCCCATACAGACCCCTATAATCTCTTAGTTCGTCGTATAAGCGACCGAACTGCCTTAACCATACCTCATTCCTCTCTGCATCCCTTCGCTCGATGACGGACGTTTTATCCGACATCTGATCTCCTGTCAACACTTGCGAATCATTCTTAAACTCAATCTCCAGTTCCGCTGTGGGTGTTACAGCTGCCACTTTATAATCGATTTCCGGAACACTACTTAAATTGTTCTCACTGACAGTGAATGTATTTTCTACTGCCGTGTATACAGCTGATCTACTACTTGTGGGCGCACTCTTTTCTCTTAACACTGGCACACTCTCCCGCCGTTGATTATTCCATACGGAATTTTCATAACGGCGACACCTGGGTTTTCTCTTGTTATTGGGCCTGCAAAATTTCTCCACGCCCGGTCGGCCCCTCACCGGCGCGGCTAATGGTTTCCCTGTCTCGTCCCAGCAGATACGCTCCCTGGATGCTGCTGAGGCGGTTGATCACACCCTCTGGCGTTATTACTATTCTTCGAAGCCCGTATCACGCTAGTGTGATACTGGTTTCCGTCATTCCTGTTATTATTTGCATTGTACCGATTTTCATTACGGCCCCAACCACTATTGTTATTGCTGCCAAGATTGCGGTATGCATTATTCCCATAGTTATCATTGTTGTGGTTGCTGTGGTACTCGTTGTTGTTACCACGGCCCCTACCACTGTCGCGATTATTGCGCCAATTGTCCTCGTCCTCAACTCTTTCCAGGAAATCCTTGACTGTCCTATAATTGCTTCCTACGTAGCGTTTTGTATCATCTGGAAGCTTCTTGTAGAGTTCCCAGACTATTTCGGATTCCGCGCGGCGATCACGCAGATATTCCAACTTGCGGATCCAGCCCTCACAAAACTCCTTCATCGATCCGCGCGAATTCGCATCGAAAGGCCTCGATACGACAAATTCGCGCCAGACACTTTGCTGTTTTTGCTCTGACCAGTATTCAGCCAGAAACAAATTTTTAAACTCGTCAAAAGTTAGGTTAGTAATGTTGAGGTTTAAGCCCCAACGCTTGGCATCACCAGCCAGCACATCAATAACCGCATTAATTTTTCTCTCATTAGTCCATGATCTGGGTAAAACTCTTTCACAATTCTTAATGAAATCCGTCGCGTGTATACCGCCTTTTTTCAAGGGGTCGAACCGCTCCTCTTTCGTCAACAATTCCGAACTATGTGCATAGATTGGCACATAGCTCTGTTTTTCGTCAAGTTTCTTTTCTAATTCCGACACTCTCGTAATTAGTTGGCAAGTGGTTGTCGCAAGCGTTTCTACTTCCCTTTTTTTCTCTTCGCAGGTATTAGCCTGCTTCGTCACTTTGGTATCTACTTCGGATACTAAAGCCTTCAAAGTTTCCACCTTCTTTTGATCCTCTTTTTTCACTAATTGAATTTGTTCCGTCACCTTATTCTCGATGATCGGAGCAACTGATTCTCCTATACTTTTCTCGATTCTGCTAATTTCGGAATAAAAACGAGTATTTATGCTCGCAATTTCCGCCTGAACGCCTATCATTTCCTGTTTAAGATTACCGATTTCGGTATTAATTACAACAATATCTTCTTTGATTTTATCAACTTTTGTATTAACAACTCCAACATTGTTGTTAACAACGTTAATAGCTTTGTTCTGATTGTCTAGCATCCGTTCAATTTTTTCAGACTGAGCTTCTTGCTTGGCAGCCTGAGCTTCTTGCTTGGCAGCCTGAGCTTCTTGCTTGGCAGCCTGATCTTCTTGCTTGGCAGACAGAGCTTTAATTTCTGCCGATTGACTCTTGATTTCGTTAATCAAAACATTCAATAAATCAGTTAAATTCCCGGAAACTACCGGTTTTACTTCCGTAGCGGCTTCCTCTTTAATTGTCCTCCCGTATTCGTCATCAAGGGATTCACATCTGATTTTCACTTCCGATTCCGAAACATTTTCTAAAGTGTGGAATTCCATTTCTGCTCTTTGTTGCGTTTCGGCGGTCGCGTCTTTCATGCTAGCCGCCTGCCCCTGAACAATGGGTACCGCGGTGCGCGTTTCCCACTGTTCGACCGATTGTTCCGTATCCAAGTCTACCAAATTTTGGCAATTGTTGCCTTCACTCATTTTAATAATTTTCAATATAAATGCCAAACCTCAAATATAATTAGGATTACTCCCACTACTTATTCTCGCTGACGTAACGGCCTGTACGTAACCAGTACTTTGTTACGAGATTTGCACAATGCAAAATTCGTGTCCAGAACAACCTCAAATCCGAAGATTGTCCTGTCACCAGGTCGCCACGTGTAACCTCCCCCTCACTTACCGACCTTAATGACAGTGAAAAATGAAACCGCGTGTACCTAATGGGAGTTTTGGAAAAGCAATCGTCACCGAAGTTAACCTGTCGGTAAAGAGGGAGGAAAGGGTTACATCTTAATGAAAGGAAATGCGCTAATGAAACTGGTGGAAATTAATTTTGAAAAGGGGTAAAGTTAATAAAGAAAGTAAATGTGCAGCCGTTACGTTAACAATTAACTAGTGGTAATTAGGTATTTGAGATTTGGGGGAAATCACGGTCGCCAGTCCTGAGGACAAGTACTATAGTAACTGAAAAAGAAAGGTTATTACACATATAATTAGCACTAGAAGCGTGGCAACTGAAGGTTGACACGTGTAGTGTGAAAACTGAAAGTTTGTCAGAAGTAATAAATTTCGCTACACCCTGACTTAATTTAGCAAAAGAATTAATAAAACCGAAAAATCGAAAGTTAATTTAGTGACTGAAGTTAATAGTGAGCTTTCTTTCTGAAGCACATCGAAATTAAGTATAATACGGTTAGTCTTGGACTACCTCAACAATCATTTCTAAAGCTACTTGAATCTACGCAATTTAGAAATAAGAGATTTAACTTTGAACTTGAATTAAATGATTCTGAACAATTAACAATAGTAAAATTTAGTACGTACCAAGCTGAGCTGCAGTCACAGGTAAGCTAAAATATGGTAACAAAACTCGCACTCTTAATTTGTGCTTGTGTAATCTGAATATTGTAGCCAGCTAACTGAACTTTGAAATTAAAGCAGTGAAATAGAATATTACTTTAATGCTGGCGTTTGAATTTCAATGACACTCGGGTTCATTCCGGAAAAGGAAGGGACCCTGCTTGGTAATGCAATTGGGACAATGAGCAACAAAGGTTTATGCTAAGTTGCTGTAATTATTTTGACGAAAATGGAACAGTTTGAAAAGCTGAGGTCTGCCATACAGTTCTAAAACTTTACTTGCTTCCAGTCTTGTTGGTTGATTGAAGGTTTGAAGCCGTCGATCGAGGAGGTGGCGACAGTCACTCATTGTCGGCCGTCGCTGTTGCAGAAGCTGGATGTTGGCGCGCCTTCTTCTCGACACGGTCACCAGACGAAACGGGCTCTTGATGTGCGCTAGTTAATGTTTCCCGTCCGCGACACCATGTCAGAAACTATCATCGCAAGTCGAGCGCAATTACATGCTGCCAAACCCCGAAAGCGCGGCAACTCGCGGGAGCGTCACACAACACACCTGCTCCACTCGCTACTCCCGCCAGCCTCCTTCTCCCAGCCCGCGCTCCACGCGGCAGAGTTAACACTACCAAAGATCCTACACACTTTGATTCTTCACACGACCTATCGACGTAATCGTTCGATAGCAGTTTTCCCTAGGCAAGACCCAGCGTAAAAATACAAATAATATTTACGAAACAAACCAATTATACATCGACATAAATGCATAAATATACAAATAGTAAAACAATTACAATATACAAAGAGACAGAAATGTCATATCTTGAGGTAACAAAGCAAGGAAAAAAAATAGTACAATAGATGGAAATAGGAGGATATGCATTTCCGGCGTTACAAGTTGTGTTTTTCAATCATCGGCTTTCAGCCGTCTTAAAAATAAAATTCCTTACTTGTTAAGTATTAGATTTTTTTGGGACTTCAGCCCCATTTAAAATATTTTAGATAAAGCTTTGGCCCTTCTGCCTTTTGAAAATACATTGTAGTTGTGTTTTTCAGTCATGAGCCTTGAGCCATCTTAAAATTAAAATTCCTTACTTTTTAAATCTTAGATTATTTGGCCTTCAGCCTCATTAAAAAAAATTTTTAAGCATAAAGCCTTGGGCTTTCTGCCTTGTAAAAATTTATTGTAGTTGTGTTTTGAATCATAGGCCTTCAGCCGTTTTAAAGGTATAATTCCTTATTGTTAAGTCTTAGATTGTTGGGCCTTCAGCGTCCTTTTTTTAAAAAAAATATTTTCCTTCTGCCTTTGAAAATTTATTATAGTTGTGTTTTTAAATCATGGGCCTTCAGCCATCTTAAAATTAAAATTCCTTACTTGTCAAGTCTTAGATTGTTTGGGCCTTCAGCCTCATTTGAAATATCATTTAAGGATAAAACCTTGCGCTTTCTGCCTTTTGAAAATTTATTGTAGTTGTGTTATAAATCATGGACCTTCAGCTGTTTTAAAAGTTTAAAGAGGTTGTACACTTAAGCCATAAGACTGTGTGACTTATTCAGTCGATATTTAAGCTCGGAAATTTGCGCTGTAATGTTTGGGCAACTAAATAAAGTTATGTATCGAGTGTAACTGACAGCCCCCTTTTTTTGGCCCCTTTCCACAAGCACTGAAAGACCTAAGTCGAAACAAGGCCCCGGGAGTGGACAACATTCCATTAGAACTACTGACAGCCTTGGGAGAGCCAGTCCTGACATAACTCTACCATCTGGTGAGCAAGATGTTTGAGACATGCGAAATACCCTCAGACTTCAAGAAGAATATAATAATTCCTATCCCAAAGAAAGCAGGTGTTGACAGGTGTGAAAATTACCGAACTATCAGTTTAATAAGTCACAACTGCAAAATACTAACGCGAATTCTTTACAGACGAATGGAAAAACTGGTAGAAGCCGACCTTGGCGAAGATAAGTTTGGATTCCGTAGAAATGTTGGAACACGTGAGGTAATACTGACCCTACGACTTATCTTAGAAGAAAGATTAAGGAATGGCAAACCTACGTTTCTAGCATTTGTAGACTTAGAGAAAGCTTTTGACAATGTTGACTGGAATACTCTCTTTCAAATTCTGAAGGTGGCAGGGGTAAAATACAGGGAGCGAAAGGCTATTTACAATTTGTACAGAAACCATATGGCAGTTATAAGAGTCGAGGGACATGAAAGGGAAGACGTGGTTGGGAAGGGAGTGAGACAGGGTTGTAGCCTCTCCCCGATGCTATTCAATCTGTATATTGAGCAAGCAGTAAAGGAAACGAAAGAAAATTTCGGAGTAGGTATTAAAATCCATGGAGAAGAAATAAAAACTTTGAGGTTCGCCAATGACATTGTAATTCTGTCACAGACAGCAAAGGACTTGGAAGAGCAGTTGAACGGAATGGACAGTGTCTTGAAAGGAGGGTATAAGATGAACATCAACAAAAGCAAAACGAGGATAATGGAATGTAGTCGAATTAAGTCGTGTGATGCTGAGGGAATTAGGTTAGGAAATGAGACACTTAAAGTAGTAAAGGAGTTTTGCTATTTGGGAGCAAAATAACTGATGATGGTCAAAGTAGAGAGGATATAAAATGTAGACTGGCAATGGCAAGGAAAGCGTTTCTGAAGAAGAGAAATTTGTTAGTAACATCGGGTATAGATTTGTCAGGAAGTCATTTCTGAAAGTATTTGTATGGAGTGTAGCCATGTATGGAAGTGAAACATGGACGGTAAATAGTTTGGAGAAGAAGAGAATAGAAGCTTTTGAAATGTGGTGCTACAGAAGAATGCTGAAGATTAGATGGGTAGATCACATAACTACTGAGAAAGTATTTAATAAGATTGGGGAGAAGAGGAGTTTGCGGCACAACTTGACTAGAAGAAGGGATCGGTTGGTAGGACATGTTCTGAGGCATCAAGGGTTCACCAATTTAGTACTGGAGGGCAGCATGGAGGGTAAAAATCGTAGAGGGAGACCAAGAGATGAATACACTATGCAGATTCAGAAGGATGTAGGCTGCGGTAGGTACTGGGAGATGAAGAGGCTTGCACAGGATAGAGTAGCGTGGAGAGCTGCATCAAACCAGTCTCAGGACTGAAGACCAGAAGAACATTCCACAATTACAGCTACCTGTTCTGTCCTGCGAATTTAATTAGTCGTTTCAATGCCTCTCCACGCCATTGCAGTTGGACGACCGAAACGATCATGTTCCACAATACTGTACCTACCCACGTATGGGAACACGTAATGCACCCAGGAACCTTGCCAAACATGATCGTTTTGGTGGTCCAGGTGTTACGGAATAAGGAGGCATATTGTTGCCTGGACGTGCTGATCTCCAAATCTTTGACACGCAACACTGATGGGTCACCACCACTGTGACACCGTACTCCTCCCCGACGTGCTTCTTTTAAGGGATGCGTTAAGCTCTGATTTCATTTTTATGAACATCAGTGAGCGGCGGCATCAAACAGCGCAGCTGTAATAACTCTTGAAACGAGAAGATATTCGTCGAATAGACTGGCCTGCCCGTTCCCGCGACTTAAAACTTGTCGAGCATGTGTGGGATGCGTTAGGAAGACGTACTGTCGCACATCCACAAGCACCGACGACCATCCGGCAGTCGTGAACAGCGCTGGTTGGGGAAGGGACGCCATACTACGAGAACGCCTGACCTACCTTGTGGACAGCATAGGAGAGCATGTTGCAGAGCACGTATTGCTGTCCTCGTTGATCACACATCCTATTTTAGAACCGTGCCCTGTGTTTTTGTAATGTCCAGAGGACCATCACAAATCATGGTGACTTTAGTAGTGAAATTATAATTTCTGAATAAAAGGGTCATTCCTGTTCGTCTCGTTGCGTATTTATTTCAGATGCCTTCTATATTATCCTGTAGCAGTTCTTCCTGTATATGGTCCAAGTTTCATTGAGCTATGTTACTTCGCAGTGAGACATAATGAGGAAGTTACTTTCGTCCTTACGTTTTGCATACCGGTGTCGAAACATGGGGTTTGCGGTATCATGCAAAAAACTAAAAAAATTGCGCAAAAATTGATATACTTCTATATGATCCCCTTTCGCAACACGTAAAATGTGTAGAAGATAGGGTGTCTCAGCCAATGTTCGCAGAAGCTTGCTTGGACCGATGGTGGTTAATGGGTCCACAATTCTTCTGTCGAAGCAGCTAAGGTCACGTACAGGTGAGGCATACACAATGTATTTCCCTACGTGAAGAAAAGCAGAGGGGCTATGTCCAGAGATCACCGTCCGGAAAGTCCTATCTGACGTTGTAGACATGTTCGGTCCTGGAAGTCATGATCATGTAAACTCCAGTTCGATGGGGCATCCATCACATTTGGTTGAAGGTGTGAGGTAACGGGCGAGTTCTGTTGCCCTGGAAATATTGTAAGTTCGGAGTTGGCGTGGCCACGCTGGGACCTTTTGGCGGGCCGCTGCTCGTCGGCGGCCACGTGGTGCCGAACGTTAGCCGGGGTCCAGCGGCCGCGTGGTTGGGAATTACGTGGTGACGCTGTGTACATGAAGGAGACATGCAGGGAGTGCTAAAGATGGCGGACTTTGTGAAACCTTAATGTCAGACATTTCACAGTTCGTATAGAAATTAACAGCAGTCAGATGAATCATGATACCTCAAAAACAAACATGTACATTACCATTATTTGCTAGACGATTCTGATGGTGTAATCAGATTTTCAATATCTTTATTAGCTTAAAGTTTAGTATCTGACGATAAATTGTACAAGTAACACCCTGCAACGAATTTCCAAATTCTAAACGAGTCATACGATTTCGTCGATCGACGTGTCTTTAGAAAGCTATTAGTGTAAATCTAAATTGGTATAAATTACAGGCATGTAACTTGAATAGTACATGAGTTATTGGAGATCAAAGTGGCCGATTACTATTAATCGCGTCAGGCCATGAGTACTGCAGAGTTATATGAAAAATCGGTAGCAGCACGCTTATAAAATATTTATTCATCTATGTCTTTGTTTATATCCGCTATATACTATTCATGAAGAAATCGGTTAAATATTTACTGTGTTTTAGGAACCACAGAGACATTATGCTACTGGGTTACGTTTTGTTTCTATTCTATGATATATGTTTATTTAATTTGTTTATGTATTTAATAATGTGTGTTAGAGCGAGTTTATAGTCCAGCCGTAGGAATATTTATTTAATTTCAAGTTATTTAAATGTAAATCCAGTGTTTCGAAAGTGTTTCGATATGTTTGTGAGTGTGCGTTGGCTTGGAGACAGGGCGTGAGCGCTCTAGCCAATAATAGCGATCGTTCCAAAAAGGACACGTGGAGAGGCTGTATGGAAGTGGGGAGGAGCATCGTATTCTGGAGGGTATGGCACAGGACATGGGAGGTGCTGGACGTGATGGCGCGACGGACGTACGGTCGCAGGAAAGACTTGTATTAGAGTGTGAAACGGTTTGTGCGTGCTTGCGGGAGATAGAAATACTTCGGAGTGCCGACTTGTGAACGTGTGAGATTTCCGTGGTTTCTACAGTGAGGACGTAGTATGCCTTTAGAAGTGAATATCTCGCGAGCTATGTCGCCGTTCATAACAAATTAGGTGAAGTAGAAATCTATTGTTTCCCTGTTATTCAACTTATAATTTATGTAATTAGTGGACTGTCGACACCAATAAGTGTTTTGCAGAAATATACCGCATTCTCAAAAGTACTTCTGCTATCGTTCTCATCATTTAAAGTCGTTAAGATAGTACCTGCAGATTCTATTTAATTGCAATCTTTCATTTATAAATTTCTACGTTACATTCGCAGTTGCCCAGTGATAGGAACTTTCGACCATTCAATTCATGTGTTTATTCATATTGTCTACTGTAGACTCAGCAGTATTTGGCCTGTAATGCGGCAACTACGTATCCGAGCCCCTAGACAACGAAACCAGCCAAAACTTTTAATATTTCAACGCTGAGTCAGAGGCTACGTAGTTGAGGGCCACCACATCACATCCTTTCATAATTTTATTTGGAAGCCCGCAAAGGGGTAGTAACTGCGCAAATCGCAGAAGCGTGTCCAGATAGACAGTTTCTGTTACTGTTTGCTGGATGAACTGGATGAGTGGTCCAACTATGCTTTCTTTCATCAGCGCGCACCACAAACTCACTTTCTCGCTGTGTCTGACACGTTCCACTATTCTGTGGGGTTTTTCTGAATCCCAGACGGTAACATTGTGCCGATTAACCATCTCACATATGTGAAACGCTGTTTCGTCAGGGAAAACGGAATTTCCTAGATAGTTGGGGTTTTGTCCGATCCAGTCGAAATATCAATAGCAAATTCGTCACGAAGCCGCAAGTCATGTCGAATCAAACAATGCTTGTACGATTTGAACATTGCAAGGATGCAAGCGATGTCATTTACGTAGCACCTTGTGAAGTACTAAGCGAGGAATGTTTAGCTCTCGTGATGTAAGGCGAAAATACGTTGGTGGGCTCCTTTCGTAGATGCCGCTGTTCCGTTCTACCATTTCAATAGACCAGCTGTTTCCGCCAGAACATGACAGTCTGTTTACACTCCCGATGGCTAGAAACTTGTCACACAAAGCCTTAATCGTCTTAACGTCTGGTGGCTCTCTTCGAAGTACACGTCGGAAATTTCTTTGGACAGCAATGGGCGTGCTCTCTCTTGAAGTATACTCTTGTCTGGTAATTGTTTAACGCCTGAAACAAGACAAAAGGAATCGTTCAGAAAAAAACCTACACAAACCTCTCTGAGTTGCTTTACGTGATGCCGCAAACGTCAAGTAAATATGCCTCACAGCTTTTTTAATTGCGTTTAGAAATCGTGGAGGTTTCATATGGACGAACTCTATATTAATGATCTTGCAGACAATACGAGGGTGAGTCAAATGAAAACCTTAAACTTGTCATAACAAATCGAAATTTCGCACCGTCATCCTGTAAGTCCCCCCCCCCCCTCCCTGCCTCCCCTCCCCATGAACCATGGACCTTTCCGTTGGTGGGGAGGCTTGCGTACCTCAACGATACAGAAAGCCGTACCGTAGCTGCAACCACAACGGAGGGTTATCTGTTGAGAGGCCAGACAAACGTGTGGTTCCTGAAGAGGGGCAACAGCCCTTTCAGTAGTTGCAGGGGCAACAGTCTGGATGATTGACTGATCTGGCCTTGTAACACTAACCAAAACGGCCTTGCTGTTTTGGTACTGCGAACGGCTGAAAGCAAGGGGAAACTACAGCCGTAATTTTTCCCGAGGGCATGCAGCTCTACTGTATGGCATGGAGAGCTGCATCAAAGCAGTCTCAGGACTGAAGACCAAAAAAACAACAACAACAACATCCTGTAAGTTGGTAAGCGTGCTATAAAGAGCGTGCAGAATGGCCTGTATTTTGCAGCATAGTGCAGATGCACACATACCGCGCAGTATCAGTATAAAGGTGGCCGCCCCACTTGCGACTTGCACGAGGGAAGAACAGCGTTCTGTTATTCGGTTTTTGCGTAGTGAAGGTGTGAAACCTATTGAAATTCATCGACGACTGAAGGTTCAGTATGGTGATGCATGTTTGTCACAGCAGCAAGTGTACGTATGGAGTAGGCAATTCGCAAATGGTGTGACTTCAGTGGAAGATGCTCCTCGTCCAGGTCAGGCACAAAGAGTTTTGACTCCACAGAACACTGCAGCAGTTGAAGCCATAGTGAAGGAAAACCGCCGAGGCACACTAAATAACATTGCAGCACGTTTACAGGTTAGTCATGGGTACGCACACCACATTGTGCATGATGTGCTCCAGTTTCACAAAGTGTCTGCAAGATGGGTGCCACGACAGCTGACTCCTGAAACGAGAGAACGACGTGTTGATGCTTCTGAAGAACTTCTTCGGAACTTTGAACGAGAAGGTGATGGCTTCCTGCAAGAATCGTTACTGGAAACGAAACCTGGGTTCACTTCCACCAACCGGAAAGGAAGAGAGCGAGGAAGGAATAGCGCCATTCCTCATCGGCAAAACCAAAGAAGTTTCGAACAGAACCATCAGCAGGGAAGGTTATGCTGACTCTCTTTTGGGACGAAAAATGCGTCATTTTGGAGCATTACATGCCTAGAGGGACCACTGTCACCAGTGCATCATACACAGATCTCCTAAAAAATCATCTGCGGCCTTCAATCAAATTAAAGCGACGTGGATTGCTGTCAGCTGGCGTCCTTTTGCAACATGACAATGCAAGGGCCCACACTGCCCGTGCAACAGCTGCAACAATCACAGACCTGCGTTTTGAGTGTCTTCCTCATCCACCATACTCACCAGACTTTGCCCCAAGTGATTTCCATGTGTTTGGACCACTCAAAGACGCAATGGGAGGAAAGAAGTTCCGTTCTGATGAATAGATACGCCACGCGGTGCATGGGTGGTTGTGTGGACTACCAAAAGAATTTTTTTCTAAAGGAATTCATGCACTTTGTAAGCGCTGGAGGATTTGCATAAAGCATAGGGGAGATTATGTTGAAAAGTGATACAGCTTTATACCACTTCTGCAAAATAAATAATATTTAAATAATATTTAAGGTTTTCATTTGACTCACCCTCGTATTAAGAGTAACCTCACACTTCTGGCAGCTAATGTTGTTATTTGTAATGGTTTACTGTCTGAATACAAGCTGCTCATATATTCAGTCATATCCTGATAAAATAAGTAATTCAGTGTGGCGCAAAGATTCCTAAATTGATTTAGATATCCAGAAATGTGAAATTGTGCACTTTGTAGAACAGGAAACGTAGTAGTCATAGAACAGGATATATAATCTTAACGGACGGTAGAAAAAAAGAAAACTAACACTTTCATTGATTAGGCAACGTAGTATTATACGACTACAATATCAATGTGTCTGTGTCAAATTAAACAATATCTGGGTGCAACATTTTTCGAGGATATGAACTAGAACAATTGCGTAGACTCACCCTTACGTAAAGCAGGTGGCTGGCTTAAGTTCGTTGTTAGGATACTAGCAAAACGAACTGAGTCTACAACGGACATTGCTTACAGATCAAGGACCCTTAGCAATTGTGTGTGACAAGGGATACTGAACATATTTGAAGAACGGTACCATGAATGTCCATGATGCTAGTCCAGGCGGGTGTAAAAATGAACGTGCGCAATTGAAAATAATAAAAGCTAAAATGATGATTTGTCCCTGTCTGACTAATCCCTGAAGCAGATCTAGTTGTTGTTGTTGTGGTCTTCAGTCCTGAGACTGGTTTGATGCAGCTCTCCATGCTACTCTATCCTGTGCAAGCTTCTTCATCTCCCAGTACCTACTGCAACCTACATCCTTCTCAATCTGCTTAGTGTATTCATCTCTTGGTCTCCCTCTACGATTTTTACCCTACACGCTGCCCTCCAGTACTAAATTGGTGATCCCTTGATGCCTCAGAACATGTCCTACCAACCGATCCCTTCTTTTAGTCAAGTTGTGCCACAAACTCCTCTTCTCCCCAATTCCATTCAATACCTCCTCATTAGTTATGTGATCTACCCATCTAATCTTCAGCATTCTTCTGTAGCACCACATTTCAAAAGCTTCTATTCTCTTCTTGTCCAAACTATTTACCGTCCATGTTTCACTTCCATACATGGCTACACTCCATACAAATACTCTCAGAAATGACTTCCTGACACTTAAATCTATACTCGATGTTAACAAATTTCTCTTCTTCAGAAACGCTTTCCTTGCCATTGCCAGTCTACATTTTATATCCTCTCTACTTCGTCCATCATCAGTTATTTTGCTCCCCAAATAGCAAAACTCCTTTACTACTTTAAGTGTCTCATTCCGTAATCTAATACCCTCAGCATCACCCGACTTAATTCGACTACATTCCATTATCCTCGTTTTGCTTTTGTTGATGTTCATCTTATATCCTCCCTTCAAGACACCATCCATTCCGTTCAACTGCTCTTCCAAGTCCTTTGCTGTCTCTGACAGAATTACAATGTCATCGGCGAACCTCAAAGTTTTTATTTCTTCTCCATGGATTTTAATACCTACTCCAAATTTTTCTTTTGTTTCCTTTACTGCTTGCTCAATATAGAGATTGAATACCATCGGGGAGAGGCTACAACCCTGTCTTACTCCCTTCCCAACCACTGCTTCCCTTTCATGTCCCTCAACTCGTATAACTGCCATCTGGTTTCTGTACAAGTTGTAAATAGCCTTTCGCTCCCTGTATTTTACCCCTGCCACCTTCAGAATTTGAAAGAGAGTATTCCAGTCAACATTATCAAAAGCTTTCTCTAAGTCTACAAATGCTAGAAACGTAGGTTTGCCTTTCCTTAATCTTTCTTCTAAGATAAGTCGTAAGGTCAGTATTGCCTCACGTGTTCCAGTATTTCTACGGAATCCAAACCCATCTTCCCCGAGGTTGGCTTCTACTAGTTTTTCCATTCGTCTGTAAAAAATTCGTGTTAGTACTTTGCAGCTGTGGCTTATTAAACTGATTGTTCGGTAATTTTCACATCTGTCAGCACCTGCTTTCTTTGGGATTGGAATTATTATATTCTTCTTGAAGTCTGAGGGTATTTCGCCTTTTTCATACATCTTGCTCACCAAATGGTAGAGTTTTGTCAGGACTGGCTCTCCCAAGGCCGTCAGTAGTTCCAATGGAATGTTGTCTACTCCGGGGGCCTTGTTTCGACTCAGGTCTTTCAGTGCTCTGTGAAACTCTTCACGCAGTATCGTATCTCCCATTTCATCTTCATCTACACCCTCTTCCATTTCCATAATATTGTCCTCAAGTGCATCGCTCTTGTATAGACCCTCTATATACTCCTTCCACCTTTCTGCTTTCCCTTCTTTGCTTAGAACTGGGTTTCCATCTGAGCTCTTGATGTTCATACATGTGGTTCTCTTATCTGCAAAGGTCTCTTTAATTTTTTTTATCTAATAATTTCCGGGTATGCAGCCGGATCCCGTCGACATTCTGCCACGATATTTCGGCCCAGAGACGTCCGGCCATCATCAGGTTAGTACACAACTACTGAAGAGCCCAAGTGCAGTCGCGGTATTTATGCCGAATCTCGCGCATGTGAAATGTACTGGCATCCTACAGCGCATGCGTCAGGTGTTGACATGCGCAGCATAGCCGAGTTGTACTTGCTGCCCTCGGTGGTGGAAATAAAGGTTCATCTAGTCATTGAGTATCGAATGACACTGTCGATTCCGCTGTGATTGTATAATTTTAATAACAGGATTCCAATTTTTATCCAGCTGAAAGCCGTTGTCACGATTTGTAAGATTATTGGCAAGACGTATTTCCACTGATTCCTTGATTACGGAATCCCAAAAACCGGAAACCGGGGATAAAATTTTTGTTACATTGTATTCCATTGAATGTCCCAAAGAAATACAGTGCTCTGCTACTGCCGATTTTGACGGTTGCCGCAGACGGGTGTATCTTTCATGTTCTATACATCGTTCATGGACAGTTCTTGTCGTCTGGCCAATATATGCAGCGCCACATTCACAGGGAATTTTGTAGACGCCTGCCTTCTTCAGTTGTAAATCGTCTTTAACGGATCCAACCAGGGCCCGGTTCTTAGCTGGTGGACGAAAGATAACCTTGATTTTATTTTTCTTCAGTAATCGGCCTATTTTCGACGACACATTCCCGGCGTATGGAAGGAACGCAGTTGATTTAAAGTCATCATCTGCGTCCTCAGTGCGTTGCTTCTTGTTATGATAGTTGCGCATGGCCTTCCGTATTTGGCGAGAAGTGTAGCCATTCTCTTTGAAAACCTTCTCCAAGTGTTCTAATTCTGCGTGGAGATTTTCATCATCCGATATTATATGCGCTCGATGTATTAAGGTACTGAGAACACCGGCTGTTTGTGCTGGGTGATGGCAGCTTGACGCCTGGAGATACAGATCTGTGTGAGTCGCTTTCCTGTACACAGAATGTCCTAATGACCCATCATTTTTACGGCGTACTAGCACGTCTAGAAATGGTAAAGTGCCCTCTTTTTCAATCTCCATCGTAAATTTGATGTTCTCATGTAACGAGTTTAAGTGATGAAGGAATTTCTCCAGTTCCTGTCTGCCATGAGGCCATACAGCAAAAGTATCATCTACGTACCGCCAGAAGACCGTAGGCTTTAAAACAGCAGACTCAAGTGCTTTCTCCTCAAAGTCCTCCATAAAGAGATTAGCTACCACAGGCGACAAAGGGCTCCCCATGGCGACGCCGTCTGTTTGTTCAAAGAATTCGTCATTGAATAAAAAGTACGTTGAGGAGAGTATATGTTCAAACAAGGCCGTCATTTCTGCACTGAATAAGTTACCAATAAGATGTAATGATTCCATTAAAGGCACTTTGGTAAAAAGTGAGACCACATCAAAGCTGACTAATAAATCCGAGCTGCTAAGCTTAACATCCTTCAAGCGATTTTGTCAGTCGCTTGAAGGATGTTAAGCTTAGCAGCTCGGATTTATTAGTCAGCTTTGATGTGGTCTCACTTTTTACCAAAGTGCCTTTAATGGAATCATTACATCTTATTGGTAACTTATTCAGTGCAGAAATGACGGCCTTGTTTGAACATATACTCTCCTCAACGTACTTTTTATTCAATGACGAATTCTTTGAACAAACAGACGGCGTCGCCATGGGGAGCCCTTTGTCGCCTGTGGTAGCTAATCTCTTTATGGAGCACTTTGAGGAGAAAGCACTTGAGTCTGCTGTTTTAAAGCCTACAGTCTTCTGGCGGTACGTAGATGATACTTTTGCTGTATGGCCTCATGGCAGACAGGAACTGGAGAAATTCCTTCATCACTTAAACTCGTTACATGAGAACATCAAATTTACGATGGAGATTGAAAAAGAGGGCACTTTACCATTTCTAGACGTGCTAGTACGCCGTAAAAATGATGGGTCATTAGGACATTCTGTGTACAGGAAAGCGACTCACACAGATCTGTATCTCCAGGCGTCAAGCTGCCATCACCCAGCACAAACAGCCGGTGTTCTCAGTACCTTAATACATCGAGCGCATATAATATCGGATGATGAAAATCTCCACGCAGAATTAGAACACTTGGAGAAGGTTTTCAAAGAGAATGGCTACACTTCTCGCCAAATACGGAAGGCCATGCGCAACTATCATAACAAGAAGCAACGCACTGAGGACGCAGATGATGACTTTAAATCAACTGCGTTCCTTCCATACGCCGGGAATGTGTCGTCGAAAATAGGCCGATTACTGAAGAAAAATAAAATCAAGGTTATCTTTCGTCCACCAGCTAAGAACCGGGCCCTGGTTGGATCCGTTAAAGACGATTTACAACTGAAGAAGGCAGGCGTCTACAAAATTCCCTGTGAATGTGGCGCTGCATATATTGGCCAGACGACAAGAACTGTCCATGAACGATGTATAGAACATGAAAGATACACCCGTCTGCGGCAACCGTCAAAATCGGCAGTAGCAGAGCACTGTATTTCTTTGGGACATTCAATGGAATACAATGTAACAAAAATTTTATCCCCGGTTTCCGGTTTTTGGGATTCCGTAATCAAGGAATCAGTGGAAATACGTCTTGCCAATAATCTTATAAATCGTGACAACGGCTTTCAGCTGGATAAAAATTGGAATCCTGTTATTAAAATTATACAATCACAGCGGAATCGACAGTGTCATTCGATACTCAATGACTAGATGAACCTTTATTTGCACCACCGAGGGCAGCACGTACAACTCGGCTATGCTGCGCATGTCAACACCTGACGCATGCGCTGTAGGATGCCAGTACATTTCACATGCGCGAGATTCGGCATAAATACCGCGACTGCACCTGGGCTCTTCAGTAGTTGTGTACTCACCTGATGATGGCCGGACGTCTCTGGGCCGAAATATCGTGGCAGAATGTCGACGGGATCCGGCTGCATACCCGGAAATTATTAGAAGAAGAAATACGCCGGGAAAATTTCAGAAGTCACGTCTCTTTAATTTTCCTGTAGGCAGTATCTATCTTACCCCCTAGTGAGATAAGCCTCTACATCCTTACATGTGTCCTCTAGCGATGTCTGCTTAGCCATTTTGCACTTCCTGTCGATCTCATTTTTGAGACGTTTGTATTCCTTTCTGCCTGCTTCATTCACTGCATTTTTATATTTTCTCCTTTCATCAATTAAATTCAATATTTCTTCTGTTACCCAAGGATTTCTACTAACCATCTTCTTTTTACCTACTTGATCCTCTGCTGCCTTTACTACTTCATCCCTCAGAGCTACCCATTCTTCTTCTACTGTATTTCTTTCCCCCATTCCTTTCAATTGTTCCCTTATGCTCTCCCTGAAACTCTGTACAACCTCTGGTTCTTTCAGTTTATCCAGGTCCCATCTCCTTAAATTCCCACCTTTTTGCAGTTTCTTCAGTTTTAATCTACAGGTCATAACCAATAGATTGTGGTCAGAGTCCACATCTGCCCCTGGAAATGTCTTACAATTTAAAACCTGGTTCCTAAATCTCTGTCTTACCATTATATAATCTATCTGATACCTTTTAGTATCTCCAGGGTTCTTCCATGTATACAACCTTCTATCACGATTCTATCATGATCCTAAGCAGATCTTAGGATCTCTTAATGCGCTTTTTAACATATAAATTACAATCTAAACATAAATAAATGATGAAGGCAACTAATACTACTAAATCATAATCGTTGTTGTCAATATATATTTATTATAGATTAAAATCAACCCTTTAAGTACTATATGTATATTTCCTAACTAAAATTATTAGTCAATTGCCCAACTCTGCCTCTTATTATGACTGCGCGGTCTAATATCACTAACGCGATATGACTGACATCATCTACGTAACAAACACTAGAAGTGTTTGCTACTTTCAAAGACGATCTACGGTGGTGTGGAACCTCAATGGAAATAAGCTAACGTGATCACAACTGTTTAGCTTTTATAGCCCTAATAAGCCGAAGCAATTTGATATATCACCGTATGTACTGCGTCCGGTGCGTCGAAGTGATGGTTCTCGTACTCGTCTGCGACGATGGAAGAGCTCCAGCCACAAATAGACGCTTTCAAACACCAGGACGGCAGAAGGCGGTCTTCTAACATACGCTAATACTGTCTTCTCCTCTCTGTGTTCTACAGACGAGAAACGCCAACTCCCAGCCGCAAGGACGCATTTCAGATAACGTCTCAACGTAAGTATAGGCAGAGGAAGTGCTCTCAATTACTGAACACTGCGTATTCAATGGCGACTTCCAACCCGGAGGTGAAGTCCAGAATGGTATAGGTTCGCAACAGTACAGTGCCTAACTGTTATAACTATAAACTCTCCTGAGAGGAAAGACAGCAAGTCTGTGTGTACCAACAAAGCTGATACCAAGCCACCGTGACCGAGCGAGGTGGCGCAGTGGTTAGCACACTGGACTCGCATTCGGGAGGACGACGGTTCAATCACGTCTCCAGCCATCCTGATTTAGGTTTTCCGTGATTTCCCTAAATCGTTTCAGGCAAATGCCGGGATGGTTCCTTTGAAAGGGCACAGCCGATTTCCTTCCCAATCCTTCCCTAACCCGAGCTTGCGCTCCGTCTCTAATGACCTCATTGTCGACGGGAAGTTAAACACTAACCACCACCACCACCAAGCCACCGTCACACACGGGCGCTCACAACGGAAGACCTCGTCTCTCGACCGCTGGCTTCCCAGCAAGGTTCGGCTCCCCACCCTCGTAATTCCGAAAAAGAGTCATATTCTCGAAACCACGGAATCTCTAGAGATTCTTCCGAACGCCAGCCAACCATATTTTAGTCTTTTGTCGTCCAGCGCGGAAAGTTTGCGAGGAAAAACCTACACTCGTACAATGGTACGCTTCTGAGTAAAAATCCTTGGGAATAACTCAGCCTGCGTGGTTTCCGAGGTGCCGCTTCTTCGTTCCTCTCACGTGCGTCCAAGATTTGCAGAGTTCCCGGTTATCCCTCCGGTCCTGCTACAATAGCAGCCGGCCGTCACCCTATTGTGCTCCAGAACCCAGGTGCCACGACGTCCGTCTAGCTACTTCCTGTTTTTAAGCAGGATCAGCAACTGTGCGGGCCTTCCAACCAGAGCTTGAGTTCTGCCTGCCGTTTCATCTCCACTGGCGTTCCAACCTCTACTAATAAAGGCAATCATTCATTACGCCGTTCTGATAATAAAGACAATCCGTCACCTTTCATGCAATAAGCGTTAACGATTATTTACAAGGCGTACGTGACAATGTCAGTCTCCTTTAAATATTCATATATACGTTGTACAACCAATCAAATGACTTCTAATTGTGGTTGTAATTCATGGCAAAATATGTGGATGAGTGCTTGTAAGGTGCGAAATTATAGCCACAATGGTCAGAGGTCTGCCAGACTCACGCGCGAGGGTCATGGCGATGACGAAAAAAATTAACTGACACGTGCTCGAAGATAGGGAAAACTATGTGAAAGCCTACATAAAAAGTGTCCAGAACTAACTGTATGTGGGCAATGTAGGGTATATTACAATCCCCTAGTTATAACTCCCGTAGGGATCGCGAGGACAAGATTAAAATAATTACAGTGCGCACAGAAGCGTTTAAGCAATGATTTTTCCCACACTTCATATGTGAATGTAACGGGAAGAAGTCCTAATAACTGGCACAGTGGGAAGCACGCTCTGGTATGCAGATAGTACTACTTTGCGGATTGCAAATGTAGCTGTAGCTGCCGAAAGGATGAGAAGCACAGTTTGCTCTAACTACCCTCTGGTCCACACATTATGTGGCTTGCAGAGTGTAGTATAGATGTACGTGAGACAAGGTTATCAAAAGATCTTTGATGCTATAATAAATCCCAGCCAGTTGTCCAGTCCGATTTGGTCTGTAACGATCGAGTTTGACGGACCGTTAACACTTAAATGTTTTCAATTAATAAAATATTTCGGGCTATTATGCCGTTGTAGGATGGATTTTCCGTTAAAACCCAACGTAACGTCTCCATCTGCGGAGGACATTTTCAAGGGCGATCGTAGCTTCTCTGAATGTCTAATTCACATCCTGGTTTGCTAGTGACTGCGGTAAAATTCCGTTTTCGCGTGCTCTCTCGCACTGGCGTAACGTCGTGTGCTTTGAATACCCGGGCGCAATCAGCTATTGTCGGTTGCCGTCGTCCACTATTGATATCACCAGGATCAAGCTGTCATTCAGTTTCACACCATCCTCCTTCCTGCTGAAATTTCTGTGGTGTTTTCCAATCTGCATGGCCTTTATACGTAGCCTTTCATGGCATCCGATTCCTGCTGCCAGTACCTGAATCGTATCAAAATGAGATGTGGTGGTCTCCTCGCAGCAAAGCATGTTCCGCAGCGGCTGATCTGTCAGTCTCCCCCCTTCTACTGTTACCCTTGTGCTCTTCTAGTCGTTTTTTGTAGCACACACGCACATCTCCGCACAACTACACGGAGTCCTATAAATTGCTGCTTTTTCCAGTTGTTTGCGAGCATCCTTGGTCAATTTTAGGTGATCCTATAACTCCAGAGTGGCTTTGCAGATTACCGCGATGTTGCTAGCGTTTTCCCTGTGCAGTCAGCAACGCGCTAAACGAAAGACGGGAAAACTTTCGATTTCACACACGCTTGTACACCGCTATAATTTTTTGCGCGACGGCCTTAGTTCTCTTCTTACCTCAGCGGACAATAACCACCCTTAAGCAATGCATTTATGAGGCGTTTTAATTCAGCATCGAGGAGCTCTGGTTCACAAATGTTCCTTGCTCTATCCGCCAACGTTTTTATGGTTCCTCGCTTTTGTTTTGGGTGGTGGTCCGAATCCCAGTGTAGGTACCGGTCTGTTTGCTTGGGCTTTCTGTAAACTGTGTGGCCAAAGCAACCATCTCCTTTCTCGAAAACTAGCACAGCAAGAAAATTTAATCTTCCACCTACCTCCTCCTGCTCCATGGTGAACTGAATCTTTGTATCAGTCCAGTTGAGATGCTTGTGAAAACGACCTAGTTCATCTCTACCATGTTGTTATTGTTGCTGTTGTCGTGGTCTTCGACCCAAAACTGGTTTGGCGCAGCTCTGCATGCTACTTCATCGTGTGCGAACCTCTTCATCTCCCAGTAACTACTGCAATCTATATCTTTATGAATTTGCTTACTGTATTCGTTTCTCGGTCTTTCTCTACGATTTTACCCCCCCACCCACCCCACACCCACACCCACCCGCCCACCCACCCACCCACCCACCCGCCCACCCACCCACCCACCCACCCACCCACCCACACACACACACATACACACACACACACACACACACACACACACACACTTCCATCCAACACTAAACTGGTGATTCTTTGATGTCTCAGAATGTATGTCAACAGATCCCTTCTTTTGATCAAGTTGTGCTACAAGTTTCTCCTCTCCCCATTTCTATTCAGTAATTCCTTATTAGTTACGTGATCGACCCATCTAATCTTCAGCATTCTTCTGGAACACCACATTTCGAAAACTTCTGTTCTCTTCTTATCCAAACTGTTTATCGTCCATGTTTCACTTCATACACGGCAACACTCCATGCAAATACATTCATATTGACTTCTCAACACTTAAATCTATATTCGATGTTAAGAAATTTCTGTTCTTTAGAAATACTTTTCTTGACCTCCCTACTTCGGCCATATTGTTGCCCAAATTGCAAAACACATCTACAACTTTAAGTGTCTCGTTTCCTAATACAATTCAATCAGCATCACCCGATTTAATTCGATGACATTCCATTATCTTCGTTTTCCTTTTCTTGACGTTCATCTTACATCCTTCTCTTAAGAAACTGTCCATTCCATTCAACTGCTCTTTCAAGTCCTTTGCAACCTCTGACAAAACTACACTGTCATCTGGAATCTTTATTTCTTCTTCAAAAATGGTTCAAATGGTTCTGAGCACTATGGGACTTAACTACTGAGGTCATCAGTCCCCTTGAACTTAGAACTACTTAAACCTAACTAACCTAAGGACATCACACACATCCATGCCCGAGGCAGGATTCGAACCTGCGACCGTAGCGGTCACGCGGTTCCAAACTGACGCGCTTAGAACCGCACGGCCACACCGGCCGGCTTATTTCTTCTTCCTGAACTTTAATTCTTAGTCCACATTTTTCTTTGGTTTCCTTTATTGCTTGTTCAGTGTACATATTGAACAACATCGGGGATAGGCTACAGTCCTGTCTCACTCCCTTTTTAACCGCTGCCTCCTTTTGATGCCCCTCGACTGTTATAACTGCCGTCTGGTTTCTGTGGATGTTATGAATTGCCTTTCGCTCCCTGTATTTCACCTCTCTTACCTCCAGAATTTCAAAGAGAGCATTCCAGACAACACTGTCAAAAGCTTCCTCTAAGTTACAAATGCTATAAACGTAGGTTTGCCTTTCGTTAACCTATCTTCTATGATAAGTCGTAGAGTCAGTATTGCCTCGCGTGTTCCAACATTTCTTCGCAATCCAAAGTGATCTTCCCCGGGGTCGGCTTCTAGCAGTTTTTCCCTTCTTCTCTAAAGAATTAGTGTTAGTATTTTGCAACCATGACTTGCAAACTAATAATTCGATAATATTCGCACCTGTCAACACCTGCTTTCTTCGGCACTGTAATTATTATATTCTTTTTGAAATCTGTCGGTATTTCGCCTATCTCATACATCTTGCAAAACAGATGGAAAATTTTTGTCGTGGATGGCACTCTTAAGGCAATCAGTACTTCTGATGGAAAATCGTGCATCCCTGGGGCCTTGTTTCGACTTAGATCTGCCACACCTCTCGTAGATGAACCAAAGATTCGGGTTTTTGTTGGCAGTTTCCAATGACTGCTCCTTCAATTTTTCGATAAAGGAATTGGCTGTAGCTGGGCTAGAGGAACTCCCCATAGACACGCCACTAGTGCGTACATAGAACTCGTCGTTCCATTTGAAATAATGGTCGTGAGACAATATTTAAACAATATTGCAAAATCGGAAATAAACGTTGGATTTTAATGAAAAATCCAGCCGACCGCGGCATAACAGTGTGAAATATTTTATTAACCGTGACATTTGCGACCTTGAAAGTTTAAATTTTGCCTTTAAATTTTTCCATTCGGAGTACTGTCAGGCGAAATAATTAGGTTGCGTCGGCCACTGGCGCTAAGCCAGCTGGGAAAGGCAAGGCGGATCGCATGCAGAATTCCGGACGGGCTACACAGTGCAGGGACCTCACTGGGAGAGTTTGTCCTCGCGTGAAGCTGTTCTGGTCAGACCGGGCGTATTTTTTTTGTTTTTTTTTTTTTTTTGTAGCACAGGCCTTAGCCGCTTGTGCCAACGACCCAACAACTGCTTATACAGGCTGGCCCAGGGAAACCGGAAATTTTGAAGTAGCGTAATTTGGAAAAATAAACAAAGGAAAAATACACCGACGGAAAACATCGCAACACCAAAAAAATTATTAATGAAATTTCGGGAATACGTTTGTCTAGGTAACATATGTAACTGATTAACACTGCAAAATTACAGGTTAATATGAGTGCTAGTTAATGTATTGCAAACGTTAAGATCTGGTATATTAAAGCCTAGTTTACACGACGGCATTCGGTTGCGCCAGTCGTTGCGTGGAATGAGTTGCACGCAAGTGGATTCATATATGACTAGACACGGCACACCAGTATACACTTCAGTTTCGTCGTTTTGTGGGTCCCTGAGTCGTGTCTGAAATGAAAGTTTTGGCAGCTGCACGTCGCACGAGTTGTGATGGAGTTAATGCTTGTTGCGTGGAATCGCTGCATAAGAAAATAAGAAACGTGTTATGATTCCTGACTGCATGAAGAAAAGACGTCAGCTTGGTTGCTCAGCATCCTTGCTGAAATAATTTATAACGGAAGACCCAAGAAGTTCTTTTAATTATCTTAGAATGTGAGTGTGTCTCTGAGCACTATGGGACTTAACATCTATGGTCATCAGTCCCCTAGAACTTAGAACTACTTAAGCCTAACTAACCGAACGACATCACACAACACCCAGTCATAACGAGGCAGAGAAAATCCATGATACCGCCGGGAATCGAACCCGGGAACCCGGCCGCGGGAAGCGAGAACGCTACCGCACGACCAAGAGCTGCGGACATCTTAGAATGTCACCAGAACTGTTCACGTGTCTTCTAAATGGAGTTAATTATGCGATATGGAATAAAGGTATAGTAATGCATGAAGCACTGTCGCCAGAACTAAAATTACACAACATACTGCGTGCATTACAATCGAGAACACTCGGCTTGCTATAAGATACGGTTTTAGTTGGTGATGACGATATTTCATTAACATCAATAATTATTAACATTAACAGCAAAATTATTAACATTAGGAACAATAATTATTCGAAGCAGGACGCATTAAGAGGAGAATGGTTTACAAACTACTCTCTTGAAGATAGATCTCTACAGTGGCAATATTTCAAAATTCAAACGTATGTGAATGGGGAGCACTGTGCGACGTTTTAAATAGATGAATATTGAATAAAGAATGCAGGTTCTCGAATTTGTATAGCCTTCCCTCCTATCAACAATATTCCTTAACAAAGAGTTGGCCAACTCGAACGTTGGGATTTTAGTCTTGTTGTCAGAGCTAGAATTACACTTGCTTGTATTTTTCTTAATTCAGTTGTATATGTGCTTCTAACTTAATAAATTTTGCCCTGCAGCTCAGATATTGTCAAACCATCTATGTTATGATCGCACATTCAATTGGTTTCACACCACGTAAATTCAGAAAACGAATGATTGCACGCTGTTCAAGTAAGGAAAACGTCGCCATTTTAAGTATTTAAAACAGTTCTCATTCTCGCTACTGGCGGTAAAATTCCATCTGCCATACGGTGCTGCCATCTCTGGGACGTATTGACAATGAACACGGCCTCATTTTAAAACAATGTGCATGTTTCTATCTCTTTCCAGCCCAGAGAAAAAAAATCGGAGACCTTAGAACTTGAATGCACCTCGTAAGAGACGCTCATTGAACTCACATTGATTTTCCTATGCCAAGTAAGGGATGTTGTATTTGTTAACGTATCTGTTAAGGTGAGGTGGACTTCATCTGACATCCATACGTTGTTAAAGAGCCGCGCGGAGTGGCCGCGTGGTTAGAGGCGCCATGACACGGATTGCGCGGCCCCTCCCGCCGGAGGATCGAGTCCTCCCTCGGACATGGGTGTGTGTGTGTGTTGCTCTTAGCATAAGTTAGTTTAAGTAGTGTGTAAGTGTACGGACCGATGACCTCAGCAGTTTGGTCCCTTAGGAATTCACACACATTTGAACATTTGTTAAAGAAATTGGCTTCCTCGTTGATTACAGCGAACACCTTTTCGATTAACTCTCTACGCTACATAGGGTCTCGTGGATTTACTTGCTGCGTAGTCTGTAACTCACAGGAATAGAACTTTAATTTGTGCAGTATTCCTCGCACGCTTCGTTGCTCAATGTCTAGCGCTGGTGCATATTGTCGAACGGAGCAGCGAGTGTTCCTCGCAATTTGGGAAGTCCAACAGGTGCAGTATTCTCCAGGGTCCGTACCGTTTGAATGCCACCTGAAAGCTTCATTTTCAAGACTGAACCAGGTTCGTCAAAGTTAAGCACTCGCGTTGTAATCGCACGAGCCGATGGTGCACGACCATGACGTCCTACCCAGTAACGCTGTCGAAATGCTTTTTCGCTTACTATAGCCCTAAAATTTTGCGTTTCCCCTCTCCATCCTGTACTTACGATGGGGATCCCAAGCGGGCGTTATGGCATGTGATAACGACTGAAAAATTCTCCATCCGACAACGTTTACACATGACCCATCTTGCCGAGGATCCTCTTCGCCCCAGATGCGCCGCTGTCGACACCGACATGCACCGTTTCATTTGTGGTGCGGCTACCGACTGCTGGCTTCTCACACGGCGCATGTTGGCACTGCTGCTGCGACGGACGCCTCAGTCCGTAGAGCCTCCCCGAGCTGATCCATCCCGACCTCACTTACTTACCTGCTGCTCGTCATAATTCCACGGTGTGGGTTATGGGCATGGCATTGTCATACTATTGTAATGAGAGCGTTGCGGGGTAGTTATATTTCTGGAATTATTTAACGAGTAACTACACGATTTTACGGCGCAATGCGTCATATGGTACACTCTTTGCGAATTACTTGGGGTCGTTGTTTACGCGCCCTTCAGATCATTGTGGTGTACCAGGTGTGAGAAGAGACAGAGACTGCACATGATGGACTGATGAGAAACATCAACGGTAATTATAGGGTGTTTCACCCTCGCTGAATGAGAAGACGACCAGGACATCCCGCCGGCTGGCTGATGTGGACAACCCCCGAAAAAGAAAAGAAAAAAAGAAAAAAATGAAAGAGAACAAAAAAGAATTACAAATAGATACATAAGAACAAGATGAACAACAAATAAAATATAGTAAAGTATTGTACCTTTTCCTTTATCTTTTGATTTTTTTAATAAAATGTACAGAGGCATATTTAATTTTTGTTCGTGGGCGGAACCTGAAGAGGTGGCGCACGACCGGCCTAGTTAGCTTTAGGATGAAAGTGGCGGTGGCACTAGCTTTGTTTTTGTTTTTAGGTTAGATAGGTTTTGGGGGTAGTATGGGTGATAGGGGCAAACAACTGACGTGGAACAGGTAATTTTCTTTCTTTATTCAAATAAAAAAGGGAAAAAGGAAAAAAAGATGGATAGAGCGTCTGCCATGTAAGTAGGACATCCTGGGTTCGAGTCCCGGTCGGGGCACACATTTTGTCGACAGCTTAGGGTCTTGATTTAATTATCACTTCAGGTCCTGGGTATATCTGTCGGCAATGCATAAACATGGTGCAAAGTTTAGTCGCTATTTTTATAGCCATAAAATTGAAACTTGTAGAGGAAAATTGTGAAATGAATGTCAGTTTTGTCCCTTTGGTGATATCCTGGCCCGGGAGGGGGGGGGGGGAGGGGGGAGGGGGAGCCGAGAGAGAGAGAGAGACAGGGCTACTTTTAATATGCTACCTTCTTGCTTTCTGTTCATCTTTTCTTTTTATTCTATATTCTTATTTTTAACTTTTAGATCTCTCTGCATTACGTAATTTTTAAATCTATCCATTCTCATGCAGTGTATGGAGCCTTTCTTGCTTCTCAAAATCAGTAACATTTAACATAAAAAAGAAAATCCTAAAATGTTTTGCACTCATCACCTACATTTCTGAGCCATACAGTTAACATGTCATATCCCGAGCAGATATGATGGAGATAATACACAGATCTGGGAAGATAATCCCCAGTTGGTTAAATAATAGATTGATCATCAGCAAATAACAGTCGGAAGGTAGAAACAGTTTTTACACATTGTATTTCATAAAATAATTACATAATGTTTATTTGTGGGTTTCATGTTTAACGAGCGTGGATCGGAGCAACAGGGTAGCGTACATGGTGAAACACCTAAAACTTTCACAGTAAATATTGCTATTATTGTGCAGTTTTCACGTCATGGATTGGCAGTTAGGGGCTCGCATTGTTGGCCAGTCAACAGATTGTAATAATAATTATAAAGCGTATTTTTTGTGCAAACATATACTTTTTAAATCGAATAAGGCTATTGACATTAACAAACTAAAAGGAGAGTAAATTAGAATGTCGGTGGTGTTTGATGCAGGATTTTAGTGCGAGTCGTTTACGATATATCGTATTTTGAAAAGTTTCCACACTGACACTTGTTCGATACATGTGGTAGCCCAAACTAAAAACAACACAACGACATATACTGGTTATGTGGATTCTGATCAGTAATGAGACGACTGACCGTCACATGCTTTCCCCACAGAAAAAAATCTACAGGCGTCAAACCTAGGGAAGGGCCAGCCAAGGTACAGATCGTCTGCGTTCAATCCAACGATCTGGAAACAATTCGTGAAGCCACTCTGTAGTACATCTTGCACTGTGGTCTAGACAGCTATCATGTTGGTACCACAGGTGCCCCCTACTCTTCAGAGGATCGTATTCTGGCATCCGTGGAAGATGACCTGTTATAGGACGCTGCGATACCGGTGCACGTTCAGTGTTCCGTCTCTGAAAAACGGGTCTGTGAGCTGATGATTATTATCCTGCACGTTTACACTCCATGAATGCTGACGATCCACCTGACGAAGCCAAAGGGGGTTGTCAACAGACCGACAGAGCATTTTAAAACCAACAGTGCATGTTTCGGCGGTTTACCTGGCCACAATTGCTAAATGTGGCTTCATCACTAAACAAGATACGTGACAGATGCGGAGTATCCTCTCGTAATGCTCATGTACAGAAGTTAACGCGATTCTCATAATGGTTTCCATGCCGCTATTGATGGAGAAAGATCTGAGGAATGGAACCTATGTGGATGAAGAATGCGTGGGGAACCTGCCTGATTCATGCCACTTCCTCGTGCGATCTCGCGGAAGCTAACATGCGTATCAACTGCAACAGCAGCAAGAACGTTAATTTCCCCCTCTTCTGACGTCGCTTGTTTCCTTCTGTTACACTATCACATTCATGTAACTGGTTGAAGAGGTCGATAAATAATTGTCAAGATGGCTGGCGTCTGTTGGGATATCTTGCTGTACATACCGTACAAAACGAACTGCATTCTTCCTACATTCTCAGTACACCATGAGCTTGTCGGCTTTTTCTGCATTAGTAAATCCCATCGTCCACTCAAAATCTACTACTTCGACTGTCACACACTAACTGACTACCAAGTCGCAGTGCACTCAAGGAACACACATGCACACTGTAAGCAAACATAGCGACATGGTATCTAGTAGCTACGCGGATTGGACGGCACAGACAAGTGTCGGTGCAGGAACTTTCCAAAACGCGGTGCCTCATAAACGACTCGAATAGAATCCTGCAACAAATGCCACTGATATTCTAATTCATCCTACTTTTAGTTTGTTAATGTCAATAGGCATTGTTCCATTAAAAAAGTGCATGTTGGCACAGAAAATGCACCTCCTATGTATCTTTACAATCCGTTGATTGATTAACGATAAGCACCCCTGACTACCAATTCATTCTATGAAAACCGCACATCAATAACACTTTCCATTTCCGAAATATTTGCGGTGCAAGTTTTAGGTGATTCATCCTGCATACTTAGTTGGGGTGGACCATCGCAGCGCCGGTCATAGCGACATCCTCAGCCAACGGCCAGTGAATGCGAGAGGATACCTCTGTTTTGTTCTAATGCCCTCTGAACATTGTTAATTTAAGTATAAAAAGAACAAAAAGATGTTTGATTCTATCTTTTGTAATGGGCAGTTTCATTTGCATCATGTTCTGAAAGAATGTTTGCAATGTGACTTAATGTGGAGCATGAAAGCAACTCAATTGTGTTTACAACACTACTGACCAAACCGAGAATAAATATTTTATTTGTCAAACGAGACAGAGTCACATCGTGCATACAGTTTGTTTTGTCAGATTGTTTGCGAGAAGCAAAAAAACGCAAAAAGTGAAGTAATAATATTTTTATAAAGTTACGATATTCATGAAACCAAAGATTACACACTGGAGCTAGTTAGCGCTGAATTATGGAAGTATTTGCAGCTTAAAAAACTAATAAAGTGCAAATATTATATATAACTGATATAAAAAAGAAAAGAGGAATGATACGCCTCTACTGAATGTATACCAGACTACAAAATATTACTTTAATCAGTTTCTTAAATTGAACTCTCAGGTGCTACGTATAAATTACGAGGGCTGTTCAGAAAGTAAGCTCCGATTGATCGCGAAATGGGAACCACAGTGAAAATTAGAAATGTTTTATTTTTAACAGTTAGCTACACCATCCAGCTACTTCTCTACGTAGTTGCCGTTCTGACTAAGACATTTGTCGTAGCGTTGTACCAACTTTCCAATACCCTCATCATAAAAGACAGCCGCCAGTGCTTTCCGCCAATTCTCTACGCTGGCCTACAGCTCGTTTTCTGTGCCAAAATGTTGTATTCATAGCCAGCGGTTCATGTGAGCAGAAATGAAACGCAGGGGGAGTCAATTACGGGCTGTATTGTGGGTAGTCAAACATTTCCAATTGAAAACGATGCAGGACATCTTCATTGCCCCTTCAGAATGCGGCTGAGAATATTGCCTTGTAGAAAAAACTGCACGACAGTTATGTAATGTTGGCTGTATAGCTTCAGGCGAAATTTCTCACCAGGTCCTCGTACTTGGCGGGAGACACTATTCTCTAGACAACTTTACGCGATCACTGTGAGCTCAGAAATGAGAGGAGTGACGTGATGCTATCTAGGGTCATACTAGAGACACTGCCCAACACATCTGTGCAAAGCTTTATCGGATTATCATAGTCGTTTCCATTTCGCGATCAATCGGAGCTTACTTTCTGAACAGCCCTCGTATATCGCTGATTGAAGTGAAACCAACGAAAAATAAAGAACATTCTGATGCATCGGTGTACAAACTACAAACCTATCTAGATGCTAATAATAAACATTGCAGGCAAGAATCTGCAAAGAAAGAGGGATCAACATATGGACACAGAACTAAATGTAATTGTAATAAATAAGTTCCCACCACGCTACCTCACTGCCACATAAAATGTGTTGAATCAAGACAGTACACGTGGTTCCTTTCGAAAGGAATTAAAGAAAGCTTATGAAGCAAGGAATAGTTTGAACGAGGAAGACTCATGCAAGTCAAACCTATAGTATTTCGATTTACTGCAGTTTATAAAGGATCAGGAAGAGCCAACTCAAAACATTAGTACAACTCACTGTGATACGAACGACGAAGTGCAATGTGATAGAACAGAGATATATGAACTTTCCGATGAAGATGGACAGTACTCGGGGTGCACACACGGAAACGTTATCACAGTCTGTTTTGAATAATGGACTGTTAAACCAAGTCCCCCCAAAGCAATTCTTTCTTCAAACCAACGAATGTCTTACTTGCCAACATGCAGTACAGACTGCAATTCCGGTACTATGTTCTGTTCTATAACTCCGGATATGCAACAGATCTCTCCACAACCAATTTATGTCAATGAAAAGTTATAGGTACAAAATAAACAAGAATTGCTTGTTTCGTTTCACTATTAATGCACGTTTTCAACTTCAAAGAAACTATTTGCAATATGCAAAATCTTGAACATTTCGGTCCATTAAAAAAATAAATCGTCTTTTTGTGAAAATTGTGTTTGCTGCTTTGGAAAAGTGTGTTATTTTTTCAATAAATGTTCATTACTTACTTACAGTTGCCTAATTTGTAGAGTTGTTAGAAATGTTAGAGATCTATATGCCTACTTATCTTTAAAAAATCATCGTTTAATGCGACGTAAATTCGGATTAAAAAGGGTGTAAGACAGGTTCATATTGTTCAAATGACGCTGAGCACTATGGGACTTAACATCTGAGGTCATCAGTCCCCTAGAACTTAGAACCACTTAAGCCTAACTAACCTAAGGACATCACACACATCCATGCCCGAGGCAGGATTCGAACCTGCGACCGTAGCGGTCGCGCGGTTCCAGACTGTAGCGCCTAGAACCGCTCGGCCACTTCGGTCGGCTGTAAGACAGGGATGCCATCTTTTGCCCCTACTGTTAAGTCTATACTTAGGGGGGAAGCACTGACGAAAATAAAAGAAAGGTTCAAGAGTGGGCTTAAAATTCAAATGAAAGGATACCAATGATAAGATACGCTGAAAACATTGCTATTCTCAGGGAAGGGAAAGAAGAATTACAGAATCTGTTCAATGGAATGAACCATCTAATGAGTACAGAATATGGATTGAGAGTAAACCGAAGAAAGACGAAAATAAAGAGAAGCAGCAGAAATGAGAATAGTGAGAAATTTAACATCAAAAGTGGTGATCACGAAACAGACGAAGTTAATGAACTGGAAGCAAAATAACTCATGACGGATGAAACAAGGACAAAAAAGCACATTAGCACAGGCAAAGAGGGCGTACCTGGCCAAAATAAGCCTATTAGTATCAAAGATTGCCCTTAATTCCTGAGAATGTAGGTTTGGAGCACAGCATTGTACGATAGTGAAGCCGGCCGCGGTGGTCTAGAGGTTCTAGGCGCTCAGTCCGGAGCCGCGCGACTGCTACGGTCGCAGGTTCGAATCCTGCCTCGGGCATGGATGTGTGTGATGTCCTTAGGTTAGTTAGGTTAAAGTAGTTCTAAGTTCTAGGGGACTGGTGACCATAGATGTTAAGTCACATAGTGCTCAGAGCCATTTGAACTATTTTTACGATAGTGAAACATGGACTGAAGGAAAATCGCTACAGAAGAGAGACGAAGCATTTGAGACGTGGTGCTACAGACAAATGTTGAAAATTAGATGGACAGATAAGGTTAGAAAGGAGGAGGTACTCCATATAATCGGCGAAGGAAGGGACATGTGGAAAACAGGGACACGAAGAAAGGACATGTTTTAAGGCATGATGTTCACGAAAAAACTATTTAAAAGATGTAACAAATCCACAATTTTTGAAGATACGGCAGTGAAATTTTGAACCATGCTTTATATGAAATTAACACATTTACTGTTAAATTTCTTGAATTATAAACATTTAACTTTTTCGTGGAATTTAAAAAATTAATTTTCAAAAAATAATATGCGTTCTCTTTTCTCAGGAACTGTTCAAGAGGTTTCCAAAAAAAATCTCTTTGTATGTAGTAAGATTCTCTCTTAAGGTTTTTTGAATGTATCGAATAGGAGAATTTTAATAGTTTTAAAATTATAATTCTATAAGTTGGAAGGTAACTGTGTTATTTGCTATGTCGGGTTTCAAGAAGTTTTGCCCATAAATATGAATGACGTCGTGAATTTGATTAGTGTACTCGACCTCGGTAGTATCGACTTAACCATATTCCTTGTAAGTCTGTTCTTGAGACCACAGATGTTGGTCAGAGGGGTTACTTTCTCTCTCTCTCTCTCTCTCTTTTTTTTTGAGACAGTAGTTAAGTAGTAGAGACAGTGTTAAAGAGTCTGGCGATGTACTTGCATCGGGAAGGAGGGGGAGACAGCATTATTTGATAAGGATTTTGTATTAATATATCCTGAGGAAAAATTTTGTGGAAGTGAGATGATATGAACGCAAGAACGTCAGAAGGAAGTTTTCTAAGGTAATCTAGTTTTTTTTGTACATATATTCGTAATTGTGTAGTTTTTTAATTTTTACAACATTGTGTATGATAAAAGATTACGGTAAATCTTTTATAGTGAAGCACATGGATTTATCTTATAATTGAAACAAGTGTCAAGGAAAGTAATTGTACACAGGAAAATTATTGAGTAATATTTTGCTAACTTGTCAAGTTGTGAGAAATTTATGAAAGGGTATATTGTTGTTATGGCTTAATAAAGTGTAGTTTGACTTGGACTCTTTTTCTCATTTGTCAGTCGCTAAGTTAAGTTCCTCATTTTTCATTCTTACCTTTATGAATATGTTTGTATACTCGGATTGCAGATCGCGAGCTGTGCGCTGCAGAAGCATTTTGTGAAAATTGCTAAGATACTGTCTTCTATTGCAGATCTCAAGTACGGCAAATGAAATTTGGTTTTGGACCATCAGATCAATATTCCTAATAGCAACAGGTTGCAGAACAGACGAGCGTTTCTTGCGCCCATGTAGGCCAACAAATTTAATTATTATCAAAATTTGTGTCCACTGTAAGGTGCAGTGATTGTCGGAATGTATTTGTTAAAATATCAGTTCAGGGACTTCATATCAGTAAAAGTAGTTGTAAGTTTTCAAGCACTTTATCAGTCACATTATGCACAAACACGCGTTTATAACTTTTTGCATTAACATTTCAAAGCATAATATGAAATTAATGCAAAATTTCAAGCACTTCGCCTCATATCTCAGCTGACATTCGGACGTTCACAATTTCCTCCTGACACAACATTTATGGGGTTTATCGAAATAAGTGTGCAAAATAACGTAATTCTACCATTCATAGATTCTGAGAAAACATGCACTTTAAAAAACCTAATTTTCAGGAAGTGCAATTTGAAGTTCAGCCTAACATTTTTCCTTATGTCACCTTTTGAGAAGGCTCCAAAACTGTATTCAGGATCCTCTTTCCTTTAAGGGCTTCACTTCTGGTTTCTTGTTTTCTGCCTTCTTTCCTTCAACCGTGCTGTCAGCTGCAGAGAGTGCTCAAGATGTCTTCAGTGAAATTTCCTATCTTGAAGTCTATTCTCTCTGGTACCTTCATTCTTCCTACGTTCCCATAATTAAATACAAGAACTGCATCATAAGTTGCAATTTTGATGACTGTAGTAGATGAAAAAGTAATTTTAGGCCATCGTTTTCATATGAGTGAATTTAGAGATTTTTATGTACTCTGGATTGTGCCATACTTTTTTAGACGTTCAGTATCGGCCAGAAACCTCTAAGTGGCTTGACAGCATCCAGGATACCGTTTGGAAGCCTCTCCTTGTGAATGAAAAAGTAATTTTAGGTCATAGTTTCCATATAAGTGAATTTATTTGGAGTCTGGGTTGTGCCATACTTTTTTAGGAGTTCTGTATCGGCCAGAAACCTCTAAGTGGCTTGACAGCATCCAGGATACCGTTTGGAAGCCTCTCCTTGTGAATGTAGAGGTTGTTATCCCTCTGAGTCTGTTCATATTTACACCAGTTAAGGTGGTACATACGATGAACGGGAATTTAATCTTTTTTTTTTCTTTTCAGGCACTTCGGATGCGATTTCATCATTGAAACTTCGGGAACTTATTGTCCGTGAGTTCTATTAATAAATAAAAAATAAATTGAAAATTGACATTTTCGACCAGTTTCATGAACGTCATCTCTTAAGAGATCGGGGAATAATATCCAGGGTATTAAAGGGAGCTTTAGAGGGCAAAAAGTGTAGAGGAAGACAGGGAATGGAATACGTCCAACAAATACGTGGTCCAGTCACATTAACACGGCCACCACCCATGTTCTACGTCAATGTGCAACAATCACTCGCAATTCGGAAGGACGGCGGTTGAATACCGCGTCCGGCCATCCTGATTTAGATTTTCCGTGATTTCCCTAAATCGCTCCAGGCAAATGCCGGGATGGTTCCTTTGAAAGGGCACGGCCGACTTCCTTCCCCGTCCTTCCTTAATTCGATGAGACCGGTGACCTCGCTGTCTGGTCTCCCCCCCCCAAACAACCAAACCCCAACCAACCCAACCAATCACTCACAGAAGGGAGGCGGCAGCACTAGCAGTAGAGGGTATATAAATTGTGTTGGGGTTGGAGGGGGGTGGGGGAGAAGGGGGCAAAACAGTGCAGTCATGGTCATAATACGGAATCGGAACGACTTATCTGACGTCCAGAAAGGCATAATCATTGGATGTCAGGTCAAGGGTGAAAGCATTTCAGAAACGGAAACGTTTGTGACCTACACTCCTGGAAATTGAAATAAGAACACCGTGAATTCATTGTCCCAGTAAGGGGAAACTTTATTGACACATTCCTGGGGTCAGATACATCACATGATCACACTGACAGAACCACAGGCACATAGACACAGGCAACAGAGCATGCACAATGTCGGCACTAGTACAGTGTATATCCACCTTTCGCAGCAATGCAGGCTGCTATTCTCCCATGGAGACGATCGTAGAGATGCTGGATGTAGTCCTGTGGAACGGCTTGACATGCCATTTCCACCTGGCGCCTCAGTTGGACCAGCGTTCGTGCTGGACGTGCTGACCGTCATCCAGTCCCAAACATGCTCAATGGGGGACAGATCCGGAGATCTTGCTGGCCAGGGTAGTTGAGTTACACCTTCTAGAGCACGTTGGGTGGCACGGGATACATGCGGACGTGCATTGTCCTGTTGGAACAGCAAGTTCCCTTGCCGGTCTAGGAATGGTAGAACGATGGGTTCGATGACGGTTTGGATGTACCGTGCACTATTCAGTGTCCCCTCGACGATCACCAGTGGTGTACGGCCAGTGTAGGAGATCGCTCCCCACACCATGATGCCGGGTGTTGGCCCTGTGTGCCTCGGTCGTATGCAGTCCTGATACGACCATCATTGGCACCAAGGCAGAAGCGACTCTCATCGCTGAAGATGACACGTCTCCATTCGTCCCTCCATTCACGCCTGTCGCGACACCACTGGAGGCGGGCTGCACGATGTTGGGGCGTGAGCGGAAGACGGCCTAACGGTGTGCGGGACCGTAGCCCAGCTTCATGGAGACGGTTGCGAATGGTCCTCGCCGATACCCCAGGAACAACAGTGTCCCTAATTTGCTGGGAAGTGGCGGTGCGGTCCCCTACGGCACTGCGTAGGATCCTACGGTCTTGGCGTGCATCCGAGCGTCGCTGCGGTCCGGTCCCAGGTCGACGGGCACGTGCACCTTCCGCCGACCACTGGCGACAACATCGATGTACTGTGGAGACCTCACGCCCCACGTGTTGAGCAATTCGGCGGTACGTCCACCCGGCCTCCCGCATGCCCACTATACGCCCTCGCTCAAAGTCCGACAACTGCACATACGGTTCACGTCCACGCTGTCGCGGCATGCTACCAGTGTTAAAGACTGCGATGGAGCTCCGTATGCCACGGCAAACTGGCTGACACTGACGGCGGCGGTGCACAAATGCTGCGCAGCTAGCGCCATTCGACGGCCAACACCGCGGTTCCTGGTGTGTCCGCTGTGCCGTGCGTGTGATCATTGCTTGTACAGCCCTCTCGCAGTGTCCGGAGCAAGTATGGTGGGTCTGACACACCGGTGTCAATGTGTTCTTTTTTCCATTTCCAGGAGTGTATTAGGGTGCTGACTTGGTTAACGTGCATGGCAAAATGGCGCTATCCATAGCCAGGGTTGAGTCGACTGTGGTGCACCATGGGTCACATCATAGATGACAGGGATGAGCGACGGCTGCTGAGTTGTGCTCGGGCGAATACACGTGCAACCACTGAGCAGCTGACCACACAGACGAACCGAGGGTCTACCAACAGTGTCTCCTCGACGACCATTCAGCCAAAGTTGCTGCGTACGCGTCTCCGCAGCAGGTGCCTGGTTCATGCACCCATGCTGAATGCTGATCGTCGGCGACGAAGGCTGCAATTTGAATGCCAGTATCGCAGCTGAATGTCTTCTGTGTGGTGACAGGTGGTCTTTTCTGAAGAATCGCGTTTTATGCTCTATCGGACAGATGCCTTTGGCGTGAACGGCTGTGCAACAACCCTCGGAAGAGTCCAGGCCGGAGGAGGGAGCGTTATGGCCTGGGGAATGTTTTCGTGCCATTCCCTGGATGATCTCGCCATTCTGGAAGGCACATTGGATCAATATCTGTTCTCAGGGTTCATGTCCCCCCCCGCCCCCCACGGCACTACCCCCCCCCCCCCCCACCCAAGCAGTTTCTCTCTCAGCACGATGGCATCTACCAAGAGGACATGACGTCTACCAAGCATGCCAAATTTAAAAGAACGCAAAATTCCCAAGATTGGCTTAGTTTTACAGAAGTTCGAAATATGGCGCGTACTTCAATGCGAGATGCTTTTAGTAATTTCCACAACAAAATTCTGTCTCGAAATCTGGCACAAAACCCAAAGAGGTTCTAGTCATACATAAAGCACACCAGTGGCAAGACGCAATCAATACCTTCATTGCGCGATAACAACGGCGAAGTCACTGATGACAGTGCCACTAAAGCAGAGTTCTTAAACACGGTTTTCCGAAACTCCTTCACCAAAGAAGACGAAGTAAATATTCCTGAATTCCATTCAAGAACAACTGCCAAGATCAGAAACATAGAAGTATATATCCTCGGAGTAACGAAGCAGCTTAAATCATTTAATAAAGGCAAGGCCTCCGGTTCATGTTGTATGCCAGTCAGGTTCCTCTCAGAGTAAGCTGATAAAATACACTCCTGGAAAAGGAAAAAAGAACACATTGACACCGGTGTGTCAGACCCACCATACTTGCTCCGGACACTGCGAGAGGGCTGTACAAGCAATGATCACACGCACGGCACAGCGGACATACCAGGAACCGCGGTGTTGGCCGTCGAATGGCGCTAGCTGCGCAGCATTTGTCCACCGCCGCCGTCAGTGTCAGCCAGTTTGCCATGGCATACGGAGCTCCATCGCAGTCTTTAACACTGGTAACATGCCGCGACAGCGTGGACGTGAACCGTATGTGCAGTTGACGGACTTTGAGCGAGGGCGTATAGTGGGCATGCGGGAGGCCGGGTGGACGTACCGCCGAATTGCTCAACACGTGGGGCGTGAGGTCTCCACAGTACATCGATGTTGTCGCCAGTGGTCGGCGGAAGGTGCACGTGCCCGTCGACCTGGGACCGGACCGCAGCGACGCACGGATGCACGCCAAGACCGTAGGATCCTACGCAGTGCCGTAGGGGACCGCACCGCCACTTCCCAGCAAATTAGGGACACTGTTGCTCCTGGGGTATCGGCGAGGACCATTCGCAACCGTCTCCATGAAGCTGGGCTACGGTCCCGCACACCGTTAGGCCGTCTTCCGCTCACGCCCCAACATCGTGCAGCCCGCCTCCAGTGGTGTCGCGACAGGCGTGAATGGAGGGACGAATGGAGACGTGTCGTCTTCAGCGATGAGAGTCGCTTCTGCCTTGGTGCCAATGATGGTCGTATGCGTGTTTGGCGCCGTGCAGGTGAGCGCCACAATCAGGACTGCATACGACCGAGGCACACAGGGCCAACACCCGGCATCATGGTGTGGGGAGCGATCTCCTACACTGGCCGTACACCACTGGTGATCGTCGAGGGGACACTGAATAGTGCACGGTACATCCAAACCGTCATCGAACCCATCGTTCTACCATTCCTAGACCGGCAAGGGAACTTGCTGTTCCAACAGGACAATGCACGTCCGCATGTATCCCGTGCCACCCAACGTGCTCTAGAAGGTGTAAGTCAACTACCCTGGCCAGCAAGATCTCCGGATCTGTCCCCCATTGAGCATGTTTGGGACTGGATGAAGCGTCGTCTCACGCGGTCTGCACGTCCAGCACGAACGCTGATCCAACTGAGGCGACAGGTGGAAATGGCATGGCAAGCCGTTCCACAGGACTACATCCAGCATCTCTACGATCGTCTCCATGGGAGAATAGCAGCCTGCATTGCTGCGAAAGGTGGATATACACTGTACTAGTGCCGACATTGTGCATGCTCTGTTGCCTGTGTCTATGTGCCTGTGGTTCTGTCAGTGTGATCATGTGATGTATCTGACCCCAGGAATGTGTCAATAAAGTTTCCCCTTCCTGGGACAATGAATTCACGGTGTTCTTATTTCAATTTCCAGGAGTGTAGCTCCATAATTAGCAGTTATATACAACCGCTCGCTCACAGAAACATCCGTACCTAAAGACTGGAAAACTGCTCAAGTCACACCCATACTCAAAAAGGGAAGAAGGAGTAATCCGCTGAATTAAACGCCTATATCACTAACGCCGATTTGCAGTAGGGTTTTGGAATATATACTGTATTCGAACATTATGAAGTACCTCGAAGAAAATGATTTATTGACATATAGTCAGCACGGATTCAGAAACACAACTAGCTCTTTATACTCATGAAGTAGTAAGTGCTGTCGACAGGGGATGTCAAATTGCTTCCATATTTTTAGATTTCCAGAAGGCTTTCGACACCGTTCCTCACAAGCGTCTTCTAATCAAACTGCATGCCTACGGAAAGTCGCCTCAGTTGTGCGACTGGATTCGTGATTTCCTGTCAGAAACGGCACAGTTCGTAGTAATAGACGGTAAGTCATCCAGTAAAACAGAAGTAATATCCGACGTTCCCCAAGAAAGTGTTATAGGCCCTCTATTGTTCCTGATCTATATTAACGACATAGGAGACAAGCTGAGTAGGCATCTTAGATTGTTTGCAGATGATGCTGTCATTTACCGTCTTGTAAAGTCATCAGATAATCAAAACGACTTGCAAAATGATTTAGATAAGATATCTGTATAGTGCGAAAAGTGGCTATTGACCCTGAATAAGGAAAAGTGTGAAGTTATTCAGGTGAGTACTAAAAGAAATCAGCTAAATTTCGATTACGCGATAAGTCACACAAATCTGAAGGTTGTAAATTCAACTAAATACTTAGGAATTGCAGTTACAAATAACCTACATTGGAACGATCACATAGATAATATTGTGGGTAGAGCAAACCAAAGACTGCGATTCATTGGCAGAAAACTTAGAAGGTGCAACAGGTCTAGTAAAGAGACTGCCTACACCACGCTTGTCCGTCTTATTCTGGAATATTGTTGTGCGGTGTGGGATCCGCATCAGGTGAGACTGACGGTTGACGTCGAAAAAGTACAAAGAAGGGCAGCTTGTTTTGTATTATCGCGAAGTGGGGGAGATAGTGCCACAGACATGATACGTGAACTAGAGTGACTATCATTAAAACTACGGCGTTTTTCGTTGCGACGGGATCTTCTCATGTAATTTCAATCACCAATTTTTTCCTCTGATTGTGAAAACATTCTGTTGGCACCCACCTACATAGGGAGAAATGATCATCACGATAAAGTAAATCAGGGCTCGCACAGAAAAATTTAGTGCTCGTTTTTCCCGCGTGCCTTTCGAGAGTGGAACGGTAGACAGACAGCTTGAAGGTGGTTCATTGAACCCTGTGCCAGGCACTCTATTGTGAAAAGCAGAGTAATCAACTAGATGTAGATGTAGACGATGCAACGCGTTGCACAGCTCGCAGTGTACGTGCGTGGTTCGAAAAGCACCATGATGAATTTAGACTACTCAAATGCTTCAAATGGCTCTGAGCACTATGGGACTTAACACCTGACGTCATCAGTCCCGTAGACTTAGAACTACTTAAACCTAACTAACCTAAGGACATCACACACACCCATGCCCGAGACAGGATTCAAACCTGCGACCTTAGCAGAAGCGCGGCTCCGGACTGAAGCGCCTAGAACCGCTCGGTCACAGCGGCCGGCCTTTACTGTACTCTCCTGTCACCAGATCCCTCTGGTTTAAACCGAATCCAGCATCCGTGGGACCACTTCAAACGGGCTGTTCGCACTCTGGATCCTCAGCCACGAAACTTAGCGCAGTTGGCCACGACGTTGGACTTGGCATGGCTCCACATCTCTGTCGGTACCTTCCAGAACCTCATTGGCTCTCTGCCTGCAAGTTCGCCCTGCAAAAGATAGTTATTCAGAATTTTGATAGGTGGTTACATTAATGTTACTGGGCCGTGTAATGAGGCTCTTGTGTGCAAAAGCTACTCTGCGATGAAGAGGTTGGAACAGGAGAGAAATTCCTGGCCGTACGCATCAAACCAGTCAGAAGACTGGCGGGGAAAAAGAAAAAAATACTTACCCAATATGTTTGTGTCCGCAGCTCGTGGTCTTACGGTAGCGTTCTCGCTTCCCGCGCACGGGGTCTCGGGTTCGATTCCCGGCGGGGTCAGGGATTTTTCCCTGCCTCGATATGACTGGGTGTGTTTGTGTTGTGTTCATCAGCATCATTCATCCCCATTACTGTCGGAGGAAGGCAATGGCAAACCACCTCCGCTAAGACCTTGCCTAGTCGGCGGTGCGGGTCTCCGGCATCGTTCCCTACGTTCCTCGGAGTATGGGACTTCATCATCAATATGTTTGTGACATCAGATAAAGTAAAGATACTGCAAGTTCGAAGCAGAGAATTTTAAGTCTTGAAATGAACGCCTAGTTGCCAGATAACGGAGCGTGGCTGCCTAACGTTCATTTAGTAGCATGCATTTCATCATAACGGTATCTCGTTTCACGGTATTAAGCTTAAGTTATATTCAAACGTGCATCGTAAATTCTTCCTCTTCTACACTTCATGAATTACATTTTGAGCTTGTTTCTTCTTCAGAAACTCTCTCTCCATCTCCTCTTAGGCCTTCCAACACCTCTCATCTTGCCAGTCAGTAAACTAAGGGCAGTTTGAGAACTGTTTTAGTGTCCATTCTTTGCACGTGTTTGTAGCAGGTGGTGCGATATTGTCTCATTGTTTCGTTCTTTATGTAGCCTGCGCTTTTTGTTCCTCTTGGAAATTTCATTTCTGCTCATTGTATTGTACGAAATATTCGTTTTTAGGTACCTAGCACTCACTCCCAGGAAGAAGTGCTGAAAGATGCATAGCTTTATATAATTTATTCTCGTTTCTTCTCTGTTATAATTTTTAAATGGTGCCATATTTATATCCAAATCTAGCTTTTTTTACGTATAGATCTTTATTACTGTCTAGGCTAATTTGACACTTACAATGAGTGAAGGATGATATTTGTTCTAAAGTTACTCTTCCACAACGATTTTGGACTGGGCCAAATCTTTGCCCGCAAAGCCTTCTTGGCTTTAGAAAACTGAACCTCTTGTCGTTTATAATGGTAGTTCAGATGGTACAGTGCACGTGGTAAGACTTCTTATTTTTCATGCAGTATCAAAATATCTTCTTTTGATTTTTAGTATGTCTTTGCATGTGTCACCTCCAATTCATGATAATACATTAAGCCAGAGGTTGTACAGAGTTTCAGGGAGAGCATAAGGGAACAATTGACAGCAGTGGGGGGAAAGAAGTGCAGTAGAAGAAGAATGGGTAGCTCTGAGGGATGAAGTAGTGAAGGCAGCAGAAGATCAAGTAGGTAAAAAGATGAGGGCTAGCAGAAATCCTTGGGTAGCAGAGGAAATATTGAATTTAATTGATGATAGGAGAAAATATAAAAATGCAGTAAATGAAGGAGGCAAAAAGGAATACAAACGTCTCAAAAATGAGATCGACAATGAACATTTGTACCAGACCGGGACTCGAACCCGGGTTTCCCGTTTACTACGAGCGGTCGCCTTAACATTTGGCTATCCATAAACGACTCACCGCCACACCCAAACTTCCATACGTTGTCAGCCATCCGAATACAACTTGTACATCCATTATGTATATTCCCATACAGGTGAGACATTTTACTTGAAAGTCGCTTGCCCGGTGTCGTCGGATAAGTACGATATTGCAGTGCTTGTGTTATTCAAAGTAACACAGGCATTGCAATATAGAATTTACGACAAAGCCGTTAATATGAGTATTAAAAAGAATGGGTGATACTGTGCACTGTTGTCGAGCTCTTTTATTTATTAAAACTCCTTCTGCTGTTGCATCAGTTTGCATTATAATTTTTGCTTCTTTGTATAAGTTTCTTATGGCCTTATGGGATGTGCATTTGTAGAATTCCGGTACATAGCGATAGCGAACGATGGACGACAGAGTTGTACAGAGTACACAACACACTTTATTTTTTTAGGAAGTCCATACATGCAAGGACACACGACATGAAACACTCGAGTCACAGAGCGAACTGAACTTCTACCGTCAACCATCAGAGATAAGAATGCGAGCTGTTTTTTGTGGCCAGCGATGCTAATGTTCCCACAGAGCGCACCCCTCGAAAGTGTGGAGCACATTGCGGAAACGACGAACGACTAGGTTGTGGGGAGGGGGCGGGTGGGGGGGGGGAGGTTGATGGGCGGAAGGGGTGGCGAGTGCAGGGATAGTGCCGACAGTGTGAGACATTGAGGTCTTGTTTATCCTTATCCTTATATATAAAATTGTCGTTTCACAGTGTTAGTTGCCATACTCCTCCGAAACGGCTCGATCGATTCTGATGAAATTTTGCGTGTATATTCGGTATGTCTGAGAATCGGTCGTAATCTATTTTTCATACCCCAAAGTGATAAGGGTGGTCTACCCCCAAAATTGTTTTCTTACTTTTTGGACAGAGCTTTTTATTTTTTTTATGATCTGGCAGTACAAAATACACGCAACCCTAAATTTTCACCCTTCTACCACCAACCCCTATTTTTTAATATCGATTTTAGGAATTTAAGAAAACGTACCAAAAGCAACGACTCGAATATTCCTCTGTGAATCGACGTAACTAGACCGAGAAGTATAACTAGGTAGCACGCGTCATTCGCCAAACCAAAATTTAGGCCTAGCGCACACGCATCGATTTTTATAGTACGGAAATATATTGTACGATCAAATTCCTTTAGTGGAACAAAGAAGTTCCTATGCTCTCCTTTGTTCCTCTAAAAGAATTTAATCGTATAATATTTTTACGTACGATAAAAATCGATGCGTGTGCGCTTGGCCTTATTCATAATGCTGGCGAACACGTTTCGACACGAAATTGCCGCTATGTTTGTACGCTCATGGACGAGTCGTGTATCGGCTGCAATTATTAAATCCACGCGATCTACCGTAAAAACGCCAGAACTAATAGTGGCGGATACTGCCGGACTTCCCCCTAAGCCTTTTCTCACTCCCTACTCAGTTTTCGGCCATCATTATTGTCTGTGACACGAGCTCCCGCTAACAACGGCTATTGTGTTACACGTATACGTTAAAGTAACCTCTGGCGTGCCACAGGGGAGTGTTATGGGACCATTGCTTTTCACAATATATATAAATGACCTAGTAGATAGTGTCGGAAGTTCCATGCGGCTTTTCGCGGATGATGCTGTAGTATACAGAGAAGTTGCAGCATTAGAAAATTGTAGCGAAATGCAGGAAGATCTGCAGCGGATAGGCACTTGGTGCAGGGAGTGGCAACTGACCCTTAACATAGACAAATGTAATGTATTGAGAATACATAGAAAGAAGGATCCTTTATTGTATGATTATATGATAGCGGAACAAACACTGGTAGCAGTTACTTCTGTAAAATATCTGGGAGTATGCGTGCGGAACGATTTGAAGTGGAATGATCATATAAAATTAATTGTTGGTAAGGCGGGTACCAGGTTGAGATTCATTGGGAGAGTCCTTAGAAAATGTAGTCCATCAACAAAGGAGGTGGCTTACAAAACACTCGTTCGACCTATACTTGAGTATTGCTCATCAGTGTGGGATCCGTACCAGATCGGGTTGACGGAAGAGATAGAGAAGATCCAAAGAAGAGCGGCGCGTTTCGTCACAGGGTTATTTGGTAACCGTGATAGCGTTACGGAGATGTTTAACAAACTCCAGTGGCAGACTCTGCAAGAGAGGCGCTCTGCATCGCGGTGTAGCTTGTTCGCCAGGTTTCGAGAGGGTGCGTTTCTGGATGAGGTATCGAATATATTGCTTCCCCCTACTTATACCTCCCGAGGAGATCACGAATGTAAAATTAGAGAGATTAGAGCGCGCACAGAGGCTTTCAGACAGTCGTTCTTCCCGCGAACCATACGCGACTGGAACAGGAAAGGGAGGTAATGACAGTGGCACGTAAAGTGCCCTCCGCCACACACCCTTGGGTGGCTTGCGGAGTATAAATGTAGATGTAGATGTAGATGTATACATTAGCCGGCCGCTGTGGACGAGCGGTTCTAGGCGCTTCAGTCCGGAGCCACGCGGCTGCTACGGTCGCAGGTTTGAATCCTGCCTCGGGCATGGATGTGTGTGATGTCCTTAGGTTAGTCAGGTTTAAGTAATTCTAAGTTCTAGGGGACTGATGACCTCAGAAGTTAAGTCCCATAGTGCTTAGAGCCAATTCAACCAACTGGTATACATTGTGTTATAAATATACATTATTCTTATAGACTAGAGATAATTTATATAGCAAAACAACGTTTGCCGGGTCAGCTATAACATATAAAGATTTTCAGAGGCGTAACGACGTTCGCCGGGTATAGCTAGTTATACATATTATCACTTATATCTCTATAGTTTTTACTATCTTCCATTCATCTTTCTCCAGCGTAGTTATTGCTTTTGCTGTTTTCCTTAGCTGAAGTCTTTCACTTGTCTGCCAACATAGGTTGAACTGCCTCCATATGTTAATAGATCTGCGTCTATTTTATCCGTTACAGTTGGTTTTCTGTTTTCAATTTCTTATAGCGATTTCCGATGCCCGTCCATCCATAACCAATTTTTAAAATCATCTTGTTCACAGGGTCCACGTAAGTACGGTATATCCACATCAACCTCTGTTCTCGCTCCACCTTTTAACCCATTTTGACATCTCTTTGTATTTTAATGTGTAGATATGAACATATAATACGGCACAAGCAACAACACGTGTTTTTAACTTTCTTGAGAACATTACGGTCGAAAATACACATTCCCAAACGTAGCACACCACTGGAAAAGTCAGAAGAAAACTTACCGCGTCGACGGAAATGCCACACTTCGCGCATGTAACTGTTGTTACCGGATCATACATACACTCCAGAGCCACCCATCTGTGTAGCCGCTAGTATAAACGCAACCGCTTCTGGGAAGTGGAGGTAATATTCGCGCAAATGAAGTTGACATTTGGCGCAGTGCCTGCCGGGACCGCCACCGCTCCGAGGGGCAACTTTGTTAGCGCGTATAGTACGCCGGCGCCGGATCAAATTCTCCCGGCGGATTAACAATGAAGGGTCGGTATGCCGGCCAGCCTGGATGTGGTTTTTAGGCGGTTTCTCACTTGTGAATACTTGGCTGGTTCCCATGTATCAGCTCAGATACACGCTACGCAAACGTTTATAACACTTTCTCACATTTGCACACAGAATTTAGTCTATACCGGAACAGATTGGGTACACTGCTTCTGTCATTGGAGGTGATGACCTTAGCTGTTTGGTCTCCCTAAAGCCGTCGGCACACGGACCGTGCTGTCGAACGTCAAAGTTGAGTGTGCTGAGTTTAACGTGCCACTGAACGCTCAGAAACGATGCGACTTGTGCACACGGTACGTGGGCCCCAGTGTGGTATACGCGGTCACAACGCATTCCAGCGGCAGTTGCGGGATGTTTCTAGTTCGTAGATCACACTGTTTACTAAACAGTCAAATTCCCACATTAGCTCTATTAAAACGCACATTTCCTCCACTGTCCATATGCTAGTCACATTATTCTATATGTAATATACACAAATAAAAACTTCAGTATCCATATCCATGTTTTAAGACGAAAATGAAAGTACCATGTCCAATCAGTAAGGACACAGGCTTACAAAAGTCCCATTACAAACAGTGCGATACAAATTTGCGATAGTTCTCCACATAAGATAAACATTGTTTCATCATTCCCACATTTTAGTAAAACCCCAAGGTTTGATCACTGTTCCTACCCACTAGCTGAATCATTGCACCATGTAAATTACAAACGTATAAAGATATTTTGCTCCTTTTTCTTTCACCAATAGCACAAGCTGTCCTGTAGATTAAACCAATCCAACAAACTCATTCTTGAATAAAAGGTGAATTTATATTTTCATAACATCAAATAATATAGTATATACATATATGAAACTAATAACAAAGCATCAGAACCTATTAAAAACGCGAAAGTTAGGGAAAAAATTAGACGTGTTGAGACGCGAACTACCGCCAGAACACGCATGTTATTCATAATCGATAACGCTACTCACTACGTTAAAACAACTCACTACGCTACAACAACTTATTTGTCTGACAGCCAATTATACTATGTTATCACTTGTAAAAGCTTAAATCTTAGTTATATTACTAAATGAAATTTAATTATAACAAATTGTACCAAGAACAATGTGCTTTTAGTGGGTCCTCAGTGTGTCGTTGCCTTCAAATGACGTACTCTCATAATACGGAAGTTACAATAATTCTTTTGCCACGAATATGATGTTTCTCATTATTTTATTGCAACGAATTACACAGGCAACAATGGGTTTTCGAGTGATTCTCAATTTGCTGGTGCTCAGAAACAGCGTATGCACGTATGGGCTTGAAATGAATAGCAATATGGCGCCTCACAACTCCGAGCTGAAGGGAGATGGCGCACAAGTGACGTAGGTGGCGCTGTGCCATCTCATTGGTCAACGTTCAGACGCACGCTCTGAACATCTGACACACTAGATACTGCTCTGCACGTTCGGAAAAACTCCAGAACGTGCTGTTCCACGCTATGACGTCAGAAACTCGGCACGCTCAACGTTCGGTTGCACGGTTCGTGTGCCGACGGCTTGAGCATGTACTCTGCATCAGCTTTCCACAGCCACAGTCTGGCGTGCAGACTGGTATATGTTTCTATTTTCTAGCAATGCACTCGCGTATGCACCAGGTTTCACTCCAGAATACCGCTCCGGAAAGTTTGTGTAAACAGTGCTTAAGTTTTGGCTCATCAGTAGCGTACGTGAAGGGCTAAAGGTACCATGATGACATACATATAGAGGGTGTTTCACACTACCTGTTAGAGAATTAAGTTTGAACGTCGCATCTCTTTCAAATCTCCCACTTCAAAGGTACGCACTCTGCAGAGACAACGAGCTTTGTCCTGTGTAGTCTGCAGCAGCTCGTATCATGGGCAATGTTCCGAGTGCTCGTCGTCGGTTGTCTTCTAAGTGGTGGAGTGCGTCCTCTTCAAAGTCAAGGGTGCAGCGCGTTCATGGAGCAACACCGTGAACACTACTAGTTGCAGCAAGTGACATGTGTAGACAAACATGTCCATTAAATGCAGTTTTTCACAATCAAAATAACACAAATTTCAGGCATACATCTTGTTGTGTCGGCTACTGTGGGTGTCAACACTCACACCAACAAGGCAGGAGAGAGACGTTGCGATGACCAGTGCGAGTAATCCAAAATCATCTGCACCAATCACTTGAAGATAAATCGAACTCTTTATTCTAAAAAGAAAATAAAGTTAACGTCTCTTGATTCCTGTGCTCCCTGTGTCTCCTAAATACAATTACTACACTACTGGCCATTGAAATTGCTACACCACGAAGATGACGTGCTACAGACGCGAAATTTAACCGACAGGAAGAAGATGCTGTGATATGCAAATGATTAACTTTTCAGAGCATTCACACAAGGTTGGCGCCGGTGGCGACACCTACAACGTGCTGACATGACGAAAGTTTCCAACCGATTTCTCGTACACAAACAGCAGTTGACCGGCGTTGCCTGGTGAAACGTTGTTGTGATGCCTCGTGTAAGGAGAAGAAATGCGTACCATCACGTTTCTAACTTTGTTAAAGGTCGGATTGTAGCATATCGCGATTGCGGTTTATCGTATCGCGACAGTGCTGCTCGCGTTGGTCGAGATCCAATGACTGTTAGCAGAATATGGAATCGGTGGATTCAGGAGGGTAATGGGGAACGCCGGGCTGGATCCCAACGGCCTCGTATCACTAGCAGTCGAGATGACAGGCATCTTATCCGCATGTCTGTAACGGATCGTGCAGCCACGTCTCGATCCCTGAGTCCACAGATGGGGACGTTTGTAAGACAACAACCATCTGCACGAACAGTTCGACAACGTTTGCAGCAGCATGGACTATCAGCTTGGAACCACGGCTGCGGTTACCCTTGACGCTGCATCACAGACAGGAGCGCCTGCGATGGTGCACTCAACGACGAACCTGGGTGCACGAATGGCAAAACGTCATTTTTTCGGATGAATCCAGGTTCTGCTTATAGCATCATGATGGTCGCATACGTGTTTGGCGACATCGCGGTGAACGCACATAGGAAGCATGTATTCGTCATCGGCATACTGGCGTATCACCCGGCGTGATGGTATGGGGTGCCATTGGTTACATGTCTCGGTCACCTCTTGTTCGCATCAACGGCACTTTCAACAGTGGACGTTACATTTCAGATGTGTTACGACCCGTGGCTCTACCATTCATTCGATCCCTGCGAAACCCTACATTTCAGTAGGACAATGCACGACCGCATGTTGCAGGTCCTATACGGGCCTTTCTGGATACAGAAAATGTTCGACTGCTGCCTTGACCAGTACATTCTGCAGATCTCTCACCAATTGAAAACGTCTGGTCAATGGTGGCCGAGCAACTGACTCGTCACAATACGCCAGTCCCTACTCTTGATAAACTGTGGTATCGTGTTGAAGCTGCATGGGCAGCTGTACCTGCACACGCCATCCAAGCTCTGTTTGAGTCAATGCTCAGGTGTATCAAGGCCGTTATTACTGCCAGAGGTTGTTGTTCTGGGTACTGATTTCTCAGGATGTATGCACCCAAATTGCGTGAAAATGTAATCACATGTCAGTTCTAGTATAATATATTTGTCCAATGAATATCCGTTTATCATCTGCATTTCTTCTTGATGTAGCAATTTTAATGTACTGGTCAAGGCAGCAGTCGAACATTTTCTGTATCCAGAAAGGCCCGTATAGGACCTGCAACATGCGGTCGTGCATTGTATATTCTCTATTACAAGTCGCAGAATGCACGCTAAGTTACGTCTTCCTCTTACTCCGTAATGATGCTCTCGAACATTGCGGCGGAACTGGGCCAGCCGCCCACGCGTGGTGGTTAAATCTGCATTGACAGGGGGCGCTGAACTCTGTCTTCGTGGAGGTGTGCCATTGCCCTCTGTTTCTATTGGCGCGCGGTTCGATGCCTTCTCGATGCCACTTGATGGCACTGCGATGGTCGCTGTATGGTCGATGCTTTAGGACTGCATACATATGAAGAGCCGGCCAGAGTGGCCAAGCGGTTCTAGGCGCTACAGTCTGGAACCGCGCGACCGCTACGGTCGCAGGTTCGAATCCTGCTTCGGGCATGGATGTGTGTGATGTCCTTAGGTTAATTAGGTTTAGGTAGTTCTAAGTTCTAGGGGACTGATGACCTGAGAAGTTAAGTCCCTTAGTGCTCAGAGCCATTTGAACATATGAAGAAAATAACATATTGCAATGCAAACGCCTTTATTTTTCTGCCAAAATGCAGTTCATAGCTGTAAATCAACTCCACAGTGAAAATATTCCTTTAAAAAGTAGATTTAAATATGGACGTGTTTCCATTTGTATGAACCATTTCATAATTTTCAAAAGCAAATATCTTATTTTTTTCCAATATAACTTATATGTTATTGAATAATTCTTGCTATACTATACCACATTACATATCAAGGAAAACAACCGTAAATTGGCAACTGTAATATTGATTGATACCAGTGTTCTATCGAAAGTTCTCATTTCGTTACTGCTTCACAATTATTTAAAATGTATGAAGTCAGCATAACAGACTACAATAATGTAAGAGTGGGATTACCTATTAATAGAACGGTACTTTGAGGTAAGTGTTACACTCAAGCTTATACACCAGAAGCATGTTCTGAACAATCACAAGCAATTTCCTCTATCTCTGTGTTGAACAACATGGTTGTATCGTCAATGATGGATGTATACCAGCTTAAATCCTCTTGATTTTCCAGTCTTCACCGAAAATAGTTTAAAGTAACCGTCCACATCTTTCTTCTTGTCATCTGAGATTCTATAGCTAAGAACAGGATTTTGTAATAGTCCATCCCCTTTCCTAAAGAGACTTCCGCTATTATACATCTTTCTGAGCCCTCTAGAATGCAGTTGCCTCCATATCAATATGAGTGTTTCCGATAATTCGTACTTGTAGATGAAAATTAGTTTCTTTCACTTATTTTTGCCGCGTGGTCTTGGGCGCCTTGTCACGGTCCACGCGGCTCCCACCGTCGGAGGGTCGAGCTCTTCCTCGGGCATGCGTATGTATGTTGTCCTTAGTGTGAGTTAATTAAAGTTAAATTAATTAGTGTGGAAGCCCAGGGACCGATGACCTCAGCAGTTTGGTCCCATAGGAACTTACCACAAGTATCCATTTTTTTCACTTATTTTATCTAAATTTCGTAGGCCTTTAAATTAGGATTTTACGTCTGTTTCTCCCATCAAGGTTCATTACTTCACCCAGTGACTGGCAGACTTCATCATATTCCTCTTTTGTAACAACTGTTGGTGTTTTTCGTTGAAGTTCCTCTGCTCTATCTAAAATGCGGTAACAGGTAATTAACAGTCTCCTCATAATACTAATTATCAGTTTTTGTAAATGAAAAACGCCGTCTCTTGCTGAACTCTATTTTATTTTAAGGCTTTTTTATTAACTAGACAAATATTTCAGCTCTTGCTGCGGAGGATGGTCACGCAAACAAACTCATTATCAGTATTAGTATTATGTGATATTATTGCGAGGGAACACAAAAGCACAAAACTGATACTAACAGCTGATCTGCTCGGGAACGTCCGGTTATGACCGAAATGGGAACCACGTGACTGGTATCAGCGTCCCCTATTGGCCGTTAAGGACTAGTTCTTCTTGGCACGAAATGTATTTGTGACAGGTTCGTGTTTGCTGGGAACCATGCCTTTTCGCAGGCTTCTATCACGGCACATGAACGATTTCACTTAAATTGCGTGATGTATTTAGAATACTGCTTATCTTATATGTACCGTACCAGTCCGTATGTCCCCTGTTTATATTCTGGACATGTTCGCCTTTGCTTTCACCTCCTCATTCCATTTTCATTTGTTGCAGATTGAAGACAATGGTATTCTGTCAGCCTAAAAAGTTTTGAGACTGGGTTAATGAAAAGTAGAGAATAGTTAAGATGGTGGTATACTGCTACAGGTTTCTACGTGGTCTCATCCCACCGGAGTAAAAAGCACAGAACGTTCATACAACCATGTGAAACTGCCAGAAAAGTCCTTTGGCACATCACGACCACAAGTCCATTACTTAACCTTGAACTACCACCATTGGGCCTCAGAGACCCGTCCAGTATATCTTCTGTGTTAGTAACTATAGATTTTATTTTAATTAAACTTTTGCTTTTCCTAATTTGTTAAGTTAGACATTATTTTGCAAAAAAATTACCTATAGCTCGTATTAAAGTGTTGGTGCACGTATCCTCCCGTCGGGGCATCGCGGCCCTTGTGGTTAGAAGCAATTTTCCAACTACCAGGTGTCTGTCTGCGCAGCGTTTGCTACGCCATTTGTCATTGTTGACTCGCGCTGTTACTCTTTCGGTGTTCAACAGACCTCCTTGTGATATGGCTAGCGTTACACTACCATATTTCTTTGACAAAGAAATCTGATCAAATTATCGTCGAATTTCTTTTACAAAGATCTTTGACGTAGCACTAAAAATGGTTCAAATGGCTCTGAGCACTATGGGACTTAACATCTGTGGTCATCAGTCCCCTAGAACTTAGAACTACTTAAACCTAACTAACCTAAGTACATCACACACATCCATGCCCGAGGCAGGATTCGAACCTGCGACCGTAGCAGTCGCGCGGTTCCAGACTGAGCGCCTAGAGCCGCTAGACCACAGCGGCCAGCTAGCGCTAAAAGGGGGTATTATACTATAGTCATATTTTTCGTCAAATTTCCAGATGGCGGACAACAACAACTTGTTATTGTGCACTCCAGTTCTTTGTACCACAATTGCATTGTGTGTGCATTTAGAAGAAAAGCGACGGAAAAAAAGAAAGCATACATGGGTGAAGCCAAAAGGCATTATGTCGAGATAATACATTGAAGCACCAAAGAAACTGGTGTAGGCATGCGTATTCAAATACAGAGACACGTAAACAGGTAGAATACAGCGTTGCTGTCGGCAACGCCTATATAAGACAACAAGTGTCTCGCGCAGATGTTAGATCGGTTACAGCTGCTATAATGGAAGGTTATCAAGATTTAAGTGAGTTTGAACGTGGTAGTATGGTCGGCGCTCGAGCGATGGCACACAGCATCTCCGAGGTAGCGATGAAATGGGGATTTACTCTTATGACCATTTGACGAGTGTACCGTGGATATCAGGAATCTGGTAAAACATCGAATTTGACAGTGCTGTGGCCGGATAAAGATCCTTTAAGAACGGGACCAACAACGACAGAAGAGAACCGTTTATCATGACAGAAGTGCAACCCTGTCTCAGATTGCTGCAGATTTCAATGCCGGTCCATCAACAAGTGTCAGCGGAATATAATCGATATGGGCTTTCGGAGCCGAAGGCCCACTCGTGTACCCTTGATGACTGTAAGACACGAAGCATCACGCCTCGCCTGGGCCCGTCAACACCGACGTTGGACTGTTTATGACTGGAAACATGTTGCCTGGTCGGACGAGTATCGTTTCAAATTGTATAGAGTGGATGTACGGGTATGGGGACAACCTTGTGAATCAACGGCCCCTGCATGTCAGCAGGGGACTGCTCAAGCTGGTGGAGACTCTGTACTGATGTGGGGCGTGTGCACTTGGAGTGATATGGGACCCCTGAATTGTCTAGGAACGACTTTTGACAGGTGGCACGTACGTAAGCATCCTGTCTAATCGTCTGCATTCATTCATGTCCATTGTGCGTTCCGACGGACTTTGGCAATTCCAGCAGGATAGTCCGACACCCCACACGTCCAAAATTGCAACAAAGTGGCTCCAGGAACACTCGTCTGAGTTTAAATACTTCCGCTGGCCACCAGACTCCTCAGACATGAACATATTATTGAGCATATCTGGGATGCCTTGCAACGTGCTGTTCAGAAGAGATCTCTCTCCCCTCGTTCTCTTACGGATTTATGGACAGCCCTGCAGGATTCATGGTGTCAATTCCCTCAAGCACTATTTCAGACATTAGTCAAGTTCTTGCCACGTCGTGTTGCAGCACTTCTGCGTGCTGGCGGGGCCCCTACACGATATTAGGCAGGTCTACAAGTTTCTTTGGCTCTTCAGTGTAAAACCATTCACATAATTTGTTACGAAGCAGCATGTGGAAGACATCAAGTCTTAAAATTACTTACGAATGCATGAGAGTGTATTTCAGTATTTTATCACTAAAGTGGCTTCTGATATTATGAAACAGAATACACTCTTGAGAAATGCTATATGTGCAGAAGACAGGTTCATCGTGACACTGCGATTTCATGATACTGGAGAGAGCTGCTCTAGTATACAACACAGCACTCGAATACCACAGCGCGCATTAACCAAAATTGTTCCAGAAATGTGTGAAGCTATTTATAAAGCAATGAAGGGGGAGTGTCTGAAGGAAATAAATGTTTAGTACACTATACAGGGTGGTCCACTGATCGTGACTGGGTCAAATATCTCACGAAATAAAGGTAAAACGAAAAACCTATAAAGAACGAAACTTTCTAGCTTGAAGGGGGAAACTAGATGGCGCTATGGTTGGCCCGCTAGATGGCGCTGCCATAGGTCAGTCGGATATCAACTGCGTTTTTTTTAAATAGGAACCCCCACTTTTTATTACATATTCGCGTAGTACGTAAATAAATATGAATGTTTTAGTTGGACCACTTTTTTCGCTTTGTGATAGATGGCGCTGTAATAGTCACAAACATATGGCTCACAATTTTAGACGAACAGTTGGTAACAGGTAGGTTTTTTAAATTAAAATAGGGAACGTAGGTACGTTTGAACATTTCATTTCAGTTGTTCCAATGTGATACAAGTACCTTTGTGAACTTATCATTTCTGAGAACGCATGCAGTTATAGCGTGATTACCTGTAAATACCACATCAATGCAATAAATGCTCAAAATGATGTCCGTCAACCTCAGTGCATTTGGCAATACGTGTAACGACATTCCTCTCAACAGCGAGTAGTTCGCTTTGCGTAATGTTCGCACATGCATTGAGAATACGCTGACGCATGTTGTCAGGCGTTGTCGGTGGATCACGATACTAAATATCCTTCAACGTTCCCCACACAAAGAAATCCGGGGACGTCAGATCCGGTGAACGTGAGGACCATGGTATGGTGCTTCGACGACCGATCCACCTGTCACGAAATATGCTATTCAATATACCGCTTCAACCGCAGGCGAGCTTTGTGCCGGACATCCATCATGTTGGAAGTACATCGCCATTCTGTCATGCAGTGAAACATCTTGTAGTAACATCGGTAGAACATTTCGTAGGAAATCAGCATACATTGCGCCGTTTAGATTGCCATCCATAAAATGGGGGCCAATTATCCTTCCTCCCATAATGCCGCACCATACATTAACCCGCCAAGGTCGCTGATGTTCCACTTGTCGGAGCCATCGTGGATTTTCCGTTGCCCAATAATGCATATTATGCCGGTTTACAGTACCGCTGTTGGTGAATGACGCTTCGTCGCTAAATGGAACGCGTGCAAAAAATCTGTCATCGTCCCGTAATTTCTCTTGTGCCCAGTAGCAGAACTGTACACGACGTTCAAAGTCGTCGCCATGCAATTCCTGGTGCATAGAAATATGGTACGGGTGCAATCGATGTTGATGTAGCATTCACAACACCGACGTTTTTGAGATTCCCGATTCTCGCGCAATTTGTCTGCTACTGATGTGCGGATTAGCCGCGACAGCAGCTAAAACACCTACTTGGGCATCATCATTTGTTGCAGGTTGTGGTTGACGTTTCACACGTGGCTGAAAACTTACTGTTTCCTTAAATAAAGTAACTATCCGGCGAACGGTCCGGACACTTGGATGATGTCGTCCAGGATACCGAGCAGCACACATAGCACACACCCGTTGGCCATTTTGGTCACAATAGCCATACATCAACACGATTTCGACCTTTGCCGCAAATGGTAAACGGTCCATTTTAACACAGGTAATGTATCACGAAGCAAATACCGTCCGCTCTGGCGGAATGTTACGTGATAACACGTACTTATACTTTTGTGACTATTACAGTGCCATCTATCACAAAGCGAAGAAAGTAGTCAAACTGAAACATTCATATTTATTTACTTACTGCACGAACATGTAATAAAAATGAGGGTTCCTATTTAAAAAACGCAGTTGATATCCGTTTGACCTATGGCAGCGCCGTCTAGCGGGCCAACCATAGCGCCATCCGGTTTCCCCCTCCAAGCTAGACGAGTTTCGTTCTTTGTAGTTTTTTCGTTTGATGCTTATTTCGTGAGATATTTGGCCCGGTCACTATCAATGGACCACCCTGCATAGGCAATAGGAACTATTCTTATTTTTGAATAATTTAATTAATAGAATCAGTGTTCCAACAACTACAAAAGTAATCAAAAGTATGAAACGGATGAAGCACTTTTTAACTTGTGGCATCTAGGATTCAAAAATAGGCAAAGTAGAATGGAAAGCTAAGAATCTTTTTTATATTAGCGTGTGACCACCTCCTCTATTCCAGCTTGCTGAATAGCTTCCTGGATGTTTCCAGTTGTATTGGTTGATGGCTGTAGCTGTGATTGTGGACATGAAGTCGCCTGCAGCATATTCCACCTGCCTGCCAGCACACGATTAATAGCATGCATTGTGCCCCTTGCTCACCTCCCACTGCAGTCGATCTAGGTTATTAAAAAGAGTCGAAGGAACACACCAACTTTGAAGCCATGTTTACAAACACACAACAGAGACGTCAAATATCTGTAGCAATGCCAGCGCTCCAAGCGATTACATTTCACATTGCAAAGAACAGAAGACGAACGACTTTTGTGATCAAATGTACGGCGAGGTTCTAGATTTGATCATATTTCTTTGATGAAAGGTAAGATTTGACAAAGTTCCCTATTATACTGTCAAATTTCTTTGACATAAATATTTGACGTATCAACTTTGACAAAGAAATGTGGTAGCGTAATATCGGCCTAAGCACATGTTTATTTTGGTGCATTATTTCATAAAAGTTGCCTGTTCTACAAACTGAGAATGTTACGGAGAAGAGAACTATCAGATGAGGAAATAAGGGAATTTTTGGAGCAGTCTTCTGATACTGAAAACCCACCTAGTGAATGTGGATTCTCCAATGATAATCGCAGTGAGGTAGACGTCAGGGCTCTAAACTCAGAACTACACGAAGATGATGATCATGAAGAATCCCTTTACGAAGATGGAAAAGAATAGTTTAGAGAAAATTCTGTTGAGTGTGACTTTTTGTTTTCTCGTAATGGGCATGAAATATGGGCTACAGATACGTAGAGGTTTTTTTTTTTTTAAATTACCGCTACCAGTGACAAACTTTATTGACTATCGTATTACTTATTTATTTAGCGACATGTTTCGAGGGATTACCTCATCTTCAGGCTAAATGGCATTAGAAAAACAATTTTACAGTAATATCATACTGATGTTACATAGTCTTTTCGTAAATACTGTGGTTATCCTGTGGAAGAAGAGAAAACTTAGTAAGAGGCGACGTCACTTATGATGCTGGACTGATGTTTGCATGAAAATGTGATGGAAACACCTCAGTGCATCACAACGAGACTGCCGAGCCAGAAGAACAAAGTGAGTGACCTTTAAAAAACCATTTTCATGCAAACATCAGCCCATATTCCAATGTGCCATCGTCTCTTACTACGTTTTCTCTTCTTCCACAGGATGACCACATCATTTACGAAAAGACTGTGTAACATCAGTATGACCTTATTGTAAAATTGTTTTTGTAATGCCATTTAGCCTGAAGATGAGGTATTCCCTTGAAACATGTCGCCAAATAAATAAGTAATACAATAGTCAACAAAGTTTGTGACTTTTAGCGGTAATTTAAAAAACTTTTACATATTTCTTGAGACAGTCACGGTCGAAAAATAGTCAAAATGGCTTCAAATGGGCTACAGCTCCTCAAGCTGGAATTTCTGCTGCGTGGAGCAAAAACGGACGCATTGAAACAAAACCAGGGACCTAGAAGTTATTCGATTGGGAACTGTAGTAATAAAGAATCCTTTTTTATGTTGTTCTTTCGTGTGCCCCTCATTAACAAAATGTGTATGTGGACCAACAGGGATGTTCGAATCCTTTACGAAGACTGCGTAGATACAGATATGGATGAAATGAGAAAGTTTCTTGGTGTTCTGACCATGACGGGAGGTTGCAAGTTAAGAAATGAAGATATCACTCGACTTTGGAGTGCTGAGAATGGGCGACCACTTTTCAATGAAATTATGACTCGCAAGAGCTTCCACGCTATTCTGAGGTTTGTTGCGCTTTGGCAATGCAGCAGTCCGACGTGAATGTAGGTCAAGTGACAAATTGGAACCAATCACAGAAGTTTTGAGATGTGGGAAACTATCCTTAGGAATGCCTACATTCCTGGATGGTGCATGACCGTAATGAACAGTTGGTCACATTTGGAGGTCGCTGTCCATTTCGACAATACATCCCGTCAAAACCTGGTAGGTACGGCATAAAGTTCCGGACAATTTGTGACAGTGCGACAGGCTACTGCTGGAAGATGAAAGTGTATTTGGGAAGGGAGAAAGAAGCCAGAGCCCTGCAACTTGGAGAATATGTCGTGAAAATCCTGCTGAATGAACTTGAAAAGCCTGGACGTAATGACACCTGTATTAATTTTTTTTACGTCTCTCGACTTAGCTTATTATTTGTTTCAAAAGATCTGGCGCTAGTTGAAGTCTGCTTTCGGCCGGTGAGCGGCGAGGACGTCTTGTTTACGTCCCGTCCGCAGAGTCTCGAGCGCGCGTAGCTTGTTTACTTCCTCGCCGCAGCTAATACTCGCGTCCGTTGACATTGAGTCGCCATGGCTCATTCGTACAGAAAAGCTACCATCAATATCAGCTTCCTGCCCGACTACGCACGACCATGAGGCTTTGAAGTCGAACGATTCATCCGTGACGAAGTTCAAATACCAACACAGCACATCATCGGTATTCAAGTATCCATCACAAGTAGCGTCGTTTACGTCAAGATGATCAATGACGAGTTATGTCACGCAGTTGTGAACAGATGCGCGAACACTCTCAAGTTGAAACACTCCGATGGTCACATCGGATAGGTTACTGTTGACCATGCTGGACTAGATTACGCACACTACGAGTCTTCGAACTCCCTTTCGAAGTGCCACCGGACGTAGTTACCTCAGCTTTCCGCCCTTATCGGACGGTAATTAGCCACGTACCAGGTCCTCAACGGCGTCCGACAAGTGAAAATTGAATTAAAGAGACATGTGCCATCCTACTTAGTCATAGATGGCTGTCGAGCAATAGTAATGTACGACGGCCAACCTCGTACATGTTCTGGTTGCGGCCAGGAGGGTCATGTGCGCTCGTCGTGTATTCAGTGTCGGGTTACACAAATTCCATTACATGACACGGCACCACCTCCTACGCTCACGGCCCTCCCCCTCAATTACGCTGGGGTGACACGATCGACCGTCATGACAGACGACAAACCACTTGACAGACAGGAAGCGTTAGAATGCACACCTGTCGCCAGTCCTGGATTGACCAACAACATTACGGTGTCCGCAGAGATTGAAGAACGCCGCCCATTGACTCCTCATGAAGATTCGGACGAGAGAATGGAACTCGACGCTAGGGTTGTACCGACCTCTGCCTTTCTTCCTGAGGGGGATGCGATACGGGAACCACAAACTCTTTCCGACACAGAAACCCACGTCCGAAAACAAAGGTCACCGAGAAAACATAAAAGGCGACGTCGCACACCCTCAGACGATTGCCTCCAGCGGACGTCTTCTCCAGTTGACGACCGGACGGCCGACGAAACGACGAGGAAAATGGATGACACAGGATCGCCCTCACCTGTCACTTTGTCTGATTTGACAAACCTCATTCCGCTCTCTCGGGCAAAAAGATGGCAAGCACAGTGCCCGCCGTTGGTGCACAACCAGAAACAACTGCGGATTCACCCTTAGTCACTCAGTCCACAAGTGTTCTACTGCAGCCACCGTTAAATTACGGACTTTGGGCGGATGACATTGAAGACGATTTTACGCCCGCTGTGGTGGATGAGGAGAGGGGTCTCTCCTCCCACACCTCGGCCCCTCCCGAGTAGCAACAGATGCCGGCGCGGACGCGGCCAGCAGATCACAGGCCCCACCTTTAACAGCGACACTGACGAAGGCCCCCACCGCAGGAGACGATCTACAGACCTGGCGCTTAACAACCATCAACAGTAACACCATTCGGACACACAGCAGACGTTGACATTGTCTTTCTCCAATAAGTCTTCGTCGCCGATTTCCCGGATATGTATGGTTGTACGTCTCATGTGTCCCACGCCTCGCCAACTACACTCCTGGAAATTGAGATAAGAACACCGTGAATTCATTGTCCCAGGAAGGGGAAACTTTATTGACACATTCCGGGGGTCAGATACATCACATGATCACACTGACAGAACCACAGGCACATTGACACAGGCAACAGAGCATGCACAATGTCGGCACTAGTACAGTGTATATCCACCTTTCGCAGCAATGCAGGCTGCTATTCTCCCATGGAGACGATCGTAGAGATGCTGGATGTAGTCCTGTGGAACGGCTTGCCATGCCATTTCCACCTGGCGCCTCAGTTGGACCAGCGTTCGTGCTGGACGTGCAGACCGCGTGAGACGACGCTTCATCCAGTCCCAAACATGCTCAATGGGGGACAGATCCGGAGATCTTGCTGGCCAGGGTAGTTGACTTACACCTTCTAGAGCACGTTGGGTGGCACGGGATACATGCGGACGTGCATTGTCCTGTTGGAACAGCAAGTTCCCTTGCCGGTCTAGGAATGGTAGAACGATGGGTTCGATGACGGTTTGGATGTACCGTGCACTATTCAGTGTCCCCTCGACGATCACCAGTGGTGTACGGCCAGTGTAGGAGATCGCTCCCCACACCATGATGCCGGGTGTTGGCCCTGTGTGCCTCGGTCGTATGCAGTCCTGATTGTGGCGCTCACCTGCACGGCGCCAAACACGCATACGACCATCATTGGCACCAAGGCAGAAGCGACTCTCATCGCTGAAGATGACACGTCTCCATTCGTCCCTCCATTCACGCCTGTCGCGACACCACTGGAGGCGGGCTGCACGATGTTGGGGCGTGAGCGGAAGACGGCCTAACGGTGTGCGGGACCGTAGCCCAGCTTCATGGAGACGGTTGCGAATGGTCCTCGCCGATACCCCAGGAGCAACAGTGTCCCTAATTTGCTGGGAAGTGGCGGTGCGGTCCCCTACGGCACTGCGTAGGATCCTACGGTCTTGGCGTGCATCCGTGCGTCGCTGCGGTCCGGTCCCAGGTCGACGGGCACGTGCACCTTCCGCCGACCACTGGCGACAACATCGATGTACTGTGGAGACCTCACGCCCCACGTGTTGAGCAATTCGGCGGTACGTCCACCCGGCCTCCCGCATGCCGCATGCCCACTATATGCCCTCGCTCAAAGTCCGTCAACTGCACATACGGTTCACGTCCACGCTGTCGCGGCATGCTACCAGTGGGGTCTGACACACCGGTGTCAATGTGTTCTTTTTTCCATTTCCAGGAGTGTAACAATGGAGTCGCAGTTCTCCTTAGAGAGGGCCTCGAGGCGGACGAAGTCCGATATCTCCCCGACGCTAGAGGAATGGCCGTACCGGTGCAAGGCGTCCGGTTTATCAATGTGTACGCCCCTTCCGGAACGAATCGCCGTCGTGACCGATCGCTCTTCTTCGAAGAAGGAATAGCACCGCTTTTTCAGGGCAAGCACGATGACTTGATATTAGGGGGCGATTTCAATTGCACCCACGGACCTAAAAAACAGCTGCCACGCCATTCACCGACCCCGAACTTGGGACACTCATCGGCGATCTCCAGCTGGTAGATACATGGGAACATGTCCGAGGAAATAGACCGGGATACACCCATTTCATGAGTCACTCGTCTAGTCGCATCGATAGGATTTACGTCTCCTGCTCTCTCGCGGCAACGGTGAGTGACGCGGAGGTGTGGCCAGTAGCCTTTTCTGATCACGAGGCCTATACAGGGTGAGTCACCTAACGTTACCGCTGGATATATTTCGTAAACCACATCAAATACTGACGAACGGATTCCACAGACCGAACGTGAGGAGAGGAGCTTGTGTAACTGTTTAATACAAACAATACAAAAATGCACGGAAGTATGTTTTTAACACAAACCTATGTTTTTTTTAAATGGAACCACGTTAGTTTTGTTAGCACATCTGAACATATAAACAAATACGTAATCAGTGCCGTTTGTTGCATTGTAAAATGTTAATTACATCCGGAGATATTGTAACCTAAAGTTGAAGCTTGAAACCTCCGACGTTCAGTTGCGTGTTGTAACAAACACGGGCCACGGTCGGCGAGCAGCATCTGCAGGGACATGTTTACGATGACGACCGTGTTTACGAGTGTGGCTGTAGTGCACTGTTGTGGTTTAGTGTAGCTGTCGCAGTGTCCGCATGTAGCGCTTGCTGCTATTGTTATTCTGCATTCGTCTCCGCACGCAGACAAACTGTAGTACACAGTGTTTCCAGACGTTTGTGATAGTGTAGTGTTGTAGGAACTGTGACCGTGGTGTATTCGAACGCTGAAAAGGTGGAGATGATACTTATCTATGGCGAGTGTCGACGAAATGCAGCTGAAGCCTGCAAGGTGTATGCAGAACGGTACCCGGGCAGAGAGCATCCAACGCGCCGCACATTGCAAAACATCTACCGCCAACTGTATGCAACAGGTATGGCCGTAGCACGCAAACTGGTCCGTAACAGGCCCGTCACAGGAGAAGCGGGTGCAGTTGGTGTGTTAGCTGCTGTTGCCATGAACCCACAGATGAGTACACGGGACATTTCGAGAGCCGGTGGACTGAGTCAAAGTAGTGTTATGCGCATACTGCATCGTCACCGCTTTCACCCGTTTCATGTGTCGCTACATCAGCAATTACATGGTGATGACTTTAATCATGGAGTGCAATTCTGTCAATGGGCATTAACAGAGAATACGTTGCAGTTCTTCCTGTTTACCGATGAAGCGGGTTTCACAAACCACGGGGCAGTGAATCTACGGAACGTGCATTACTGGTCCGTGGACAATCCTCGCTGGCTCAGACAGGTAGAGTGACAGCGACCGTGGACTGTAAATGTATGGTGCGGAATCATTGGCGACCACCTCGTTGGTCCTCACTTCATTGCAGGGGCCCAAACAGCTGCAACATACATCGCGTTTCTACAGAATGATCTGCCAACGTTGCTCGAAAATGTCCCACCAGAAACGCGTCGACGTATGTGGTATCAGCATGATGGTGCACCTGCACATTCCGCAATTAACACTAGGCTGACCCTTAACAGGATGTTCGACGGGCGTTTCATAGGACATGGAGGACGCATAAATTGGCCAGCCGTTCTCCTGATCTTACACCTCTGGACTTCTTTCTGTGGAGTACGTTAAAGGAGAATGGTTACCGTGATGTGCCTACAACCCCAGAGGATACGAAACAACGTATTGTGGCAGCCTGCGGCGACATTACACCAGATGTACTGCGGTGTGTACGACATTCATTACGCCAGAGATTGCAATTTTGTGCAGCAAATGATGGCCACCACATTGAACATCTATTGGCCTGACATGTCGGGACACACTCTATTCCACTCCGTAATTGAAAACGGAAACCACGTGTGTACGTGTACCTCACCCCTCATGGTAATGTACATGTGCGTCAGTGAAAAAGACCAATAAAAAGGTGTTAGCATGTGGACGTAATGTGCTGTTCCAGTCTCTTCTGTACCTAAGGTCCATCACCGTTCCCTTTGGATCCCTACGTAATTCGGTGCTCTCCGATACACACGATCGAACAGCGGAGGAGTGGTACTCAAGCGTCAACTTTAGGTTACAATATCTCCGGATGTAATTAACATTTTACAATGCAACAAACGGCACTGATTACGTATTTGTTTATATATTCAGATGTGCTAACAAAACTAACGGGGTTCCATTTTTAAAAAAACGTAGGTTTATGTTAAAAAACATACTTCCGTGCATTTCTTTATGGTTTGTATTAACCAATTACACCAGCCCCTCTTCTCACGTTCGGTCTGTGGAATCGATTCGTCGGTATTTGATGTGGTTTACGAAATATATCCAGCGGTAATGTTAGGTGACTCACCCTGTATATGTGCCGTCACCCTTCGTCGCCAACGGGTGTGGCGCAGCCGACATCCCTGGAAATTAAACCTGGCTCATCCCGCTTCTCCGGATTGTCGACGCGTCATCGAAGACACATGGAATTCGTGCGTCTGCCGCCTTCCGACGTATCCTCTCTCGATTAGTTGGTGGTTAAACGGCGCCAAGCCGGCCCTACGGAGAACCTTTATTACGTATGGTCGTGAGACTACTGCTTGGAGGCGGCAGACCCTCGATTTTTATTTCACCATCCTTCGTGAATGCGCCTCCTTGCCACCCACACCGGAACGGCAGTTGACAGTTCAGCGTGCGAAGGCACAGATCGTAGCCCATATGCGCCGACACCTCGAAGGGACGATCGTCCGAGCGCGAACACAAGACAGACTCACAACGAAACGATCCACCATGTACCACGTCATCCGAGAACGTACACTGCGAAGACAGGTGGTGATACATGCCATCACCACTGAGGACAGCCGTCATCACACCACACAACGCGATATTGCTGCAGCCTTCTTCGACCATTACGCACGACTTTATTCTGCTCAATGTTCCGACCCGGCGACGGTGACAGCAGTCTCACAACTGGTTTACGGCATTGTCCCACAGGATTTCCAAACTGAATTATTGAACGACATTACGGAAGACGAAGTTATCGACGCCATAGGTAAAGGAGCGGCGAATAAGTCTCCTGGCCCCAACGGGCTCACTGTGGAGTTTTATAGAACTTTCCAGTATTTACTGGCTCCCAAGTTGACAGACATCTGTCGGGAGCTTATGTCCCCCGCGGTGCCGCTCCCTGCGACCTTCGTAGAAGGAATAATTATACCGGTTCACAAACCTAAAGGTGGGGTTCGAATACAAGATTACCGCCCGCTAACACTCGTCATCTGCGGCATGAAGATATTCACCAGACTATTAGCAAACCGTCTACGACTGACCCTACCTTACGTCATCTCGCCAGATCAGACTTCCCTAGGGGCTATCAACAACATCCACACAGCACTGTGTCGATACCGTGACTTAATAGCCCTAGCCAGGGCACGCCGCATCCCGGGAGCGCTGGCATCACTAGATTTTAGCCAAGCTTTTGATCGAGTGGATCACGCGTACCTAACGTCCGTTCTCCAGCACATGCATTACCCACAGCAATTAACAGACGTCGTGATGTGCCTCCTCCGAGGGGCGACTTCCAAAGTGCTCGTTAACGGGCGTCTCTCGCAGTCCCTCCCGATCTTCCGCTCCCTGCGTCAAGGCTGCCCCTTGTCGACGTTACTATATGCTCTGGCACTGGATCCGCTCCTCTGTGGCCTCCGTGAACGCCTCACCGGTCTTACCCTACGTGACGTCACATTTCGCTGTACAGCATATGCAGACGACCTGGTTCTCGTGTTCCGCAATCGCGACGATGTCATCAGAGCACTAGAATGCATTACCACGTACGGTGTGGCTTCCGCTAGCTGTCTTAACGTCGCCAAATCGGTCGCCATGGCCATAGGAGACGGGTTGACCCCAGCGTGTGTCGAACCCCTACAGCTTCGTGGCACTTTCAAATGTCTCGGAATAGAGTTTCATGACGACATACGGCGCACTGCCGCTCTTAACTACCGCCGCTTATTACAACAAATTCGAGTCCAGATCCTCAACCTTCGTCTGCGGACCCTCGACATTCTACAAAGGACACACCTTGTCAATGTTTACCTCGCATCGCGCCTTCCACACATAGCGCGTGTTCTTCCAATACCGTTACTGATAGCTCGATGTCTATTAGCGGCATTAGGAGCCTACGTCAGCACAGGCATACTCTTCAAAGTCAGTTATGAGTCGCTGACCCTTCCCCCAGAAAGGGGAGGTCTTGGTCTAGTCCATGTCCACGACAGAGCTGTGGCCCTGTATGTCAGCTCCCACATCAAGCTGTGGCGCCACCACCCGGAAAGTTTGACAGGTTTGCTGTTGGAGTCCTTAGCTCCGCCCTCCCTTATGCCCCCACTGACGACGCAAGACATACCCCCAACCTTCTACTACTTCGGGAACTTTTACATTGAACACAGTTATGTCCGTATCGCAGTACCACCGACGAAACAGGCGTCGGCGCGGAATATATATCATGTTCTACAGCAGAGGCGCCCACCAAACATCGTGGAGACCAAAAGCCCTCAGGTTAATTGGAAGGTGGTGTGGAAGACGATTCACGCGGTTACACTGGCCACAGACGTCCGATCCACATGGTACATCACAGTCAATGGTAAACAGAACACCCGATCACGACTTCACAAGATAAACATGGCGGAATCGCCTCTATGTGTAGACTGCGGGATGCCAGGCACGGACGAACACCGTCTCACATGTGGCGCGGCAGAAGACGTATGGCGCTTGGTGCGGCAAACTTTGTCGTATTTTCTACGAGTAACTCCGGAACACATTACACCTCGGTTTCTACTATTTCCGGATCAACAGTATTTCCCGCGCACCAAGACCGACGCTGTCACGTGGATCCGTGCGTGTGCGGTACACTACTTATTTCACGATGGACCTAAAGATGTATTCGACTTTTGGCACTACCTACAAAAACGTCATTGCAAGATCGTACGGAACCCAAAATACAGACAGTATTTTTCTAATTACTTAGGTAGTGCCCTACGCGACGCTCCACGCAAATGGATCATCAACAGGTAGGAGAAGACACCCATTGAGTGAGCTGACAAGACTAAGTTCGATTCTCGGTGGAAAACATACGACATACGTGAAGACGTACCTGGATGATGAAGCGTAAGGAGAGTAGCGACACACCCTTCTGCAGCATGTACGCAGCACTTTTTTTCGTTTTCCCCATATACATTGCCTCGGTGTAGGAACGTGCCGAGATATTGCTTTTTTTTACTCAGAGCACGATGCGGTGCTAGGTACATTTATTTTTGTTGTGGTATAAAGTAAAACCAAATGAGGAATATATTAAAAACAGTAAATAAATAAATAAAAATTCCCACAAAAGATTTCCCCTTACCATCCCTGATTCCTTGACGGGCGAGGGGGACACTGTGACCAGGGCTCGGGTTATGACCCCTGATCGATCCGCCCTTCCCGCCCTCCTTAAAAAAAAGAAAAAATAAAAATAAAAAAATAGAGTCGGTAATACCCGAGAAAACTAAGGTGAACTTCCTGCCGATTTTATTTCACCTAAGGGACTTTAAATATATTCTACATTATTTTGTTTTTAACCACATGTGATGACAGCCTCCTGTGTTCCTAAGAGAAACAAAGTTGTTACCATTCTTAGCTCTCTTGATGACCAACCAACGGTGTCATCATCAAAAGAGAAGAAGCCTGAAGCTTTAATGACATACAATGCCGCAAACGGCGGTGTTGGTACTATAGACCAGAAGACGCGATGCTACAATGTGAGGAGAAAAGAAGGCGCTGGCCATTGGTGGTTTTCTTCAACATGATCGATGTAAGTGTAATAAATGCGTACATAATTTGGATGACCTGGTTACTAATAAAAAAATCAGACGTCGGATTTCGTGATCAATTTTGGAAAGCAATTAGTAGGACCGGATCCTATTAGGCAGTGAATCCACCACCTAAGAAAAGGAGATGTGGATATTGTGTAGAGAAGAAAGATACAAAAAGCCAAATTACATGTTATAAATGCACGAAACCAAACCTGCATGCTGCTGTTGTCTGTAGACCCTGCGAAAATTTGCATAAAGAATAAAAGCCACCAGCAAAAGTAAAAAAAAAAAACACTATGTTTTTTAAAATGTAAGGTTTGCATAAATAAAGTTACGTTGAAAGTATTTAAACCTCAACAGTCGTTCACATCAGAAGTAGTCAAAATAGTGTCATTTTTTGTCAACTTAACCAACATGGGCCTGTGAGGCCCGACTGGTAGGCAAAGCTGTACAGATTTTCTGGTAAGCAGTGGGTTAAGAATGCCTGCTCACAACTGTCTGTTCGAATGCACATCAGTTCTCGGAACGTTTTGGAGCGATGATGCAAGTGACGTCATAATTAAATTGCGGCTGACTGCGAAGCCCTTTTCTCAGTTTCTGTGTGTAACGTGAAGCAGGAGATTTGAAAGTGATTCCATATTCAAATTTATTTCCGACTGGACTGGATTCCTTGTCAAAACTTTATCTACGATGTCCCCTCCACAAACCTTATAAGCATGTAATAGGAATTGTATACGCTGTAATTCACTGTACAGTGTAAAGAGAGTGCCTGTAGAGGTGACGATGTGCCCGCTGCGATGGGCAGACATGTCGGCTGGTTATCAGCACCGACAGCCTTCTGGAGACTACATGTCATGCCATGTGTGTCGCCTGTCCAGTTTATGGCCGCCTAGTCTGATAATACGGCTTATCTAGAGCCGCTAACGAACATGTCCTCGTTCCAGCAGCGATAATTTGCATGCTTTTTAAATAGCTGTCATGCAACAATGAGGAACACGTCAGTACCCTGTTGTTAAATCTTATCTGGGATAAGTTTTAAGGATAATCTTTGCTTTAGACCCATCATTTCACACATAATAAGGGGTTACGAACTGAGATATAATATTACACCCTGTAATCAACAAGCTGAACGCCAGGTCAGTAGAACAATGTGGTTACCTGTGGCTCGCTATCAAAGGGCAACCACTGGGATTGTGAAAGTTGAGCTAATTTTTACCCGTATGTGTTCGGAAATACCGAGCTCCTTCTTGTTACAAAGTGTTCGTTACTCGTTGCTTGCGCCTGACCACGGACTCTCCATTAACCAATTGCTCTTATTGGCTGACTGAGAACAGACCGTAAATAAGCCGTACGAAGAATGGATACGGAAAACGCTCTACGTGCCAAATCTGACATTTGTCAGAACAGTAAAGAAACAACTAATTTGTAATCCCAAAAATTTGAGGAAGCAATCTGATACCACTAAGTTACGCTGCTCTCAGCATCACCACAAAAATGAGAGAAACTAGAAAATATATATTTTATTAAAAACGATCTACGTGTCATACCATTAGCAGCTCATGTCTTGTGGTTACTGTTGCTGACTCACGAGCGCGGGACGTCGGGTGCGATTCCCGGCAGGTCAGGAAGTAGAGGGCTATTACAAATGTTTGAAGCGATTTCATAAATTCACTGTAGCTCCATTCATTGACATATGGTCACGACACACTACAGATACGTAGAAAAACTCATAAAGTTTTGTTCGGCTGAAGCCGCACTTCAAGTTTCTGCAGCCAGAGCGCTCGAGAGCACAGTGAGACAAAATGGCGACAGGAGCCGAGAAGGCGTATGTCGTGCTCGAAATGCACTCACATCAGTCAGTCATAACAGTGCAACGACACTTCAGGACGAAGTTCAACAAAGATCCACCAACTGCTAACTCCATTCGGCGATGGTATGCGCAGTTTAAATCTTCTGGATGCCTCTGTAAGGGGAAATCAACGGGTCGGCCTGCAGTGAGCGAAGAAACGGTTGAACGCGTGCGGGCAAGTTTCACGCGTAGCCCGCGGAAGTCAACGAATAAAGCAAGCAGGGAGCTAAACGTAACACAGCCGACGGTTTGGAAAATCTTACGGAAAAGGCTAAAGCAGAAGCCTTACCGTTTACAATTGCTACAAGCCCTGACACCCGATGACAAAGTCAAACGCTTTGAATTTTCGGCGCGGTTGCAACAGCTCACGGAAGAGGATGCGTTCAGTGCGAAAATTGTTTTCAGTGATGAAGCAACATTTTTTCTTAATGGTGAAGTGAACAGACACAATGTGCGAATCTGGGCGGTAGAGAATCCTCACGCATTCGTGCAGCAAATTCGCAATTCACCAAAAGTTAACGTGTTTTGTGCAATCTCACGGTTTAAAGTTTACGGCCCCTTTTTCTTCTGCGAAAAAAACGTTACAGGACACGTGTATCTGGACATGCTGGAAAATTGGCTCATGCCACAACTGGAGACCGACAGCGCTGACTTCATCTTTCAACAGGATGGTGCTCCACCGCACTTCCATCATGATGTTCGGCATTTCTTAAACAGGAGATTGGAAAACCGATGGAACGGTCGTGGTGAAGATCATGATCTGCAATTCATGTCATGGCCTCCACGCTCTCCCGACTTAACCCCATGCGATTTCTTTCTGTGGGGTTATGTGAAAGATTCAGTGTTTAAACCTCCTCTACCAAGAAACGTGCCAGAACTGCGAGCTCGCATCAACGATGCTTTCGAACTCATTGATGGGGACATGCTGCGCCGAGTGTGGGAGGAACTTGATTATCGGCTTGATGTCTGCCGAATCACTAAAGGGGCACATATCGAACATTTGTGAATGCCTAAAAAAACTTTTTGAGTTTTTGTATGTGTGTGCAAAGCATTGTGAAAATATGTCGAATAATAAAGTTATTGTAGAGCTGTGAAATCGCTTCAATCATTTGTAATAACCCTGTATTTGCGCTCGGAGCTGGATATGAGTTGTCAGCACCATTGAATTGTCAACCACGCTCAAGTCGTCCAAAGTGGCGTCAATTAAAGAGACTCCTACTAGGCGGCCGAACAGCGCAGACAGAGATTCCCGGTGAATTATGCCATACTGCGGCGGCGCGGTTCTTTCCGTCCCTTTACGACGAACCTGCACCTACCTGTGAACATTGTCTCAGCAGATCATCAGTAGGAAAGCCGAGTGAAACCAACTGTACTTCGACGTGAACCAGGCTGCAGTTAAAGTCACTAATCTACGTTTCGGAAGAAACACGAATTGAAAGGTTGGAAATTTTGTCCTCAATTAATATATTCTGAAACTTAGGTGAGCAAGTATCACTGCCAAGCCCGTGCTAGTCTTAACACAGTCACTCACAATCCCTTTCACTCACGTTAGCAAGTTTATGGTGTTGCATTTCCCGAAAACGTAATAGCGGCAAAAATAGTGATTGTTTTTGATTGAGAATGCTCGCCAAATATTAAGTCTGTCGGTACCAAATGCAGTTACCGACCTGCTCAATACGTCACGCGGAATGTATGTCTTTTCTCGTCACAAAATTCACTTAAAAATTCCGAAATTTCTACACACACATCGGAATAATTATGCCGTCACTTTACAACACTTTTGATGTATGAAACACTGCTCGATCCGGCAGCTTATCATTTCCATCGGAACTACTACTGCACACGTCTGATCTCTTTCATGGCTAGGCTCCGACTCCTCTCCAGAATACTCTAAGTCTTCTCTACCAGCAGAGAAAGGCGCGCGAAGAATATTGTTTTACCATTGGTCAGTTTAGTCAACAGCCAATAGCAAAACAACATTCTCCCGCGTCAGTCTGCGCTTTTCATCAATAACCAATCGCAAAATAGTAAACCTAACGACTGCACTTTCCCGACGTAACCATCTAATATGCTGAAGTTTTGCTTATGCATAAAGTTATATACTATTGTTATTTATACCTCAATTAAATTTTTCTTTACCATAAACTTATTTTACAAATCTATTCTACAAAAATCCCCTTTGTCCACATCCATACTTCTTCGAAATGTTCCCACACTAAATTCTACTACATAACTCGTTAAACAATTATCTTCATATTAACCTTAAGTCACACTCATGCATCATTCATACTGTTAAAACACATTTATAACATTTTACACACACAAAAAGACATAATAACACTTTATGAAAATACTAGAACAGTTTATGAAAAACATTCTATTACTTTAGTGCACTCTAGTGGGCACAATCGAAACTAAAATCACAGTCCCCCCATCCAATATTGCCCTCTATTGGCTGATACATAAACTACGTGCTCCTGCGGTCTCGCATCACTATCTGTCACTATCCAGCTCTGAGACACATCTCCCACTTAACCACCTCCAAGGCAGGATCGTTATACGGCGCTACGCCTCAACACGAACATCTCATTTTATTTTGCGTGTCATAACAGGAAACTGGCTGGTTACCAGTGTGAGACAGTTTTTACAAATATAAGAAAGTTATTACAAACTGATTCTTGCAAAGAAAAAAACAGCAACCAGACACTGTTAATAACGCTGTTTGTTTACACAAACAGCGCCTCAACCGGTTTGGTTCGAACCGCCAGTTTCATATTCAGACTGATTTTCACCTCTGTATTACATCTGTTGTTGTTTATATTAGATGTTGGCTCTTTTGTTTTAAGTAATAAATCTAAACAAGACCAACAAATGTAATGTAAACATAAACAGCCACCTGAAGATGAACCTGTTGACTCGTAATCCGTAAAGGCGCTCTTTGCCTAAATATGTTGTCGTTGTTGTGGTTTTCAGTCCAAAGAGCGCTTTGGTGCAGCTCTCCATGCTACTCTATCGTGTGCAAACCTTATCATCTAAGAGTAACTACTGCAACCTACATACTTATGAATCTGCTTACTGTATTCATCTCTTGGTCTCCCTCTACGATTTCTACCCCCCTCTCTTTCCTCCACTATTAAATTGGTCATCCATTGATCTCTCAAAATGTGTTTTACCAATTGATGCCTTCTTCTAGTCAGCATGTTGCACAAATTTCTTTTCTCCCCAATTCTATTCAGTACCTCCTCATTTGTTACGTGACCTACCCACCTAATCTTCAGCATTCTTTTGTAGCACCATATTTCAAAAGTTTCTGTTTTCTTCTTGGGTAAACTGTTTATCGTCCATATCTCACTTCCATATATGGCTACAGTCCATACAAATAGTTTCAGAAAAGACTTCTTGACACTTAAATCTATACTCGATGTCAACAAAACTCTCTTCTTCAGAAACACTTTTCTTGCCATTGCCAGTCTACATTTACATCCTCTCTACTTCGACCATTATAGTTATTTTGCTGCCAGAATAGCAAAACTCATCTATTACTTTAAGTGCCTCATTTCCTAACCTAATTCCCTCACCATCAGCTGATTTAATCCGACTGCGTTCCATTACACTGTTCGACATGGGTTCTATTTCTTATATTAAAGTATGTGCTTCTAGACCATATTACCGTGGGAAATTCAAATATGTAAACAAAATATCGTTGTCAGGGATACTTTATATATATATATATATATATATATATATATATATATATATATATATATATATGCACAATTCATGGCAAACACAGAGACGTTATAGAGAAATACGGGTATGTTGCCGCATCCAATAGTGATAGAATGTGATAATTTCTTGTGCAACAGCAGGTGGGAAGAATCAGACATCATTAGGTTATCCCCCGCCACACCTATGTCATTAAGACCACCTGAAACATCTCATTAACTCGAACAGCGACAGCCGGTCGCTGCCTCGGCAGTAAACCTTCACGCCTCCTAGGGGCAGGTGCATCGAGTTTACAACAGTGGTGTTAGCCGCAATTTGTGTCAGTCTTAACGAGTGGGTGTTTTGGCTGACAAGTAACTGTCTGTCATATTTCCGAGCACGGTTGAAGTTTTTAGTTCCTGTGTGTAAACTGATTGAGCCTGGTGCTGAAAGTAAAACAACTGCTTGTTTTTACACATCAGCGTTCCTCTAGTTCCCTACTATTAATTTAATACAGGTGTATTACCAAAGTGGTATTTTTAAATTTGCAGAAATGCCACGTCGTCGTGGATGTCGATATAAGCCGGACAACTTCTGCTACATCTGTGGGAAGTTCACTTTTGCCAGAAATAGGAAGAAAATTTCTTCAGTCATAAAGAAAGCATACAAACATTACTTTGGAGTAGAGGTAGGAGACCAAGATAAAGAATGGGCACCACATTTCTGTTGTGCTACACGTTACTGCAAACTAATTCAGTGGTGGAAAGGTAAAGAGAATGTGACGTTGTTTGCTGTTCCCATGGTGTGGAGGGAGCCTAAGTACCATGTTACTGATTGTTATTTCTGTCTAACAAAAATTCAGGGTTTTACAAACAAAAAGTCGAAGAGGCACATTGTTTACCCAGATCTGCCTTCAGCGAGAATGCCGGTGCAGCATTCCGACAACCTTCCAGTAACTTCAAGAGCTCGAGGTCAAATTCCGAGTGATAGTGAAATAAGTAGTACTGAAGAAATCACAGATGATGATTCTTTATATCACTGCACAAGTGAGTCATCACCACATTTGTTAACACAGGCAGATTTAAATGATTTAGTACGTGATCTAGGACTAAGTAAAAAATAGGCGCAGCTGCCTTGGTTCAAGATTACTGCACCAAAGTACTAAAATCAGTGTGTTCAGGCACAGAGAACATGCCTCATTTCTTATTTTTCAACTGATGAAGCACTGACATTTTGCAATGACGTTGCTAGCCTGATGAAAGTGCTGAACTTCACTTATATTTCACAGGAGTGGAGACTTTTCATAGATGCATCGAAAACAAGTCCAAAGGGTGTTTTGCTTCATAACGGAAATAAAATACCCTCTGTTCCAGTAGCTTAGGCTAGTTTGACAAAAGAGAATTACGAATTCGTACAAAGGATGCTAAATTCATTAAAATACAATGAACACAAATGGAAAATATGAGCAGATTTCAAGGTAATTGCTATGGTACTGGGAATGCAACAAGGCTACACAAAGTATGCCTGTTTTCTTTGCGAGTGGGATAGTCGAGACAGAAATTCTCACTACGTGAAAAAGAAATGGCCTAGGCGAAGATGGAAAGTTGGTGAAAAGAATGTACAACGTGAAAGTCTGGTAGCTCCTGAATATATACTACTTCCACCGCTTCACATCAAACTTGGCCTGATGAAACAGTTCGTGAAGGCCATAGATACAACAGGCTGTGGGTTTGCATATCTAGCTACCAAATTCCCCCGTCTTTCAGCTGCAAAAATAAAGGAAGGGGTATTTGTGGGCCCACAGATCAGGGAGCTGCAGAAAGATGCAAATTTTGAAGCATGTTTAACTGATAAAGAAAAAACCGCATGGGACTGTTTCAAGATGGTGTCGGAAAATTTCCTCGGAAGAAGAAGAGCTACTAACTACAAAGCAATGGTGAAGGATATAATCAAAACATAACAAGACTTGGGGTGCAATATGTCTTTGAAGGTACATATGATGGACTCTCATCTGGACTACTTCACAGAGAGTTGTAGTGACCTATCGGATGAACATGGGGAAAGATTCCATAAAGACATTTCTACCACAGAAAGGCACTATGAAGGGAAGTGGGTACCTTTCATGTTAGCATATTATTGCTGGAATATCAGTCGAGAGAAGAAAGATTCACAATACAAGAGAAAAAAGTGATGTGCATTACAAGGCAGTGGCTCATTGTTTGTCAATTACTGTAATTTCTCATGTCAAATAAATGCTTCAAAGTGTATACACAAAGGTTACTGTGTTATATGTTAGATCCCACCCTCCATTAATGTGATGAACTTATAACATCATAAAGATGTGTATTTGTTTGTCGAATTTCACCTCACCTTTGCTGCACTATATCAGAAACTGAAAAAAGAAATAAAATTGCGATTAATCATAAACTATCCCTGACAGAAAAAAACCAAAAACAGTTTTTAATTCAGCACTCAAAATACAACTAGGATCACAATATTTTTTATCAGAAATAGAAAAAAAGGTTTTTTTGTAGAACAGTGTTATCCGCGTTTTGCTTTTGTTGATGTTCATCTTATATCCAACTCTGAAGGCACTGCCCAATCCGTTCAACTGCTACTCCAAGTCCTTTGCTATCTCTGACAGAAATCTAACGTCATCGGCAAACCTCAAAGTTTTTATTTCTTCTTCCTGAACCTTAATTCCTACTCCAATTTTTTCTTTTGTTTCCTTTACTGCTTGCTCAGTATACAGATTGAATAACATCTGGGATAGGCTTCAACCCTGTCTCACTCCCTCCTCAACTACTGCTTCCCTTTCATGTCCGTCAACTCTTATAGCCGGCCTGGGTGGCCGAGCGGTTCTGGCACTACAGTCTGGAACTGCGCGTCCGATACGGTCGCAGGTTCGAATCCTGCCTCGGGCATGGACGTGTGTGATGTCCTTAGGTTAGTTAGGTTTAAGTAGTTCTAAGTCTAGGGGATTGATGACCTCAGATGTTAAGTCCCATAGTGCTTATTTGAACCAACTGAGGGGAGGCTCTGAACCACCCGATTATGATTTCTTCGTACTCTATCCCAAGGTCACAATCTTCGGCAGACAGTTTCTGGCAGCAATGTGTCTTCCACGAAGGAAATTCCAATTGGTTTTTAAGGGCATTTTGGATCGTGTACTGCATTAGACTGGGCTGTCTGGCGTGTTAGTTTTTTGGTGACTTCGGGTGAACATTTACCACATGAATGGTACCTTATCCTGTATCGTCGATACCCGGGAATGACCACAGCCCCGATTCCACACTCATTAGTTTTGTTTGGTTCTTCCTGATGGAATAAGTTAAGTCCCATAGTGCTCAGAGCCTTTTGAACCATTTTTTTGAACTCTTATAAATGCCATCTTGTTTCTGTACAAATTGTAAATATCCTTTCGTTCCCTATATTTTACCTCTGCCACCTTTAGAATCCTATCAGCATTCTCAAAAGCTTTCTCTAAGTCAGCATATGCCAAAAATGTAGGTTTGTCTTTCCCTAAGCTATCTTCTATGAGAAGTCGTAGGGTCAGTATTGCCTCGCGTGTTCATTCATTTCTCCGGAATCCAAACTGATCTCGAGGGTTCTTAACAGTGGCACGTCGCTGTTTTCTTTTTTACAAGAACAAACTTTTGATGTGTATTCAGCCACTGCCTCAAGAAAGCAAGTTTTAGAAAAAAGTTTGTATTTCAAGTGCGATTGAACTAAGGCACGTCGTTGTACTTGTGACAATACAAGCAAAGACATACTGCATTAAGTTTTTAGTTATTGGAACTATAGTGAAAAAAACCATTTCTCATATCTTTCAAGTCGTGGAACTCCAGAGTGAAACGCAGCTTGGCACAAACACCATGTGCCGTCTACTGACACATGTCTGTCTTTGGTTTGGTTTGGTAGTGAGGTCGGAAACACTCTTAAAGTTTCTGAAATCCTCAGCGTCCATTTCACAGACTGAAATGCTGAAATCATGAAATGTGAGGTTATGGTAAGGCACTTGTTCAAGAACTTCCAGCTTTTATGTAGAAATGGGCGCCTGGTTACCCTCGCCGCTTTCCTACAGCAATGGAAATTTGTGCTTTGGACCCATATGGAAGTGAGTATCAGAGAAATCGGCGAGAAAGTTTTTCGTGTCATCAGATATACAAAGTGCGGCTACAGTACAGGTAAATGTAGTTCATCAGATCAACAGATGTCAGGAGCATGCATTCGCACTACAATCCAAACTCGATGGCGGTCCGTCGTGACTTCACGAGGCTTCTTGCCTCGGTGGAACGTTATGTTAAGCAGCCTGTCCTGCTTTTCCTACTGCTGCCTATGGTGACTGTTACTTATTGGTTTGGACTGTCGTCTGGGTGTCACTGTTTTGGTTTCCTTCATTTCTTTTGTTGCTGGTGCGTGGTTGCTACTCGCGTAGCAGGTCCCGTCAATGTGTGGTCGGTCGCCAGTACATCTTGTTGCCTGGGCCACTGGCGAATTGATTTTCCGACTCCCGCTTTGTCGCGTAGAATCGCGTTGCTATTTACCGGAAGCGTGTTTTAGCGTCGGTAGCAAGCTGGTGCAGTTCCTCGGTGAGAAACTCTCGTGGCAGGTGCAGTGCCAGCCCGGGAGCTTTGCTCTGCAGGTTTTGGAGCACCTTCAGCGACGTGTCGGCCTTGTTATCTCACAGTACGGCGGCGTACTCCAACACGTGCATGATGCGTGTTAGGTACAGAGTCCTGCCGCAGTCTGGGGGTAGTGTCGTCTCTGGATTGAGCAGCGGGTACAGTAGGCGCATCCTGCTCAGAAGCCTTGGCCCGCTCTTCCCGAATGTGCTCTTACACGTCAGGCGCCTGTCCAGTGTAACGCGAGGTGTGTGACCACGGGGTGGGGCCTCCCATGATTTGCACCGGCCGGATGTCCGCTGGCACATTCTTCCGCGTGAATACGAGGTGCGGCTAGAAAAAAACCGGACTGATGCTGGAAAAAACATTTATTTACAATTATTTACAATTTCATGTTATCTCCTTCAATGTACTCTCCTCCTCGGTCTCTACACCGCTCCATACGAATTTTCCAGTGTTCATAGCAATGCTGCAGATCATTTTCGGTAAGTCCATACATTACTTCCGTCGCTTTTTCTTTTACTGCTTCAACAGTCTCAAATCTAGTTCCTTTCAAAGCTGACTTGACTTTAGGGAAAAGAAAAAAGTTACAGGGGGCCAAATCAGGTGAGTAGGGTGGATGATCTAAGATGGGAATGTTGCGTTTTGCCAAAAACGTCTTCACTGACAACGCACTGTGAGCTGGGGCATTGTCTTGGTGAAGGATCCATGACTTTTTTCTCCACAAATCGTTCCGTTTTCTCCGTACTCGCTCACGTAGGGTAGGCAGGACGCTAATGTAGTAATGCTGATTCACTGTTTGTCCCTCTGGTACCCAATCAATGTGCACAATCCCTTTGATGTCAAAAAGAAACAATCATCATTGTCTTGAATTTCGATTTTGACATTCGTGCTTTTTTTTTGTCGTGAAGAACCAGGAGTTTTCCAATGCATCGATTGGCGTTTAGTTTCGGGATCGTAAGTAAAAAACCACGATTCATCGCAAGTAATAACATTTTGTAAGAAGGTGGGATCACTTTCAATGTTTTACAGGATGTCAGAACAAATCATTCTTCGGCGTTCCTTCTGTTCAATTGTGAGACACTTTGGAACCATTTTTGAACACACTTTGTTCATGTTGAAACTTTCATGAAGAATCTGCCTAACACTTTCCTTGTCAACTCCTGTTAACTCAGACACTGCTCTGATTGTTAAACGGCGATCTTGTCGAACAAGTTTACCGATTTTTTCAATGTTTGCATCAGTTTTTGCTGACAATGGTCTGCCAGTGCGAGCGTCATCACTGGTGTCTTCGCGGCCGTCTTTAAATCGTTTAAACCACTCAAACACTTGTGCTCGCGATAAACAATCATCGCCGTACACTTTTTGTAACATTACAAACGTTTCACTTGCATATTTTCCTAGTTTGAAACAAAATTTGATGTTAACACGCTGTTCTTTCTGTACACTCAACATTTTCCGACGCACAGACAAAACGTCAACTACTTAAAACAGACGCCACGGGCAGACTGAGTGCAGGAGGCAGATGAAACTCGAGCAGTAGGCGGAGCGAGAGTCACGTGACAGGCCACGCGACTTTCAGCCTTATTGCATTCGTTTTATTGTTTCACCAGTACTAGTCCGGTTTTTTTCTAGCCAACCTCGTATCTCCTCCTGGCTCTTGCCCGCGTTGAATATGAGCCGCCAGTTGGTGGCCCAAGCTACAAGCTCGTCGCTGGCGAGCTGTAGGCGGAGATACAGAAGTTGCGCGTTCATGCTTTCCGCGAGAGCGCGGTGTCGTCCGAATAAAGCGCCAGATGGACGCTCGATGTCTTTGGGACGTTGGCTATATAGAAGCAACACAGTGGGCCGCTATGCTACTCCCGCTCGGGTAGGACGTGCTGTTGACGCACCGTCGTCAGCTCGCACGTGGACGGCGGTGTACTTCAGGCTTTTATGGTTCTCAGCGCCAATTATAAAATTACGGCATTAATTCTTTTTATTACACGTACATGTCTGCGGTAACGGCCTTCCCGCAGTGGATACACCGGTTCCCGTGAGATCACCGAAGTTATGCGCTGTCGGGCGTGGTCGGTACTTGGAAGGGTGACTCTCCAGGCCGCCATGCGCTGTTGCCATTTTTCGGGATGCACTCAGCCTCATGATGCCAATTGAGGAGCTACTCGACCGAATAGTAGCGGCTTCGGTCAAGAATACCATCTTACGACCGGGAGAGCGGTGTGCTGACCACACGCCCCTCCTATCCGCACTCTCCACTGAGGATGACACGGCGGTCGGATGGTCCCGGTAGGCCACTCATGACCTGAAGATGGAATGTACACGTACATGTCTGCAGTCCTCATACACATGAAATCCTCGTGCCACCGTAGACAGTACCGTAGTACGCCATTAGAGAAATCAAAACAAAATGTCGCAGCCTATTAATAAAATAGGGTTCCGTGCGGTCATTTATTTTCAACAGCAGGAAAATTGTTGCAGATGTGTCAGGCCAATTTCAAAAAAATGGCTCCGAGCACTATGGGACTTAACTTCTAAGGTCATCAGTCCCCTAGATCTTAGAACTACTTAAACCTAACTAACCTAAGGACATCACACACATCCATGCCCGAGGCAGGATTCGAACCCGCGACCGTAGCCAGGCCAATTTCAGATGGCTAAAGACATCATATGGCTTTGTCTGTTACAGCTGAAACAATTCCATAATCGAGAGCGACGAAACGGAATACATAGTCACTACTCCGTGTCGTTACTGACTTGGCTCGCTGAGACGAACTGGTGGCACGCAGAAACTACCGAGTCGGGCACTAATTGCGTGCGGAAAAAACAAGTGAGTTACGCGAGGTTACAGAAATGTAGGAACGGGATTGAACTGTCTTTTGGCGATACATGGGCAACTGATCTTGAGTAAGACTTAACCTTCTCACTACATCAGTAAGCCGAAAATTTTACAAATATTAAACCCTCCAAAATGAAACAAATGCACTGAAATGAATTACATGCCTCTATGGGGATGAAATCAACTGAGACGCAATCACATGGAATGATACCAGTCGGAAACCGCTCAGATATGCTGAACTGGCGTACTGAAAATCGAATATCAGCGCCAGACTGGAAATCGAAACCTGTATTCTCTGCTTAGCGTGAGCAGTAGCCATAAACTATACGTCATCGGAGCAAGCATCCAGGCAACTTTCATGGACACTGATGTTTCTCCGTGTTCATTGAGCTCATGTCAGCCGGTCAGGGTGGCCGAACGGTTCTAGGCGCTTCAGTCCGGATCCGCGCGACTGCTACGGTCGCAGGTTCGAATTCTGCCTCGGGCGTGGATGTATGTGATGTCTTTAGTTTAGTTAGGTTTAAGTAGTTCTAAGTTCTAGGGAACTGATGACCTCAGATGTTAAGTCCCATACTCTGCCTCGTGATGACTGGGTGTTGTGTGCTGTCAAAAAAAAAATGGCTCTGAACACTATGGGACTTAACTTCTATGGTCATCAGTCCCCTAGAACTTAGAACTACTTAAACCTAACTAACCTAAGGACAGCACACAACACCCAGCCATCACGAGGCAGAGAAAATCCCTGACCCCGCCGGGAATCGAACCCGGGAACCCGGGTATGTGCTGTCCTTAAGTTAGTTAGGTTTAAGTAGTTCTAAGTTATATGGGACTGACGACCATAGATCTTAAGTCCCATAGTGCTCAGAGCCAAGTTGTTAAGTCCCATAGTGCTCAGAGCCATTTGAACTCATGTCATTGCACCTTCACTGATTTCAGCTCGATCGGTCTATTCTTCTCCTGTCTTGTTCACCTCCGTAGCTGAGGGGTCAACACGGCCGTATGCCATGCGGAAGACCCGGCTTCACCAGACAGTACCGGCTCCATGTCACTAAAACTGACAATGGCCTTGAGAGTGGTGTGCTGATCCTACGTTCCTGCAATACCGCATCCAGTGACGCCACTAGCGGGGGATGACACAGCGGTCGGTCAGTACCGATAGGCCCATCAAGGCCTGTGGATAGGTTGAACGTTATTCTTATCATACATACAGCATGGGCAGGAAGTAATTGTCCACTGTTAATGCATAATAATTTTAATAAATATTATTTTTTTTTCTTTAAAGGCAATTGTGTTTCTTTCTTTGCAGTGACAGAAATTCTTTATGGATAGACGCCTGAAGAAGTGTGCTCAAGTGGCCTCTCGATGTGAAGTGTGACGTTATGTGGTGCTGGTACGTGGTGGTGGACTGTGCATGGGGTTCGGAGTACTTTGGATAGAGAGACCATCAGGAGTAGCCAAACAAAACTAATGAGTATGGGATCGGAGTTGGACGACGTGAGATGCGGTCATTCTAGGGTATCGACGACAATAGATAAGACACCATTCGTGTGGTAAATGCTCACCCAAAGTCACCAAAAGACTAACACTCCAAGCAGCCTGGTCTAATGCAATACACGATCAGAAATGTCCTTAAAAATAAGTTGGAATTTCCTTCGTGGAAGCCACATTGCTGCCAGAACCTGTCTTCCGAAGATTGTGACCTTGAGATGGAGTACGAAGAAACCATAATCGGATGGTTCAGAGATTCCCATCCGTTGTTTTCAAACAGAATCTATAGTGATGAATTGGCCTAATGGCTATGACGTATGGTCCCGAGAAAGAAAACATCCGAGTTCGTGTCCCGATGTGTTCAGTTGTCACTATATATCATATTAAGTCACATTAAATCTAAGTACACTTACATGAGCACACTAACGCGATGATCACAAGGTACCAATCACATAAAGTATTCTAGTCAATGCTTCGTTACTAACAGCGAAAGGATATGAAGCTCATTAAAACATATAATACAGTGTGTTTCAAAAAGAATATACGAATTACAAAGTTTTATTTTGTCCAAACTATCGATTGCTGCACCTTATCGGCTATTGGAGAAATGAATACATGTTGTTGTTGTGTTCTTCAGTCCTGAGACTGGTTTGATGCAACACTCCATGCTACTCTATCCTGTGCAAGCTTCTTCATCTCCCAGCACCTATTGCAACCTACATCCTTCTGAATCTGCTTAGTGTATTCATCTCTTGGTCTCTACGATTTTTACCCTTCACGCTGCCCTCCAATACTAAATTGGTGATCCCTTGATGCCTCAGAACATTTCCTACCAACCGATCCCTTCTTCTAGTCAAGTTGTGCCACAAACTTCTCTTCTCCCCAATCCTATACAATACTTCCTCATTAGTTAAGTGATCTACCCATCTTATCTTCAGCATTCTTCTGTAGCACCACATTTAGAAAGCTTCTATTTATCGTCCTTGTTTCACTTCCATACATGGCTACACTCCATACAAATACTTTCAGAAACGACTTCCCGACACTTAAATCTATAATCGATGTTAACAAATTTCTCTTCTTCAGAAATGCTTTCCTTGCCATTGCCTGTCTACATTTTACATCCTCTCTCCGTCGACCATCATCAGTTATTTTGCTCCCCAAATAGCAAAACTCCTTTGTTACTTTAAGTGTCTCATTTCCTAATATAATTCCCTCAGCATCACCCGACTTAATTCGACTAGATTCCATTATCCTCGTTTTGCTTTTGTTGATGTTCATCTTATATCCTCCTTTCAACACACTGTCCATCCGTTCAACTGCTCTTCCAAGACCTTTGCTGTCTCATCGGCGAACCTCAAAGATTTTATTTCTTCTCCATGGGTTTTAATACCTACTCCGAATTTTTCTTTTGTGTCCTTCACTGCTTGCTCAGTATACAGATTGAATAACATCGGGGAGAGGCTACAACCCTGTCTCACTCCCTTCCCAACCACTGCTTCCCTTTGATGTCACTCGACTCTTATAACTACCATCTGGTTTCTGTACAAATTGTAAATAGCTTTCCGCTCCCTGTATTTTACACCTGCCACCTTCAGAATTTGAAAGAGAGTATTCCAGTCAACATTGTCAAAAGCTTTCTCTAAGTCTACAAATGCTAGAAACGTAGGGTTGCCTTTCCTTAATCTAGCTTCTAAGATAAGCCGTAGGGTCAGTATTGCCTCACGTGTTCCGAAATTTCTACGGAATCCAAATTGATCTTCCCCGACGTCGGCTTCTACTAGTTTTTCCAATCGTTTGTAAAGAATTCGCGTTAGTATTTTGCAGCGGTGACTTATTAAACTGATAGTTCGGTAATTTTCACAGCTGTCAACACCTACTTTCTTTGGGATTGGAATTATTATATTCTTCTTGAAGTCTGAGGGTATTTCGCCTGTCTCATATATCTTGCTCACCAGATGGTAGAGTTTTGTCAGGACTGTCTCTCCCAAGGCTGTCAGTAGTTCTAATGGAATGTTGTCTACTCCCCGGGCATTGTTTCGACTCAGGTCTTTCAGTGCTCTGTCAAACTCTTCACGCAGTATCGTATCTCCCATTTCATCTTCATCTACATCCTCTTCCATTTCCATAATATTGTCCTCAAGTACATTGCCCTTTTATAGACCCTCTATATACTTCTTCCACCTTTCTCCTTTCCCTTCTTTGCTTTCCATCTGAGCTCTTGATATTAATACAAGTGGTTCTCTTTTCTCCAAAGGTCTCTTTACTTTTCCTGTAGGCAGTGTCTATCTTACCCCTAGTGATATAAGCCTCTACATCCTTACATTTGTCCTCTACCCATGCCTGCTTAGCCATTTTCCACTTCCTGTCGATCTCATTTTTGAGACGTTTGTATTCCTTTTTGCCTACTTCATTTACTGCATTTTATATTTTCTCCTTTTATCAATTAAATTCAATATTTCTTCTGTTACCCAAGGATTTCTACTAGCCCTGGTCTTTTTACCTACTTGATCCTCTGCTGCCTTCACTACTTCATCCCTCAAAGCTATCCATTCTTCTTCTACTGTATTTCTTTCCCCCATTCTTGTCAATTGTTCCCTTATGCTCTCCCTGAAACTCTGTACAACCTCTGGTTTAGTCACCGAGCGGGGTGGCGCAGTGGTTAGCACACTGGACTCGCATTCGGGAGGACGACGGTTCAATCCCGTCTCCGGCCATCCTGATTTAGGTTTTCCGTGATTTCCCTAAATCGCTTCAGGCAAATGCCGGGATGGTTCCTTTGAAAGGGCGCGGCCGATTTCCTTCCCCATCCTTCCATCACCCGAGCTTGCGCTCCGTCTCCAATGACCTCGTTGTCGACGGGACGTTAAACACTAATATCCTCCTCCTCCTTAGTCAGTTTATCCAGGTACCATCTTCTTAAATTACCACCTCTTTGTAGTTTCTTCAGTTTTAATCTACAGTTTATAACCGATAGATTGTGGTCAGAGTCCACATCCGCCCCTGGAAATGTCTTACAATTTAAAACCTAGTTGCTAAATCTCTGTCTTACCATTACGTAATCTATCTGAAACCTGTCAGTATCTCCAGGCTTCTTCCATGTATACAACCTTCTTTTATGATTCTTGAGCCAAGTGTTGGCTATGATTAAGTTGTGCTCTGTGCAAAATGCTACCCTCTTTCATTTATTACCCCCAATCCATATTCACCTACTACGTTTCCTTCTCTCCCTTTTCCTACTGACGAATGCAAATCACCCATGACTATTAAATTTTCGCCTCCCTTCACTATCTGAATAATTTCTTTTATTTCATCATACATTTCTTCAATTTCTTCGTCTTCTGCAGAGCTAGTTGGTATCTATACTTGTACTACTGTGGTAGGCGTGGGCTTCGTATCTATCTTGGCCACAATAATGCGTTCGCTATGCTGTTTGTAGTAGCATTCCTATTTTCCTATTCATTATTAAACCTACTCCTTCATTACCCCTATTTGATTTTGTGTTTATAACCCTGTAGTCACCTGATCAGAAGTCTTGTTCTTCCTGCCACCGAACTTCACTAATTCCCACTATATCTAACTTTAACCTATCCATTTCCCTTTTTAAATTTTCTAACCTACCTGCCCGATTAAGGGATCTGACATTCCACGCTCCGATCCGTAGAACGCCAGTTTTCTTTCTCCTGATAACGACATCCTCTTGAGTAGTCCCCGGCCGGAGATCCGAATGGGGGACTATTTTACCTCCGGAATATTTTACCCAAGAGGAAGCCATCATCATTCAAAAAATGGTTCAAATGGCTCTGAACACTATGGGACTTAACATCTGTGGTCATCAGTCCCCTAGAACTTAGAACTACTTAAACCTAACTAACCTAAGGACATCACACACATCCATGCCCGAGACAGGATTCGAACCTGCGACCGTAGCGGTCACGTTGTCCCAGACTGTAGCTCCTAGAACTGCACGGCCACACCGGCCGGCCCATCATCATTTAACCATAAAGTAAAGCTGCATTCCCTCGGAAAAAATTACGGCTGTAGTTTCCCCTTGCTTTCAGTCGTTCGCAGTAGCAGCACAGCAAGGCCGTTTTGGTTAGTGTTACAAGGCCTGATCAGTCAATGATCCAGACTGTTGCCCCTGCAAGTACTGAAAAGGCTGCTGCCCCTCTTCAGGAACCACACGTTTGTCTGGCCTCTCAACAGATACACCCCCGTTGTGGTTGCACCTACGGTATGGCTATCTGTATCGCTGTGGCATGCAAGCCTCCCCACCAACGGCAAGGTCCATGGTTCATGGGGGGGGGGGGGGGGGAAATAAATACATAGTCTAGTTTATATTAAGCAAAAGAGAAGACAAGTGATATCTAGCGGCTATTAAAAATGAATACATAGTCTAGTTTATATTCATAGCCGCTAGATGTCAGTTATCTTCTGTTTTGCTTGGTAACCGTCATATGTTTAAAATGGCTACTCCGCAGCAGAAATCATTTTATGTTTTCGAGTTTGCGAAGTGCAATTCCGTGATTACAGTGCAAAGACGTTTCAGGTTGAGGTACCAAGTTGATCCTCCAAATGGGTGGAACATTCGCAGATGGTATTGACGGTTTCTAGATACAGGATGTATATTTCAGGAAAGAGTCATGGCCGCCCTTGAGTTCCTGAAGAATATGGTGCAAGAATTCAAACTGCTTTCCAACGTAGTCCTTCAAAATCAACTCTTCGTGCCAATCGGGGGCTACAACTGCCTACCACAACAATTTGGCGTGTTTTGAGACGTCGGTTGGTTATGAAGCCGTACAAGTTACAGCTGTTACAAGCTCTGCGTCCTGATGACAAACGCAAACGTGTGGCATTTTGTAACAAGATTCTTGATGCTATTGACAATGATAACACTTTCGCAGAACGCACCGTGTTCAGTGATGAAGCGACTTCCCATGTTAGTGGTCAGGTAAACAAACACAATTTCGAATTTGGGGCCTACTGAACCCACATGCAGCCACTGAACATGTACGAGATTCGCCCAAAGTCAACGTGTTTTGTGCGAATCCCGATCATCTGTTTACGGCCCATTCTTCTTTGATGGAAACACGGTTAACGGTCAGCAGTATCTCGCTATGTTACAAAACTGGTTGTTTCCGAGGCGGCAGGAAGACAACTTCATTTTTTAACAAGAGGGGCACCCCCTCACTGGAGTCGCCAAGTGCGTGAATATTTGAAAAAAAAAAACTCTACCTAACCGTCGTCAGGGAGCTGGCGTCTTAGCATGCCTTAGGGAGAATACAGACTACTCTGACGTGACGTGGAAACGCCTGGGCTCACGTCATAACGCGCGTGATATAAAAATCCAACACAGGGTTTTCTGCGCTTATGTTTATATTGAGCTGACGTGACGTGGGAATGCGTTGGATGATGCAATCTGACGCTACACGCCTTATGACGCGTGGGAAGAATATCTGAAGTTCTAGATTTTCGTCAGCCGTGGGAAGGCGTCAGAAGTGTGAAGTGGTTTCTCCTCTGCCGTTTGCAGTTATTATTTGAAGATGGAAGTGATGTTGATTGAATACTTCGGTCAAATCCGGTGCTGTATGACCCTACAAACCGGGAATATCGTAACCAGCATTCAAGGAAAATGGGCTTGGGACGAAATAGGAGAAAAACTCGGCATTACAAGTTAGTGAAAACAGTTACTTTTTCCATATTTTTATTAGTTTTTCTTTTTTACAATTTATAATAGTTCAATAGGCGTTATATTTTATATTGATAGGAAAAAAGTATCAATCCATAACAAGTAAAGCCAGATATGAATATAACAGATATCTATTATATAAATTGGATTATATGAATTGTAATTAAAAATAACACCCAATAGAACTTAAAACGGTCGGTTATAACGAATGCGCGTATTAAGTAAATAATACTGGACGTGTCATGGAGCAACTCTACGCTTTCGAATGGAGTGCCATTGCCAAGGGCAACTTGCTGAACCATAATCAGAAACGAAGTACTTTTTGAACTTATCTCTGGTGATGGCCACTTCTCTCACGAAATTTCTACGAATGGGTTCGAGGTTGGCTACACCATGAATGTGTTCACTTTCCATTCTGATTTGTTCCTGGAAAGGGGAAATATTTGTTAATGTATTCCGAAGCAGGTTGTGTAGACAGGTTGAAACTAAAACTATTAGATCGGCAGTTTCTGGTTTAGTTTCAATAGGCTTTAGAAATATTCTCCAGCACCCGGCTAGAATTCCGAACGCATTTTCTACAGTCCGTCGAGCTCTTGAATGACGGTAGTTGTATACCTTCTCTTCGGCACTTGTAATGGCTGCTTTGCTGTATGGACGCATCAAATAGGTTTTAAGAGGGAAGGCTTCATCTGCAATAATTACGTAAGGAATGACGGTAGTTGTATACCTTCTCTTCGTCACTTGTAATGGCTGCTTTGCTGTATGGACGCATCAAATAGGTTTTAAGAGGGAAGGCTTCATCTGCAATAGTTACATAAGGAATCTCCATTGCTGGTAGTAGCTCTTTGTCTTTTGGAACGGCGTATTTGTTGCTTTCAAATCTTTTCCCCATCTCAGATCGCACAACAGTTCCTCCATCGCTACTTTTGCCGTAAGCTCCAACGTTAACAAGCGTGAATTTGGAATTTGCATCTACCAAAGCCAATATAACAATGGAATATATTCCTTTGTAGTTATAGTACAATGAACCAGCACCAGCTGGACATCGGATTTGAACGTGCTTGCCGTCCAAAGCTCCTATGCAGTGTGGATAATTCCACTTCTCATCATAATCAAAATGGCTCTGAACACTATGGGACTTAACATCTGTGGTCATCAGTCCCCTAGAACTTAGAACTACTTAAACCTAACTAACCTAAGGACATCACACACATCCATGCCCGAGGCAGGATTCGAACCTGCGACCGCAGCGGTCACGCGGTCCAAACTGAAGCGCCTAAAACCGCACGGCCATACCGACCGGCTCTCATCATAATCCTTGGCTATCTGTTCCCATTCATCTTCGTTTGGTTCTGGCATGTAAATCGGTCGTAGAGTTTTTCAGATTACCTCACAACACTCTTTAACTACTTCTCCAACAGTTGAAAATCCAATCCGAAAAAAAAACCGATGTTCTGTAAGAATTGCCAGTTGCTAAGTACCTGTGAACAGTGAAAAAAACCCCACTTATTGAATTATTAATCTCCACGTTGTCCTTTGGCAACTAAGCGACCTTTGTCTTTGAGTGCCAAAGGAGAATAAATGAATAACTAATAGATAATTATGGTGCGTTTAAAATTAGTTGCGACTTTTGACAGTTCGGTACGGAGCGAGTGGAGGGGAGTGTTGTTGCCAACGCGTGCCAGCAGGCGGTGATATCGCCACGCCTAAAAGGAGCCGGCCGCCAGGTAAACATTCTTTAGCGGTAGAAAAACGACAGTAATGAACAGAGAAAGCTCTTTGGCGGCAAAGAAACAATTGTGATAGTGTTTACCTACGGCCTAGCGACAGGAATGCCTTACAGGCCGACACCGGTGGCGGCTCGGTGGGAAAAGAGGGGGGGGAGGGGGGGGGGGGGGAAGCCTGGCTCGCCATTGGTGTCGCCTGGGTAACGGAGTCACGTCACCTCTGGCAAGCCAAACGTCAAAATTCGCAACTAATTTTGAACGCATTATAAAGACTAGCCTAGAATTCTAAACTAATTTCTCTGTTCTAGGTAATGAATAAACTGCGGAATGCGTACATCCAGGCTAAACACTGTAGAGCCACAAAATCGGGTCAGACAGCAAAGAGTTTGAGCAAATGGAAATTTGAAGATGAAATGGCTTTTTGAATCCAACTCTCGTAACAAGGAAAACTCGAGGAAATGCGGAAGACAGCCCCAATAATGAAGATTATGAATGAACACGAGAAGAAACTGGCTTATGTCCGATTGATGAAACAGACTCACAAGTGGCCTCGTCAGAAAGTTCGCAATCCAATCCACCAAGAAACGATTTACTGAAAAGTGCAGTCCCTACAATGGCGGAGGCCATCGACAATCCCACTGCTAATGTGTCAGATTCTCCAACAACTTTTTCTTAACCTTCAGCGAAGCCCGTAAGGCCTTATGTTGGAAAAAAGTTTGTCGTCATCCGTACAAGAAATGGTTAAAATAATGAAAGACAACCAACGCTTGCGCTCCCAAGTACTTCTTCGAAGTGCACACACTACATCAATTGACAACGTGGACGATGAATGCAAACTTTTTTTCCTCAGCATGGCGAAAAATGTGAAAAAATTGCGTCCTGATGAGCAAGTTAGAGTGAAGATGGAAGTGAGCAACATTGTTTTGGGGGCAGCGTTGCAAGCAGCACGTGGAAGCTCATTTCAGGTGAACCCTGGTCACCACAATACTCTTAATACAAATTCATCATCATTCTATTAATCCTCCTCAACGATCTGAACACAGCTTGGACTGCTCAACGGACTCAATGTTGTCCTACACCTGGCAAGAGAAAGAGCAAGAAAACTTTTCTAACTTGTAATTACCTTTCTGATCTACAATAAAACACACTTTGTGAAAAAAAATCAATAAAAATTCCAAAATGTCTCTGTGATAATTTTTTTCCCTCCCATATATATTATACAATAAAGTATTAGCACTTACCGCAAGCAAACTGCAAGTCGTATCTCCGCCGGAATGCTTTCCCTGAGTTGAGTGGAGCGTTTTTCTATTATCGGACCAACCAAGCTCAGGAGATAGTAGAATTCAGTTTTTGTCATTCTATAATACCACTTAAACCGCTCTTCATCTTCTATTAGTTGAGGCATTAAATTTTGGAACTCCCGAATTCGTCTCGCCCCACATTGATAGGATGCACCCATTCTCTAGACGAGCAAATGGATGCAATACACAGAGCAGCCATTTCTTCTTCTTCTTCTTTCAGCATGTCAAAAACACGCAGTACATTCATGGTTGCAGGTTCAAAACACTGTCGGAAAATACAATGCAGACGAAGTAGTTGTTTCATGCTGCTATACGTCTGGCCAATGTGAACACAGCTTCATGTCTGACGTGGTCCCACGCTGCCTGGCGTGACGTGGGAACACATCACGTCAGAGTAGTCTGTGTTCAGCTTTAGCTTGGCTCCATGGCCGCCGGATTTGGCACCCTCTGTCTTCTTCCTATGGGGTTTCGTTAAAGACAACGTTTATGTATCACCACTCCCACAGAACTTGAAAGAGTTGAAGAACCGGATCTGTAATGCCATAACATCGGTGACGAAGGACATGCTTGCCTGAGTTTGGGAGGAATTTGTGTATCGATGTGATATTGTTCGTGTCGCTGATGGAGGACATATTGAACATCTGAATATGAACTTGAGAGGTTCGTAAAAATATGTGTGTAAAGTCTTATATTCGTATGAGTTTAACAAATATATGCATTCGAAATACGTATATTCTTTTTGAAACACCCTGTATTATGACTACATTACTACACATAGGAACTATCGCTACATCATGTGTTTGTATGTTTGTTTTTAAGAACTTGTGAATTAATGTTTCATATTGAAATGAATGGTTATAGCTTCGTCATAAGTTGCGTTACAACTTGTGACGAAGCTACAACCAGTTATTTCAATTACAAGACAACTTGTGGACCTATTTTTCACCTGCAGCATTTTGCAAGTTCTTAATGTTTCATAAGTTGTATACCGCATCTTAGGGCTTGTTAACCTAGACTACTAAAGTGAGGCGGGGGGTTGGATGTTACAATGCTACTAAACCATCGTAAAGTTTACTACTCCAAAGTTTATTCAGCGCAAGTTATAAGTTATAAATTATACATTAGTTAATTACGATTATCAGATCTGCAATGATATGTCACATACTAAATTAAGTACAAAAATCCAGTTTTGTACCATTCCGCAACTGTAAGTTTTACTAGTGTTTAGTAATACAGGGTGAAGCTAGTGTGTTGCAGATATCTCTGAACCATTTCATAGCGCTTGAGAAGCGCAATCTGTTCAACACTTGACTAAATGTAAATGTCGTGTGACTAGGGCCTCCCGTCGGGCAGACTGATGCATGGAAAGAACTATTGTTGATAAGCCTCTTTGCGAGTCAAATCTCTCTAATCTAGCCTTCTTGTTACTTTCGCGAAATATGCCTCAGAAGAAGCAGTGTATTGATAATCTCTTCTAGGAATGTACGCTCTCAGATCGTCAACAGTAAGCCACATCTGATGCACAACGCCTCTCTTGTAGCTTCTGCCACTGAAGTTGGACGAGCAACTCTATGACAAATTCTTCGGTTACCAAACTAGGCTGCCACGAAATGCCTTGCTCTTCTTTGAATATGCTGTGTTTCCTTTGTCAGTTCCATCTGATAAGGATTCCAGAATAACGAGTAGTGCTAAAGTATTGATCGAACGACTGTTTTTTAAGCGCCTTCTTCCTGTATCGACTACATGGCCTGTGTTCGTAAGACCTAATATCATCGGGTGAGGGAGAGAAATCGACTTGTATTATTTATTATAAATTTTAACAATCTTGATAGCAATATAATGCAATAACTGCTACACAAACGGAAAAAGTCGCAACACCAAAGAATAATTAATGTAGCATTAGGAAGTTTCGGGAATACATTTGTTTAGGTAACATATTTAAGTAGGGTAGGATGTCAAACGGGTCCATGGTCGACAACCTGACCCTCCTAGAGGTGGCTATTCAGCAGGCTTTCCTCCATCAGCATCACTGTATTGGTACCTTCTTTGATATCAGTAAGGCATATGATACTACTTGGAGACACCATATTCTTGCACAAATGCACCAATGGGGCTTTCGTGGCCGCCTCCCGATTTTCATTCGGTCTTTCCTGTCTCAGCGGTTTTTTCGGACCCGCGTTGGTAACACACAGTCTGATCGCTTTGAGCAAGAGAACGGTGTCCCCCAGGGCAGTATTTTAAGTGTTACCCTCTTTGCCATAGCCATCAACAGTGTAACGTCTACAGTGAGGAGTCCAGTACAGTGCTCCTTATTTGTGGACGACTTTGCTGTTTTCTGTTCCTCCTCCAGTGTTGCAACCGTGAGCCGTCAGTTGCAGCTAACAGTGCGGCGGTTAGAGGAGTGGGCTGCAAAGACGGGTTTTCGGTTTTCTGCCGATAAGTGTGTTTGTGTTCATTTTAATCGTTCTCGTCATCTTTTTACTTTGCCTGCCTTGCATATGGGGGATACTGTCCTACATTTTAGAGACACAGTGCGGTTTCTAGGCCTAATTTTTGACTCCAGGTAGTCATGGCTGCCACACCTACGTGACTTGAAAGCCAGAACGCTGAAGGCACTGAACATTCTCAAGTGCCTCAGCCACAGGTCTTGGGGCGCGGACAGGGCGCGTCTCCTTCAGTTTTATGGAGCTTTTGTGCGTTCACGGCTGGACTATGGCTGCACAGTATATGGGTCAGCGAGGCCATCTTATTTGCGGATCCTTGATGCTGTTCACCATGCTGGGATCCGACTGGCCACGGGTGCTTATCGGACCAGTCCCGTACCCAGCCTCTGTGCTGAGGCTGGCGAACCGCCACTTACCATCCGGCGGCAGCTCCTGCTGGTGCGCCAGGCTTGTAAGTATCTTGCAGCTCCCAGCTCGCCTGCTCACCGTCTTGTTGCCCATCCACCTCTGGACCGCCTTTTTTCCCGCCGTCCCCGGGCTACGTTGCCGTTTGGGATCTGTGTGCAACGTGTACTAGAGTCCCTCGGTGTGGAGTCTGTACAACCCCAAATCCAAGGTTTTAACCGCCTGCCACCCTGGTTACTGAAGAGGCCCAGAGTGATTTTAGATTTATTGCAGTACAAGAGAGATTGCACTCCTGCCACCGTTTTTAACGCAGCATTTTCTGCCATTTCATCTGTGCACCACGACTATGTAGCTGTTTTTACGGATGGGTCGAAACAAGGGGATTCTGTTGGTTGCTCAGTTGTTTTTCCATATCGTGTCCTCAAGGTCCGACTGCCTCAGACTTTTACTGTCTTTGATGCAGAATTGTCTGCGATTTTGCGGGCACTGGAGCAGATGAGACATTCTTCCTCTCCTAAATTTCTTGTCTGTTCCGATTCACTCAGTGCCCTTCACTCATTGCAACGTTTGTATCCGCCAGACAAAATTGTCCAGACCATCCAGGATGCCCTCCTCCGACTACAGCGACTGGGGAAGGTTGTAGCTTTTTGCTGGGTTCCGGGGCATGTCGGCATTGCTGGGAATGAAAGGGCAGATCTCGCAGCCAAGGAGGCGTGTCTCGATGCACAAGTATCTCAGTGTGCTATCCTCTTGCACGCACTCACCTCGCTGCTGAGCTCACGGGTCATGCGTCGGTGGGAGGATGAGTGGCTGGAAAAGACTGACAATAAGCTCCGTATAGTCAAGCCCACAACGCGTGTGTGGTGTACTTCCTTTCAGCCCCATCGACGGGACGAGGTTCTCCTCACTCGGCTTCGAATAGGCCACAGCCCTATGACGCATGGCTTCCTTCTCCGGCGAGAGGACCCTCCAATGTGTGGTGCTTGTGGCGTCCAGGTCACTGTGCGCCACGTTTTATTGGATTGCGTTTTATTTTCTGACCAGCGGGTCGCGGCTGACTTGCCAGCGGACCTGCCATCTCTTTTAGGCAACACTCGGACGAATGTGGTTAAAGTTTTAAAGTTATGTGCCCTGTCAAATGTTTTTACAAAGATTTTAGGGAGAGGGTTTTAATTTGCTCACTGTGTGACAAGCTCACCCATATTTTATGTAAGTGGCCAGCCAATAACAATTTCCTGTGACATTTTTGTTGCTATGTTTCCCCTTTCCTTAGGTTTTACTTTCTTATGTAGCATTTTCCTTCTCTTCCTGCTTTCTTTGAGTGTGCGCTTTAGTTTTCTTAGGTCTGTCCACATTCGTTCCTTTTAATATGTGTCAGGGCGCTGATGACCTCGATGTTGAGCGCCCATAAGCCCCAACACACCACCACCACCATACGGGTCGACTTGGAGCAGGAGAGGCACCACAAGACATTTTAATTTCCACTGTCTATACTTTTACAAATAAATTCATAAAACTTTGTCAACACGACCAGGAAGGATTCAGGATTCAAACTCATAGCAACGTAAGTTCAAAAGTATCACAAAATAAATTTTTTTGCGTGTGAAATTTCATAATTTTTTCACTTACTATTGGCTGCATTTGTTGCCATAGGTACACTTTTCTTCACAAGTAAGAGAGATTCTTTGATGAATTTTGCACAGCATACAAACCATACTTACAGGTGTACGAAACTCTAGAATTTATTTAATTAATGAAAAAATGAATGAGCTGTTACATTTTAAACTTCATGTTTAGAAAAAACTCAAATTTCATGGTTAATTATCTCCATTTTTTAGCACAGTTTTTAATAGATTTGGAAAATTCTAGAGTTTGGTTTGTATGCTGTGCAAAATTCATCATAGAATCTCCCTTACTTATGAAGAAAAGTGTACCTATAACAACGGATGCAGCCAATAGTAAGTGAAAAAATGATATTTCACATGTAAAAAAATACATTTTGTTGTATGTTTGAACTTCCACTGCTATGAGCGTGAATCTTGAACCCTTCCTGGTCATGCTGACAATTTTTTATGAATTTATTTGTAAAAGTATAGACAGTGGAAATTAAAATGTCTTGTGGTGCCTCTCCTACTCCAAGTCGGCCAGTTTGACGTCCTACCCCCCTTAAGTGATTAACATTGCAAGATGACAGGTTAATGTAAGCGCAAGATAAACTATTGCAAATGTGAAATGCTGGTACGTTAATAACTGGTATAACCACCAGAAAGCATACAAATGTGCCTGCATTGTATTGTTGAGGTGCCGGAGACAGTTTCTGGCAGGGAGTTCAATGCCTGTTGACCATAGTCAATACATGGGCGGTTATGTTGTCTGTGGATGACGCTGGATTTCTTGTCCAATGATGTCCCTTATGTGCTAGATTGGAGACAGTCTGGTGATGAAGGAGGTCAAGGCAACATGTAGACACTCTGTAGAACGTGCTGGGTTACAACAGCGATATGTGGGCGAGCGTTATCCTTTTGGAAAACGCCCAATGGAATGCTGTTCATGCACAGCAGCAGAACAGGTTGAATAACCAGAGTGACGTACAGTTTTGCAGTCAGGGTGGGTGGGATAACCACGAGAGTGCTCCGGCTGTTATACGAAATTGCATTCCAGACCATAACTCCAGGTGACGGAATAGCGTGTCTGACATGCAGACTGGTTGGTTGCAGAGTCTCAATTGGCCTCCTTCTAGCCATCACACGGCCATCACTGGCGCCGAGGCAAAACCAGCTTTCATCAGAAAACACAACATACTCCCAATGAGCTCTCGTTTGATACCACTTAAGTCGCAAATGGCGGCGGTTAGGGGTCACTGGAATGCAGGTTACAGGCCGTCTGGCTGGGAGCTTGTGGGGCGGCGGGAGGAATTAATTGTTGCTGTTTATTATTTAATGTTTGGTTTGTGATGTAGAAACATTTCCCGGCCGATGCACCGTATGTGGGGCGGCGGGAGGAATTATTTTGTTTTAAAATGTTCCTATTATTTATGCTGTTGTTTTGCCGTTCTCAACACTGGCTCTCTAACTACAATTTTGGCAACCAGAAAGTGATTAGCAAAACGTGAAGCCTGTAATTAGAATTCCTAGTGCCCACTTCATCTGAGAGCTTATAGCTCTGAGGAATTAGGAGATTGTCTGGGATTCATAATCAAAAACGATCGTGAAAAAACGTTTTCTGTATTCTGAAAGTCACAGATGAAAAAAAAGAATCCACACAACCTGACTAACAGAGCAGTTCAGAGTCTAATCCGCTGATACAACTATAACTGTCCAAATTAAATGTTTAAATGAATGCTCGCCATAATTTGATGATAACGTTCATCAAACGCCACGCTAAATAATGGTAGAATGTCTGTCCCGCGGCGGCACGTGAAAATACGACATACGCAAACTGAAGATAGATAATTAAAGACATCCCAGAATTAACATTTCACTCGAAAATGATTTCATGTTTACGCGTATCCCAAGTAACTGAATACGGCACCCGAGGCTGTTTTTAGCAATGATACCGACGCGACGCGACTCCCGACACAGGTGGTGTGCTAATCAGCGTCTGGAGAGACTCTCTCGCGCAACGTTCTTGTATATAAAGCCGCAGTGCGGACGGCTAAGGGAACGCCTGATCAAATCGGCTCTCCCGACTAGCCGCTGGGCTAGTAATGCACCACTTTAAGTTATTGAACAAATCATCGCTTCCTTTGCTGATGGCCGATGAAGCTCTCAATTTAAATGTGCATTCAGCACACAGGTAAGTAATCATAATAAAAATCTGACGTGGCTAAGTAAAATATTTTGGGCGAGAGAATTAATTTAATTACACTACACGCAGTAGACGAGCTCTGAACTTGCCCTTTGGAGATATCTCTATAGTTTTATAGTTATTCAACTGAAATTTTTCACATCTTTATGATTATAGCGGATCTCCATTCTACTTAAATTTAAACATCCTAGCCTTATTTATTAGCCTACTTAATCTATCTTGCTTCCTTAATTTTTAAGATAAAAACCAGAAAATATTGAATTTCAACTAAAATCGTAATTTGTGAGATCCAGAAGACTGTTTCTATTAAATAATTATGAAAAAGGACTCTAAATATAAATTTTTAAGTCTCTTGCTCATTTCTGTTGCGCCAATGATTTTTACAGAAAAACGTCCAAATTTTGAAAATGGTTAAAGTTATTGAACTGACATTCAACACATATTGATTTAGTATTACTCCTGACGTGCCAGAAACGTTTCAGATTATTTACTTGATTTTTAAAGTATTGCGCAACATTTATGACGTCAGAGCTAGTTACAGCGGACTAGGCTGGTACACAATGGAAAGACTGATGTGAATTTTATACAGTGTGAGTAGGCTGCTTCCCTACAAGCTGTCTTTTAAGTACCGATTTGTAAGAGTTCGTTGTGTCACTGTGGTGCCCACTGCTGCCTAAGTTGCTGCTTCAGATGCAGTACGATGCAGCAGAGTACAATATTAGTGGGTTTCGGATGCTCCGTATATAAAATATTTGTCATAAAAGAGAAGAACAGCCATCGAGCTGGAGTTGGTAAAATTTTAAGCGTCAAAGCGCAAAAGTAAGGAAAAGAAATATTTTTGTAATGTGCGTCCACACAAAGACGCGAGTGCAGCATTAACTGCTTCAAATAAACACTGCGACCCGCCGAGCGCTGATATGCAAATAATTGCCGCAGCGCTCGATCCTAATATGATATGAAACATATGAATCATAAAAATTTTGTCTTTTGTTATGAATAGTTCTAGAGACTTGGTTACCTTTTACTGTTTCGATGCTGAGGTAGTAAGAAGTGCAGTGTAGCATCGCTACAAGTTTTATGTAATATTTGTGTACCAGTAATGTAAATTTTCGAACGAACGCTTCGATAAACAGTGCGACGCTATGAAATATCCAAGCGCACGCACGGAGAATTAATTTTGAGAAATTATTGGACATACAAGAAAGGACATTGTCGTAGCACAGAATGTGCGTAAGAAGTGAAAAATGTCAGTTTTATATTCCACGGTTATTCGTTCATGCTTAGTGGTATGGATTATTTCAGAATATTCTGATGTGTTATAATGAAATCCCTTTTTTTATTCTCTTCTCTGAGTAACCTCAGTGTTTCGCCGTTGTATGCAAACTACGTTACAGGACAGCACTTTACAGTTGTATCTTGGTTGTTTTCGGGGGGCTACTAATATATTCACTTGCAGATTTGATAAGCATTCCATAACCCACTTTCCCTATCAGTATTCAGTTAGGTCCCTTAGGCAATTGTATCGAAAAATCAGATTGCGTGAAGGCAATCTGGGTTAAATGTCAGGTTCAAACCATCTTCGCGTAATCATATACTATTTCTCCTGGACACAATCGAGAACCGACGCAGCACAGTTCACAAAATGTGCTCTCTCTTTCTCTCTGTCTCTCTCTCCAACCTGCACTAAAATCGGTAAAGAAATTACCGTGAGTGCAAGATCTAGTATAATTATTATCGTCATTAACACATTACATATATATATAGTACTAGAAGAGCCATAAGCCGAGCACTATGGTCTTCCCTTTCGGTAGCGCCAAACGCTCACGAACGTTACAGCATGTATTTAAAGAAAACTTGATTTGCATCCTCATAGTGGTACTACTAGCGCCACTCTTACACAGCTGTCGCGAAATTTGAATAGACATCATATTTAAGCTGTAGAAACACGCCTGCCGACTTTCGTTTATGTCGCACAACTCCTTCTTGATGTTGCGATTTTTTTCCGTCATTGTAGACAATAACCAGTTTTGGTTGACTAGCAACCATTCTCAGACCATGCTTACACTATAAATGGTACGTAAATAGAGCGTTATCCACCGAAACATCAATACTAAGAGCAACTTCCCAATATCCAAAGGCTGGTCGGAGCAAGACCGTTGGCGAAGAAAACCAGTAGGACACTAGTGACCCTTGGTAACGATGTTGTCGTGAGCACTGCATACAGATAGATGAGAACGTGTAAATATGGGCACCTTCTTTTGTTTTTGACTTAAAGATACTTTCTTTTGGAAACATTTTAGCTTTTTTACCTTCTTTAACAACTACACTGTCCAGTCAAGTTAATGTGGCCATCTGCAGAAGCCTGAATAACCACCTGTTGCAGTGGGGACAAGCAGAAAGAGAGTCAAAGACGTTCTGGGAGGTACCGACAGGGAAGAGGAGCCATGTCGGCGAGGTTCCTGCGGGAAGGGCCCTATCGAGGTGGTCCCGCAGGTTCTCGATTGGGTTTAAATCCGGCGAGTTTGGTTGCTAGGAGATGACCCTAAACTTATCGTGGTACTCTTCGAACCACGTACGTAGACTGTGAGCTGTGTTACACTTTACGTAGTTCTGTCGGTTGATGTCATCGTGCCGAGGAAACACAAACGGCATGTAAGGGTGGACATGGTCTCCAAAGAGATATGCGTGTTTGTGTTGATCCATTGTCGCCTTTCAGAATGGCGAGATCACTCAGGGAATGCCACGAAAACATTCCCCTGAACATAACGCCCCCTCCTCCGAACTGGACCCTTCAGACGATTGTTGCAGGGTGTTTGGTTTCAGACATTTCTGGCCGTACACGCCAACGGGCATGTGTACGATGGAGCATAAAACGCGATTCTTCTGAAAAGACCACCTGTCACTACTCAGTGGACGTCCAGTTCTGTAATGGCGTGCAAATTCCAATCTTCATCGTCGATGAACAGCAGTCAGCATGGGTTCCTGAATCAGGTACCTGCGGCGAAGGCCCATTTGCAGCAAGGTCCGCTGAACGGTCGCTGAAGGGACACTGCTGGTCGCCCCTTGGTTCATCTGTACGGTCACATGCTCAACAGTTGCACGTCCATTCTCCCGTAGATATCTCCACAGCCATCGTTCACTGGTCAGCTACGGCTTCTGGCGCACCACAGTCGTCTCGACCCTGCTTTTAGATAGCGCAATTTTGCCGTGCACGGTATACTTTACAGCGGCACGCCAACAGTTTACAAACTCAGCTGTTTCGGAAATTTGGTTCCATTCTTTCGTCGAAATGCAATGATTATGACCTTTTAAACGTCAGATAAATCACTGTTTCCGCATTACGACAACGACTGCGCTGTTTTCCGCATCCTCCAGACAGGCTTTATTTACCCTCCACTGCTGGTGCTGCCACCTGCTGCCTGTGAACGATTATGCGCGTTGTCGTCAGATGTAGGCGGTGATAGCGTTAATGTGACTACGTTGCGTGAACAAGGAGACAAAAATGTCGTTAATATCAGTTATTTCTATTCGAAAACGAAATTTCGTAAAACTTCTAAAAAAGAGGGCGGATATGGACCCTGCTCAAAAGGTTCAATTTCTTAAAAAAATATTTTAATAGAACTGGACAAAATGACATAAAACGGTGGCTGGTGTGAAATGAAAAACTTGTTTGTAAGTATTTTAAATGAACATATCAAACACTACTTACAGAAATCGCGAACATAAGTGGATCTTTCAGTCCCGGCGCAATCTGAGCAAGCCCATGTCTGGTACATAACACTTCTCCGTGTGTGTCTTGAGAGGACTTTTCATCACAAAAGTTGCAGGTTGCATCGCTCGAGTGTGATTTAGCCCCGTCGTTGATGTCCAGGTAATTATTTGTCCGAAGGCCTTTGGTCTCCTCAACCCTCTTCCACAGCAGGCCTCCAACCTTGGAATATCTCAGCGACCATTTCTTGTTAGCACTTTTGTCAAGCGACGTCCTCAACTGATCTTTGAACGGCGTTCCAGTGACGAGGCCGGCGCTTGCTGCTCTGGGTCCGCGATTGGTTTTTCTATTCTTAATGTTGGGGACAAGAGGTACACTACTGGCCATTAAAATTGCTACGCCAAAAAGAAATGCAGATGATAAACGGTTATTCATTGGACAAATATATTATACTAGAACTGACATGTGATTATAGTTTCACGCAATTTGGGTGCATAGATCCTGAGAAATCACTACCCACAATAACCACCCCTGGTCATAATAACGGGCTTGATACGCCTGGGCATTGAGTCAAACAGACCTTGGATGGCGTGTACAGGTACAGCTGCCCATCCAGCTTCAACACGATACCACAATTCATCAAGAGTAGTGACTGGCGTATTGTGACGAGCCAGTTGCTCGGCCACCATTGACCAGACATTTTCAATTGTTGAGAGATCTGGAGAATGTGCTGGCCAGGGCAGCAGTCGAATATTTTCTGTATATAGAAAGGCCCGTACAGGATCTGCAACTTGCGGTCGTGCATTATCCTGCTGAAATGTAGGGTTTCACAGGGATTCAATGAAGGGTAGAGCCACGGGTCGTAACACATCTGAAATGTAACGTGCACTGTTCAAAGTGAAGTCGATGTGAACAAGAGGTGACCGAGACGTGTAACCAATGGCACTCCATACTATCACGCCGGGTGATACGCCAGTGTGGCGATAACGAATACACGCTTCCAATGTGTGTTCACCGCGCTGTCGCCAAACACGGATGCGACCATCATGATGCTGTAAACAGAACCTGGATTCATCCGAAAAAATGACGTTTTGCCATTCGTGCACCCAGGTTCGTCGTTGAGTACACCATCGCAGGCGCTCCTGTCTGTGATGCAGCGTCAAGGGCAACCGAAGCCATGGAGTCCGAGCTGATAGTCCATGCTGCTGCAAACGTCGTCGAACTGTTCGTGCAGATGGTTGTCTTGCAAACGTCCCCATCTGTTGACTCAGGAATCGAGACGTGGCTGCACGATACGTTACAGCCATGCGGATAAGATTCCTGTCATCTTGACTGCTAGTGATACAGGACCGTTGGGATCCAACACGGCGTTCCGTATTACCATCCTGAACCCACCTATTCCATATTCTGCTAACAGTCATTGAATCTGGACTAATGCGGGCAGCAATGTCGCGATACGATAAACCGCAATCGCGACAGGCCACAACCCGACCTTTATCAAAGTCGGAAACGTGCTGGTATCCATTTCTCCTCCTTACACGAGGCATCACAACAACGTTTCACCAGGCAACGCCGGTCAACTGCTGTTTGTGTATGAGAAATCGGTTGGAAACTTTCCTCATGTGAGCACGTTGTAGGTGTCGCCACCGGAGCCAACCTTGTGTGAATGGTCTGAAAAGGTAATCATTTGCATATCACAGCATCTTCTTCCTGTCGGTTAAATTTCGCGTCTGTAGCACGTCATCTTCGTGGTGTAGCAATTTTAATGGCCAGTAATGTACATAGTTTCTTTCGTATCACGAGTAATAAAATATTACGATCGCATTTCCTAAGTGGAAACTAGTGTAAAGACACTCACTGTCCTGTAGTGTTACTGCACTTCTAGTACTTTGTCCAACCTCTGTTCTATGTAGTTACCTCAAAAACTCTCTGCAACGTTTATTTTACTAGGGTTTGTAGTTCTTGTAGTGAAATTGTTACCCACTCTTCTCGTATTGTTTTCAGTTGAGATACTGCCTCAAATTTCCTTCCATTGCGATAAACACGCCGTGCAGGTATTCCCCAAAGGTTTTCCATGGAGTTGAAATCCGGGCTACGTGCAGACCAGGGCAAGACATCGATATCTTAACTCGCAGCAGAAACATGCGCAGATGCATTTTTTTTAATATTAGAATTTCGTCTCCTATACCCTCAAACATTCTAATCAGTTCTGTCTCTAGCATCGCAGTATACATGTTAGAGTTCATTCTAGTATTGAGCCCAGAAGGCTGCCCAAATCTTAACACTTCCACCATAAATATTTCTACTCACCTTATCTGCTGCTTTGTCCTCAGATCATGCCAATAATATTGAAATCCATCTGGCCCATCTACACTCCTGGAAATTGAAATAAGAACACCGTGAATTCATTGTCCCAGGAAGGGGAAACTTTATTGACACATTCCTGGGGTCAGATACATCACATGATCACACTGACACAACCACAGGCACATAGACACAGGCAACAGAGCATGCACAATGTCGGCACTAGTACAGTGTATATCCACCTTTCGCAGCAATGCAGGCTGCTATTCTCCCATGGAGACGATCGTAGAGATGCTGGATGTAGTCCTGTGGAACGGCTTGCCATGCCATTTCCACCTGGCGCCTCAGTTGGACCAGCGTTCGTGCTGGACGTGCAGACCGCGTGAGACGACGCTTCATCCAGTCCCAAACATGCTCAATGGGGGACAGATCCGGAGATCTTGCTGGCCAGGGTAGTTGACTTACACCTTCTAGAGCACGTTGGGTGGCACGGGATACATGCGGACGTGCATTGTCCTGTTGGAACAGCAAGTTCCATTGCCGGTCTAGGAATGGTAGAACGATGGGTTCGATGACGGTTTGGATGTACCGTGCACTATTCAGTGTCCCCTCGACGATCACCAGTGGTGTACGGCCAGTGTAGGAGATCGCTCCCCACACCATGATGCCGGGTGTTGGCCCTGTGTGCCTCGGTCGTATGCAGTCCTGATATGGGCGCTCACCTGCACGGCGCCAAACACGCATACGACCATCATTGGCACCAAGGCAGAAGCGACTCTCATCGCTGAAGACGACACGTCTCCATTCGTCCCTCCATTCACGCCTGTCGCGACACCACTGGAGGCGGGCTGCACGATGTTGGGGCGTGAGCGGAAGACGGCCTAACGGTGTGCGGGACCGTAGCCCAGCTTCATGGAGACGGTTGCGAATGGTCCTCGCCGATACCCCAGGAGCAACAGTGTCCCTAATTTGCTGGGAAGTGGCGGTGCGGTCCCCTACGGCACTGCGTAGGATCCTACGGTCTTGGCGTGCATCCGTGCGTCGCTGCGGTCCGGTCCCAGGTCGACGGGCACGTGCACCTTCCGCCGACCACTGGCGACAACATCGATGTACTGTGGAGACCTCACGCCCCACGTGTTGAGCAATTCGGCGGTACGTCCACCCGGCCTCCCGCATGTCCACTATACGCCCTCGCTCAAAGTCCGTCAACTGCACATACGGTTCACGTCCACGCTGTCGCGGCATGCTACCAGTGTTAAAGACTGCGATGGAGCTCCGTATGCCATGGCAAACTGGCTGACACTGACGGCGGCGGTGCACAAATGCTGCGCAGCTAGCGCCATTCGACGGCCAACACCGCGGTTCCTGGTGTGTCCGCTGTGCCGTGCGTGTGATCATTGCTTGTACAGCCCTCTCGCAGTGTCCGGAGCAAGTATGGTGGGTCTGACACACCGGTGTCAATGTGTTCTTTTTTCCATTTCCAGGAGTGTAATTTAAACTACTTCTAATCACTGAGGATCACTTTATCCATTCTGAAGTCAATGACACATGTTTTTCAGCAGACTCCAGAATAGCTTGATTACATTCAGATGTTACAGCAGGCTTCTGCAGTCGTTCTTTGAATGCAATATATTTCTCTTTTGACAAAATTGTTTGTACATGTATGGCAGTTATTGGCAACTGTAACTCAGCAACTAGTTGAGAAGAATATCGGCATATGGCCCTGTCTTTGCACAAAATTAACCGTTTCGATGCCTCAGATAATTTGCTACGTTGATCATATCCTCCATAGTGTCTATATTCTGTGCTCAATCTAACGAAATTGTCAACAACTGTACTTTAACGATTCTAGTTTTTGGAGATAATACGATTAGAGAGACCATTTCCTTGCATGCACCGATTTTTGCCTTTTCGTCACATGAAAACTGTTATCCGCCTGGCATTGTCGCAATAATGGTTTACGTACGTAACACGCAGTGTCACGAATGGATTCTGTTTCCTGTCTGCAGTAAAGGCACGTACGCAAACACTAACACCGCACAGAGCCGACTGCCTTAATACCGAGTTCCACCCTGTATCACACCTGGATCGTTGATGTCTTGTTATATGCTGTACTACTGACATCAAATGCTATATCACTGGACTGCATTTGTCGCTGTGTTGGATCTCATACTTGCATAAACATTGCGCACAACTATTCCAACCGACAATGTTTATTTTCTTACAAATATCCATACCTTTATACTGATTTCCATTACTGTATTCACCTAACATCCAGCGCTGTGCGAGATTTTGACTAAAATCGTCCTTCAGTGTTAAAAACCCCCTGGTCTCGCGCTTACAAAATGTAAAATTAATATTTGAGTAAATTTTATCTAAAAATATCGGAATTAAAGTGTTTTGTCTATCTTGCCTTCTTACTACGGGACTACTGTACTTATAAGAATTATGTTTAGATCGAACTGTGAACATAATTAGTTTTATATGTTTACAAAATAGCTTTTTTTATTACCCTCGTGCGAAAGATAAATTAATAATATTTGAAAGTAACTGAAAGGTGGCTACACTGAGCCACAGCGCCAGAAATCGCGCCAGAGAGTATTGTTCCGCCGCCTCCACTGGCAGTGATTATTGAGACGTAGCGGCAAGCAGTTCTTGCCGAGAAGTTGTGGTGGACACTGCTTGTAGCTGAAGTCAGAGTGAGATGCGGTAGTGGAGAGTGTTGTTCCATGTTTATGCAGTTATTTGATGGGAGAGTTAGCAGATGTTGTTCCAATGGAGATATTGTAATGATCTGAGTGCTTTTCGTCAATATAAATTAAGGTAACTAACTACTGTTCTTTATTTTCTTATTATTTGTGTGACCTAAATAATGCATCATTACAGGTTCAGTCAATAAAGCATCTGGCTTGTGTTCTTGTATTAGAGTGTAATTCTGGTTTTCTTGCGCAATTATAGTATTTCTAATTTTCTTTTATCACGTCAGTATAAGTGGTATTTAAAATTCTTGTCTTGTTGAAGAAGAACCGTGCCAGATGTGCGTTGAGTCATACTACCACATACAGAACAGCTACACTTGTGCTTTGTTGGTTTCCTAGGTTTTATAGTTGCTGGGGACTTAATTAATTAACTGTGTTAACGAAAACTTTCTTACATTCTTTGTTGTCATTCTAAGCAGTCAGATTGTGTACTAAAACTAGTCAGGGCCAGCCGTTTACGAGACTTGCGTAATCGGACTTACAGCTACAAAAATATTTTCATTAATATTTAAATTAAGCCCCCATGCATAACTAATGAAAAAATATTTACTGATGGTAAATTGCCGTAAGTATCTAATACAACGAAAATTATCTACCAGAATGAGATTTTCACTCTGCAGCGGAGTGGAAGGTAGGAGACGAGATACTGGCAGAAGTAAAGCTGTGAGTACCGGGCGTGAGTCGTGCTTCGGTAGCTCAGATGGTAGAGCACTTGCCCGCGAAAGGCAAAGGTCCCGAGTTCGAGTCTCGGTCGGGCACACAGTTTTAATCTGCCAGGAAGTTTCGAAAATTATCTAATTTGAAAATTTCTGATGAAAGGAACTTGACCGTATTAAATGAAATTAATCTTGTCACTGAAACGTTCACTCCTAGTGGCTATACACTGTGTATCGAGAATGTGTTCACGTCTAATTTATTCCACTGCATGAAAAAGGAAATCTCCGTCCAAATGAGTTCTGTAATTACGTCGTGATGTCTTACCTGCAACGGACGCTCGGTTATTTTCTGTATCGGCATAGCTGCTAACGACAAGACTTCTGCAACATAATAAGCTGAAACAGAAAAGCGCTGTGTTGCGTGCTGTAATCTACCACTTATCAAGAAAGACGACACCCTATCCACTCGTCGTTCTGTTCATTTACTATCACTCCTCTTAGTACTCATTGAATTCAAAATGTATGCCATTTAAGAAAAGGTAGAGGATGATTGTAAATGAAAAATAAAATGAAATCAGAGCTCATTTAATTCTCTCAAAATTTCAGATCTAACATTTAAACTTCTTTTAATAAAATATTCATTCTCTTTAACCCTTTCACGGACACCAAGAATTTTGAAATATAAAATTACTGTCAGTTTTACTTTTAAATTATTAAATCAAAATCTCCTTTTAACTAACAGAAGTGGATGGAACCTACTAATGCCCTGCGCATTGATAAAATCATCTCCTTTACCTAATATTGGAAGTCACTGAACAGTGAAATTTAACAAAGTACAATAATCAATAAATGAATGAAAAACAATGCGACAAAAACCTTTTGGCTGCTGAGACGTTTCTGCATCAAAATCAAATTCCAAAAATCTTTCCTTCAATAATATTCAATTCTTAGCTGTTCTCCACTTCTCAAAATTTTCAGTCTTCGAAAGGGAACCATTTGCTCTGACCCAGAACTCCTCTACTACGCCAACCTTGCAACATCCCACGTCACCCAGGGCTCGACTACGACTCGCTCTGCCCGCTGCTGCCGCTCTGCCTACCGCGCACTATTTCTTAATACTCAAAGACAATGTATCCTTTCATGCGTCCAAGTTTTAAAAATATATCTATGGAAGTTAAAGACTTTGTAATCGATATGTTACACAAATGACTGATAAACTATGAAAAGGCATGTCTCAGTAAATCGATACGTTACAATAAATCGATATTTTAAAATTATACCCTGACAAACTATTTTTGATAAATACAATTTCTTCATGATATAAGTGGTAGACAATGTTTTCGTCTAAGATTCTCCTATAATACAAGTCTAATTGATCTACAAAATGTTCCTGTATCTTTCAAAGTTGTTGGTTTTCTCCTTACATGAACTTTTCACATTAACGAAATCGCGGATTAAGCCTACGGTATAAGAGCGTGAGAGGATACTGAAAACCTCACCGACGCGCATGCGTTGTAGCTTATATGGCCGTTTGTAGGCCAATTTGAGGTTGTTTCCTGGCTCAATAGATTGCAGGCATCCGATATCAAATTGTTCGTCCCGACTTCCCCTACATCACTGCGGTAAGCTGTAAACAGTTATCGTTCATACTCTGTATATTGTGAACAGTAATGGTCGTTTAACGCTCCTTTGGGGGTGCAGTCACCAGTTAATCCCGACACACTATGTTCTATTTGCTACTGAAATGTTCCCGTCACTTTGGGAAGCAATCCAATTACTATCGATGAGGTAAGAGGGTTCTTAACACGTTAAAGATTACATCGAATAGTAATGTCTGCACTTACAGAATAAGGCACATACATATTTGTCTCCTCCACCATTAGATAAAAACCCGGAAAAGCTCAAAGAATTGTATTTATTAAGTCAGTTCTCTGTTGCTGTATGTGTTACTGGTAAAAGCAATACTTAAATTCCTAGGAAAGAAAATCCTAGGTCTTACTGCAGCTGGTCTTCCTGTATGTGTATGACAGAATAATAATCTGCATGATTTTTCTTTGATCATCGTCGTTTATTAACAGAAAATACAAACACATTTCCACTTCCAAAATGTTCCATCAGAACGAGCCACGTCCGTTCAACCGCCGTTAAAACTTCCTTCCAAAACTCATCTCTCACCTCCAGCCTACCTTTTTCCAAAGAACAAACAACTAACAATCATTAATATCTCTGAAAATGGAAAATTAATAAATTAACAATTAAAATTAATAACAATAATTATGTCACACCAGAAAATGCGTAATTGAGATCTGCACATAATATAAAAGTTATTTGCATAAAATGTTGAACTAATGTTATAAAACCTTTGATGAAATAGTGTTACAGAAGTTTTTTATATAAAACTGAAAGTAGACACTGGGCTTGACAAAACAGTCATCAACTTTGGATAAAGTACATAAATGGTAACACTCCCACCAACCGACAGATAATATAATAACAAGGACAATGCCCTGGTGTATGTAAAGTTTCGTTACCACGGGTACTGTTGGAGCATGTGGCTGTCATTCGTTGCAAAATTAACTAAATAATTATAAAAGGGGTCTCTTCAGAGGGCTTAAGGTTAAAGGAAGGAATGGGGTGGAAGAGAGAGTAGGAAGGAAATGGGATAGAAATGGGAAAGTAGTTCTGTTTCACTAGGAGTGGACGGGCAGACGAGGAAAACAATTCACCATGTATAACAAAGGTCTATAACAAGTGGATGTAATAGGCTTAGCGTGCTGTGTAATTTAGGAGAACGCACATTTTTTTATCGGCTTTCCTTATTGAAAGTGATATCCGGATATATTTTAGAAGTCAAGGAACGTTTATATGAATGCCTGTAAAATTCTTTAATGTTTGTTTTGTAATTGTGTTGTAGGTTGTGGGGCGGCGGTTAGAAAATTTACTGTTGTATAAATGTTTGAATGTTGAAACATTTCCCGGCCGATGCACCATATGTGGGGCGGCGGGTAGAATTACTTGTTTGCTGTTATTTAATGTAGAATAAATGCATTTCCCGGCCGATGCACCAATTGTGGGGCGGCGGGTGAAATTATTGTTTTGTTTTAAAATGTTGGAGAAACACTGCATTTCCCGGCCGATTAACCATATGTGGGGTGGCGGGTGAAATTAATTGTTTATATACATGTTCCTGAAAGCGAAACCAGTTCCTATTATTTATGCTGTCTTTTGCCGTTCTCAACACTGGCTCTCTAACTACAATATTGGCAACCAGAAAGTGATTAGCAAAATGTGAAGCCTGTAATTAGAATTCCTAGTGCCCACTTCATCTGAGAAATATACTTATAGCTACAGCTTATAGCTCTGAGGAATTAGGAGATTGTCTAGGATTCATAATCAAAAACGATCGTGAAAATAAACTTCGTTATATTCTGAAAGTCACAGATGAAAAAAAAAAATCCACACAATCTGACTAACAGAGCAGATCAGAGTCCAATGCGCTGATGCAACTATAACTGTCTAAATTAAATGTTTAAATGAATGCTCGCCATAATTTGATAATAATGTTCATCAAACGCCACGCTAAATAATGGTAGAATGTCTGGCCCGTGGCGGCACATGAAAATACGACATACGCAAACTGAAGATAGATAATTAAAGTTATCCCAGAATTAACACTTCACTCGAAAACTATTTCATGGTTATGCGTATCCTGAGTAACTCAATATGGCATCCGAGGCTGTTTATAGCAATGATACAGACGCGACGCGACTCCCGACACAGGTGGTGTGCTAATCAGCGTCTGGAGAGAACTGGGGCCTTCCTTCCTCGTGCAGCGTTCTTATATATAAAGCCGCGGCGCGAACGGCTAAGGGAACGCCTGATCAAATCGGCTCTCCCAACTAGCCGCTGGACTAGTAATGCACCACATTAAGTTATTGAATAAATCATAGCTTCTTTTGCTGATGGCAGATGAAGCTCTCAATTTAAATGCGCAATCAGCACACACGTAAGTAACCATAATAAAAGTTTGACATGGCTAAGTTAAATATTTTGGGCGAGAGAATTAATTTAATTACACTACACGCAGTAGACGAGCTCTGAACTTGCCCTTTGGAGATACGCTATCGCTATAGTTATATAGTTATTCAATTGAAAGTACTCACATCTTTATGATTATAGCGGATCTCCATTCTACTTAAATATAAACATCCTAGCCTTATTTATTGGCCTACTTAATCTATCTTGCTTCCTTAATTTATAAGACAAAAACCAGAAAATTATGAATTTCAACTAAAATCTTAATTTGTGAGATCCAGAAGACTGTTTCTATTAAATAATTATGAAAAAGGACTCTAAATATAAATTTTTAAATCTCTAGCTCTTTTCTGTTGCGCCAATGATTTTTACAAAAAAACATCCAAATTTCGAAAATGGTTGAAGTTATCGAACTGATATTCAACACATATTAATTTAGTATTACTCCTGACATGCTAGAAACATTTTAGGTTATTTGCTTGATTTTTAAAGTATTGCGCAACATTTATGACGTCAGAGCTAGTTACAGCGGACTAGGCTGGCACACAATGGAAAAACTGATGTGAATTTACTATGGTGTGAGTAGGCTGCTTCCCTACATCACCCTCTACTTAAATTTTTTTGTTTTTTGAATGTTAATGAACAAAAAATAATTTAATTACAAAAAGGGAAACAAGATTACAGCTTATCTTCCTATGAAAATTAAAATTGAAATGTAAACATGTAGAAATATTAAAAGAAAACTGATTACCTACATTAATTATTTAAATTGTTGGCATGTTCACTGCCTCTTAAGCAACATTATCCCTCAAAATCTAAGCAAAATCAATGAAACACTTTGGCATACATATTGCCTTAGACAAACAAACACATAAAATATGTAAAATTATGAAAATCTTAAATCCATTAAATACATTTTTACATACACAAATTCAAAGAAAATAACAATTATTTATGATACATAAACAGATGATTATATCTTAGCAGTCTTTTCTAAACCTGAAAGAAAATTTCACAAATCATTTTTACACACGTGGTTGTAGCCGCTTTGGCTGGCGTTCTACACTTCCATTCACAAGGGTAGAGGAGGGGAAGTTGCTATGGTGTGCGTCCTTCACGTTCACTCTGATTTACATGGGGAAAGGAGAGGGGTCACTGTGAGTTGTGTCCAAGTCACTCCACGCTTTCACGCAGCTACCAGGCTGCCCTTTCTGGTTTGTCCTGTAGAACAAACAAAAAGAGTGCCTCAGGCTCTGTTCACTTAATATCTAAGGGTGGATCACAATGAAATGGGGGATATACACATTTTATCTTTCAAAATGTTGCTGGAACAAAGTTAACGGAACTGTTTCAACTTTACTCTCGCGGTTACTTAATTGTCATAAAATCGGTAAACAAATGGCTCAAAACGCCGTTAGTCACATACTAGAGAAAATTTATGCTCAAGGCATACAATCATGAATCCTATTTAATCTCAATTTATTATTTCTGGGCCGGAACACTGAACCAATGCTTGGTACATTCCTGATAAATCTGTATTTTATTTACTTAGCTGACTCATCTTCAATTACCTTATTCTTAGAGATAGTATGAGTATATTTGATTAGTAGTTGTCCTCTCAGCTTCTTTGTACATGTGAGTAACTTGTGGTAATAGTACAATTCTGAGTGTTCAAAACACACTACGTTTAGTTGACTACTAAATCCATTTATTGGTCCTCTGCTGTTGTGTCAGTTCCACATCTGCAATTATTTACTTACTTCATCGAAGTATATTTATGCTGAGCTATAAATAATGTTTCACGTCTGCCATTATGTTATTCAATTATGTTGCTAGTGTATGTACTTATTTAACACTCACTCTATTAACATTTATAGCATAGGATAGCACATTTATTTCGTATCTATAGTGTATTGCAGCTGATCAGTTTGCTCACATGGCAATTCATTTCCACTCGATCGGACGCTGAAACCACAGGTAGTCTCTCTCGACCTACCACTAAAGTGCATCAAGTAATTATGGACGAGCGTAATGCTAAATTCCTTAAGCCTATAGGACACCATGAGCTGCTCTGTCTCATCTAACATACGGGTACCTATGGTCGCATTCACGCCTCCAACTCATAACCTCAATACATGTAGGTGTGTCCTGTCACACACTACACCAAATAACGCCCAGCTCCAACCTTATAAATATTTCAAAGACGTGTCGTCCACGCCTCAACCACAAACACTGTTCAATTCTATTACATTGCCATTCCTTGCTACACAAGGTGAGTTTATTCTTACAACTTATCTGCATATTTTTCATAACACTAAGCAATCTCTTTTACTATTAATTAGTTAGCTCTACAGCATACAATAGGTTTCACTGCCACTTCAGATCCTGCATGAACACGAATTTGTACATCCTTTTTTAAAAAAATATTCGTATTATTGTGGGATCATTTCCAATAAAACAACACTTTGTACTTACAGTATTACCAGGGTTCTATACATAATTGTTACTCAAATACCTTTGTATCTTAATTACATCATACTTCTCTGTTGTTTATGTCACTGTTAGGTTTGTCACATTAGGTATTTTCTTCAATAATCGGTGGATAGAATGGTTACAGAACTCATGGCTTGATAGCCATGACGGAAAATTTTTGTATTGCAAAGTAAGGAGTCGAAATTTTTGTGGATAGAAAAGATGAAGAGTGAGTGAGATCTGAAATGGGAAAGAAGATCTCACACAGCTGGGACTGCACATCTGCCACACTGTAGAGGTTACAGAACAATCTCCTCCCTACAGAGTTCATTGGTTTCAGAAAATTTAAAGTGTTTGAAAGAAGGGGTCGAAATTTTTGTGGATAGGAAAGATGAAGAATGAGTGAGATCTGAAAAGGGAAAGAAGATCTCACACAGCTGGGACTGCACAGCTGCCACACTGTGTAGAGGTTACAGAACAATCTCCTCGCTATAGAATTCATTGGTTTCAGAAAATTTTCATATGGGAAAGAAGGAGTCGAAATTTTTTTGGATAGGATAGATGAAGAGTGAGTGAGACCTGAAAAGGAAAGAAGATCTCACACAGCTGGGACTGCACAGCTGCCACACTGTGTAGAGGTTACAGAACCACCTTCTCCCTACAGAATTCATTGGTTTCTTATTGGCTTGATAACCATAACGGAAAATTTAGTATTTGAGAGTAAGAGCCGAAATTATGGTGGATAGGAAAGATGAAGATTGAGTGAGACCTGAAAAGGAAAGAAGATCTCACACAGCTGGGACTGCACAGCTGCCACACTGTGTAGAGGTTACAGAACAACCTCCTCCCTACAGCATTCATTCATAACCTTTGACCACGCCAGGTCGATTTGAAAATACCTTATGATGCCTCTTTAGAACCTGTCTCAGTTCTTCCTTTTGATTAGCTGAAACTTTATCGATTTCCTGCAATTTAGCTTCTATTTTGTCCAAAATAATTGCTTCTTCTTCTTCTGTGTTTAGCTTACTTGTACTAAGATTAACACCTTCGTCCCAATAGCTGCTATTTTTCAAAACTCGTATAGGCAGCTCCCAAGTTTCATCATTAGTTACTACATGTTTATCACTAAAAGGTACTGTAATTACTCTAGTTATCGGCAAGACCATTTTTAACTGGCTTCATTCAAAGTCAACAACACTCTGATATTTCGACAAGAAATCTATGCCAATTAAAACCTCAATACTGAGATTGCTTACAATTAAACATGGATGATCAATTAAATTACCATTAATGTTAAAGGGCAGCAAAGCTTCTTGCTTTACCGTTTTTGACACCTTGCCAGTAGCACCAATTATTCTCAGTCCTGATACCCTCATTACTGTAAGCTTGTCTTTACCAGGTAATGCATCAAAGAAGGACTGAGATATCACTTCCACTATCTAAGAGACAACGTACGTTGATACCCAACATATTCACTATTATTATAGGGTGGCTTATTCTAGGTTGTACAGGTGGTTCCTCAAATTCCTCCAGTAGTTCCTTTTGGATTTGTCTCCAACTAAAGTGATCGACATCTGTCTTCATTACATTTAGGTCAAAGTGTGTAGGGGTTTCCTGAATTACATTTTCTGCTGCCTTTTCCAGTCGGTCTATTAATTTCAAATCGAAACACCGCACGACTTCATTACATTTAGTTTGCTGAACATGACCCAAATTACTGTAGTCTGAGCGATTCTGCGCCTCCAGACCAGGCATAACACTAGTTACAGCTAAACCACTTTTACCATTATCGTCGGGTTCCTTCTCCAGTGACAACTGGTCACAGCTACTGGGTTCATCGACCCCCAACAGGCTACCCTCTACATTCTCACTTACCTCCTGTCCTAAATTTATTAGTACAGTATCAACATCCTGCGCAGGCACTTAAGATAAGAGCACATCATCCTCATCGTAAATATAAGCATGAATTTCTTCTGCTTCTTCACCTGACAATTCAGTATTTTGTAGCTCCCCCCTATCGTTACACTGCTGCGCCTTCTCTTTCTCTTCCCACTTAGAAAGCGTCTCTAAGACGGTATCTATCAAATACTGTGAGTGATCTAATATTTCTGTTGTATCCTTAGCTCCACATGTTCAGTTTGAGTATTCTGATCTGTCTTACCAATTACCGTAACTACTGGCTTAGGAAAAGTAACCGCCTGGTGAGCGCCAGTGTCCTCATAGACGGGAACTAGTTTTCCTGCCTTGGCCTACTACTGTTTCCTTTATTTAAACTATAGTTAACTGGCACATCATTGCTTTCCGCACTGTTGTTTACCTGCATAATTTTGTTCGGAACAAAATTATTATCATTTGGATGCCATTGTTGGTTCTGATAATTATTTCTCCAATTCCTGCCTCTGTTAGGATGGCGAACACCTACTGTTCTGATGTTTACATTGCCATTCTGCTCGTTCTTAAAATTACTACTATTGTTATTAGCATTTCTGTTATTACGTGCTTGCTCCTCATTGGCAGCAACACGTTCTACACGTTCCAAATATTCAATGAAACGATCCAGATTGTCTCTAGGGGCAGATATAATTCTAGTTTGCCAATTCCATGGTAGTTTGGCTTCAAGACCTAGTATTATCATTTCAGGTTTTAGCTTTTCGGCCAAATGTGACAAACGTGAGATCCATGACCTAGCAAACTCTTTAATAGATTCCTTGCCTACATTGAGGCGTTTCCCACTCCAAAATTCCCTCAACACTTTATTTTGCTTATTGATAGACCAATACTCATTAATGAAAGCTGTTTTAAACTCCGCTAACGGTTTACACTTCAACATAACATCAGCTGACCAACGCATGGCGTCACCTGCTAAATGGTTTCTAATAAATGAGATTTTCTCTCGTTCAGACCAAGTTGGTGGGATCACATCTTCAAAATAGTTCCAGAAATCTAGCGGGTGGATATTTTTATCTGGATCGAACCGCAAGAACTGCCGACACCCGATAAAAGCGGCGTTTGCAGCTACAACTTGTTGCATATTACCATTACCAGAAGTTATTGAAGCTACTTTACTCTCAATGTTAGCAATGTTAGTACTAATATTTTCTACTCTCATTTCAACATTATCTACTCTTTGCACAATATGAGTAGATTCAGTTTTGATTGCATTTACTTCTGCTTAACATATGTTTACTTGTATATTAACATCTTTAAACCTATCTGAGCACAGTTCAGATTCCGCCTCGATCTTTTCTGTTAACTTGTGCTCCAGCTTCGCATCTTCCATTTGGAAGCCTTTGAGAACCTCAGCAACTTCGGATTTTACTGTTTTATACATTTCAGAAAATTGTTGAGCAACCTTTTTCTTAATATCCTCATGATTGTAACCAATTTTATAATTCAAACTGTCCAGATCCTCTTTTAACTTATTGCAACCAGCCTTGAATGTATCGTCCATTACCTCCAATCGTTTATTAAAATTAGTTTGGCTGGCCACAATCTCATACTTTAATTCAGCCTTATTGGATTCTAATTTATTGTCCATTGCCTCAAACCGTTTATTAAAATTTGTTTGGCTGGCCGCAATTTCAGACTTTAATTCAGCTGTCATTCTAGCATTACTGGCTGACATTTTTGCATTACTGGCAGCTATTGCTTGTAATATAACATTTAAATCAATAGCCCCAGTGTCTTTGGGTTGCTCACTAGCTGGCTTTTTATCACACTCAGGTGACGAAAAACTAGCTCCAACACCAGAATCATAAAAACTAAATGAAACTTCTGTTTGATCAGTCATATCTAAATTCTCCTGTTTAAACTCTACCACCTCTGATGACTGTTTCGTTTTTAATTCCTCAGATAAACTATCATTCAATAAATTAACAATTTCGGCTTTCTGCTTTACCACAGGGGTCTCTATTATTGAATCATTGCCCCTTTTTACGCTACTGTCAGGAGACAATACTTCATATTTCACTTTAATATTACTGTCTTCATGCATATTTACACTTGAACCGTTGTCTGGATTTACAGTTCCCTCAACAGACATAGGTTCTGATTTAAGTTTAACCTCAGTTTTAGTGCAGGTTATAAAATTTTTAACAGCTTTTCACTTAACTTAGTTCCTTCTGCACGACGTATGGCGTTGCCGGCGCGGCGTACCAGGATTACTGATGCGACGCGGCGTGTTGAACTGCAGACACTCCGACGGCTGTTGTGTTTGCGAGGCCCGCAACTGCAGGCGCGGCTCCGGCTGCTCCGGCGGACGACACACAACCGCTGGACTAGTAATGCACCACATTAAGTTATTGAATAAATCATACCTTCTTTTGCTGATGGCAGATGAAGCTCTCAATTTAAATGCGCAATCAGCACACACGTAAGTAATCATAATAAAAGTTTGACGTGGCTAAGTTAAATATTTTGGGCGAGAGAATTAATTTAATTACACTACACGCAGTAGACGAGCTCTGAACTTGCCCTTTGGAGATACGCTATCGCTATAGTTATATAGTTATTCAGTTGAAACTACTCACATCTTTATGATTATAGCGGATCTCCATTCTACTTAAATATAAACATCCTAGCCTTATTTATTAGCCTACTTAATCTATCTTGCTTCCTTAATTTATAAGACAAAAACCAGAAAATTATGAATGCCAACTAAAATCTTAATTTGTGAGATCCAGAAGACTGTTTCTATTAAATAATTATGAAAAAGGACTCTAAATATAAATTTTTGAATCTCTAGCTCTTTTCTGTTGCGCCAATGATTTTTACAGAAAAACATCCAAATTTCGAAAATGGTTAAAGTTATGGAACTGATATTCAACACATATTAATTTAGTATTACTCCTGACATGCTAGAAACATTTTAGGTTATTTGCTTGATTTTTAAGGTATTGCGCAACATTTTTGACGTCAGAGCTAGTTACAGCGGACTAGGCTGGCACACAATGGAAAAACTGATGTGAATTTACTACGGCGTGAGTAGGCTACTTCCCTACAAGGTGTCATAAAGTCAGAATGCAGTACATGCTTGTCCGTGACTCTCTGCAGTGCATGAAAACCTGTCAACTACGCAGTCCAGAGAGGTTACAGCCTGGACAGGGAGCTTGCTACTGAGAGTGCAGCCGACAGCCTTCACCAACAATAATGAAATTGTTAAAAGGGGTAGTGGTGCCGTACACTTGTTGAAAATTTAGTGGTTCCCATCCTTTTATGTGCAATAGATAGGCAGTACCATTTATACCAGACAAGAAGTCGGTTCGTGTCGAGAAGGGTGTAGTCCTGGGTACATGAGTTGTCGGGAGTGAACTAACGTGTGCATTGAGTTGTAAGCGAAAGAGACCACCGGATATGTGTTTTCAAGTTTCCTCCCAAGATAAATTTTGATATGAGTCGGTTCGCTGGTTTTGTCATCAACGGTTTAAGTTTTGCTTAATATTCATTGTTTAGCTTGGAGATCTGCGATTATGATTTATAGCATGGGTGGCCAAGATTTCGGGTCGCAGGCCGTGCCTGGGCACGAATGCCAAAGCGCTCAGCCTCGCTTCACATTTCACCCACCGCTACGTCATGCTGTCTGAGTGCAAAGAGGGGGAAGAGGGGTAACTACGAACACACCGCTTTTAAATGAGAGTGCATTCACACCGCGTACGACTTGGTTTCATATTTCACATTTCTCTACAACACAGATCACAAACAAAACAAATTTTCACTATTATTTAATTATTTTTGGCTCGCTGAAGACATAATTCATATCTGGTACACACTGCCAGTATGCGAACAGACTTAGACAATTTCACAGAGTTTCGCACTCAAATTGCCATGTAATGCTGACTTAATTAACTTCATAATCCAAAGAAGATCTTTCACACAAAGATGTCTCTTGAAATATTTGAAACTTTTGCAAACTTATTTATGGAGACTTGGAAACTCTACCTGAGGAAAGCAATGTAGACATCCTGGACAATTTTAACACACAAGGATTTGTCCCTAAAACAGGTGTTACCTTGTAGGTCAGTCAGTTACATTTGCACTCGCACAGATGCGCTTTCAACTGAAACTGCAAAGGGTCTCGCAAACATCTCGAAAACAGGTGTAAGACTGGCACTGCTCTCATAACGTTTAGGAAACTATCCTAGTAATTCTTTCAAAGCCACAAGCATTCCTGAAACTTTGCATTTTCTTTAATGCCAGTGAGTTTGTGGAACTGGACTGTCTTTGTCAGAATGTGTACCTTCCACAACGCGATTTTTTTTTCAGTGCATCCCCATCAAATCAGAAGGAAGTTATCTTGCCATGTGTAACATCCACGAGATAAATTTTAGCTACAATGCGACGAGAGGAAATTATGCCTCTAACAGTTATAAACATTATCTATTCGACATATAAAAAAACAGTGAAAACGATGATATATATTAATTATTTATATAATATTTTATGATGTAATTGGACATATCGATGTGTATCACACAAAGACGATGGTAATTGTAAATTCCTTTTATGATCTGCGTTTGTCTTCCTTTGTTTTTACCTTTTGTTGGTTGGGTTTTGTAGGTTGCGGACACACATCAAACTGAGGTCTGTTAAGAAATTGTAATTATTTGCTAATTATTACTTGAGAATAGAGTTCATTATTGTTATAAATATGAGTGAATAATTATTTCTTTCCGCTGCAAGGAGCGCAGCCATTGACGATAGCGATTTGTATCGCGTTTTTATCTGTTTTCCTTAGAAAAAAATCAAATGTTTGCTTGATGAAGTGTAAATAGTGCACAATACGAAAGTAGAGTTTAATAAGCATTTCAAATACTTATCTTCTTTGCTCTAACAAAAGAAAGTCTCTATCAATTGTCTGCCGCCATCTTAACAATTATCTCAGCGGCAAATTCAAATTACGCAACTCTGCAGACATAAATGCCGAACGTAATACAAATGTGTAAAAATAAATGTGCACCAGTGGTCCCGAACTCATTTTAATGAAAATGATTCGAATCAGATTAGTTCTTTAAAAACAGTGCTCATAGCACGATCCTTATAACAAACTTCTCTAGCTGATGTACGGAGCCGAAATTAATTACGCACCAGTTGCGAAGAATATTGTTTCAGGTAACATACGCCAGTGTTGTGCGCGGCTGATATTCGGTGGTTTTAATGATCATTTTGCTGAAGATAACTATTTCCATCATAATCAATAGTTGTATAGAATCTGTTGTATGAACTGTGATTTATTGACACTTACACAACTTACAGACAACACTTTAACACAACGTTAACTTGGAGTTCTTTAGCAACTTGACCAAATCTTTAGCCGGGAGATAATTTATTTAGTAATTATTCAACGTAATGAAATAAGATTGTCATTTTCAGTTACAAATTAGTTAAATACCAAACCACTGAATAACACAGCGAACGCCACACATGTCTTACTGCAGGCAGTGTGCACTCAAGTCCACTTAAAATGCAAAGTCTGCTCTCCAATCCGGATGTTCTAATTTTCATTCTCGCACTCCTATTTCCTTCATAAATTCAGCAGTAGCGAGTTTTAAATGGAAAAATCGTTCTAGGCATGCCCCTTGGCTTGACCTACATACCTTGCAGTAACATATGGAGTCTCCATACTCTTGGTTCAGTTCCATTGAAAAGTGTTGCAACTAACAGTGGAATAATGCGTGCGACTTCAGAATTATACAATCTTCACGTGCTCCAGGCAAGCAAATTTAGCATAAAGTGCTTTTTGATGTTCAGAAAGATGAATCCCGTCTACCGATCGTTATAATTTTTTGTTCTTTCGTTGTCAGCTAAAACTTTAAATTCTTTTTATGGTATTGTAGTGCCTTTACATAGCAAATATGTAGTACCTGTCACTTACGCGAGTTGGGAATTCTCATCTCTGCCATTCCCATTCATTTTAAAGAATTGCGACAGTAGATCGCTAGACTGCCTCTTTCTGTGTAAACAGCCACCGGACCTGTAACTGTCCTTCATGCCACCAACAAATAGCAAAGGTTAAACAGCGCGGACAGCACGATTCTGCCGGACCGAAGAGAGTTGTGCCGACCGATCAAAGCCGCAGCGCAGTGCTAAATAAAATGTAGCGGAGTTCCGATACTTCCGAGAAGGACCGAACAAAGTCGAGTAACAGGCCGGTCTTCGTCCCACCTACGGCCCTCACACGCTGCACGCATGAAACTTGACTCTGATTTATAGTTTGCCGGGCTTGCAATTATTTGCAATTATTTACTGATAGGGAAGTATTTGATGAGCTGTAAGGCTCTGAGCACGATGGGACTTAACATCTGAGGTCATCAGTCCCCTAGAACTTAGAACTACTTAAACCTAACTAACCTAAGGACATCACACACATCCATGCCCGAGCAGGATTCGAACCTGCCGACTGTAGTGGTCGCGCGGTTCCAGACTGAAGCGCCTAGAACCGCTCGGCCACACCGACCGGCGATGAGCTGTAAGGAACAAGACTTAGACTAGGAATTTTGGTTTGAGGATAGCGGACTAGGATCCGAACGCTTTCATGCTATAAATGCAGAGGTTCGGTAACCTCACTCAAAGCTAGTTCAGTTGTGGACAGTTCATGGTGTAGCCCAACAGAATTGTGGCTGCTTTGTTGACGGTGAATTCGTATTTTGGACCTTGAGCGTAATTAATAACGAGCGACATTTTACTGCGAGAGGTCCTAGTATATGTATATAGATGTCTGACTTGTTTCTACAGCGTTAATTCGCCTGTGGTTCAGTCAAGGTCTGCCCTAGCGTTGTTAGAGATAGACCACGAACACCAGAGCCATTGAAAGGAGCAAATGTGTAGCAAAGTTATCACTTATTATCATTTATTGTGGCGAGCGACTATTCACTCTAGGGACTGTAGCGAAACACGTAACGCCAACACCTGAAGAGGCTGTGAGCTTGCAACAAATGTGTAATTGGATGGTTATAAGTGATGTGGCACCTAGAACTTTTGTTTAATTTTCTTTAATGTTGCTGACACTCGTACACTACAACGATTTTGGCTGTACTGAACGGAGGAAAAAAAAGTAAAAATAAAACTACTCAATAGCAAAAAAATTACTTCCCGACTTGTAAGTCCCTTCTACGACTTACATTTTAAACAAAAACGAAAGGTCTGAAGAATATGCTATTTGGAAGAAGTGCCTTCAAAAATGGCAAAACTAACCAGTATGTTCTAGAAAGTCATTAACTGTCCTAAAGTTATAATACAGAATTTAATGATGTTACGACCGAGTAGTTGCGAAAAAGAAAACTATTGTTCTTAAAAGAAATTAATTGCGGAGCCTAGCTTCAGATATTCGAATCATTCATATATTATAAATATTTTTCTTAAAGGCAAAGAAAGATACACAGAAGTGGAAATATTTGGGTTTTATGATCGCAGCACAAAAATGAAACAAAACCAGTAAAGGTGGTAAATTATGTCTCTGATCTAGCTTGTAAAATAATCTCTGGTACCCTATCGAACTGATAGAACAAAAGAACTAAATTTTAGCTGAATTTAATTTTGTTTACGTGTCAAGTTCACATAAGTGATGTTACTGTTGAAAAGGACACAGTACCACAGATTGAAAGGTTTTATTTATTTTATATTTTTATTATTTATATTTCCAATATGAATTTTGAGCTCTATAGATAGCACAATTTCTTAATACAAGTATACGACGGAAAATTCACAGTGCAATTAGCTTTAAGTGGTTTTAAGTTTTAGCTAGAAATCATATTACAAGGCAAATAACTGAGTTAAACTAGATTTTTTTTACACGCCAGTTATCTGTAAGTGCTTCCGTGTACTATTATCCCATACCTTGAAATTCACGCGTACATATGAGCATTCCCTAAGAACTAAGTAATCCTTTTCATAGCAAGACAGTCAGATGTGTTAACTTTAACTGTGCGTATACGTATATTATGTGCTCTAGAAACTATATTCAAGTTCATGGATGCATAGGGTTATACACAATACATTGTAAATCGTCGTTTATTGAGGCGGCGTAGTGCAATAGACCTAACATAGGAAAAGAAGGAAGAAGTAAAAAGAGGAGGAGAGAAGAATTAATCTTTAGTAAGGTACCTAGTTCTGCATCTTAAAAAAGGAATAGCGCCTAAAACCACCGCAGAATCAATTAAATCTTCGCACCAGAAACTTTTACTTGGAATTTCCGATCCAATTATGTACTTGGCTCAGCTGGGACTGGTCCTCATTATTCATAGGACGGCACTGGTTCACTCGTAACTGCCAGTATGCCTGGGAGATCCCAACCTGATCGCGCGGCTACCTCTTTACCTGTGTGGCCCGTATAGCCTCACTGGCCTCTGACCTTGTCCCAGTGACTGCAGCATTGACTGCCTGCTTATTTACAGTTGGTTCCGCCTACACTGGCGCGCTCGACATGCTGCGCGCGTCACGGCGTGTTTGAACTTTCGTTATAACTAGAAAGTCATCGTTACGTAATCTTTGAGACTTTCACAGTCACCTCTTGACATACTGTCTGGAGGCGCCCGTTTCGTGCTCTTTGGCCGAGGTTGATTACTGCCTAGAGTGGCTGTCATTCATGAAGAATTGTCTTTCATTGCTCTGATGTATATAAACTACTGGCAATTAAAATTGCTACACCAAGAAGAAATGCAGATGATAAACGAGTATTCATTGGACAAATATATTATACTAGAACTGACATGTGATTACATGTCCCCAGAATAACCACCTCTGGACATAATAATGCCCGTGATACCCCTAGGCATTGAGTCAAACAGAGCTTGGATGGCGTGTACAGGTACAGCTGCCCATGCAGCTTCAACACGATACCACAGTTCATCAAGAGTAGTGATTTGCGTATTGTGACGACCCAGTTGCTCGGTCACCATTGACCAGACGTTTTCCATTGGTGAGAGATCTGGAGAATGTGCTGGCCAGGGCAGCATCGAACATTTTCTGTATCCAGAAAGGCCCATACAGGACCTGCAACATGCGGTTGTGCATTATCCTGCTCAAATGTAGGGTTTCGCAGGGATCGAATGAAGGGTAGAGCCACGGGTCGTAACACATCTGAAATATAACGTCCACTGTTCAAAGTGCCGTCAGTGGGAACAAGAGGTGACAGAGACGTGTAACCAATGGCATGCCATACCATCACGCTGGGTGATACGCCAGTATGGCGATGACGAATACACGCTTCCAATGTGCGTTCACCGCGATGTCACCAAACATGGATGCGACCATCATGATGCTGTAAACAGAACCTGGATTCATCCGAAAAAATAACGTTTTGCCATTCGTGCACCCAGGTTCGTCGTCGAGTACACCATCGCAGGCGCTCCTGTCTGTGATGCAGCGTCCATGCTGCTACAAACGTCGTCGAACTGTTCGTGCAGATGGTTGTTGTCTTGCAAACGTCCCCATCTGTTGACTCAGGGATCGAGACGTGGCTGCACGATCCGTTACAGCCATGCGGATAAGATGCCTGTCATCTCTACTGCTAGTGATGCGAGGCCTTTGGGATCCAGCACGGCGTTCCGCATTACCCTCCTGAACCCACCGATTCCATATTCTGCTAACAGTCATTGGATGTCGACCAACGCGAGCAGCAATGTCGCGATACGATAAACCGCAATCGCGATAGCCTACAATCCGATCTTTATCAAAGTCAAAAACGTGATGGTTCGAATTTCTCCTCCTTACACGAGGCATCACAACAACGTTTCACTAGGCAACGCCGGTCAACTGCTGTTTGTGTATGAGAAATCGGTTAGAAACTTTCCTCATGTCAGCACGATGTAGGTGTCGCCACCAGCGCCAACCTTGTGTGAATGGTCTGAGAAGCTAATCATTTGCATATCACAGCATCTTCTTCCTGTCGGTTAAATTTCGCGTCTGTAGCACGTCATCTTCGTGGTGTAGCAATTTTAATGGCCAGTAGTGTAGTTTCTGGGTGAAGTCTACAACGTAGCTTCACCAGAACGCTTCACTGGACCCCAGTCTGACGTAAAGAATCTTTGGACTCCTTTCAGTAGGTTAGATCCAGCCTGAAATCCCACTAGCGTTGGACGTGCCACGAAATGCCATATCACGAATTTGGAGGTGATTTCGAGACACAAGAGATGTTCGCCGTAGTGCAGTTACAGTTGACCAAGAGTAGGCACTCCAAAACAAGGACAATATCCGCCCGTAACTACAAGACGACGTGTAAAAATGTCCATAAGACAATTATTTGGTGACACAGGTAGCGAGAACTGTTGCCTGGAGATCTTCTTCAGTCGCGACATGTTAGACAAGGCCCAGCAAGGAGAAATCAGATGGGAGAGATCAGGTGTAGGAGTTGGCCACGAAACCGAACGTGCTCCTCCCGCCCACTTCTCTGGAAACACTTGATGCTCGAGTTCACAACCAATATCTGCAAAGTTAGTTGGGGCTGTATGATGTTGTAAGAACGAAGGAGTTTAATTTTTAACGTGCTGCCAACGACTTATCGAATTTTAAGGTCAGTATCCAGTCATCAGTTACCTGAAACACTACGACGCAATTCTCAATAAAACTAAAATAACTGACATTGAAAATTTAAAGGTTTCCAAGCGGAGTTAAGTACAAAGCATTTCAGTCATTCTAATAGGGTCTCCTGTTTTATTCATAAGTTCTCAGAAGAGGACAATATGATTTGGTGTGTGTTTCTCTTCGGTATAATCACATTTAAATTCCTTTTTGTTACATTGAACTTAGAAGAGGTTTATTTTATATAAAACTGAAATTATTATATGAAAAGTGTATTGTGGACACAATCAAATCTCATTAAACTCTTTGCTAATGTGAAAAAGTACATTATAGTTTTCGTCGTGTGATCGCGTAGTGTTTGGTTCGAATCTCGATAGTGCTAACTTTTTTCACTTTCAGTTGTATTCTTCTTCATTTACTTCGCAGATAGATCACTTAGGACCAAGGGTAATCAACATTTGTTGGCCTTTCTTTTCGCCCAGTATTCCTTCATACACAACGAATGGGCTAGCTTTCGTTGCGTAGACCACGTATGTCGGTTAGTTTTTCTGTCTTCTTCCTCAAAACCCCGTGTGTTTGTGATTTTTCTGATTTCATTTCTGTCATGTAGATTTGGAGGCCCTAATTCTCTCAGGTCTTTTTCCGTCTGTTTGTACCAGTTCGGTCTTGTAGTTTTGTTCTTTAAAAATGTATGGATTTTGTGCGTTAAGCTGTTTGAGTCCATTCTTTCTAAATGCCCCATGAATTGGATTCTTCTCATGCGCATTGTGTCTGTTATTTTGGAGATATTTTTATATATTTCTGCGTTGTGTTTTGGATCATGCATACCATCTTTAGTTCTTGGTCCTAGGATTTTCCTCATTATTTTACGTTCTTTCACTTCCAATTCCCCTTTTAGTGTTCTGTGTTGAATATTTATTGTCTCAGATGCGTAGAGAGCTTCGGATTTAATTACTGTTGTGTAATGTGGTATTTTGCAGTTCCTCGAGAGACTCAGTAATGTTGATGCATTAATTTGTTCTGAAAGCGGTGCTGATGTTCAAGACAATAAAAGCGGGTTAAAAGCTGTGAGCTATCTGGGGAAGTTAACCTTGCATTACTGAGCAACTGTTTCACCAGGTATCCAGTCTAGCTTACCAAATTCCCAACCAGACAACCATTAATTATAATCTTTTAGTACTCATCTTACGATAACCGGTGATATGTATATATAAAAAGGCAATTTAAATAAAAAGAAATAAATCAGTTTATATTTGGACATTTATTTTAACATTGATCATTATTCCGTTAAAAATGTCATCATATTAAACTTGATTCATAACTAAACTGGTGCCTTATTTAGGATTGTGAAAATATGAGTTTGTAATCTTATTGAACTCATCAAATATGGAGCCAAGATTGGGAGACTGCATACAACACTGCTTTCATAAAATAACACACGAAGAACGTTGAAACATATGCAAGAGGAAATAAACCACAATCAACCAATTCAATTGTCACCCAGAGAAGTTACGTTCGTAGCGCAATCCTGTCCGTCATGAAATTACCACACACTGGTATACTAAATTCATACTAACTCTCTGTGAAATCTTCCTGAAAAGAATAGCTGAGGGCTACTTTGATGATTACACTACATGCTTCACGTGGTCAACTTGGTTTACACAAAGAGTGTAATTTCACAATAATTTTGATAATTAAAATAAATTACATCGAAACACAAATTACAAAACAAAAACCTCGAACTGGTTACTATCGTCTTACTATTAACCTGATGGGTCAAACACTTGTATAAGCACATGGTACTGGTCTCACAAAGTACGCTCCATGTGGGTTGAACATAAAGAAAAGTTGCTATATTGAAAAATATTGTCAAGACGAGACGTTATAATCTCACGCACATTCGCATTTAAGATTGATGATCTTAGTTAGAGTTACAGATCATCCGCACGTGGTTCCACTTTACTCACAAAGTAGTGACAAAGCAACTACTGGAAGATATTCTGAACTTCACACTCGAATTACACTGCATTGCAATTTAAGATAACATTAGATATTTTAGATGTAAACCTGAAATAAAGGTGATTAAATTTTCAGTTAGGCTGAACTTAAGAAATCCATTGTCCTACGGACTTAGCAAACACGCGCTTAGCCGGAGATCTTACCACTTCATACGCTCGCCGCGGACTGACTGACCTGGGCCTCTACCGAGCGTGCTTAACAGATACAAATGGAAGTGACCCGAGAGGCAGCTTCCTATACCAACATGACAAGGGACGGACAGGACCATACTAAGAATAGAAACCTCTCTGCTTTTAGAAAGCGTAGCTACCTGTTCCGACGTTGGTCCTACTGTTCTCTAGCAGACAGGCTTGTCTGCTACCATCAAGCATGCATCTAGAAATACATTTGCTCATTCATCCTTTCACACAGAAGGGAAGGGGGATGGCAGTATCTTATCATATACAGTATATAAAACAAAGCGGATGTAGGTTCCGTATGAGACTGTGTGACATGAATTACATATAAACTGTGTTTTAAAGTGTAGTAGTGTGACAGATCATTCTTGATTATGTGTAAAAGTAACACGTTCCACTGCTCAGTCTCCTCCCAGATAGTCAGAAACACCACAGTAAATTTAGAAGTGGAATGTATGCCATAAATGACAACAGTTTTAAGAAATTAACATGAAAGGAATCCAACAGAGACCTTTCAACTCTTTTTGTTGTAAACGTATTTCGTTAACTGAAACGCCGTCTCCATTTTCTGGGCTCTTGCTCTGACAGATTTCTTTTCACTACAATTTTCTACAATCCATTCACCTAAATATTTAAGTTCTTTTACTCGAGCGATGTAGTTATTACCAATTTTGAGATCAGAAGGTACATCTTTGATGTCAGTCACAAATTTTGTTTTTGCATTCTATATTTTTATTAATTATAACTGTTAATTAATAACTATTGATTATGTGGCGTGATGTCGGATGAGTTGAGCGCTGGCGCAAGCTGGCAGTTCCTCGGTCGCTTGAACGGTGCGCCTGGTGCCGGCCCACTCGCCGCTACAAAGGCTCGGAATCTCGCACCAGGGCGTATTGCTTTCTGGTTGGGCGTACCGGCAACAGGCCTCACATGGGGGAGTGATGCGTCATACATTAGCCTCTCCTTCCTTAGTGGCTCTTTCCGCCTTCCCGGGTGCCAGACGTTAACCCTTTCGGGTGCAAAATTATTGAGCAGTTTTTTTTAATGAATGGAGAGCAGATAGTGGTTAACAGATAGGTATATTTATCATACAGAATATCAAATTTGCTACAACTGTGAAAGTGAGGTCACACAACAAGGTGGGAAGTATTCTTCCTACTGCCTTTCCTTGGATTTAAATGACAAAAACAACTTCTTCAATATATGTCATATTTATTTGATGAATTTACTTCTCTTGTTACAACGATTGTTCAGAATTACTTGCCATGAAATTTTCTGAAACATGGGTCTATGCAAAGTGGTATTTGACAACATGTACGAACACAGCGAGTGCTCTTCTCCGCAGCTTTGGTACTACAATGACGGCACGTCCAGTAGGTTTCTCCTAAAATGGGTTGATGCTCCCCTACAGCCACATAACGAAAATCTTCAGGTACTTTACCCCTTTTTGCCAGAAAGACGGGTTTTTGTCCAAGCCTTTTTTGGGATGAGAAGCCAGCAATCAATTGTCTAGCTAGATGGATCCTGTATGTGAGCTGATCATGCTGTCCACTTTCTCTTTTACTTATTTTCCACAGGATAAAACTGTTCACTGCAGCAACGTCCACCAGGAAATAAAATATTCTGTGCCACCATTTTACAGAACGTCTGCCAGTAGCATACTTTTATCGTAACTGATCAAACTTATCGACACCACCCATTATTTTGTTGTATTCTCCCACAACTTCAGGACAAGAAATCTCTGTACTAGTACCATCCTTGTTTTTCCTTTTCACTGTGGCTGTTTCTCATGGGTCATGAATCGAGGACAGGAAAGTGACTGGACGGTTATCCATCAATTTTACTGCAGGAATGGCTCCTTTTGTTTCAAACCGGAATTCTCCTCGTTCATAAATTTGGGTAAATCAAAAGTATTTACCTTATACCATAGCTTTGAAGAAAAAAAACACAAAATGTCACGCAAACAGCACTGAAAGGCTCCTCTACAGAGCAACACTCAGCTATACAATGCCTCTGCGCGAAGGTACAGCATAAACGGCGGGAACTTCTGATTGGAAGTAGTACCCTATAGCGTTCACTAGGTGGTAGCACCGTACAGAGACGGGAACTGTGAATTCCACGGGACTAGGAGTGAGTTCATTGTAGCGGGAAGCATGTTTCCCACGGCTCACGAAAGGGGTAAGTTCGGCATTCCCCGGGCCCGCCAGGATTTGCGTTGCGCCAGAAGGGAGAGCTGCGACCCAACCCGAAGCGAAAGCGAAGGGAGCGTAGCACAGGGGGAGCAGTGTCCAGGAACCGAAGCCCTGTCCCCAGGGTGGGAGGGTTGAGCGGGGCTGCTTCGCCGGGGGGTGTTGCTCACTCTGTGTGCGACTTCTCTGCCCTGGGCGGCTGCTGCTCCTCTCCAACTCCGCGCAGAGCACAGAACACCAGGTGCTCTGCATGCCGCCGACCTCGTTTGTCGGCGTGGGATGCCGGCGTGAGTCGGCAAGGCCGCTTCGCCGCGCCCGTGGGTAACCGGAGCGTGTTCTGCCAAACCCAGGTGGTGGTGCGGGCTGTACTTGCCGAGACTGAACCCGGCAGCTCGGGAGTGAACTTGGCGTAGGGGCGAGGCCGGTGGGTGAGCTGCATCTGTCCCCCACCCCCTACATGCCAGAGGAGCCGATCCGGGGCAAGATTCGGGCTCCCAGCTTTTTAGCACTCGGTAATAGATGATGGCTGACATAGAAACGAGTGATGTGAGTGCACCTTCACGGGCATCTATAATGTCTGATCCGTCTCCACAGGACGCGTTGGACGGGCGATGGACGAGAATGGGTTAAATAAGCATGCTAGGATCACGCTCCTCCTGCAGCAACTAGCGTTAGAATTTGCCATATTCAGTATAATAAATTGTAGTAAATAATAATAGTGATGGCAATATTTACTGTCAAAATGCAATCTAACACTAGATTGCGTACTTACGGCTATCCTGTGTGCCCGTTTTTCAGTAAGACTTGAAAAGAGAGAGATTATTAATTCATGTCCATTATAATTATCCGGGCAGTTAAGCCGTGGTCGGTTGATGAATTCTGTGTCAATTCTCAACGTTTCGTCCCCGTCTGCGGGGGACATCTTCAAGGGGGTCTGTAGCTCGGTGGAAGGTCCAACACACCCACTGGCTCGCTACTGACTGCCGCTGAAGTCCGTGTCCGCGCGCTCCCGCGCCGAGGCGTGACGTCACGTGTTTTGAAAACGTCACTGCAATTGGCAGCTGTCCGCTGCCGTCGATCGCCGTTGCCATCACTCAGTGGTGGACGAGTGGTACACATCTTCTGCAACACCGGCATCCATATACCGTTTAATTTCACGCCCTCCTCCTTTCGATTGAAATTATTAGGGTGTTTGGCGATTTCGATTGCCTCCCTGTAGAGCCTTTCGTAATATCCGCTTGTGGCCGCTAGTACTTGCGTCTCCTCAAAACGAATATGGTGGTTACCTGGTTGGAAAGCATGCTCCGCAACAGCTGATCGTTCCGTTTCTCCTCTTCTACAATTGCCCATGTGCTCTTCCAAACGTTTTGAAACAGTTCTTTTAGTGGTACCCAGAAACGAAAATGGTAGTTTGGGCCACTCAGTATACCGCAAACCCACGCACACGGACCTTTATTTGCACCGGGAATCGAACCACCACCCACAACAGAAGCGGGGTGTTATCAAGATGTTAGCGGACAGAGCTAGAAATATTTGTGAACCTGAGTTGCAGTAGCCTGTACGTCACTATGGTTTCTGCGTGGCTGTCTCAACGCACGTTTTATTTCGGCGGACGAATATTCGTTCTTCATTAGTGCACTGTGCGGATGTTCCATGTCAGCGTCGAGCAACTCAGGTTCACAAATATTTCTACCTCTGTCCACTAACGTCTTGATAACACCCCGCTTCTGTTGTGGGTGGTGGTTCGAATCCCGGTGCAAATAACGGTCCGTGTGCGTGGGTTTGCGGTATACTGAGTGGCCCAAACTACCATTTTTGTTTCTGGGTACCACTAAAAGAACTGTTTCAAAATGTTTGGAAGAGGACAAGGGCAATTGTAGAAGAGGAGAAACGGAACGATAAACTGTTGCGGAGCATGCCTTCCAACCAGGTAACCACCATATTCGTTTTGAGGAGACGCAAGTACTAGCAGCCACAAGCTGATACTACGAAAGGCTCTACAGGGAGGCAATCGAAATCGCCAAACACCCTAATAATTTCAATCGAAAGGAGGAGGGCGTGAAATTAAACGGTATATGGATGCCGGTGTTAACGAAGATGTGTACCACTCGTCCACTACTGGGTGATGGCAACGGCGATCGACGGCGACGGACAGCGGCCAATTGCACTGACTGTTTCAAAACACGTGACGTCACGCCTCGGCGCGGGAGCGCGCGGACACGGGCTTTAGTGGCAGTCAGTAGCGTGCCAGTGGGTGTGTTGGACCTTTCATCGAACTACAGACCCCCTTGAAGATGTCCCTCACAGACGGGGACGAAACGCTGGGAATTGACACAGAATTCATCAACCGACCACGGCATAACAGCCCGGATAATTATAATTGACATGACATTTCCGGTCGTGAAAGTCTACATTTTCTTATGAGATTATTAATTGATCACCGATGCGTCGGTTTTAGATTGTGTTCAGGAGACGTACGGATTGATTATGCGAAGGGGTTTTCTTAATTGACCTTTTGACCCGAATTGCCTTTACTCAACCAGAACCTTCGATGAAAATACCTAAGGAGCCTATTTGAATATGGAAATGGAAAAGAAAGCAAATTAGTGGAATTTCGCAAGAAAAAGATTAACGGATCGGAAGTTGAACACTTTAGTGGTCTCCCATATACAATCGAGACACCGCGATAAAGAACGAACCTGTACCAAGATATTGACAAATATACAATTAATATATGACTTACTTCTGATATTTCTTTCGTACATGGCGCAACCCAATAATCGCTGCTTTGTCAGTCCGTTCCGTCTTAAAATTAAATGTCCTTGCATGTGCGTAAGTACATTGTATCCTCACCCGAGTTACCGACATATTTGTTCGTCGTTTCACATAGTTTTACACAAAATAAAAATACAACTTGTAGCAATGCTATGTAGTACGTCTTAACATGTCGGCGACCAAAAGTACAAGGGATAATGAAGTCTCTAGAATATTTCATAACAAAAGATAGATTGTTCTTTCTTCTGTTTCGCAGCTTCTTGCTATCAAGCGCTGCGGCAATGATTTTAAATATCTGCGCCCAGCGGGTCATAGTGTTTAGTTAAGGTATTTAAACGCTGGACGCGCGTCTTGGTATAGGCGCACATTATAACATATTTCGTCTCTTTACTCTCGCGCTGTGATGCTTACCATCTTTACGAACTACAGCTCGTTGGCTGTCCTTTTCTTTTATAACAAATACCTCATATGCAAAGTATCTGAAATACAATAATATTACAAGCAAAACATCAAAAAGGGTAAAATTAGTCAAGCGGCTCTAACGACCATTAAAAACGAGTTGGCAGCATGGGATATTGCCAATGCCAAACCAGAAGGCTGCGTTGAAGAACTCGAGAAAGAGAATGAGAGATTACGAAAACAACTGACAAAGACTTGCGCGGGTGTGGTCGCGCAAGCGCCATGCAAGCCGCAAACCACAAAGAACACTACTGCGAAAGTGACCAACAGCCAGACATGACGGTCTTCCTTAGGTTCCTCCCTGGCCAGCACATTAAAAATGTACAGGAAATATTCACAACAACTGTAAATCCAGTAAAGGATAAAATTAAGATTAATGTCAAACCTGGCAAAAACGTTGTAATCGTGGATGTAGCAACTGAGGAGGAAAAAGAAAAAAAGTACTAAATACCCAAAAGCTATGCAAGGTGGTCAAAATCGAACCACCCAAGAAACGAAATCCTCTAGTTATTCTGTATGACGTACCCGCTGTAATGAAAGATGAGGAATTATGTGAAACAATAAAAAGGCAGAATTTTGAAGATATGGAAAACGAGGAGTTTAAAAGGAGCTTTAAGCTGAGATTTAAAAACGGGGCCTTGGGACTGTGATGTCGTCCATCAAGTTGCTGAGGTCACCGGAGCTATGTGGAAGAAAGTGATGGCCATGGGCAAACTCTACATTGGTTTTCACGCGGTCAACGCAAGGGACTATCTCGTGGTACGTAGTTGCCATAACTGTGGGGAGCTGGACCACATTCTCAAGCACTGCACGAGGCGTTCGGCTTGCTCCAAGTGCGGTGAGGGAAATGACACACGCAAAGACGGCAAGGCAGCAGGGGTATGCACTCCGTGTAAAAGGCCAGGTAAGAGATCATGTGGTGTCCCTGATCGAAATTGCTCTACATACAAGGTGATTGAACAGAGGCTCATTTTGAGAACAGACTATGGCTGAAAACATAAATGGGAACAGGATGCCCAAGAGAAAATCCCGGAGCAAAAGGAGGAGGGACGCTATGATTGCAAGCAAATGCAGGGAATTCTTGAGGTCGCTTTCAGGCACCCAAAAAATACACTACTGGCCATTAAAATTGCTGCACTATGAAGATGACGTGCTACAGACGCGAAATTTAACCGACAGGAAGAAGATGCTGTGATATGCAAATGATTAGCTTTGCAGAGCATTCACACAAGGCTGGCGCCGGTGGCGACACCTACAACGTGCTGACATGAGGAAAGTTTCCAACCAATTTCTCATACACATACAGCAATTGACCGGCGATGCCTGGTGAAACGTTGTTGTGATGCCTCGTTTAAGGCGGAGAAATGCGAACCATCACGTTTCCGACTTTGATAAAGGTCGGATTGTAGACTACCGTGATTGCTGTTTATCGTATCGCGACATTGCTGCTCGCATTCGTCGAGATCCAATGACTGTTAACAGAATATGGAAATCGGTGGATTCAGGAGGGTAATACGGAACGCCATGCTGGATCCCAACGGCCTCGTATTACTAGCAGTCGAGATGACAGACATCTTATCCGCATGGCTGTAACGGATCGCGCAGCCGCGTCTCAATCCCTGAGTCAACAGATGGGGACGTATGCAAGACAACAGCAATATCCACGAACAGTTCGACGACGTTTGCAGCAGCACGGACTATCAGCTCGTAGACCATGGCTGCGTTTACCCTTGACGTTGCATCACAGACAGGAGCGCCTGCGATGGTGTACTCAACGACGAATCTGGGTGCACGAATGGCAAAACGTCATTTTTAGGGTGAATCCAGGTTCTGTTTACAGATCATGATGGTCGCATCCGTGTTTGGCGACATCGCGGTGAACGCAAATTGGAAGCCAGTATTAGTCATCGCCATACTGGCGTATCACCCGGCGTCATGGTATGGGGTGCCACTGGTTACTCGTCTCAGTCATCTCTTGTTCGCATTGGCGGCACTTTGAACAGTGGACGTTACATTTCAGATGTGTTACGATCCGTGGCTCTACTCTTCATTCGATCCGTGCGAAACCCTACATTTCAGCAGGATAATGCACGACCGCATGTTGCAGGTCCTGTACGGGCCTTCCTGGATACAGAAAATGTTCGACTGCTGCCCTGGCCAGCACGTTCTCCAGATCTCTCACCAATTGAAAACGTCTGGTCAATGGTGGCCGAGCAACTGGCTCGTCACAATACGTCAGTGACTACTCTTGATGAACTGTGGTATCGTGTTGAAGCTGCATGGGCATCTGTACCTGTACACGCCATCTAAGCTGTGTTTGACTCAATGGCCAGGCGTATCAAGGCCGTTATTACGGCGAGAGGTGGTTGTTCTGGGTACTGATTTCTCAGGATCTATGCACCTAAATTGCGTGAAAATGTAATGACATGTCAGTTCTAGTATAATATATTTGTCCAATGAATATCCGTTTATCATCTGCATTTCTTCTTGGTGTAGCAATTTTAATGGCCAGTAGTGTAGAAATGGCTGACATCGGGATACATACGGAACTTCTCACGATGGTTGCAGCTCCCTCCTCTCAAAGTCGGGGATATAGGCCGATAAAAAGACCTAGCGCGGTAAGGGCTTCCTGTGGTAGTGGCCCGACCACTGGCCATGCAGAAAAACGAACTCCACAGAGTGGAACAGTATCAAGTCGGGAAAATACAGTAACAAGCACCAGTGTGCTCCTGGCTATACAAGACCCCACTCCTGTCGGAATACCGCCTGCAGACCCTGTCAGAGAGTATCCGAACATAGAACACGCCATGCAATTGGCAAGGCTGGAGCAACCGACTAGCCTGAGCACTGCGTTGCGACATGTGGTCCGGGTAGGACATAAATATGGTAGGAACGTCACCTTCTCGGTGATTGAGGCTGTTGACAGAATACAGCTCAAGTCGATGAATCTCCCCACCGACTTCGGAGCCCTGCGGGGTCCGGTCAAGAAAGTGTTTGAAAGAGGAGGCGAAAAATTTGGTCTTGGTGATACCTACACACAATCAGTCTTGGCAAATGGACGCATTGCTTTCGATTGGCGAAAGAACTGGCCATATGATCACATAGATACATACTTCCCATAATGACAACAATAACTATTTGTCAACTACACACTCAGAATAGCAGACTCGTGATGTAGGAGTTACGCAAGGTAGTGGAGGAGAAGAGACTAGGTGTGCTCTGCCTGCAGGAGCCGTACTCTCAAGCTGAGCAGGTAGCTTTCGCAGCCGCAACATGGCAACTAGTCAGCAGCGGGGACGACCCGAGAGCGCCAATAATAATTACAAACAAAACATTGCGGGTAACAATTCTATCGCAGTTCACAGTCACTGTAACGTTGTGGAAATGCAATATCCTCCGGGAGTATTAACTCTCGTAGATACGTACTTCCAGTACGGAGATGATTATTGAGCAACATCTGGACCACCTCACTAGATTAATCACGGCGTTGCGGGGCGCAAAGTGATTGTAACTGCTGATATAAATGTAAAATCCCCCCTATGGTACAGTGGCACAAGAGCCGCAAATGGAGGAAAGGCGGAAGAAACGATTATGGCCTCGCAACTTGTCGTGGCCAACAAGCCTGGTAACCCTCCCAACCTACACAGCGGGAGAGGGACAAGACACTAACATTGGCGTGACACTAACCATACCAAACGCCATCAATATTGAAAAAAATTGGAAGGTTGAAGACAATGCCACCACAAGTGATCACAGTCTTACCACGTTCAAGATAGACGACAGAGAAAGCCACTGGGCCATGGGGTGGGAGGTCCAGCTGAACTATAGTACAGCAGATTGGGAATTCCTAGCGAGGGAGTGTGACATTCCTGCATTACCAGAAGGTGACCTACACCACGACATAAACGTAGACAAGTATGCCAAAGAGCTGGTGAGTGCGATTACCAGAGAGGTGAAAGCAGCCATACCAACTAGGAGGAAGGCCATGGCGGTCTCTCCGTCACCATGGTCAGCTGAACTAGAGCATATGTGCCAGTCTGTCAGAAGACTGAGGCGGCACTGCCAGCACAATGTCGTCTGGTGAGAAAGGGAACGATGGTTGCAATAGTATAGGGAAGCAAAGGAAATATTCCAAAATGAACTTCAGGCAGTTAGGGTACGAAATTGGGAGAGCTACGTGATAAACCAATCAGCTATAGGCCCATGGTAAGAGAAAAGATCCGCTCTCCAATGGCGATATCGACATTCAGGCATGGGGACAGAATGACGGAATCCTGGCAGGAAACTGCCGAGGTCCTCCTCTGCTCCGTGTTGGCTGACGACAGTGCGGATGGGGAAACCGAGACCCAGCACCAAATGAGAAATGACGACCTGCTCAGATACACCAATGACAGGGCAGTATACCTCTTCTCTGAGGAGGAGGAGGTGGGTGCCCAAATAAAATCGCTGAAGAAAGGGAAAACCCCTGGGCCAGACGGTATTGTTGCGGAAGTAGTGCAATTCTTAGTCCCTAAGCTTACCCAACTATTCAATGGGTGCCTCAGGCAGCAAAAATTTCCGAAACTTGAAAGGTGGCTACACTGAGCCACAGCGCCAGAGATCGCGCCAGAGAGTTTTGTTCCGCCGCCTCCACTGGCAGTGATTATTGAGAGGTAGCGGCAGGCAGTTCTTGCCGAGAAGTTGTGGTGGACACTGCTTGTCGTGAAGTCGGAGTGAGATGTGATAGTGGAGAGTGTTGTTCCATGTTTTATGCAGTGGTTTTATGGGAGAGGTAGCAGATGTTGTTCCAATGGAGATATTGTAATGATCTGAGTGCTTTTCGTCAATATATATGAAGGTAACAAATTCCCTGTTTTTTCTTTTTAATATTTCTGTATCTCAAATAATGCAACATTACAGGTTCAGTCAACAAAGCATCTGGCTTGTGTTCTTGCATTAGAGTGTAATTCTGATTTTCTTGCGCAATTATAGTATTTCTAATTTTTTTAATTACTTCAATATAAATGGTACTTGAAATTTCTTGTCTTGGTGAAGAAGAACCGTGCCAGATGTGCGTTGAGTCACACTCCCACAAACAGAACAATTACACTTGTGCTTTGGCTTCGTAGGTTTTATAGTTGCTGGGGACTTAATTAATTAACTGTGTTAACGAAAATTTTCTTTCATTGTTTGTTGTTGTTCCATGCAGTCAGAATGCGTGCTGCCCGCATCTCGTGGTCGTGCGGTAGCGTTCTCGCTTCCCACGCCCGGGTTCCCGGGTTCGATTCCCGGCGGGGTCAGGGATTTTCTCTGCCTCGTGATGGCTGGGTGTTGTGTGCTGTCCTTAGGTTAGTTAGGTTTAAGTAGTTCTAAGTTCTAGGGGACTTATGACCACAGCAGTTGAGTCCCATAGTGCTCAGTGCTCAGATTGCGTGCTAAAACTAGTCAGGGCCAGCCTATTACGACACAGCGTAACCGGACAGCTACTAAAATTATTTGTATAATATTTATTTAAATTAAGCCCCCATGCAAACTTTGGAAAGTTGCAACGTGGTAATCGTAAAGAAAGGACCTGAAAAAGACCCAACCGAAACAAATCGCCGGCCGTTGTAGCCGAGAGGTTCTAGGCGCTACAGTCAGGAACCGCGCGACCGCTACAGTCGCAGGTTCGAATCCTGCCTCGGGCATGGATGTGTGTAATGTCCTTAGGTTAGTTAGGTTTAAATAGTTTACCAGTCCCATAGTGTTCAGAGCCATTTGAAACTAAATCATACAGACCGATTTGATTATTAGACCTTTTTGGAAAACTACTCGAGAAACTGTTAGCTGACAGACTGGCTGCACATCGAGTGTTGTGCGGGATGAGTGACAGGCAGTTTGGCTTTAGGCCAGGGCGGTCGGCGGGTGACGCAATCGCCCTGGCGGGTCTGTCAGCCAGCCCTGTACAAGTACATGGTGGACATCAGTGGCACCTTCGACCACCTGTGGTGGCCTTCGCTCTTGTCCTGTTTACGGGAAAAAGAGTGTTCAGGGCCGCTATACGGTTGTCTGAGGAGCTATTGCGAGGATCGGGAGGTCTGGCTATCATTCCCTAGTGGGAAAGTTGGAAAAACGATAACAAAGGGATGCCCCCAGGGTTTTGTGTTAGGCCCCCTGTTCTGCGACATCCACATGGAGCAATTATTGGACAGGCACAACAGAGCGAAGAGCTACTAGAGGTGATAGCCTACGCAGATGACCTCCTACTGTTGGTTGGCGGTCATAGCCGCGAAGAAATTGAGCGTAAGATAGAAAGGGCTATGGAAAAACTACAACTATGGTGACGAAATACAAAAATGTCAATTTCACCGAATAAGTCAACATATGTCTTACTAAAAGGACAACTCGTAAGGAACCCTACAGTGAGAATTGAGGGCTCTCCTGTTCTTTGGCGACGAGAGGTGCGCTTCTTGGGAGTCATCATTGATGAAAGGTGGAGCTTTGCAAGCACATCGAAACCGTCACCCAAAGAGAGCTAGAAGTACTCAATAACCTCATTTCCATTGGTCATAAAAGATTGTATCTTCCCCTAATTTAATAAAATTATACCAAAACAGCATATTAACATCAATAGTCGGTTACGGCTCGGGAACCTGGGCGCACAGGCTCACGAGGGTGGTTTCCGCCATGACTGTGAGAAGGGTGTAAAGGAATATAGTGGGGGCCTACAGGACATCTGCAGGCGGGGCTCTTTTAGTAACAATGGGGCTCTGTCCTCTTGACATCAAAATCAGAGAGCAGGCATCATGGTTCTGGGCCAAGAAAGAGGAAATCGGGAAAACAGGGGACATTCTGAGCGTTCGGGCTGGAGATAGGAGTGCGATAAGGAGATGAGGTGAAGACCTGTGGCAGAAGTCATGGGAAGCTGATGAAACTGGCCGAAGAACATTCCAGCGTCTACCAGATGCGAAGGAATGGTTAGGTATGAGATACTTTGGGCCAACACGGGGACTATTCCATTTTCTCACTGGTCATGGGCCTATCCGACATATCTATGTCGGTTTGGGAGGAGAGCTATGCCATCGTGTGACTGGGTGCACTGGGGGTACTCCCGACCGTTTGTTTTACGAGTGCCTCCTTTACAATGATGTAGTAGCTGCGTTACGACATCAACTACCGAACAACGACACCTGCATATTGTTGAGACGAGAGGATACACTTAGAACATTAAACAACCTTGCAAACGAGTTTTATCGGAATATCTGAGGGACAATGGTCAGTAGTAAGAAATAACCAAATGTGTCCCAGTACCCCGACCCCGTACCGCCGGTGCATGGATAGGTCGACTACCATTACAGTTGGAGTCCGCCACGTGCAGGACTAGGGGGAGTGGGGTACAACGATACCAAACCAAGACAAGCACCGGAACTGAAAACAGGAACCTGAGGCGATATTCAAGCCATGCTTGGCCTGTTCAGTGTCGGGGGGATGCTCATCGGGATTAGCTCAGTGGGCAAGGCCGTGCAGTAGGTTTATACACTTCACTGATACACCTGTGACGCTGCAGGCAGTGTAGAGGTTTAGTCATGAAGTACACCATTAGAATAAGTAGAGTAATACTAATTGCCCATTGTAAGAGTACTATAGCTCACCTGTAAACCTTCTCAATTAGCTGCTAACAATATTGTAAGAATTAAGGACCCACTAATTATATGAGGTGGTGGGTTGCATGTATAATATAAAAATCAATAACTATTGAATCACATTGTAATAAAAATACTATATTTTTATTATTATTACTAATCATACGAAATGTGAATATTCACAATAAATTAAAATTTGGTACAATAACGCAGAAAATCGTATATATCCTAACATACAATCCTTTCTTATTTCTAGAGACTAAACAGTATTATTGATATAAGTAAATTTTTAATTTAACAATAGGACATTTCGTTTTCCCATATCAAATTTTAGTTCTTTGGACGTGATTAGCAAAATAAAAATAAAGAAAGTTTTTTTATTAATATTATGATTTATTATTTGTTTCTTTTTTCGTTACCAGACATTACCATTTCGTAACAAACATAGAATTCAAATGAAAGTAAAAAAAAAAAACACGGTTGCAGCTAGCGAGAGTTGAATCAAAGACTTCATGATTACAAAACATGTTGTGCACTTTTTGAAGCCAAAATCTTTTGTAGTGCTGAAGTACAATGAATTACAAAGTCAACTCAGCTATGTGCTACAACTTGCTTCAAATGTTTTGTACGTAAACAGTGCTCTGTAGTCTTATCTTCAGAGTCGAACTTTTCGACGATTTTTTCACGTCTTGTATGTGTGAAGAAAATCGAAGAAGGCAGAGCAGCCTCTAAGGTCCCCTTGTAAGTCGTTTCCGGACCAGAGTTCCTGTAACAAAATGATGCATTATCTCTCCTCCATCATCTGTGAAATTTTGTACCATCAATACAGAAACCACCTGTAAATGCGAGGACTACCGGACCTGAATCCAGAGCTGTATATACTGTCTGGACGAACTGTAGCTCATTAGGGGAAAAAGAAGGAAGGAATATTGAAGTTTAACGCCGCGTCGACGACAAAGTCATTAGAGACGGAACAAAAGCTCGAATTGGGGAAGGGTGTGGACGATATCGGCCGTTCCTTTTCAAAGCCACCATCCCACCATGTCAAACGGTCAGGCGTACACTGGACAACGTTAGGAGGGTTCCTAGGGAAAATTCTTCCACTACTACGTTATCTGCATGGAACAACATCATCTACTAACCTATAGCAACCGACACTGCTTCGAACAACTGCGCTGTCATTATGTTTCTCCGCAGCACAGTATTCTGTACCAGTCTGACAAAGTTCTCTACATGCCAAACAGTTTGATACAGCTTTGAATGAATCTGGACGCAGTGTGACAAACTATCTACGACCAATTCAATGAACTGTACCGAATTGTCCGCAGCTCGTGGTCTTGCGGTAGCGTTCTCGCTTCCCACGCCCGGGTTTCCGGGTTCGATTCCCGCCGGGGTCAGGGATTTTCTCTGCCTCGTGATGACTGGGTGTTGTGTGATGTCCTTAGGTTACTTAGGTTTAAGTAGTTCTAAGTTCTAGGGGACTGATGACCATAGATGTTAAGTCCCATAGTGCTCAGAGCCTGTACCGAATTATGGTTATGGCGTCACCAAGCACTCGCAGGAAAGCAGCTTCAGAAGCGCAGAAGAAGAAACAGGAAACCGGTCCCAGACATCCGTTGTTTGGACACGAGCCTCAGTAACCAAGACGCAGAACAAGAAAGAGCTACATGCAGGCAACTACAGTAATTCCTTCATCTCCCGGAACTCGACGAGTGGAGCCTTGACGAGATTTTTTGCCTGAGGCACGCGGAACGAATGTCGAAGACGAGCCTGCCGCTGCTTCACACCTGCCTTACTCGATATGGAAGAGTCTGAACAGACTAAGAAGTGGGGTGTCACGAAGCAGATCGAACCTAAGGAAATGGGGCTTCAGCAGAGGTAACGAAATTTGCCAGTGTGATGAGCTGCACAACCAACAACATCAGCTAGTCTGCAGGAACCTGCCAGGTAGCTGTACTACTGGTGATCTGGCTGCAGCTATCGAAACAGCAATCAAAATCACAGAATACTGGGCTCTCCGCAGAATATGAGGAGAACAATCCTGCTATTTTTAATGTATATACTCCGTCCATGTCGCATAAATTCTTATTCTATATACTATTCTATGTATTTTTTATTGTTATTACTTTCTGTCTGTTCGTTATTGAATTTCATCTGTAACTGACATTTGTATTATATTGTAGCAATTTCATGTCCTGGAAACTTAAAATAAACAAATAAAGAAACCTTACACGGTTCAGGGCGTATTTAATGACTATCCTCCTCAACACGAGCCACATGTCTTACTATTACACCAGTTAGATCAGTGCGGTCGTCTGCCCCACCAAGGACTCTTCAATGCCTTCGCTGTAGGAAAGAGATCGGGTCAACCGAATCTGCCAATGCTACATGTCGTCTTTTTTTTCGTAACGATATGATGATGTGGCCTTTGACTTCATATGTGGGCGACAGAAAGAGAAAATAATATTGACAATGTTTTTGTTTATACAAGGCGTGGTTTTTAAGAAGTACCGTTTTGAAATTAAAAAGAGATATGCTAAGATATCTCAATAATTTTATTTTTGCATGAAAGCCTGTACCTCAATCTACGCACTGACGCCATTACAGTCTGATTCTTCCTTGTTTACGTTGTGTACTGAGTGTTTAAGATGCCTCCGCTAATCGTGAGTACCGCCGACTGTGAAGTACGGGCTGTTATAAGATTTCTTGGTGCTAAAAGCCTAAAAGCGATCGATATTCATCGTGAGATCTGTGCAGTTTACGGAGAAAACATTATGAGTGATGGAATGGTAAGAAAGTGGGTGAGAGCATTTAAAGATGGCCGCACAAATGTGCATGATGAACAACGGAGTGGGCGTCCTTCAGTCATTAATGGAAGTTTGGTGCAGGAAGTGGACAATAAGGTGAGAGAAAACAGACGCTTTACGATTTCCTCCTTGTGGGATGACTTTCCTAATGTTTCTCTTAGTGTTTTGTATGGCATTGTGAGCGAGCACTTGAATTACCGAAAATTGTGCGCACGTTGGGTACCGAAAATGTTGACGGATGTGCACAAAACCAAACGTTTAGACAGTGGGTTAACTTTCCTTGAGCGGTACCACAACGACGGTGATGATTTCTTAAGCCAAATTGTTACGGGCGATGAAACATGAGTGGCCTACGTCACACCAGAATCAAAGCAACAGTCCATGGAGTTTGAGCAAGGACATCGTTTTGCTGCAAGACAATGCCTGCAAGCATTTGGCCAGTCAGGCAAAAGATCTCATCACATCTTTTCGATGGGAAATTCTAGATCAACCTCCGTACAGCCCCGAACTTGCGCCCAGTGACTACCATCTGTTCCTGCACTTGAAGAAATACCTGGGCGGTCAGCGCCTTCAAGACGATGACGAAGTCAAAAGAGTGGTGATGCACTGGTTAACAAGTCAGACTTCTATGAGGAGGGTATTCAAAAACTGGTACAACGTTACGACAAGTGCCTCAATATTGATGGAAAGTATGTAGAAAAGTATTTGAAGGTACAGCCTTTCATGTAAAAATAATATTATTGAGATATTTTAGCACGTCTTTTTTTAATTTCAAAATGGTACTTACTTAAAAAACACGCCTCTTATTAGTTTCTAAAGTGTACCTTGTGGTGACAGACCGATTGCAGCATAGCCCGAAGTTTAGATTATATTGGAGGTTTGATTGAGAGTTGGCGGAGCTAACGAATGTGAAGCCGAGATCTGAGTTACGGTAACATACTGATGTGTTGCATAGTCCGAGGTTGAAAAGTGACAGTTTGGTTCTCAGTTGTCGAAGCGATATCGAACATTTCAGTTAATCTCCAAAACTGTGTCCTGAATCTCATCACGTCACATCGCTCCCTGACTTGCATCTGTGGTATGTACAAGTGAATGACAGTATCTAATTAAAACTATCCACACACTCCTATGCAATGTGAACTGACCGCTAGATGTCATGAGAAGTGGACCCGCCAGTGCAATAGAAGGTGGAAGTCATTGTGTTATCAGCAGAGAAGCAGTATCAGCAAAATGGGACCGTCAGGAAAGCTCATTGACTGCGAACATGGGCTAGTCACTGGATGTCACCGAAGTAACAGATCCTTCTGGAACATTTAAAACATTTTAAAGCTGCCCAAGTCGACAATAGTGATGTGACTGTGAAGCTGAAACGCGAAGGAGCTACCGCAGCTAAACAAGCAAAAGCAGACCTCATATACTGCGGGCATTATAAAAAATTGTATAAAATCAGAGGAAGGAATCACGAGTTATAAAGTGGTACGAGAAGTCCAGCAGTGCACAGATAGCGAGCGAGGTGGAGCACTGGTTAGCACACTGGACTCGTATTCGAGAGGACAACGGTTCAATCCCGCGCCCGGCCATCCTGATTTAGGTTTTCCGTGATTTCCGTAAATCGCTCCAGGCAAATGCCGAGATGGTTCCTGTGAAAGGGCACGGCCGACTTCCTTCCTCGTCCTTCCCTAATCCAACGAGACCTATGACCTCGCTGTTCGGTCTCTTCCCCCAAACAACCCAACCCAACCAAGTGCACAGATAGGGCTGTTTATAAAACATAGATATATCGATATTTTTCCCATTAAATATCGATATATATTGGCGACACGTTTTTTGCTATTTTTCGATGTAACGATATCGAAATCACAATATCGAGTGCTGATATTTTTATTTTTTTATGTTTTTTCACAATTCTCAATAAATATTTGAAATTGTTCTTTTGAATTTGTAGTGGAACATACGTAATTTTACTTTCACTCTGTGAAGGTATCTTACTGCTGTTTCAGCTTTCATCGCGTCCAGTCTTTCTGTTTGATCATGTGAAGCAAATATGGGTGGCACAAAGAAGAAGTCCGATTGCACTAGGGGGTGGCGGTGTGAAAGGAATTACAAGATTTCCGATGTGAAGACATAGTCGCCGTAAGATCTTCTGGAAAACACTTTCAGAATGAGAAGGTTGAACAACAGTGGCAGTATGATGTCTTCTGACTAACAAACTGGTCGCTTAGGGAACGTTTTGAACACACAAGCTGACGGCGAACTATTGCGCGTCGTTCGGACCGTGATAGTATCAGATTCGCCCAGTATTGTTAATTCACGAAGAAATCACTATGCACTGTATTGCTAAACACACTAATAGTTTTTATGAAGGTCCGGGGATATCGAATAAAAGTTCACAGACGATATTTACCTTTTTTTGCATAAGAGAAAACTTTTTTGTTCTTGATAATCGCGATTACAAGTTGTATCTCCTTTGCACTTCAAAATTACTTCTATATGCAAACTTCCTGAACTCAAAAAAATAAAATAAATAAATAAATAAATAAAAAATGCCCAATCGGCATTTCTTATTTCCAACAATTACAAGAAAACACAGATGCTTTTTTTCTTCACAGTAAAGAGCGTTGTCGTCATAGCAAAGAGCGTTATCGTCTCAATTACGGTAGCGCATCATCGTTGGTACTCGCAGCTGGAATATTACAATAATATAAGATTATAGGGTACATACCATGGTTGGGCTATGGTCTGAATTTAGAAGTTTAAACTGACACAGTGCATCGACAACGTTTAAATGAGCGAAGAATATAGGCTGGGTATTGGAGAAGCTCCTCCAACTCTCATAACAAACTTGTAAATGGTTGCCAGAGAGAAAACTGAATAATCTTTATGTCTCGCTGTAAAAGAAGGAAGCTGCTGCGCAAAAGCACATCTGACGCTTGCTACTTGTAAAACGAAAACGTATGTATTGTAAACGTGTTAACTTTGTGCTTAATTTCAGAATATAATCCAACAATTAAAATATTAACCTACTTTGCTCCTTTCTGAAAAGCTCATCTCTTGGAATTATTAAGCAAATACCTAAGAGTTTTCTAACGGCCATAAGCCATTGCAGATCATTGCTGGATCGCCGCCATAAACCGCTAGTAGCTTTATATTTATGTAATAATTTGCGGGCTTCACCTGCCTTCTTGAATAACATTACGTGTATAAAAATTAGTAGAATATATAGTCTTCTAATGACACCATAAAACATGACTGCTCAGGAATAAGTTTTTGTTTGCTTATGTAATGAAATGCTCTGACTTGATCGATTTCGCTTCACGAACTCTGATAACAATGAATGTTTTATTGAAGAATTAACTTGAAAAGAAATATCGAACAGATGACCGAAGTTGAATTTTTTAAATTCTGGTTGCTCAAATAATAAGAATTACTTCATCATAGTAATTTTTCGTTACGTGGGTGTTTATATTGGCAATCTCCTTGGACAGTGTTCGTTGTATGTCGAGCAGACCTAAACAATTTCATACTATCGACGTCGTGCATGGGAAGCTTTATCAGACTTATTGGATCGCAAGATTAAATTTAACAAAATTTCAAAACATTTTGCTCACGTACTGTCAAATAATTAACAGTGCCAACGCAAGGCAATTTTCTGTGCTTTGTCGCTGTATTCATTTCACTGTTTTCACACGCCGATCGAACGAGGTGGCGCAGGGGTTAGCATACTGGACTCGCATTCGGGAAGACGACGGTTCAGTCCCGTGTCCGGTCATCCTAACTTAAGTTTTCCGTGATTTCCCTAAATCGCATCAGGCAAGTGCCGGGATGGTTCCTTTGACAGGGCATGGCCGACTTCCATCACAATCCTTCCCTAATCTGGTGAGACCGATGACCTCGCTGTTTGGTCTCCTCGCCAAATCAACCCCACCCCAACCCAACCTTCACATGCCGAGCAGCTGTGGCGTACGTGTGTGTAAATCATTACAGGCAATTCCGTTCGCGTGACCATCGACCAAGTAAGATCAATACGATCATTCATTCTTGAACATTATACATAAAATAAATTCTAATAAAAATAAACACTAGGAGAGGGAAGGCCACTACAGGTCCCCTTACTGGACTTACGGAAACTCAGGTTATGAATGCGTTTCAACATTGAGTACAGCATTCAGTAGAGGAACAGTTCGGAGACGATGATTGTATCAGCGTGACAGTGCACCCTGTGATAATGCAGCGCCTATGGGACAATGATTTGTAGACAGGAACATTCCTGAAACTGACTCCTGCCTGGAGCCTCGACCTGAATGGAACACCTTTGGGACGAGTCAACGGTGGTTTCGGTGCAGGCCCCAGCGCCAAATGTCACTAACTTCTCAGGTTTCGGCTCTTGAGGAAGAATCGCCACCATTCCTCTAAACTCTAAAGACATTCAGACATCTCATTCAAAATATCGCCAGCAGAGATCGATCTGTCATAAAGGCGGTGGATGGAGACAGCCCATATTAAGGTCCACTGACAGGTGTCAAGATGCTTTTGATCAGATAATGTGTCTTTCACACTTTATGTTTTATTATTGTGGAAATCAGTCTTCGTATTCGTTACACATACACTACTGGCCATTAAAATTCCTACACCAAGAAGAAATGCAGACGATAAACGGGTATTCATTGGACAAATACATTATACTAGAACTTCCCCGTTCCACTCGTGAGCGGCGCTTGGCGAGAACGATAGTCGATAAACTTCTGTATTAGTTCTAATTTGTCGAATTATCTCGTCTTCTTCATTTCGCGACATGTTAGTTGTCCGACTCTTGCCGGAAAATCTTCTCTCAAGCTTCCAGTATCAAACTTCTCCATGACTCACAACGCCTCTCTTGTAACGTCTGCCATTGGAATTCGTTCAGCATCTCTATTACGCTCTCGCGGCAACTAACTATCCACTGGCGAGTTGCGCCGCTCTTCGTTGGATCACCTCTATCAGTCATATTTGGTAAGAATCCAAGATTGATGAACAATACTCAAGAATCAGTTGGTTAGTACACTCGACTCGCATTCGAGGGAACGACGATTCAAGCTTGCGTCCAGCCATCCTGATTAAATTTTCTGTGATTTCCCTACATCGCTTCAGGCAAATACCGGGATGGTTCCTTTGAAATGGCACGGCACATTTTCTTCCCCATCCTTCCCTAATCCGAGCTTGCGCTACGCTACTGGCCATTAAAATTGCTACACCACGAAGATGATGTGCTACAGACGCGAAATTTAACCGACAGGAAGAAGGTGCTGTGATACGTAAATGATTAGCTTTTCAGAGCATTCACACAAGGTTGGCGCCGGTGGCGATACCTACAACGTGCCGACATGAGGAAAGTTTCCAACCGATTTCCCATACACAAACAGCAGTTGATCGGCGTTGCCTAGTGAAACGTTGTTGTGATGCCTCGTGTAAGGAGGAGAAATGCGTACCATCACGTTTCCGACTTTGATAAAGGTCGGATTGTAGCCTATCGCGCTTGCGGTGTATCGTATCGCGACATTGCTGCTGGCGTTGGTCGAGATCCAATGACTAATAGCAGAATATGGAATCGGTAGGTTCAGGAGGGTAATGCGGAACGCCGTGCTGGATCCCAACGGCCTCGTATCACAAGCAGTCGAGATGACAGGAATCTTATCCGCATGGCTGTAAGGGATCGTGAAGCCACGTCTCGATCCCTGAGTCAACAGATGGGGTCGTATGCAAGACAACAACCATCTTCACGAACAGTTCGACGACGTCTGCAGCAGCATGGACTATCAGCTCGGAGACCATGGCTGCGGTTACCCTTGACGCTGCACCACAGTCAGGAGCGCCTGCGATGGTGTACTCAACGACGAACCTGGGTGCACGAATGGCAAATCTTCATTTTTTCGGATGAATCCAGGTTCTGTTTATAGCATCATGATGGTCGGTTGGTTGGTTGGTTTGGGGAAGGAGACCAGACAGCGTGGTCATCGATCTCATCGGATTAGGGAAGGATTGGGAAGGAAGTCGGCCGTGCCCTTTCAGAGGAACCATCCCGGCATTTGCCTGGAGTGATTTAGGGAAATCACGGGAAACCTAAATCAGGATGGCCGGACGCGGGATTGAACCGTCGTCATCCCGAATGCGAGTCCAGTGTCTAACCACTGCGCCACCCCGCTCGGTGCATGATGGTCGCATCCGTGTTTGGCGACATCGCGGTGAACGCAAATTGGAAGCGTGTATTCGTCATCGCCATACTGGCGTATCACCCGGCGTGATGATATGGGGTGCCATTGGTACACGTCTCGGTCACCTCTTTTTCGCATTGACGGCACTTTGAACAGTGGACGTTACATTTCAGATGTGTTACGACCCGTGGCTCTACCCTTCATTCGATCCCTGTGAAACCCTACATTTCAGCAGGATAATGCACGACCGCATGTTGCAGGTCCTGTACGGGCCTTTCTGGATACAGAAAATGTTCGACAGCTGCCCTGGCCAGCACATTCTCCAGATCTCTCACCAATTGAAAACGTCTGGTCAATGGTGGCCGAGGAACTGGCTCGTCTTGATACGCCAGTCACTACTCTTGTTGAACTGTTGTATCGTGTTGAAGCTGCATGGGCGGTTGTACCTGTACATGCCATCCAAGCTCTGTTTGACTCAATGCCTAGGAGTATCAGGCCGTTATTACGGTCAGAGGAGGTTGTTCTGGGTAGGTTGTTCTGGGACATGTAATCACATGTCAGTTCTAATATAATATATTTGTCCAATGAATAAACGTTTATCACCTGCATTTCTTCTTGGTGTAGCGATTTTAATGGCCAGTAGTGTATATCTCTTCTTGTTGTCGACGGGACGTTAAACACTTATCTCCTTCTCCTCACGAACCGGTGGAACAAGCGCTTTGTAAGTCACCTCCTTCATCGATGAGTTTCATTCCCGTTATTCCTATGGTTCTCAGTCTGGCATTGTTTTTTCCCGCTATTTGTTTTATGTGGTCATTCCACTTAGCGTCGCTCTGGATTGTTACTCTTTAGATATGACGATAGATTCGGTTTCCAGCAATGTGTCATAAATAGTGTAGTTGTATAGTAGTGTATTCTTTTCCTTTGTATGCTCTATATTTTACATTAATTTACGTTCAGGATCAACTGCCAGAGCGAGCGCTATTCATCAATCCTTTGCAGGTCATTCTGCAACTGTCTTCTGTCGTTGCTACTTTCTTATAGACAACCGCATCATCTGCGAACAGTCTTAAAGAGCTCTCGACCCTTTCTACTACATTTATATACACTGTAAACAGTAACAGTTCTATGACACTTCTTTGGGGTACTCCCGAAATTACTTTCACATCTCTCAAATTGTTTTCGTCTGGAGAGACGTGTTGAGTTCTGCCTGCGAGGAAGTCTTGAATACAACCGCAGATCTGGTTATATATGATTCATATTGATAAGTTATATTGCCCCTTTTGGTCCCGCCTGTAAAATATGAAGATTTATGTTACTGTATTTAATACGGCTGTTTAGTGATAGTTGTGTGGCTTATTGGAGGAGGTATTCTTATCTCTGCTATGATGATGTCTCCCATCATCATTGCACAACATTGTCTATTAATTACTTAAGATAAGAGTGTTAATGAATTGTAATGACTGAAAAGTGATTTTATATTTTTTAATGTCTAGTCACTTCCCAAAATCAACTACTTTAGTTATCCATTTGTTGGTCACACGCTTCGCCCAATTCTATACAAAGTTCAGTTGCCTAAAGCAGATAACCCCGATTCACTCTTGCTTTTATATAACTATTATAAGTTCATTCACTGTTTGTCTGATGTTCCTTATTGATTTGACACATTTTGTCATTGTGTACTTATTGCGAAAATGTGTTCCATGTAATTCCTGTTTGATTATAAGTTGGATGCCGCGTGCTACAACATTTTAGCCACACATGTGAACATGAAATAATGTTTGTATTGACAGATCTACCGCACGCTACCCTTTAGGCATCCTTTATTAAACTGTTGAATTTTAACACTGTATACTTTGTATTGTTTAACACTGCTTAGTTTTTCTTTTATCCACGATGGTGTAGCTTCTCAGTAACATACTGGGAATCTCAGTCTTAATCATTTGTCTCTGTCTGCCGGGACACGTGGTACACTGAATTGTATTTTATACTCAGTAATTATTTATAATGTACACTATCGGCACGTTTCTCTTAGTTATGTATCAAAGGTTTATGTCACAGGTTAAATTATTTACATTTTAATGCATATTAAATAGATGGTACACCGTGTGTGCATATAAAATTTGTTGTACAAAAGTAAAATGAAAATGTAAATGGTTTTGGTAATTGATGCTCGTTATTAAGTGGTCATACCATTATTCTTTTTATTTATGACTTTGCTACAAACGTTGTAATTAAGGTTTTTTCCCTAAAAACTTTTCTTTGCACATCTCTATGTTGTTATATTTGAGGCTACGAGTGCTTTGGCTACACATGCTATGACTAGACCACGTATGTAGTCTCCTACTGTAGTGCCTGACGGAATTTGATGATGTGGGAAAATTACTGTTCTTCTGTGTCATTTATCATGCGTTTGACAGCTTATACGATTTTATCGATCTACGTGATTGACATATGACTTGTTTTAGTTAATTTTCCGTAAGTTACATTTTTTATTTTCGTCTCTTTATGACTTTTGTACATTGACGTTTTGTTGCCACTTTCGTTTTCTACGTTGATACAGATACCAGATGACAATCATTGGACGACACCGTTAGCAAATAAATTGTTTTATTGCAGCCTAGTGTCATGAATTTTTTGAACTGTATATCCATTACTGACAATGGCCTGTATAAAACATTCTATCATCGGGTAGTAAACTGATGGTGTCTTTTCTGCCTGTCTACAGTGATACGATGCATTGTCCAGGGCAGTGACAGAACTAGGCGGAAGATTCTGGAACACCATCTTCGAAAACGAAATTGTCAGAGTTCATTTGGTCACGATAATCGTCTTTCCCTTCGTCGATTTCGCCAAGTTCTTTAGCTCCGCTTGCTTCGCAACCCCCCCCCCCCCTTTTTTTTCAAGACAACACTTGCCACTATCATTCTTCTGGAGGAACTTCTCTACACCATAGCTCCCAATACATCTTGCGGTCTCTGCTAGCATTTGCGGCATGTTACGTTGCTGTCAATCCATGACTCGTCAAGATAAAAAAAAATGTTCTGTTGAGCTTCCCTAATGCTCCCCTTGTGCACTAGAAAACGTGACCGCCAAAGAACAATGTCGCTACGTTCCAGCAACAGGTTTCTTTTGTTCTGTACGGATTTCCACACGAATCCCATCTATTTAAGTAAACCTTTTAATTAGGTACTGCCCCATCTCCAGTTTATCTTCTCACGCAGCACTGATAGGAGTTTTGCCACGCTAGGATTTACTTTATGTTGCGTGTAGAGTTCCTCGATGATAATCCTTATTACTAATTTACTGAAGTCGTCGACTTCTGCAATATCGCTGCTCCTCTTTAAGTGAAAAATTATAAAAATATAGTAAATCGAAATTAATAACTGCCTATTTGGAAACATTGTCAAATATAAACAGCTATACACTTGTACAGTACAAATTAAAACTAAAACTGACCTATTCTTCCCTGGAGCACCAGGCGATTTGTATGGGTAAGAGGTTGAAAACGTTACGATCCTGTCTAGGGTTCGTACACTTTTGCTAGTGTAAATGGCAGCTCTCTAACGGACCTGAACGACGGGACGTAGGAGCTTCTTGCGATCCTTCTCCGTCTCGCAGCACTCCATCACATTATGCATCATTTAAGGCTGTCACGAATGTAGTGAAACGAGAGACAGAGCAGGATGACATCGCCACTGAACAGAATGGAAGAGCTGTAAATGATGAGTCAGAGGTAACAAATATATTTATGATATCCCATATGTATTAGAAAGCATAAGGACAAACAGTTCGACAGCAAAATAACAGCAGTATGCTGAAAAAGTAACTCTCATAAAATTCAATCATATGAATGTATCACCAACTTCTCCTACTGAAATTAAGAAAATTATACATTCTCTAAAAAATAAAAGCTCGTCTGGTTTTGATGGTGTTTCCTTAGAGTACTAAAGATTTGCTCCCATATAATAAGCCAAACCTTACCTGAAATATGTATTGCTTAACTAACTCAAGGAATTTTTCTATCGTCATCATAAACTTGTCGATTTAGCCACGTCCCTCTCTCCATTGTCATCCTCTTCAATTATTCAGACGATTTTATCCCCATATCTTCTTTGATGTTATTAAAATACGTTGCTCTTGGCCTGCCTCTTAGTTTTTTCCCTAAAACTTTTCCTTCAAATACATTCTTTAGGAACTGGTTGTGTCTCATTATGTGCCCTATCATTTTTAATTTTCTTCTTCCTATATAATTTAGCAGTTTTCTGTTCTCATTCACTTCTCTAAAGACCTGTTCATCGCTATTTCTATCTACCCAGCTTGTTTTCGTCATTCTTCTCCATATCCACATTTCCATTGCTTCCAGTCTCTTTTTCTCTGCCTTTCCCAGAGTCCACGCTTCACATCCGTATGTTAAGACACTCCAGACAAAAGTTTTGACAAACTTTTTCCTACTCTCTAGGCTTATATGACTGTGTGTTAGTAAATTCCTTTTATTTTGGAAAGCTTGCTTTGCCAAGGCTATTCTTCTCTTTATATCTGTGATACATTCATTGTCGTCAGTGATTGTGCTTCCCAAATAACAGAAGTTCACAACCTACTCTAGAACATCATCTTCTAGTTTAATATTAACTTTACCATTTTCTTTTGTCTTCCCTACTACCATAGTTCTTGTTTTCTTCTTATTTATTTTTAGATTAAATTCTCTTAGAATTTTGGCAAACTTTAGCAACATAAACTCCATTTCCTTTACTGAGTCAGCAAGTACAACTATATCATCTGCAAAACGGATACAGTGTATTCATTCCCCGTTAATTTAAATTTCTTTGGTTATTCTTTTCAATTTTTCAATGGTTTTTTCAATAAATAAATTAAACAAATATGGTGATAATGGGCATCCTTGCCTTACTCCCTCCCCCCCCCCTTATTTTTGCTTTCTTCTTCACACCATTCACTTCTATCTCTGCTTCCTGCCTTTTATACACTTTCCAGATTAATCTTCTGTCCCTCCAATCAAGATTTATTTTTTTCATTGTTCGGAATAACAATTTCCAACTAACCATGTCAAATGCGTTTTGTAAATCTATAAAGGCCAAGTAGGTTTTCCTATTAACTCCAGTTCCTCAGAGTTAATATTGCCTCTCTAGTTCCTTTTCCGGATCGGAAACCAAATTGGTCTTCTCCTAGGTGTTATTACAGTATTCTCCTACATAAACTGAAGTTCTGTGGGACTGATTGTATAGCCAACCAGTGGATAATGTCATATCTGACCAGAAGAATGCAAAAAGTTGTAATTAGTAATTCCACCAATATAGCACGGTGTAATGGGATACCCGGTACCAGGATTACTGCCTAATATTGTATAGGTGAACAGTCTCAGCTGTTTCACTGAAAGAATTTCATTTGATTTTCTATACAATGTATTATATTTCAGGCTAAAATGTACAAAAAGAAATTAAGTTGTTACAATCGATACAGGTAAAATTATTCTTCTTGTAGAAATATTTGAAATTGTGAAATGTCTAGCATACTTAAAATGCATATTATAAATTGCACAATATAACGCTAATTAACAAATTTATTTCTGGATTCATTTAAAAATAATGTATAACTTGGTGATAATGCTTCTTTTTCCCCCATGAGCCATGGACCTTGCCGTTGGTGGGGAGGCTTGCATGCGTCAGCGATACAGATAGCCGTACCGTTGGTGCAACCACAATGGAGGGGTACCTGTTGAGACGCCAGACAAACGTATGGTTCCCGAAGAGGGGCAGCAGGCTTTTCAGTAGTTGCAGGGGTAACAGTCTGGATGATTGACTGATCTGGCTTTGTAACACTAACCAAAACGGCCTTGCTGTGCTGGTACTGTGAACGGCTGAAAGCAAGGGGAAACTACAACCGTAAATTTTCCCGAGGGCATGCAGCTTTACTGTGTGGTTAAATGATGATGGCGTCCTCTTGGTTAAACTATTCCGGAGGTAAAATAGCCCCTCATTCGGATCTCCCGGCGAGGACTACTCAGGAGGACGTTGTTATCAAGAGAAAGAAAACTGGCGTTCTTCGGGTCGGAGTGTGGAATGTCAGATCCCTTAAACGGGCAGGTAGGGTAGAAAATTTAAAAAGGGAAATGGATATTTTAAAGTTAGATATAGTAGGAATTAGTGAAGTTCGGTGGCAGGAGGAACAAGACTTCTGGTCAGGTGAATATAGGGTTATAAATACAAAATCAAATAGGGGTAATGCAGGAGTAGGTTTAATAATGAATAAAAAAATAGGAGTGCGGGTAAGCTACTACAAACAGCATAGTGAACGTACTATTGTGGCCAAGATAGACACGAAGCCCACGCCTACCACAGTAGAACAAGTTTATATGCCAACTAGCTCTGCAGATGACGAAGAGATTGATGAAATGTATGATGAGATAAAAGAAATTTTTCAGGTAGTGAAGGGAGACGAAAATTTAATAGTCATGGGTGACTGGAATTCAGTAGTAGGAAAAGGAAGAGAAGGAAACGTAGTAGGTGAATATGGAATGGGGGTAAGGAATGAAAGAGGAAGCCATCTGGTAGAATTTTGCACAGAGCATAAATTAATCATAGCTAACACTTGGTTCAAGAATCATGAAAGAAGGTTGTATACATGGAAGAAGCCTAGAGATACTGGAAGGTTCTAACATTCTGCATGGTCTCTGTTTGTTCTATACCGTGTCTCCCTACTACTTTCGCGCAACGTCGCTCTGAGCGTGGTTTTTAGGGAATTGACTAGTTTGAACCTGGGACCTGTTGCTGGTAAGGAGACGCCAGACCACACATGACATGTAGAATTCAGAAGAGTTCAGTGAGACTAGCGATGATATAACCAAATACTTAATGATTTCAGCGTCAGCTCCACTGCACTCCCTGTAAAAGAATCTTAATACTAACTAAATTTAGTGGAAGGGGTTCAAGGCTTTCCTATTTTTAGTTAGCTGGTAAAAATAACGTTGAAAAAGCAGTTAAGTTTACCATTGGAAATTTTATTCTACTCACAAAACATTGTTTATAAATTGCACTATTGATAAAAGGAAATGTTTTAATACAGGATAGTAAAAACCAACTGCTTCAACAAAAATGTGAACGAATATTCTCTGAATGGGTTTCCAAGTTCTACAATGGATCGAAGGATGACCTATGCCATATCACATCTATAATCTAGGTTTAAATTAAGTTTCACAAAAGAGAAAACTATCAAAATGGTCTACAGTGACCCTCAATTATCTTAAATTACTTATCTAACTTGTCGTAAATTACAGTGGCTGGTGTGGCTTCTCAGTAACTATATAACAGAAAAATCATCGCGTTTCAGATTTTTACTTCTAGAGGCAAATGTGAACACCATGAGCATTAATTGACGATCGACACTAGTATTACGCAAAAAGGGGGTGTAACAGATGAGACTTCTGCAGTTCTGAGTGAAGTTTTATGCGCTGTTATGCGGCATCGCGTGCGTTGATTACCTTGTGATCGTTCGTCAGGGGGCGGCGGACAGCGCAGCTCCGCTCACCTCGCCGTCTCGGAAGTAACTCTCTCCTAACTTCTCCTTACTACAATTTACCGAAGTTGGTTTAAAAAAAACTATCTGGCTGTGTTTTCATCTGAGCAATCAGGGTCTCAATGTTAACCTTAAGCTCCGCCTACAAAAATTCTGTCTATCCAATGAGAAACGTTATACTTTTCGTGGTGGGGCAACGTTTTTTAAAGTTTGCAACGTAATAGAGACGCGAAAAAGTCTCACGCTAAAACTTGCAGCTAGTGTGGTCCTTTTAGCTTTATCGTAAGATCTATACTGTTCTTCTGGAGGGCTCTAGCTTTTAACATTGGCTGGGGGTGGTCCTGACGTAACAAGGATGAGAAAAAGTCTCACCCTAAAACTTGCGGGTGGTGTGGTCCTAGCGGTTAGCTGGCGACGTGGGTGTCCATCCGTCCCTTATCGTAGGGCATTCCAGCTTAACACGGTTCTGCTCTCGGCTTCTGTTCTCGTTTCTCCCCTCGGAACTGCGTCTGTCTCACAGTGGGAAGGTATGACATGCATTTAGGCATTCTTGTGTTAGTCTGTGGTATTCCATTTGCTCACTCGTTACTCGTATTACTTTGGTTAATTTAATGTCACGATTTATTCGGAGCTATGTGACATACTACTGGATTTGCTTATCATGTCAGGGTTTTCATGGAAGGTGTTGGATTTGCCTGACACCTTACAAGGTGTCAGATAGATTATATAATGATGAGACAGACATTAAGGAACGAGGTTTTAGATTGTAAGACATTTCCAGGGGCAGTTGTGGACTCTGACAAAAATCTGTTGGTTATGAACTGTAGATTAAAACTGAAGAAACTGCAAAAAGGTGGGAATTTAAGAAGATGGGACATGGATAAACTGACAGAACCAGAGGTTTTAGAGATATTCAGGGAGAGCATTAGGGAACCATTGACAAGAATGGGGGAAAGAAATACAACAGAAGAAGAATGGGTAGCTTTGAGAGATGAAATAGTGAAGGCAGCAGAGTATCAAATAGGTAAAAAGACGAGGGCTACTAGAAATCCTTGGGTAACAGAAGAGATACTGAATTTAATTAATGAAAGGAGAAAATACAAAAATGCAGTAAATGAAGCAGGCAAAAAGGAATACAAACATCTCAAAAATGAGATCGACAAGAAGTGCAAAATGGCTAATCAGGGATGCCCAGAGGACAAATGTAGAGGCTTATCTCACTAGGGGTAAGATAGATACTGCCTACAGGAAAATTAAAGAGACCTTTGGAAAAAAGAGAACCACTTGCATGAATATCAAGAGCTCAGATGGAAACCCAGTTCTAAGCAAAGAAGGGAAAGCAGAAAGGTGGAAGGAGTATATAGAGGGTCTATACAAGGGCGATGTAATTCAGGGCAATATTATGGAAATGGAAGAGGATGTAGATGAAGATGAAATGGGAGATATGATACTGTGTGAAGAGTTTGACAGAGCACTGAAAGATCTAAGTCGAAACAAGGCCCAAGGAGTAGACAACATTCCATTGGAACTACTGATAGCTTTGGGAGAGCCAGCCCTGGCAAAACTCTACCATCTGGTGAGCAAGATGTATGAGACAGGCGAAATACCCTCAGGCTTCAAGAATATAATAATTCCAATCACAAAGAACGCATGTGTTGACAGATGTGAAAATTACCAAACTATCAGTTTAATAAGCCACGGCTGCAAAATACTAACACGAATTCTTTACAGACGAATGGAAAACTGGTAGAAGCCGACCTCGAGGAACATCAGTTTGGATTCCGTAGAAATGTTGGAACACGTGAGGCAATACTGATCCCACGACTTATCTTATAAAATAGATTAAGGAAAGGCAAAGCTACGTTTCTACAATTTGTAGACATTGTAGCGACACCACAGTTTAAGACATTGAAGTTAGATTTGGTGCAGTATTTCGGAGCGCACAAGTTACAGCTGGGTGCAGGCTGGATTGCAGTAAGTTACACTGAGCAGTGGTTGCGAATTGGAATGGAGGCCACAGGAGCCGTCGAACTGCTGAAAAGCGTAAACGCAATGGTTCGCATGTCACAAGTTGTAGGAAGAAGGGGCCCATTGGCGTATCCGTGGTGTGGGGTGTATGTTACTCGGAGCAATGTGTTAGCGAAACAGAGCTGTGAAGCCGAATATAAATAGGTTTGGTTTTCTAACGAGATCCATTCAAGTGTGGCAGCTCTCCTGGACGGCAGCGCGTGTCACACTGCCGGGCTACACGCAGCAACGGATGGGGCGACAGCGTCCTAGTCCACAGCGGGTCGTTGGTTCGACCCTCTGAGGCGGATGCAGGGTCTACAGCTAGCAGGGTGGGTCACTCTTTGGGTCACTACCGCAGACAGTTGTCTCGTCTCCCGACACACGCCGGAGACTTACAAGGCGAGGGCCGCAGGTTCGGACGCCGGAACGGGAGCGGTCATTGCCGCCGCATTACGAGCTACGCCAGCCGAGGAGAAAGAGCAGCGCGGCCGGCTATGGCTCCCGGCGGAGCAGTGCGGAGTCAATGGGGACGGTGGCCGCTGAGTCCTGACGTAATTGGAACGCTACAGCTGGCGAACAAGGCCGGCACGACACAGTGTTGCGTTGCACAGGCCACTGGGGGTACTTCCTCAGCAATGCGGGGCCTGTGATGCGGACTGAGGTCAACGAAGCTCTGCAGTGGAAAAAATAAATAATTTGAAAAGCTCGAACGAGCTTTAATACGGCACCTCCTGGCACCCATCCACTACAACTTAGAGAAAGCTTTTGACAATGTTTACTGGAATACTCTCTTTCAAATTCTAAAGGTGGCAGGGCAAAATACACGGAGCGAAAGGGTATTTACAATTTGTACAGAAACCAGATGGCAGTTATAAGAGACGACGGCCATGAAAGGGAAGCAGTGGTTGGGAAGGGAGTGAGACAGGGTTGTAGCCTATCCCCGATGTTATTCAATCTGTATATTGAGTAAGCAAAAAGGAAACAAAAGAAAAATTCGGAGTAGGAATTAAAATCTATGGAGAAGAAATAAATACTTTGAGGTTTGCTGATGACGTTGTAATTCCGTCAAAGACAGCAAAGGACTTGGAAGAGCAGTTGAACGGAATGGACCGTGTCTTGAAAGGAGGATATAAGATGAACATCAACAAAAGCAAAACGAGAATAATGGAATGTAGTCGCATTAAATCTGGTGATTCTGAGGAAATTAGATTAGGAAATGAGACACTTAAATTAGTAAAGGAGTTTTGCTATTTGGGGAGCAAAATAACTGATGATGGTGTAAGTAGAGGGGATATAAAATGTATTCTGGCAATGGCAAGGAAAGCGTTTCTGAAGAAGAGAAATTTGTTAACATCGAGTATTGATTTAAGTGACAGGAAGTCGTTTCTGGAAGTATTTGTATGGAGTGTAACCATGTTTGGAGGTGAAATGTGGACGATAAATAGTTTAGACAATAAGCGAATAGAAGCTTCCGAAATGTGGTGAAGAATGATGAAGATTAGATGGGTAGATCACATAACTAATGACAAAGTATTGAATAGAATTGGTGAGAAGAGAAGTTTGTGGCACACCTTGACTAGGAGAAGGTATTACTTGGTAGGACATAGTCTGAGCCATCAAGGGATCACCATTTTAGTATTGGAGGGCAGCGTGGAGGGTAAAAATCGTAGAGGGAGACCAAGAGCCGAATACACTGAACAGATTCAGAAGCATGTAGGCTGCAGTAGGTACTGGGAGATGAAGAATCTTGCACAGGATAGAGTAGCATGGAGAGCTGCATAGAATCTTGCACAGGATAGAGTAGCATGGAGAGCTGCATTAAACCAGTCTCTGGACTGAAGACCACAACAACAACAATAACAACAACAATGCTTCTTTTGTCAAGATAGTATGTAAACTCTTCCGCTTTGTAAACTATTTCGAATATTGTGACTACCGCAGAATGTTGGCAGTAGCAGTCTTTCCTCTGATGGAAACGCACGTGTTTTTTTTTTTTTTTTTTAATTCTGTCAACAACCATGTAATTGATGGTTTTATGAAAATGGAGATTGAGAAGTCCGTGTAATATAGAAGAATGGGATAAAATCATAGCAACAGATAATTCTTCATCATTTACTTAGTCATCAGGAAGCCACAACGTTAAATCAAAATTTCAGTAACAAGAATGTACTTCTAGATGCAAGAACTGGAGCCAACAACAGAAAATGAAGATAAGTAAAAAGTTTTTCTTTTGGGTATCTTACGACTGTCGAAGCTTTTGAAACTAATGAAGATGCTAAGAAAAAATTCATTTTAATGTGTGGGAGGGTACGTAATTTTTACTGGGAAGAAATCACGTGTGGGGTTTCCAAAGGCTCAATCTTAGGTCCACTGTTGTCGCTGATGTATGTAAAAGATCTTCCATACAATCAGAATAAGTTCTTTTCGCAGATGACCCCAGTATTGTAATGGAGCCAAGGAAACATTCAGAAACTGAAGAAATGGTAAACAAAGGTCTTAAAAGTATCATTGACTGTTTTTCTGGTAATTGACTCACCTTCACTTCTAAAAAGACAAGCAATATTCAGTTCTCACAACTAGGGGGTACTAAACCAATAAATGTAACACATGCTGTGGAAATAATAAATAATGTGGAAATTTCAAAATTCTTAGGTGTCCATACTGATAAGAGTACAAAGGGGAAAAAGCATATTTTGGAGCTCTTAGAACAACTTAGTTCAGGGACATTTGTATTTAGAATCATCGCAAATATTTAGGAGAGGTAAATCAGTAAGTTGACATATTTTGCATACTTCCATTCAACAATGTCATACAGAATAATGTTCTGCGATAACTCGTTTTCAAGAAAGAAAGGCTTTGTTGCTCAAAAACGTGCTGTAACAATAATATGTTGTGCTCGTTGTAAGAATATTATGTCATGCTCGTATACGATCATCTTGTGGACATCTCTTTAACTGACTACTGCTTCACATTATTTTTTTTTTTTGTAAATAATGCACTACAGTTTAAAAGGAACAATGAGGTACACAATTGCAATACCAGAGGGAATAATGACATTCATTACACAGATTAAGGTTGTCTTTGGCACAAAAAGGGGTGCACAATGCTGCAAATTTTTTTTTGATCACTTACCCCGTGATATAAAATGTCTGAAAACAAAATGAAAAAGTTTCTTCTTGATAATTCATTATATCCCGTACAAGCATTTCTATTATAGGAATCTGTAAAAGGTGGTGGGTAGGAATTACTAACTTACATCTGTATATTAAAAAAAAACTTATAAATGTTCAGCAAGCAGCCATATTTACCAATTAATTTGCCATGTGAATGTAAAAGGTCTCGTTCCGCATCACCACGATTTATCTCTCGGTATGATCCATGGAGTATGAAACTAACTAACTATCTAACTTACGTGCACCACTTCATACTATCAATATTATTCGCGGGAGTCATACATGAACCCCGTGATGGACCTGCAGTAGCGTATTTACTGATTTCAAAATGCGAGACGTGAGCTACAAGAAACGCGCAAAACAAAGCATATCAAAGCGGGGTAGAGTATACACGAGGCCTTAGGTAATGGTTGGCAGTACCGTAAAAGCAGTGGGACATGACCTACCTCTACTGGAAACTTCAGCAACCGTAGATAAGGAACGCCCCACCTAAGCCTGCCACGATAAAATGCACGAGCAATAGCTGTATTTGTTTCCCCATTTCGTGACAATTTGAAGATGGTCACTGTAAACCGAAACCGATGGTCTGACTACAGTCTGTAATCACTGTCTGGAACTAAAGTAATAAATCCTAAGAAATTTCCGCGTCGAGATTGTTCACTTCTTCCGTCGTTCCTCCTTAGTATAGAAATTACTTATAAGTGGTAACAATGAGCAACCATTCCTTTCTAATTATTTAAATTCTAAGCCTGATTGGCAGCCAGTACTGGAAGCTCGAGTATGGTGGACGTAGCCGACAGCGAGAGAGACGAATTGAAGGCGCCTGAGTCACAACGTGAGGAGTTGTCCCACGGCTATCAACGGCGCTGTGTGCACGTCTTAGGAGGTAGCGGCAGGCAGACACGGCCTTGCGTGCCTCGACACACTGTAAGACAAAACACGACAGTAACGTTTCGTCCGTGGGATACACAGTCACGGGTCGCCTCGGTTTTTCTATCAACAAAACTGAATCGCGTATGTTGTACAATTCTACATCTACGTGACTACTCTGTAATTCTCACGTTAAGTGCTTGGCAGAAGGTCCACAGAACCACTTTCAATTTCTTGACCGTTTCCATCTCGAAGAGAGCGTGAGAAAAGAGAATACCTTAATCTTCCCGGTCGATTTCTGATTACTTCTGCTTTAACACGATAGGCGGTTCTCCATATGTAGATGGGCGTCAAGAAAATATGTTCTCCGTATGTAGATGGGCGTCAAGAAAATATTTTCACATTCGGAGGAGAAATTTGTTGATTGAACTTTTGTGAAAAGATCTCCCGGCAATGAAAACTGCCTCTGTTTTAATGATTGCCACTCCCACTCACTGATCAGTCCTTGTCACTCCCCTGTTTCGCGATAGTAGAAAACGAGCTGCCTTTTTTGAAGTTTTTCAATGTCCTCCGCCAATTATATATGATAAGCACCCCTTACCGTGCAGCGAGACTAAAGAAGAGAGCGAGCACATGTGGTGTACCCAGTCTCCTCAGTAATTTTTTTTTTTTTGCGCCTTCAAAGTGCTCTGCCAATAAAGGAAGTCTTAGGTTCGCCTTTCCCACATCGTTCCAGTTTAATTTGTTCGTAATTCTAATCCCTACGTGTTTAGCTGAAACAACAACCCTTAAATTGGTATGACTGATCGTGTAACCGAAATTTAATACATTTTTTTAGTACTTGTAAGGACGACGTAGCACTGTTTATCGTTCAGGGTCAGCTGCCGCATTTCGCACCCTAAAGATACCTTTTGTAAATTATTTTTTAATTCGTATTGACCTTCTATGATTTTACTAGACGGTAAATGATAGCATCATCTGGAAACAATCCAAGAAGGCTCTTCACATTGCCTCCTAAATCGTTCATATACACTCCTGGAAAGAACTTAGCACACCGTTTTAGAGGTTTCCAGTTCACTCAAGATTTATTGTTGAAACAGTGCATATGGCGTACATGAAATGATTACATTTACGAACAATAGCAGAAGCAGTTTTGAGGTACCAGGTATCGACCCATTCTAAAACACCCGTGTTAGTACAGCGCTGACTCTTACATCCAGACTATCGTACAGATGGCGAATACTCGACTGGGATACATTATGCCGCTCCTGCTCCACTTGTTCACTTAGTTCTGTAAGAGTTTCCAAGATGGTACGCCAGGCGGGTGTAAAATGAATGCGCTCAACGGAGAATAATAAACTCTAATACGAAGATTTAGCCCTGTCTGACTACCCCCTCATGCAGATATTAGGATCTCTTAATTCCATAAATTAAATCTGAACATAAATGAATGGTGAAGACAACTAATCCTACTAAATGATAAACGTTGTTCCTGCTTATATATTTATTGTAGATTAAAAAAACCTTTATATTACAAAGTTTACATTTACTAAGGAAAATAACTAATCATTTTCCCAACTCTGCCCCTTATTATGACTGCGCTGTCTAATATCAATAACGTGAAATGACTGACATCATCTACGTACCAAACACTAGAAGACACTACTTTCAAAGATGATCAACGGTGGTGTGGTACCTCAGTGGAAATACACTAACGTGATCACAGCTGTTTAGCTTTTATAGCCCTAATAATACGAAGCAATATGCGATATCACCGTATGTACTGCGTCCGGTGCGTCGAAGCGATCGTTCTCCTACTCGTCTGCGACGATGGAAGAACTCCGTCCACAAACAAACTCTTTCAAACACTAAGACGGGATAAGGCGGTCCTCTAACTAATATACTCTAATACTGTCTTCTCCTCTCTGTGTTGTACAGACGAGAAACGCGAACTCCCAGCCACAAGGACGGAGTTCAGATAACGTCTCAACGTAAGTATAGGCAGAGGAAATGCTCTCAATTACTGAACGCTGCATACTCAACGACGACTTACAACTCGGAGGCGAAGTCCAGAATCGTATAGGTTCGCAACAGTACAGTGACTAACTGTTCTAACTATAAACTCTCCTGAGAGCAAAGACAGCAAGTCCGTCCGTACCATCAAAGGCGATATCGAGCGACCGTCACACACGGGCGCTCACAACTGAAGACCTCGTCACTCCACCGCTGTCTTACCAGCAAGGCTCAGCTCCCCACCATCGTAATTCCGAAAACGAATCATATTTCCGAAACCACGGAATATTTTCCCTCTCTACCGATTCTTCCGAACGCCGACCAACCATATTTTAGTCTTCTGTCGTCCAGCGCGGAAAGTTTGCGAGGAAAAACCTATACTCATACAGTGGTGCGCTTCTGAGTGAAAATCGTTCTGCGTGGTTTCCGAGGTGCCGCTTCTTCGTTCCTCTCACCTGCGTCCAAGATTTGCAGAGTTCAGAAGTATTATACGGTTATCCTCCCGGCCCTACTACAATAGCGGCCAGTCGCCCCTGTATTGAGTCTTCGCGCTCAGGTGTCCAGACTGTCCTTCTTGGTACTTCCTATGTTTAAGCAGGACCGCCACACCTGTGTGGGCCTTCCACCCAGGGATTGACTTTCGCCTGACAATTCACTTCCACTGTCGTTCCGACCTCTACTAGTATGATAATAAAGACACTCTGTCACCTTTCATGCTATAAGCGTTGACAGTTATTTACAAGGCGTACGTGACAATGTCAATCTCCTTTATATATTCATATATATGACGTACAACCTATCCAATGATACCTAATTGTGGTTGTAGTTCACGGCAAGTATGTGGATGAGTGCTTGTAAGGTGCGAAATTATAGCCATCTTACAAGTTGTTCGTTGACGCGTCAAACGAGTCACTTCTCGTCCCATCATATCCCGCACGTGCTCATTGGAGACAGGTCTGTAGTTCGTGCTGGCAAGGGAAGTTGCTGCACGGCTTGCGGAGCACGTCGAGTTTCACGGGCGGTGTATGGGCGATCATTATCCCGTTGGAATAACCCATCACCTTTCTCTTGCAAAAGAGCGGGTCTAACAACATTCTGCACGTACCCTGTGCTGGTTGCCCGCATCTCGTGGTCGTGCGGTAGCGTTCTCGCTTCCCACGCCCGGGTTCCCGGGTTCGATTCCCAGGGGGGTCAGGGATTTTCTCTGCCTCGTGATGGCTGGGTGTTGTGTGCTGTCCTTACGTTAGTTAGGTTTAAGTAGTTCTAAGTTCTAGGGGACTGATGACCATAGATGTTAAGTCCCATAGCGCTCAGAGCCATTTTGAACCTGCGCTGGTTAGCGTCCCATCCAGAAACACCAAAGGTGAACGAGAGTTGTAGCCTATCGCACCACAGACCATAAGGCCTGCGGTGGGGACAGTGCGTCTTGGACCAACGCACGCTACGAGACAGCATTCACAGGTCTACGACGAACACGAAAAAGATCATCAGTTGCGTGTGGACGGAATCTACCGGGTGATCAAAAGTCAATTGTTGTTGCGGTCTTCAGTCCTGAGACTGGTTTGATGCAGCTCTCCATGCTACTCTATCTTGTGCAAGCTTCTTCATCTCCCAGTACCTACTGCAACCTACATCCTTCTGAATCTGCTTAGTGTATTCGTCTCTTGGTCTCCCTCTACGATTTTTACCCTCCACGCTGCCCTCCAGTACTAAATTGGTGATCCCTTGATGCCTCAGAACATGTCCTACCAACAGATCCCTTCTTCTAGTCAAGTTGTGCCATAAACTCCTCTTCTCCCCAATCCTATTCAATACCTCCTCATTAGTTACGCGATCTACCCATCTAATCTTCAGCATTCTCCTGTAGCACCACACTTCGAAAGCTTCTATTCTCTTCTTGTCCAAACTATTTATCGTCCATGTTTCACTTCCATACAAGGCTACACTCCATACAAATACTTTCAGAAACGACTTCCCGACACTTAAATCTATGCTCGATGTTAACAAATTTCTCTTCTTCAGAAACGCTTTCCTTGCCATTGCCAGTGTACATTTTATATCCTCTCTACTTCGACCATCATCAGTTACTTTGCTACCCAAATAGCAAAACTCCTTTACCACTTTAAGTGTCTCATTTCTCATTCTAATTCCCTCAACATCACCCGACTTAATACGACTACATTCCGTTACCCTCGTTTTGCTTTTGTTGATGTTCATTTTATATCCTCCTTTCAAGACACTGTCCATTCCGTTCAACCGCTCTTCCAAGTCCTTTGCTGTCTCTGATAGAATTTAAATGTCATCGGCGAACCTCAAAGTTTTTATTTCTTCTCCATGGATTTTAATACCTACTCCGAATTTTTCTTTTGTTTCCTTTACTGCTTGCTCAATATAAAGATTGAATAGCATCGGGGAGAGGCTACAGCCCTGTCTCACTCCCTTCCCAACCACTGCTTCCCTTTCATGCCCTTCGACTCTTATTACTGCCATCTGGTTCCTGTACAAATTGTAGATAGCCTTTCGCTCCCTGTATTTTACCCCTGCCACCTTCAGAATTTGAAACAGAGTGTACCACTCAACATTGTCAAAAGCTTTCTCTAAGTCTACAAATGCTAGAAACGTAGGTTTGCCTTTCCTTAATCTTTCTTCTAAGATAAGTCGTAGGGTCAGTAATGTCTCATGTGTTCCAACATTTCTACGGAAACCAAACTGATCCCCCCGAGGTCGGCTTCTACCAGTTTCTCCATTCGTCTGTAAAGAATTCGCGTTAGTGTTTTGCAACTGTGACTTATTAAACTGATTGTTCGGTAATTTTCACATCTGTCAACACATGCTTTCTTTGGGATTGGAATTATTATATTCTTCTTGAAGTCTGAGGGAATTTCGCCTGTCTCATACATCTTGCTCACCAGATGGTAGAGTATTGTCAGGACTGGCTCTCCCAAGGCTGTCAGTAGTTCTAATGGAATGTTGTCTACTCCCGGGGCCTTGTTTCGACTCGGGTCTTTCATTGCTCTGTCAAACTCTTCACACAGTATCATATCTCCCATTTCATCTTCATCTACCTCCTCTTCCATTTCCATAATATTGTCCTCAAGAACATCGCCCCTGTATAGACCCTGTATATACTCCTTCCACGTTTCTGCTTTCCCTTCTTTGCTTAGAACTGGGTTTCCATCTGAGCTCTTGATGTTCATACAAGTGGTTCTCTTTTCTCCAAAGGTCTCTTTAATTTTCCTGTAGGCAGTATCTATCTTACCCCTAGTGAGATAAGCCTCTACATCCTTACATATGTCCTCTAGCCATCCCTGCTTAGCCATTTTGCACTTCCTGTCGATCTCATTTTTGAGACGTTTGTATTCATTTTTTCCTGCTTCACTTACTGCATTTTTGTATTATCTCCTTTCGTCAATTAAATTCAGCATCTGTTCTGTTACCCAAGGATTTCTACTAGCCCTCGTCTTTTTACCTACTTGATCCTCTGCTGCCTTCACTATTTCATTCCTCAAAGCTACTCATTCTTCTTCTACTGTATTTCTTTCCCCCATTCCTGTCAATTGTTCCCTTATGCTCTCCCTGAAACTCTGTACAACCTCTGGTTCTTTCAGTTTATCCAGGTCCCATCTCCTTAAATTCCCACCTCTTTTCAGTTTCTTCAGTTTTAATCTACAGTTTATAACCGATAGATTGTGGTCAGAGTCCACATCTGCCCCTGGAAATGTCTTACAATTTAAAATATGTTTCCTAAATCTCTTTCTTACCATTATACACTCCTGGAAATGGAAAAAAGAACACATTGACACCGGTGTGTCAGACCCACCATACTTGCTCCGGACACTGCGAGAGGGCTGTACAAGCAATGATCACACGCACGGCACAGCGGACACACCAGGAACCGCGGTGTTGGCCGTCGAATGGCGCTAGCTTCGCAGCATTTGTGCACCGCCACCGTCAGTGTCAGCCAGTTTGCCGTGGCATACGGAGCTCCTTCGCAGTCTTTAACACTGGTAGCATGCCGCGACAGCGTGGACGTGAACCGTATGTGCAGTTGACGGACTTTGAGCGAGGGCGTATAGTGGGCATGCGGGAGGCCGGGTGGACGTACCGCCGAATTGCTCAACACGTGGGGCGTGAGGTCTCCACAGTACATCGATGTTGTCGCCAGTGGTCGGCGGAAGGTGCACGTGCCCGTCGACCTGGGACCGGACCGCAGCGACGCACGGATGCACGCCAAGACCGTAGGATCCTACGCAGTGCCGTAGGGGACCGCACCGCCACTTCCCGGCAAATTAGGAACACTGTTGCTCCTGGGGTATCGGCGAGGACCATTCGCAACCGTCTCCATGAAGCTGGGCTACGGTCCCGCACACCGTTAGGCCGTCTTCCGCTCACGCCCCAACATCGTGCAGCCTGCCTCCAGTGGTGTCGCGACAGGCGTGAATGGAGGGACGAATGGAGACGTGTCGTCTTCAGCGATGAGAGTCGCTTCTGCCTTGGTGCCAATGATGGTCGTATGCGTGTTTGGCGCCGTGCAGGTGAGCGCCACAATCAGGACTGCATACGACCGAGGCACACAGGGCCAACACCCAGCATCATGGTGTGGGGAGCGATCCCCTACACTGGCCGTACACCACTGGTGATCGTCGAGGGGACACTGAATAGTGCACGGTACATCCAAACCGTCATCGAACCCATCGTTCTACCATTCCTAGACCGGCAAGGGAACTTGCTGTTCCAACAGGACAATGCACGTCCGCATGTATCCCGGGCCACCCAACGTGCTCTAGAAGGTGTAAGTCAACTACCCTGGCCAGCAAGATCTCCGGATCTGTCCCCCATTGAGCATGTTTGGGACTGGATGAAGCGTCGTCTGACGCGGTCTGCACGTCCAGCACGAACGCTGGTCCAACTGAGGCGCCAGGTGGAAATGGCATGGCAAGCCGTTCCACAGGACTACATCCAGCATCTCTACGATCGTCTCCATGGGAGAATAGCAGCCTGCATTTGTGCGAAAGGTGGATATACACTGTACTAGTGCCGACATTGTGCATGCTCTGTTGCCTGTGTCTATGTGTCTGTGGTTCTGTCAGTGTGATCATGTGATGTATCTGACCCCAGGAATGTGTCAATAAAGTTTCCCCTTCCTGGGACAATGAATTCACGGTGTTCTTATTTCAATTTCCAGGAGTGTATAATCTATCTGAAACCTTCTAGTATCTCCAGGGTTCTTCCATGTATACAACCTTCTTTCACGATTCTTGAACGAATTGTTAGCTATGATTAAGTTATGTTCTGCACAAAATTCTACCAGACGGCTTCCTCTTTCATTTCTTAGCCCCAATCCATATTCACCTACTATATTCCCTTCTCTTCTTTTTCCTACTGTCGAATTCCAGTTACCCATGGCTATTAAATTTTCGTCTCCCTTCACTACCTGAATAATTTCTTTTATCTCATCATACATTTCATCAATCTCTTCATCATCTGTAGAGCTAGTTGGCATATTAACTTGTACTACTGTAGTAGGCGTGGGCTTCGTGTCTATCTTGGCCACAATAATGCGCTCATTATGCTGTTTGTAGTAGCTTACCCGCATTCCTATTTTCCTATTCATTATTAAACCTACTCCTTCATTACCCCTATTTGATTTTGTGTTTATAACCCTGTAGTCACCAGATCAGAAGTCTTGTTCTTCCTGCCACCGAACTTCACTAATTCCCACTATATCTAACTTTAACCTATCCATTTCCCTTTTTAAATTTTCTAACCTACCTGCCTGATTAAGGGATTTGACATTCCACGCTCCGATCCGTAGAACGCTAGTTTTCTTTCTCCTGATAAAGACGTCCACTTGAGTAGTCCCCGCCCAGAGATCCGAATGGGGGACTATTTTACCTCCGGAATATTTTACCCAAGAGGACGCCATCATCATTTAATCATACATAAAGCTGCATGCCCTCGAGAAAAATTACGGCTGTAGTTTCCCCTTGCTTTCAGCCGTTCACAGTACCAGAACAGGAAGGCCGTTTTGGTTAGTGTTACAGGGCCAGATCAGTCAATCATCCAGACTGTTGCCCCTGCAACTACTGAAAAGGCTGCTGCCCCTCTTCAGGAACCACACGTTTGTCTGGCCTCTCAACAGATACCCCTACGTTGTGGTTGCACCTATCTGTATCGTTCAGACACGCAAGCCTCCCCACCGATGGCAAGGTCCATGGTTTATGGGGGAGAAAAAGTCAGTATAAATTTGAAAACTGAATAAATCACGGAATAATGTAGATGGAGAGGTACAAATTGACACACATTCTTGGAATGACATGGGGTTTTATTAGAAACAAAAAAATACAAAAGTTCAAAAATTTTCCGACAGATGGAACTTCATCTGATCACAATAGCAATAATTAGCATAACAAAGTAAGACAAAGCAAAGATGATGTTCTTTACAAGAAATGCTCAATATGTCCACCATCATTCCTCAACAATAGCTGTAGTCGAGGAATAATGTTGTGAACAACACTGTAAAGCATGTCCGGAGTTATGGTGAGACATTGGCGTCGGATGTTGTCTTTCAGAATCCCTAGAAATGTCGGTCGATCGCGATACACTTGTGACTTCAGGTAACCCCAAAGCCAATGATCGCACGGACTGAGGTCTGGGGACCTGGGAGGCCAAGCATGACGAAAGTGGCGGCTGAGCACACGATCATCACCAAACGATGCGCGCAAGAGATCTTTCACGCGTATAGCAATATGGGGTGGAGCGCCATCCTGCATAAACATCGTACGTTCCAGCAGGTTTTTATCAGCCAGGCTGGGGATGATGCGATTCTGTAACAAATCGGCATACCTTTCACCCGTCACAGTAACAGTTACAAAACCAGAATTACGCATTTCCTCGAAGAAAAAAGGCCCGATAACGGTAGATGTGGTAAATCCAACCCATACCGTGACTTTCTCGTCGTGCAATGGAGTTTCCACGACAGTTCTAGGATTTTCGGTAGCCCAAATTCTGCAGTTGTGGGTGTTGACAGACCCTTGGAGCGTGAAATGAGCTTCGTCGGTCCACAACACGTTACTCAACCAATCGTCATCTTCCGCCATCTTTTAAAACGCCCACACCAAATGCCCTGCGCTTCACTAAATCGCCAGGTAACAGTTCATGATGCCGATGGATTTTGTACTGATAGCATCGGAGGGTACGCATAAGTGCCAACCAGACAGTAGTGTATGGAATGCCGGTGCGACGTGCGACTGTACGAGCGCTGGCTTCCCCGTGCATAGACGAACCCGCTACAGTCTCCATTTCTTCCTGAAATGTTGCAGCAGCATTACGCCTTGTGATCGGTCGGCCACTACGGGGTCTATCGTCTAAACAACCCGTGGCTTCGAACTTCGAAGTCATCCTCGCCACAGCTGCATTTGTCAACGGACCTTTACCCGTTCGAGTCCCCTTCCTATGGCGATAGGATCGTAACGCTGAACTAGCACATTCCCCATGCTGATAATACAGCTTCACTAAAAGCGCCTTCTCAGGTAACGTCAACATGCTGCGACTGCTGGCGCGTCTGACTCTCTCTCTCATTACAGCTCCTTTAATACACGATTGTCATGCGCCGTCACTGACGTTTTGCTGTCCAGCGCCATCTGTCGGAAATTTTGTGAATTTTATTTTGGTTTTGGTTCTAATAAAACCCTATGTCATTCTAAGCATGTGTGTCAATGTTTACCTCTCTATCTACATTATACCGTGGTTTATTAAGTTTTCAAATTTATACTGATTTTTTGATCACCCGGTACTTTCTTCGCTAAAGCTCGCGGAGTGCCACTCCATCTTCCAAGTGATTCTCTGACGGCACCAGTCGAGCCAAAAAACGTCGAAGCTGTGGCGTGAGTGAAAGAGGGGCCAGAGGTGCGGGTGCCCGTTCTCCTGCTGCTAATAACCGGTTCGCAACAGTTCTTGTTGACACGTCTGGGTTCACAAGCCCTCTTATCTGAGCTGTGGTAGCTTTAAGATCTGCCACTGCTGCCCATACAATACGACAACCCTATTAAACGTCTGTGCTGCGTGGACGTCCAGGATCTCGTCTACGGCTGTGAGAATGTACACGTGACCACTGGTACCAGCACCGTTGCTCAACTGAAGCAGCACGTCCAACTTGTGTGGCAGTTCTCCCAAAGAACCACTCCGCCACTCGGAAAGGCACAATTTAACGCTTTTCAGACACGCTCATTTGGCTGTAGGAAGCAGGTATTCGTCTCCGTGGCATGGTTCTTTCATTGCTTCATATGCTTGCACCACACTGAGCCTTTTGGCTGTAAGCAGTGTGCGTCTGTATCACAGTATTGCGTGTAAATGAAACGTGGACAATTGAAAATAAGGAGAAAATGAAACTTGTTCCATTTGAAAAATGGGTCTTAGCAATTAACAGATTAAGCACGGAATGAAGAAAAAAAGGTGTGGAATGAAATCTGTAGAAGCAGAAGCGACAGAGTTAGTGGGACACCTGCATAGCTGGGCAACGTTATCCAAAGCGTTAACTTCGCTAATCGTTAATCCGTTACTAAAAAAGCTAAATTCGTTTTAACGTTAATGTGTTGCTTTACAAGAGATTAAAAGGAGGTTACAGTTAATCGTCAATCGTTAAGTCGTAATTGTAAACCTTATGTTGTGAGTGTAGTGAAACGAGCAAGTGAATCAAACTTATTACCGTTGCATAAATAAAAATGTTTTGGTTGGTAAAGTTTAGGTAGGACATCGTAGATAATTCTTTAATTATCGGTTTAGATCACGGGAGAGTCAAAATACTGAAGTATCAGATAGTATCTGACGTAAGATGCGTATTTTCCTTCATGAACGTCAACATGTTAAAGTTTTGATCCGAGAGTGAGGCTCGTTTAGGAGACAAACTGTCTTCGCCCACAGATATCGGGGTCTTATAATTAATAAACGAATTTACTAAAACCTGTTACCCAATAAATATCGCTTCGTTGAATCAGTCGTCTGATTTCATGTCCAGCCATGTTCTGACTAGATTCTGGGCTTTAGTTTTTACAGATGTGTTACCAGTAGGCTTCTCTTTCGACTGAGTGACAAATGTAAAAATAAGTATTCCTCTTTGTCGTCGTTGTTGCTGCTTCCGCCTCCACCGCTTGACATTAGGTATCTCTGCCCTTTGAAGTTTCGGCGGATTCCTTCCTCAAGGCCTGTTGCTCATCTTTTTCCATTCGTTTTCTTACTATTTCCATTCGACAGTTGTCACACATTGCCGGTCATGTCAGTCAAAACGTTTGATGAAAATCGGCTACAAGTTTAGTATGCATTGGTCCACACTAGCTTGAGACACAGTGCTGCCAGCTGCTGCAATGCCAAAAGACTCTCCAGTGTTTCTCTGCCGTATTCTTTTAAGCGGGTTAGTGCTACTGACTTCGCTGTCGCTATCTGAATGCCCAAAATTGACTTTTGTTTTTGGCTTTCCTCGATCGGACCCTACCTTCATTGTTTCATCAAAGTGTACGTACCGAGACTCATGTGCTCCCGTAATACAGATGTTTAAAATTGTTAAGGCTCTTCGTGTGAGCCCTAACTGTTGATTTTTTTAGACTAGCACTGTTTACAGTCTAAACGTATTTGTTCTCCCGATCTGGATACAAAACTAACGCAACCACCATTATCAAAAAGCAATTAGTGGTTCTTAACGCGAACTCAGTAAACAAAAAACAATAAACAGCCAACATCACGTTATTCTTGCTCGCACTCGATTGTTAACAGCACTCGCGCGCATCCCAGCGTACCCGCAGACCCGAACTTATCAGAACATGATGTTCGCGGAGGGCGTGGCGTGATTTTTGTCACAAATAGTAAGTACCTAATTAACAGACTCAAAGAAAGTTAACGGAAGCTAAATGATCCGTTAATGATTTTTTAAAATTAACATATAAGTTGAACCGTTACTCGCAAAAGTTAACTTCGTTAATTAACGGTTAACGGTCTTGTGCGCAGCTATGGACACCTGCACTACCCTGAAACTGTGACGTTGAATCTGTAGCGTTGTACATATTCTTCACTGTTTGATGTGGGTTGAAATGATGGCTTCTTCCTGAAGAAGTGAAGTACAGATTTTATTGAAATTGATTCAGAATGTATAAATTCCAATCAAAGTACTAACTCAAAGTGCTAATTATACTACCTTTTACATGGTCTGTGCTGCCAGGCAAGTCGTCCATTGCGCTATGTGCGCTTGTAATGCTAATTCGTTACTTTCCGTAGAAATATTGGAACACGTGAGGCAATACTGACCTTACGACTTACCTTAGAAGAAAGATTAAGGAAAGACAAACCTACGTTTCTAGCATTTGTAGACTTAGAGAAAGCTTTTGACAATGTTGACTGGAATACTCTCTTTCAAATTCTAAAGGCGGCAGAGGTAAAATACAGGGAGCGAAAGGCTATTTACAATTTATACAGAAAGCAGATGGCAGTTATAAGTGTCGAGGGACATGAAAGGGAAGCAGCGGCTGGGAAGGGAGTGAGACAGGGTTGTAGCCTCTCCCCGATGTTATTCAATCTGTATATTGAGCAAGCAGAAAAGGAAATAAAAGAAAAATTCGGAGTAGGTATTAAAATCCATGCAGAAGAAATAAAAACTTTGAGGTTCTCCGATGACATTTAAATTCTATCAGAGACAGCAAAGGACTTGGAAGAGCAGTTGAACGGAATGGACAGTGTCTTGAAAGGAGGATATAAGATGAACATCAACAAAAGCAAAACGAGGTTAATGGAATGTAGTCGAATTAAGTCGGGTGATGCTGAGGGAATTAGGTTAGGAAATGAGACACTTAAAGTAGTAAAGGAGTTTTGCTATTTGGGTAGCAAAATAACTGATGATGGTCGAAGTAGAGAAGATATAAAATGTAGAGTGGCAATGGCAAGGAAAGCGTTTCTGAAGAAGAGAAATTTGTTAACATCGAGTATAGATTTAAGTGTCAAGAAGTCGTTTCTGAAAGTATTTGTTTGGAGTGTAGCCATGTATGATAGTGAAACATGGACGATAAATAGTTTGGACAAGAAGAGAATAGAAGCTTTCGAAATGTGGTGCTACAGAAGAATGCTGAAGATTAGATGGGTGGATCACATAACTAATGATGAAGTATTGAATAGAATTGGGGAGAAGAGGAGTTTATGGCACAACTTGACAAAAGGAAGGGACCGGTTAGTAGGACATGTGTCGAGGCATCAAGGGATCACCAATTTAGTATTGGAGGGCAGCGTGGAGGGTAAAAATCGTAGAGGGAGACCAAGAGATGAATACACTGAGCAGATTCAGATGGATGTAGGTTGCAGTAAGTACTGGGAAATGAAGAAGCTTGCACACAATAAGGTAGCATGGAGAGCTGCATCAAACCAGTCTCAGGACTGAAGACCACAACAACAACAACTTGTTAAATTCCTGTAGCTCTTGTATCCAATGTTTTTTAGCGTTCCGTGCGTTAATCGGTATAGAGGGAACGCTTACAGGATCACTTCGTGTGTATGTGTTGAATTCCTTAGGGACCAAACTGCTGAGGTCATTGGTCCCTAGAGTTACACACTACTTAAACTAACTTATGCTATGAACAACACACACACACACACACACATGCCAGAGAGAGGACTCGAACCTCCGACCGGAGGTGCCGCGCAATCCGTGACATAGCGCCTCAAACCACGGGGCTATTACTTTGTTGTCCATCCGTCTGTCCGGCTGTTAACAGCCCTTTTTCTCAGGCTCGGTTAGACACGTCAAGTTGAAATTTGTGTACATACCAAGATCTACGGTTCCTTGGCGGTTTAAAAATTCGAAACTTATTAGTCACATATTTTGATACTCGCAAAAAACACATCGAAACCTGTAGGTTACATCCCGTTGATCTAGAATCGTGAATTTGGCAAGAAACAAGGTTTTACTGTACAAGGAAAGGCAAAAATCCGAAAATTGTTTATTTGTAATAATATCATACGAAAACATATTTTTTTCGTCATTCTCAAAAGTCTTGGAATTTCCGGGACTGATATCATGCCAGTAACGATATCGATAACAGGCAAAATCGTCGAAATTCTGGATTCACAGGATGGATCAACTGTATATATACAGGGTGGTCCACTGATCATGACCGGGCCAAATATCGCACGAAATAAGCGCCAAACGAAAAAACTACAGAGAACGAAACTTGTCTAGCTTGAAGGGAGAAACCAGATGGCGCTATGGTTGGCCCGCTAGGTGGCGCTGTCATAGGTCAAACGGATATCAACTGCGTTTTTTAAAATAGGAACCCCCATTTTTTATTACATATTCGTGTAGTACGTAAAGAAATATGAATGTTTTAGTTGGACCACTTTTTTCGCTTTGTGATAGATGGCGGTGTAATACTCACAAACATATGGCTCACAATTTTAGACGAACAGTTGCTAACACATAGGTATTTTAAATTAAAATACAGGACGTAGGTACCTTTGAACATTTTATTTCGGTTGTTCCATTGTGATACATGTACCTTTGTGAACTTATAATTTCTGAGAACGCATGCTGTTACAGCGTGATTACCACATTAATTAAATAAATGCTCAAAATGATGTCAGTCAACCTCAGTGCATTTGGCAATACGTGTAACGACATTCCACTCAACAGCGAGTAGTTCGCCTTCCGTAATGTTCGCACATACATTGACAATGCGCTGACGCATTTTGTCAGGCGTTGTCGGTGGATCACGATAGCAAATATCCTTCAACTTTCCCCATGGAAAGAAATCCGGGGACGTCAGATCCGGTGAACGTGCGGGCCATGGTATGGTACTTCGATGACCAATCCACTGTCATGAAATATGCTATTCAGTACCGCTTCAACCGCACGCGAGCTATGTGCCGGACATCCATCATGTTGGAAGAACATCGCCATTCTGTCATGCAGTGAAACATCTTGTAGTAACATCGATAGAACATTACGTAAGAAATCAACATACATTGCACCATTTAGATTACCATCGATAAAATGGGGCCAATTATCCTTCCTCCCATAATACCGCACCATACATTAACCCGGCAAGGTCGCTGATGTTCCACTTGTCGCAGCCATCGTGGATTTTCCGTTGCCCAATAATGCATATTATGCCGGTTTACGCTACCGCTGTTGGTGAATGACGCTTCGTCGCTAGATAGAACGCGTGCAAAAAATCTGTCATCGTCCCGTAATTTCTCTTGTGCCCAGTGGCAGAACAGTACACGACGTTCAAAGTCGTCGCCATGCAGTTCCTGGTGCACAGAAATATGGTACGAGTGCAATCGATGTTGATGTAGCATTCTGAACACCGACGTTTTGGAGATTCCAGATTCTCGCGCAGTTTGTCTGCTACTGATGTGCGGATTAGCCCCGACAACAGCTAAAACACCTACTTGGGCATCATCATTTGTTACAGGTCGTGGTTGACGTTTCACATGTGGCTCAACACTTCCTGTTTCCTTAAATAATGTATCTATCCGGCGAACGATCCGGACACTTGGATGATGTCGTCCAGGATACCGAGCAGCATACATAGCACACGGCCGTTGGGCATTTTGATCACAATAGCCATACATCAACACGATATCGACCTTTTCCACAATTGGTAAACGGTCCTATTCTTTTTTTTTTTACTTTATTGTTATTTTGACACCTGAGCAAGCAGGTAGGCTGGCAGCAGCACAATACGCTGCTCTTCAGCCGAAGAGAGTACAAGGAAATAAACAGAGAAGAGACATAACTTAAAAAAACGGCGGGAAAAAACAGTAGACTCATGAACATAAAAACACAAGAAGCCGTTCACACTCGATGACAATCCACATTACAAACTGTTGACACGACGCACAAACACTGAAGAAGACAATATCACTGGTGAACAATGGAGTGTGACGACGAAACTGAACACTAAACACGACGGCACACACGATACACTGATGGCGACGACCTCCGGCGCGCGAATGTTCACTCAGCGTGTACGAGTCCGGGGACCTGCCAAGAGTGGAGGTGGAGGAGGAGGAAGGGGAGATGGGAGAGCAGAGATGCCATGGGCAAAGGAGAGAGGGGGAGGGAGGAAGGGGGAGGGGAAGCCCGGAGGAGAGGGTAGGAGGGAGGGGGGAAAGGAAAGAGAAGGGAAGGGAAAGGGGGGGAGGGAGGGTGCCTAAAGGAAAGGACACAGGAGGTGGGGGGGAGGATCAAAGTTAATAGGAGGGGTAGATGCAGGGGAGGAGGACATCATCAGGGAGGGGGAGCTAGCGGAAGCCACCTTGGGAGAGGGTAAGGAGGGTGGAGAGATGGAGACCAGGTGGGATGTGGGAATACAGGCGCGGCAGCGGGCGGGGGTGGGAGAGGATTGGGGACACGAGCGGGTGAGGAGGATCAAGTTTACGGGAGGTGTACAGGATCCGTATCCTTTCAAGGAAAAGGAGGAGGTGGGGGAAGGGGATGAGATCATACAGGATCCGCGTGGGGGAGGGGAGACGGATGCGATAGGCAAGGCGGAGAGCATGGCGTTCAAGGATTTGGAGGGATTTATAAAAGGTAGGGGGCGCGGAGATCCAGGCTGGATGGGCGTAACAAAGTATAGGGCGGATGAGGGATTTATAGGTGTGGAGGATTGTGGAGGCGTCCAAACCCCACGTACGGCCAGAAAGGAGCTTGAGGAGACGGAGGCGGGAACGTGCCTTGGCTTGGATTGTCCGGAGATGGGGAGTCCAGGAGAGGCGACGGTCGAGGGTGACGCCAAGGTACTGAAGGGTGGGAGTGAGGGCGATAGGACGGCCATAGACGGTGAGATAGAAATCAAGGAGGCGGAAGGAAGGGGTGGTTTTGCCTACAATGATCGCCTGGGTTTTGGAGGGATTGACCTTAAGCAACCACTGGTTGCACCAAGCAGTGAAGCGGTCAAGATGGGATTGGAGAAGGCGTTGGGAGCGTTGCAGGGTGGGGGCAAGGGCAAGGAAGGCAGTGTCATCGGCAAACTGGAGAAGGTGGACGGGGGGTGACGGCGGCGGCATGTCCGCCGTGTACAAGAGGTACAGAAGGGGGGAGAGGACGGAGCCTTGGGGCACACCGGCGGAGGGGAAAAAGGTGTAGGAATCTGTGTTATGGATGGTGACATAGGAAGGACGGCGGGAGAGAAAGGAGCCGATCAGACGGACGTAGTTAATGGGAAGGGCAAAGGTTTGGAGCTTGAAGAGGAGACCGGAATGCCAGACACGGTCATAAGCGCGTTCGAGGTCAAGGGAGAGGAAGATTGCGGAGCGACGGGAATTAAGCTGTTCGGAAAGGAGATGAGTGAGGTGAAGGAGAAGATCGTCAGAAGAGAAGGACGGCCGAAAGCCACACTGGGTGACGGGAAGGAGGCGGTGCTGGCGGAGATGCTGGTGGATGCGGCGGGTGAGGATAGATTCCAGGACCTTGCTGAATACTGAGGTAAGGCTGATAGGACGGTAAGAGGAGACGGCGGACGGCGGTTTGCCAGGTTTAAGGAACATGAGGATACGGGAGGTTTTCCACAGGTAGGGGTAGTAACCGGTGGACAGGACTACATTGTAGAGCCTGGCCAGGGTGGAGAGGAAAGAGACAGGAGCTTCACGAAGGTGACGGTAGGTGGCACGATCGTGACCAGGAGCAGTGTTGCGTTTTGTGCGGAGTGTATCAATGAGATCCTGTGTAGTGATAGGGGCATTGAGGAGGAAGGCATCCATACGGTGGGTGGCAAGGGTGTGCAGGAAGAGGTTCTTGTTGGCGGGAAGGGAGCGGATGTTGTTGAAAAGGATACGGTGCTGTCGCGCCATGACAGGGATTTAAAAGAGGGTGTCAAGACGGGAGAAGGTGAAATGGGCCTGGTTGTTGGAGTAGGTGGCGTACATCTTGAGTTGGAATATGGAACGGGCGGCAAGGGAGATCTGCTGGAGGGTGTGGGGGCGCTGAAAGGGATGAACATTCTGGAGGACGATGGTAAGGAACCTGATGATGTCCTCAGCGGTGGGGGGGGGGACGAAGGGAATTGCCAGGAGGGGTGGGGGCGTCCAGGGGACGGACAGGGACGGTGAGTTCAGGAGTGGTTGGAGGGGGACGGGCTTTACACTTTTGGGAGTAGGTGGGATGGGGGAGATTGCAGGTATTGCAGGAAGGAGGGGATTGGAGGTTAGGGCACTGCCTGAGGAAGTGCGCTTGTCGACAATGCGGGCAGGTGGGGGCCTCGCGGCACTCTGCTGTGGGGTGCGCGTTATAGCGCAGACACCTCTGGCAGCGCAGGGATTGAGGAGGGGAACGGGAGGGGTCGACCTTGTACCGCTGGTTAAAAAGGAGGGCACCCTCCTTCAGGAGACGGTCAATGGAGGGGGCGTGCTCAGAAAAGACCCGCATAAGGCGGGTGGGGCCGGTAGCGTTATGTATGCGGCGAACCGCACGCACCTCCAAATGGGGATGCGCCTGGAGCTCCGCCAACACCTCCTCCTCCGTGATCACCGGACTAAGCCGAGTGATCACGGCGGTGAGAGTTGGCGGGCGACGCGGAGGTTGGGGTTGGCGGGAGGGAGGTGGTGAAGGAGCAGGGGTGAAAGAGGCATGAGGTCCAAAGCGGGTGACAGGGATGCGGGAAAGGAGGTATGTGTGGAGGGTTGGGCTGGGGGAGGAGATGAGGACCGAATCACGGCGAGGAGTGAGGAGGGAGATGGGGGCACCAGGACAATGCTGGCGAAGGAAGAGGGTGAGGTTCCGGGCTTCAAGGAGAGAGGGATCAGGACGGGAGAGGAGGTAGCGGTAGGAGGAGGGGGTAGAGGAGGAGGAGGAGGGGGCAGGGACAGGCGGGGAGACATCCATGGCATCATGGGTGGGGGAAGGAGGACGAGGCGGAGCCTTCTTGGAAGCAGAGGAAGCAGGAGTGCCACTGGGGCGCTTGACGGCGGTGGAGGAGGTGTGGGGGACGGGAACAACGGGAATGTGGCGGGGAGGGGCAGGTCCCGGGGCCGGAGTCGGCGCCAGAGATGGTGACGGTGAAGGTGAAGGTGAAGGCGACAGCGACGATGACGATGACGATGACGGTGGCAGTGGCGGCGGTGATGGCGAAGGTGACGGGGAGAGCTGGGCGTGGATAGTGGCCCGACGGGCCACCACCCGAGCCGGAGCTGCAGCGACAGGCTGGGGGAGTGGGGGGAAAGGATCAGAACGAGAGGAAGAAGCGGGAGAGGGGGCGACAAAGATAGAGGGTGAAGGGAGAGTGAGAAGAGGTGGGATGGAAGGAGGGGGGTGGGACTGGGCACACCAAGTTATAGTGGTGGAGGCGGCGGAAGGGGAAGTATAAACAATGGCGGTGGTGGTAGCGGTGGCAGCGGTGGTGGGGGCGGACATGACGGTAGACAGAAACAATAACTAACGGAACGAAGAGGAGAGGACAGAAACTGGGGACAGACAAAGACGAAGACGGATGAAGACGGCCGTAGACCAAGGTCAGGACGGCGGCGACGGCGGCGGCGGCGGCGGGCACCGGCTGGCGGCGGCGACGGCGGCGGCGGGCACCGGCTGGCGGCGGCGACGGCGGCGGCGGGCACCGGCTGGCGGCGGCGACGGCGGCGGCGGCGGGCACCGGCGGAGGCGGCGGGCACCGGCGGAGGCGGCGGGCACCGGCGGAGGCGGCGGCGGCGGCGACGAACAGACGGACGGACGGACGGACGAACAGCAGATGGCGGCGAACAGGCAGACGGACGGACGGACGGACGGACAGCAGGCAGCGGCGGCGCCGGCGGCGGCGGCGGTGGATAGCGAGCAGGCAGGCGGACAGACGGACGAACAGCGATAGCAGGAAGCGACGGACGGGCAGACAGACAGACGAACGAACACAAACTTCGAAAACGGAGATTCCAACCAGGGAGTAGCCCAGGCCGTGGAATCGGACGCCTTCGAATGAGGGGCTCCAACCCTCTGATCGTAAACGGTCCATTTTAACACGGGTAATGTATCACGAAGCAAATACCGTCCGCACTGGCGGAATGTTACGTGATACCACGTACGTATACGTTTGTGACTATTACAGCGCCATCTATCACAAAGCGGAAAAAGTTGTCCAACTAAAACATTCTAATTTCCTTACGTACTACACGAATATGTAATAAAAAATGGGGGTTCCTATTTAAAAAAAGAAACGCAGTTGATATCCGTTTGACCTATGGCAGCGCCATCTAGTGGGCCAACCATAGCGCCATCTGGTTTCCCCCTTCAAGCTTGACGAGTTTCGTTCTTCGTAATTTTTTCGTTTGATGCTTATTTCGTGAGATATTTGGCCCGGTCAATATCAATGGACCACCCTGTATACAGTTTTCACAGTTGCACGTAACCTTCTGTGGGCGAGAGTTACTTCTTCTTATCCTGATTTATAAAGTATTTACTTGCAAATCTAGGTATTTCATTTGATCATATGTGCCATATATTAAGATTTTTTCTCATTGCCTACACACTTCGAATGCTCGAAGAATGTTTTGATGCTTGTGAGAGAGCTGTGTCTAATCTAGTTCATCTCCAGGATCTTAACAATATTTGTCGACTACGCCTGAAATTGGTTCTTGGAGTTTTCTCATTAGCATTCACGAGATGCATATCGCCTTTCTCATACCGAACGCCACTGGAATTTGATAAGCATCTCTGTGATATTATCTCGCCTATTAAAAGACCCTGCAACGCAACGTGCGCTACGCTTTCGATATTCTATACCTCCTCTGCTAAATTCGTGTGGTATGGGATCCAGGCAGATGAGCAATAATTAAAATGGGTCGAACGACAGTTTTATAAGCTGCCTCATTATTTGGTGTATCGTATTTCGATATGATTCTTCCAGTGAACCTCAGCCTGGCATCTGATATGCCTAAGACTGGCTTTATATGTTCGTTGCAGCGACTGTTAATATTTCCTTTAGCTCGTCGTCAACAGAGCAATCAAACGGAAGAGTTTTTCGCACGTTTATTGTAGTGCGGTACATTTGTTTTTATAGAGCGTCAACTACCAGTCATTGCACCCTGCAGCTTTCCTGCATTTCGCTGGAATTTTCTACGCTACTGGCCATTACAATTGCTACTCCAAGAAGAAATGCAGATGATATACGGGTATTCATTAGACAAATATATTGTACTAGAACTGACATGTGATTACAGTTTCACGCAATTTGTGTGCATAGATCCTGAAAAATCAGTACCCAGAACAACCATCTCTGGCCGTAATAACGGCGTTGATACGCCTGGGCATTGAGTCAAACAGAGCTTGGATGGTGTGTACAGGTACAGCTGCCCATGCAGCTTCAACACGATAGCACAGTTCATCAAGAGTAGTGACTGGCGTATTGTGACGAGCCGCCGGCCGGAGTGGCCGTGCGATTCTAGGCGCTACAGTCTGGAGCCGAGCGACTGCTACGGTCGCAGGTTCGAATCCTGCCTCGGGCATGGATGTGTGTGATGTCCTTAGGTTAGTTAGGTTTAATTAGTTCTAAGTTCTAGGCGACAGATGACCTCAGAAGTTAAGTCGCATAGTGCTCAGAGCCATTTGAAACATTTTTTGTGACGAGCCAGTCGCTCGGCCACCATTGACCAGACGTTTTCAGTTGGTGAGAGATCTGGAGAATGTGCTGGCCAGGGCAGCAGTCGAACATGTTCTGTATCCAGAAAGGCCCGTACAGGACCTGCAACATGCGGACGTGCATTATCCTGCTGAAATGTAGGGTTTCGCAATGATCGAATGAAGGGTAGAGCCACGGGTCGTAACACATCTGAAATGTAACGTCCACTGTTCAAAGTGCCGTCAATGCGAACAAGAGATGACCGAGACGTGTAACCCATGGAACCCCATACCATCACGCCGGGTGATACGCCAGTATGGCGATAACGAATACACGCTTCCAATGTGCGTTCACCACGATGTCGCCAAACATGGATGCGACCATCATGATGCTGTAAACAAAACCCGGATTCATCCGAAAAAATGACGCTTTGCCATTCGTGCACCGAGGTTCGTCCTTGAGTACACCATCGCAGGCGCTCCTGTGTGTGATGCAGCGTCAGGGGTAACCGCAGACATGGTCTCTGAGCTGATAGTCCATGCTGCTGCAAAAGTCGTCGAAGTGTTCGTGCAGATGGTTGCAGTTTTGCAAACGTCCCCATCTGTTGACTCAGTGATCGAGACGTGGTTGCACGATCCGTTACAGCCATGCGCATAAGATGCCTGTCATCTCGACTGCTAGTGATACGAGGCCGTTGGGATCCAGCACGGCGTTCCGTATTATCCTCTTGAACCCACCGATTCCATATTCTGCTAACAGTCATTGGATCTCGACCAACGCGAGCAGCAATGTCGCGATACGATAAACCGCAATCGCGATAGGCTACAATCCGACATTTATCAGAGTTGGAAACGTGATGGTACGCATTTCTCGTTACACGAGGCATCACAACAACGTGTCACCAGGCAACGCTGGTTAACTGCTGTTTGTGTATGAGAAATCGGTTGGAAACTTTCCTCATGTCAGCACGTTGTAGGTGTCGCCACCGGCGCCAGCCTTGTGTGAATGGTCTGAAAAGCTAATCATTTGCATATCACAGCATCTTCTTCCTGTCGGTTAAATTTCGCGCCTGTAGCACATCATCTTCGTGGTGTAGCAATTTTAATGGCTAGTAGTGTAGTTTTGCGACTTTACTGTGTGAAACAGTACGTAACTTAGTCACCTACTTCCTACGATTGCAACGGTTTCTACCAGTTAAGGGAAAGTTACAAACATATCGTCTCTATGAAAGACGGCTCTGTGCAGTGGCGGCTAGCCACGCCGCAAGAACGCACGACCATCTAATACCCGCAGCCACCTGTTACGTTAGACGAGTAGGTGAGTTCAGCGACACTGCAGCCCGTAGAACTCACCTGCTCCACTTTCACTGCACAAGCATCTGAAGTTGCACTCCTTCTGGTGGCGCCTTCGTGTACTTAGGCGAGGAAATAGGTTGCTTGGTCAGCAACCAAATACCAAACTCGTCTGGTAAAAAGACACTATATTCAGAAAAACGTGTGTGAATTCCTAAGGAACCGAACTGGTGAGATCATCGATCCCTAGACTTACACAATAAGTAAACTAGCTTAAACTAACTTACGCTAAAAACAACACACACTTATGCACGAGGGAGAACTCGAATCTCCGGTGGGAGGGGCCGCGCAATCCGTGTGATGGTGCCTCAAACCGTGCGGCCACTCAGCGCGGCCACTCAGCGCGGCCACTCTATATTGTTGAGGCTCTGTGTCATCCAACGAAGTTGGCATACGTATGTATGATATGCATGATCAGAGCGATATGTGTGCGTTAACATTAGAATTGGAGGTATGATGACGATAGTGATGATTTGGTTTGTGGAGCGCTCAACGGTGTGGTTATCAGTGCCCTGTTCACTGTCTAGTCTCGCCATTTTCCCGAATGACAATGGAATGATGAGGACAACACAGACAACCCCTCCCCGGGAGAATTGAAAGAGCCTTCATAGGAACTATTAATTCAGAGTGATCATCTTCCCAACGTACTCTCTACGAACTCGCGAAACCAACGGGAGATGAAATACCAAGGTGAGCATGTATTGTATTGTACTGTATATTAACCGGGAGCCTAGAAACGACAGAGAGGCTCCGTCCCCGCCGCAGCCGCAGTGGTCCACAACCCCACGACGACTACCGCAGTCCACTTCACCCCTAGCCCTGCACACCGAACTACTCTTTCAGGGTTATTGTGCGGTTCGGCCCCCAGTGGACCCCCCAAGGGAACATCTCACACCAGACGAGTGTAACCCCTATGTTTGAGTGGTAGAGTAATGGTGGTGTACGCATATGTGGAGAACTTGTTTGCGCAGCAATCGCCGATATAGTGTAGCTGAGGCGGAATAAGGGGAACCAGCCCGCATTCGCCGAGGCAGATGGAAAACCGCCTAAAAACCGTCCACAGACTGGCCGGCTCACCGGACCTCGACCCAAGTCCGCCGGGCAGATTCGTGCCGGGGACCAGGCGCTCCTTCCCGCCCGGAAAGCCGTGCGTTGGACCGCGTAGCTAACCGGGCGAGCAGTTGAGCATGACTCGCATACATTCAACGACTCAAGTACAAAATATTGCGCGACGCGGGACTTTATGAGCTAAACACCAGGTTATTGAAATACCGCCTGGCACCGTTTACAGAAGGATTCTCCCCTCCTTTCACGTTTAACAGCTTAGTCGTGACCATAAGCCCATCAGCGATTTATAAAAGAAACGCTGAGAAAATACGCAGCGTGATATTTAGCACACACCGTCTTAGCATTACAGTGGAGCGGCCTAAGCTTTGTTCATCACTATCTGACCACATCTGGGTCCGTGAATAATGTGACAATTAAACATAAAACATTTTTTCACAGTTCAAAATCACTTTCTACGCTGTTTTACATATTTCACTTGGCAACATCAAATAAAGTACTAATTCAGCTTATTGCGTCACCGAGGTTCGGCCACCAGTAGCGACGTTGTCTGCTGTGTGTCAATCCTCCTCAAGATTTCCCTCTAACAAAGCACGTCTACACGTGTAAGTAAACTCGTCTCGGATACTGATACGGTCGTATGATTTTTGGCTTGTGCTTCTGCGATGCATATAGGCGGCCGTATCGATTTCAGCCGTCAGTGCGTCTTTACGCAAATAAAAATTGTTCTGTGGTCAAGGATGCCGGGTGTGGATAGCGGTTTTACGCGCGCGCCGGGCGAGCCTGTGGTGTGACTGGCGGACTGGACGACAGAGGGCGGAGTAAGCCGCGTAGCGAGAGCCGGCCGCATGCTACGTTGTGGATTGCAAACGCGGCACGTGCTACGGCGTCGTCCGAGTGACGGGTCAGCGGCCTTGCAATACCTGGCAAAGCTCTAGACAACCTCTTAAGTAACATGTTAAGCAATAGGAGGTTTAAAGTACATCAAGGAGAAGAGAAAAGTAGATGGCATGTACTCAATGACGAATTACCTCAGGGCTCTGTTCTTGTTCCATTGTTATTCAACCTCTACGCAGCTGACCTGCCGAATTTGACCTACCGAAAATTTCAATACGCAGATGACCTGACAATTTCATATCAGAGTGAAGACGTTTCTGAATATGAAGAACACCTAACGAACAGCCTTACTAAACTTTATGAGTATTTTGAGACATGTCGACTGAGACCAAATGTTTCTAAAACCGAGGTAAGCCTGTTCCATCTCTCTAATCGCCTTTCATCAGCAAAGATCAGTCCACAGTTCGGCCCTCTTGGCACAATCAGATACAACAAAAGCCCAAAATACCTGGGAGTCACTCTGAACATAACTTTAACACACAACAAACACATTTCCAGCGTGGTCAAGAAGATACAAACACGAGTGAACCTTGTGAGAAAGCTGGCAGACAGTACATGGGGAGCAACCACATCAGTCCTCCGAGGAGCATCCCTTGCACTGGTATACCCTGCAGCAGAATACTGTGCACCAATTTGGCTCCGAAGCGCCCACGTAGTGAAAGTAGACGTCCAACTGAACTCAGTAATGAGAGTAATTAGTGGTACAGTCCGGTCTACACCTACTTCCTGGCTACCAGTGCTTCCACCAGACCTCAGTGGAAAGTCTGCTCTTTACAACTTCTGTCAGCAAGTTTCTGAAAAGAACTCGATCCCTCTTCATGACGATTTGCTATCAGCATATGAAATGGGAATCCAAGTGCTATCCACAGGATTCGGCCAGGACGCAGAGTGGAAACGTGAGCGGCAAGCTACAAGTACCCGAAATCACGAACTTGTAGACAATCCAACAGTTATAGTTCCAGGTTTCCACCAACTACGGGCGGAGTGGGTGCAGTTAAACAGATATCGGACTGAAGAGGGTATGTGCAAATACAACATGCGCAAGTGGGACTTTTCAAGTGACAGTGTGTGTGTCTGTGGTGACACCCAAACAATGAGCCACATTGTGAATGAATGTCCAATCAGACGCTTCCCTGGTGGCATTGAGAAGCTCCATCAAGCATCCCACGAGGCACTCCGCTGGATCGAGTCCATCAACATCCGAGTGTAGTCTGAGCCGTTTTAAAACTTGTGTACTGTATATAATTTCAAATGTTCAGTTTTATATATATTTCTTTGTTTTGCTAAATGTGTATTACTGTAATTGATGCATACGACAATAATAATAAGCGACCTGGACGTACAGTGAGTCCAAAAAGTATTCGTCTAGCTGCATATCTTTTAGAAAACTAGGTCTTTGTAACATGGAAAGAAATGTATACAAAATCTAAAGAGACAGTCATCTAAGAAGTACCTCGGTAAGTCATTTTTCTTGAAAACCAAGGAAACAAATACATCCTAATCGACAGCAGGGTTAACAAATTGAAAATGTAATCCAAGAGCTAGTTCATAAAGTATTCGTCCAGCATCTGAACATGCCGAAATTCTGCGCACAGACAATAACTATAACGCTGACCCACGGCACACACTAGAGTCAACCGTGCTCAGCCCCACTGTATCGCCTGTTGTTGTTGTTCTGAACGGCGCCGATATAGCGCAGTTAGCGCCATTGGCCGTAAGGGTTGTGAGACGACGCTTATCGAAAGGAAATTTATTCTGCGCTTACATAATGAGTGCAAATCTTCTTATGAGATTGATAAAGTAGTCGGTAGACCTAGATCGACGGTTCAGTCGATAATAGAACGATTTTGCGCAACAAAATCATTAAGAAACCAACCACGTACCGGACGCCCTCACATTTTGACTGATGCAGACGTGAGATTTATCATGAGGGAAATAAAGAAGAAATCTGAAATCAACGCTCCAAAGTTGGCTAGGGAGTTAGAGTCAAGCGGAAACAAGGTATATGCCAACACAATCAGTAATACCATCAAAACGTATGGGTATCACGGCCGGGTATTCGCAAGAAATTTTGGTTAGTGAGCAGAATCGAAAGAACATGTGCCATGGAACTTAGATTCAAAAAGGAAGACTTCTGGAATAGAGTAATATTTTCTCGAGAGTAAATATAACGTATTCGGGTCGGATGGCAGACTAATGGTGTGGCGTAAGAAGAATGCAGAGATGTTGCCACGCAATCTTGTGCCAGCGGTTAAACACAGTGGTGGCTCCCTGATGGTGTGGGGCTGTATGAATGCTGCTGTTGCTGGAAAATTACATTTCATAAAAGGTACAACGGATCACCATATGTATATCAACATTTTAAACGACATTCTGAATCCTAGCGCCGAAAAACTAGGTCTGCAAGGAAATCACATTTTTCAACAAGATAACGACCCAAAGTATACGACACTAAATACAAGGCTGTGGCTCCAGTACAATACGCCAAAACAACTTAACACCCCTCCTCAGAGCCCAGGCATTAATCCTATTGAACACCTTCGGGAAGTACTGGAAGATAGCATCAGCAGAAGACACATTTCTAACAAGAGAGACCTAAAAGAAGCACTTCAAGACGAATGGGACAAAATTCCAGCCCCTCTGACGGCAAACTTGCTCAAGTCGATGCCCAGACGAGTACAAGCAGTAATAGCTACAAACCGAAACTCCACTAAATATTAATTTTTGTAACTGAAATCATATTTTCAGATAGTAAATTAAAAAAAAATATGAGTCGACGAATACTTTTTGAAGTAGCCCTTGAATCAATTCTCCATGTTGTCAAATTTGTTATCTCTATGGACGTATTTATTTCCTTGTCCAGCAATAAAAATGGCTTACCAAGGTTCGTTGCATATGACTGGTTCTTCACATTTTATGTTCCCTTCCTCTCATGTGACATATAATTAGATTTTAAAAAAATTACAACTAGACGAATACTTTTTGGACTCACTGTAGCTGTTTAGTCAGTGGATGGAGGGGCGCTGTTCACATCGGAACTAATGCCTCACACTGCTGCTGATTTTGCGTCGGAATTCAGTTTGGAATTTGAACTGAGTCATTCGCCTTGGCTGGAACAGTAATTCGTCCGTCTGTGATAGACTCCGGGTGCGTGCGTGGTCATCCTGTAAATTAAACTGTTTTCGTTTACCAAATCTCGGGAGCATTCTTCCTATTTCTTCTGGGAGACATCACATTGGATGTTACGCCGAAGAGCTGATTGGGCTTATCATTGACTGTAGTGTCACGAAATTGTACCCTGGCAGTGTTCTGCAAATTTCCATGTTATATGTGGCTTACACACTACTTAAACTAGTTTACGATAAGGACAACACACCCACCCACGCCCGAGAGAGCACTCGAATCTCCGACGGCGGGGGGGGGGGGGGGGGGGGGGGACCACGCGAAACTTGAAACGCCCCTCAGACCGCACGGCTACCCCACGTCTTTGTTAGTCATTGTGGCTGAATTAGAAGCGAGGTTCGTCACTAAAGACAATTCTGCTCCAGTGAATGAGATTCCAGGCCGAATTATGTGCTTATTGGTGTATAGCGGCCAAGGGGCGCCAGGAGCTCAATCCCTCTCTGTGAGCCGCCTATTGATGTTCCTCGTGGTCACTGAAGGACCAGTTACATGCCGGATCGATGATGACTGCGTCTCTGACTATTACTCGGTCCTCTCGTTCTGCCGTGTCTGTAGGTGACACCGCATCCTTCTTGACGCTTCGTTCGGTCATGGTTCACCCATCCCTGCCAACATCGTCGAACAGCGGCATCGCTCCTATTCAAATGTCAAGCGATTCCATGATTACTCCAACCGGCTTCTCTGATCCAAACTACACGTCCTCTCTCAAATGCTGACATCTGCGTGTATTGTTCATGCGGCCATCTGCAAGGCATAGTTGCTGTTCAACTGAGTACACGGAATGAAATTTGCAAAGATCTAACGGCCGCCAAACTTCACAATTTTGGATTTTCCGTCATACCTGTACGAATATCAATTTGTGACCAATTTGTATGGCCCCTTCGTGGAGCGTCTTTTTTTTTCTTAGACCGTGTATTTAGTATCTAAATAGCACCTTTTCGAATGCACTGTTTCGTGTCACCCCCACTAAACGCACATGGAAGCGTCTGTTACTTCGGGCCGAAGAGGTATCCTTCTGCTCAAACTGCGTCTTACTTTTCCTTTCGCCGGAAATGTTCCATGCACCAACTTTCCAGGCTTGCGAGAGCTCACTTTGGCCCTTCCACTGACAACACTGCTGCCTACCCCAGTTGCCTCACTGCTCTCGCCTTCAGGAACAATGACAAACATGACTTCCTTGCAACTCCTTGGATTCTGCTGATCCGCTAGCTATAAAGTAGCATAGAAAACAAAACATTACATCGATATACGTGTTGATTGGACCAATTAATTGGAAATTTTCCGTTTCGTATTTTCCAACAGAGTCTTCTTCTTTTGCTTGTGTCTTTGTCCCGAAGTTTCGCAGGGTCGGCATATTTAGGGTCGTATTCGGCAAGGTTAATTTAAGGGGTGGCCAATTGCCCTTCCTAAATCCACCCTGTTTCCCCCCCCCCCCCAACCCCACCCCACCCAACCCCACCCCTGGGACGGAATTAGTGTACCCCAGCTGTCTGTGTCAACTGTAATCCATGGAACAGTGCGAACGTGTTCAGATGTCTGCGAGTCGTGTAACTGAGGCGGTACGTGGGGACCAGCCCGGTATTCACCTAGTGGTATGTGGAAAATCGTCTAAAAACTACATCCAGGCTGGCCGGCACACCCGCCTTCGTCGGTAATCCGCCCGGCGGATTCGATTCGGGGCCGGCGCGCCTACCCGAGTCCAGGAAGCAGCGCATTAGCTCTCTCGGCTAACCTGGCGAGTATATTTTCCAACCTAGTAAACAGTAATTTAATCTTTACCTTACCTTAGGTTAATACATGAAGTCATATTCGTTAATGAGGGTGCACAAGGGAATGAAACATCACTGTCATGTCTTCAGTGCGATATGCGAAAAGCATCACGAAACTTCTGAGTTTATCCACCAGATCATTTACACGTCAAGTAGTCACCCTATAACACTCGACTGGGGTACGACTGAAATTACTTTCACCTTTGATGATTTCGCTCCGTCATAAATGACGCACCGAATACTGCCTTCCAGGAACTCTTGAATTTAATCACAAAGCGGGCAAAATATTCAAAAGCTGGTATTTTGTTTACCAGACAGCAGTGCGCAAATGTATCGAGAGTCTTCCTGAAGTCAAGGTATTGGACGTCAACCAGTATCACGTGGACGAATAAAGCGATCTCAGTTTCGTATGTCAGCTACTTGAAGACTCGATATTGATTGTTGCAGAAGTGATTTTCATTCAGAAAGTCCATAATGCGTTTGATGCAGCTTTCTATTCCAATCTATTCACTACAAATCTCTTCATTTCTGCGTAGCCACCGCAAAGCATATGCAACTGAAAATACTTACTGTAGTCTAACTTGCGTCCCCCTATATACCTCCCTGCACTACCAAACTGACGATTCCTTGATGCCAAAGGATGTGTCCTGTCAATCGATCATTTCTTTTAGCCAAATTGTGCTATAAATTTATTTTTCACTACCACCTCATTATTTATTCGATATATCCGTCTTCAGCTTTCTTCTGTAGAACCACATTTCGAAATTTTCCATTCTTTTCTTGTCTGAACTGTTTATCGTCCACGTTTCACTTACGTGAAAGGCCACACCCTAAACAAATATCTTCTGAAACATTTAAATTTGTAGTCTCTGTTAAAACTCTTTCTTTTGCAGAAATGGCCAGCCGGAGTGGCCGTGTGGTTCTAGTCGCTACAGTCTGGAACCGAGCGACCGCTACGGTCGCAGGTTCGAATCCTGCCTCGGGCATGGATGTGTGTGATGTCCTTAGGTTAGTTAGGTTTAATTAGTTCTAAGTTCTAGGCGACTGATGACCTCAGAAGTTAAGTCGCATAGTGCTCAGAGCCATTTTTTTGCAGAAATGTCTTGCTTTGTATTGCCAACCTACATTTTATATTACTCAGCTTCAGCTATCATCAGTTATTTTGCTGCCCAAATAGTAAAAGTCAATGACTATCTTTACTCTCTCATTTCGTAGTCTAATTCTGTGAGTGTCATTGGATGTAATTCCACTAGATTCCATTAACCTTGTGTTCCTTGCGTTAATATTCATTATATAACCTTTTTCCAAGACGATATCCATGCCGTTAAACTGATCTTGCAAGTCCTTTGCCGTTTCTGACAAAATTACAATGTCATCGACAACCCTCCAGTTTTTATTTCTTCACCCTGAACTTTAATTTTCTTTCAAAATTTCTCTCTTTTTTACTTCTTGCTGAATGCACGGATTAAATAACGTGTATGAGGAGCTACAACCCTGTCTTAGTCCCATCTATTTTGTCTCCTCTGCATATGGAAATTACGATACATATTCGTCTACATACATACTCCGCACACCATGTGCCACTGCTTGTCATTTCCTTTCCTGATCCACTCACAAACAGAGCGAGGCAAAAATGACTGTCTAAAATGTAAGTCTCCCTCATCTACCGTCGTGGACATTACGCCAAATGTAGACTTGTTCTGCAGTCGATTCTCTAAATTTCCGCAATAGTGTCTCGCGAAAAGGGCGTCCTCTTCCGCCCAGGGATTCTCATTTGACTTCACGAAGAATCTCCTTAACATTTGCGTGCTGATGGAACTTGCCGGTAACAAATCTAGCAGCCCATCTCTGAATTGCTTCGATGTCTTCTTTTAATCGACCTTGTGGGGCTTCCAAACACTCGATCAGTAGTTAAGAGTTGGTAGCACTAGCGTTCTATACGTCATCTCCTTTATAGATGAGCTACACATTCCTAAAATTCTCCCAACAAAACGAAGTCTAGTATTTGTCTTCCCTACTACCATCACGATGTGTTCATGCGATTTCAGATCACTTTGAAAAATTACGCTTGGCTGTTTAAATGACGTGACTGCGTCAAGCAGCGCACTACTAATGATGTATTCGAACGCTGCAGGATTGCTTTTCGTGCTTAGCGACATCAACTCACATTGTTGAACAGTTAGGGCAAGCTTCAATCATCACCCCCACTAGGAATTCTGTCTAAGTCGTCTTGTATCCTCCTAAAGTCACTCAACGACGACACCTTATCCTATACCACAGCGTCATCAGCAAACAGCCGTATATTGCTGCTCACCCAGTCCGTCGGATCACTTACCTATATAAAGAGCAAGAGCGCTTCCTGACTATGTCAGTGTCTCCGAGCAACACTTGCCGTCGAGCACAACGCACTGGGTTCAATTTCTTCACAGGCCTTCGAGTTACGTATCTGGGAACCTAATCCGTATGGTCGCACCTTCGTCAAGAGTCTGCAGAGGGCCATCGTGTCAGTTCCTTCCGGAAATCTTGGACTACGGAATCTGCCTGTTGCTCTCCACCCACGGTTTGTAGGATATCATGTGAACATAGGTCAAGTTGAGTTTCGCACGAGCGATGCTTTTTAAATCCCTGGACAGAATCTTTTTTCTCTCAAGGGAACTTATTATATTCGAACTGAGAATAGGTTCAAGAATTCTGCAGTAAACCGATGTTAAGGATATTGTTCTGTAATTATGCGGGTCAATTATTTCACCTTCCATATATACAGCAATCACCTGCACTTTTTTCCAGTCAGTTGGGACTTTTCGCTGGGCTAGAGATTCGTGACTGTTTTCAAATTCTTTCACGCCAGGGATGCTAATTTGTATGTCCTCTATGTGCCAGTCTGTGCGACATTCAACCGACGATATTGTTTGTACGATTCTCCTGCGTGAATGATATCTTAAACTGAAAGGTAAAACTTCAGTTTTCCTTTTGTTGTCTTCTGTTGCTGCACCAGACTGGTCGACGAGTGACTGGACAGAAGAAATGGACCTTCGTAGTGATTTTACGTATGACCAGAATTTTCTCGGGTGCTCGGAAAGACTTTTCGCTAAGGTAGGGCGGCGTTAAGTCGTGTGTTTCGCCCATTGATTTTCTGTTAACTTTTGCCTATCGCCTTTGGCGCATTCTATTTTGAATCGGAAAAAAGCAGGCTCTGCTTCCTCACCATTTCAGGTATTTGAGTATTAAACAGCGGAAGACCTTTTCGATCCTTAATCCACTTACTCGGCACTCCCGTCTCCATAGCGCTATTTACAATCAGTTTCAACGCTGACCATAATTCCTCTACGTTCGTCGTACTAGAACAAACAGATGTCAATTCATTGTCTATGTGGGATGCTAACAACTACTTATTTGTTTTTTTTAGCACAAATACTCTCCTAGCCTTCTCGATTTATTTAACGTGGCAATATTAGTGCCATCAAACCCTCTCTTACGTCTTACCAGACGTTCTAAATATTTTTCATTAAAAACCATTAGAGTTTCACCAACTGCGACATGGTCGCGTATATAAACAGTGATCCAATACTGTCAAATGTTTTTTATTCCAGTCTTTGATCACAATACGAATTCTTTAGACGAGGACCGGTTTCAATGGGCTCTTCCATGGAAATCAACATGTATTCCCAGCGCCGTTGATAATAATAAATCTTACTCCTCGCAATTGATATCCTTAGAACAGGAACCTACAATCACCTAGCGATTACCAGGCCATCAGAATCTTACCCGCTATATCCATAGCCCTGAAACATACCGTTCACGACCAAATTACGCAATTTCAATGGCAAATACCAGCCCAGTTTCCGTGCACACTGTAACACAAAAGCTGGATTAATTAAGGGAACTAACTAATGACTGAAATATTCCGTGGACAATCGTGATGGCACACTATTGACAGTATTAGACTTTAGCACTGCATTTAATACCGTCAACTTTGACAGGTTGCTCAGAAGAATCTGACAGTTAAAGTTTTCAGCTAGTACGCTGAAGTGGTTGAAAGCTGATTCTCAAGCATCACCGTGTTTTCTGAGGGAATAGAAAAATAGTCTTGCAAGCATGTCCTTTGAGAGGTGCCTCAGGAATCAGTCCTAGATACATTTTTGCTTGCGCTGTATGTTGAAGATATCTCGTTGATTCTGTCCTCCCGCAAATATCATTTCTACGCCGGCGACATCAATGGTGACATCAACACTGCGAATTTCCAGATGAATCGTGGTGCTAATCTGTCTTCAGTGGTGAATGGGCGCAAAACCTCAGAATTAAACAAAAGGCGAAAAGATCCTACGTAACTCCGACGGGGAGAGCCGCGCCGACCGCGACAAGGCGCCTCAGACCGCGTGGCTACCCCGCGCGGCCCCGCTTTTTCACTTTCAACAACTGACCAACCTCATGTCTGTTTCGTACAGCGCCTGCGCTTGGGTCGTGTGCGGCTTCAGTACGCTCGCCGTGTATTTACTATTACATAGTTTTCCTGTTTGTGTTTCCGGTCGAGCAGCACAAGGGAACGGTTGTTGTGGAAACTTCTGCTACTTCAGAAGGCCCCCATGAAAAACGAGTGATCGTTGGACAATGAAACTTTTGTGGAAACGTTTGTGAAGCATCTGCGCTAGCAGAATAGAAATGCTGAAAACACAAGCCCGAAAATAATTTATTGGACTCGCCAAAACGAAACAATAATACAATCTCCGAAAGTACAACAGACTCGATCCCAACTGCGGATCGTCACAAATATAAAAGATAATAATGGAAAAGACCCGACTCTTCACGGGGTGATATTACAATCAGACACTTCTACAATAACAAGATGTTCGTTGACTATACCAAGTCCCTCAGCAAGAGATCGGCCAGCTAGAAGAGGCGTCTGTCCGTGGCTGCCAGGGTGGCAGCTCCGTATACTTCCAAGCATTGGGTCGAACTGCCCGTTGCTGGCAGTGCACGGCCCTATAAAGCCCGTCTGACGGATGTATCTGCCAGAACTACTTGCGGTCACGTGCCCGGCGTATTAATGTAGTTCCTGTACTAGTTGCAACATCTGGTGAAGCTGTTCTGTAGGCTCTGCGAACGGGTAGCGGTCCCTGGCGGCCATTGGTGGAGACCTGGTGTTGTGTTGTGGCCTCCGGTAAATGTTTGTGTTGACAACACAGAAGACGTAGGTTTTCCTGGTGAATATAAGCCCTGTGATGCAGGCATCCCGTGTTGGTACTACGTGAAGTGGGTTGCCGATGCAGTAGGCGCTACGATGTCTGAAATGGGCGGCCACAGCAGTTTGTAAAGACATACGGAAGAGAAATAACAAATAAACCATTGAAAGAAACACATTATAATTTCCACATGAGAGGGTAACATTCGTCAACTGCGTTCCATGTTTACGTTCCAAGTTACGAAAATTACTCAGTGTGAAGACCACCTGCATCCACAACCACCTGGAGCCATTTTCGAACTGTGGACTGTGGAATGTTCAGCTGTCGTGACAGAGCTGGTGCACTGGATGAAAATCTGACCTTGCGTCCAGTATTCTCAGCCATGGCACCAGCAATTTCCTCAACAATTTGAGGCGCCATTGGCTGTTGGCTTCTACGAGGAACAATTCCGAAATCACCAGTTAATTCGAACTTCCGAATCACAGTCTTCAACCCAGTACAGAAAGAGAACCTCTCCATATTCTTTAAATGCGTTGATACTCACGAAGAGCAGTAGCACTGTTGTTGTTGTTTTGATAAAATAGCTTTACGAGTAAAGCCCAGCTTATCTTATCCAGACCCAAGTTGCTGTCTGCAACCGTAATCCACAATGATGCTTGTGTTTCAGCTCTGTGTCGCCGTACCAGTACTGGCGCCTAAATGCAGGTCGTGACACTAACGCTAGTAACACTGCAAATCGTGCAGCACACAGGCTGAACATCATTCCTATAAAGTAGGGTACCAATGCGCCAAATACTTTTCCGTCTACACTGGTTCAAGTAGACAAGGTTTCATTATAACTACGCTGTACATTACTGAGTAACTGAATCATATATGGGTGCTGTGTGGGAGACAGAGCTGCAAGGCCGCAGCATATGGAGTACTGGGGCGTGTCAAGTGACAGGAATGCGGTAAGACCTTGTAACGGTCGTCGCCGTGGCGGTAGAGTGCAGGTTGAGCAAGCCGCGGTATGAACAACGTGACCATTTATTTATTTATTTGTTTTTGTTAGAGCGGACGCTTGCAGAATTTAGAGAAAAAACTTATTTTACTATTTATAGTTTATAGGGCATGAAAACAATGTATTGATTATATAAAAATGATTCAAATGGCTCCAAGCACTATGGGACTTAACATCTGAGGTCATCAGTCCCCTAGAACTTAGAACTACTTAAACCCAACTAACCTAAGGACGTCACACACAATCGTGCCCGAGGCAGGATTCGAACCTCCGACCGTAGCAGCAGCGCGGTTCCGGACTGAAGCGCCTAGAAACGCTCGGTCACAGCGGCGGTCTATTAATTATATATAATTTGAATTAATCAACATTAGATTGCAATTGCTTACGCATTTGTTTTATATTTGACCTCGGAGGAAATCAGTTTCAAAATGTCGGGTTTACTTTCTTAGTAGAAATGGAGCTTATCACATGTTTTGTTGATGTTATTCTTGGTAATCAAAACGGCTTTCAAAACTGGAACACTTAACTGTGTTTTGTCACTTGTCCATATATTATTCATTAAAGAAAAAACTCTTTCGCCAGATGCGTTACTTGCAGGCAATGTACGACGTATTCAATAATTATACGAAATTTCGTACAGTTCAGGTTTTTGCCACGGAAATGTGTGAACAACTCCAACTTTTTTAGCTTACCAGCGTGTTATTTTTTCATCTGTCACGTAGTTGGAAATAAATGAAATTCCTCGGATATATTCGTATCTTGGTCGTTGCTAAGGAATCCTTGTGTACTCAGCGAATCCGTCACATTCTGTATTAGTTCCCACGTAGGTACTTTTGCCAAAGTTGCTCATTCAAACACTTTTAAGTCTACAACGAACTGACAGGACCGATCCAAGTATTCTTCACTAGTCCTAACGAAATTCAGCCGGTGCATTTTTACACTCTGAACAACGTCAGTTTCTTGTAATTTTGTTATTAGATTACGGATGATGTGAAGGAGAAGTGAACTTTCTTTACGTACCAAGTTATCTCGGAGACGCTTAATTTCCTTTGTAGATTCCACAGCAGATACGCATTGTCCTTCAATTTTTAACAGGAAAGTCGCTGCCTGCGCATGCAAAAAGTATAACCATAATGCAGAGGTTGGATTTTCGAAAAATGTTTTTAAAATATTGGGGCATGTAAAGATTCTCAGAAAATAGCTTTTTCAGAGATGAAATATTTTTAAAGCGCCGGCACCTAGTTTTGATGTAACCCAGTACTGTCTGTTACTGGAATCACAGAGCTCTTAAAGAGCTTCCTCTCGAAAGCTGTAAAAAAAAAAAAAAAGAGTAAATTTTCACAATGGTACATTCGAATTTCACAGGGTCAGAATCAGAAACTGTTTTGATCGCGTTGTCAACTATACAGGCTACACATCCAATCCCAATGAGTTGCCTTCCGAGTGATAGGCTCAATTTTGCGTAAACATTATAACTCCCTTGCATCATTGCACGATAATAACTCCTTCAAATATCATACCCACACCCTGCCATCGGATCGCCATTGTCCGCAGCTCGTGGTCGTGCGGTAGCGTTCTCGCTTCCCGCGCCCGGGTTCCCGGGTTCGATTCCCGGCGGGGTCAGGGATTTTCTCTGCCTCGTGATGACTGGGTGTTGTGTGATGTCCTTAGGTTAGTTAGGTTTAAGTAGTTCTAAGTTCTAGGGGACTGATGACCATAGCTGTTAAGTCCCATGGTGCTCAGAGCCAATTGAACCAATCGGATCGCCACATTGTGTACCGTGATTCGTCGCTCCACACAACGTTTTTCCACTGTTCAGTCGTCCAATGTTTACGCTCCTTACACCAAGCGAGGTGTAGTTTGGCATTTACCGCCTAGATGTGTAGCTTATGAGCAGCCGCTCGACCATGAAATCCGAGTTTTCTCACCTCCTGCCTAACTGTCATAGTACTTGCAGTGGATCCTGATGCAGTCTGGAATTCCTGTATTATGGTCTGGAAAGATGTCTGCCTATTGCCGGCCGGAGTGGCCATGCAGTTCTAGGCGCTACAGTCTGGAACCGCGCGACCGCTACGGTCGCAGGTTCGAATCCTGCCTCTGGCATGGATGTGTGTGATGTCCTTAGGTTAGTTAGGTTTAAGTAGTTCTAAGTTCTAGGGGACTGATGACCTAAGAAGTTAAGTCCCATAGTGCTCAGAGCCATTTGAACCCTTTTGGCTGCCTATTACACATTATGACCCTCTTCAACTGTCGGCGGTCTCTGTCAGTCAACAGACGAGGTCAGCCTGTACGCTTTTGCGCTGTACGTGTCCCTTCACGTTTCCACTTCACTATCATATTGGAAACAGTGGACCTAGGGATGTTTAGGACTGTAGAAACCTCGCGTACAGACGTGTGACACAAGTGACCACGTTCGAAGTCCGTCAGTTCCGCGGAGCGCCCCATTCTGCTCCCGCACGATGTCTAATGACTACTGAGGTCACTGATATGGAGTACTTGGCAATAGGCGGCAGCACAATGCACTTAACATGAAAAACGTATTTTTTTGACGGTGTCCGGGTACTTTTTATCAGATGTTTCTCCAGGCTGATCTTGAAACCTTTATAAGGTAAAAAATATCGAATCAAAACTGGAAATAATGTTACTGAACCATGATTTGAAGCATCTTAATAAAGACATGCATTTATAAATTCTCAGAAAATAGCTTTTTCAGAGCTGAAATATTTTAAAAATTCGTACAAGCGCCAGCATTAACGCGAGCCAACTAGTTTCGCTGCCTAATTCACCCATCACCATACGTGCTGGCACATTTACAACAACAGCCTGGGACTTTGTACGAGGAGATGTAATTTTTTTTCTCAAAACGTGTTTCAATTAAGTTAAAGCCACAGTCATTGGTTTTCTTGAACAGTGTGATACGTACATGCCCGTTCCGCTGCAGCTACATCCAAATCCTTCGAAGTCGGCAAATCGTTTTTTTTAAAAAAAAGCAAGGATTGACGAGCTGGAAGCAGCAGCTTGATCGGAAAGCTTATGTTTTTTTCCGATTTTAAATATTTCTCAATATCGCTGGCACCACCATGAGCTACACTAAAATCAGTACGACGCTTTTTGCACGTAACATCTGACTCACCACTCCTTTTTTTTATAAATGGAACTCGTTTTGCAAAGTAATATTATAGGTACACTTGCGTTTAGGCATTTTTCTGATGTTACAAATAGACAAACACGAAAACGTTGAACGAGTTGTTTTATTGTTCACGTGCGCCAGAACATTCCAATACAAACTAAAATTAAAGAATGTTGTGGTGTCAAGTTCGCACTGGCGCTATGTGATCGCTCGCTCAGTTGAGCGCCAGCATCTGTCTCGCTCTCGCATGTTACTCGCTCTCTCTCCTCCACGCCACCGACGCTGCCACCGTCACCCGCGCGTTTCCAGTGTAATGAATGTAGGCAGGTAGGGGGTACGTCTAATCAATTATCGTTTGGTGTGTTTGCGAAAGCGGGACTTTTTGCTCTGGCTGGCAACAAACGGACAGGTAGCCTGAAAGCTGGACTGTCCCGCCGAAAGCGAGACTGTCCAGCCCAAAGCCGGACGTATGGTCACGTTAAGTACAGGGTGTTTCAAAAATGACCGGTATATTTGAAACGGCAATAAAAACTAAACGAGCAGCGATAGAAATACACCGTTTGTTGCAATATGCTTGGGACAACAGTACATTTTCAGGCGGACAAACTGTCGAAATTACAGTAGTTACAATTTTCAACAACAGATGGCGCTGCAAGTGATGTGAAAGATATAGAAGACAACGCAGTCTGTGGGTCCGCCATTCTGTACGTCGTCTTTCTGCTGTAAGCGTGTGCTGTTCACAACGTGCAAGTGTGCTGTGGACAACATGGTGTATTCCTTAGAACAGAGGATTTTTCTGGTGTTGGAATTACACTGCCTAGAACACAGTGTTGTTGCAACAAGACGAAGTTTTCAACGGAGGTTTAATGTAACCAAAGGACCGAAAAGCGATACAATAAAGGATCTGTTTGAAAAATTTCAACGGACTGGGAACGTGACGGATGAACGTACTGGAAAGGTAGGGCGACCGCGTACGGCAACCACAGAGGGCAACGCGCAGCTAGTGCAGCAGGTGATCCAACAGCGGCCTCGGGTTTCCGTTCGCCGTGTTGCAGCTGCAGTCCAAATGACGCCGACGTCCACGTATCGTCTCATGCGCCAGAGTTTACACCTCTATCCATACAAAATTCAAACGCGGCAACCCCTCAGCGCCGCTACCATTGCTGCACGAGAGACATTCGCTAACGATATAGTGCACAGGATTGATGACGGCGATATGCATGTGGGCAGCATTTGGTTTACTGACGAAGCTTATTTTTACCTGGACGGCTTCTTCAATGAACAGAACTGGCGCATATGGGGAACCGAAAAGCCCCATGTTGCAGTCCCATCGTCCCTGCATCCTCAAAAAGTACTGGTCTGGGCCGCCATTTCTTCCAAAGGAATCATTGGCCCATTTTTCAGATCCGAAACGATTACTGCATCACGCTATCTGGACATTCTTCGTGAATTTGTGGCTGTACAAACTGCCTTAGACGACACTGCGAACACCTCGTGGTTTATGCAAGATGGTGCCCGGCCACATCGCACGGCCGACGTCTTTAATTTCCTGAATGAATATTTCGATGATCGTGTGATTGCTTTGGGCTATCCGAAACATACAGGAGGCGGCGTGGATTGGCCTCCCTATTCGCCAGACATGAACCCCTGTGACTTCTTTCTGTGGGGACACGTGAAAGACCAGGTGTACCGCCAGAATCCAGAAACAATTGAACAGCTGAAGCAGTACATCTCATCTGCATGTGAAGCCATTCCGCCAGCCACGTTGTCAAAGGTTTCGGGTAATTTCATTCAGAGACTACGCCATATTATTGCTACGCATGGTGGATATGTGGAAAATATCGTACTATAGAGTTTCCCAGACCGCAGCGCCATCTGTTGTTGACAATTGTAACTACTGTAATTTCGAAAGTTTGTCTGCCTGAAAATGTACTGTTGTCCCAAGCATATTGCAACAGACGGTGTATTTCTATCGCTGCTCGTTTAGTTTTTATTGTCGTTTTAAATTCACCGGTCATTTTTGAAACACCCTGTATGAGTCGCGTGGAGGCGTCCAGATCGTAAGTGTGCGACACAGACGACACTCCATCTCCGTGGTCGTGCGTGGTTGAACTTTTTTCATGTGTCACTCTCTCGTAGGTGGATCATGAGTATCTCAGTTCAGAGGAACGTACCACTACGGCAGGAGTCTATTACCCGTGCATCAGTGAGTGATGCCAGGGGCCTCCGTGAGCTGTGGAGAACTTCTAGCAGTGGCTAGGGACACTGCAGGTAGAGAGTAATACACGTGTGGATATCTTATACACGATTAACAGGATATGTGCTGGGGATTACGCATATTCTGCTTTTAAGTCGATCGTACTACGTAAAGAAATATTAAATATTCATGGCTTGAGATGAAAAGAATAATAAAATAAATACGAGGGTTGACTGAAAAGTAATGCCTCCACCTTCGTAACTCTTCAACAGTTGGCAGCATTGGTATGCGGCATGTTCCGTAGCCTCTTCTCTACAGCTCGAGTTGGCAGGAAGCATTGAACGGTTGTGTTGTTACAGTGTAAAGTATGGAACCCTGCGCAGACGAGCGGTCAATGCGACTTAAACAACTTGGAGTAATTGCATGTCGGGGTACTTGCGCAGGAAACAGTGGCCTTTTGTAGCACATGTGTTTCGGGACGGTTTTCTCAACTTCTCACCAATACCGTGGACTTACAGATTAGTGTCCTTTGTGTTCCCTATGTGACTATGCTATTAGCACCAGTTTTGTGTAGTGCCACGTTGTGTGGCACCACATTTTGTAATCATCCTCAACATAAGCCTTAATTTGAGGAAGAAATTTCTGAGAATGTACGTCTGGAGTACAGCGTTGTATGGTAGTGAAACATGGACTGTGGGAAAACCGGGACAGAAGAAAATCGAAGCATTTGAGATGTGGTGCTACAGAAGAATATTGAAAAGTAGGTGGGGACTGATGAGGTAAGGAATGAGGAGGCTCTCCGAGTGATCGCCGAGGAGAGGAATATGTGGAAAACGTCAACAAGAAGATGGGACATGACGGTAGGACATCTGTTAAGACATCACGAAATGACTTCTGTGGTACTAGAGGGAGTTGTAGAGGGTAAAAACTGTAGAGGAAGGTAGAGACTGGCATACACCAAGCAAATAATTGACGATATAGGTTGCAACTGCTACTCTGAAATGAAAAGACTACAAAAGAAGAGGAATTCGTGGCGGCCCGCATCAAATTAATCAGAAGACTGATGACGCAAAAAGAAAAGTATTCACAAAAATGTCAGCTTGTTAGCAGAGAATGTAAATGTAGGTGACAAAATTTCAGTGTTCTTCTGTAAATACATCCTGAGAAAATGTCCGCTGAAAAATTGCTGTTCCGACACTGACAACGTTGAGTGTTTATGGAAAAAGTACAAGGCAATCATAAAATGCGTTTTAGACAGGTACGCGCCGAGTAAAACTGTGAGGGACGGGAAAAACCCACCGTGGTTCAACAAAAAAGTTAGGAAACTACTGCGAAAGCAAAGAGAGCACTGCAAATTTAAACGCAGTCAAAACCTCTCAGACAAACAGAAGCTAAACGATGTCAAAGTTAGCGTAAGGGGGGCTGTGCGTGAAGCGTTCAGTGAATTCGAAAGTAAAATTCTATGTACCTACTTGACAGAAAATCCTAGGAACTTCTGGTCTTACGTTAAATCAGTAAGTGGATCGAAACAGCATATCCAGACGCTCGGGGATGGTAATGGCATTGAAACAGAGGATGACACGCTTAAAGCTGAAATACCAAGCACCTTTTTCCAAAGCTGTTTCACAGAGGAAGACCGCACTGCAGTTCCTTCTCTAAATCCTCGCACGAACGAAAAAATGGCAGACATCGAAATAAGTGTCCAAGCAATAGAAAAACAACTGAAATCACTCAACAGAGGAAAGTCCACTGGACCTGACGGGATACCCGTTCGATTCTACACAGAGTACGCGAAAGAACTTGCCCCCCTTCTAACAGCCGTGTACCGCAAATCTCTAGAGGGACGGAAGGTTCCAAATGATTGGAAAAGAGCACAGGTAGTTCCAGTTTTCAAGAAGGGTCGTCGAGCAGATGCGCGAAACTATAGGCCTATATCTCTGACATCGATCTGTTGTAGAGTTTTAGAACAAGTTTTTTGCTCGCGTATCATGTCGTTTCTGGAAACCCAGAATCTATTCTGTAGGAATCAACATGGATTCCGGAAACAGCGATCGTGTGAGACCCAACTCGCTTTATTTGTTCATGAGACCCAGAAAATATTAGATACAGGCTCCCAGGTAGATGCCATTTTCCTTGACTTCCGGAAGGCGTTGGTTACAGTTCCGCACTGTCGCCTGATAAACAAAGTAACAGCCTACGGAATATCAGACCAGCTGTGTGGTTCGATTGAAGAGTTTTTAGCAAACAGAACACAGCATGTTGTTCTCAATGGAGAGACGTCTACAGACGTTAAAGTAACCTCTGGCGTGGCACAGGGGAGTGTTATGGGACCATTGCTTTTCACAATATAAATGGTGATCAAAAAGTCAGTATAAATTTGAAAACTTAATAAACCACGGAGTAATGTAGATAGAGAGGTAAAAATTGACACACATGCTTGGAATGACATGGGATTTAATTAGATTCCAAAAAAACAAAGTTCACAAACTGTCCGACAGATGGCCCTGGACAGAAAACTGCTACCGTGACGGGTGAGAGGTACGCCGATATGTTACAGAATCGCATCATCCCCAGCCTGGGTGATAAACACCTGCTGGAACGTACGATGTTTATGCAGGATGGCCCTCCACACCATATTGCTAGACACGTGAAAGACCTCCTGCGCGCGTCGTTTGGTGATGATCGTGTGCTCAGCCGCCACTTTCGTCATGCTTGGCCTCCCGGGTCCCCACACCTCAGTCCGTGCGATTATTGGCTTTGGGGTTACCTGAAGTCGCAAGTGTATCGTGATCGACCGACATATCTAGGGATGCTGAAAGACAACATCCGACGCCAATGCCTCACCATAACTCCGGACATGCTTTACAGTGCTGTTCACAATATTATTTCTCGACTACAGCTATTGTTGACGAATGATGGTGGACATATTGAGCATTTCCTGTAAAGAACATCATCTTTGCTTTGTCTTTCTTTGTTATGCTAATTATTGCTATTATGATCAGATGAAGCGCCATCTGTCGGACATTTTTTGAACGTTTGTGTGTTTTTGGTTGTAATAGAACCCCATGTCATTCCAAGCATGTGTGTCAATTTGTACCTCTCTATCTAAATTATTCCGTGATTTATTCAGTTTTCAAATTTATACTGACTTTTTGATCACCCGGTATATAAAAGACCTAGTAGATAGTGTCGAAGTTCCATGCGGCTTTTCGCGGATGATGCTGTAGTTTACAGAGAAGTTGCGGCATTAGAAAATTGCAGCGGATTGCAGGAAGATCTGCAGCGGATAGGCACTTGGTGCAGGGGGTGGCAACTGACCCTTAACATAGACAAATGTAATGTATTGCGAATACATAGAAAGAAGGATACTTTATTGTATTATTATATGATAGCGGAACGAACACTGGTAGCAGTTACTTCTGTAAAATATCTGGGAGTATGCGTACGGAACGATTTGAAGTGGAATGATCATATAAAATTAATCGTTGGCCAGGTTGATATTCATTGGGAGAGTCCTTAGAATATGTAGTCCATCAACAAAGGGGGTAGCTTACTAAACACTCGTTCGACCTATACTTGAGTATTGCTCATCAGTGTGGGATCCGTAGCAGGTAGGGTTGACAGAGGAGATAGAGAAGATCCAAAGAAGATCGGCCCGTTTCGTCACAGGGTTATTTGGTAAGCGTGATAGCGTTGCGGAGTGGCAGACTCTGCAAGAGAGGCGCTCTTCATCGCGGTGTAGCTTGCTGTCCAGGTTTCGAGAGGGTGCGTTTCTGGATGAGGTATCGAATATATTGCTTCCCCCTAGTTATACCTCCCAAGGAGATTACGAATGAAACGGTCAGTTTGACATGGCGGAGACAGAATGTACTTCCTCTCCTTAAAGATCTGACGCTTGTTCCTGCCGAGTGGTTGTCAAGTGTGCGAAGCAGAGCGCCACCTGGGTGCGGGCACGGCGAGCTGGCGCTGATGAGGGAAGGCTGGCAGACGCGGAGAGCTGGCGATGCCGTAACTTCAGCCGCTGGCCATCCGTTTACTGGGAGACGCCTGCGCGACGCCTACCGGGAGTCTCAGCTGGAGAAGTGCGGGAGGATGGCCTTCTGGGTGCGTAGAAAGCGGCGCTCTGCTGAAAGGTCACCACGCCACTTCTGCTGCATTCCAGCCTCTACTGGCTGCTCCGTAGCACCATCTCCACTCTCCCACTTGTGTTTCACCACACGCCCGTGTACTGCCCGGTCTCTGAGAACCAGAGAAAACTTACCTCTGCACTGTGTGGCGGCTAATAAGCGCACAGGACTTTAGAGTATCACCCATACGTCAGAATTACGCGTTCCCTCCCTTCTAGGCTTTAGCTGAAAACCTCGTTTTCATGTACTGAAACACGTGCAAAGTAAAAGGTGTTAGAGTTTTTGATGGTTCAAATGGCTCTGAGCACTATGGGACTTAACTTCTGAGGTCATCAGTCCCCTAGAACTTAGAACTACTTAAACCTAACTAAGCTAAGGACATCACACGCATCCATGCCCAAGGCAAGATTCGAATCTGTGACCGTAGCGGTCACGAGGTTCCAGACTGTAGCGCCTAGAACCGCTCGGTCACCCCGGCCGGCAGAGTTTTTGATGGTTCACCCTGTGTAATTAGAGATAAACTTCTAAGGATATTGATGTCGATAGTGGTGTCGGCCGAGTCGACACGTAAGCTATGTACGTCGCTGTTTTCCAGCATTTACTGTGCAATGCATAACTTGAGAGCACGGGGACACTGTTATTACAATCTAATACGCGACGCTCACTGCTGTGAAAGTTGCTATCGTCTGGCGAGTAACACGACACTAGCGCCCAACAGCGGCGAGCAAGGCAGCCGTAAGATAAATGTATGTTTTTAATCATATTTCCGCCTAATTAAAGAAATAGTTGTTCTATTATTGCTTTCCAAGCGTCAGTAGATTATCAAGAGGCATGAATGATCGTGAAATAAAAAGTAAAAAGAGCCGATATCGCTGACTCAGTGACCTACGTTAAACTTTAAACATACACTACTGGCCATTAAAATGCCTACACCACGAAGATTACATGCTACAGACGCGAAATGTAACCGACAGGAAGAAGATACTGTGATACGCAAATTATTAACTTTTCAGAGCATTCACACAAGGTTGGCGCCGGTGGCGACACCTACAACGTGCTGACATGAGGAAAGTTGCCAACCGATTTCTCATACACAGACAGCAATTGACCGGCATTGCCTGGTGAAACGTTGTTGTGATGCCTCGTGTAAGGAGGAGGAATGCGTACCATCACGTTTCCGACTTTGATAAAGGTCGGATTGTAGCCTATCGCGGTTGCGGTTTATCGTATCGCGACATTGCTGCTCGCGTTGGTCGAGATACAATGACTGTTAGCAGAATATGGAATCGGTAGGTTCAGGAGGGTAATACGGAACGCCGTGCTGGATCCCAACGGCCTCGTATCACTAGCAGTCGAGATGACAGGCATCTTTTCCGCATGGCTGTAACGTCTCGGTCCCTGAGTCAACAGATGGGGCCGTTTCCAAGACAACAACCATCTGCACGAACAGTTCGACGACGTTTGCAGCAGCATGGACTATCAGCTTGGAGACCGTGGCTGCGGTTACCCTTGACGCTGCATCACAGACAGGAGCGCCTGCGATGGTGTACTCAACGACGAACCTGGGTGCACCAATGGCAAAACGTCATTTTTTCGGATGAATCTAGGTTCTGTTTACAGCATCATGATGGTCGCATCCGTGTTTGGCGTCTAGGCGATGAAGGCACATTGGAAGCGTGTATTCGTCATCGCCATTTTGGCGTATCACCCGGCGTGATGGTATGGGATGCCATTGGTTACACGTCTCGGTCACCTCTTATTCGCATTGACGGCACTTTGAACAGTGGACGTTCCATTTCAGCAGGATAACGCACAACCGCATGTTGTAGGTCCTGTACGGGTCTTTCTGAATACAGAAAATGTTAGACTGCTGCCCTGGCCAGCACATTCTCCAGATCTCTCACCAACTGAAAACGTCTGGTCAATGGTGGCCGAGTAACTGGCTCGTCACAATACGCCAGTCACTACTCTTGATGAACTGTGGTATCTTGTTGAAGCTGCATGGGCAGCTGTACCTGTACAGGCTATCCAAACTCTGTTTGACTCAATGCCAAGGCGTATCAAGGCCGTTATTACGGCCATAGATGGTTGTTCTGGGCACTGATTTCAAAGCATCTATGCACCCAAATTTCGTAATCACATGTCAGTTCTAGTATAAAATATTTGTCCAATGAATACCCGTTTATCATCTGCATTTCTTCTTGGTGTAGCAATTTTAATGCCCAGTAGTGTATGTACGTCGCTGGTTTTCCAGTATTTCCTGTGCAATGCGTAAGCTGAGAGCACGGGGACACTGTTATTACAGTCTAAAACACATGTAAACAATAGCGACGCTCACTGCTGTGAAAGTTGTTAACGTCTCACGGGTAACACGACAAGGGCGCCCAACAGCGGCGAGTAAGCCAGAGATAAGATTAGTGTTTGTTTCTAATTATGTTTCCACCTAATTATTCTATATTTGCATTCCAAGCGTCAGTAGATTGTCAAGAGGAATGAATGATCGTGAAATAAACGTAAAAATTGCCGAATATCGCGGACTCAGTGACGTACGCTGAACTTCAAACATAATTTCAAACATTGACGAAACTTTTCTCGCTGGCAACCCCCACAAAGCGATGAAAGCAAAAAAGTTTATCGTTTACTACACTTTCTCTCTTCACGCAGTAAAATTTCCGCACGTAGCACGAAGTTTTAATTTGTTACTTCTTTACTTGTTTTGTTCGCGAATCATTTTGCAGGCAGTATTCACATATATCATTGAATGTAGCAGCAAAAATATATCATTTTACGACACATACTTCATGAGATGCGTCAAAAAGTGCCGCATCATGCGTGTCGTTTTAATTTATTACTTCTTTGTATTTCACAGAGAGTAACCACATATGCCGCTGAATGTTCAGTACCTTGAAAATTATGTCAGTTCGACTCATAGTTCAGGGTTTTTCTCCTTTTTTTTGAGTTATCCTTCTTCTGAATGGTTTCATACGGCCCGCCACGAATTTCTTCATCTCTCAGTGGCAGTCACAGCCCTCAATTATTAGCTGGATGTATTCCCATCTCCATATTCCTCTACAGTTTTTACCCTCTACACCACTCTCCAGTACAATGGGAGTTATTCCCCGATGTCTTAACAGATGCCCTATCATCCTGTTCTTCTTCTTGTCATTGTTTTATATACATTCCTTTCCTCGCCGATTCTCGGTAGAAGTTCCTCATTCTTTGTGTTATCAGTCGCCTAATTCTCCTCTGCAGCACAAAATCTCCAAGGCTTCGATTCTCTTCTTTTCCGGTTTTCCCATTGTCCGTGGTCGGCCGGTGTGACTGTGCGGTTAAAGGCGCTTCAGTATGGAACCGTGTGACCGCTACGGTCGCAGGTTCGAATCCTACCTCGGGCATGGATGTGTGTGATGTCCTTAGGTTAGTTAGGTTTAATTAGTTCTAAGTTCTAGGCGACTGATGACCTCAGAAGTTAAGTCGCATAGTGCTCAGAGCCATTTGAACATTTGAGCCATTGTACGTGTTTCACTGTCATAAAATGTTGTGCTCCAAAAGCACGTCCTCAAATTAACAGGTATGTTTCACACTAACAGACTTCTTTTGGCCGGGAATGCCCTGTTTGCCAGAACTAGTTTGCCTTATATTTCGGCCTTGCTCCGTCCGTCATGGGTATTTTGCTATCTACGTAGTAGAATTCCTTAATTTCATCAATTCGTAATTTCCATTTCTGAAGTTAAGTTTTTTGCTGTTTCCATTCTGCCACTTCTAATTGTTTTCGTCTTTCTTCGATTTACTGTAAGTCCCTATTCTGTACTCATTAGACTGTCCATTTCATACAACACATTCTTTAATTATTCCTCACTGTCACAGAAGATAGCAATGTCATCAATGAATCTTATAATTCATATCCTTTCATCTTGAATTTTAATTGCACTTTTGTACCTTCCCCTCACTTCTTCGATGTATAGATTGAAAACTAGGGGCGAAAGAGTACATCCTGTCTTCCAACCTTTTTAATCCCAGCATTACGTTGTTGGTCTTCCACTCTTATCGTTCCTTCTAGGTTATTGTACATACTGTATATTGCCCGTCTTTCTCTATAGCTTACCCCTATTTTTCTCAGAACTTCGAACATCTTACACCGTTTTACATTGTCGAACGCTTTTTCCAGGTAAACAAATCCAGTGAATATGTCTCGATTTTTCTTCATTTTTACTTTAATTAAAAACCGCAACGTCATACCTGCTTCTCTGGTGCCTTTACTTTTACTAAAGCCAAACTAATCGTCATCCATCAGATTCTCAATTTTCTTACCCATTGTTCTGTATATTTTTCTTATCAGCAAATTCGATGTATGAGCTGTTAAGCTGATTGTGGGATAATTCTCGCACTTGTCAACTCTTGCTATCTTCGGAACTGTATGGATTATGTTTTGCCGAAAGTCTGATGGCATATTGCCGACGAACAGTAGTATAAACACAGTACTTCATGCATGAGAATCATATATTTCTTCTGCTGGCTAATGTTTCTCGACACGTCAATTTTGTATGGAGCCTAATCACTCGCAATTTTTTTTAGAGTTCACTCGAGTTTCTAATACACGAATACTTATGTAATTGTAATTTTTCTTCGAAAGACGCCTGTGCTGAAAATTCTTGCCGCTTATGGCTCGGAGGTTAAACAACTGCAGAACTGAATGAGATTTTCACTCTGCAGCGGAGTGTGCGCTGGTATGAAACTTCCTGGCAGATTAAAACTGTGTGCCGGACCGAGACTCGAACTCGGAACCTTTGCCTTTCGCGGGCAAGTGCTCTACCATCTGAGCTACCCAAGCACGACTCACGCCCCGTCCTCACAGCTTTACTTCTGCCAGCACCTCGTCTCCTACCTTCCAAACTTTACAGAAGGTCTCCTGCGAACCTAGCAGAACTAGCAAAAAAATGGTTCAAATGGCTCTGAGCACTATGGGACTCAACATCTTAGGTCATAAGTCCCCTAGAACTTAGAACTACTTAAACCTAACTAACCTAAGGACATCACACACACCCATGCCCGAGGCAGGATTCGAACCTGCGACCGTAGCAGTCCCGCGGCTCCGGACTGCAGCGCCAGAACCGCACGGCCACCGCGGCCGGCCAGAACTAGCACTCTTGAAAGAAAGGATATTGCGGAGACATGGCTTAGCCACAGCTTGGGTAGCTCAGATGGTAGAGCACTTGCCCGCGAAAGGCAAAGGTCCCGAGTTCGAGTCTCGGTCCGCAACTGCAGAACTGTTTTCTCCTCTGTTGTGAAACAGCTTTGTTGCTTTTGACTTTGGGTTTCTCTTCAGTTATAGTAACATTTGTGGTGGCTTATTTGGTACGTTAAATAACGGAGGTACTGCACTCGATAAAAAAAAAAAAATGGTTCAAATGGCTCTGAGCAATATGGGACTCAACATGTTAGGTCATAAGTCCCCTAGAACTTAGAACTACTTAAACCTAACTAACCTAAGGACATCACACACACCCATGCCCGAGGCAGGATTCGAACCTGCGACCGTAGCAGTCCCGCGGTTCCGGACTGCAGCGCCAGAACCGCTAGGCCACCGCGGCCGGCGCGCTCGATAAAACTTACTTACCTTCGGTGTTCAGTAATGTGACTGGAAGTGTAGCGAACAATTCTCATAGAGTTTCTTCCATGCATTCAGTCACAGCGAAGTTCTACTGAGGTGTTTTGAGAAGTAGGTGTAGAGGAGCCACCTGCTTGGAAAGCGTAGGTGCAGAAAATTTCAGAAAAAAATTGTCCGAAACTTTCATTCCTTTGCTTCGAATTGAGACACTATGCAGTCTATTCACAGCACGGCTTCAGCACTTTCTGCTGACCTGATGTTGCTCACACGGTAATGACTGCTCATCGGGGCATTCCTTAGGTATAATGGGGGTGCGAGACAATCTCATGGCGCGCCGGATACGCAGAGCCAGGAGACGGGGTGCGATTGCTTCGCTCTCTTGCTCGCAGACCTCCGACCTGCTAACGCAGTCGTCGTCCACATTCTCATGCCATCCCTGAGACTTCGGTCTACTGGCCGCTTTCCCAAGCAACTGTACCCCATTTTTCATGAATAAGCCCTCCGTGGCTCTTCTCTGAATTTTCGTGTTGATTAGTTCAATGAACTCTACTCCTGCGGTCCGCAGCTCGTGGTCTCGCGGTTGCGTTCTCGCTTCCCGAGCACGGGGTCCCGGGTTCGATTGCCGGCGGGGTCAGGGATTTTCACCTGCCTCGAGATGACTGGGTGTTTGTGTTGTCCTCATCATTTCATCATCATTCAAGAAAGTGGCAAGATTGGACTGAGCAGAGGTTGGGAATTTGTACGGGCGCTGATACTCGCGCAGTTGAGCGCCCCACAAACCAAACGTCATCATCATGTACTGCTCTGGATGCCCACACGTAACTCACTCATGCCGCCCTATAACAGGAAAATGTATTGTTAACTTCGGCTAATGATTCATCAGAAGTTTACTTTCATGAACTATTTAGTTTAAATGATCCATATTTACTTAGGTAAAAGTTTAAAATTGTAAGATATCACACATGTTTTTATCAAGCATTGTGGTCAAGTTGTTTACTCAATAAGATACCCATTTTGTAGTTGAAAAATGTGTTGCTAAGAATGTATAATTCGCTACTTGATGCCCCTAAATGCACATGTGTGAATCGGAGTTTTGGTTCATATGTGAGTACAAATGAGTGAAACCGTCGATATCATATAGTTTGTTTTAATGTGTTGACAAGTGCAACCCACAGTGCATGTAATTAACTCGCCTGATCAGTGTGTAGTATATGGGGACCACACAGTCTTGAGTGAGACGTGCAACCTTTTATAACGATGATTATTATGATCCCATAAAAGCTGATAGGCCGCAAAAAGTAAGTCACTAGATGTTAATTGGACTCCTTTATTTTCGTAACGTGTTTCCAGCGTAGCCCACTGTCAGATGACCTGCTAAATTAATAGCACATTTTTACATTTCAAATGTTAGCACATACAGAAATGTATTAATACAGGCACAATGATTTGCAACCAAAAATTCACTTTGTTTTCAGGAATGCTTACCACAATGCAGTATGACTGGAGTGCTGTAACAAAGAATTGTTTCGACTTACAAGACATGAAGGTGCTATATTCGTATGCAGAAAGCTAGCAAGAGAATGAACTTAGCGGCCCTTAGCGGTGAGTGGTGGCGGTGCAGACCGCCAATACAGGATGATAAACCACTACCTTTTAACAAGAGTTATTTTACAGTGACAACAGATATTTATATAAATTTAATGTAGGGTGTATTTCATGCCAACATATAAGCAAAGTAAAACATATTTAAGACAAATGGTAAAGGATAAAAAAGTAAAATAGAAAGATTAAATATAGTCATAAAATTTTAATTACAAAGTAACTTGTTTCATTTGACACTATGTGTTCGTCACAAATAAAACGGAGGATAGTACAGTTGTACTAGTGAAAAATGTAAAAGAGAAATTAAGCTAGCGATTCGTCAAATATTCTGAGAAACCATTGTCTATTACTTGTTGATTCATTATACTATCTAGGTTAGTACGACGATGAGTATACATTTGAAGGCCTTCTAAAATGTCATTGAGGGACAATGGCCAGCAATTACGTTACATTTTCTGTACTTTAAACATTCTACATTTGGAACCCAAAGACAGGGACTTGGAGATGTTATACCACAAGAGGTAGTGACTAGACGTTAATCGAACGCTTTTATTTTCATATCGTCTTCTTTAGAACCATAATAAAAAACACAGTATTCTGTTTAGTATCTACCTGACGTGCTTCAGAATGTTGCACTACGTTATTTCAAGAAACCTTCTTGCCAGATATGTACAAGGAAATACCAGCCTAATAACACCAAGTCTTTATTCACCTCTGTCCGTAAAACAGTGCGTCTGGAACATGTGTCTATATGACCAAGACGCAAGATGGTACATTCTGATATAGCAAAATAATGAAATTTTAAATTCGTTGCTCTTATTAATTAAAATACTACTGACTACAGTTTTCTGGCCAGCGCTTTCATTGAAGTGAAGAAGTAGATTATTTTGCTCTCTCCAGAGTTACTATCTACTTCTTTTACTATCCCGTTCGATTTATACATCCGCTGCAGTATATCATCAATGAAGTCGTCTCTCTCTTCCAGCGGTAAGCGATTCAGGAATGGGTTCACTGACACGAGGAATTCTGCAACAAATAGAAATGACGATACTTGTTTTTTTATCCAGCACAGCAAAAGGCGTAAATAGTAAAGGCGTTAAACCATGTTAAGGGCACAAACGATGTCGGAACAAATCAATACTGAGAGGATTCTGCGTCCCAGGCAGAACTGACATGTTGCGCACCCCTCCCCTCTTTCCCTTCAGAAGCTACTACTTTTTGCTACACAGATTCACCAACTATTATAATTTTCAAAATAAGTTTACTAAAACTATAGCATTATTGAAAAATATTACTTAAATGAACTATGTTGATGACAAATATTGCACACAGCACATTAAATGTGTCACTATAGTAGACAGAGAGTGTGTCAGAAAAGTGAATACTCACTTTGATGTGTCATAGAAAATTTATTTTCTTATCTAGAAGGTTAAATTTCTGAGAAATAGTAATGTTACGTTTCCTCGACAGGTGGTAGTAATGTAATCGACCAAGCTGCGCAACTGAGTTAGTGCCAAGAGAGTAACGTCAACATGGTGGACGTACGTTTAAACTTTCAAGAGCAGAAGCAGGCCATCAAGTGTACTGGGATTTTGAGAAAGTTGCTACTAGAATGAGATTTTCACTCTGCAGCGGAGTGTGCGCTGATATGAAACTTCCTGGCAGATTAAAACTGTGTGCCCGACCGAGACTCAAACTCGGGACCTTTGCCTTTCGCAGGCACTTGTCCGCGAAAGGCAAAGGTCCCGAGTTCGAGTCTCGGTCGGGCACACAGTTTTAATCTGCCAGGAAGTTTCAAAGTTGCTACTGTTCAGAGACAGCGGAGAAGGGAGTATGGGACTCTTCCATTATCGAAATTAACAATTACACGACTACAAGACAACTTTGAGGTTCATAGGACAGTGCGTGATCTGCATAAAGTCCGGCGAGTGCGACGTCGTATGGCGACAAGTGATGAAGCCTCAACTGCGGTGCTGCTTCAACGCTCACAAACAAATCTTCAAGGCAAAGGTCACTTGAGAGTGGTGTAAGTACGAGCAATGTGCAACGCGCTTTTAAGAAAGGTAAGGTGCGTGTGTACACTCCAAGGCTGGCAACAATTAAATGACGACCCAGATCGTCGCGTACAATTTTATGAAGTACCTACCATTTCGACTGATTCCATTTTCCCTCCCATGCATGCAGTGTAAGGTAATGAGAGGTTTTATTACCAACAAGATATGTGAGCTTATCTGGATTAAAATGTACCTGAGCAGTGGGCAGAAGGAACAGAACCAACCAAATTCTCTGCTCACTCTCCACACCTTATGCCACTCGATTTTTTCTGATGCTGCACAATAAAAGATGTGGAGTACCATTGTAATCCGCGTAACGTGTACGCACCTTGGGATGAGATTCAAGAGCTTTGCACAGAAGTCCCACTGGACACTTTGGTGCAAAGTACTGAATCACTCTTGACTCGTACTCAGAAATGTATTGATGGTGAAGGCTACCATTGGGAACATTTTTCTTACTCACTGTTTGGAACATAAAATTTGACCAGTAATTACATTATTCGTCAAATTCGATAACAGCCTTACTTTTCCGAGAAATGTAAGCTTGTAATTTGGAAAATAAATTTTCGATGATTGTTCAAATAGTGTATATGTTTTTGATGCACCATGCATATTATAAGTTGTCCAAACTTTCTAAAAATTTGAAGTAGAACAAAATATGTATCTTATTATGTATTCGGCTACTGTAAATTGGTACCAGTATGATGTATAACAAAGCACAGATTTTATTTACTTCTAACCTATATCACTAAGTGACTAACCCGGAACTCCAAACCCGGAACCCCGTACCAGTTGCAGCGCTAATAAAAATTTGACTTTCAATGTTTCGTGTAACTTTTGAGCGAATTTAAAAATTTAATATGCTATCATAATTCACTCATTCAAAGGTCTAACCATATGTTAAAAGTTTAACACAATAAGAAAAGTATTAGGCTTGTCAGGAGGCTGTGTAACTGAGGGGGTGCAAATACCTGGACATTATTCATCCAATATTTTAGGATGGGAGTACTTAGCGACTTCTTACAAACTTTACACATAATTCCAAACCTTTACGAAACTTCTTCTCGCTGACAACCTCACATAATGATTAAGGGGAAAAAAAGTTCATCGCTACTACATTTTCGCTGATATTGCAGTAAAACCTATGTGGCAGGCATGAAGTTTTAATTTATTATTTCATTAATACTAATTGTATTAGCAAATCACTTTTCATACAGTATCATTGAATGTACCTGCAAAATATATCGGTATATGGCACATAGTTCAGGAAATATGATAACATGAGATGCGTGAAACACCTGGTTTTGCTCAAAATGGAGCGCAAATTACCCATACTATATTTACCACCCCCCCCCCCGCCCCTCCCCCGTGAACCATGGACCTTGCGTGCCTCAGCGATACAGATGGCCGTACCGTAGGTGCAACCACAACGGAGGGGTATCTGTTGAGAGGCCAGACAAACGTGTGGTTCCTGAAGAGGGGCAGCAGCCTTTTCAGTAGCAACAGTCTGGATGATTGACTGATCTGGCCTTGTAACACTAACCAAAACGGCCTTGTTGTGCTGGTACTGCGAACGGCTGAAAGCAAGGGGAAAGTACAGCCGTAATTTTTCCCGAGGGCATGCAGCTTTACTGTGTGGTTAAATGATGATGGCGTCCTCTTGGGTAAAATATTCCGGAGGTAAAATAGTCCCCCATTCGGATCTCCGGGCGGGGACTACTCAGGAGGACGTCGTTATCAGGAAAAGGAAAACTGGCATTCTACGGATCGGAGCGCGGAATGTCAGATCCCTTAATCGGGCAGGTAGGTTAGAAAATTTAAAAAGGGAAATGGATAGGTTAAAGCTAGATACAGTGGGAATTAGTGAAGTTCGGTGGCAGGAGGAACAAGACTTTTGGTCTGGTGAATACAGGGTTATAAATACAAAATCAAATAGAGGTAATGCAGGAGTAGGTTTAATAATGAATAAAAAAATAGGAGCGCTGGTAAACTACTACGAACACCATTGTGAACGCATTGTTAGATGGACACGAAGCCTACGCCCACCACAGTAGTAGAAGTTCATATGCCAACTAGCTCCGAGATGAGGAAGAGATTGATGAATGTATGATGAGATAAAAGAAATTATTCAGATAGTGAAGGGAGACGAAAATTTAATAGTCATCGGTGATTGGAATTCAAGTGTAGGAAAAGGGAGAGAAGGAAACGTAATAGGTGAATATGGAATGGGGGTAAGGAATGAAAGAGGAAGCTGTCTGGTAGAATTTTGCACAGAGCATAGCTTAATCATACCTAACACTTGGTTCAAGAATCATGAAAGAAGGTTGTGTACATGGAAGAAGCCTGGGGATACTGGAAGGTTTCAGATAGATTATATAATGGTAAGACAGAGATTTAGGAACCAGGTTTTAAATTGTAAGACCTTTCAAGGGGCAGATGTGGACTCTGACCACAATCTACTGGTTATGTACTGCAGATAAAAACTGGAGAAACTGCAAAAAGTTGGGAATTTAAGGAGACGTGACCTGGATAAACTGACTAAACCAGAGGTTGTACAGAGTTACAGGGAGAGCATTAGGGAACGATTGACAAGAATGGGGGAAAGAAATACAGTAGAAGAAGAATGGGTAGCTTTGAGAGATGAAATAGTGAAGGCAGCAGAGGATCAAGTAGGTAAAAAACGAGGGCTAATAGAAATCCTTGGGTAACAGAAGAGATATTGAATTTAATTGATGAAAGAAGAAAATACAAAAATGTAGTAAATGAAGCAGGCAAAAAGGAATACATACGTCTCAAAAATGAGATCGACAGGAAGTGCAAAATGGCTAAGCAGGGACGGCTAGAGGACAAATGTAAGTATATAGAGGCGTATATCACTAGGGGTAAGATAGATATTGCCTACAGGAAAATTAAAGAGACCTTTGGAGAAAAGAGAACCACTTGTATGAATATCAAGAGCTCAGATGGAAACCCAGTTCTAAGCAAAGAAGGGAAAGCAGAAAGGTGGAAGGAGTATATAGGGGGTCTATACAGGGCGATGTTCTTGAGGACAATATTATGGAAATGGAAGAGGAGGTAGATGAAGATGAAATGGGAGATACGATACTGCGTGAAGAGTTTGACAGAGCACTGAAAGACCTAAGTCGAAACAAGACCCCGAGAGTAGACAACATTCCATTAGAACTAGACAGCCTAGGGAGAGCCAGTCCGGACAAAACTCTACCATATGGTGAGCAAGATGTATGAGACAGGCGAAATACCCTCAGACTTCAAGAAGAATATAATAATTCCAATCCCAAAGACAGATGTGAAAATTACCGAACTATCAGTTTAATAAGTTACGGCTGCAAAATACTAACACGAATTCTTTACAGACGATTGGCAAAACTGGTAAAAGCCGACCTCGGGGAAGATCAGTTTGGATTCCGTAGAAATGATAGAACACGTGAGGCAACACTGACCCTACAACGTATCTTAGAAGACAAATTTAGGAAAGGCGAACCTATGTTTCTAGCATTTGTAGACTTAGAGAAAGTTTTTGACAATGCTGACTAGAATACTCTCTTTCAAATTCTGAAGGTGGCAGGGGTAAAATACAGGGAGCAAAAGGCTATTTACAATTTGTACAGAAACCAGATGGCAGTTATAATAAGAGTCGAGGAGCATGAAAGGGAAGCAGTGGTTGGGCAGGGAGTGAGACAGGGTTGTAGCCTCTCCCCGATGTTATTCAATCTGTATATTGAGCAAGCAGTAAAGGAAACAAAAGAAAAATTCGGAGTAGGTATTATAATCCATGGAGAAGAAATAAAAACTTTGATGTTCGCCGATGACATTGTAATTCTGTCAGAGACAGCAAAGGACCTGGAAGACCAGCAGAACAGAATGGACAGTGCCTTGAAAGAAGGATATAAGATGAACATCAACAAAAACAAAACGAGGATAATGGAATGTAGTCGAATTAAATCGGACGATGGAAGACTCTGCAGGAGAGACGCTCAGTAGCTCGGTACGGGCTTTTGTTAAAGTTTTGAGAACATACCTTCACCGAAGAGTCAAGCAGTATATTGCTCCCTCCTACGTATATCTCGCGAAGAGACCATGAGGATAAAATCAGAGAGATTAGAGCCCACACAGAGGCATACCGACAATCATTCTTTCCACGAACAATACGAGACTGGAATAGAAGGGAGAACCGATAGATGTACTCAAGGTACCCTCCGCCACACACCGTCAGGTGGCTTGCGGAGTATGGATGTAGATGTAGATGTAGATGCTGCGGGAATCAGATTAGGAAATGAGACACTTAAAGTAGTAAATGAGTTTTGCTATTTGGAGAGCAAAATAACTGATGATGGTCGAAGTAGCGAGGATAAAAATGTAGACTGGCAATGGCAAGTAAAGCGTTTCTGAAGAAGAGACATTTGTTAACATCGAGTATATATTTAAGTGTCAGGAAGTCGTTTCTGAAAGTATTTGTATGGAGTGTAGACATGAATGGAACTGAAACGTGGACGATAAACAGTTTAGACAAGAAGAGAATAGAAGCTTTCGAAATGTGGTGCTACAGAAGAATGCTGAAGATTAGTTGGGTAGTGCACATAACTAATGAGGAGGTATTGAATAGAATTGGGGAGAAGAGGAGTTTGTGGCACAACTTGACTGGAAGAAGGGATCGGTTGGTAGGACATGTTCTGAGGCATCAAGGGATCACAAATTTAGTATTAGAGGGGAGCGCGGAGGGTAAAAATCGTAGAGGGAGACCAATAGATGTATACACTAAACAGATTCAGAAGGAATTAAGTTGCAATAGGTACTGGGAGATGAAGTAGCTTGCACAGGATAGAGTAGCATGGAGAGCTGCATCAAACCAGTCTCTGGACTGAAGACCACAACAACAACATATTTAACCAGTATTTCATAATGAGGGCCCTTGGGGACTTCTAACGAACTGTAAGTGTAATTTCATTCACTAAACGTCTTCCTCCTTATATGCTTAAGGCCAAATATATCTGTAAAGTAATCAGACGTTTGAAGATGTTTTTTACAAGAAAGTTCGATTCCTTGAAGACACCGGTATTTACTGATAAATTACTAATACGATGTAAATTATTGATTTGAAATAAAAGAAACAAGGGTTTTATTAAGAGTTGAGAAAGTATCCTTTCCAGGGACTGAGCTTTTATTTTAGTTTTACTTTCCATTCCATTGCTTGGAGCGAAGCAAACTTATTGGTTACGTCTTTGAAATCAATTTAAACAACCGTGTTGCATTATATCGATCAGATGCCTAAATTTGACAGTCTGTTTTCTCCCTACTCAGCTTTAAATAGTTCTTTTACCTTCTTTAATGCCCTCAAAATTGCGCGACCAAGGTGCTGCAGTGACTGCCACTGTCATAAGTATCCCACTGCTCTCTTCTCCACTTCTGCTTGCTTGCTCCATCGTCGCTCGAGTCCTCAATAGGCAGAAATTAGCAAATATGGGAAGATTTAGATTAAACAAAATATTTGCCGCAGAACCCGCTCACCGCCCACATAGCCTTAGATCCAACGACGCCGTTACGAAACAGCAACAAGCTTTTTATCTTTGAAAATGGGCGACCTGTGGAGGCGACAGGTGTGGGAATCAATGACACTGTTGCGCGATAGACCTGCCAGCGACAGACATCTGTTCGGTATTGGTCGCTTCTTTGCAAAATAATGCTGTGACAAGAGATTGCGTGTACCCGCCCGGGCTTCCATCTTGTAGGCAGAAGATACGAAGACAAGACGTAGGAGACTACGCTTACCTTTCCTGGTTAATTCTTAAAACATTTTTCTTTCTTGTTTTTTTTTCGGTCAATTTAATCCTACTTTTTTGTCCCTTCGCTCTTGGTGGGTCCCTGTATCCTCGATAAGGGATACACAAGTGGTTAACGAAAATGAGAAATTGAAACAGCCCGTGGAAATATGCGATTACAGTCTTTCTTGGCGTATTCAAATGATGAATCTTCTCGAGTTATCGGCCGAGTGGTGGCGTCGTCTTGTCGCAACGTTTCGACAATCGACAATCGAAACGTTGCGACAAGACGATGCCACTATTCGGCTGATAACCCGAGAAGAATTCATCAGCCAGTAGAAAGTTATCGATCACGTTTTCGATCTCACAGGTAGATACACATAGTTTCGTGCACTAACACAATGGAACGCACATGTACACTGTACAGTGTCGTGCAGCCTGCAACGTAGCGCAAGACTATGTAACTTCGTAAGAATGTGTACAAGTACTCGTAAAAAAATAGAATTATATCAATGTATCTGCACTATTGCAAATAAACAACGTAACTTTTGTAGCTAAACAAAGTTTTTGGCGTGCAGGGGTAAAATGTAGGCCATGGCCGTCATTCGTCGAGATAAATGTGAGAAATAATCCAAAGCAGCCCTGTATTTGGCCGGTAGAGCCTACTCACAACAACCTAGCACTGAGCGAATACAGTCCTCGTTCTCTGACTTTAATACGTTTTTGTGTTGTCATGCCAAATAGATCGCGCAATTTGTAACACAAAGCCAGTGCGTTTCACTGTGCGGGAAGGCTGGGCAACCAAACAAACCTAAATTAGGTAATGCTTGCTGAAGCTACGTGTTTCCCGTTGCATTCGACCTTGCTGAATCCGGGCTTTAGTAAAGTGACACACAATCATATCTATATTGTAATGATTAAGGAGTCTGTGATTCAGGTTCCAGGAGGGTGCAAGTCCTTCCTCTTTCAGCCCCTCCCCCTCCCGTCCATCTGCGGACGCCTATGCCTGTTGCACAGTTTTGCCAAATGTATGTGGCCGCCGTAACGCTTTTCAAAATACCCTGTATTTACGTGTGCCTACTGCCTCTTACATACGCATAGAGCAGATTAGACAGTGGTGAAAAACGAATGAAGGGCTTGTAGAAGCGCTAGCCGAGAGCAGAGCCAGAAGTACAAGTGATAAAGTGTGACGTACAATCCATCATACACTCTGAAGTGGCTTGTCACCTACAGACACAAATGAAGATCTTTGTAGTTTCTTGCAGGTATTTCAACAGGAAATTTTCGTAGTGCGTATATTTTAAAGAAGAGAAATTAGATAACGCGATAGTGAACGAGCAGGTCTAATGTTTGTAGCTATTGTTGAAAATACAGATGATGATCATTAGTGGTGTAGGGCGCTAAACGGCGAGGTTATCAGCACCCTTAAAAATGCATTCGAAATTCGCTTGTTGGGGATCTCATCAAGCGCTGCTAACGTCGTGTACGGGTACGCCTGTTACGCAGGCTACCTGCTGTGTCACTGTGTAGTGCTCGTAGCAAACTCGCAACAGCAGGCGTTAATGTATTCCGTTCATCATGGTGCTGTTCAGGTGCAGATGCACGATTGGGTTCTGGGAGGGGGAGGGGCAGGCTCACAATTAATTACTATTGAGCTGTGTGCGGCGCGCGTAGATGCCGTTCATAGCTTGGCATCTTCTAATAGCGATAGTGGCGTCTCGTTTTCTTAGTGTGTTCACTGGCGCCATTATGTTTGCTCGCCTTGTCTGTCCGCGAGTGGCAGCAGCAGCACTTATAGAAAGCGCGTATTGTGGTACCATCTTTGGAGCGGCCTGTAGTATTTCCGGGTCGTCGTGTGTCGAGCGAGTGGAGTTGAGACGGAGCAACATGAGCTCCGGACAGCCAGTTCTCGCCAGACTGCTGGCGACACACATGCGCTGTCCGACGGAAGGATGTGGTCGCGAGATTGCGCGACCACATCAAGGACCGGATTCCGAGAGTTTTAGTTGAATGGACCGTGATATCCGAGTAGTGCAACTTTCAAACAAAATGGTTCCAATGGCTCTGAGCACTATGGGACTTAACATCTGTGGTCATCAGTCCCCTAGAACTTAGAACTACTTAAACCTAACTAACCTAAGGACATCACACACATCCATGCCCGAGGCAGGATTCGAACCTGCGACCGTAGCAGTCGCACGGTTCCAGACTGCGCGCCTAGAACCGCGAGACCACCGCGGCCGGCTGCAACTTTCACTTGTGTGTGTGTGTGTGTGTCCGCCGATCGAAGAGACCTCATGGCAATAAGTTGTCAGTCGACGATTTATACTGGAATCTTTCCCATGCCTGACTTGAGTGGGGACGTCCGTTGCTTGGTCGTTCGGTCAGTCGTCGCAGCGGACGACGTGCATTTGGTCTTCCGACCACTTTTGGCTTCTCTGTGTTTGTGCCGACTTATAATTCGTCCGTGTTGTTTCACAGTGACTGGTTTTAGTATTGTAAGTTGTTGGTGGAATTTTTTCCCCGGATTCGTGTGTATCTTATGGTTTTGGTTCAAATGGTTCAAATGGCTCTGAGCACTATGGGACTTAACATCGGAGGTCATCAGTCCCCTGGAACTTAGAACTACTTTAACCTAACTAACCTAAGGACATCACACACATCCATGCCTGAGGCATGGTTCGAACCTGCGACCGCAGCAGTCGCGCGGTTACAGACTGAAGCGCCTAGAACCGCTCGGCCACCACGCCCGGCTCTTGTGGTTTTGAATGAGCAGTTATTTTAATGTTGTCTGCGTACTGGATGTGGTGTGGGCAGTTGCGAATGGACATCAGTTCGGCTTCGGACGGAGCAGCGAGGAGGTCCGCAGTGTGAGGGGCTGCTGGCGGTGTGCAGGCACTGTCAGACCGAGGGGCTGTAGACGACGACCGAACCCAGGACGTCTGAAGTTGAGTGAACCGTGTCCAGTACTGAAAATACACTGTTTGAGATCTCGTTGTAGTTTGCGTGTTGCTGCTCCCAGGGTCGGTGAGACCAACCGCAACAAGTGGAGGCTCTCTGGTTGGCGGAAGCTACTAGCCGCCTTCTACTCCTTGATGTTAGTTTGGATTTAGTATTATTCTTATTAGTGAAGTGCAACCAGCGGTATTTTCTGCCTTGTGGCCGCTGACGCCCCAGTTACCTGCCCTGGAGGTTAGTGTACTTTTCCGGTAGTGTACCTTTCCTCGTCGGGTTAATGCTGTCCAACACGGCGTGTGGTTCGACAGCTTCTTGAAGTGTACTGTGCATATGGTTTTGGAGGTCTACCTTGGTTCTAGTGTTTCCTTCGGCCTTTGGTGTGTTTCTAAAGACGTGGTGCTGTCCGTCTCTTCACCCTTGCCTAAAAACATTCCATTGTTGTACCGGCGATCGGACGTTAGGCGGATTGGTTTGTCGGTCGGTCGGCGCTTAAGCTACCCTTAGTGTGTGTTGCCATATAGTACAACTCTTGTCTGCCTGTCTCACCACTTACACAGCTGTAGTCACCTTCCTCAGGTCGATCCACGGAGCACTGTCTGTGGATCACTCCGTCTTATTTGGACAAGTTGTCATAATAGTTTAAAATTTACTCTGATGTTTTAACATGTTTTTGCCTTCCCCACTTGTAATTCCGGCCTTCAGCCGTTAATTGTTTGTATCACTGTTTGTGACATTCAGCTGACAAATAATTTTCAGTCCTGTTTTAGTGAGGCCTTCAGGTGCCACTATAGCTTGTTACAAGTTATTAAGATTATTAGAAAGGGTTTTAGTATTTTTAAAGCGTAATTGTCCACCTTGTTTGTAATTCTGGCCTTCAGCCCTTGGGTATTCTGAAACCGCTTGTGACCTGTAGCCCACGAATAATTTTCAACCTGTAACATTGTTTGTGGCCTTCAGCTGACCAATAATTTGCATTAATAAGGCCTTCAGCTGTTACTATAGCTTGTTACCGTTTGATTGTGAAGAAGAAAATATCTTAGTATTTGTAATTCAGGCCTTCAGCCGTTGTGTGTTCTGAAATTGCTGCTGGCCTTCAGCCGTTAATTGTTTGTAACATTGCTTGTGGCTTTCAGCCGACAAATAGTTTCAGTTCTGTCTTGATAAGGCCTTCAGCCGTCACTAGAACTTGTTACAGTTATTAAGATCGTTAAAAGGGTTTTTGGTATTTTTAACGTGTAATTGTCCACCTTATTGGTAATTCAGGCCTTCAGCCGTTGAGTATTTTTGAAATTGCTTCTGGCCTTCAGCTGACGAATAATTTTGAGCCTTCCTAGTCAGGCCTTCAGCCGTTGATTGTGTGTAACATTGCTTGTGGCCTTCAGCCGACAATAATTTGCAATTCTTCAAGTAAGGCATTCAGCCGCTAGCGTAAAATTTTTCAAAAGAATGTTGAGAGTTTTTTTTTTTTTTTAAATAAAGTGTATGTCTTCCCTGTGCAACCAACGGTAGCTAACTAGGCCCCATCTACACCTTTCCTGCTTTTCTCAAGTCCCACGTCTCAACTATCTCACCCCCCCACCCCCTCCGCCTAAACATACGAAGATACCTTCCATAACCCCTGTTTTTAACGTGCCAAAGATGCCTACGATTGTAATAATAATAATAATAATAAAAACAAAACGTTTTAAGGTGGCATTAATTTATTTTAGTACGTTGCTTTAAAATAACTTTCAAGGAATTGTAAGAAGAAATGCAGAAGCATTTGAAAAGTATTCGTCCAAAACTAAGAACTACACACATCAAAAAAGTTTTGCATCACTTCCGTTCCGAGACTTCTGGAACCAATAGAGAAAATTGGAATACAGATCAACATAAACGTCATTTCCGCCCTTTTTATTGCTCATGAAAACCACACATTACATGTTGTACCACCATACAGCGAGACCTTCAGAGGTGGTGGTCCAGATTGCTGTACACACCGGTACCTCTGATACCCAGTTGCACGTCCTCTTACAGTGATGCATGCTTGTATTCGTTGTGGCACACTATCCACAAGTTCATCAAGGCACTATTGGTCCCACTCCTCAACGGCGATTCGGCGTAGATCCCTCAGAGTGGCTGATGGGTCACGTTGTCCATAAACAGCCTTTTCAATCTATCCCAGGCATGTTCGATAGGGTTCATGTCTGGAGAACATGCTGGCCACTCTAGTCGTTATCCTGAAGGAAGTCATTCACAAGATGTGCACCATGGGGCGCGAATTGTCGCCCATGAAGACGAACACCTCGCCAATATGCTGCCGATATGGTTGCACTATCGTTCGGAGGATGGCTTTCTCGTATCGTACAGCCGTTACGGCGCCTTCAGTGACCACAAGCGGCGTACGTCGGCCCCACATAATGCGACCCTAAAACAGCAGGGAACATCTACCTCGCTGCACTCGCTGGAGAGTGTGTCTAAGGCGTTCAGCCTGATTAGGTTGCCTCCAAACACGTCTCCGACGATTGTCTGGGTGAAGGCATATGCGACACTCATCGATGAAGAGAACGTGATTCCTGAGCGGCCCATTCGGCATGTTGTTGGGTCCATCTGTACCACACTGCATGGTGTCGTGTTTGCAAAGATGGACCTCGTCACGGACGTCGGGAATGAAGTTGCGCATCATGCAGCCTATTGCGCACAGTTTGAGTCGTAACACGACGTTCTGTTGCTGCACGAAAAGCATTGTTCAACATGGTAGAGTTGCTGTCAGGGTTCCTCCAACCCATAATCCGTAGATTGCGGTCATCCGCTGCAACAATAGCACTTGGGCGGCCTGAGCGAGGCATGTCATCGACAGTTCCTATCTCTCTGTATCTCCTCCATGTCCGAACAACATCGCTTTGATTCACTCCGAGACGCCTGGATACTTCCCTTGTTGAGAGCCCTTCCTGGCACAGAGTAACAGTGCGGACGCGATCGAAGCGCAGTATTGACCGTCTAGGCATGGTTGAACTACAAACAACACGAGCCGTGTTCCTCCTTCCTGGTGGAATGACAGGAACTGATCGGCTGTCGGACCCCCTCCGTCTAATAGGCGCTGCTCGTGGACGGTTGTTTACATCTTCGGGCGGTTTTAGTGACATCTCTGAACAATCAAAGGGACTGTGTCTGTGCTACAATATCCACAGTGAACGTCTAACTTCAGGATTTCTGGGAACCAGGGTGATGCAAAACTTTTGTGTGTGTACACGTGTCATGCAGTTGATACTGTATGATAACTGTAATGACAAACCCTCACAACTTTCCTGACATAAAAATTACGCGAAATAAAATCGAAGTCAATATGTCAAAAATCCGCCTCAGTTGCGAAATGTTACTGGTCTTTACCCAGGTTTCAGCTAGAGTAATCTAGCCTTCTTCAGCTAGATTACTCTAGCTGAAACCTGGGTAAAGACCAGTAACATTTCGCAACTGAGGCGGATTTTTGACGTATTAATTTATCACAGTTGCTGACAGGGCTGCAACATGTTAAAAATTCTTAAAATCTTAAAATCGACGTTTGTATTCAGCATAAGGCATATTTCATTTATTACTACGATTGTGAACACAGAGAAGCAGACTATGACTATGTGAGCGTATTTTTTTCGTTGTTTCCACCTGCAGTTAGGAAGTCACTCTCTAACGTCATTGGTCTCGCGGTAGCGTTCTCGCTTCCCGAGCACGCGGTCCCGGGTTCGATTCCCGGCGGGGTCAGGGATTTTCACCTGCCTCGAGATGACTGGGTGTTTGTGTTGTCATTATCATTTCATCATCCTCCAGGAAAGTGGCGAAATTGGACTGAGCAAAGGTTGGGAAATTGTACGGGCGCTGATAACCACGCAGTTGAGCGCCCCACAAACCAAACATCATCATCATCATCATCATCTAACGTCATTATCGCTTGGGATATTTAAATTGCGACCCCGAATGAACGAAGCTTGTCAGAAAAACAGTATTTTATTCAGGTCACAACAGTTGGTTATCGGACTTCAGTTTTTGATTACAGTACCCTGTCAGCCTTACTACTACACTGGTGTGTAAAACTTAAGGACGAAAATAACTTCCGAATGATGTGTCATTGCCAAGTAACATAGCGCGATGAAACTTGGACCATACGTAGAAAGAACTGCTATAGTATGGTACAGATGGTAACTGAAGAAATGCACAGTGAGACGAACAGAAATGATATTTTTATTCAAAGACAATAATTTCACTGAAGTCAGCGCGAGTCATTAAGGCCCGCCGGACATTACAAAAGGCAGGACCTGGTTCTTAAATTGGCCGGTGTGGCCTAGCGGTTCTAGGCGCTTCAGTGTGAACCGCGCGACCGCTACGGTCGCAGGTTCGAATCCTGCCTCGGGCATGGATGTGTGTGATGTCCTTAGGTCAGTTAGGTTTAAGTGTATCTAAGTTCTAGGGTACTGATGACCTCAGATGTTGAGTTACATAGTGCTCAGAGCCATTTGAACCTGGTTCTTAGTAGGATGTGCTATCACCAAAGACGGCAATGGATGCTCTACAACGTGCACCCATACTGGCCACAAGATTGGCAAGGAGTTCTTGTGGTATGCCGTTCCATTCCGTCTCCAGCGCGTTTCGCAGCTGCCGGCTGGTAGTTGGTGCAAGTGGAAGAACACCAGTACGTCTTTCCAACTCATCCCACACGTGCTCGATGGAATTTAAGCCAAGGAGACAGGTAAGCCAGTCCATTCCTGGAAAATTCTTTCGTTCCCAGAGCTCCTCGACCTGTTGTATGCGGTCACGCAGCATCATCCGTAGAAACGAAATCAGGGTCTAATGCACCCCTGAAGAGACGCACATGGAGGAGTGCAGTGCCACAATACGGTTCACTATTGAGCGGGCCGTGTTCAAAGATTAGGAGGTCAGAAAGCCCATGCAACGTCATGCCTCGCCACACCAAAACACCTGGACAATTAAAACGACCACGTCCGACAATGTTCCTGGGTGCATTACGTGTCCCTACGTCTCTCCTTATAAGGCTACGTGCAGAATGACTTCTCAGACTGAATCTGCAGTCATACGAGAAGAGCACGTGACCCCACCCTTCGTCGGTCCAGTCCCTACGCTCTTGGCATCACGTAAAACGGTGCCGCTTATGCGGGCGTCAAGGCAACGGAACGTACTTGTTGTCGGACAAAAATGCCCCCGACCCGTGTAGTCGCCGTGCCACAGTACACCTTGAGATTGCGTACCTTGCAGTCCTGTTAAATGTGGTTGCAATTGCACCCACTCTGACGTGGCTCCCTTCTTCCCTATTGCATAATGTCGCTGTCATCTGCTGCTGTAGTTAATCGTGGACAACCACCTCCTCTCCTTCGGGCTGCAGCGCCTGCGATTCGCAACGCTCCCCATGGACGGGAGCAATGCTGTAAGCGAGAAAGAAATTTTTAATCTGCAGCAGAGAGTGCGCTGAAACTTCCTGGCAGATTAAAACTTTGTGCTGGGCCCAGACTCGAACTTCGGTAGCTCAGTCGGTAGAGCACTTGCCCTCGAAAGACGAAGCTCCCGAGTTCGAGTCTCGGTTCAGAACACAGTTTTAATCTGCCAGAAAGTTTCAAATCAGCGCACACTCTGCCGCTGAGTGAAAATTTCATTCTGGAAATCTCCCCTAGGCTGTGGTTAAGCCATGTCACCGCAATATCCTTTCTTCCAGGAGTTGTGTAAGGTTCGCAGGAGAGCTTCTGTGAAGTTTTGGAGGTAGCATACGAGGTACTGGCAGAATTAAAGTTGTGAGGACGGGTCGCGAGTCGTGCTTGGGTAGCTCAGTCGATAGAACACTTGCCCGCGAAAGGCAGAGGTCCCGAGTTGGAGTCTCGGTCCGGCAATCAGTTTGATCTGCTGTAAACAATAACGAACTCGTGGACTGCACTCTTCACACATCGTCCTTCTTCCAGTTTCCCGACGATTCTTACGCATGTGAAATCCGCCAAATGCTATATCCACGCCGAACACGACCACATTGCACCGTAACTACTCGCTGATTGATACACTGTCTTTTTCCGTTCCTTCAATTCCCTCCCATTGCGTGGCCGGTTCCATTCGGTAGTACAGCCAGGCAAACCTCACGCCATGTGCACCCAGATTTTTGTACACGACTGGTATACTATCTCCCTAACTTTACTTGTAATTATTTTAAGCAAAGTCTGTGACGCTATGGTAAGACAATATACTAAAGGATCAATTTCAGACATTCACAGTCGCCTGAAAATGAGAAAGATTGTTAATCAGTCGCCGGGCTCCGCGTAGTGCTATGCGAGCTAGGTATTGAAGCTTGCAGGTCGTTACGGCGGCTAGAATCATGCATAGACCGTGTACAGCAGAATCGACCGCGGCGTTGAAGCTCCTTACCACTACGTCCCGATATACTGCAGTTTCTTATACAAGATTAATGCAATAAACAGTCACAGAATTCAAGTTGCTTCATCAAGTTTCGTGGGTACGGCTTTTGTCCTAATCTTCTCAGTATTCCACGCACTGCTTGTTACAGTACATAATAAAGACAGACCATGATTCTTCTCGATAGTTGTAAATTCATTAAACATGTACTCGTACTAGAGACTCGACTAGATCACGTCATTAGTCTTCTCTACAAAGTTAATAAGACACGATATACTGACGTGACAAAAGTCATGTCATATCTCCTAATATCATTTCGGTCCTCCTTTTGCCCGGTATTGTGCTGTCACTCGACTTGGCATGGGTTCAACAAGTCTTTAGAAGTTCCTTGCCGAAATAACGAGTCATGCTTCCTTTATAGCGTCCATAATTGCAGAAGTGTTGTTGGTGCAGGATTTTTTCTACTAAGTGACCTCTCGATTTTGTCCCATAAATATTCGATGGGATTCATATCGGATGATATGGGAGGCCAAATCATTGACTCGAACTGTCCAGAATGTTCTTCAAACCAATTGCGAACTTCTGTGGTCTGGGTACATGACATCATTCTTAGGAAACACGAAGTCCATGAATGGCTGAAAATGATCGCCAAGTAGCTGAACGTAGCTATTTCCAATCAATGATCTGTTCAGTTGGGCCAGAACACCCAGTCCATTCCGTGTAAAAACAGCCCACACCATTATGGAGCCAGTAGCAGCCTGTACGATGCCTTGTTGACAACTTGGGTCCACGGTATCGTGGGATCTACGCCGCACTGGGATCCTATCATCAGCTCTTACCAACTGAAGTCGGGACACATCTGACCGGGCGACTGTTTTCCAGTCGTCTGGGGTCCAACAGATACGGTCACGAGCCCAGAAAGGCGCTGCAGGTGACGTGCTGTTAACAAGGGCATTCGTATCGGTCGTTTGGTGTCATAGCCCATTAAAACGCCAGATTTCGCCGCATTGTTCCGAAGGGTACGTTCGTCGTACGTCCCAAATTTATTTATGCGGATATTTCTCGCAATATTGCTTGTCTCTTAGCACTGACAACTCTACGCTAACTGCTCTCGGCCGTTAAACGAACGCCTTCGGCCAAACGTAATGCCTGGAATATATTGTCGGCATCCTCTTGACATTGTGAATCTCCAAATACTGAATTCCCCAGCGGTTTCCGAAACGAAAATGTTCCATGAGTCTAGCTCCAACTACTATTCCGCGTTCAAAGTCTGTTAATCCCCGTCGGACAGCTTTCCACACCTGTCATCTGAGTACTAAGGACAGCTCCGTCAACGCACTGCCATTTATACCTTGTGTACATGACAGTGTCGCCATTTGTATATGTACAAATCGTTATCACATGACCTTTGTCGCGACTGCTACGATCGCAGGTTCGAATCCTGCCTCGGGCATGGATGTGTGTGATGTCCTTAGGTTAGTTAGGTTTAAGTAGTTCTAAGTTCTAGGGGACTGATGACCACAGCTGTTAAGTCCCATAGTGCTCAGAGCCATTTGAACCATTTTTGACCTTTGTCACCTCACTGTATACTACAGTGGAACAATGACAACATGAAATTACCATGAAATCCAGACCTGCTTACAGGCGTTGATGGATACCAACGGGGACAGTAGGAAATGTGTGCTCCGACCGGGACTCGAGCCTGGGATCTACTGCTTACATGGCAGACGCTCTATCCGACTGAGCCATCGAGGACACAGAGGATTGTGCGACTGCAGGGACTTATCTCTGGCATGCTCCCCGTGAGACCCACACTTCCAACTTACTGTGCACATACTATATTTGTAGTGCCCCTGCCCACTCATTGCTCGCGGCAGTCAATCTACCGATTCCCGTAAGAGTTCGGGCAATGTGAGTGCATCCGCCCTGAAGAAGATCATTGGCCGGTAAGCCTTATCTATGTGAAGATGGTATCTGTTCTTTCGGACAGAGTAGTGTATTATGATTACATGTTCACAAAGTTAAAGTTACTTGTTGTGGGTTGGCAGGAGAGCCAACACCGGGTTACTAGAGGAGGCCGAAAGGCATGCGTTTTAGCTCACGCAGGCTGGCATGAGGTATGATTCAGTATCAATAGTAACTGGTAATGGCGCCTTGCTAGATCGTAGCAAATGACGTAGCTGAAGGCTATGCTAACTATCGTCTCGGAAAATGAGAGCGTATTTTGTCAGTGAACCATCGCTAGCAAAGTCGGTTGTACAACTGGACGAGTGCTAGGAAGTCTCTCTAGACCTGCCGTGTGGCGGCGCTCGGTCTGCAATCACTGATAGTGGCGACACGCGGGTCCGACGTATACTAACGGACCGCGGCCGATTTAAAGGCTACCACCTATCAAGTGTGGTGTCTGGCGGTGACACCACATTACTGACACCAAAAACCCTATCACGCGATTATGTGTTAGCTTTACCTCTGTAAATACTTGCCGCCCCTCCAGGTTCAAAAATTTCCTGTCGCAACAGCCCCCTTGTTGCCGGCCGCAAGTTGGCAGCCCTCGTTCCCCTATCACTTTCGGCTTTCTACGTGCCGTGCCCGCACTTGGAACAGTGACGTACGGCACAGATATGTCGTGAAGTAAAGTTTCGTATCCTCGGTGCCATGCATTCGTTAGCGCAGTCTCTGAGTAGCAACTACGATAAGTTAAAAAACTTCAGGAATAATATTTATAACAATAAATTGTAAGCGCTTCACCCGTAATTAAACTGAAACAATTTACGCCACCAATAAGGCGACATGAATTGTTTTATTCGCTTTAGTGTCAAAACAAATGAAAACAAGGGTTCTAAAAAGGCATTGGGCAGGCGCTCGTCAGAACAATCTGTGTAGAAGGCTGTGAGTCACATAGAGCGGGCACGCGCACTGGTTCACTTGGCTGAAACAATTACGCAGTGCCAAGTGCGAGGGAAAGAAAAAAGCTTCTTATAGCTTCTACAGCAAATCTAGCATAGGAATACTTTTACGATAGTAAGAAAGCGGGCAGGTTTGATATTTTTGCGGGGAACCCCCGAATGTGCGATATCACGAGGTATCGTCAACGAGAGAAAGTAGTCCCAATTATTCTTAGCCCTTCAGGTTACAAAAAGTACAATTTAATAATGATCTAAAAAAGGTAATTGAGGACAGTTTTTGAGAAAAAGATTTCCCCTCTTACATTTTATATTCTTTCATTTACTTTCCAAATTGAGTGACTGACTGATTAATCGTTGGGGTGGAAGTATAGGTACGGTGGAGGGGGTGCCATCTTAGGGTTTGGCGCTCTCGATTCCGAGAGTCGCTTTTGGACCTTCACTGAGACCAGACCCGTGTCTGACTGCTCCGCTAAAATGTCCAGTTTATGCGGTCATTTCGTACTTTCAAAATACAAAAGCATTCCACACACTGCTCCGAGTGTATAGAGGGCAGATGAGCAGCGACTGGTTATTCCGCTATTAATACACGGCAATAAACGCATACGCGAGGAAGTGACTTTGATTGTGTGGCACAAAGTTTCATTAAACTGCGACAAACTTAACAACAAGGATAGAACTGCGTACCACGATGAAGATGCTGCCTCGTCGTCAAGGGAAAGTGATTTCATGCATGGCTCGGCGCTGGTCTGAGTTTCCGATATGCTTCCAAAAGTGAAGCACATAAGATGGCCGACTGGTCGAGTACGTTTAACAGACCCTCAATCAATGTTTCATATACAGGGAGGAGTCACCTAACATTACCGCTGGATATATTTCGTAAACCACATCAAATACTGACGAATCGATTCCACAGACCGAACGTGAGGAGAGGGGCTAGTGTAATTGGTTAATACAAACCATAAAAAAATGCACGGAAGTATGTTTTTTAACACAAACCTACGTTTTTTTAAATGGAACCCCGTTAGTTTTGTTTGCACATCTGAACATATAAACAAATACGTAATCAGTGCCGTTTGTTGCATTGTAAAATGTTAATTACATCCGGAGATATTGTAATCTAAAGGTGACGCTTGAGTACCACTCCTCCGCTGTTCGATCGTGTGTATCGGAGAGCACCGAATTACGTAGGTATCCAAAGGGAACGGTGATGGACCTCCGGTACAGAAGAGACTGGAACAGCACATTACGTCCACACGCTAACACCTTTTTATTGGTCTTTTTCACTGACGCATATGTACATTACCATGAGGGGTGAGGTACACGTTCGACGGGCGTTTCATAGGACGTGGAGGACGCATAAATTGGCCAGCCCGTTCTCCTGATCTTACACTTCTGGGCTTCTTTCTGTGGGGTACGTTAAAGGAGAATGTGTACCGTGATGTGCCTACAACCCCAGAGGATATGAAACAACGTATTGTGGCAGCCTGCGGCGACATTACACCAGATGTACTGCGGCGTGTACGACATTCATTACGCCAGAGATTGCAATTATGTGCAGCAAATGATGGCCACCACATTGAACATCTATTGGCCTGACACGTCGGGACACACTCTATTCCACTCCGTAATTGAAAACGGAAACCACGTGTGTACGTGTATCTCACCCCTCATGGTAATGTACATGTGCGTCAGTGAAAAAGACCAATAAAAAGGTGTTAGCATGTGGACGTAATGTGCTGTTCCAGTCTCTTCTGTACCTAAGATCCATCACCGTTCTCTTTGGATCCCTACGTAATTCGGTGCTCTCCGATACACACGATCGAAAAGCGGAGGAGTGGTACTCAAGCGTCAACTTTAGGTTACAATATCTCCGGATGTAATTAACATTTTACAATGCAACAAACGACACTGATTACGTATTTGTTTATATGTTCAGATGTGGAAACAAAACTAACGGGGTTCCATTTAAAAAAAACGTAGGTTTGTGTTAAAAAACATACTTCCGTGCATTTTTTTATGGTTTGTATTAACCAATTACACTAGCCCCTCTCCTCACGTTCGGTCTGTGGAATCGATTCGTCAGTATTTGATGTGGTTTACGAAATATATCCAGCGGTAACGTTAGGTGGCTCACCCTGTATAAATGTCTAGCAGGAAGAGTGCAATTGCAGTTTCATTATTAAAAGACGCACATGGCAGTTCAAAATTAACTGTTTACGATTACTATGAGTGAAACCGGTGCCCAAATTCTATATGCTTCCAGTACAGACTTATTGCTTTAGAAGTGGCCTAAGTAGTAGGGCCTGATTCATCGTGAAAAATAATATGAACGTGAATGGTGGATGTGTCATATGTCGCAGAAGGGAAGACGTCAGACTGATACTCTGTCATTTGTGTGGTCTCGGATTCAACAAAAGGTGCCAAGTACTACTGCAGTAGCAATCCCTTGAAGATGTAACATGTTATTTCTTAGAGGAAAATGCGCCTCTCAATTACATTTCAATTATCGTGGTAGATCTGTTTTCTTTTTTACAACGAACCTTTTCATTTCCAAATTTACTTAATTTTTTTGTTCCCACAAGAGATCACAGTGAGTACGTATAGAGCGGAAGAGACGGACTATCTTTGAGAGCAACATATCTTCGTAAAGTATAAAGGATGGGAACTGTGGTGCTCGCAGCACTCAACAAACGTTAGGTGGCCGTTGGCCCGCTGCACGCCCTAATTAATACCATCTTTTTTACCACCCCTGTTCTCAAGTGACTAACCACAACAATCAAAATTATTTTCAATCATATTACAGGATTTGGTTGAGTCACTATGCTAGTCAGATGCAATGCATCTCAGAGTAACAAACATCTCCACTCAGCCTGCTAACTTGCAAGTCATATGTTGATAGTGCAACTAAATTACTCCGGCCTTGTCAAGCAGCGTCAACAACTAGGCAAAGCTGCTAACCTATGAACCTTCAGCTAACCCTGAAGGTGCTGGGTCTCCAACCAGATCACTGAGGTTAAGCCACCTAGTGGGTGCCATTGTCTGCGAGGGTCCTGGGTTTGGTGAGTGGCCTGCATTTTTCCCACCAGCGTCAGATTGCGCCGCCGGTACTCCACCATCGCCTGGCTTGGTCTTCCGTCACCAAGCTGACAACGCTGACTGCGAATCAGCGAGGTCATTCACTGCCTGCTGCAAGTCACTTCTGTCTCGGTATACTGATGTGGACGTTGCCCACTACCCTCTAGCCACGACCGGCATGTCGAACGTTACCGTCCAAGTGCTGTATGGAAGGCAGTAAGTAATACAGAAAGTTCGTATGTAATACTTCTTGTTCTAGTTCGGCAAGCAATCTTGACTCCGAGCTCGATGCGACACTGGAGATCCCTACCGCGGCTTCCTGCACACAACTATGCCACTAGAACAATGCAGCCCATTACATTACACTATACAAAGTTAGTAAGGACTAGAATTGTTTCTGACTTGAGCATAAAGTGTCTAGTATGTAAAGCGAAATGGTATACGTCGTGAATCACCTAAAATTTGTACCCCAAGTATTGCGGTAATACACTACTGGCCATTAAAATTGCTACACCATGAAGAAATCCAGATGATAAATGGGTATTCATTGGAAAAATATATTATACTAGAACTGACATGTGATTCTAGTTTCGCGCAATTTGGGTGCATAGATCGTGAGAAATCAGCACCCAGAACAACCACCTCTGGCCGTAATAGCGATCTTGATACGCCTGGGCATTCAGTCAAACAAAGCTTGGATGGCGTGTACAGGTACAGCTGCCCATGCAGCTTCAACACGATACCACAGTTCATCAAGAGTAGTGACTGGCGTATTGTGACGAGCCAGTTGCTCGGCCACCATTGACCAGACGTTTTCAATTGGTGAGAAATCCGAAGAATGTGCCGGCCAGGGCAGCAGTAGATCATTTTCTGTATCCAGAAAGGCCCGTACAGGACCTGCAACATGCGGTCGTGCATTTCCTGCTGAAATGTAGGGTTTCGCACGGATCGAATGAAGGGTAGAGCCACGGGTCGTAACATATCTGAAATGTAACGTCCACTGTCCAAAGTGCCGTCAATGCGAACAAGAGGTGACCGAGACGTGTAACCAATGGCACCCCATACCATCACGCCGGGTGATACGCCAGTATGGCGATGACGAATACACGCTTCCAATGTGCCTTCACCACGATGTCGCCAAACACGGATGCGAACATCATGATGCTGTAAACACAACCTGAATTCATCCGAAAAAATGACGTTTCGCCATTCGTGCACCCAGGTTCGTCGTTGAGTACATCATCGCAGGCGCTCCTGTCTGTGATGTAGCGTCAAGGGTAACCGAAGCCACGGTCTCCGAGCCGATAGCCCCTGCTGCTGCAAAAGTCGTCGAACTGTTCGTGCAGATGGTTGTTGTCTTGCAAATGCCCCCATCTGTTGACTCAGGGATCGAGACGTGGCTGCACGATCCGTTACAGCCATGCGGATAAGATGCCTGTCATTTCGACTGCTAGTGATACGAGGCCGTTGGGATCCAGCATGGCGTTCCGAAATACCCTCCTGAACCCACCGATTACATATTCTGCTAACAGTCACTGGATCTCGACCAACGCGAGCAGCAATGTCGCGATACGATAAACCGCAATCGCCATAGGCTACAATCTGACCTTTATCAAATTCGGAAACGTGATGGTACACATTTCTCCTCCTTACTCGAGGCATCACAACAACGTTTCACCAGGCAACTCTGGTCAACTGCTGTTTGTGTATGAGAAATCGGTTGGAAACTTTCCTCATGTCAGCATGTTGTAGGTGTCGCCACCGGCGCCGACCTTGTGTGAATGCTCTGAAAAGCTAAACATTTCACAGCGTGTTCTTCCTGTCGGTTAAATTTCACGTCTGTAGCACGTCATCTTCGTGGTGTAGCAATTTTAATGGCCAGTTTTGTAGAAAGTGATATTGAGTGCGGTTTTCACAGAATGGATTAGTCATGAACACGTTTTGTTAGATCTGTAATAATAATCAGAAAGTGTATTTTCTGCAGATATACACTTTTTAAATGGAATAAAGGCTACTGACATTAATGAACTAAAAGTAGGGTGAATTAGAATGTCAGTGATGTTCGTTGCAGGATTCTAATGCGAATCGTCTACGAGATATCATATTTCGAAAAGATCCCACACCGATACTTATACAATACTTGTGGTAGCATGCACTAAAGGGCAACACAAGTGCGTACACTAGTTATGTGGATTCGGATAAGTAACGACACAATTGACCATCACAGGTTTTGTTCAAAATGAACCACCAGCAGTGGCAATAAATGTGTCCAATCTGGTATGGAACGACTGCTGCACACGTGCTAGCATTTCAGCAGAGATGCCAGAGCAGACTTCAGTAATACGTCATTCCACATCGTCGGTTATAGTTGATACGTCCTGGTAGACAGCGTTTTTCAGCTTCCCCGTAGGAAAATGTCGCGTCACATCTAGCGAACGGGCCGGCCAAGGTACACGTCCTCTGCGTCCAGTCCAATGATTTGAAAACAATTCGTAAAGACATTCTGTAGTACTTCGTGCACTACGGGCTAGCCAGCCATCACGTTGGTATCACAGGTTCTTCCTAGTCTGCAGAGGAACGTCTTCTAGCATCAGTGGAGGAAGGTCTGTTAGCAGGGTACGATATCTGTGCACATTCAGTGTTCTGTCTATGAAAAAGTAGTCTGTAAGTTGATGGTTTACTATCCCACACCACATTTTACACTCCGTGGACGTTGACGTTTCACCTGACGAAGCCAACGCGGATATCCAACAGAACAATAGTGCATGTTTTGGCGGTTTACATGGTCGTGATTGGTAAGTGTGGCTTCATCACTAAACACGATATATCATACGTCTGGAGTATCCTGTCTTAATGCCAATGCACACGATTGTCATAAACCTTTACGTGCAGCTCTTGATGGAGCGAGATTTGATTGGGATGGAACCTATGTCGATAGAGAATGTGAAGGATACTTGCTGACTCATGCCACTTTCTCGTGTGATTGTGCGAGAGTTAAGGTGCGCATCAACTCCAACGGCAGCAAGAACATTTATTTCCCCCTTTTTGTCGTCACCTGTCTCCTGTTACGTTGCCTATGTGTTTCAATACCACTTTCACGTAACTGGTTGAACAAGTTAATAAATAACTCTCGAAGTAGTTTACGTGTATTGGGAAATCTTGCAGCATGCACCGTACAAGAACGAACTGCATTCTTCCTACGTTCTCCGTACCCCTCGAGCATATCAGCTTTTTCTGCTGTGGTAAGCCGGGCGGTGTGACCGAGCGGTTCTAGGCGCTTTAGTGTGGAACGGCGCGAACGCTACGGTCGCAGGTTCGAATCCTGCCTCAGGCATGGATGCGTGTGATGTCCTTAGGTTAGTTAGGTTTAGGTAGTTCTAAGTTGTAGGGGACTGATGACATCAGATGTGAAGTCCCATAGTGCTCAGAGCCATTTGAACAATTTTTTGCTTTGGTAAATCCTATAGTCCACTTACGACCTACTTCTCGTGCTGTCACACACTAACTGACTAGCATGCCACAGTGCACTCAAGGAACACATAAGCAAACTGTAAACTAACATAACAGCATAGTGCCTAGCAACCACACAGGTCGAATAACACGAACACGTGTTGGTTTGGAAACTTTTCAAAATATGATATCTCGTCAACGGCTCGCACTACACTCCTGCAACAAACATCACTGGCATTGTAACTTACTCTACTTTTAGTTTGTTAATATCAATAGGCATTGTCCATTTAAAAAGTGTATGTTTGCACAAAAGATACACTTTCTAAAAATTACTAATATCTGTTTATTGGCTAACAGCATGAGCCCCTGACCACTAATACATTCTGCGAAAACAGCACATCAACAGTACTTAAATTTCCGCAATGTTTGCGATGCTAGTTTTCAGTGATTAGTACATTTTTCAGCCAAGAGATGGTGCATAAAAAAAAAGAAGGAGCAGGACTCGCACTCTTAGGGTTCTGTAAAAGGTTAGTTGTGTATATTCGTATTAACTCTATGGGTTTTGACGGGTGAATCTGTATCAAAATATGTGACATAAATGGCCTTATCTTTTGATTACATTGACTCAGAAACTCAAATTTTTTTACACCGCCATGGGATCCTATGTAAATGTAAGTTAATACAGATGAGTAGGACAAACAAACTCAAAAGTTGGAATACAGCATTAGCAGTGTCCTGCTCGACACAGTCACGTCGTTTAAATCTCTGGGCATATCGTTGCCAGGCAATATGAAATGTAACGAGCATATGAAGGTTGCGGCAGGGAAGACGAACGGCCGAATTCGGTTAATCGAAAGAATTTTGGGGAAGTGTGGTTCACCTGTAAAGGAGACCGATTATACGATTACTGCTCGAGTATTTAGGATCTGCACCAGCTAGGATTAAAGTTAGAGATCGAAGAAATTCAGAAGCGGGCTGCTAGATTTGTTACTGGTAGATCCGAACAACACACAAGTACACTCCTGGAAATTGAAATAAGAACACCGTGAATTCATTGTCCCAGGAAGGGGAAACTTTATTGACACATTCCTGGGGTCAGATACATCACATGATCACACTGACAGAACCACAGGCACATAGACACAGGCAACAGAGCATGCACAATGTCGGCACTAGTACAGTGTATATCCACCTTTCGCAGCAATGCAGGCTGCTATTCTCCCATGGAGACGATCGTAGAGATGCTGGATGTAGTCCTGTGGAACGGCTTGCCATGCCATTTCCACTTGGCGCCTCAGTTGGACCAGCGCTCGTGCTGGACGTGAAGACCGCGTGAGACGACGCTTCATCCAGTCCCAAACATGCTCAATGGGGGACAGATCCGGAGATCTTGCTGGCCAGGGTAGTTGACTTACACCTCCTAGAGCACGTTAGGTGGCACGGGATACATGCGGACGTGCATTGTCCTGTTGGAACAGCAAGTTCCTTTGCCGGTCTAGGAATGGTAGAACGATGGGTTCGATGACGGTTTCGATGTACCGTGCACTATTCAGTGTCCCCTCGACGATCACCAGTAGTGTACGGCCAGTGTAGGAGATCGCTCCCCACACCATGATGCCGGGTGTTGGCCCTGTGTGCCTCGGTCGTATGCAGTCCTGATTGTGGCGCTCACCTGCACGGCGCCAAACACGCATACGACCATCATAGGCACCAAGGCAGAAGCGACTCTCATCGCTGAAGACGACACGTCTCCATTCGTCCCTCCATTCACGCCTGTCGCGACACCATTGGAGACGGGCTGCACGATGTTGGGGCGTGAGCGGAAGACGGCCTAACGGTGTGCGGGACCGTAGCCCAGCTTCATGGAGACGGTTGCGAATGGTCCTCGCCGATACCCCAGGAGCAACAGTGTCCCTAATTTGCTGGGAAGTGGCGGTGCGGTCCCCTACGGCACTGCGTAGGATCCTACGGTCTTGGCGTGCATCCGTGCGTCGCTGCGGTCCGGTCCCAGGTCGACGGGCACGTGCACCTTCCGCCGACCACTGGCGACAACATCGATGTACTGTGGAGACCTCACGCCCCACGTGTTGAGCAATTCGGCGGTACGTCCACCCGGCCTCCCGCATGCCCACTATACGCCCTCGCTCAAAGTCCGTCAACTGCACATACGGTTCACGTCCACGCTGTCGCGGCATGCTACCAGTGTTAAAGACTGCGATGGAGCTCCGTATGCCACGGCAAACTGGCTGACACTGACGGCGGCGGTGCACAAATGCTGCGCAGCTAGCGCCATTCGACGGCCAACACCGCGGTTCCTGGTGTGTCCGCTGTGCCGTGCGTGTGATCATTGCTTGTACAGCCCTCTCGCAGTGTCCGGAGCAAGTATGGTGGGTCTGACACACCGGTGTCAATGTGTTCTTTTTTCCATTTCCAGGAGTGTATTACGGAGATGCTTCGGCAACCCAAATGGGAATCCATGGATGGAAGACGACGTTCTTTTCGAGGAACACTATTGAGAAAATTTAGAGAACCGGCATTTGAAGATGACTGCCTAACGATTCTACTGCCGCCGCATAAATTTCGCATCAGGACCACGAAAGTGAGACACCAGAAATTAAGGCTCACACGGAGGCATATTTTTCCATCGCTCTATTTCTTAGTGGAACAGGAAAGGAAAGGAATAATAGTTTTACAAGGTACCCTCGGCCACGAACCGTACTGTGGCTTCCGGAGTATGTACACTACTGGCCATTAAAATTGCTACACACGATGATGACGTGCTACAGACGCGAAATTTAACCGACAGGAAGAAGGTGCTGTGATATGCAAATTATTAGCTTTTCAGAGCATTCACACAAGGTTGGCGCCGGTGGCGACACCTACAACGTGCCGACATGAGGAAAGTTTCCAAGCGATTTCTCATACACAAACAGCAGTTGACCGGCGTTGCCTGGTGAACCGTTGTTGGGATGCCTCCTTAAGGAAGAGAAATGCGTACCATCACGTTTCCGACTTTGATAAGGGTCGGATTGTAGACTATCGCGATTGCGGTTTATCGTATCGCGACATTACTGCTCGCGTTGGTCGAGATCCAATGACTGTTAGCAGAATAGGGAATCGGTGGGTACAGGAGGGTAAGACGGGACGCCGTGCTGGGTCCCAACGGCCTCGTCTCACTAGCAGTCGAGATGACAGGCATCTAATCCGCATGGCTGTAACGGATCGTGCAGCCACGTCTCGATTCCTGAGTCAACAGATGGGAACGTTTGCAAGACAACAACCATCTGCACGAACAGTTCGACGACGTTTGCAGCAGCACGGACTATCAGCTCGGAGACCACGGCTGCGGTTGCCCTTGACGCTGCATCACAGACAAGAGCGCCTGCGATGGTGTACTCAATGACGATCCTGGGTGCACGAATGGCAAAACGTCATTTTTTCGGATGAATTCAGGTTCTGTTTACAGCATTATGATGGTCGCAACCGCGTTTGGCGACATCGCGGTGAACGCACATTGGAAGCGTGTATTCGTCATCGCCTTACTGGCGTATCACCCGGCGTGATGGTATGGGGTGCCATTGGTTACACGTCTCGGTCACCTCGTGTTCGCATTGACGGCACTTTGGACAGTGGACGTTACATTTCAGATGTGTTACGACCCGTGGCTCTACCCGTCATTCGATACTTGCGAAACCCTACATTTCAGCAGGAAATGCACGACCGCATGTTGCAGGTCCTGTACGGGCCTTTCTGGATACAGCAAATGTTCTACTGCTGCCTTGCCGGCACATTCTTCGGATTTCTCACCAATTGAAAACGTCTGGTCAATGGTGGCCGAGCAACTGGCTCGTCACAATACGCGAATCACTACTCTTGTTGAACTGTGGTATCGTGTTGAAGCTGCATGGGCAGCTGTACCTGTACGCTGCATCCAAGCTCTGTTTGACTCAAGACCCAGACGTATTAAGGCCGTTATTACGGCCAGAGGCGGTTGCTGTGGGTACTGATTTCTCGGGATCTATGCACCAAAATTGCGTGAAAATGTAATCACATGTCAGTTCTAGTATAATATATTTGTCCAATGAATACCCGTTTGTCATCTGCATTTCTTCTTGGTGTAGCAATTTCAGTGGCGAGTAGTGTATGTAAATGGAGCTGTCCGTGAATGATGAGTCTCTGTCACCGACGCCAGGCCCACACACTGCTGAGAACACTGACCCACAGCAAAACACGTTGTAATACGCAGTAAACTCGCCTTGAAAATAGTGAAACATGGCGAAATTGTTCCTCTGGTTTCTCGCTCGCTCAGCAGAACTGTGAGTTTTTCTCATTATAGCCCGTGCAGTGAAGCTCGTTAAGAATGCGCGAGGTTGTTATCAGGATTCCCGTGTTCATAAATTCTTTAGTACAAGCAACCCAAGCAATAGACGGTGTGTTGCTATACCCACTCGTCTCCCAGCTGTGCTGTAGATCCACCACCACTACGTTGCTGTCATTTCTGTAAGAAGGATCGAACCGCTCCCTTTGATCCAGACAATTTCTGTGAATACTGTTTCGACTGATGTGAGCAATTACTCTTTCGAAGAGAACCGTCGAGTAACATCAATCTAGCGACGGTCTGTTTATTCATTTAATTCATCTAGCGATACAGGTCAAGTCACTCGAAGCTGTCAATGAGTCATGGAGTGGGCAGCTCACTAATCTATGGGAGAGACCGACCGGTGAGGAGGGGTGAGGGGGGAATTATTGAGAAAGCCGTACGTGCACTTTAGCGACAGAATGACAGTTCGACAGCTGTTACGATGAGGCTTTCTGTGTCAACATCCTATCCCGACCTGTGGCCGAGTTCCACCGTTACACGCAAATGCAGTGGGGGTTAGAAACTTTGGAGACAGCCTAGTAGGACTGTGCGGTCTGTTATATACCGGGTGATCAAAAAGTCAGTATAAATTTGAAAACTTAATAATCCACGGATTAATGTAGATACAGAGGTAAAAATTGACACACATTCTTGGAATGACATGCGGTTTTATTAGAACAAAAAAGAAGAACAAAGTTCACAAATTGTCGGACAGATGGCCCTTGACAGCAAAACTGCTACCGTGATGGGTGAGAGGTACGCCGATATGTTAAAGAATCGCATCATCCCCTGCCTGGCTGATAAACACCTGCTGGAACGTACGCTGTTTATGCAGGATGGCTCTCCACCCCCATATTGTTAGATGCGTGAAAGATCTCTTGCGCGCGTCGTTTGGTAATGATCGTGTGCTCCGCCTCTACTTTCGTCATGCTTGGCCTCCCAGGTCCCCAGACCTCAGTCCGTGCGATTATTTGCTTTGGGGTTATCTGAAGTCACAAGTGTATCGTGATCGACGACATATCTAGGGATGCTGAAAAACAACATCCGACGCCAATGCCTCACCATAACTCCGGGCATGCTTTACAGTGCTGTTCACAACATTATTCCTCGACTACAGCTATTGTCGAGGAATGATGGTGGACATACTGAGCATTTCCTGTAAAGAACGTAATCTTTGCTTTGTCTTACTTTGTTATGCTAATTATTGCTATTCTGATCAGATGAAGCGTACATTTCTTGAACTTTTTTATTTTTTTGGTTCTAATAAAACCCCATGTCATTCCAAGCATGTGTGTCAATTTGTTTCTCTCTATCTACATTATTCCGTGATTTATTCAATTTTCAAATTTATACTGACTTTTTGATCACCCGGTATACCCCTGAAAATTTTGATTGCCTTGCGAGCTGCCTTCGAAAGAAACCCTCATAATTTAGAGCGAAAACGTACCTCGTTGTCGTAGCTCAGACGTCAGAGCGTTCAAGGAACACTCCACAAGCTTCAAATTTCACGTTCTGCAACAACTGAATCCCAATGCGATATAGCAGCACTTGGGTTGTTAAGAAGTAGGATGAAATGTTCCTTCGGACGTGCATACACGTCCAGAGGAACAATTCGCCGTATTTCTTAACAACACAGGCACCGCAGTATCGTATTTGTCCGCCAACACCAGGCAGCGACTTTCAATTAAAATATTCCCCTCCTGTACGGGAATTACGTAATGTGTACGCGTGCAGGTTGTGACGCACGAACGACGACATGTGGAAGTTTGGGTCTGGCCTTGGGATTGCGCGGATAGCCAAAGCGAATAAGGCGACCGCTCGCGTAAAACGGGAATTCCGGGTTCGACTCTCGGTCGGGCACAAATTTTCATTGTCGTCATTCCATTACACAGTTGATGGTTGTTCGTATTCGTAACTGCGAATGCATTTCGTGAATGCTAATGACAGAGACTTGCGCCCGGACATTGATAAACTGCTGTTAACTACAGTCACTGAGGACGCAAACTTCCTTCACTTTTTGGTGACCAGTCGTCCTGAGTTGCTTATAATATTATGTTGATGATTTGCTGGTTATGTCCGTCTATTTGCAACTGAAAACAACCAATTTTATCAAGCTACACTACTGGCCATAAAATTGCTACACCAAGAAGAAATGCGGATGATAAACGGGTATTCATTGGACAAATATATGATATGTGATTACATTTTCACGCAATTTGGGTGCATAGATCCTGAGAAATCAGTAACCAGAACAACCACCTCTGGCCGTAATAACGGCCTTGATACGCCTGGACATTGAGTCAAACAGAGCTTGGATGGCGTGTACAGGTATAGCTGCCCATGCAGCTTCAACACGATAGCACAGTTCATCAAGAGTAGTGACTGGCGTATTGTGATGAGCCAGTTGCTCGGCCACCATTGACCAGACGTTTTCAGTTGGTGAGAGATCTGGAGAATGTGCTGACCAAGGCAGGAGTCGAACATTTTCTGTATCCAGAAAGGCCCGTACAGGACCTGCAACATGCGGTTGTGCATTATCCTGCTGAAATGTAGGGTTTTGAAGGGATCGAATGAAGGGTAGAGCCACGGGCCGTAACACATCTGTCTACTTTTCACAACGTTTCACCAGGCAACGTCGGTCAACTGCTGTTTGTGTATGAGAAATCGGTTGTAAACTTTCCTGATGTCAGCAAGTTGTAGATGTCGCCACTGGCGCCAACCTTGTGTGAATGCTCTGAAAAGCTAATCATTTGCATATCACAGCATCTTCTTCCTGTCGGTTAAATTTCGCGTCTGTAGCATGTCATCCTCGTGGTGTAGCAATTTTAATGGCCAGTAGTGTACATGAGTTAGCGTTCCGTACCTCAATCGATGAAAACGGAACCCTTACAGAATCAGTTTATCGTTCGTCTGTTAAGACGTCTTTTCTCAGGAACGGATAATGGTATCAAGTTGAAACTAATGTCAAATACTAAGGTCTACAGTTCCTTGGCGCTATAAAAAAATTAAGATTTCCAGTCAATGCAGCCGACAATACAGCCATGTATGTCATACACTTTGATACTCCCAAACTCACTCATCGAAACCCTTTAGGGTACTCTTCCCGTTGACCTAGATCCTTGAAACTTGGCAAAAAGCAATAGTAAATATTGGATCCGTCTATGGTGTTAGAAATTTAAGCTTCGAACTCAACGCAATCAGTCCATCCTGTAAACAGTCCTCTGTTAAGAGCCCGTCTTCTCCTTAGTAAAGGGCAGAAGTATAAAGATGAAATTTATGTCAAATTCTGAGGCCTTCGGTCCCTTGGCAATGGAAAAAATGTAAGTTTCTAAGTCAATGAAATCAAAAGATATGGACATTTATGTGACATATTTTGATATGTGATACTTCACGGCATCGTGACACTTCTGCACTTTAAAACAACCCATTCAGAAGTGACCAGTTGTTCGCCCACAAAACACGTTTGCCTGTTTTCGTTGGTTGGTTACAGAGAGTCTCTTGCAACAGCTCTTCCCATGATGCCAAACCAGTTGTACACTCCTGGAAATTGAAATAAGAACACCGTGAATTCATTGTCCCAGGAAGGGGAAACTTTATTGACACATTCCTGGGGTCAGATACATCACATGATCACACTGACAGAACCACAGGCACATAGACACAGGCAACAGAGCATGCACAATGTCGGCACTAGTACAGTGTATATCCACCTTTCGCAGCAATGCAGGCTGCTATTCTCCCATGGAGACGATCGTAGAGATGCTGGATGTAGTCCTGTGGAACGGCTTGCCATGCCATTTCCAACTGGCGCCTCAGTTGGACCAGCGTTCGTGCTGGACGTGCAGACCGCGTGAGACGACGCTTCATCCAGTCCCAAACATGCTCAATGGGGGACAGATCCGGAGATCTTGCTGGCCAGGGTAGTTGACTTACACCTTCTAGAACACGTTGGGTGGCACGGGATACATGCGGACGTGCATTGTCCTGTTGGAACAGCAAGTTCCCTTGCCGGTCTAGGAATGGTAGAACGATGGGTTCGATGACGGTTTGGATGTACCGTGCACTATTCAGTGTCCCCTCGACGATCACCAGTGGTGTACGGCCAGTGTAGGAGATCGCTCCCCACACCATGATGCCGAGTGTTGGCCCTGTGTGCCTCGGTCGTATGCAGTCCTGATTGTGGCGCTCACTTGCACGGCGCCAAACACGCATACGACCATCATTGGCACCAAGGCAGAAGCGACTCTCATCGCTGAAGACGACACGTCTCCATTCGTCCCTCCATTCATGCCTGTCGCGACACCACTGGAGGCGGGCTGCACGATGTTGGGGCGTGAGCGGAAGACGGCCTAACGGTGTGCGGGACCGTAGCCCAGCTTCATGGAGACGGTTGCGAATGGTCCTCGCCGATACCCCAGGAGCAACAGTGTCCCTAATTTGCTGGGAAGTGGCGGTGCGGTCCCCTACGGCACTGCGTAGGATCCTACGGTCTTGGCGTGCATCCGTGCGTCGCTGCGGTCCGGTCCCAGGTCGACGGGCACGTGCACCATCCGCCGACCACTGGCGACAACATCGATGTACTGTGGAGACCTCACGCCCCACGTGTTGAGCAATTCGGCGGTACGTCCACCCGGCCTCCCGCATGCCCACTATACGCCCTCGCTCAAAGTCCGTCAGCTGCACATACGGTTCACGTCCACGCTGTCGCGGCATGCTACCAGTGTTAAAGACTGCGATGGAGCTCCGTATGCCACGGCAAACTGGCTGACACTGACGGCGGCGGTGCACAAATGCTGCGCAGCTAGCGCCATTCGACGGCCAACACCGCGGTTCCTGGTGTGTCCGCTGTGCCGTGCGTGTGATCATTGCTTGTACAGCCCTCTCGCAGTGTCCGGAGCAAGTATGGTGGGTCTGACACACCGGTGTCAATGTGTTCTTTTTTCCATTTCCAGGAATGTATAAATGTATAATATTGCCTCACATCCCCCGATGTGCGGTAGCGAATCGAAAAGTTTGTATCACTTTACGGCGACTGCACACTCCGCACCTCTGTCCCATTCCATGATAATTCACTGGTACTCAGTTTGATGGTTTCACCCCACTTTCGATATTGCTGATGGGCTGCCAACATAACCCCCAAATTTCTCTCCACCACCCCGCACTCGGCAGCAAAGCCTTCTCAATGACATGCAATCGACCCCAAAAAGCTCACATTCTTGCCAACAGTACACTCAAATTTTTTTCTGTTACTTACTCCATCCTGTAAACAGCTGACACGCGCATACAGAAGACAAGCTAAGGCAAGCGCTCGTCTCACCTTTGAGCTCCTGCTCGGACTTGAACAGCACTTCCAATTCTCCAGCCCAGCAGTGCAGCACCTGGAAGCCCGCCGATACCAGCAGCTGCCTCAGCTCCGATGCAGGATCTGGAGAGTGCTGGTACGGCGACACGAACTTCCTCACGTCCTGCGCACAGTCACAAGTGGAGCCTGTAAACAGCTGGCCCGTACAGTGCTCTCGACTAGGACTGCTGATAATCTATCGATATATCGATGTTATTTCCAAAGAATATCGATATTTAACGGCGGAACCTTTCTACCAGATAAATCGATATCAAAGTGGCTACATCAAGTGCCGATATTAATTTTTTATCATATTTTTTCACAATTTTCAGTAAATATTTCAAGTTGTTCTTTTGAAATCGTGGTAGAACAAAATTTTACTCTCATTGGTGAAGGAGTCTTACTACCTCTTGAGCTTTCATTACGTCCAGTCTTTCTCTTTGAATGCGTGAAGCAAGTATAGGAGGCAGAAAAGAAAAAGTCCGATTGTACCGGGAGATGACGGGGTGAATGGAGTAACAAGATTTCCGATGTGCAGAAACAGCACACCAGTTGTGTTAAAAAAACCATTTTTAACGCAACTAGTGTGCTCTTTCCTGTCACCGGCATCATTCAAAGACAGCTGCTGAAATTGACGAACAAAAATCTGAGTGACAAGATTGGTCTTTGCGACGGGCGGAGACGTGTGAGGGGAAATGCTGATTAAATCGTCGCTCGGCGCTACCAACACAAACTGCAAAGTTTAACTACGCCACGCACTTTTGACACTACAGCTGCTAGGTCACTGGCATTGGTAGAAATGAAAAAAACAGGGAAGTGGATATGTAGTGTTCCGAACAAAACCAATATGTGACGAAACCGAACGACGGACCCACCGGACACCTATTTTCGTGCCACTTACGTGCAGTTACCATTGTCAGCAAAGTGGCTATCACGAAGCGTAAAAGTCCGCATCTCGTGGTCGTGCGGTAGCGTTCTCGCTTCCCACGCCCGGGTTCCCAGGTTCGATTCCCGGCGGGGTCAGGGATTTTCTCTGCATCGTGATGATTAAGTGTTGTGTGATGTCCTTAGGTTAGTTAGGTTTAAGTAGTTCTAAGTTCTAGGGGACTGATTACCATAGTGTTAAGTCCCATAGTGCTCAGAGCCATTTGAACCTTTTGAACCAAGCATAAACATGCATCGTTTTCCTTTCAGTTCTTGCTCTAAGAGAGATAGGCAGGCTGCTAGCTTGTGGATGCACAGAATATCTAATAATAAATCAATACCTGAATATACAGCTCTGAAACCGGCAGCATATTTACAATGTGCAGCCGGTATTTTCATACACCGGTATGTAGATATTTTTTCCACTGATATATCGATACTCTTTCTCGATATATCGAGAGCATATACTGATATTTTTTAAATATCGATATGTTTCATACCCAAGATTTTTAAAAATATCAACAGTCCTATTCTAGACCTATTCCAGCTGCGCTACCATCCTCATGTGTGAGCAGCGCTTCTTGTTGAATCCTCTGACTACAAGGGGTTACGCTCTTGATTCTGTAGAGTTGGTGTAAGAAGCTGCCTGACAGCCAGTAGTGCTATTGCTAGCTTTCAACTGCGAGGCACAAATGGGTGCAAGCCATTCGCTTGTTCCTTTTCATTCAGTGCAATAATTAATTCAGCTAAAGAATGATGAGGAGGCAGGATCTAACAGTAACAGCTTTGAAGATTAGGCATGAGTGCAGTGACGGTACGTGCTGACTTCCTGTGGACGTCTTGTCCTAATTAGCGTTTTCATATTTAATCTGGTGCTGGGTCTATTCATTATTTTTCTGAGGGAGTTTGGGAATGGCATACACTATGGATGCAGGGCTTGGCGGAGATAAACAGGGCTTGGTGTGCAGGCGTTCATGGAAACAGAGCCAGGACATATCACAGGTAGAGAGAGAAACGTTGTCAGGGTGAAAACTGCGTCACCGGGTGGTTCCTTGGGGGAGAGATTCATTGGAAGAATCCTAAGGAAATGCAGTCCAAAAGCAAAGGAAGTAGGTTACAGTACACTTGTTCGCCCACTGCTTGAATACTGCTCACTGGTGTGGGATTCATACCAGATAGCGTTGATAGAAGAGATAGAGAAGATCCAACGGAGAGCAGCGCGCTTCGTTACGGGATCATTTAGTAATCGCGAAAGCGTTACGGAGATGATAGATAAACTCCAGTGGAAGATTCTGCAAGAGAGACGCTCAGTAGCACGGTACGGGCTTTTGTTGAAGTTTCGAGAACATACGTTCACCAGGAGTCAAGCAGTATATTGCTCCCTCCTACGTATATCTCGCGAAGAGACCATGAGGATAAAATCAGAGAGATTAGAGCCCACACAGAGGCATACTGAAAATCTTTCTTTCCACGAACAATACGAGACTGGAATAGAAGGGAGAACCGATAGAGGTACTCAAGGTACCCTCCGCCAAACACTCGCGGTAGCGTTCTCGCTTCCCGAGCACGGGGTCCCGGGTTCGATTCCCGGCGGGGTCAGGGATTTTCACCTGCCTCGAGATGACTGGGTGTTTGTGTTGTCCTCATCATTTCATCATCATCCTGGAAAGTGGCGAAATTGGACTGAGCAAAGATTGGATAATTGTACGGGCGCTGATAACCACGCAGTTGAGCGCCCCACAAACCAAACATCATCATCATCATCATCATCCGCCAAACACCGTCAGGTAGCTTGTGGAGTATGGGTGTAGATGTAGATGTAGAGCAGCTATCGTACGGTATTATTGTATGATTCTGCTCTGGCTGGCCAAGGAGAGAGCTGTAGGATGGAAAAAAGAACTCGTATCACCAGGGGACCGGTGCACTGTTTGTGCTAAGGAGAGTGCCTTCAGCAGATAAGAATCTGTAGCTTTCTAAAGAAGCATGAAACTGCCACAGACTTAGCAGCTAGCCTCGGGCGCAATTCTTTAACTTTCTGAGGACCTGGGAAGCAAAGCTAGCTGCTGGACGCAAAAACACCGGCTGGTAAAATTCATGTGACATCAGGATCACATAGAGGGAAGCTTTTTTAGAGACGAATGGAGGATAGAGAAATCATTGGAGCTCATTAAAGCGACAGGCTCTCTTGTCTGGATATTTCGCTGAAGGAGAAATTACGTCATTGGTGAGCAGAGAGGGCATGATTGGTGGTCATGTTTTCTTGGTGGGAAGTAAAGAGCAGGCTGTTTAGTTCGCATAGACAAGAGGAGACTTCGACGTGGGTGTTGGTGCTTGGCACATCTTGGCAGGCTGCGGTCTCCACTGGAGCGCCCAGCTGGTAGTCCAGTGCCGGCCGCGGTGGTCTCGCGGTTAAGGCGCTCAGTCCGGAACCGCGCGACTGCTACGGTCGCAGGTTCGAATCCTGCCTCGGGCATGGATGTGTGTGATGTCCTTACGTTAGTTAGGTTTAAGTAGTTCTACGTTCTAGGGGACTGATGACCACAGATGTTAAGTCCCATAGTGCTGCTCAGAGCCATTTGAACCATTTTGGTAGTCCAATGTTCGATTCCGCACAATCCTGACTTACGACTGTACTTCAGGGACCAGAGACGAAGGCAGTTCGCTGCCCATCTTGTGCTAATAATTCATGGTGAGCAGTAACGCCAGCTCTGGTACAGCAGGACTATCTCTGATCAGAATTCAGCGGAGCCTTGCAACTAACGGTTCAATGTCCATCAGAGCATTGGCAGATGCATTTTTTACAATTTAACGTTCAGGGAATCAGTTGCTGTGACCGATCAGTGGGAAAATCCTGGGTTATTTCAGAGCATCAGTTGTGGTTATAGATACCCATTTCAGTCTTTTCAGTCTTTTGAAGAAACTTCGCCAGACCAGAAGATTCACTTTGCTTGAAGCTCGTTTTACATTTTTGCATTTTTACATTCTTTCATTGTCAGACAATCAGACGCATCTCCGTATTTGTGCTTTGTTTGAATAAATTAATGTGCTCATTCAAATCTTGTTTTTGTTACGATCTTAAATATTTTCATTTTTTATATTAGGCAAGTCCCAAATCCCCCCTTCCCACCTATAGAGTCAAAGGTAGGACCTTAGCATTTCTTGCATTAATTAATACGTTTGTGTACAGTAATTTAACTTGGGTCTTAAGAGTGTCTCTGTCTCATAATTGAATATCTGATTCAGGTCATTATATTCTACACACATGGGGTTTTGCAACAGTAGACGTCTACAGAGCTGTGAGAACAATGAGGCGTTGCCAGAGATATATTTACAAAATCACATTGCGTGACTGGTGAGACACAAGATACGAGTATTCTCTTACAAAGCACCAACACATTTCTTTGTTTCCAAGAGGGAAATAAAAATAACGTGAGGCCAGAGCAACTGGCACACATCGCTTCTCCTTAGAACGGAGCGTTGTTTTTTTCTGGCATTCCCGTTGGCTGCGAAGGAAAGATCGGAGGATCCAGCTAAACTGAAGAAACGTATCGGACATACACTAATTTTGACAGTCATGTGGTTTGAACATTGCAGACAGGCTTGGAGAAAATTTCGAAACACTGGTATGGGGGGCTTCATCAGATCGCACAGACAGAAGGCTGCAGCGAACTATTATGAAGTGGTTGTATGAATTTCTTGTTTAAAACAAATGTTTCGTTCCCACCTGCGGAGGATATTTTCAAGGAGGGTTTTAGCTTTTTCGAACTATGCACATCCTGGCTCGCTGTTGGATGTGAATCTGGTCTTCGAAAACGGCACTGCCCCCCTTAAATATATTCTCCGTGGACTGGTACGAATCGTTGAGTTACAACAGGAAATTCTTCCAACCATGGCACAACAGCCCGGAATATTTTAATAAGCGAGACCTTTCCGTCCGTCGAAGTTTACATTTTACAGTGCAGTGACTGCAGGCCAAAGGTGACAAGACGGACTCAGGACTGCAATGTCACAAGTCGGACTGCATCATCAGAAGATCAAAGGGTTGATCGACTGGTTGAGTTTACCGCCGACCAACACCATGGACAACAGAGCCTTATATGATGTAGAGCCAGTTTCAACTCGGTCATTAAGAGGTGTCTTTACAAATTTAATAACGGTTTTTCCTGTCTTTCCCTTTCTTAATAACTTGCTTCCTGTCTCTATGTGTTGAATTATGTATCTGGTAAAATTACAGCTGTCAGTATGAGAAGCATTCCAGTGTCTTATGGATCCGAAGTCTTAATTTCTGACCACTTCCTATGTTTACCGATCGGGGTAACGCAGTGATTAGCATATTAACTCGCATACGGGAGGACGACGGTTCAAACCTGCGTCCGGCCATCCAGATTTAGGTTTTCCGTGATTTCCCTAAATTGCTTTAGGCCAGGGCTTAACAACTGGCCGGTTTTGAACGCGAGTACTCGCGCCTGCTCAGGCACGTGCTCGCGAGCAGGTGCGAGGTCGCGGAGTAGGGGGGGGAGGGGAAATGCGCGCGCACGTTTGAATGTGATCTCGCGTTCTTAGCAGATTTAACTAGCCATCTGAATGCTTTGAACATTTTACTACAAGGTAAAGACCTGATAATTACTCATTTCATAGATCGAATACGAGCTTTTAAAATGAAATTGACACTTTGGGTGAGTCAGCTGGAAACAGGAAACCTAACTCATTTTCGTAAATTATCATCCATGCAAGATGTTCACAAAGACTGTGAACGTTATTCACATAGTTTAGTTGATCAGCGCTTTCAGGATCTGACAGCACTAGACAGTGATTTTGATCTGTTCTCTCCATATTCAGCGAATAATTAAGAGATTCGTCCTGAGCTGCAGCAAGAAATTATTGACCTGCAGTGTGACAGAGAATACAGAGACAAATTTCAGAACAAGAAAAACATTTTGGAATTCTACAGACACTTCCCTCAGGATAGATTTCCTCGTTTGCACAAACTGGCGGCTACAATAATATGAATGTTCGGTTCCACGTATGTTTGTGAACAACTGTTCTCTGCAATGAAATGTAGCAAGACGCGCCTGAGAAACGCATTGTCTGATCGAAATTTAAACTGCACGCAGCGCCTACAATGCACAAGAACAATTACCCCGAACATAAACGCAATTGTAAAATACAAAAAGTACAAGATAACCGAGAATCCCAACCTTTTATTGTGTAACAGTTCACAAATTAATACGAATGTAGAGGCATACACTAAGCTAATAAAATTATGTGGCACCTGTACATTCTCCTTTATTTGTTTCATTTGTCGCAGTAATAATTCGTGAGTGATATCCCTGCAGGCAGCTGTTGTGTGCCCCACCCGACTTTCCCCACTCTCCGCTCTGGTCCGGTAGTGGGGGTAACGTGCTCGCGCTGCTCCGTGCTTGCGCCTTGCTGCTCACAGCTTGCTCCGCGAGCACGTATGTTGTGAAGCCCTGCTTTAGGCAAATGCCGGCATAATTTCTTGCTGACGGACGCTTTCCTTCCCCATTATATCCTAATCCGAGCTTGTGCTCCGTCTCTACTGACCTTGTTGTCGACGGGACATTAAACACTAATCTCCTCCTCCTCCTGATTACCTCCTATGTTCGATAGACGGCAGGTGGAAGCACTAACAGGGGAGAGTATACAGGCTGTAAACGGTATAAGGCGTCAAAATTATACAGATGGTACATGTCGGTGTGCTTGACAAAAAAGTCTAATGACATTTTCTTGTATCATGTACTTTATTTCTGTATTATTAAAACCTAATGTTCGTAGGATAGATAGTATACGCATTTCTGTGTACATAGTCAACTGACTGTACACGGCGTACCGAGCTTATTGCCTACAATGACGGGGCGGCCAGAGAAAGGCAACGAGCCGACCAGAGGATTGAAATCATTAGATGTGTACAACAACGTGGTGTGATAATCAGGTGGTACCGAAAAAAGAAATGTAAACGGTTTTTGGGTTGTCATGAATGTGTAATTCGCTTTACGTGTATTGAATACAACCAATCTGTTTCTCAACAAGTCGATAACGAAGGTCGTAGTAGTAATGAGAAGCTAATATCAAACACAATGTATTTCCATTAGTACAAATTCAATCAATCACCAAGTAGATAGTTGTGCATTAATTACAATCAACTGTTTCACCTTTTCACGGCAATGCCATAACGAATACTAAATTCACATTATTTTCCTTCTGTACAACAACATCGTAACGAAAAGAAAGCCCTTTACTTCGTTTCCTCTTACACCAATACTACAATAAATGTTCGGAATGACAAGCATTCGCTTCTACACATCATTCATTACGGTGAACCCAGTTTCGTCGCACTCGTTCACACACCTGCACATTGGCCTTTATGGTACTGGCAGCATCTAAAATCTTCTGCGTCAATTCGTCCACATTATTTACTAGATCAGCATAAACAAGTTCCTTCATATGGCCCCAAAAGTAAAAATCCAGTGGATTTCAATCAGGGCTGCGTGCTGGCCATCGACGTGGACCCGAACACCCGATCCATCGTCCTGGAAATCGACTATCCAAAAATCTGCGTACTCCGTGACCAATGTGGGGTGGAGCACCATCGTGGAGGAACCACATGTTATGACGTATGCCTAATGGAATGTCTTTTAAAAACGTTGGTAACAATGTTTCCTCTAGAAAAGTTCGGTAATAGTTACCAGTCAAACGTGCAAGTAAAACATAGGGCCCAATAATGTAATTATCGAGCATACCCGCCCACACATTTACGGAAAATCGTCGCTGAAAATGTGTTGCCACTACGTGGCGAGGATTGTGTACACACCACGTGTGCATGTAATGGAAATTAGTTATTCCGTCACGAGTGAAACACACTTCATCTGTGACGAGTATTTTGTTGACAAAATCATGCTGCGCACTGTGTAACAAAAACCACTCTGAGAATTCGCGTCGTGGAGGGAAATCTTGTTCTTTCAATGCTTGTACGCGTTGAATGTGGTAAGGCAACAGACGCTCCTCTTGCAAAGTGCGATGAACGACAGTGTGCGACATACCCACGTGGCGGGCGATGCTTCTAGTACTCTGAGAAGGATCCTCCTGGATGCGGTCCAGAATTCTTTCCTCAGCTTCCAATGTACGATCGGCGCGTTGTGGGCCTCTGCCTTCTGCGCGGGGCAGTAAAGAGCTAGTATCTCTCAATCTAAGGAAATTAAATTCGTTCTCGTCAGTTGTATTCTATCATGATGTAACAAAAACGAAAAGCATATTGGAACAGAAGATACGTTTCGCATACGGACGAAAATTTACAAAGGTGCAGATAACTACTGTACTTTATTAAGATGTAAATGAATAATAATCGCATAAAAGTAGAGGATTACAATGACACAAACCTTTGGTACACAGCAGCAAATGTCTTTCGTGCAGGAAGTCGTCGTTGTGGCAAGCGTTCTTGATAAATTCGTACCGCTGCCTTCGCAACACCTTTTGCCTCGCCATAAATTAAATGCATATCGCATAGTTCAGCTATAGTAAATATTCTTTCCATCCTAACAGTTAACAGAGTTGCAATAACATCTGCACAGGTTACTCGACCACTGTCGTCGCACGGTGTATTACAATGACGCAGCCACTCAGGCCGCAGTTGCCTATGTGTGTACGATTTACGCTCGCGATGTCAATACGCGCAGCGGGCAGTAAGAGGAACCGATTGCTTACGTACGTGCTCGGCCAAGTATCTACTTTTCGAAAACCATTATCCTGAGACGAACTGTTTTTTTTTTCTGGGACAACCGTAGGAAATACGCAAACATGTTACTAGACTTTTTTGTCAAGCATTGCGAGATGTACCATCTGTATAATTTTGGCGCCCTATACCGTTTACACCCTGTATAAATTGTGTTGCAGGGTGCGGAGAACAGTGCAGTCGTTCTCGTAATGCGGAAAAGGAGTGATTTATTTGGCGTCCGAAAGGGCATGATGATTGGCTTTTGGACTAAGAATGGAAGCATTACCCAAACAGCTAACTTTTTAAACTGCACATGTCGCCATGGTTAAGGTATACAGTGCATGGCATAGTGGCGCTATCCAAAACCTGGCGCCAAGGCAACTGCGGTGCACCACAGACATTTAATGACAAGGGTGAACGATGGCAATGGAGATGTGTACTGGCGAACAGACGCGCAGCTGTTGCGCGACTGACTGCTCAGATGAACCAAGGGGTTACCAACAGTGGCTCCTCAACGACCGTTCAGCGAACGTTGCTGCGCATGGGCCTCCGCAGCAGGTGCGTCTTCCACGTACCCAAGCTGACTGCTATCCATCGGCGACGAAGGCTGGATTTTGCACGCCAATACTGCAAACGGACATCCACCGACTGGGGGCAGGTGGCCTTTCTAAATGTTCAAACGTGTGCGAATTCCTAAGGGACCTAACTGCTGAGGTCATCGGTCCCTAGACTTAAACATTACTTAATCTAACTTAAAGTAACGTATGCTAAGATCAACATACACACCCACGCCCGAGGGAGGACTCGAACCTCCGGCGGGAGGGGCCGCGCAATCCGTAACATGACGCCTCAATCCGTGCGGCCACTCCGCGCGGTTGGCCTTTTCAGGTGAATCACATTTTACGCTTTGTCGGCCAGGTCGCTGTTTTGGGCGTATAAGACGAGAATCGTCTGAAAGCAAACACCCTGCATGCCTTATGGTCTGGGGAATGTTTTCGTTATATTCCCCGCGTGATCCCGTCATTCTGGAAGGCACAATGGACCAAAACAAATATACAACTATCCTTGGCGACCATGACAACCTCTACATGCAGTTTTTTCCCCTCAACACAATAGCACCTACCAGCAGGACAACGCAATCTGTCACAGCTCGCAAAGGTTCGAAGAGCACCAGAATGAGTTTACTGTACTCCCATGGCCACCAAACTCCCCGAATTTAAACCCATTCGAGAATCTGAGGCATCACCTCCAACGCGCTGTTCGCGTCATGAATCCTCAACCAAGAATCGTAACGCAGTGGAGCCGACGTGGCTCCTCATCCCTGTCAGTACCTTCCAGAAACCTCACTGACTCTCGTCCTGTCCATCTCGCAGCAGTCAGCACTCGAAAACGTGGTTATTAAGGCATCTGACAGGTGGTTACGTTAATGTGACTGAACAGTGTATTACGGGCACAGATCCTAATTTCTGTAAACATTAAAACTTGTGCGAAAAGCTAGGCTGAAGGATATCCTACAGTAAAACTTTCTGACCTCTGTCACAGACTTACGAGAGCCATAAACGTATCCTAGCATTAGTTGGGAAGGGAGTGAGACAGGGTTGTAGCCTCTCCCCGATGTTATTCAATCTGTATATTGAGCAAGCAGTAAAGGAAACAAAAGAAAAATTCGGAGTAGGTATTAAAATCCATGGAGAAGAAATAAAAACTTTGAGGTTCGCCGATGACATTGCAATTCTGTCAGAGACAGCAAAGGACTGGAAAGAGCAGTTGAACGGAATGGACAGTGTCTTGAAAGAAGGATATAAGATAAACATCAACAAAAGCAAAACGAGGATAATGGAACGTTGTCGAATTAAGTCTGGTGATGCTGAGGGAATTAGATTAGGAAATGAGACACTTAAAGTAGTAAAGGAGTTTTGCTATTTGGGGAGCAAAATAACTAAAAAAAATGGTTCAAATGGCTCTGAGCACTATGGGACTTAACTGCTAAGGTCATCAGTCCCCTAGAACTTAGAACTACTTAAACCTAACTAACCTAAGGACATCACATACATCCATACCCGAGGCAGGATTCGAACCTGCGACCGTAGCGGCCGCGCGGTTCCAGACTGTAGCGCCTTTAACCGCTTGACCACCACGGCCGGCAGCAAAATAACTGATGATGGCCGAAGTAGAGAGGATTTAAAATGTAGACTGGCAATGGCAAGGAAAGCGTTTCTGAAGAAGAGGAATTTGTTAACATCGAGTATAGATTTAAGTGTCAGGAAGTCGTTTCTGAAAGTATTTGTATGGAGTGTAGCCATGTATGGAAGTGAAACGTGGACGATAAATAGTTTGTACAAGAAGAGAATAGAAGCTTTTGAAATGTGGTGCTACAGAAGAATGCTGAAGATTAGATAGGTAGATCACATAACTAATGAGGAGGTATTGAATATAATTGGGGAGAAGAGGAGTTTGTGGCACAACTTGACTAGAAGAAGGGATCGGTTGGTGGAACATGTTCTGAGGCATCAAGGGATCACCAATTTAGCATTGGAGGGCAGCGTGGAGGGTAAAAATCGTAGGGGGAGACCAAGAGATGAACACACTAAGCAGATTCAGAAGGATGTAGGTTGCAGTAGGTACTGGGAGATGAAGAAGCTTGCACAAGATAGAGTAGCAAGGAGAGCTCCATCAAACCAGTCTCAGGACTGAAGACCACAACAACAACAGCACAAACTCACCTCCATGTAGATCCTCCAGCGTGGCTCCTCTGCCATTTCTTCGTACGCGGCGAACACGGAGACGTACGGCACTACAGTGAAGAAGGCTTCACCACCCTCTGCCAACAGCCTGTAGATGTTCTGGATGGCACACCTGTGCAAAACATTAGCTAATCAGTTCATATGTATTTCTTTTTATCAAAGCGGTCAGAACTGTTAGGAGCCAAGAGTCATCACAAACGCTACGTTTCAATAAGTGTGACTGTTGTAAAACAACTCATCAAGCCAATTATGCTGTAGCTGAGATAGAGTAAAGAGGTTTTATAAATCTGGTACAATAAAGAAATATTTCAATACAAAACGTAAACTGTATTTCGATATTCAATGATAAGCGAGATCATTTAACAACCTTGTGAAAACTATTTCAGTAACATTACCGAAAGTGGAATTAAACTGACACTTAACTATCCAGGTACAGTATTAAAATACCTGGGTGAGTCAAATGAAAACCTTAAATATTTTTTTAAATATTATTTATTGTGCAGAAGTGGATCAAAGCTGTATCACTCTTCAACATAATCTCCCCCACGCTCAATGCAAGTCCTCCAGCGCTTACAAAGTGCATAAATTCCTTTAGAAAAAAATTATTTTAGTAGTCCGCGCAACCACTCATGCATCGCATGGCGAACCTCTTCATCAGAACGGAACTTCTATCCTCCCATTGCGTCATTGAGTGGTCCAAACATATGGAAATCACTTGGGGTGAAGTCTGGTGAGTATGGTGCATTAGGAAGAGACTCAAAATGCAGGTCTGTGATTGTTGCAACTGTTGTACGGGCAGTGTGGGGCCTTGCATTTCATGTTGCAAAAGGACACCTGCTGACAGCAATGCACGCCGCTCTGATTTGATTGCAGGCCGCAGATTACTTTTTTTTTAGGAGATCTGTGTGTGATGCATTGGTGACAGTGGTCCCTCTAGGCATGTAATACTCCAAAATGACGCCTTTCTCGTCCCAAAAAAGACTCAGCATAACCTTCCCTGCTGATGGTTCTGTTCGAAACTTCGTTGGTTTTGGTGATGAGGAATGGCGCCATTGTTTCTTCGCTCTCTTCGTTTCCGGTTGGTGGAAGGGAACCCAGGTTTCGTCCCCAGTAACGATTCTTGCAAGGAAGCCATCACCTTCTCGTTCAAAGCGCCGAAGAAGTTCTTCACAAGCATCAACACGTAGTTCTCTCATTTCAGGAGTCAGCTGCCGTGGCACCCATCTTGCAGACACTTTGTGAAACTGGAGCACATCATGCACAATGTGGTGTGCTGACCCATGACTAATCTGTAAGCATGCTGAAATGTCATTCAGTGTCATTCGGCGGTTTTCCTTCGCAATGGCTTCAACTGTTGCAATGTTCTGTGGAGTCACAACCCGTTGATCCTGACCTGGACGAGGAGCATCATCCACTGAAGTCACACCATCTGCGAACTTCCTACTCCATTTGTAGACTTGCTGTTGTGACAAACATGCATCACCGTACTGAACCTTCATTCGTCGATGAATTTCAGTAGGTTTCACACCTTCACTACACAAAAACCTAATAACAGAACGCTGTTCTTCCCTGGTGCAAGTCGCAAGTCGGGCGGCCATCTTTATACTGACACTGCGACGGTATGTGTGCATCTGCACTATGCTGCCACCTACATGCCATTCTGCACGCTGTTTGTAGCATGCTTACCAACTTACAGGATAACGACGTGAAATTTCGATTTCTTATTACAAATTTAAGGTTTTCGTTTGACTCACCCTCGTATATACCGGACAAAAAATTACCAACCCTCTGGTGGCTAACGCAGTCTAAAACTGATTCTAATCGTGATAGTGGTCTCATTCAGCAAAGAAGTATGTCTACAAGTATCTTCAGGAGTGCCATACCCATCTGAAGCAACTCATTATCGAACAGATCTCGTACAGTATCAGATTATAAGGATGTTGACTGTTATGTAACACACCCTGTTCCAAACCCCTGCGCCTTCTGCACTATTTGATTTTCATTTCTATCGGTTCATGGACGACACGTTTCCGATGTGCGCCCGTGGAAAGAAAAAGTTGAAGAGCTTCTAACATAAATTCACGTGGAATCTTTCCTCGACGTGCTAGTTAAGACCGGACAGATCCCTGGGCCACGATTGAAGATTTCGGCGACGTGTTAGTTGAGAGAAGAATGGACACATCCCTGGGACATAAGTGACGCACTCTGATACCCCAGTGGCATTCCTTGCATACTAACAGTACAAAAATGTGTCTAACGAAACTTCGTCCTGTGCATATTTTCGATAGTAAATGGAAACAAAAAACAACAGTCTGACAATACTATAGTCGCATGTGTGACATGTATCTTCATCCTGTACAAGAGATGTTACACAAAAATGTGCAATTACGTAATAAAAACATAGAAATGACAGTGTAATCGTTTTTATCTTTCCACTTTTCAAGACGTTTTTGCCCTTAAACGTTTTCTCGATTGTTCTCCATGCGCTACGCCCCTCCATGTTTTCTACCACATTGGCACACTGTCACGGATTTAAAATATTGTATCTGGGTCTTCTTACTGAATGTAGAATGGAAGCTCACCAGAGAAAAAAATTAGTCGCCGCAATACGCAAGCATAGATGAATCGATAAGCGGTTACAGATGGCGCAACGTTTGAGTCAAAATTCAATCGCGCGCGCGCTTCCTCTATAGGAGCGTAAGGAAGTAGCGACAGCGATCAGTAAGACATTTAATTTCAAGCGGACATTATACGTAAACATGCGTAAAGTTAAGGATGTCATAGAAAGGTGAAAAGGGGGAAGCGTCTGCGGCCGTGCCAATGACCATTGTTGCTGTTGTGATCTTCAGCCCAAATACCGGCTTGATGCAGCTCTCTATGCTACTCTATCCCGTACAATCCTCTTCATCTCCGAGTAACTAATGCAACCTACATCCTTCTGAATCCGTTTAGTGTATTCATGCCTTGGTGCCCCTCTATGATTTTTACCCTCCAATACTAAATTGATAATCCCTTGATGCCTGGGAACGTGTCCTACCAACCGATCTCTTCTTCTAGTCATTCCCCTTCTCCTCAATTCTATTCAGTACCTCCTCATTAGTTACATGATCTAACCACCTAATCTTCAGCATTCTTCTGTACCACCACATTTCGAAAGCTTCTATTCTCTTCTTGTCTAAGCTATTTATCGTCCATGTTTCACTTCCATACACTGTATACGAATACTTTCAGAAAAGACTTCCTCACACTTAAATCTATACTCGATGTCAACAAATTTCTGTTCGTCAGAAACGCTTTCCTTGCCATTGCCAGTCTACATTTTACATTCTCTCCGCTTCGACCATCATCAGTTATTTTGCTTTCCAAATAGCAAAACTCATCTACCACTTTAAGTGTTTCATTTCGTAATCTAATTCCCGCAGCATCACCTGATTTAATTCGACTACGTTCCATTATCCTCGTTTTGCTATTGTTGATGTTCGTCTTATATCCTCCTTTCAGGACACTGTCCATTCCGTTCATCTGGTCTTCCAAGTCCTTTGCTGCCTCTGACAGGATGACAATGTCATCGCCAAATCTCAAAGTTTTTACTTCTTCTCCAAGGACAATAACTCCTATTCCAAATTTTTCTTTTGTTTTCTTTACTGCTTGCTCAATATACAGATTGAATGACATCGGGGGTAGGCTACAACCCTGTCTCACTCTCTTGTCAACCACTGTTTCCCTTTCGTGCCCCTCGACCCCTGTAAGTGCCTTCATGTTCCTGTACGAATTGTAAATAGCCTTTCACTTCCTTTACTTTACCCCTGCCACCTTTAGAATTTGATGAGAGTATTCCAGTCAACATTATCAAAAGCTTTCTCTAAGCCGACAAATGCTACAAAATTAGGTTTGCCTTTCCTTAATCTATTTTCTAAAATAAGTCGTAGGGTCAGTATTGGCTCGCGTGTTCCTACATTTCTAAGGAATCCAAACTGATCTTCCCCGAAGTCGGCTTCTACCAGTTTTTCCATTCTTCTGTAAGGAATTCGTGCTAGTGTTTTGCAACCGTGACTTATTAAACTGATAGTTCGGTAATTTTCACACCTGTTAGCACCTGCTTCGTTTGGAATTGCAATTATTATATTCTTCTTGAGGTCTGAGGGTATTTCGCCTGTCTCATACGTCTTGCCCAGCAGGTGGAAGAGTTTGTTCATGGCTGACTCAGTGTGTGGAGTTGCTGGCTTAGTTGGTGTTTCGCGGCGGACTGTTGAATGTGTTTACGAGCACTGGTGTAACACACATGACCACGAAGCACGACGGCATAATTGTGATCGGAAAAAGATTCTGACTGAGAGGGACTGGAGACGCGTGTCACGGTTTGCGAAACAAAGTAGCTTCCAAACCCGACAAGAATTGCTGCACACTGTGAACAGATTTCCAACCACATCTGTTAGTAAAAGAACCTTGCGACGAAAATAACACGCAACGAACATTTGGAGTCTGTCACCTTGTAAGGCTATAATTTCGAACCTTACAAGCACTCATCTACATACTTTACAGTGATTTACAACCGGAATTAGGTATCATTAGATAGGTTGTACATCGTATATATGAATATTTAAAGAAGACTGACATTGTCACGTACACCTTGTATATAATTGTTAACGCTTATTGCATGAAAGATGACGGAGTGTCTCTATTATCAAAACAGTGTAATGAATGATTGCCTGTACTGGTAGAGGTAGGAACGCCAGTGGAAATGAAACGGCGGTGTAACTCAAGCCCTTTGTGGAAAAGCCCGCACAGGTGTGTTGGTCCTGCTTCACACAGGAAGTGCCAAGACGGACGGTCGGGGCAACTCAGCGCGGAAGCACAATACAGCGGCGGCTGGCCGGTTAGGGATAGCGGGGGCAGGAAGGAAAACCGGATACTACTTTGGAAACTGTGAAAATCTTGGACGCAGCAGAGAGGAACGAGGAAGCGTTGCCTCGGAAATCGCAGGCTGGGTTATTTCCGAGGATTTTTACTGTGAGAAGAGCACCACTATATGAGTATAGGTATTTCTTTCTACATCTACATCTACATCTAGGCCTCTTAGAGGTTGTCAGGACCAGATCTTTAGCTTACGGCAAATAATGGAGAAGTGTTATGAGTGGAACAGGGAATTGTATCTATGCTTTATAGATATAGAAAAGGCATATGACCGGGTTCCTAGGAGGAAGTTATTGTCTGTTCTACAAGATTATGGAATAGGAGGCAAACTTTTGCAAGCAATTAAAGGTCTTTACATGGATAGTCAGGCAGCAGTTAGAGTTGACGGTAAATTGAGTTCATGGTTCAGAGTAGTTTCAGGGATAAGACAAGGCTGCAACCTGTCTCCACCGTTGTTCATATTATTTATGGATCATATGTTGAAAACAATAGACTGGCTGGGTGAGATTAAGATATGTGAACACAAAATAAGCAGTCTTGCATATGCGGATGACTTAGTTGTGATGGCAGATTCGATTGAAAGTTTGCAAAGTAATATTTCAGAGCTAGATCAGAAATGTAAGGACTATGGTATGAAGATAAGCATCTCCAAAACGAAAGTAATGTAAGTGGGAAAGAAATATAAACGGATTGAGTGCCAAATAGGAGGAACAAAGTTAGAACAGGTGGATGGTTTCAAGTACTTAGGATGCATATTCTCACAGGATGGCAACATAGTGAAAGAACTGGAAGCGAGGTGTAGCAAAGCTAATGCAGTGAGCGCTCAGCTACGATCTACTCTCTTCTGCAAGAAGGAAGTCAGTACCAAGACTAAGTTATCTGTGCACCGTTCAATCTTTCGACCAACTTTGTTGTATGGGAGCGAAATCTGGGTGGATTCAGGTTACCTTATCAACAAGGTTGAGGTTACGGATATGAAAGTAGCTAGGATGATTGCAGGTACTAGTGGATGGGAACAATGGCAGGAGGGTGTCCACAATGAGGAAATCAAAGAAAAACTGGGAATGAACTCTATAGATGTAGCAGTCAGGGCGAACAGGCTTAGATGGTGGGGTCATGTTACACGCATGGGAGAAGCAAGGTTACCCAAGAGACTCATGGATTCAGCAGTAGAGGGTAGGAGGAGTCGGGGCAGACCGAGGAGAAGGTACCTGGATTCGGTTAAGAATGATTTTGAAGTAATAGGTTTAACATCAGAAGAGGCACCAATGTTAGCACTGAATAGGGGATCATGGAGGAACTGTATAAGGGGGGCTATGCTCCAGACTGAACGCTGAAAGGCATAATCAGCCTTAAATGATGATGATGATGATGATCTACATCTACATATATACTCCGCTAGCCACCAAGCGGTGTGTGGCGGAGGGCACAATTCGCGCCAAAGTCATATCCCCCCCCCCCCTTCTCTGTTCCACTCGCGGATCGCGCGAGGGAAAAACGACTGTCTGAATGCCTCAGTACGAGCTCTAATTTCCCTTATATTTGAGTGGTGATCATTGCGCTATTTGAAAGTTGGTGGTAATAATATATGCTCTACATCCTCGGCGAAGATCGGATTTCGGAATTTAGTGAGCAGCCCCTTCCGTTTAGAGCGTCGTCTATCTGCAGGTGTATCCCACTTCAAACTTTCTGTGAGATTTGTAACGCTCTCGCGATGGCTAAATGTACCAGTCACGAATCTTGCTGCTCTTCTTTGGACCTTCTCTATCTCTTGAATGAGACCCAACTGGTAAGGGTCTCATACAGACGATCAATATTCTAAGACTGGACGAACTAATGTATTGCAAGCAATTTCCTTTGTTGAAGGACTGCATCGCTTCAGGATTCTAACAATAAACCGCAATCTAGAGTTTGCCTTGCCTGTTACTTGTGTAATCTGATCATTCCATTTGAGATCATTTTGAATAGTCACACCCAGATACTTGACAGATGTTACCACTTCCAAAGACTGGGCATTTATTTTGTACTCATACAATAATGGGGATTTTCGCCTTGTTATACACAGTAGGTTACACTTACTAATATTGAGGGATAACTGCCAGTCATTGCACCACGCATTTATTTTCTGCAAATCCTCATTGATTTGCTCACAACTTTCGTGTGATACTACTTTACTGTAGCCTACAGCATCATCGGAAAACAGTCTAATGCCGCTGTCAATACCATCAACCAGATAGTTTACGTAAATCGTAAAAAGCAGCGGACCTATTACGCTGCCCTGGGGCACACCTGAAGTTATGCTAGTATCTGTTGAAGTCACCCCATTCAGGACGACATACTGCTCTCTGTCAGAAAACTTTCTATCCAACCACGTATGTCATAAGATAGACCGTAAGCGCGCACTTTTTGGAGCAAGCGACAGTGCGGAACTGAGTCAAACGCCTTTCGAAAGTCGAGAAATATGGCATCAGCCTGGGAGCCCGTATCTAGAACCTGTTGTATATTATGCACATTGAGGGCCAGCTGTGTCTTGCATGACCGCTGTTTCCTAAAACCGTGCTGGTTTCTGCAGATGAGCTTCACAGAGTCTAGAAAGGTCATTATGTCTGAACACAAAATAGGTTCCATGATTCTACAACAAATCGATGTCAGTGAAATTGGCCGGTAATTATGTGCATCCGATTTTCTACCCTTTTTATAGATTGCTGTGACCTGGGCCTTCTTCCAGTCCCGTCGAACTGTTCGCTGTTCTAATGATCTCTGATAGATGATGGATAAGAATGGTGCTATATATGTAGCATAGTCAACATATAATCTTACGGAGATAACGTCTGGGACCGATGCCTTCCTGGCGTGACACTAAACACTATGTCAGCCATCCTTGCGTTTGTTCGATAATTGAAAGGGGGGAATGGTGCTGCAGTTTTTGAAAGTTAGGTTTAGAATTTCGGCCTTCTGTTTATCTCCATCTGTTACATTACCCGTGCAGTCAGCAAGAGAAGATATCAAATTATTTGTAGCGTTCATAGGTTTTACGTAAGACCAAAATATTTTGGGGTTATTTTTAAAATCTGCAGATAAAATATTGCTTTCAAATTCGTTAAAAGAATCTCTCATTGACCTTTTGACAGCTGCTTTCATTTCGCACAATTTCTGTTTGTCAGCGGGGCAATGACTACGTTTAAAACGACTGTGCAAAATTCTCTGCTTTCTCAGCAACTCCGTAATATGTTTGTTGCACCAAGGTGGATCCTTTCCCTCCCCTATATTTTCGCTAGGCACATACTTCTCTAGCATGTGGTGGACAATACCTTTAAATTCCAACCAAAGATGCTCATTATCTTTGTGTCCCACGGTGAATGCTTGGAGCTGACTATGAAGATATTCATTAATGACACTTTTATTTGCTTTCACAAACAAGAAAACATTACGCTATTTCTTCGTTTTTAAATTTTTTTTTGCAACTTCCACTGACATAGAAGCCACAACGAGATCATGGTCGCTAATACCTTCTTCCAGATTAACTTCCTCAAAAAGATCAGGTCTGTTTGTCGCCATGATATCTAATATGTTCCCATATCGAGTTGGTTTTCTAACCAATTGCTCATGGTTGTATGTTGAGAGTGCTCCTAGAATAACTTTATACGAGTTTTTGCTTCTGCCTCCTGAGATAAATAATTTGGATATTTATTTCCTGTGTACTCAAGACTTTCCCTGAAACGTTCTGTGACGTTTGTTACGGATGCTGGTGGTCTATAAAAACATCCTAATACAGTGGTCAATTCTTGTCTAATTGACAGATTTATCCAGACTATTTCACAGTCCGACCCAGTATCGATCTCAAGTGCGTTTAAATAGCTTTTAACTGCAATGAACACACCACCTCCCATAGCATCAGTCCTATCCTTCCTAAACATTGTCCAATCCGAGTTCAAAATTTCACTGCTATTTATATCTGGTTTCAGCCAGCTTTAGGTACCTAATACAATATTGGCATTACTACTGTTTCTTTCGGAGAGTAACTCGGGGATCTTGTTATAGACACTTCGACAATTTGATAACATGAGATTTAGCATTTTTAAAGCCTTTGGAATGACATGTTTAGGCGAACTAACAGTTTTTACCGTTGCCACACCCACATCAGTGTCACGAACTGGTAATATTTCAGGCCTTCCCGTGGGGAGGAACGTAATCTAAAAAAAAACCCATGTGCACGCCACAAGTACTGTGCTGCCCATGTAGCTGCTTTCTGAGTGTAGTGCGCCCCTGATCTATCGAGGGGCGTCCTACAACCTTCCATCCCATAGAGTAGGTCGAGGAATCTGCAACCATTTTCGTCACAGAGTCAACGTAGGCTCTGGTTTAGATTCTCCTCTCGACTCCAAACCAGAGGACCCAGGTCCACCCTGGGTATGATGCTGCAGATCGTCAGCTTGGCTCCCACTCCTCGAGAGGTGGAGGCTCCCTTCGCCAATTTAGCCAGTCGTCGAAAGGACCCATGGATTTCCTCGGAACCCTGACGACAGGCATCGTTGGTGCTGAGATGTGCAACAATCTGCAGCCGGCTGCACCCCGCACGCTCGATAACCGCCGGAAGAGCCTACTTCACATCCCGGACAAGGCCACCCGACAAGCACACCGAGTGAGCGTTGGACTTCTTGCCCGCCCTAGCCGCTATGTTCCTGAGGGGCTCCCTAACATTGGAGCTCCCAATAACTAACAAACCCCTACCCCCACGTGCCTGTCCGGACCTTGCTGAAGGAGCGGCCACTATCCCGGCAGAAGGCGCATTCTAATCCGGCTCAGCCTCCCCTCCTCTCCCCCCCCCCCCCCCCACAGCATCTGATAGCACGCTGAATCTATTAGCAAAGTGCATGGGATTTGGCAGGAGCCTGCATCCCCCATGCAGCTTTCGCCATGAGGCTCGAGACCTCGACACAGTCCGCCACACACACTGAAGTGAGAGTGGGCCGGCCGGCTCAGTCACATCTGAGGTCGGCTCAGTGACAGAGAACTGTGACTTCCCCCCTTGCACATCTAGTACAGCAGAGGCTGCCCCAGACACCTCATCCCCACTGCACCTCAAGGTAGCACTCTGGAGCTTGTTGGTTGTGGCCAACAAAGCTTCCAGCTGCGTTTGGACTGTGGCCAACTCCTCCTGCATCCGCACACAACAGACACAGTCCCTAAGCATCTAGCTAATAACTGATTTACTATAATAAACTAAAGGAAACCAACTGCCACCAAGGTTAACAGCTACAATGTATTTGGCAGAAAGGACACTCAACAATGAAAAACAAAAATATATGGTAGAAGCTAGATCTGGTGCTTATTTTCCTGCTTGGGGCTATCTAGTGAATACTAAAGAATAAGACAGTCACCTACAGTAAACTGCTAGAGGCTATCTAGTGAATATTATTAACGAATTAAACAGTAACTTATGATAAGCTACACCTACTGATGATCCCTCGTATTTATAATGTAAACAACCGTTTACGAATAGGCGAAAATGCCTAATAAAACTATAAAAATTGCTACCTTAATTGTACCGAGTCTAAATGACACTAATAAACGTAAATACTGAGTATTGTACACTGACGGATGCAGGTACAAAACAAAACTTTTAGCTAACAATAAGAGTTCAGAATGTAAAGCACAAATACGAACTCTACTTTATAGGAGCCGTTGGACTTACAGTACACTATCACTAAAGTCCACAACAAGCTAAGGAATTTAAGCAGACGGCGAGGTGATTATTAGCTTTTTGCTAACTAAACCATATGTAAGAAGGGCTCAGAAGTTGTATTGTAACACTGATTTACCCAGATATTGTAGAGTAACACTAATTTACCACGCATTTTACGATTGCTTAACTGTTACAAGTGAGGTTAGAATTCACAGTCAGTATCATTTTACGTAATAAAACGGATAAAACTGTTACCTTCAATGTATTGGGTCTAAATGACACTAATAAACTTAAATACTGAGTATTGTGCACTGACTTAATTGATAATCCCGCGTATTTAACGTCAGTTAATAATGTAAACAAACGTTTGCGTACACGTGAAACTGTCGTAAACAGAAACTTCGTTTGCCGGCCGCGGTGGTCTCGCGGTTAAGGCGCTCAGTCCGGAACCGCGCGACTGCTACGGTCGCAGGTTCGAATCCTGCCTCGGGCATGGATGTGTGTGATGTCCTTAGGTTAGTTAGGTTTAAGTAGTTCTAAGTTCTGGGGGACTGATGACCACAGTAGTTAAGGCCCATAGTGCTCAGAGCCATTTGAGAAACTTCGTTTATCTTATTCAGACGCAAATAAAAACTGAAACCTTCAATTTATAACGTCTGTCTGACACTAATGCACCTAAGTACTATAGAATTTACAGCAAAAACGATTAATTACTAGCTAAATTACATATCTCGTAAAACAGCAGGCGAAAAGCACTCGCAGCCGGCGTCAGGGCTGCCAACGTTCCTCGCAAACTTTCCGCACTGGACGACAAAAGACTAAAATATGGTTGGTCGGCTTTCGAAGAATCTGTAGAGAGGGAGAATATTCCGTGGTTTCGAGGATATGATTCGCCTTCTACAGTTACGAGGGAGGGTAGCCGAGTTTTGCTGGGAAGCCAACGGTGGAGAGAAGAAGTTTTCCGTTTTGAGCGCCCGGGTCTGACGGTCGCGAACTTATACGATTCTGGACTTCGCTTCCGGGTAGGGAGTCGTCACTGAGTACGCAGGGTTCAGTGATTGACAGCACTTCTTCTGTCTATACTCACGTAGAGGCGTTATCTGAATTCCGTCCTCGTGGCTGGGAGTTCGCGTTACTTGTCTGTAGAACATAGAGAGGAGAAGACAGCATTAGGTTATAATAGTCAGAGGACCGCCTTTTGCCGTCCTAGTGTTTGAAAGAGTTTTATTTTGTGGCTGGGGTCCTTCCATCGTCGCAGACGTGTACGAGAACCATCACTCGACGCACCGGACGCGGTACATATGGTCATATTGTTAACTGCTTCGGCTTATTAGGACTATAAAGCTAAACAGCTGTGATCACGTAAATTTTATTTCCACTGAGGTTCCACACCACCGTAGATCATCTTTGAAAGTAGTGTCTTCTAGTGTTTGGTACGCAGATGATGTCAGTCGCCTCGCGTTATTTATATTAAATCGTGTAGCCATAAAAGGGGCAAATTTGGGCAATTGATCAATCGTATTAGTTAGGAAATTCATTTAAATCTCTTTATGTCCATTGGACATTGATATATAAACATTTGTAATATAAAGGGGTTTTAATCTACAATAAATATATAAGCGGAAACAGCATTTATCATTTGGTAGGTACTAGTTCCTGGAGTAGTATCTTGGATCCTCGCCCAGAGATCGCTGCTCAGCCGGCCGTTGCGGCCGAGCGGTTCTAGGCGCTTCAGTCCTGAACCGCACTACTGCTACGGTCGCAGGCTCGAATCCTACCTCGGGCATGGATGTGTGTGATGTCCTTAGGTTAGTTAGGTTTAAGTATTATCTAAGTCTAAGGGACCGATGACCTCAGATGTTAAGTCCCATAGTACTCAGAGCCATTTGAACCATTTGAACCATTGCTCACACAAGCGCATAAGTCTTCAGTGGGCGATAAATCATCGAAGTGGACAGTGGCTGACTGGCAGAACGTAATGTTGGCTGACGATTTACTATATTCAAATGACGCACGTCGTCGAGTGCACGGAAAACCAAATGAAGCACTTCACCGTGAATGTGTGCAAGGTCAGGATCAAAGCGGAGGAGGTCTATGATATTTTGGGTGCATTTTTCTTATCATCAGTTTGGCTCGCTCACTGAGATGACCAATAACATTAACCAGTACGCTTGTTTAAGCATTCTGAATTATCAGGTGTTGCCTCTGAGTAACCTATTGATGACAACAGAAGGTTTCTTCTGGCTGGAAGAACATGCGACTGGCTTTCTGAATTCTCCTCCACCGATTACATCTTGACTGGCCTGCAAAATCACCAGACCTGAATCCCATAGAAACTCTATGGGAAACGTTGGAACAACGGGTAAAATCCCGACACCGGCATCTCCGCAATTTGGTGGATCTGTGCGATCAAATTCTCAGCGACTGGCTTAAACTGGATGTGATGTACCTGCGCAACCTTGTGGATTCACTGCCTAACCGAATCCAGGGGGTTAGCAAGTGCAGGGGCGGAATTACACGGTATTAAGTGACTCTTGTAATGATTTCTCTAGGGGGTGACCAATTTTGTGTCCGGTGAGCTTATGAGCTTATCTTTATCTCCACATTGATAAGCTTTCTAGTTAATTCTGTCCTATGAAAGATTATTACTGTTCAACAGTAGTCCCGTGCTCGTGGTCTAGTGATTGGGATCGCTGTCTCTTGTCGAGCGGTCCCAGGTTCGGCCTCCGACTGTATCAGAGATTTCCATGCGGAAAGGGGTTCCGAGAAAGAAGAAAGGCAAATATTGCTTATCTGTATTATGTTCGCCCAGTCTCCGAAAGATCGGTAGACACCTACTATAACTGCTCTCTTTATTAAGAACAATATTATCAAGCTTATTTTCGTATAGGGGAGAGGTGACCGATAATATCGGTAATAGTTAATAGCACTGCAAAATTTTTAATTAAAATTATCGATGTGTAACCTCTCATTAGAATAATGCTCACAGCAGAGTAGCTGTTGAAGGACATCAAAGTGGGTTTAACGCGGCTACTTTATTTTCTAAATTCTACTATATAAACCATGAAAGGTCTCTGTTGGATTCCTTTCATGTTAATTTTTTAAAACTGTTGTCATTTACGGCATACATTCCACTTCTAAATTTATTGTGGCGTTCCTGACTATCTGGGAGGAGACTGAGCAGTGGAACGTATTACTTTTACAAATAATCAAGAACGATCTGTCACACTACTACACTTTAAAACACAGTTTATATGTAATTCATGTCACACAGTCTCATACGGAACCTACATCCGCTTTCTTTTATATACCGTATATGATAAGATACTGTCATCCCCCCTTCCCTTCTGTCTGAAAGGATGAATGAGCAAATGTATTTCTAGTTGCATGCTTGATGGTAGCAGACAAGCCTGTCAGCTAGAGAACAGTAGGACCAACGTCGGAACAGGTAGCTATGATTTCTAAAAGCAAAGAGGTTTCTATTCTTAGTTTGGTCCTGTCCGTCCATTGTCATGTTGGTATAGGAAGCTGCCTCTCTGGTCACTTCCGTTTTGTATCTGGAAGCACCCTTGGTAGGGGCCCAGGGCAGTCTGTCCGCGGCGAGCGTCTGAAGTGGTAAGATCTCCGGCTAAGTGTGTCTCTGCTAAGTCCGTAGGACAATGGATTTCTTAAGTTCAGTCTAACTGAAAATTTAATCACCTTTATTTCAGGTTTAGATCTAAAATATCTAATGTTATCTTAAATTGCAACACAGTGTAATTCGAGTGTGAAGTTCAGAATATCTTCCAGTAGTAGCTTTGTCACTACTTTGTGAGTAAAGTGGAAACACGTGTGGATGATCCGTAACTCTAACTAAGATCATCAATCTTAAATGCGAATGTGCGTGAGATTATAACGTCTCGCCTTGACAATATTTTTCAATATAGCAACTTTTCTTTATGTTCGACCCACGTGGTGTGTACTTTGTGAGACCAGTACCACGTGCTTATATAATTGTTTGACCCATCAGGTTAATAGTAAGACGATAGTAACCAGTTTGAGGTTTTTCTTTTGTAATTTGTGTTTCGATGTAACTTATTTTAATTATCAAAATTATTGTGGAGTTACACTCTTTGTGTAAACCAAGTTGATCACGTGAAGCAAATAGTGTAATCATCAAAATAGCCCTCAGCTATTCTTTTTGGGAAGATTTCACAGAGAGTTAGTATGGATTTAGTATACCAGTGTGTGGTAATTTCATGACGGACATGATTGCGCTACGAACGTAACTTCTTTGGGTGAAAATTGAATCAGTTGGTTGTGGTTAATTTTCTCTTGCATATGTTTCAACGTTCTTCGTGTGTTATTTTATGAATGCAGTGTTGTATGCAGTCTCCCAATCTTGGATTCATACTTGATGTGTTTCATAAGACTACAAACTCACATTTTCACATTCCTAAATAAGGCACCAGTTTAGTTATGAATCAAGTTTAATATGCTGAAATTTTAACGGAACAATGATCAATGTTAAGACAAATGTCCAAATATAAACTGATTTATTTCTTGTTATTTAAATTCTCTTTATATATATAATCACTGGTTGTCGTAAGATGACTATTAAAAGATTATAATTAATGTTAGTCTGGTTGGGAATTTGGTAAGCTAGACTGGATACCTGGTGAAACAGTTGCTCAGTAATGCAAGGTTAACTTCCCCAGATAGCTCACAGACACTTTTATTGTCCTGAATATCAGCACCGCTTTCAGAACAAATTAATGCATCAACATTACAACGATGCGCGGATATTGTTAGTTCTCTTCTCTTGTTTTCTGCGCTCTGAATAAGTCAACGTAGCTGCGGCGTGCGATATAGCGGGCATTTCCATGTGGTATGCTACGGAAGGGATCAGGGCACTTATGTTAAATCGCAAGAAAATTGACTGTAGTTAATTTATACAGGACAGACTTTTGTCGTAAGGTCACGGACTAAGAATATCTGAGGAATTGTGTGCACGAGAGAAAGTAGAGCGCTCAGTATTAAATTCCATTATATGCTGAATAACCAATAATAGTATCTGTGGACTATATGAAGGGACGTTGAACTGAATATAAGAACGGGACTCGACACTTAGCTTTGTGAAAGTGAAAGCGTACGAAGTTTGAAGGACTGTATCGAAGTTTAGCAATGGACCATAGTCCTTGCTACAATATCTTTGAGTGATGAACTATAAAAATCACAGATATTTTAGTTGCCATAATTGCTGAGAGTAATTGTAGGATCAACCCTCCTTTTCCCTCTATACAGAACGCAATCATTCAATATCATTTAATAATTATTGAATGTAGTTTGTAAGGTGGCTATAATTTCGCACCTTACAAGGACTCATCCACATACTTTGCCGTGATCTACAAACACATTAGGTATGATGTGACAGGTTGTACATCGTATATATGAATATACGAAGGAGACTGACATTGTCACGTACGTCTTGTGAATAATTGTTAACGCTTATTGCATGAAAGGTGGTGGAGTGTCTTTGTTATAAAAACGGCGTAATGATTGATTACCTATACTAGTAGAGGTTGGAATGCCAGTGGAAATGAAACGGCTGGCGGAACTGAAGCCCTGGGTGGAAGGCCCTCACAGGTGTGTTGGTCCTGCTTAAAAACAGGAAATAGCAAGACGGACGTCGTAGCACCTAAGCACTAGAGCACAACAGAGTCGCGATCGGCCGGTTTGTAGCGGAACCAGAAGGATAATACAGGGCTATTACAAATGATTGAAGCGATTTCATAAATTCACTGTAGCTCCATTCATTGACATATGGTCACGACACACTACAGATACGTAGAAAAACTCATAAAGTTTTGTTCGGCTGAAGCCGCACTTCAGGTTTCTGCCGCCAGAGCGCTCGAGAGCGCAGTGAGACAAAATGGCGACAGGAGCGGAGAAAGCGTATGTCGTGCTTGAAATGCACTCACATCAGTCAGTCATAACAGTTCAACGACACTTCAGGACGAAGTTCTACAAAGATCCACCAACTGCTAACTCCATTCGGCGATGGTATGCACAGTTTAAAGCTTCTGGATGCCTCTGTAAGGGGAAATCAACGGGTCGGCCTGCAGTGAGCGAAGAAACGGTTGAACACGTGTATCTGGACACGCTGGAAAATTGGCTCATGCCACAACAGGAGACCGACAGCACCGACTTCATCTTTCAACAGGATGGTGCTCCACCGCACTTCCATCATGATGTTCGGCATTTCTTAAACAGGAGATTGGAAAACCGATGGATCGGTCGTGGTGGAGATCACAAACAGCAATTCATGTCATGGCCTCCACGCTCTCCCGACTTAACCCCATGCGATTTCTTCCTGTGGGGTTATGTGAAAGATTCAGTGTTTAAACCTCCTCTACCAAGAAACGTGCCAGAACTGCGAGCTCGCATCAACGATGCTTTCGAACTCATTGATGGGGACATGCTGCGCCGAGTGTGGGAGGAACTTGATTATCGGCTTGATGTCTGCCGAATCACTAAAGGGGCACATATCGAACATTTGTGAATGCCTAAAAAATCTTTTTGACTTTTTGTATGTGTGTGCAAAGCATTGTGAAAATATCTCAAATAATAAAGTTATTGTAGAGCTGTGAAATCGCTTCAATCATTTGTAATAACCCTGTACTTCGGGAACGCTGAAAATCTTGGACGCAGGTGAGAGGAACGAAGAAGCGGCACCTCGGAAACCACGCATGCTGGGTTATTTCCAAGTATTTTTACTGAGAAGCGTACCATTGTACGAGTATAGGTTTTTCCTCGCAAACTTTTCGCGCTGGACGACAAAAGACTAAAATATGGTTGGTTGGCGTTCGGAAGAAGAGGGAGAAGAGGGAAAATATTCCGTGGTTTCGGGAATATGATTCGTTTTCGGAATTACGAGGGTGGGGAGCTGAGCCTTGCTGAGAAGCCAGGAGAGACGCGGTCTTCTGTTGTGAGCGCCCGTGTGTGGCGGTCGCACGACATCATCTTTTGTTGGTACATACGGACTTCCTGTCTTTGCTCTCAGTAGAGTTTATAATTAGAACAGTTAGGAACTGTACTGTTGCGAACCTATACGATTCTGGACTTCACCTCTGGGTTGGAAGTCGTCGTTGAGTACGGAGAGTTCAGTAATTGAGAGCACTTCCTCTGCCTGTACTTACGTTGAGACGTTATCTGAATTCCATCCTTGAGTATGGGAGTTCGCGTTTCTCGTCTGTAGAAGACAGAGAGGAGAAGACAGTATTGGGGTATATTAGTCACAGGACTGCCTTCTGCCGTCCCAGAGTTTGAAAGAGTTTATTTGTGGCTGGAGTTCTTCCGTCGTCGCAGACGAGAACCGTCACTTCGACGCACCGGGTGCAGTACATACGGTGATATCGCAAATTTCTTCGGCTTATTAGGGCTATAAAAGCTAAACAGCTGTGATCACGTTAGTTTATTTCCACTGGGGTTCCACACCACCGTAGATCGTCTTTGAAAGTAGTGTCTTCTAGTGTTTGGTATGTAGATGATGTCAGTCATTTCGCGTTATTGATATTAGACCGTGCAGTCATAATAAGGGGCAGAGTTGGGAAATTGATGAGTAATTTTCTTAGGAAATGGAAACTTTGTAATATAAAGGTTTTTTTAATATACAATAAATATATAAACAGGAACAACGTTTGTCATTTAATAGGTTAGTGCCTTCATCATTCATTTTTGTTTAGATTGTAATTTATAGAATTAAGAGATCCTAAGATCTGCTTCTGGGGATAGTCAGACAGGGCCAAATCTTCATTTTAGCGTTTATTATTTTCCGTTGCGCACATTCATTTTACACCCGCCTGGAGTAGCATCTTGGACGTTAATAAAGAACTAAAGTAATTTCCATAACATCATATGTACTGGTGAATAATAACTAACATCCAAAGACGTTACTAACTACACTCCTGGAAATTGAAATAAGAACACCGTGAATTCATTGTCCCAGGAAGGGGAAACTTTATTGACACATTCCTGGGGTCAGATACATCACATGATCACACTGACAGAACCACAGGCACATAGACACAGGCAACAGAGCATGCACAATGTCGGCACTAGTACAGTGTATATCCACCTTTCGCAGCAATGCAGGCTGCTATTCTCCCATGGAGACGATCGTAGAGATGCTGGATGTAGTCCTGTGGAACGGCTTGCCATGCCATTTCCACCTGGTGCCTCAGTTGGACCAGCGTTCGTGCTGGACGTGCAGACAGCGTGAGACGACGCTTCATCCAGTCCCAAACATGCTCAATGGGGGACAGATCCGGAGATCTTGCTGGCCAGGGTAGTTGACTTACACCTTCTAGAGCACGTTGGGTGGCACGGGATACATGCGGACGTGCATTGTCCTGTTGGAACAGCACGTTCCCTTGCCGGTCTAGGAATGGTTGAACGATGGGTTCGATGACGGTTTGGATGTACCGTGCACTATTCAGTGTCCCCTCGACGATCACCAGTGGTGTACGGCCAGTGTAGGAGATCGCTCCCCACACCATGATGCCGGGTGTTGGCCCTGTGTGCCTCGGTCGTATGCAGTCCTGATTGTGGCGCTCACCTGCACGGCGCCAAACACGCTTACGACCATCATTGGCACCAAGGCAGAAGCGACTCTCATCGCTGAAGACGACACGTCTCCATTCGTCCCTCCATTCACGCCTGTCGCGACACCACTGGAGGCGGGCTGCACGATGTTGGGGCGTGAGCGGAAGACGGCCTAACGGTGTGCGGGACCGTAGCCCAGCTTCATGGAGACGGTTGCGAATGGTCCTCGCCGATACCCCAGGAGCAACAGTGTCCCTAATTTGCTGGGAAGTGGCGGTGCGGTCCCCTACGGCACTGCGTAGGATCCTACGGTCTTGGCGTGCATCCGTGCGTCGCTGCGGTCCGGTCCCAGGTCGACGGGCACGTGCACCTTCCGCCGACCACTGGCGACAACATCGATGTACTGTGGAGACCTCACGCCCCACGTGTTGAGCAATTCGGCGGTACGTCCACCCGGCCTCCCGCATGCCCACTATACGCCCTCGCTCAAAGTCCGTCAACTGCACATACGGTTCACGTCCACGCTGTCGCGGCATGCTACCAGTGTTAAAGACTGCGATGGAGCTCCGTATGCCACGGCAAACTGGCTGACACTGACGGCGGCGGTGCACAAATGCTGCGCAGCTAGCGCCATTCGACGGCCAACACCGCGGTTCCTGGTGTGTCCGCTGTGCCGTGTGTGTGATCATTGCTTGTACAGCCCTCTCGCAGTGTCCGGAGCAAGTATGGTGGGTCTGACACACCGGTGTCAATGTGTTCTTTTTTCCATTTCCAGGAGTGTATATTGTCTTGTTGTAATCGACTGAGCCAAAAAGTTAACATTAATTATTATGAAAACCCGAAATTTAGTCGTCGTTACAGAAGATGTTTCTGGCTGCACCATCTGATGTATAGATATAACTAAAAGTCGAACATATACAGTGGATAATAACATTATGTCTTTCTTCGGAGAAGTCGACGACAGCAGAGCGACTGAGGGCAGCTACACTACGGAAACATTACATCCAACGTGTCTCACTCTGTTCAACAGAGAGAAACTCTTTCTAGATGAGAGGGGGGGGGGGGGGGTAACGATACAATATTGCAGTGCCTTTCTTGTTCTGACGCAGAACAGGCACTGCGATGATGACAGCTGTTATCGAATGCATTAAATGAAGTCAAAGTTACGAATATGGACAACAATGGAATACGAAACATGACTGACGGCATATGGAAGTTTGGCTCTGGGTGTGAGTCATGCTCGGATAGCCTAATGGTAAGGCGACCGCTCGCGATAAGCTGGAAATCCGGATACGATCCCTGGTCGGACACAAATTTTTGCTGTCGTCATTCCACTATACAGATGACGGTTATCCATCATATTCGTAATTTTGAATACATTTCATGCCTTTTTTGTAAGATTAAAGAAGATCTATGTGTCCGAAGGTCGGGTGTGCACTACATCTCACGAATAGTGACGCGTGTTACGTGGGACAGACCATTAGAGAAATAGAGGAGAGATGCAAGCAGTATCACCGACAAACCAAGAAAATCAGCTGTCGCCGAGCACTGCCTCGGGTATAATCATGAAATGAAATACGAAGGCGCTAGTATAGTGGTGCAAGCTTTTCTCGGTCAGTCTACATAAGGGATTTACCGAAATAAAGATGTCACTACCCCAGTATAGTGAGGCGGAAGTTTCAGTTTAAGGGGAGTTTTACTATCTTAGGGCCGAAAAAAGCATGTTCTTTGAGAATTTTTTTCTCGGGATGTCTTGTAGATATCAATGTCAAATTTGGGCAAAATGTTTATTGATATTTTCTCTACAAACTGGAATTTTTTCGACCGGAAATGTCGAAGAGCAAAGGCGGAAGTGCCGTTGGAACTAAACAAAATTTAGATCTAGACCTCAAAGCGCGGTATGTCACAGGTCAGCCGGCTCGTCTGAAATCAAAATTGAGTTACGTTAGCGAAGTATATAACATTCTTTAGGAGTTGTACCTCGCTTAAGTTATGTGGACCATAGGAAATAAAACGGCGGCCATTTGAAAAAAGTAGGGTTTTTTTCATCGATTTTTCGACTTCGTCGGCCAAGTAAAAGTATTTAGAGTTGATGGACCGGAATAAAAGTGGTACAACTCCTAAACAATTTAGTTAGCTTAGTCGGAAACAAAGAATCATGCCAATCGGTGCAGTAGATTTGAAGTTACCATACCGCGCGATAAAAAAAAGTCATTTCGAGGCAAAACGCGTTTGAAGTTTTGACAACGTATAAATGCAATATTATGCAACTTACGTTCAATCTGCTATTCCGGGTCCATAAACTAGTCCTTCCTCTTCCTCATAGAGGGCGTTCTGCTCGATCTGGGCCATACTGCGCTGCTCCAGAGCCTCTCGTACGGCCGGTGACAAGCGGTTTTCGGCCGCTTGAATCGGGTTGTCGTCCGAATGCTTGGCGAACTGCGTCGAATAGAATTCCAGGGCGACGTCCATCGTTGTCATGGTCTTCAGAATTGCTGAATACCCTTCGTTGAAGCTGCTCACTGCCAGGAAAGTCGCAATCTCCACAGTCTTCGCACCAGAATGCAAATGCTTGGGCCACGCGGGATTAACCGAGCGGTCTCAGGCGCTGCAGTCATGGACTGTGCGGCTGGTCCCGGCGGAGGTTCGAGTCCTCCCTCGGGCATGGGTGTTCGTCCTTAGGATAATTTAGGTTAAGTAGTGTGTAAGCTTAGGGACTGATGGCCTTAGCAGTTAAGTCCCATACGATTTCACACACATTTGAACATTTGAACATTTGCAAATGCTTGGGGGCTAACTTCCAAACACACGCGTACAAACTTTCATTAGAATTTTGCGTATTTCCTCCCAAGCCCCGGTACAATAAATCGTCCTCCGAAATAAAAAAACTTGGAAAAGGCCGATTTCAGGCATGTGCATTTTTTTGTTCAACGGCGAATAAGAAACATTTCCGTTCCGTATTCGGAGAAACCGTTTCAGGGGTGGATTCTAAACACTTTTATGGATCCAAAATTGCAATTTAAAAAAAAATCGATTTTTTGAACCGAAAGATAGTAAACCTCCCCTTAAGCGAGGCTTGAGACCGGGCACTCAATTTTTTTACGATATCGTCCGCCATCTCATCCACTAGAGCTGCAAAACGCTGAGAGAATGTGCACTTAAGGGATTAACAGTGCGGGAACCGTGAGTCGAACTCGGCTGTTAACAGTGATGCGGCACTAAGAGTACTTCATAGCCTGGCTGGAATCCAAGCAGCGAGTTTGGTTAACAACAATGCTTGCAGAACCTGAAGAATACGTCTGGGTCGGTCGTCGACATATTGTGCATAAAAATGAAATAAACAACTTGTCTGAACACACTATTAATCTGACAAACTTCAATGTCTGTGGAATTACAAGTCTCAAGTCAGAGTATTTAAACCTGCGAGAGTCCTATTCGGAAGCAGAAAAGTGTACAGCTTGTTCACCTGTTGTCGGGCACCCAGTGAAGGAGCAGCAGAGCGAAGGCTTTGCTGTAAGGCCCATGCTTCCACACTGCCGTGCCCTCCAAGTCCTTCTCTGCAGCGTCGAAACTCTCGTATGAGATGACCCCAGGCCGCCCGTTGTGCTCCTCCGCGTAGCGTAGCATCTCCGGACTTATGTCGCAGGACACAATCTTCGTGCCGCCAGGGAGCCGGGGCGCCAGAAACTGCATCACACAGACCGTAACTACACTCACGCTCATAAATCAAGGATAACTGCAGAATGTGGTGCCACACAACGTGGCATTACACAGAACTGGCGCTAATAGCATAGGCACATACGGAACACACACAACATACAGGGTTATTACCAATGATTGAAGCGATTTCACAGCTCTACAATAACTTTATTATTTGAGATATTTTCACAATGCTTTGCACACACATACAAAAACTCAAAAAGTTTTTTTAGGCATTCACCAATGTTCGATATGTGCCCCTTTAGTGATTCGGCAGACATCAAGCCGATAATCAAGTTCCTCCCACACTCGGCGCAGCATGTCCCCATCAATGAGTTCGAAAGCATCGTTGATGCGAGCTCACAGTTCTGGCACGTTTCTTGGTAGAGGAGGTTTAAACACTGAATCTTTCACATAACCCCACAGAAAGAAATCGCATGGGGTTAAGTCGGGAGAGCGTGGAGGCCATGACATGAATTGCTGATCGTGATCTCCACCACGACCGATCCATCGGTTTTCCAATCTCCTGTTTAAGAAATGCCGAACATCATGATGGAAGTGCGGTGGAGCACCATCCTGTTGAAAGATGAAGTCGGCGCTGTCGGTCTCCAGTTGTGGAATGAGCCAATTTTCCAGCATGTCCAGATACACGTGTCCTGTAACGTTTTTTTCGCAGAAGAAAAGGGGGCCGTAAACTTTAAACCGTGATATTGCACAAAACACGTTAACTTTTGGCGAATTGCGAATTTGCTGCACGAATGCGTGAGGATTCTCTACCGCCCAGATTCGCACATTGTGTCTGTTCACTTCACCATTAAGAAAAAATGTTGCTTCATCACTGAAAACAAGTTTCGCACTGAACGCATCCTCTTCCGTGAGCTGTTGCAACCGCGCCGAAAATTCAAAGCGTTTCACTTTGTCATCGGGTGTCAGGGCTTGTAGCAATTGTGAACGGTAAGGCTTCCGCTTTAGCCTTTTCCGTATGATTTTCCAAACCTTCGGCTGTGGTACGTTTAGCTCCCTGCTTGCTTTATTCGTCGACTTCCGCGGGCTATGCGTGAAACTTGCCCGCACGCGTTCAACCGTTTCTTCGCTCACTGCAGGCCGACCCGTTGATTTCCCCTTACAGAGGCATCCAGAAGCTTTAAACTGCGTATACCATCGCCGAATGGAATTAGCAGTTGGTGGATCTTTGTTGAACTTCGTCCTGAAGTGTCGTTGCACTGTTATGACCGACTGATGTGAGTGCATTTCAAGCACGACATACGCTTCCTCAGCTCCTGTCGCCATTTTGTCTCACTGCGTTCTCGAGCGCTCTGGCGGCAGAAACCTGAAGTGCGGCTTCAGCCGAACAAAACTTTATGAGTTTTTCTAAGTATCTGTAGTGTGTCGTGACCATATGTCAATGAATGGAGCTACAGTGAATTTATGAAATCGCTTCAATCATTTGTAATAGCCCTGTACATCTGTGAGTCCACGGTATTGGTGATAAGTTGAGAAAACCTCCCCGAAACACATGTGCTACAAAACGCCACTGTTTCCTGCGCATGTACCCCGACATCAATATAGCATATGATCATCATGCACATGTACACAGGCCACAAACGGGTTGGCATACTCTGGATCAGGTGGTCGAGCAGCTGCTGGGGTATAGCCTCCCATTCTTGCACCAGTGCCTGTCGGAGCTCCTGAAGTGTCCTAGGGGTTTGAAGACGTGCAGCGATACGTCGACCGAGAGCATTCCAGACGTGCTCGATGGGGTTTAGGTCTGGAGAACAGGTAGGCCACACCATTCGCCTGACAACTTCTGTTTCAAGGTACTCCTCCACGATGGCGCTTGGTGGGGCCGTGCATTATCAGTCATCAGGAGGAAGGTGGGACCCACTGCACCCCTGAAAAGGCGGACATAGTGGTGCAAAATGACGTCCCGGTACATCTGACCTGTTACAGTTCCTCTGTAAAAGACATGCAGGGGTTAACGCGCACCTATCATAATCCCACCCCACAGCATCAAACCACGACCTCCATACAGGTCCCTTACAAGGACATTAAGGGGTTGGTATCTGGTTCCTGGTTCACGCCAGATGAAAACCCGGCGAGAATCACTGTCCAGACGATACCTGGACTCGTCTGTGAACATAACCTGGGACCATTGTTCCAATGACCGTATACTGTGTTCTTGACACCAGGCTTTACGGGCTCTCCTGTGACCAGGGGTCAGTGGAATGCACCTTGCAGATCTCCAGGCGAATAAACCGTGTCTGTTCAGTCGTCTGTAGACTGTGTGTCTGGAGACAACCGTTCCAGTGGCTGCGGTAAGGTCCCGAGCAAGGATACCTGCAGTACTCCGTGGCCGTCTGCGGGCACTTATGGTGAGATATCGGTCTTCTTGTGGTGTGGTGTTGTACACTGTGGAAGTCCCGTACTGTAGCGCCTGTACACGTTTCCTGTCTGCTGGAATCGTTGCCATAATCTTGAGATCACACTTTGTGGCATACAGGAGACAGTTGACTGTCATGTAATGACTGCGGGGTGAGCGGTGAGGAAATGGACTCAGGACAATTTTGTGGCAAGAAGACTAAGCACTGATCTTTCATAAAGGGCTACATCACGATAAGACCGTAGGGTTGGTCAGCTGGATCTGACGAACAGAGGAATGACAACACCTGAAATACGGAGATAGGTTGCAGGAAGAGTGTTGCCGCTAACTGTGGGGAACAGGTTACTCGAGTCAGAATTGACACACTGCTATATGTCGTTTACCGCTGACGCCATACTACAGGCAACTGAGACTTGCGTAGTGCAGAGCCAGACTCTACTGCGACAGTGAATAGTACTTTGTGGTGTCCAGCTATGAGTCTCGTTTCTTGTTGTGGCAGTCAGGTTGACCCTAACGTGTTCAGAGACGACTTGGTGAAAGGTCGCAAGAGCAGCAATTTTTCAGAACCATACCTCCAATTCCGGAAATTGTGGTGTGGAGAGCTATTGGATATAACAGGACATATTTGATAATTTCTGATGGGGGGCTGAATACTAGCAGACAAGAATGGTAAAATATGTTGCTGTACCAAATGTCGTATTGTAGCAGTGCTCATCCAGAAGACTCCGCTCTGTAGTTCACACCACAAGCACCTTGTGGAAGGTATCAGTCATTGCCTGGCCTGCCATGGTGCCATGGTTTGTCCCCCATAGCGTGTCTAGGATGCGATACATACATGGCTTGACAAAGAAAGCGAAACGCGCAGAAGGGGAGGAGGAAACGAAATGAAACTTTCAAGGTAGAGAGGATATATGATGATATTTCAGTGATTACAATATCGGGTCAAATTTAAGAGAATTTAGCAGCATGAGCCCACCTATCACTATTACGTTTCACCCCTCTCTAGCCTAGATGCATGCACTGATTCGGTTGGGAAGGGTGTCATAAAGCTATTCTGTCCTCCCGTGAGGCAAAATGTCCTACAGCTATGGTAATTATTCCATTCTGGCTAATGGCACTCAAACGCAGTTGACATCCAGGGTGGTTGCATACATACTCTATTGGGGACAGATCAGGGGGTCTTGCTGCCCATGGCAGTACCTCAGAAACATCTAGTTAGTTCGTACAGACACGTGCCATATCTGGATGAGCGTTGTCCAGTTGAAAAATAGCACCACGATACAGTCGCATGAAAGGTAACACATAACGACGCAGTATCTCTGTGACCTACCATTTTGCCATAAGATATTCCTCTAAATTAATAAAATTATGCCGTGTTCAATGTATTTCACCTTAAAACCCAGTGTTTCGTCCCCGTCTGCGGAGAACATTCTCAAGGGGAATCGTAGCTTCTTTGAATGTCCGACTCACACCCTGGCCCGCTACAGCAAAATTCCGCTTCCGCGTGCTTCTACGCTTGGTGGACAATACGGCGATCCTCTGTTGCGGTGGTCTCACGTGGTCGAGCGGAACCTTGATGGAGATTAAGCCTGCCCTCACGTTTCCATGCAGTCCACGTGGGCCACTGTCACATCGGAATGCCTTTACAAATCCGAATATTGCAAAACTGGACCGGCCAGCCAAATGCAGACCCACAACGAGGTCGCTTTTAAACTGTGTCAGGTGCTGATAGCGCTGTCTCACACGAGTACGCGAATCTCCTTCACAGTGATCAGTCAAGATCTGAAGCTGTGCACGCCTCATATATATTCTACTGGGACTGGTGATAAAACTAAACACGAATACTAATAACGCACTCTGGTGGCCGTCCTACCTGTCACAGAGAATTGCAACTCTGATCGTTTACAGAACCGTCGATGGGGAGTACATGTATGATATTAAACTGACACCCACCTGTGTCTTCAGGGTGCTTCACTTTAGTTTTGTCAGGCAATGTATATTTTCGTACCAGTCACCAACCAGCAGTCTTCATGAAGTGACACACTTGTGTTTCAGGCATAGCAATAAATGCCTCATGATGACATGGGGAGGCTGTCTGCTTCCTGACCACAAGGAATGTAAGAGCGTGTTTGTGCCTGTGAGATTCACTCCTCATACTGATGTTGATGATGGATATCAGTTCGGAATAGTATGAAAGTTTCGTCATGTAACGTCCTTTATGTGATGAACCATCCGCCGGCCGGTGTGGCCGAGCGGTTCTAGGCGCTTCAGTCCGGAACCGCGCTGCTGCTACGGTCGCAGGTTGGAATCCTGCCTCGGGCATGGATGTGTGTGATGTCCTTAGGTTAGTTAGGTTTCAGTAGCTCTAAGTCTAGGGAACTGAAGACATCAGATGTTAAGTCCCATAGTGCTTAGAGTCATTTGAACCATTTGATGAACCATCCACAAAGTATATAACCTGATCATTCATCTTGTTAAAGTTTGCCATTTTCGTCAAAAAACATCTACAAATATGATGCACAAGCAACTTTAGAATGAATAGTAGACGGTCTTTACTCGCAGTACTAGTGATGTTTGGTTCTGTTCCTTCCGCCTCTTGGGCGAAGGAAGAATTACTGTTTACATGCTTCAGTGCGTGCCCTAGAGTTCTATCCCATAATCGCTATGCTCGGTATATGTTGGCATAAAGACTGCCTGACATCTTCCTGCAACACCAGTTTTCTAAATGACGAAGCGCAGTTTCGTGACTACTATATCGTCTTTCTTCCAAGGACAAAAAATAAAAAAGGTGCTCCACGAAGGAATTATCTGAATGCGACGGAGATCGGTAGATGTATGGACATGCACAGACAAACAAATGATGAGAATTTCAGAAAAAAAATGAATGATTTATTCAAAAGGAAGAGAGTCGCACATTGAGCAATTGAATAACGCGGTCCACCTCTGGTCGTTATGCAAGCAGTTATTCGGCTTGGCATCGATTGATAGAGTATTTGCCCAAATTCTGTCCAATTGGCACGTTACATCGTCAAAATATCGAGCTGGTTGGAGGGTGCTGCCCATAATGCTCCAAACGTTCTCGATTGGGTAGAGTCCGGCAACTTTGCTGGCCAAGGCAGGGTTTTGCAAGCACAAAAACAAGCAGAAGAAACTCTCGCCATGTGCTGGCGGGCATTACCTTGCTGAAATGTAAGCCCAGGACGGCTTGCCATGAAGAGCAGCAAAACAGGGCGTACAATATCGTCGACATACCATTTTGGTGTAGCGGTGTCGCGGATGGAAACGGAATGGGTCCTGCTATGAAATAAAATGGCACCCCGGACCATTGCTCCTGGTTGTCGGGTCATATGGCTGACATCAGTCAGGTTGGTATCCCACTGTTGTCCAGGGTGTCTTCAGACTGGTAATTGGAGCTCAGTTCGAAGCGGGACTCACCACTGAAGACAACTCTACCCCAGTCAATGACATTCCAGGCCGAAGACGTGTCTGGATACTCCCCAGACAGCAGTGGGATACTAACCTGACTGCCACCAAGCATACGGCCCAACAACCAGAAGTCGTGGTCTGGTGTGTCATTTCTTCACATAGCAGGACCCCTTTGGTTGTCATCAGCGGCACCCTTTCAGCACAGCGGTTTGTCGACAATATTTTACGCTCCGTTTTGTTGCCCTTCATGGCTAGCCATCCTGGACCAACATTTCAGCAAGACAATGCCCGTCTGTACATGGCGCGAGTTTCTACTGCTTGCCTTCGTGCTTGCCCAACCTTACCTTGGTCAATAACGTTTTGAGCATTATCGGCAGGGGTCTCGAACCAGCTCGGGATAGGAGGACATCCAAAAACTCCATTAATTAATGCCAAGCCGAATAACTGCTTGCATGAAGACCAGAGATGGACCAAAAGCGTTATTCACTTGCTCAATTTGTGAAGCTCTTTCTGTTGAATTAATCATCCAATTTTTCTGAAATTCTACTATATTATTTGTCTGTACATGTCCATCACATCTACCGATTTCCGTCTCATTCGGATAATTCCTTTGTGGTGCGTCCTTTTTTTCTTAGAGTGTAATTACAGTCTCACATATTACGATAACAATTGATTTCCCAGTTTTAGAATGGATACTAGGGCCATGTTTCAAAATTTTTTATTGTTGTTATAGTTTTATAATTATTTTAAATGAGACATATACACTCCTGAAAATGGAAAAAAGAACACATTGACACCGGTGTGTCAGGCCCACCATACTTGCTCCGGACACTGCGAGAGGGCTGTACAAGCAATGATCACACGCACGGCACAGCGGACACACCAGGAACCGCGGTGTTGGCCGTCGAATGGCGCTAGCTGCGCAGCATTTGTGCACCGCCGCCGTCAGTGTCAGCCAGTTTGCCGTGGCATACGGAGCTCCATCGCAGTCTTTAACACTGGTAGCATGCCGCGACAGCGTGGACGTGAACCGTATGTGTAGTTGACGGACTTTGAGCGAGGGCGTATAGTGGGCATGCGGGAGGCCGGGTGGACGTACCGCCGAATTGCTCAACACGTGGGGCGTGAGGTCTCCACAGTACATCGATGTTGTCGCCAGTGGTCGGCGGAAGGTGCACGTGCCCGTCGACCTGGGACCGGACCGCAGCGACGCACGGATGCACGCCAAGACCGTAGGATCCTACGCAGTGCCGTAGGGGACAGAACCGCCACTTCCCAGCAAATTAGGGACACTGTTGCTCCTGGGGTATCGGCGAGGACCATTCGCAACCGTCTCCATGAAGCTGGGCTACGGTCCCGCACACCGTTAGGCCGTCTTCCGCTCACGCCCCAACATCGTGCAGCCCGCCTCCAGTGGTGTCGCGACAGGCGTGAATGGAGGGACGAATGGAGACGTGTCGTCTTCAGCGATGAGAGTCGCTTCTGCCTTGGTGCCAATGATGGTCGTATGCGTGTTTGGCGCCGTGCAGGTGAGCGCCACAATCAGGACTGCATACGACCGAGGCACACAGGGCCAACACCCGGCATCATGGTGTGGGGAGCGATCTCCTACACTGGCCGTACACCACTGGTGATCGTCGAGGGGACACTGAATAGTGCACGGTACATCCAAACCGTCATCGAACCCATCGTTCTACCATTCCTACACCGGCAAGGGAACTTGCTGTTCCAACAGGACAAAGCACGTCCGCATGTATCCCGTGCCAACCAACGTGCTCTAGAAGGTGTAAGTCAACTACCCTGGCCAGCAAGATCTCCGGATCTGTCCCCCATTGAGCATGTTTGGGACTGGATGAAGCGTCGTCTCACGCGGTCTGCACGTCCAGCACGAACGCTGGTCCAACTGAGGCGCCAGGTGGAAATGGCATGGCAAGCCGTTCCACAGAACTACATCCAGCATCTCTACGATCGTCTCCATGGGAGAATAGCAGCCTGCATTGCTGCGAAAGGTGGATATACACTGTACTAGTGCCGACATTGTGCATGCTCTGTTGCCTGTGTCTATGTGCCTGTGGTTCTGTCAGTGTGATCATGTGATGTATCTGACCCCAGGAATGTGTCAATAAAGTTTCCCCTTCCTGGGACAATGAATTCACGGTGTTCTTATTTCAATTTCCAGGAGTGTATGTCCCGCTGGAGTCGAGGAGGAATAAATTTTTCCTTAAATTCATTCCACCTCAAGTCCAGCAGGTTATATACGTCCTACTTAAAATTACTTTTTACTAAGAATTAGAATCTGTAAAAAGAAGGAAGTAAGTACCACCATTACGTCAAAGAAATTACTCTGCTCACAGCTTGACATTTTTACGAAATATTTCGAAACATTGTTGAATATATAATGGTACTTTGCAGTGGCTACATACTGTATAATATTAGTACTTATCTCTTGCTTCCACGGGCTGCATTGTCATCGAATCCTTGTGCTCTTTGTTGGGAAATGTTTTCAAGCTACATACCTCGTATAAGCGCACATCATCATCCGCACAGAACCGTGTGTATCTGCAGTAAAATGACAAGACAATAAGCCTCTTACAGTTCTGTCAAGCGCTCCCCCATCCGAAAGGTATAAGATTCGTCACAAGAAAGAAGAGATGGTACAACCTCAGCTATATCGTGCCCTGCATCCTTAGCAGAGTACATGACTGTAATGGGAGCAATAGACCGGTTTGACCCGTGGAGAGAACGATATGCTGCTAGCAGTAGGGCACTCAGATGTGGCAGCGTCTTTTTTCTTTTCTTTTGGACGTTGCAACAATAAACAGTGTCATCCTGTGGAACTGAAATAACAGAGGAAAATGTGCCCAATTTTGTTGTCGCCTTGTTCTTGAAAGATAGCTTCCAGCTGGGGGAACTATAAAGATAAGGGGATGACCAGCATTCGCCAACAAAAAACAAACCAGAAGCCTGTGGAGTCTTCCGTTTCATATCAAATCAAGCGAAATAAAATAAGATTACTGCACAGAACAAATATATAAATATAAAAAGACACAAATATGAACAAAAGACACAAGCAGAAATCCCCTATACACACTGGCGGTAAAGCAAAACTGTTAAACGAATTTAAAGTGTTTTATCAATAAATACCTGCACAAATAGGTACATTTCTAGAAAACAATGTACAGAACACAATAATACCTTTACTGAGCTTATCTGTTGCAGACACAAGGCACACAATGCACTACTGACACAATTAACCAATATCTCGTGCGTCATACGCCAAACAATGAGCCTGTTGACTCCAAACAGTTGATACATTCAGTGCTAGATTGGAGCACCACGCATATGTGGGACTTCCGTATCCCTGTGAACTCAGGGCTCTAAATTTGTATTTGGGAAACTTAGGTCCCACTGCTGACGAAAGGGTTGTTCCCCGAACATACCTTTTACTCTTCCGTATTGGATGTACTGATGTATTCAATATCCTAGCAGCATCTCTGACTACATTAGATGTGTAGCATTGTGTGTTCTTGATAGCCTGGGGCAGTATTCTACAACTCCGTCTCTTGAAACTCCTGTCTGCCCGGACATGGGGATTGCATCCTTCCACCATCCTCCATACCTACAAATCTCTCATCTGTCCTGTCCTCTGTTATGCCAATATTGCCTCCACAGGTTCCGCCTTACCTTCCGTATCCACCTTCCTTCCCCCACACAACTCCTGTATGCCCTCATCCCCTTCCCCCACCTCCTCCTTTTCCTCCAACATATCCGCATCCTTTACACTGTCACCAGGCTTGATACCCCCCACCCCCTGGTTTGCTCCTTCCTCTCCACCCCCTGCTCGTTGCCACGACATTCACAGCCTCCATCTCCTGCATCGGGGCAATTTCCAGCACCTCCCCCATCTGGATGTTGAACTTGCCGTGACATCTAACCTTCTGACCAACTGTAGCTGGCCTTGTTCATCCCCTCCCCAGAGCCCCCTTTTTCCTCTCCCCTCCTCCTCCTAGGGCGGATTTTCCTCCTTCCCCTCCCAGTCTCTGCACCCCCTCCTCGACTGTTTCCCTCCCACGTCCTTCCCTGCCCGGTCTCCCTTGGGGCGCCCCCCGCCCGTCTTCCCCCTCTCCCACCCTCTAGCACCGCCCATCCCCCCTTTCTTCCCTCCTACCTCGTCTCCATCCCTCTGGCAGATCCTCTCAGTTTGTTCAACGTTGTCGGTGTGCTACATCAGTGTTGTGTTTGGTGCTGTTCTCCTGTGACGTCAAGAGCTGTTATTTTAATTGTGTGCTGGTCTTGCACATAGTGTTGCTGTCAGTGATTGTTATGCGCTACGCCGCCCATCGCTACTTTTATCCTCCAGCCGTACTTCGCCTTGTGTTTCTTTTAATCGTCACAATGTGTGGTTTTTGTGTACAGTTTTTAGATTTTTATCACCATTTTTACAGTCACCCCCTTTTTTACACTATCTTCCATTATGTTTCCCCTTTTATATGTCTGTTTCGCCGTATTTCCTCCTTTATGTTTTTTAAATGTGTCCGTGTTCTGTATGTACTGTCTGTCTCTCCACTGAAGAGCGGCGCCTATGCTGCTGCCAGCCTGCCCCATGTGGGGCACTGAAATACAATAGAGAAAAAAAGTATTCTACAATTGACTGCACAAGCTTCTTGTATGCGATTTCCTTTACAGCTGCACTGCAATTTCTCAAAACTGCTCCATGAAATATATTGTTATTTCAGGGGGGTAGGACATCAAATGGGCCGACTTTGAGCAGGAGAGGCACCACATGACATTTTAATTTCCACTGTCTATACTTTTACAAACAAATTCATAAAACTTTGTCAGCATGACCGGGAAGGATTCAGGATTCACACTCATAGCAGTGGAAGCTCAAAAACATAACAATGTACAAGGGTCGTCCACAAAATAAGTTCCGTTTTCATTTCTATCCGCGGCAGCGCTACGGCCGCAGTTCCCAGCATGCGCGGCAGTTACTCTGACTCAAGGACAATTCATGTACGCAATATTCAGATCGCTACTGCCGACGTGTGCTTTGTGGTGCTTCTTTAAAATGTCAAGCAGTAATCGAAAATGCGCCGCGTGTGAAATCAGATATGTGATTCGTTTTTTAAATGCAAGAAAGTTAAATTCATCGGCAAATCTGCGAGATTTGCGGACAAAATGCTATGAGTGATTCAATGGTTAGAAGATTGGTCATATTGTTCAATGAAGGGCGTGATAAAGAGCACGATGAAGAATGAAGTGGACGCCCGTCTGTGGCTACTGACGAACTTTTTCACACAATTGAAGACAAGATTAAGCACAATTGTAAGATTACACTTAGTGCCCTTGCTATGGAAGTTCTGCAAATCTTATGATCGCTAATTTATGAAATTGTTACTGAACAACTGAAATTTCGAAAACTTTGGTCACATTGGGTACCCAAAATTCTTACAGAACAACACAATAAACAACGGACGCGCAGCGCACTTCAGTTTTTGACAGTTACGGGGGATGAAACTTGGGTGCCATACGACACCTCTGAAAGAAAAGGCAATCAATGGAATGGAGGCACACTTCATCCCCAACGAAGGGTAAGCCTAAGCAAATCTTGACACCTCGAAAAGTCATCTGCACCGTTTTTTGGGACCGAAAAGCATTTTGCTGATTGATTTCTTAGAGAATTTCAAGGTCAGCGCAATCGATGGAGAGTTGGGGTTGGGTTGTTTGGGGAAGGAGACCAGACAGCGAGGTCATCGGTCTCATCGCATTAGGGAAGGATGGGGAAGGAAGTCGGCCGTCCCCTTTCAAAGGAACCATCCCGGCATTTGCCTGGAGCGATTTAGGGAAATCACGGAAAACCTAAATCAGGATGGCCGAACGCGGGATTGAACCGTCGTCCTCCCGAATGCGAGTCCAGCGTCTAACCACTGCGCCACCTCGCTCGGTGATTGATTTCTTACCAGGAGGCCAAACAATAAATGCACTTGGTTACTGCGAGACCATTAAGAAACTGCAACGCGCGGCAGCGTTTTCAGTTACGGCTGACGTTATAAAGAAGCACTACAAAGCACTCGTCGGCAGCAGCGATCTGAAAATGGCGTACATGTCTTCTCCTTGAGTCAGAGTAACTGCCGCGCATGCTCGGAACTGCGGCCGTAGCGCTGCCGCGGATAGAAATAGAAACGGAACTTACTTTGTGGACGACCCCCGTACGTTGTTATGTTTTTGAGCTTCCACTGCTATGTCTACATCTACATCTACATCTACATGGAATTTCTGCAAATCACATTTAAGTGCTTGGCAGAGGGCTCATCGAACCACCTTCACAATTCTCTATTATTCCAATCTCGTATAGCGTGCGGAAAGAATGAACAAATATATCTTACCGTACGAGCTCTGATTTCCCTTATTTTATCGTGGTGATCGTTCCGCCCTATGTAGGTCGGTGTCAACAAAATATTTTCGCATTCGGAGGAGAAAGTTAGTGATTGGAATTTCGTGAGAAGTTCCCATCACAACGAAAAACGCCTTTCTTCTAATGATTTCCAGCCCAAATCCCGTATCATTTCTATGACACTCTCTCCCGTATTTCGCGACAATACAAAACGCGCTGCCTTTCTATGAACTTTTTCGATGTACTCCGTCAGTTCTACCTGGTAAGGATCCCACACCATACAGCAGTGTTCTAAAAGAGGACGGACAAGAGTAGTGTAGGCAGTTTCCTTAGTAGGTCTGCTACATTTTCTAAGTGTCCTGCCAACAAAACGCAGCCTTTGGTTAGCCTTCCCCACAACATTTTCTATGTGTTCTTTCCAATTTAAGTTGTTCGTAATTGTAATACCTAGGTATTTAGTTGAATTTACGGCTTTTAGATTAGACTGATTTATCGTGTAACAGACGTTTAACCGAGTTCCTTTTAGAACTTTTCGTTATTTTGGGTCAACTGCCACTTTTCGCACCATTCGGATATGTTTTCTAAATCATTTTGCAGTTTGTTTTGGTCTTCTGATGACTTTATTAGTCGATAAACGACAGCGTCATCTGCAAACAACCGAAGACGGCTGCTCAGATGGTCTCCCAAATCGTTTATATAGATAGGGAACAGCAAAGGGCCTATAATACTACCTTGGGGAACGACAGAAATCATTTCTGTTTTACTCGATGACTTTCCGTAAGTTAGTACGAACTGTGACCTCTTTGACAGGAAATCGCAAATCCAGTCACATAAATGAGACGATATACCGTAAGCACGCAATTTTACTACGAGCCAATTGTGTGGTACAGTGTGAAAAGCCTTCCGGAAATCCAGGAATACGGAATCGATCTGAAATCCCTTGTCAATAGCACTCAACACTTCATGTGAATAAAGAGCTAGTTGTGTTTCACAGGAACGATGTTTTCTAAACCCATGTTGACCGTGTGTGAATAGACCGTTTTCTTCGAGGCAGTTCATAACGTTCGAACACAATATATGGTCTAAAATCCTGCTGCATATCGACGTTAACGAAATGAGCCTGTTATTTAGTGGATTACTCCTACTACCTTTCTTGAATATTGGTGTGACCTGTGCAATTTTCCAGTCTTTGGGTACGGATCTTTCGTCGAGCGAACTGTTGTATATGATTGTTAAGTATGGAGCTAATGCATCAGCATACTCCGAAAGGAACCTAATTGGTATACAGTCTGGACCACAAGACTTGCTTTTATTAACTGATTTAAGTTGCTTCTCTACTCCGAGGATATTTACTTCTACGTTACTCATGTTGGCAGCTGTTCTCGATTCGAATTCTGGAATATTTACTTCGTCTTCTTTTGTGAAGGCATTTCGTAGGGCTGTGTTTAGTAACTCTGCTTTGGCAGCACTGTTGTCGATAATATCTCCATTGTTATCGCGCAGAGAAGGCTTTGATTGATTGTTTCTTGCCGCTAACGACCAGAATCTCTTTGGATTTCCTGCCAGGTTTCGAGAAAAAGTTTCGTTGTGGAAATTGTTATAGGCGTCTCGCATTGAACTCCGCGCTAGGTTTCGAGCTTCTGTAAAGGATCTCCAATCTTGGGGATTTTGCGTCTGTTTAAATTTGGCATGTTTGTTTCGTTGTTTCTGCAACAGTGTTCTAACCTGTTTTGTGTACCAAGGAGTATCAGCTCCGTCGTTTGTTAGTTTATTTGGTATAAACCTCTCAATTGCTGCCGATACTATTTCTTTAAAGTTAAGCCACATCTGGTGTACACTTATATTATTAATTTGAAATGAGTGGAGATTGTCTCTCAGGAAAGCGTCAAGAGAATTTTTATCTGCTTTTTTGAATAGGTACATTTTTCGCTTATTTTTCGAGGATTTGGGGATTACAATATTCAATCTCGCTACGACAACCCTGTGTTCACTAATCGCTATATCGGTTTTGATGCTGGTTATTAACTCAGGATTATTTGTTGCTAAGAGGTCAAGTGTGTTTTCACAACCTTTTACTATTCGTGTAGGTTCATGAACTAAGTGCTCGAAATAATTTTCAGAGAATGCGTTTAGCACAATTTCGGATGATATTTTATGCGTACCTCCGGAACTAACATGCATTTTCGCCAACGTATCGAGGGTAAATTAAAGTCACCACCAACTATTATCGTATGAGTCGGATACGTGCTTGAAATCAAACTCAAGTTTTCTTTGAACCTTTCAGCAACTGTATCATCTGAACTGGGAGGTCGGTAAAAGGATCCAATTATTATTTTATTTCGGTTGCCAACAATGACCTCTGCACATACTGACTCACAGGAAGTATCTACTTCAATTTCGCGACAAGTTAAACTACTTCTAACAGCAACAATCACGCCGCTGCCAACCGTGTTTAGCCTATCTTTTCGGAACACCGTTAGGTTCTTCGCAAAAATGTCGGCTGAATTTATATCCGGCTTTAGCCAGCTTAGTTTATATCCGGCTTTAGCCAACTTTCAGTGCCTATAACGATTTGAGCATCGGTGCTTTCTATTAGCGCTTGGTGCTCTGGTACTTTCCCAACACAGCTACGACAATTTTCAACTGTTATACCAATGGTTCCTGTATCTACGTTCTTCCTGTGTTCGGCCTGCGCTGTTTGTGGCTGAAGCCCATCTTGTGTTTTCCCGAGACCCTCTAACCTAAAAAAAACCGCCCAGTGCACGCCACGCCCCTGCTACCGTGTAGCCGCCTCCTGCGTATAGTGGACACCTGACCTATTCAGCGGAACGCGAAACCCAACCACCCTTTGGCGCAAGTCGAGGAATCTGCAGCCTACACGATCGCAGAACCGTCTGAGCCTCTGATTCAGACCCTACACTCGGCTCTGTACCAGAGATCCGCAATCGGTCCTGTCGACTACGCTGCAAATGGTCAGCTCTGCTTTCATCTTGCAAGCAAGACTGGCAGCCTTTACCACTTCTGTTAGCCGCTCGAAACCAGAGACAATCTCTTCTGATCCAAAGCGACATACATCATTGGTACCGACGTGAGCAACCACCTGCAGTTGGCTGCACCCTGTGCTCTTCATGGCATCCGGGAGGACCCTTTCCACATCTGGAATGACTCTACCAGGTATGTACCCGGAGTGCATATTGGTTTTTTTACCCTCCTTGTCAGCCAAGTCCCTAAGGGGCCCCGTAACGCGCCCAAAGGTGGATCTCCCAACTACCGGTAGTCCCACCCTCTGCGATTGCCCGGGTCTTGCAGGCTGAGTGGTTTCCTCTGAAACAGGACAGGCGACAGCATCTGGCTCAGCGACAGTGTCAGCCACAGACAGCACCTGGAACCTGCTTGTCTGACAAATCGCGGAGGCCTTACGTGCGGCCGCCTAGGAAGTCTTTCGCCGCCTGCTACGCCCCGGGGCGACCTCCCACTCGACCACAGGTGACGGGTCAACCTCAGTGCGAGCAGTAACTGGGTTGGCCACCGGTGAGGACCGATCGGAGGACTCTGACGCGCTGGACGTCCGTTGGATCCCCATGATGTGTGAATCCTGAATCCTTCTTGGTCATACTGACAAAGTCTTAAGAATTTATTTGTAAAAGTATAGACAGTGGAAATTAAAATGACTTGTGGTGCCTCTCCTGCTCGAAGTCGGCCCATTTGACGTCTTATCCCCCTTAAGAGATGTACTGTGCACAGAACTATGGTTGCTTTCTCTTGGTTCAAATTCATTGGAAAACAATAAGTTAAAGAAAATAAAGTATAATCCTGTTATTTGAAGTACTGGGAGGTTATAATTAAAGAGCAGCTGCTCACGGTGGGTTGTAATTTTCGTGTTACACCGAAAATTAGTAGCTATGCTAATGCTTGAATGCAGAACCGATTTACGCTGGAAAACAATACGTTTCAGTTTCGGCCATCTGGAGTGATTCTGGCGCTGTACACTGTCTGTATGACGGTATGACATCCACGCTGTTATTTGACAAGTCATAACGGAAGTGAACAGTATGGCTACCGAGAAGAGAGTCCGTGCACTATAAGTGAAACTGTTTTATGTGAATGGCAGCAATTGGAGTGTTGCATTAAGAGAGTATCGCCGACTGAAAGGTCTGAGGAGAGGATCTACGTCATTAAAGGGTTTAAAGAAGATGATAATGAAATTCCAAAACACATGTGAGCTAGGCGTGGCACCTGGAAGACTAAGGCGCCCTTCCCTGATGGACGTTGTTGACAAGGTTGCTGTTGCTGTAACTGACCATGCAGCATGTGCCACGAGTAGTGCTATTGCTCTCGCAGTGTCACAAGAATTTTCCACTCCATGGTCGCGGTGGTCTGGCGCTGCAGTCCGGAACCGCGGGACTGCTACGGTCGCAGGTTCGAATCCTGCCTCGGGCATGGGTGTGTGTTATGTCCTTAGGTTAGTTAGGTTTAAGTAGTTCTAAGTTCTAGGGGACTTATGACCTAAGATGTTGAGTCCCATAGTGCTCAGAGCCATTTGAACCATTTAAACCACTCCATGGTCAACAGTACAGCAGTCCGCCTGCTTAACTGGGTGGTCACATGCTCTCCTCCCAGGCAAGCTGGCCCGGGTTCGATTCCCGACCGGGTTGGAGAGTTTCTCCGCTCGGGGACTGGCTGTTGTGTTGTCCTTATCATCATTTCACCCTCATCACCGGCGCGCAAGTCGCTCGATGTGGCGTCGACTGAAATAAGACTTGCACTTGGCGGCCGAACTTCCCCGGATGGGGCTTCCCGGTTAGCGATGCCATAGGCTCATTTCATTCTCCATGATTCACGGCAACGCTCTGAGATTACTTTTCTGTCCCTGGCACGGATCGAAGTTGTTGACTTGTGGCCGGGTTAACGACTGCCTGCAGTAAATACACAGAACTGCCGAATTCGGGGTACTCTTTAACCGTATACCGGGCACGAAGAGCCACTGCACTCGCCGCATGTGACGACTACGTGGGGTTTCCTACAGAGGGTTTCCTACAAGGGTGCAGCAGGTAGCGAAGCTATCCAGTGCAACCGGTTCCCTAACGAGGTGTTTGCGACCTGAGCCTCCCCCACTGCTTGTCTACCCCAGTCGCTCACCCTCGGTGCAGGTGTTGTCACCGTTTCTCAGACAGTGTCGTCGTCGATTAGCATCAATAATTTCGCAAAGTTAACTTGCCGATTCTGGAGTTTCGTCATATATGTCATCGACACTAATTATTTGTATTTGGCGGATCTCATTCACAAAAAGTGCGCTTTTAACGGTATTTCTAAAGTTCTAATTCACAATCCGCTGTTTATTGAATTGTTATATCAACAAAACTGAAATTTTACTTGGTAAATTTCTTACATTACATGGTCACTCGTCCTGTGAAGCTTCCAGAGTTTTTCGCAAAAAAGACGGAATGAGGACTCAGACAGCTGGTTGCCCACTTTTCTGTCAGAGACTTTTAAACACGATCTTATTTCCCGTTATTGTGCTCCAACAGGAGCATTTTTCAGCTGATTATTATGAAGTTCATTTTATAAAGACGAAATTCCAACTAGATGAACTTTGGTTGGAACGAATTTTATCATCTGTATTCATCAAGAACAACACTCTAGTTATCGAGACTCTATACGCCGCATCTAACCAAGGGGAAATATTCTGTTATTTCTTTTAGATGAACACGCCCACTGTCGCGCAAATCTTTATCTAATTACTAATAGCAAACCCGGCGTTGCCCGGATATTTATTTATCCCAGTTTTATGTCAGTTCATCCCCTCTTCCCTCATCTCTCTTGTCCATTTAGTCCTATCTCGTCTCTGTATCCACCTCCTCCTTCCGCCCATCCGTCTCTCTTTCCATCTCCTCCATCTGCCCCCCCTCTCTCACAACACTTCCTCCTCCTCTCCTTCTCCACCCATCTTCCCGTCTATGTCCACCTCCTCCTTTTCTAATAGCACATCAAATTAACAATAACACGCCGAATTTATGTATTTATTACAGTGTTCCATTAGTCATTCATCACCTTCCCCCTTTTTCTGTTTACCTGCTGCTCCCTCTCTCTTTTAATCTGCTTCTCTCACTTCTCTGGATGCACCTCTTCCCCCCTCCCCCCTCCCCGCCCCCATCACGTTCTCCTCTCTCTGTATATTTCCTCCTCCGCCTCCGTCATGCCATCTCCTCTTTCCCTGTCTATGAAAAAATACATGTATCTGCCAACTTTCATGCTGATTGACGAGACGATGTTGAATTTATTTAAAGGTAGGCCAACCATCCGCCATCCAGCATACGTTGGCTTGAGTAAATGCCTTCACCACGAAAACATACGTACATGAGCCACTCCCAAGTTGATCAGTCAAATGGTGTGTAATTCAGTTGTAAGGTACCCTCCGCCATACACCGTATGAAATTTCATGTAGACGGTGAGGTTCCCCTTGTTTTGAAGATCAAATGTACAAAATTTTCTGAAGATCGTAGCAACGCTGTGGCTTTTGTTGAAATCCGTAAGTAAAGTACCGTCCACAATGCTCTGAACGAAGTTTTATGTACTCAGTCGCCTTCTTCTTGGTTTGGGAAATAGGAATTCATTTTTATACACCCCGCCCGCTCTATGCCGACTTAGTTGCGAAACATAAATAATAGATTCGAACAACAGAAATCATGTAATGATTTCTGTCGTACAAGGGGCAACATAGCTATTAAATAATAGTAATGAGATTACGAGAACAGTCACTTTCAGTGTTACGTAAAATAAGGTTATACCTTACAAATTATCACGATACAAAATGAAGATGATGAGCAATGTGGGACTTCCTTCCGCTTGCGTTTGAAACTCTCGGAGAAATCCTGTAGGGTGAGGAGGGTGGGAGGGGGCAGCAAGGGAAGCCTCGATTTGTTTTGCCGGCCCGGGCCTCTGACAGGTTTAGTGTGCCACTGCTCGTAGGAAACCACATGGTAGGAAACTCCACGGTAGGAAACCCCACGGTAGGAAACCCCACGACACCCATGTGACTGTGTGTTGTGGATGCAAAAGCACCTTTATTAGCAGTTCATTCTTCTTTGAAGAGAGTACACCTAGACGACCTGTAGGGTGTATCGTGATGTGTGCTCGTTATCGATACCTCCTTGTACAACTTGTGATTCACGCTTTGGAAGAGGGAAACTGTGTGGAAACCAGTTTTCATGCAAGATGAGGCAACGCCTCACGTAGCTCGCACAGTCTTTTTTAGGTTAGATGGCCTCGGGCAAGTACAGAAAGGGCAACAGCCTCAACGGGTGCGGGGCAAAGTCAGGACATGCGGGGACCAAGCAGCAATCGGTATTGTAATTGTAAACTGTCGAAGCTGCGTTGGCAAAGTACCGGAACTTCAAGCGCTGATAGAAAGCACCGAAGCTGAAATCGTTATAGATACAGAAAGCTGGCTGAAGCCAGAGATAAATTCTGACGAAATTTTTACAAACGTACAGACGGTGTTTAGAAAGGATAGATTGCATGCAACCGGTGGTGGAGTGTTCGTTGCTGTTAGTAGTAGTTTATCCTGTAGTGAAGTAGAAGTGGATAGTTCCTGTGAATTATTATGGGTGGAGGTTACACTCAACAACCGAGCTAGGTTAATAATTGGCTCCTTTTACCGACCCCCCGACTCAGCAGCATTAGTGGCAGAACAGCTGAGAGAAAATTTGGAATACATTTCACATAAATTTTCTCAGCATGTTATAGTCTTAGGTGGAGATTTCAATTTACCAGATATAGACTGGGACACTCAGATGTTTAGGACGGGTGGTAGGGACAGAGCATCGAGTGACATTATACTGAGTGCACTATCCGAAAATTACCTCGAGCAATTAAACAGAGAAGCGACTCGTGGAGATAACATCTTGGACCTACTGATAACAAACAGACCCGAACTTTTCGACTCTGTAAGCGCAGAACAGGGAATCAGTGATCATAAGGCCGTTGCAGCATCCCTGAATATGGAAGTTAATAGGAATATAAAAAAAGGGAGGAAGGTTTATCTGTTTAGCAAGAGTAATAGAAGGCAGATTTCAGGCTACCTAACAGATCAAAACGAAAATTTCTGTTCCGTCACTGACAATGTTGAGTGTTTATGGAAAAAGTTCAGGGCAATCGTAAAATGCGTTTTAGACAGGTAAGTGCCGAGTAAAACTGTGAGGGACGGGAAAAACCCACCGTGGTACAACAACAAAGTTAGGAAATTACTGCGAAAGCAAAGAGAGCTTCACTCCAAATTTAAACGCAGCCAAAACCTCTCAGACAAACAGAAGCTAAACGATGTCAAAGTTAGCGTAAGGAGAGCTATGCGTGAAGCGTTCAGTGAATTCGAAAGTAAAATACTAGGTACCGACTTGACAGAAAATCCTAGGAAGTTCTGGTCTTACGTTAAATCAGTAAGTGGCTCGAAACAGCATATCCAGACACTCCGGGATGATGATGGCATTGAAACAGAGGATGACACGCGTAAAGCTGAAATACTAAACACCTTTTTCCAAAGCTGTTTCACAGAGGAAGACCGCACTGCAGTTCCTTCTCTAAATCCTCGCACAAACGAAAAAATGGCTGACATCGAAATAAGTGTCCAAGGAATAGAAAAGCAACTGGAATCACTCAACAGAGGAAAGTCCACTGGACCTGACGGGATACCAATTCGATTCTACACAGAGTACGCGAAAGAACTTGCCCCCCTTCTAACAGCCGTGTACCGCAAGTCTCTAGAGGAACGGAAGGTTCCAAATGATTGGAAAAGAGCACAGGTAGTTCCAGTCTTCAAGAAGGGTCGTCGAGCTGATGCGCAAAACTATAGACCTATATCTCTGACGTCGATCTGTTGTAGAATTTTAGAACATGTTTTTTGCTCGAGTATCATGTCGTTTTTGGAAACTCAGAATCTACTATGTAGGAATCAACATGGATTCCGGAAACAGCGATCGTGTGAGACCCAACTCGCTCTATTTGTTCATGAGGCCCAGAAAATATTAGATACAGGTTCCCAGGTAGATGCTATTTTTCTTGACTTCCGGAAGGCGTTCGATACAGTTCCGCACTGTTGCCTGATAAACAAAGTAAGAGCCTACGGAATATCAGACCAGCTGTGTGGCTGGATTGAAGAGTTTTTAGCAAACAGAACACAGCATGTTGTTATCAACGGAGAGACGTCTACAGACGTTAAAGTAACCTCTGGCGTGCCACAGGGGAGTGTTATGGGACCATTGCTTTTCACAATATATATAAATGACCTAGTAGATAGTGTCGGAAGTTCCATGCGGCTTTTCGCGGATGATGCTGTAGTATACAGAGAAGTTGCAGCATTAGAAAATTGTAGCGAAATGCAGGAAGATCTGCAGCGGATAGGCACTTGGTGCAGGGAATGGCAACTGACCCTTAACATAGACAAATGTAATGTATTGAGAATACATAGAAAGAAGGATCCTTTATTGTATGATTATATGATAGCGGAACAAACACTGGTAGCAGTTACTTCTGTAAAATATCTGGGAGTATGCGTGCGAAACGATTTGAAGTGGAATGATCATATAAAATTAATTGTTGGTAAGGCGGGTACCAGGTTGAGATTCATTGGGAGAGTCCTTAGAAAATGTAGTCCATCAATAAAGGAGGTGGCTTACAAAACACTCGTTCGACCTATACTTGAGTATTGCTCATCAGTGTGGGATCCGCACCAGATCGGGTTGACGGAGGAGATAGAGAAGATCCAAAGAAGAGCGGCGCGTTTCGTCACAGGGTTATTTGGTAACCGTGATAGCGTTACGGAGATGTTCAACAAACTCAAGTGGCAGACTCTGCAAGAGAGGCGCTCTGCATCGCGGTGTAGCTTGCTCGCCAGGTTTCGAGAGGGTGCGTTTCTGGATGAGGTATCGAATATATTGCTTCCCCCTACTTATACCTCTCGAGGAGATCACGAATGTAAAATTAGAGAGATTAGAGCGCGCACAGAGGCTTTCAGACAGTCGTTCTTCCCGCGAACCATACGCGACTGGAACAGGAAAGGGAGGTAATGACAGTGGCACGTAAAGTGCCCTCCGCCACACACCGTTGGGTGGCTTGCGGAGTATAAATGTAGATGTAGATGTAGATGTAGATTTGCTTAATGCAACCTTCCACGAACATGGTATCTCCAGAGGTTTTCCAGATGCATGGCGTGCAAGACCACCTGACCTGAATCCATGTTAGTTTTTACTCTGGGGATATCTAAAATTACGTGATCACCTGGGACACGTTCAGTCTCTAACTGATCTGTAGGCCAGTACACAGGAACACGTTGCTCAGATGCCATCGTAACTGCTGTGAACAACAATTAATCACGTCGTTTAACGGATGCAGCACTTCTTCGACGTCTCCGGCGGTCATATTGCACAAATTGTGTAAGCGGTGGTTAATAATAAAATCTACATTATGCCTTTCTCAGTTGTTTGACCTTCTCTGACCAAGTCGCGTTCCTAATCCATTATACAGTATATAGAAACATTTCTATACATCTTTCTTGCAATCACAGTACCATATTTGTACTTATTGGCCCAAACAGGTACTAATCTTTTCCAGTATAAATCGGTTCCGCATTAACGCATTAGCATATCTACCAAGTTTCGCTGCCATACGATAATTACAGTCCATAATGGGTCGCTGTGAGCAGCTGCACTTTAATTACAACCACCTGGTATTTGCTATTGTGTCACACAGCAAAGGAAGTGTTCTGAATATCATACCACTTGCACGTAACAACTTTTTTTAACAAATTATAATGGCGAGACTACACAGTTGATACTAACCCCTTCAGTTGGAAAGAAGGTGCACAGTTGAATATAGTAAATGTATAAAAGGTTTCACAGGTTACCTAGGGTGTTCAGAGCAGAAATTACGCAGAGTACGGGACAACAAAACTACTGTTGACAGCAAAAATAAGTATAAACAAAGTTGTTCACTGCAAAAGCGAGATAGCTGGATAGGAGCAGAGATGTAGTATCAAGATGGACTCGTAACTGAAGCTCATGTCTTGAAACCTTGATGTTAAATACTGGCGTCGGATATTTCATTTTCGTGAGGTAAGCCAAATGTTGAACTCTTAGCCTCAGATGGTAGATTCCCTCCTGTGAATGAGTGCGGCTATTGCAAACGGCTTTCTGTGACCTACTCCTCTACGACGATTTTAGCAGAAAACAGTTTCCAAAGCTAAGTTTCGAAACAGAAAACGATAAGCTTTTCTCTGTGGCGACAAAGAGAACATATTAAATTCCACAAATTTTATACATGCATTTCACCTCGAGCTTTCACAGTTCCACCAGTAAAAGACAGGCCCTACCGGACGCGCGCTATGATTAAATTTAATTCATAGCTTTAAAGTATGCATTTTGGAGCCCACTAGTAATTTTTTTCTTGTTTTTCTCTCTTGTCCCAAAGTCTGTCGGTGGAGTTCTTGTTCACCTTGTATAGTGCTTGGTGGAGGGTGCCAATAAAGGCACGGCTTGTACTGTTCCTTTCGCATACGGTGCTAAGGAAAAGTGTTTTTATGCCTCTGTACGCGTTCTTATTCTCATAACCCTTACGTGACATATGAGATGGAGACACTACAGAGGTTCTCTAAAAGAGAAACATCGTATTTTCCTTAAGTCAAATTCATGTTCCCTGAGCATGTCTGCTTAATACCGACTACACGAATTGTTAAGACGTAGCATCGAATTTCGAATCAAATGCTTGCTATCATGTCTACTAGATAAAGCGTACCGAGGCGGGAACAGTACTCCAGAAATGGCTGTATTGTTCTTGTATGCGATTTGCTTTGCGGGTGTACTGCCCTATTACAGAGCCGCGCAAAAATGTAAGTTTTACATTTGTTTATTTATTGTCTCAAACACATAAAATTACAGGAGCAGTTACCGGTTTCGGGCATCAGCTGTCATTTTTAGCTAAAAAAAAGATCTTTATCAACCACATACTGAAAATTACGTCAGAAATGTCGGACTTCCCAAATTTAAGTGTTCCACACACCTGTTCTGCAGCTGATTCCACACGATATTCCTCTTTTATGTAGCTTCGTAATATTGCACGAAAATATTTAAACTGCGTGACCCTCTCCAGAAGTTTGTCACTAACCTTGTAATTGGAGATCTTTCCGTTATGACCATTTAATAATAATTCCAAAATAAGGTAGATACTTACAGGCGTCAACATTGCTGAACCATCTGTTGAATAAGTCATAGGATGCAAAATACTGACGCGAATAATTTACATACGAACGAAAATCGAGCATGAGATGGGTTATGGCAAGGTTCTGAAGAAAAGAAGGGATGAACAAGGCATTACGAGTTGTCTTAGAACAGAAACTGAAAACTGGCAACACTATGTTTAGAGCATTCGCATGTTTAGCGAATTTTTTGAAGTTCTGACGGCATCAGCGATGAATACAAGGGGCGGAGGGTTATCTACAACTTATACTGAAACCAGACTGCAGTTACAACAGTGAAAGACCACGAGGGTTGAGAAGGAAGTGAGGCAGGGTTGTAGTCTTTTCTAAAAGCTTTTCAGTGTGCACATTGAGCTAGTAACAAATGAAATCAAAGACATATTTTTAAAGGAAGTTACAGTTCGGGAAGAAAAAAGAAAAACTCGGAGGTTTGCCAAAGACATTGGAAAAGGATTTTGAAGGACAACTGGAGTTAATGGATACCGTCTTGAAAATGAGACCAATATAATTAAGTAAAGAAGTGAAACAGTGGTAAAGAAATAAGTCGAACTCAGGGAATTAGATTAAGAGATGAGACGCTAAACTTAGTTATGAATTTGACTATTTGGGCAGCAAAATAACTGACGGTGGGCGAATTAGATGTAAAAAGCCTAATAGCAACAACAAGAATGGCGTTTCTGAAAAAGTGAAATTTTTTAACATCAAATATAAATTTACGTGTTAGAAAGTCTTTACTGAAGTGTAACTTTGCACGGAAGTGAAACTTGGAGGATATACTGTTCAGAAAAGAATAATTTGAAATGTGGTGCTACAGCAGAGTACTGCAGGTAGCTTTAGATGGTTCGAACAACCAAGAAAGAGGTATTGAATCAAACTGGAGAGAAAAGAAATTTGTGACACGATTTGACTTAAAGACGGGCTCGATTGAGAGGACACACCAGGAGACATCAACGAAGCAAGTAATTCTAGATGCATTGTGAGTGCTACCTATAGCTCCTTTTCAAAAAAGAAAGCTAACTATCCACGTTGAGGGCAGATACTTGTTACAAAACATGCCTCCTCTGCACCACTTCTCTCCCCTGTGACACTTGTTTCACCCACACCCTGCACCCACAATTACTGTTACTGTAAAATGAACCAAGCTAAACTGTGTGTACTAAACTTAGTGTTTGTAACTCGCTTAATTGCTGGACTCCTTATTCCTGAAATGACAGAAGCTGAAGAACTTCAGGCTACCAATGCCTTATGTCTCATCACTGTCACTAATAATAATAACAACAACATTAATAATACTGTCTGGCCATTACACAGCTACTGTTGTTATGTTCTCAATTTGTTCGTTTATTGTCACGAAGTTAATAATGAAACACTTTTTCAGTCTATTGCGGGAACTAATCACAACTCGGCGAGGTATTTTCATGAGATATTTATGCATACTATATGTGATACATATATGTCTCAGTTTTGCTGTTGTAGATGCAATCTACAAAGTGCAGTATACCTGTATGTGTAGTGGTTGGACTATATGAGGAAGATGTTCATGCTTTCATTTCGCAAGCTGTAGCCTTCTCAATACTGTATCCTGCAATAACGTTTGTATGTGAAAAAATGTTGTTATTGGTAATTTACGTAACATTATTATAGTGTTACGAAATAATGGTAATAATAATGATATTTTCAAAATAATTTAGTTTCGTAGCCGAAACACAATCGAACCTTTCTGTTTTTACTCCACAGAAAATTCCAGTTTACTGCTCATGCAGGGAATCACTATTGTAGAGGAAGAGCAAGGCTTTATTGCGATAAGCTTGTGCAATTTGCGGTAGTTATGAAGAGATGAAGAGGCTTGCACAAGATAGAGCAGCGTAGAGAACTGCGTTAAAACGGTGTTCGGACTGAACACCACAACAACAACATCTTAAATTTCTCGTTTCAAGAGTGATGTTATATGGTCTATGGTACACCAAGTGAAAATGCTAAGCCGTTCTGCATTGCTTATGATCTTTCAGTGACGGTACCTTCCTGTCGTTGACTGCGTCATCAGCGAACACTCTGACAAGGGTATGTCCAGTAAGACATGTCGAAACCCACCCTGAAATTTTTTACACAGGACGAAGACAACGAAAGAAATGCACTGTCAAAATTTTAGCTGCTAAGAGGCACTGCAAGTATAAAAAAAAAGGTTGAAAATTTCCGTGCGGCGGTAGAAATGTACACCCCTACTGGCGCTGTAACAACTGCGCATGATCAACCAGGCACACACACACACACACACACACACACGCACACACGAGGTCGGCGGTACATTTGTAAACAGGAAACATGGCACACTCCGATCGTAATTTGTAAAGGACGTTTCAGGTACCGTTCGTTGATAGTTTCTCTGACATTACAGTACACAGTTACTGTTCTCTCGAATTAGCCGCTCAAGTAACATCTATTACAAATTATCAGTTGCTTTTTGCAGTATTGGTGAGTACTGACAACATAGATAAAGCTGAATTAATGTTTACTTTGCTTTCGTAATACATGCCCGCTAATAGTATCTTTTTTTCTTCCAGTTTCACAGTATTGTGGAATCCTATTAACGTTCTCAATTTAGCAATGATGAAATATGAAGATCGTGGTTTCCAGCCGAAATCACCTACTTCCCCTGAGGACATTCGCTCGAATGATATCGACGTTTCGTTTGAAATTGGATACGTTGGATACTTTAGAAGAATCAGGAAACAACTGTGACGATTCCATGGATTGTGGTTCGGACGACGTCAGTTGTGCCAGTAACAGTTCTCAAGAAGAATACCTTCCAAGCCTAAAGAAAAAAGCGCGTACTGCAACAGCTTCCAGCGACAAAGAAAAGGCAGTGAAATATTGGTTAAACGATGGGGCGGGGGGGGGGGGGGGGGGGGGGGACGCTTGAAGTTACGCTGTGTGCAAAGACGATTTCGTTTCGTAAAACCGTATCTTGAACTGTACAAATGGAAGAATGAATTACATGAAGTAAGAAATATGTGCCAAACGGAAACAAGAAACCATCTGAATGAAAAACTGTTCGAAAGATTTAGAACTGCTCGTGAGAAGCTATGCACCGTTACCGATGGAGATCTACGAGACTGAATCTGACATGATATATGCTAATTTCCAGGCTTCGTCGACCCGGCTACGCAGGTTCAAGAAATCGTACAGAATAGGAAGTCGCAAAATTACCAAGTTTACGTCACGCAAACGTGCAGAGCAGCTGCTAGTGATAAACACTGCTATAGAGAAATTTATAGCTGACGTAAAGACGAAACTTGCTGTCATCCCCGCAACTGCTCTTTAGAACGCTGATCAGTCAGATTTCGTGAAAGACCTGCGTGCACACCGCACTTTATCATTTCGGGGTGAAAAAAAAAGACGGATTCGGTTGCCCAATCAATGCATGCAATGACACATTCGTGTAAGATAATGCCAGTGATAAATATGAGTGGTTTACTATTTCCGCAGATGTATATCCGTCTTCAAGAACCAAAAGGGAACTTAGGACCAAAAATAAAAAAAATTACTATTTAGCTGCATAAATCTTGTAATCGACGTATCAAAATCTGGAAAAATGGGAAAGAATAATTTTCAACATTTCGTTCGAAACGTATTCCTACCTGCTGCAGAAACTAATTCATTGCTTTTGTTGGATTCATGGTCTGGACATAACGACGCTTCTGCTTTTGTGGAGGACGACGAAAAATCTGTAGACTTAATGTGAATTCCGCCTGGCACTACTAGAGCGATTCAACCTCTCGATAATGAATTTTTTCGACAGTGGAAAGCATTTTTCAGGAAATTATCAGACAACATAATTTCCGATACTTCTCTCTCATTTCAGTTTTATTAGTGGAACAGTATTCTTAAGCACCAATCATTTGTGCATTACCAGTTTTCTTCGACACGCTTTACGAATTTGGTCAAGTATGCCTGGTATGCAACGCAATATGTAGAACAATGGCCGAGACCATTTCTGACTCCATCCGATATCTGTCTAAAGAAAACTAGTGGTTACTGCAAAGTGCATGACTGCATCAACTGGCCGGCCGCTGCGGTCGAACGGTTCTAGGCGCTTCACTCCTGAACCACGCGGCTGCTACGGTCGCAGATTCGAATCCAGCCTCGAGCATGGATGTGTGTGATGTCCTTAGGTTAATTAGGTTTAAGTAGTTCTAAGTCCAATAGTGCTTAGAGCCATTTGAAATAGTAAAGGAGTTTTGCTATTTGGGGAACAAAATAACTGATGATGGTCGAAGTAGAGAAGATATAAAATGTAGACTAGCAATGGCAAGGAAAGCGTTTCTGAAGAAGAGAAATTTGTTAACGTCGAGTGTAGATTTAAGTGTCAGGAAGTCGTTTCTGAAAGTATTTGTATGGAGTGTAGCCATGTATGGAAGTGAAACGTGAACGATAAATAGTTTAGACAAGAAGAGAATAGAAACTTTCGAAATGTGGTGCTACAGAAGAATGCTGAAGATTAGATGGGTAGATCACATAACTAATGAGGAGGTATTGCATAGAATTGGAGAGAAGAGAAATTTGTGACACAAATTGACTAGAAGAAGGGATCGGTTGGTAGGACATGTTCTGAGGCATCAAGGGATCACCAACTTAGTATTGGAGGGCAGCGTGGAAGGTAAAAATCGTAGAGGGAGACCAAAAGATGAATACACTAAGCAGATTCAGAAGGATGTAAGTTGCAGTAGTTACTGGGAGATGAAGAAGCTGGCACAGGATAGAGTAGCATGGAGAGCTGCATCAAACCAGTCTTAGGACTGAAGACCACAACAACAACAGTCACTTTTATCAGACTTACATGTGCAAGAATTGACCTGTCAATATGAAGTTATTCAAAAAATGTTTGTATGCCTTAAGCCACGTTTTCACCGGAGCAAACAAGCTAACAAGCACGAGCAAAAGAGAATTCTGTCTGGTGTAGCCGGTAGGCCCTTTGCAGGACTTCCAACTGGACGCCACTGCAGCTACTCACGTGTCCCTAACCTTCTCCAGTTACCTAATCGGAAAATGGAGACCTGCAATTAACGCGGAATCCGAACGAAATATCTTTCGTGGCCACTCCAGTATCTGTGAGAAGTGAATGCTCCGTTAAAAATCACAGTGAAAAAGTGGTGGTCTCAACGGGATTTGACATCTCGCTCTCTGGATCGTGAAGCTTGCGCTTTGCCGCTAGGCCATTTTTCTTTCAGAAAAAAAAACAAAAAAAAAAAAACGAAAAAGAATATGACCATTAGACCTTACACGCGAATTGGAAACGCTGGTTGTGTCACCCCTTGAGATGATGCTCGAAGTCGGTAATTAGTGTTCTGTTTACAAATTTCCCTCTATGGTAATGAGAAGCCAAGGTAAAATGGCAGCCGACATGCAAGGGAAATTTTGGACTAGGGCTAAGGAGAGATGGAGATACAATTCCGTGTAAAGTGCACGATCTCCACGAATCTCACGCTTCGATACAAATTGAGACACATAAATTCTTCCTTCCCTGCACCATGTTGCAAACTCCGTCAGGAACAGTGCGCTCGCCATGCAAAATAATCCCCATTGAATAGGAAAGTTTCGCACTGTGGCTCTAACAAGACAGAGTTGTATCCTATATGCCGAATATTAGATCCAAAAACTAAAAACTAATAACAAAGCGTTCACAGACAATGTTCGCTATCTCGTGTTCTCTTCCGTTCCCTCTAGTATGAAATATGTATAAGCGAATGGTAGTGAATTTTCTGCAAATGCTCATTCCCACGTGTTCACTTCCATTCGCTCCATTGTAAATCAGGCTTTAGGTGCTTAAAGTTGAAGAGTCCAGAGGAAAAACCCGATGAGTCACAATTCTTATTTTTTTTCAAGAGACGAAATTTAAAGTTTCAAGACTCATAAAATTTTAATTTTTCAAGTTATATTCTTCATTTTTGCTTTAGACCTTAATACATCTTTCAGAGAAAGAGTACTGCTGAAATTATACACATCTGAATACGATTTACAATAATATGATGCATTTTTATTACGAAGGCAGGTCGTACAGAGGAAAAATATGACAAGTCCATAACATATTGCAGGTAACTACAAGATTTCAAATCCATGTTACAACAAATTATCTCATATAATCATTTAATAATCTTCTGTAAAAGGTCCTATGCTTTTTCGATGGTGGATTAATGTAAAAGACGATCAAAATACACTTGCACTTCACTATGGCAAAATCTTTTCAAGTCTTGTAAATCTCTGTATTTCTCAGCAGATATTTTAAGATCACCTGCAAAAAACCAGAATCCCTTAATTTAAATAGCTATATGCCTAATACTAAAAAAATACTTATTTCAATAAATGAAAAAGAAACTTTCAAATCATATTGCTGTAAAAGAATTACTATACCTTCATATTTAGCACAGGGTAGGCTGAACTCTCCTTCTTTCAGGCTGGAATCTTGCCCTTTCTTTCCACGAAGTAATGAAGCTTGCTCATGTGCTCCATTGTAGCTTCCTCTATACTGAACCAATGCTGCATGGTGTCGTGTGACTTCCAATTCTCTTATTGGCCTGGACTGGAAAGGGAGTTTCTTCTTGTATACTGCATTATCCAGATGCTCTGTCCAGCATTTGGTTATCTCTGGTTGCTCCTCAATATCAATGATGACAAAAGGCGAAGGGTGTGTGCGTGAATTCTGAAAAACTGACACCAGTCCTATGGAATTTGACGTTCCTGAGTTTGATCTATCATACCAGTATTTTTATCACATTCGAGGTACGAATGACCTCTTGTGGGAATGTCATCTTTACATAGTCCAATCGTTTTTCTGTATGGACCAGATGGTGAAGGAATCTGAACACAGTGGCATTCCTGTTTTGCCCTCCGCAGGAGTCACTGAAGATCTCCAGATGCCTGAGTTCTGGATTTAGAAAATTTTGCACAAAATGACGAAGGATCGACGAAACTTCGTCTGCTCCCTTTAGGCCTATGCTCTCTGGATACATGTAAAAATAACTGCCCCTGTTGTCAAAACATGAACTTTTTTTTATTTTTTATTTTTTATTTTTTTTTTATGGAGACCAGACAGCGTGGTCATCGGTCTCATCGGATTAGGGGAGGATTGGGAAGGAAGTCGGCCGTGCCCTTTCAGAGGAACCATCCCGGCGTTTGCCTGGAGTGATTTAGGGAAATCACGGAAAACCTAAATCAGGATGGCCGGACGCGGGATTGAACCGTCGTCGTCCCGAATGCGAGTCCAGGGTCTAACCACTGCGCCACCTCGCTCGGTACATGAACATTGAATATAAATACAGAAAGCTGTCGTTTATAATAAACTTCATTTGTTTTTATGTTTGGACAAGGAAAGTTTCTGCTGTAGTCCATCGTAATTGCAATCTTTGATGGATTTTTTTGACATTCCATCTCAGCCTTTTTGCCAGCCGTGGTAGGCCAAGCGGTTCTAGGCGCTCAGTCCGAAACCGCGCGACTGCTACGGTCGCAGGTTCGAATCCTGCCTCGGGCATGGATGTGTGTGATGTCCTTAGGTTAGTTAGGTTTAAGTAGTTCTAAATTCTAGGGGACTGATGACCACAGATGTTGAGTCCCATAATGCTCAGAGCCATTTGAACCATTTTTTTCAGCCTTTTTTTTCCTTTCATAGAATACTTTTTGTTTTCTGAGATGCAATTCATGGGCAATTTCATTGGATCGAAGTTCAGAATGAAGCCTTACTTTATTTTCAACAGATGATGTTAAAGTCAGTTCCTTCTCCAAATTTTTCTTCTTGGCTACAAGTGTCAGATCGTGGTTATCCAAAACTTATATTGAAATCTGAATTGAATGTAGTGCGATATGTTTCATACGACACATTCTGATCCTGAAACTTCTCCGTGGACATATGGAACATTTTTTTAGTATTCAAAGACTCTGGTAGGTAATTTTTTTCTGATTTCGTCAAACTGTAATGGCTGTTCCACCTTTAATTGATTTAATGTGCTCTCTTATTATTGCACGTGTTCATCTTTCAAAGCCTGTGGGCGGGATCTGTGTTTCCGTGGGCCGCCTCGTAAAGGTTGGTGGTGGTGGTTAGTGTTTAACGTCCCGTCGACAACGAGGTCATTAGAGACGGAGCGCAAGCTCGGGTTAGGGAAGGATCGGGAAGGAAATCGGCCGTGCCCTTTCAAAGGAACCATCCCGGCATTTGCCTGAAACGATTTAGGGAAATCACGGAAAACCTAAATCAGGATGGTTGGAGACGGGATTGAACTGTCGTCCTCCCGAATGCGAGTCCAGTGTGCTAACCACTGCGCCACCTCGCTCGGTCGTAAAGGTTGGTCTCCAGATTTAAATTTCTTCAGTAAATGATCTGTCTTGCCTTTCTTTATGCCATGTAACGACATAAATGCTTGCTTGCACACATGTACTTCTTGGACACTTCCATTAATGATAATACAAACACTGAATTTATATGCTGCATCACGAAACTTTGCTTACTGCTCTTCTCTTCTAGGACGCCTGCGCTGTACAGGGACCACTGTGATTAAACCACTTAAATAGAGGTTTATTTCATCATGATTTTGAAAGTGGTTCATGTTATTAATAAAATTCCTTTTATTTTCATCACTGACAATATCAAAACAATTGTTTTTGCACTTACATGGTTCTCCTGTTCCATGTGACTGTAATCTTAAACGTTTGGAGGAATCTCTAACGCGACCATACTTCCTTTTCTTTGTCAGCTTCTTTGATGACATTCTATAGTTTTCTTCGCAAGTAGATGAGTCACTGTCTTCTTTATTCATTTTACACTGACAGAATACAATGCTAGATCTAACTACCTTCACAAACTCCACAAAAGCTATCAACAATGGTTACTTATACACAACAATGACTGTGGCAACAATGATAAAACAACGATAACATTAGTGAAAACAGACCTGCGCGGGCTGTCATAAAATTTTATCGTTGCATTCTCTGGACTTGTCAGGATATTCCCCTGTTTTGCGTGGACTTCCAATGTTTTTCGCCTGCACATGCTTACACGATATCAGAATATCTCTGGACTCATCAGGTTTTTGACCAGTTGTGTAAAACCAGCTAAAACTACGCTGGCTGGTCTATTAAATTATGAAAAAAAACAGAAATTTTGGAATTTTGGAGTTATCATGTTTTTGCCCTGGACTCTTCAATTGGTGTCTACGAACTCCGGATAATTCCGCTACGCGGCGCTGCGTCAGTGATTTGCCTAAAGCTCTGTATAGGGAAACTACGGCCAAGTAGCCAGTGGCCGACATTTTGGGTCCACTGCGCCGCTGGTGCTACATTGACTTCCGCAGCATATCTAGCCGTGTATATGAAAGAAGTGCACTTAACCGTCTAATGCACTGTTAAAACTGATCAGTGGCTTCAAACTAAACATATCAGATATTAACCGAAATCATATTTCGCCGTTCTTGTTGCGGTATCCAGTTTGAACACCTGTTTTCGTAATTAGCGTTAAATTGGTTCTATCCAATAGTCAGCAGGACAAAAGGGAACCAATAGTAGTTCGCAAGTGCAAGGAAAGATACATCGCCAATTTAAAGCTCTATATCCACTTACTATTAGTTCCTGCTACTCGGTACTACGAAAATTCGTCCTACGTCTCTTTTGTTATACGAAATAAAGCATTGGATTCAAAGATAAATGCGCGGTATGTGAGTAAATAGAACTGATAAAAGTGCCTATACGATTATGCATGCTTTATTTGTTTGTCAGATATATCCCATAAAATTTTGTTTGCAAATTGTTCTATCCATTAGGAGAATGATTACGAAAGTACAAGAGAATACAATATTTTTAAAATGTGTACGAATAAAACTAGGCCTACGATCAAAATAGGCTGTAGGAAACAGTAACAACAGTATTTCTATTAATATAATGCAGATTAGGAACTTCGTTGCGACAGTAATAATAGTCTCCTGGTAATGTTAATGGTTACCGAATGAAAGGAGGTACATTCGGTACTTGCCTAGTGCAACTTTTTTTGTGCATTACATTGTGTGGAACAAAGTGCAGTTTATTATTGTGAGCATCGTAAATATAAGTTTAAGCCTTACAGTACAGTCAATCAGGTCAAATTTTTTACCAGTCATTATAACTTTGTATGGTACCACTTACTATTTTTCGTTTTATGTGCGAACAGTGCCAGCTTTATCTCTAAAGATTTCTATTTTGTAATTAAAATACCTTTAAACCATTCTATTAGCTCTTCTGACGTTTTTTTGCTGTTCGAATGGATTGGAAAGTAAGTAACAGAAATGTAAAAAGGAGACAAAGACAAAAGGCCAGAAATGAGTAAAATTAACTGAATGGTTAAGTCGAATTTCTGCAACCTTTCCCATTCCGACCAACATTCACCTTCTTGTTGCACCTCTCCTTTCGGAAGGAAATCTGTACAGTTTTTCGCCTCTAAATGAACAGCCAAAAGCACAGCATTGAGGCATTATTCTACTTAAAACCTCCTATGTTTCGCACATAATGCTTGGGCCCACAATGGCTGCTGATGTCACGTGATGCGGTTGCAGTCAATCCTAAACTACGGGCGACGGCAAACGTAGGGCAAAAGGATGGCCATACTTTTCTTATACAGAGCATTAGATTCACTAAGTCGCGGATTAGGCGGGCAGGGCTGTGCAAACCGCTGTTGTAAGGTGTTCTTCGCGCGAAAAAATGTGTAACTTCAACATTTGAGGTATCATATGACAGTACCCGAAGTCAGTCTGGGCACGTACGGGTCTAGGGGACACCGTTGCCAGGCCTCGAGATCTGACATCTTCCCTCTCTGCCCCAAACCCACAGCGATAGTTAAATATAATGAAAAGTAAAGTTTCAGGTTGAATTGATGGAATGTTGAAGTATTAAAAAAAGTCAATTCGTAAATAAAAAAAAACGTAAAGAACAAGAAGATAAAAAAGGAGCCAAAAGAAAAAAATGTTAGTAGACCACTTGCCCGCGAAAGACAAAAGTCCCGAGTTCGAGATGCGGTCCGGCATAAAATTTTAATCTACCAGGAAGTTTCACGCTGCTTGTTACTACTGTAGGCAAAAGCACATCGATGTTTCGAAAATATCGATGTACTTGGTACTAACATTACTTTACATACTTCGATATTATATCGATGAATATCGACAATAAAGGCGCATATTGACGAGATATCGGGCTTTCATAATTGTATTCAAAATATACTAAATATTGAACGTAAGTAATCGGTCGTCTATAGATCGCAAACAATAAACTTAACAAAACAAGAATATTACGATAGGACATCAAAAAGTAAGCTACACATTATCAGGGCAGGCCAAGTAACTTTTATTGAATGCTGCACTACAATTTGGAGCGACACAGATATATGTCACTTTTTTCCAACATAGTCACAAAGTCTCCGCAAATAACGGTCGGGAAGTAACATGGGTCGTTCAGTTCCTCGACAATAAAAATGCGCTCCTTGGTCAAGGAGTAGCGCTGTATCAATGTCGTCATCTCGGAATATCTGCGACTGCTGCGAATGAGTTTCTCGGTTCCCTGGATTGTCGTCTGTGGTCGATGAACTTCCTCCCAGTCGGCATCACACACGTCTATGCCGCCTCAGTCAAATCGATGGCACCATTTCACCACGGTTGGATGCAACACTGCGATTGGTCTACACGCTTCCGGAATTGCCACGCTGAACCTTCTCGCAATTTAGACGGTTTGCCCAGAAGAATCGTACTGTCCCGCGTACTTAAACGTTGAACTCCGTTTTCAGTTGCCGCGCTACTTACTCCCACACTGTGATGCCCCTATTATCCGTACCTGAGCAAAACTGTAGTTGCAGGAGACCTGTGACACGTACTGATACTCTCTTCTGACAATGCGCCACTCGTGTTGCGCACTGGTCTTAGCCGTGAGACGACATGCGTAACTTTCTTTTTGAAGTCATTTAAACTGTCATATGATAGCTCAGTCCAAAATAATTTTTTAATTATGCAACTGGGTTTATTAGAGGTCTGTGCATTTCACACACGTCACACTTATTTGTCTCTCACACTCAACAGAAGCGTTGAAAAACACAGCTGAATCCCGATATACACTTAATCGCCAAAGAAACTGGTACAGGGTTGCGTACTCAAAAACAGAGATATGTAAACAGGCAGAATACGGCACTGCGGTCGGCAACACCTATATAAGACAACAAGTGTCTGGTGCAGTTGTTAGATCGGTTACTAATGCTGCAATGGCAGGTTATCAAAATTTAATTGATTTTCAACGTGGTGTTAAAGTCGGCCCACGAGCGATGAGACACAGCATCTCAGAGGTAGCGATGAAGAGGGCATTTTCCCATACGACCATTTCACGAGTGTACCGTCAATATCAGGATTCCGGTAACATATCGAATATCGGACATCGCTGCGGCCGGAAAAAGATACTGCAAGAACGGAACCAACAATGATTGAAGAGAATCGTTCTACGTGACAGAAGCGCAACTCTTCCGCAAATTGCTGCAGATTTCAATGCTGGCCCATCAACAAGTGTCAGCGTGCGAACCATTCAACGAAACATCATCGATATTGTTGTGTCTAGACAAGACAGTCTAGACACAATGAGAGGAAGCCGAAAGGCACGCGCTTAAACTCACGCAGGCTGGCGTGAGGTCTGAAACAGGATACGTAATGAATGCTATAAAGAAAAGCACGTAGCTTCTGGAATACTTAACTTTAATCCACATTTGTAGAACATCGCTCTTGATGATAACATTAATAGAATATCAATATCAATTGAATACGGCGCCTTGCTAGGTCGTAGCAAATGTAGCTGAAGGCTATGCTAACTATTGTCTCGGAAAATGAGAGCGTAGTTGTCAGTGAACCGTTCCTTGCAAAGTCGGCTGTACAACTGGGGCGAGTGCTAGTACGTCTCTCTAGACCTGCCGTGTGGTGGCGCTCGGTCTGCAATTACTGACAGTGGCGACACGCGGGTCCGTCGTATACTAGCGGACCGCGGCCGATTTAAAAGCTACCACATGTCTGGCGGTGACACCACAGATATGGGCTTTCGAAGCCGAAGGCCCACTCATGTAGCCTTGATGACTGCACGCCACAAAGCTTTTTGCCTCCCCTGGGCCCGTCAACACCGACATTGGACTAATACTGACTGGAAACATGTTCCGTGGTGGGACGAATCTCGTATCGAGCGGATGGACGTGTACGGGCGTCGAGACAACCTCTTGAAAGTGTGGACTCTGCATGTTAGCAAGGGATGGGGACTGTTCAAGCTGGTGGAGGCTCTGTAATGGTGCGGGGAGCGTGCACTTGGAGAGATATGGGAACCCTGATACGTGTAGATACGACTCTGACAGGTGACACGTATGTAAGCATCCTGTCTGATCACCTGCATCCATTCATGTCCATTGTGCATTCTGACGGACTTGAACTATTCCAGCAGGACAATGCGACGCTCCTCACGTCCAGAATTGCTACATAGTGACTCCAGGAACACTGTTCTGAGTTTAAACACTTCCGCTGGCCGCCAAGCTCCCCAGACATCAACGTTATTTAGCATATCTGGGAAGCCTTGCAACATGATGTTCAGAAGAGACCTCTACCTCCTCGTACTCTTACGGAATTATGGACAGTTCTGCTGGATTAATGGTGTCAATTCCCTTCAGCACTACTACAGGCATTAGTCGAGTCCATGCCATGTTGTGTTGCGTCGCGGGCTCTACACGAAAATAGGCAGGTGTACCTGTTTCTTTGGCTCTTCATTGTATATCTGGAGCCCATCATAAGTCTTCATATGTTCAGTTCGGCTGTGGCGTGGTTCACCAGAATTGTCAGCTGTCAATTCATAAAGTAAAGTACTGCATCTTCGTTGAGTATTCACTCAGGATAAATTACTGGCCGCTGGAGCGATATGAGAAGAGACTTTATTTTTAAGCAAAAAAGGAGACAGGTTCTTCAGATATATGATCACATCATACATCGCTCTCTCGGAACTCAACTAAGAAAATTTATTGTGCTGTAAACCTTGACTCAGCAGAAATACATCTCTAGTTGTCGACACTTGTAGCAGCAATCACTGATATGGGAAAACCAACACTCTACATTTTAGCAAGACGGAAACTGAGTATAGTTGTGACTCCAGTCACAGCTGAGTGGTTATTCTCAAAAACCAGCAAAATTGTCACTGAAAAATAAATTAAATATATGACAATCACTTGTCAATGCTGTTTCTTTTATCAGAGTTCCTCAAAAAAAAAAAAAAAGAAGTAAGTCAATTACACTCGTTAGTGCAAATAATGGTATTATGCTAAAGATGGTGTAATTCTGATAACAGAGAAGAATAGATGTCTTACAGCAAAAAATAAAAGGCTTTTGTTAGTTTTAAAAGCGAGTGTTGCACGATTTTTGATACATATTCAATTTTTTTAAAGAGAAATTGTACTTGACAATTTTTTAATATTTAAATTGTCAACATCCTCTTGAGCCAACATTGATCTACGATACTAAATAAAACTTAAAAATAATATTTATGTTGGTGATTACCAAATAATATTTTCAATTTAGAAAAACTGCATTAATGTACCATTAGCGTCATTAGTATCTATAAATTGTGCGACAAAATCCGTCTGAAGTACTAGATATATTTTCATTTATTACGACGTTTCGGCTACATTCATCATCATATAGAAATTTACCGCTCGCAGAGCGAAGTTCAGTGTCAGTTGTAACAAAACCTGTCCTTCAATGCAACGAAGAGTGAACTTTCTTTTACGAGTCCCAATTTTTGATCTAATGCTGCCCGCAGCCAAAAGATCTTAATAGAAGTGATACATTAAGCGATTTAGACTGATTTATTCGTAAAATTTCGTGATAATCACAAACTTATTCAGCGAATTTATTTGTCTTGTTTATATCGACAATTTTTCTTTGATTTATAAGTAAACAAAACTTTAAAACGTTTCTTACAAAAATGTGTAAATTAACATCACTCACCTTTACAAACTTAAATAATAACGCTCCTCAGGCTGCAAACGTAAGCATTTTAATCGACGCGTTAATACTTCGATATGTCGATCGATGTATCGATACTTCACGAAATGTTGCCACCTCTGCCTGCACCCTGTCCCAGGACGTACCTTGGCTGTGATGTCTCCAGGCCCGCAGCCCACCTCCAGTACGGGCAGAGGCTGGTCCGGCCACGTCAGCGTGGGCCACAGTTCCTCCAGCTGACGTATGTTGACGGCCGCGAAGGTGGGGGCGGCGCAGCGGCTGTACAGCTCCGGTTTGTCCATGACCCTGGCTGTCAGCTACAGGACACACGAGGACATAAGTTATTCCATCCCACGTTAAACCATCGCATATTTGAGCACTGGGGTTCAATTCCTATTTCACTGAATACAAAAGGAATGGTCGTATGGCAATGGTGGTTGGATTCAGCCTCTTTCTTCATGGTGTGTGGGAGTTGTGTCTTAAGTGTGTCTGTTGACTGCAGGTCACTGTAATGGGCGAGTGTATAGTATAGTGTCATTTTCGTGTTAGAGAGACCAGAGAAGGGAGAGGGTGAAACATGGTGCATGCACATAGCAACTGCGCATAGCCTACTCCTCTCGAACACCACCAAGGGGATCGCCGAGTTTAAAGAAGGTATCACACCCCGATCCGCCCAGAAATAAGCAACTATAGGCGACTGCCATCTGGGCTAAGCAAATTAACAGACTTACCGTTAAACTCCCCTCCAGATTCTTTAAAGGATGCAACGCCTGTGTATAAAACGTCATGCCTCTCGAGTTACGTGCCTTACAGTGATTTAATTTTGCAGCAGTTTTACAGTGAAGAGCCAGAGAAGCTAGTACACCTGCCTAATATCGTATAGGGCCACCGCGAGCACGCAGAAGTGCCGCAACACGACGTGGCATGGACTAATGTCTGAAGTAGTGCTGGAGGGAACTGACACCGTAAGTCCTTCAGGGCTATACGTAAATACAGAAGAGCACGAGGGGGTGGAGATCTCTCTTGAACAGCACGTTGCAAAGCACTCCAGATACACTCAATAATGTTCGTGTCTGGGGAGTCTGGTGGTCAGAGGAAGTGTTTATACTCAGAAGAGTGTTCCTGGAGCCACTGTAGCAATTCTGGACTTGTGGGGTGTCGCAATGTACCAAGTCCGTCGGAATATACAATGGACGTTAATGAGTACAGGTGATTAGACAGGACACTACATACTTGTCACCTGTCAGAGTCGTGTCTAGACGTATAAGGCGTCCGGTGTCACAATTACTGCACGAACCCCACGTCATAACAGAGTCTCCACCAGCTTGAACAGTCCCCTGCTGACATGCTGGGTCCATGGATTCATGAGGTTGTCTCCATACCCGTACACGCCCATCCGCTCGATACAATTTGAAACGAGACCTGTCCGACCAGGCAACATGTTTCGAGTCATCAACAGTCCAGTGTCGGTGTTGAGGAGCCCAGGTGAGGCGTACAGCTTTGTGTCGTGCAGTCATCAAGGGCGACATCGATGATGTTTTGTAGAATGATTCGCACGCTGACACTTGTTGATGGACCAGCATTGAAATCCGCAGCAATTTGCGGAAGAGTTGCACTTCTGTCACGTTGAACGATTCTCTTCAGTCGTCGTTGGTCCCGTTCTTGCAGGATCTGTTACCGACCGCAGCGATGTCGGAGATTTGATGTTTTAGAAGATCCCTGATATTAACGGTACACTCGTGAAATGGTCGTACGGGAAAGTCCCCACTTCATCGCTGCCTCGGAGATGCTATGCCTCATCGCTCGTGCGCCGACTATGGCACCACGTACAAACTCACTTAAATCTTGATGACCTGCCATTGTAGCAGGAGTAAGCGATCTAAGAAGGCGCCAGACGCTTCTTGTCTTATATAGGTTGTCCTCGATGGTGAGTGTTCGTCGGAGGTGAGGGTATCATCTGGAATGCCCCAGGGAAGTGTGGTAGATCCGCTGTTGTTTTCTATCTACATAAATGATGTTTTGGATAGGATGGATAGCAATGTGCGGCTGTTTGCTGATAATGCTGTGGTGTACGGGAAGGTGTCGTCGTTGAATGACTGTAGGAGGATACAAGATGATTTGGACAGGATTTGTGATTGGTGTAAAGAATGGCAGCTAACTCTAAATATAGATAAATGTAAATTAATGCAGATGAATAGGAAAAAGAATCGTGTAATGTTTGAATACTCCATTAGAAGTGTAGTGCTTGACACAGTCACGTCGATTAAATATTTGGGCGTAACATTGCAGGGCGATATGAATTGGGACAAGCATGTAATGGCAGTTGTGGGGAAGGCGGATAGATGTCTTCGGTTCACTGGTAGAATTTTGGGAAGATGTGGTTCATCTGTAAAGGAAACCGCTTATAAAACACTAATACGACCTATTCTTGAGTACTGCTCGAGCGTTTGGGATAACTATCAGGTCGGATTGAGGGAGGACATAGAAGCAATTCAGAGGCGGGCTGCTAGATTTTTTACTGGTAGGTTTGATCATCACGAGAGTGTTACGGAAATGCTTCAGGAACTCGGGTGGGAGTCTCTAGAGGAAAGGAGGCGTTCTTTTCGTGGATCGCTGCTGAGGAAATTTAGAGAACCAACATTTGAGGATGACTGCAGTACAGTTTTACTGCCGCCAACTAACATTTCGGGACTCGTACAGAGGCATATAGGCAGTCATTTTTCCCTCGTTCTATTTGGGAGTAGAACAGGGAAAGAAGATGCTAGTTGTGGTACGAGGTACCCTCCGCCACGCACCGTATGGTGGATTGCGGAGTATGTATGTAGATGTAGATGTAGGTGTTGCCGACCGCAGTGCAGTATTCTGCCTGTTTGCATATCTATGTATTTGAATACTCATTCTTATACCAGTTTCTTTGGCGCTTCAGTTATATGTGAATACTGTCTGTAAAATGTGTTGCGAATAGAATTAGTAGTGAGGAAGTAAAAAATTACAACGTCATGCTTGATGCTGGAGTTTTACTGCAGTGAAAATGTAATAAGGGATAAACGTTTTTCCTGTCGTTTTCAGGGGTGTGGGGGGCGGTGTTGGGAGGGCAGTCTGTCAGCGAGGAAATGTTTGAAATGACGTGTAAAGTTTGTGGGAGTCGCTGAGTGCTCTCGTACTTAAATATTGGATGAGTATACACTGAGGTGACAAAAGTTTTGAGATACCTCCTAATATCGTGTTGGGTCTCCTCTTGTCCGGCTTAAAGCAGCAGCTCGATGTGACATAGATTCAACATGTTGTTGGAACTCCCCTGAAGAAATACTGAAGCATGCTGCCTCCATACCTGTCCATAATTGCTAAAGTGTTGCCGGTGCAGGATTTTGTGCATGAACTGATCTCTTGATTATGTCCCATAAATGTACGATGGGACCCGTGCCTTGCGATGACAGTGGGCAGATAATGCGCTCAAACTGACCACAATGTTCGAAATCTGGTTTCGCAGGACAGAGCGGGTCAAGTTATGGTTGCCGAAAGGGGCCAAAATCAATTATTGTCAGTTGCAAAAAACACACAGACTTTGTTTTCTTCAAAACACTTAATCATACATGCCTTTAAAAGAATTCAAAACAATAAGGCTGAAAGCTGAACACAAGTTATTACAATTGCTTTAAGGAATACACGCGGCTGAAGGCCTTACTTCAACAAAATTTTACGTAAATACTCGACTGAAGGCCACATACTGAACAACTCAAGGCTTAAGCCCCGAATAACAAACATTTGAAATAGAGCAAAATCTCCTTTCTAAAAATAAGTTTTAAACAATTGAATCTTGAAGCATTAATTTAAGTCGGCAAAGGCCTTATTTTACAATTAAAACAAACTAAATTAATAGGTGGCTGAAGGCCTCGGACAGTACTCGAGATAAAAGAAAGTCACAATCTAAAAAAAAAAAAAAAAAAAAAAAAAAAAAAAAAAAAAAAAAGAACGGAACAGTGGTGCTCAGAAGTGTTCCAAGGGTCAGCCTGAATATAAGTTTAGGTGAGACAGGCTGGTTCAAATGGCTCTGAGCACTATGGGACTTAACATCTCAGGTCATCAGTCCCCTAGAACTTAGAACTACTTAAACGTAACTAACTCAAGGACATCACACACATCCATGCCCGAGGCAGGATTCGAATCTGCGACCGTGGCTGTCGTGCGGTACCAGACTGAAGTACCTAAAACCCTAAAACCGCTCGGCCTCCCGGGTGGCTGTGAGACAGGCAGCCAAGCGTAATACTAAATAATCGGATGGCAACCCGACCCAGGAACAGCTGAAGGACCGCTCAACAAGCTAATCAATCCCCTTCCGCCCAACCAATGGCGCGACAATGGAAAACATCAGCGACGACAAAGATACCAGCAGCAGTACGTCTTCAAAATTGGCGTTTAAATACAGCCAAGACACAATAAGGACGCAAAAATATAAACTAACACGAAGGCTGTCGAACTACACGCCATGCCGGACAGTATCAGCACGGCGAGGAAACACACACTCGCTGCTCTGTCCCAACCGAATGACTTCCTACTTCACTACGCAGACAACATTGATAACTGCTCACAGCAAATCACAGAAGCTACACACAGTTCCACGTAAACACTTGCACCAAAAACTGCGACAATCCTAAAACCAATCACTGTGGAACAAGAAGGAAAAACCACAAGTCGACACACACAGAGTTTCCATAAGCGGTCGGCTACCAAATACACGTCGTCTGATGAGACTACCAACCGAAACATCAACCAGGGTCGTCCCCACTCAAGTTACATGTGGACCGATGACCGTCGCAGTCTAGTCCCTTTAATCCCACAAACCACAAACCAAGTTACATGTGTTGGCAACGGTCGGGCGAGTCATGGCTATCCGGAGCTTACTGCAGCTCCATCCCGTTCGGAACTCGGAGACACGGCGAGCTGGGCACACTGGCTCGGACCCAACCATGCAGAGGGAACACTCGCTCATTGGCCACCCGACATCTCTGCACAAGGGAGGAACCGACCCACGTCCGGCAAGATGACCAACTGACGAGGCCCAGAAACGGTCAAAAGACCAAATACACGTCGCCCGATGAGACGACCGACCGAACGACCAACCAACGGTCGTCCTCGCTCAAGTCTCCTTCCCTCGGACAGTGCATATGTCACACCAGCGGTCGGAGAGTATTAGCTGTCCGGATCTCTCAGGCACTCCGTCCCAACTGAACACCAAACACACGACGAGCCGGAAATACTAGCGGTCGCTTCAAAGATAAAACGACAGTGCTCTTATCGATACGCGCTGCTGCTGCTGCGACTCACGGGCAGGCAAACCAGCAACTTAGTGACGCCAGTAAATCGATAAGAAACGAGGCGAGAGTTCCGTAAAGAGAAGCTGTCAAACAAGAAACGGCATGAACACGAGCGTTCTTCAAACTAATCGCGAACGACTGTGGCCGGGTGACATGGCGTATTGTCACCAATAAAAATTCCATCTTTATTTGGGAACATGAAGTCCGTGAATGACTCTAAATGGTCTCCAGGTAGCCAAACACAACCGTTTCCAGCCAATGATAGATTCAGATGAACCAGAAAATCTTGTCCGTTACATGTAAACACAGCCTACACAATTCTGGAGCTATCACCAGCTCGCACAGTGCCTTGTTGACAACTTCCGTCCATCGTTCTGTAGGATCTACGCCACGCTCGAACCCTGTCATCAGCTCTTACCAACTGAAATCGGGACTTATACGACTAGGTCACAGTTTTCCAGTCGTCTAGGATCCAACCGATATGGTCACGAGACCAGGAGAGATGCTGCTGCCATAACTTCTTAACGCCATATTTCGCCCCACTGTCTTTTTCACGCAGTGTTGCTTGTCTGTTAGCACTGACAAATCTACGCAAACGCCGCTGCTCTCGGTCGTTAAGAGAAGGCCGTCGGCCACTGCGTTGTCCGTGGTGAGAGGTACTGCCTGAGACTTGACGTTCTCGGCAAACTCTTAACACTGTGGATCTCGGAATATTGAATTCCCTAACAATTTCCGAAATGTAACGTCACTTGCATCTGGCTCCAACAACCATTCCGCGATCACACTCCATTAATTCCCGTCGTGTGGCCATAAATAAGTCGGAAATCTTTTCACGTGAAACATATGAATACGTACGACAACTCCGCCAATGCACAGCCCTTTTATACTTTATGTACGCGATAGTACCGCCATCTATGTATGTGCACATCGGTATTCCAAGAATTTTGTCAGCTCAGTGTATAAAATGGTTCAAATGGCTCTGAGCACTACGGGAATTAATATCTGAGGTCATCAGTCCCCTAGAGCTTAGAACTACTTAAACCTAACTAACCTAAGGACATCACACATATCCATGGCCGAGGCAGGATTCGAACCTGCGACCGTAGCAGTCACGCGGGTTCGGACTGAAGCGCCTAGAACCGCTCGGCCATTGCGGCCGGCTCTCAGTGTATAGTCTGGCTAATTAGCGCACCGTTACTTACACTGCCCGAAGACATACACACAGTTTCTAACTGTAATATTTGTCTTGTTGTGTTCGACTTTTAACATAAGATTATACCTCTTAATGAACACATTATACTAGCGTTTTAAATATTTAAATTCGGTCAATAATTAAATGAAATACTGAGAATCAAAATTTTATTGCCCCTGGAAGCCCTTAGAAAAACTGCAACTGGAACATCGCTCCATGAACTATGAACCCAGCTAGCCGTTTAATAAATCGGTTGGCAGTGCGCGGAAATAGTAGCTCTTAATCGCAACGAATCCGCACGTACGAAGTAGACTGCCTTAACACTCGCATGTGCAGAAGGGGACACACACAGTGTACTTTGTGCTTGTTATTGTTCATTGTTCACTTTTATTGTTGACATCTGTGGACATTAGCTGACGTCAGATTTTCGTATTTGAGTTTTTGCGCAAATTTCGGAGTCAATTTTCATAAATGCCGTAATTAAACAATTTCAAAATGTTTGCCATCCAACTTTCTTTTATTGCTGTTACAAAAAGCATTCTTGAAATGATTGCTTCGTGTTCTAGAAATGGAATGGAACATAACAAGTCTTAACCGTACTAATCCAGGAGCATATGGAGGAAATGTGTCTCCCAAAAAAAAGTTCAAATGTGTGTGAAATCTTATGGTACTTAACTGCTAAGGTCATCAATCCCTAAACTTACAGCCCGCATCTCGTGGTCGTGCGGTAGCGTTCTCGCTTCCCACGCCCGGGTTCCCGGGTTCGATTCCCGGCGGGGTCAGGGATTTTCTCTGCCTCGTGATGGCTGTGTGTCGTGTGCTGTCCTTAGGTTAGTTAGGTTTAAGTAGTTCTATGTTATAGGGGACTGATGACCATAGATGTTAAGTCCCATAGTGCTCAGAGCCATTTTGAACCTAAACTTACACACTACTTAACCTGAATTATCCTAAGGACAAACACACACACCCATGCCCGGGGGAGGACTCGAACCTCCGCCGGGACCAGCCAAATGTGTCTCCCCCTGTGTTATACTAAGGTACGCCAGCAATCGTTTATTTCTGAATTTACATGCATATAACATTATTTGTGTGATTTTAGAGTTGTATACATAACGGCTTAGTTACCGAAAGTTCACCTTTGATGTGACTCCGTGTTTTGCTTTATTTTAGGGGGCCAGGAAGGTGCCGTGAATATTTGTATTGAACAATAGAAAATCTTCCAATCCATATGTGGCATACACCAAACCAATACTGTATTGAACACAATTCTTAGTGATACATGTATATATTTTGTATTAAGTATTGGTCCCCTAACTTTTTGCAGCTTTTACTACAGAAATTCATAAAAACTTTCGAAATGATGGGGTATGATATTCTATGGCTAAAAGTCAAAGTCTTAACAGATTTGCCACTTGCCAGGAAACAACCAACGTGCAACTTCCTGGCAGATTAAAATTGTGTGGCGGACCGAGACTCGAACTCGGGACCTTTGCCTTTCGCGGGCAAGTGCTCTACCATCTGAGCTACCGAAGCACGACTCACGCCCGGTACTCACAGCTCTACTTCTGCCAGTATCTCGTCTCCTACCTTCCAAACTTTACAGAAGCTCTCCTGCGAAACTTGCAGAACTAGTACTCCTGAAATAAAGGATACTGCGGAGACATGGCTTAGCCACAGCCTGGGGGATGTTTCCAGAATGAGATTTTCACTCTGCAGCGGAGTGTGCGCTGATATGAAACTTCCTGGCAGATTAAAACTGTGTGCCCGACCGAGACTCGAACTCGGGACCTTTGCCTTTCGCGGGCAAGTGCTCTACCATCTGAGCTACCGAAGCACGACTCACGCCCGGTACTCACAGCTCTACTTCTGGTGGTATCTCGTCTCCTACCTTCCAAACTTAACAGAAGCTCTCCTGGGTTCGCATGACGATAATGTTTCCCGACAGCAGAGGGATTTTTCAACAAGATAATGTATCATGTCACAAGTCCAGAAATGTGATGGAGTGGTTCGAGGAACACAGTAGCGAGTTCCAATTGATGTACTGGCCTCCCAACTCGCTACATCTGAACTCGATCAAACACATCCGGGATGTGACTGAACGTGGTGTCACAAATTATCGGCTGCCACCCTGGAATTTACAGGAATTAGGTAACTAGTGTGTGCAGATGTGTTGCCAACTCCCTACAGCATTGGGTTTAGGCTGGTGGTCATTATGTTCTGGCAGATCAGTGTACGTCCATGCCTTCATCTCTTCTTACCACGCAAGATCGAACCCAACTACATCTGGCTTTTCGTGAACGTCGTCGTTCTGCTATCCTCCTGCAGATTACGGCAACTGTCAGGGCAATAGGTGTAAAAATAACTGCGTCCTCCACGTGCAAAATGATGTATACACGTAAATTTAGATCAACATACGAGTATGCTTCTGCAAGCACGTGACATGATATAAAACGGGCAGTTGATCCCATAATTAAACACAGTGATAACACATTTCCGTTATAAGTACAGAGTAGAGCAATTTTATCTTTATAAGTAAGAACGTTGCCATTCAGACATTTTTAATAAGGGTGAACAACGACTTTACATAAATCTGACCTTCTCGTTCGAGTTTTCGTGCTATGAACATCCCGTGTGTATTGTGTAATCGGACGACGCAAACATGTCTTCGGTTTCAAATGGATGCGCTTGGGCTGCTGCTACAGAGGTGTATACCTTTGGCAGAGCCTGTAATATGGGCTTAACATTCCCATCCGACGGATGGATCACCATCAGAAGTGTGATATGCCCTCTATCCTCACTCCACCAATAGAGTCGCGTGCCCTCATACTATAAGACACTGGGGAGAGGTTTATTTTTTATCCAGAGTCCTGGGAACCTGAGTGTCCTGGCGGGAATCTGGGACATGTTCGGTCACCCTAACGAATTTTGTTTATTTTATATGTTCGCACAGTGCACGATATCCAATTAATTACTCAAGTTCGCCGGCCACTGGTGGCCGAGCGGTTCTAGGCGCTTCAGTCTGGAAAAGCGCGACCGCTACGGTCGCAGGTTCAAATCCTGCCTCGGGCATGGATGTGTGTGATGTCCTTAGGTTAGTTAGGTTTAAGTAGTTGTAAGTTCTAGGGGACTGTTGACCAGAGATGTTAAGTCCCATAGTGCTCAGAGCCATTATAATTAAGTTCGTGCTCCACTATATTCCGATGAGGGGAGGGGAGGGAGGGGGGGGGACAACCTTGTCCCCTACTCGGTGAACGGAGGAGGACTCCGCTAGATATGTTGGGGTAGCCCGAATAAGCAGTAAGGGCACGCATACCAACAACGATCCCAGTTTCCGGGGGCTTAGAAAACTTAAACATTCCATCTCCAGGGGACGTAAATATGGATCCCAGTTTCCGGGGGCTTCGAATACTGAAACACTCCCTCTCCAGGGGACATAAATATGGAGAGCCCAGCCCAGGGAAACAGGGTGAAGACCTCAACGATATACCTTTAACCAGTAGAAGAGGCAACCATCCAATTGCGTACAGTATAATTGACAGCAGATTTAAAGACTGAGAGGAAGCATCCGCCCCATTAGACATATGTGGTGAGGAGCTGGTAATTTTCTCTGCAGAAAAAGCAACAAACTCGAATTCTCCACAAGAAAAGACTGGATGAATCATTTGTCAAACGACCTTGGCGAGAAATGAAGGACAGGTGACTGGTAATTCTACTACGAGCAAAGATAGCAATATTCAATGTGAGAGGTCCTGGGGATAAAAGAATGGAACTGAATAAGGTACTAAAAGAATGTAAGACTGGTATAGTCATGTTGTTGTTGTTGTTCTTGTTGTTGTTGTTGTGGTCTTCAGTCCTGAGACTGGTTTTATGCAGCTCTCCATGCTACTCTATCTTGTGCAAGCTTCTTCATCTCCCAGTACTTACTGCAACCTACATCCTTCTGAATCTGCTTAATGTATTCATCTCTTGGTCTCCCTATACGATTTTTACCCTCCACGCTGCCCTCCAATGCTAAATTTGTGATCCCTTGATGCCTTAGAAAATGCGCTACCAACCGGTCCCTTCTTCTTGTCATGTTGTGCCACAAACTCCTCTTCTCCCCTATTCTAAAGAAATTAAGAGGGATAATAGAATATGACGATTACATAACGATGTATACTGAGGGGATGATGGTATGTACATACCCAGATGGCGGTAGTATCACGTACACTAGGTATAAAAGGGCTAGACGCATGGCACATTCCATTTCGGAAAACGTTGGGTAATACAATATTCCGAGGTCCACAGTGTCGAGCGTTCACTGAGAATACCAAATTTCAGGCATTAGCTCTCTCCACGGACAACGCAGTGACCGATGGCCTTCACTTAACGACCACCGGCAACTGCGTTTGGGTAGAGTTGTTAGTACTAACAGACAAGCAACACTGTGTGAAATAACCGCAGAAATCAATGTGGGCCGTAGGGCGAACGTATCCGTTAGGATAGTACGGCGAAAAGTGGCATTAATAGGATATGGCAGTAGTCGACCGACGCGAGTGCCTCTGCTAAAAGCAAGAAATCGCCTGCAGCGCCTCTCCTAGGCTTCTCACCATATCAGTTGTACCCTAGATGACTGGAAAACCGTGGCCTGGTCAAATGAGTCCCGATTTCAGTTGGCAAGAGATGGTGGTAAGTTTCGAATGTGGCGCAGATACCACGAAGCTATGACACAGGTTGTCAATAAGGTAGGTGCAAGCTGGTGGTGGCTCCATGCCGGTGTGGGCTGTGCATACATGGAATGGACTGGGTCTTGTGGTCCAAATGAACCTGTGATTGACTGAAAACGGTAGTGTTCCGCTACTTGGAGATCATTTGGAGCCATTCACAGAATTCATACTCCCAAAAACCGATAGAATTTGTATGTATGACATTGCGCCTTGTCACTGGACCACAATTGTTCACCATGGGTTTGAAGAACATTCTCGACAATTTGAATGTATGACTTGGCCATCCAGATCGGCCGACGTGGACCACGTCGAACATTTATGGGACATAAGCGAGAGATGATCTCGCGCACAAAATGCTGCACTGGCAACATTTTCGCAATTATGGAAGGCTATAGAGGCAGCATTGTCCAACATTTCTGCAGGGGACATCCAAGGAATCGGCGAGTTGCTCCTATACGCCGAACAAACGGAGGTCCCACGATTTTTATCACCTCAGTGTACAGTGGAGTCCCTCGAAACGGAAGAGCCCGTAGTGGTGTATCAATTTTAGTGAAAAAGAAGTGGAAGAATTGATAGCAATCTATAGTTATATAAATGAGAGAACTGCCACATGAAAATTCAGAATAGTCAGATGTTGTCATACTTTATGTGACCCAGAAATTTTATGACACATTCAATAGGATTTAATTAAGGTCGATGAGACAGACGATGTTGTTATATGTGGTGACCTAAACGTAGGGGTAGGTAGTTAACCAGTACCAGAAGTGTTGGCACTTTTGGAGAACAAGTCATTAACTATAATGGCCGGAAGCTAAGGCAGTTGGCTACATACAAGCAACTGAAAATGTGTGATTACTTTTCACGAAAACAGACAGTCTGAAATGTACGTGGACAGCACGGGGTTTGAAATCATTAACAGATCATTTTAAGCTAAATTTAAAAACTGAGAAATCAAGGGCAAGACATAAGGCTGAGTAGAAGAAAATACACATACTCAGACCACTTTCTCTTAGATGGAACAACAACTCTAATAGCAAGATGGAAAAAGTTTGCTAAAAGGAAACCAGCTTGTTCGGAAGAAGTATTCAAAATATATTTACCACAGGAAGAGAGTATTAAAAACTATGTCAACTAGCAATAACTAGTAAAAATACCAACTGCAGATGATGTGGAGGCAGAGAAGCAGTATAAAAGAACTACACAAAGAGGAGTTTTTGAGGTTCAAATGGCTCTGAGCACTATGGGACTTAACTTCTAAGGTCATCAGTCCCCTAGAACTTAGAGGTACTTAAACCTAACCAACCTAAGGACATCACACACATCCATGCCCGAGGCAGATTTCGAACCTGCGACCGTAGCAGTCGCGCGGTTCCAGACTGTAGCGCCTAGAACCGCTCGGCCACCCTGGCCGGTAGTTTTTGAGGCAGTTGGTAAGAATGGAAAGTTAACAAGAAGGACAGAGTTAAAAATATGGATACAGAAAATAACAGAAAATGAAGAGGCTGTAAAAAAAAAAAAAAAACAACAACAAATTGTCAGCTCCTGCTACAGAAGAGTACACGAGAAACAGAGCAGTAGTATAGGGAAAAGCGGAACCATACTAAGCAGGTAATAAGATATGCACATCGATACTCTTTGGACAAATTACTTACATATATCGAACATGATATACATGTGAGACGGATCTTTGCATGTAAAACGTTAAAGAACTTAAATCGCTCAGAAAGAAACAATGCTAGAATTAGTGTAATTAATGAAAAATAGTGGTCGCAATATAGTACGAATTTAGGGTATTGTGAAATCACTGTAATAATACAGAATACCAAGCACCTTTTAACAAGACAGTTGATTCAATAAGGTTAGATTAGGATCAAAAGGTTCTGAAAAGTGGAAAAAGTTGTCGCTCAGATGGAAAAAATGCTGAGCATATTAAGAATGGAGGGACGCTGTTCGAACTATAATTGTTGCACCTATATAATGAATGTCGACGAAGTTATAAATTCCCTCACGATTGGACAATTGCCGAAGTAATTTGTGTTTTTAAAAAGGACAAGTGAAATGCATGTGACAATTACAGGGGTGTAATTCTCATAGTTTATTAAGCTTACTTAGAAACAATAAACAATCGCTTGAAAGTATTAACAGATGTATGTTTGGTAAAAGAGGAAATTAGGTTAAGGAAAGGACACTCGTGCAACGGTAGACTTTTAGAAAAATGACTAGAAGTACATTTAGAGACACATGTTTTTGCTGACTTCGAAAAAGCTTTTGACTCGGTCATTAGAAATAAACTACGGACAATAATGAACAAGCGAGGATACCCCATGCAGATAATCAGAAGCACACATGAAGACACCTAAATAATCATAAACAAAGGCCCTGCAAACAGAGGTAAGATTATAACAAATCAAGGTGTCAGACAGGGATGTAGCATGCTATCGACTCTTACCAACATCTGTATTGAAGATCTCATAATAAACTGGAGAAAGGAAGTCCATGAAGGTTTTACAACTCCCTAATCAAGAACAGCTACGCAAACCAGGGAGACATGTGTAAAGGAAAGGAGTAGTACAGCATCATCAGATGAAGAAAAAATCGCTGGTCATCGAGGTTCCTTTCGAAGTACGACTCATCACAAGACAATTCTACTCCAGTCAATAAGATTCCAGGCCGGAGACGTATCTGGAGTCGCTGTGCACGGCGGTGGGATATCAAACTGATTATCCCCCTCCCATTTGGCCCAACAACCTAGAGTGATGGTCAGCGGTGCCACTTCATTTCGTAGCATGACCCGTCCGGTTTTCATCCGTTGTACCCTTACAGCAGAGGGATATTCTACTGTCCGTTTTGTCGCCACACGTAGCAGGCCGTCGTAGATTTACATTTCAGCAAGATAATGCCCGCCCGCACACGGTGAGAGTTTCCACTGCCTGTCTTCGTGCTTGCCAAATCTTCCCTTGGCCAACAACATAGCAGGGTCCCTCCTCAATTGAGAACGTTCGGAGCATTGTGGGTAGGGCCCTCCAACCAGCTTGGGATTTTGATTATCTAACGCTCCAGTTGGACAGAATTTGGCACGATATTCCTCAAGAGGACATCCAACAATTATACATATCAATGCCAAGCCGAATAACTCCTTGCATGAGTGCCAGAGGTGGACCAGTGCGTTACTGACTTTCTCAATTTGTGAAGCTCTTTCTCTCGAATTTTCTGAAAATGTAATCATTTGTTTGCTTGTACATGTAAATCACATCTACTGATTTCCGTCCCTTTCGGATAATTCCTTCGTGCTGCGTTGTTTTTTTGTCTTAGATTGTAGATTGTTGCGGCGGAGACAGTCTAGGAATGGTTACTAGACGACATAACAAAACAAACCGTAAGAAGTGAAATACAAACCGTCGAAGGAACACGCCAATGCCGGCCGCTGTGGCCGAGCGATTCTAGGCCCTTCAGTCCGGAACCGCGCTGCTGTTGCGGTCGCAGGTTCGCATCCTGCTTTGGGCATGGATGTGTGTGATGTCCTTGGGTTAGTTAGGTTTAAGTAATTCTAAGTTCTAGGGGACTGATGGCCTCAGATGTCACGTCCCATAGTGCTTAGAGCCATCTGAACACGCCAACAAGGTACTTACTGAACAGTGACAAATTGTATGCAGAAAGACGGGGCTGCTGCAGTCGAGGCCAGAGTAGAGTGGGAACTACCTGCTGGATGATATTTCAGCGACATAATACCATGCTCTAATCTTATCTGCTCCCTGGAGTTCAACTTCACGACGTTCCAGTTACCTCCTTAAAGGAAAATAATCTGAGAGTAAATAACAGCCGACACGTGTCTGGCCGAAAGCTACGCACACTTATCACGGGATATCTGATTTATTATTTTCGTAACACTGATGTAAGGCAGGGTAATTATGGAACTTGGGGGGTTTATAAAACATTCTCAGACGTATACAGACGTAACGCCGCGCGATGGAGTTGTTTAAAAGGATATAACACATTTAATGTCAACATATTCTCTCAAATCAGTCTATACCACACATTGAATTAGATACGGCAAGCTATAATACACATTAGCGAATTCTGCAGCTATACGTGTCTGTTGTGTTTGTTATAACATACAGGGTATTTCAAAATGAATATACCAGTGTTAAGACTTCATTGAATTTGTTACATTCAGCTTACAGTTACAAATAATACATCACTTGCCGGCCGCGGTGGCCGAGCGGTTCTAGGCGCTGCAGTCTGGAACCGCGCGACCGCTGCGGTCGCAGGTTCGAATGCTGCCTCGGGCATGGATGTATGTGATGTCCTTAGGTTAGTTAGGTTTAAGTAGTTCTAAGTTCTAGGGGACTGATGACCTCAGCAGTTAAGTCCCATAATGCTCAGAGCCATTTGAACCATTTTGAACCAATACATTAAATTAAAGAGCAACTCAAACAATTTTTCCTACGAGAGTTCATTGTGACCACCATTCGTCACTCATCGAATCGATAGGTGATTCCTTCTCAAACTTTTGTCAGTGTTTCTGGAGTAACTGTTGCGACAACGCTGTTGCTAAAGTCAGGTAGTTCAGTTGGTAGAGGAGGGACATACACATTCTTTATAAACACCCAAAGGTAAAAATCGCATGGCACCAGGCACCAGAGTGTGTGTGAACATGGAGGTTATAAAGGCACATTTGCATGCCGAGCGTGAGTTTCCGCGGAAACGCGAAATATTAATTAAATAAATAATCAGTGACAAATAAATAAAGCCTATGGCATACAACTGCAGCGCTGTGTCGCTGATAAAACAAAAGCACAATTACGTTACTCTTATGTTTAATTAAGAAGAAACGGAGAGCTCTGGTTGAAGTGGTGCGAGAAGCACGTATTTTATTTTATTGTCTGGCACACCGCCATATTTCATGTTAGAGAAGAATACTGCGAGTTGCAACCAGACTAGGCACTCGATTCTATAAAGAATTTATATTTATAAAAGTAAGTAGGATTATGAACTGTAGGCTTATTCATTGAATATATCTGATTTAACTAACTGTGTAACTTTTTTATGTTTAGTAGACAGACACCTCTGTACGACGTATTGACATGGCTGGCAAATTATTCTAATATTGAGATTTAGATTTGAGTCCGCACCTACCGCAGCAGTCTTTGGAAACGATTTATTTACGAAGTCCGATTATTTCAGTTTTATTTCACGGTCAACTACGAGTAACATTGCCTTTACGAAAAAGCCATTGTCAAGCGTCTGATACCGAATAATTAAACGTCCACGTTCCAGATAAGCAAATATCAATTACAATTACAAACACCATCATACAGATAGAATAATTAATATATTATTATTTTTAATTTATTTTATATTGGCGACTGCGTGTCGGACTTGTTATTTTGTCATTTGTTACATTGTTCTCTTTGTTTCATGTAAAAAATCAACTTTCTGGACCTGGACGTCAATGTATGAGAGATAACAAAATTGGAAGATATTTTCAAATTCTGAAATTTTGCCGGAAGACGCAAAGAAGCTTCCAGCAAAATAAGGTAAGACGCAGCATCTTTGCATTAGCAGGCTTGACCAGACATATAATTCAGTGTATTAGCTTTTCAGTAAATTCTGTAGTGTTTCTTTTCCGCATAACAGTTTCAGTGATAAATTTCGTTCTCAGTACTTTTCCCTAAACAATAACGTATGCAACTATACCAATACACGAATGTACAATATGGCCGACTTCTGTACGATATCATGTAACATGGCCAGCAGCCATTACCAATAATCTCAAATTCAGTTTATATTTTTAAATTAACAGACAGCCATTGTTGCTACGAGCGATTCATGCTCAACTACATTTTATTTTAAAATCAGTGTCAAAAATTTTCTTGAAACATATATCACGTGTGGCATGGTAATAACTAGAGAACAATACGCAAAAATGGAACAGCAAGGACGTACTATTCAGACGCCATCCGACTCGGACGTGAGACAAGTGTTAGAAAATGACTTTACGACAGCAACCGGTAGTGACGATTCATCAAACATTGACGCAAGTGTTGACGAAAATTTTGACAATAGGCCGTCCACCACAAAAATTTCAAAGTCTCAATCAGAGCCCATGTTAATGCATGACGTCACGTCTAATGACGCGGCGGGGGCAGAGACCTTGCAAACGGTAAACATTGCCGACATGTTACAAATGCTAATGAAACAAAACGCAGAAAATATGGCAACCATAAGGAAACAGAACGCGGAAAACATGGCAACCTTAAAGACACAAAATGAACAGTTAAAGACACAAAATGACGCAATTAAATCTGACCTCATAGCACTCAAGACAGGTAATGACACTTTATGTAAACGTGTGGAACTTATAGACGCCACACTGATCAAACAGATGACTGAACTCAGTACTAAATTTTCCCAGCTTAATACGAGACAAGAAAAGACTACAACTGACGTAGCACTTTTACAGACACAAGTAAAAAACCTTAATGTCACGTGTGAAGTTCTTACTGAACAAATTCAAACATATCCTTCAGTACATGACAACCTTGAAAAACGAATTACTGACGTACAGAATAAATTTGACAATGTTGAACAACACCTGACTGACATCTTACAATCTGATGCCACAGCTCATTTTCAAAATATTAATAAGGAATTTAATGATTGGGTAGTGAACAAAGACAAACATTTTGATACATGCTTACGTGAAAATTTACCAACAATTGTGCACGACTCCGTAGCGCAATACATTACTAATAACAAACAGCTGATCAGTGACGCTGTACAATCCGTCACTGCACCCATGAGACAATTCACCGATCGACCACAGTCTGAATGTAACGAAAATATCAGTCAAAATGCACAGTTCAGGAACCAATATACATTCGAGTATGACACACACATACCGCACACGACAAACACACAAGAACAAAACACACCACGACTACAACACATACCACGATGTGCAAACACAAACACAAGCTATTATCATGGTAAACCACAGCAACATTATCGTAATTACTCGCCAGCTGAACATACCAGTAATTACAGTGGAATAAATCCATATCACAATACGAAGGAAGAAGAAAGCTTAATGAAACACAGGCAATTTCAGATTTTTATCCCAGAAAAACGAACCATTCATCCGGTGATTTTTCTTAAATCCTTTAGTAACGCATTTCCACGCACTTGGAGTGACCGGAAAAAGATTTCATATATTGTCGGTTACATCCAAGGCGATGCAGCTGTCTGGGCATACAGTCAAGCTGACGTATGTACCACGTACAGTGAGTTTGAGCGTGCTTTTCTGAACAAATTCTGGTCGCAATCCGTCCAGGAGCGACTCAGAAGACAAATTTTAGAACCTGAAACTTTTAACAGTAAAAATGGTAACTTACGCAGATATTTTGAAAAATACTTGAACATGGGACACTTTTTAGACGAACCAGTCGCAACGCGTGATATACTCCGTGCGTTGAAGGCCAAATTGCCTTTCAACATTAAAGAAAAACTCCTACATATCCCGGATGACGATTCAGATTATTTTTTAACAGCTTTAGATTCGGTTGACATGTTACTTGAAGACCAGCGCTTCGCGCGGCAAAACAGCAGCCACAATGTTTACACTAATGGTATGCAAAACATGCAGGCTTGCCAACACAATTCTGGCGCGTCCACAGTTGGATACGCGGTACAACAAAAACAGCAAACTCACATGCCGTCTCAGTACGGAAATCAAAATCAACACGCGTATTCCAATACAAACAATAGTTACAACAGTAATAACACTTCATGCGGCAATCCATACAAAAGGCACCGCGGTAATAACTACAACGGTAACAACGGATACAAAGGCAACAACAAAAACACAAACAGAAATAGAAATAATAACAACTACGAGCCAAGACAGCATCAAGGTTGGACTCGTAACGATCAGTACTTTCATTCAAACTCTGCTTTACCACAGCAGACACCAGGACAAAATTGGAGCATACCTTACGACCGACAGGTAAGTTATAATGCGCAACAGCAACAACAACCGCAAAAGTTTGGAGATCATAATAGGCAATATCCGAATGTGAATATAATAGAAATGACACCTGATGCACAACCTCAATCTGTGTCAGTACCTAGTACAAATGCTAATCCAACAAACTAGAAACAGTCACTACTATGCCCCAGGTCGTGGCTGAAGAATTCTTGGGGGGCGACTTCAATGTTAATCACTTATTTGACACCACACTTGAACAACAGAATAATGATATGCCGAATAATTCTAAACAAAAATTACCTGTTTTATTTATAAGATACAACCACAATGAGAATATATCAGATGAACTTTTGCAAGACAGTACACAATGTCGTTCAAACACAAATGAAATTGTTTTAGCATCTACTACTGGTGTAGTAGGTGGGATTCCAACTACTATTATCCTAGATACAGGTGCAGCTGTGAGCGTTTTGTCTTTTAATTTCTATAAAAAGATGTGTGAATTGGAACCTGTGCCTGAGTTTCCTGCCCAAAACTGTAAAATAACTACTGCACTAGGTAATAAGTCATGTAGGGTTACGAAGCAAGTTTTTGTAAACGTTAAAATAGGTAATGGAACCGTACAATGGCCATTCCTGGTTGTACAAAACCTTGTGACAAATTGCATATTAGGAATAGATATTATGAGCGAGAAGGACTGCATTATAGACTTCTCCAAAGGTAAATGTATTTTAAATGATAAAAGCAGGGTAATTATTATTGATTTGGACAGGAGAACTCGAAAGCATGACAAACACTGTACAGGGTACAAGGTTCAGTTAGTACTTGACAAAGACATTCAAGACATGCAAACACACTCATCTGACACAGAGCTAATGGACTTGAAAACATTGCTTGATCATAAGATAAGTGAAGCTACAGTTCTCAGTGTACATGAACGTATAAAACTACAGGAAGTGTTATCCAAATATTTACAAGTTTTTACCAAACGATTGGGTGTTATCAACACGTATGTGTACAAGATTGAAGTTAAGCCTCACAAGATCTTCTACCATAAGACATATAACGTACCGTTATCTCAACGACCTGCTGTGTGGCAAGAATTAAAACAAATGTTAGACTGGAAGGTCATTGAACCATCCACCTCACCTTATTGTAGTCCTCTACTTGTTGTCAAAAAATCGAATGGAAGCATTAGGTTAGTGTTAGACGCACGAGCAATTAATGAAATAATTTTACCGGTTCACACAAAACCCGAAAATTTAGAAGAGCAATTACAGAAATTTCTAGATGCAAAATATTTTTCCACAATAGATCTCGCTAATTCGTTTTGGCAGGTGGGTATCACTCCTGATTCACGGAAATATACTGCATTTATGTTCGGGGGGCGAACCTATCAGTTTTGTGTTCTACCCTTCGGACTGAATGTCAGCTCTGGGGTATTCATTACAGCCCTGGATACCGTGCTTGGCGACGATTTAGCTGAGACAGTCACACACTATGTAGATGATATACTGATAGCTACACAGTCTTGGAATGAACATGTTGACACACCTCAAAGAATTTTAGAAAAATTTGCACAAGCTGGAGTCACAGCCAACCTAAGAAAATCAAAATTTGGTTGCAGTGAGATAAAATATTTAGGACATATCATTAATTCACAGGGCATACGTCCTGATCCCAGTAAATTAGATGCTATCAGAAACTTTCCTAGCCCTCGAACTAAAAAGCAGTTAAAATCATTCCTTGGGCTATGTTCATTTTTTAGACGTTTTTTGCCACAACCACTTTTGAACAGTAAACATCTGCTAAATCTACTCAGAAAGAATCAAGTTTGGATCTGGTCGGAACAGTGCCAGAATGACTTTAATACAATCAAACATGCTTTAGTGGGTGCAAACTTATTGAGCCATCCAGATTTCAATTTAGATTTTTGTATGACTTGTGACGCTTCACGTACTGGCTTGGGATGTTGCTTATTTCAAGTTGTAAAGAATAAAGAAAAGGAACAGATAAGAATTATTGAAACTTCCTGGCAGATTAAAACTGTGTGCCCGACCGAGACTCGAACTAGGGACCTTTGCCTTTCGCGGGCAAGTGCTCTGCCAACTGAGCTACCGAAGCACGACTCACGCCCGGTACTCACAGCTTTACTTCTGCCAGTACCTCGTCTCCTACCTTCCAAACTTTACAGAAGCTCTCCTGCGAACCTTACAGAACCAGCACTCCTGAAAGAAAGGACATTGCGGAGACATGGCTTAGCCACAGCCTGGGGGATGTTTCCAGAATGAGATTTTCACTCTGCAGCGGAGTGTGCGCTGATATGAAACTTCCTGGCAGATTAAAACTGTGTGCCCGACCGAGACTCGAACTCGGGACCTTTGCCTTTCGCGGGCAAGTGCTCTGCCAACTGAGCTACCGAAGCACGACTCACGCCCGGTACTCACAGCTTTACTTCTGCCAGTACCTCGTCTCCTACCTTCCAAACTTTACAGAAGCTCTCCTGCGAACCTTACAGAACCAGCACTCCTGAAAGAAAGGACATTGCGGAGACATGGCTTAGCCACAGCCTGGGGGATGTTTCCAGAATGAGATTTTCACTCTGCAGCGGAGTGTGCGCTGATATGAAACTTCCTGGCAGATTAAAACTGTGTGCCCGACCGAGACTCGAACTCGGGACCTTTGCCTTTCGCGGGCAAGTGCTCTGCCAACTGAGCTACCGAAGCACGACTCACGCCCGGTACTCACAGCTTTACTTCTGCCAGTACCTCGTCTCCTACCTTCCAAACTTTACAGAAGCTCTCCTGCGAACCTTACAGAACCAGCACTCCTGAAAGAAAGGACATTGCGGAGACATGGCTTAGCCACAGCCTGGGGGATGTTTCCAGAATGAGATTTTCACTCTGCAGCAGAGTGTGCGCTGATATGAAACTTCCTGGCAGATTAAAACTGTGTGCCCGACCGAGACTCGAACTCGGGACCTTTGCCTTTCGCGGGCAAGTGCTCTGCCAACTGAGCTACCGAAGCACGACTCACGCCCGGTACTCACAGCTTTACTTCTGCCAGTACCTCGTCTCCTACCTTCCAAACTTTACAGAAGCTCTCCTGCGAACCTTACAGAACCAGCACTCCTGAAAGAAAGGACATTGCGGAGACATGGCTTAGCCACAGCCTGGGGGATGTTTCCAGAATGAGATTTTCACTCTGCAGCGGAGTGTGCGCTGATATGAAACTTCCTGGCAGATTAAAACTGTGTGCCCGACCGAGACTCGAACTCGGGACCTTTGCCTTTCGCGGGCAAGTGCTCCGCCAACTGAGCTACCGAAGCACGACTCATGCCCGGTACTCACAGCTTTACTTCTGCCAGTACCTCGTCTCCTACCTTCCAAACTTTACAGAAGCTCTCCTGCGAACCTTACAGAACCAGCACTCCTGAAAGAAAGGACTTATTGGGTTTGCAAGTCGTACTTTAACTGAATGTGAGCGTACATACTCCACTACTGAGTTAGAAACACTTTCCATAGTATGGGCATTCAAGAAATTCAATTATTATTTATTTGGAAAACATACAGTAATTTACACCGATCACCAGGCCCTGACATTTTTGTTAACTTGTAAACTTGTACATCCTAGACTATCACGATGGGCAGTTACACTTCAGAACTACTCTTTTGAAATTAAGTACATAAGAGGTAAGGACAACACCATTGCAGACACTTTGTCTAGACTTCCACAAGGTATGAATGATACCAACAGTGACTTAGAAAATATAAATGACTACAGGATTCTCTTAATGCAAGACAAGCAGTATCACCAATATTATATTGATATGTGCAGAAACATGGCTGAATTACAAAAATCAGATCCTCACTGGTATAAGATAATAACATTACTGGTAGAAAAACACAATCATCCTTTGACTAAGTATTACAAGTTACACAATGATGTGCTATTTTATCGACGACATCCTAATGCTACTAACTGGTGTGTATGCATTCCCAAAGAGTCTGAACGTAATTTAATTTGGCACACACACTTAGTTTGGGGACATTATGGGACAAAAAAGTGTTTAGCGAAGCTCAGCACATACTGTTATTTTAGCAATATGAGAAGAAAAATTTACAGGGAACTGAAAACATGTGTCATATGTCAAAAATCAAAACCTCAGAATTTATCCACAAAAACAGATTTACATTCTATTTTACCTAGTAAACCCCTGGAAATTCTGTGTACTGACATCAGTGGTCCGCATCCAGCAAGCTCTGGAGGCGTCAAATATATCTTAGCTTTTTACGATATATTTTCTAAACATGTCAAACTTTATGCTTTAAAATCCGCCACTGCAAGTGCTATAATACGAAGATTCTCAAGTGATTACCTGACGCACGTGGGAAAACCTAAAGCAATTCTGTCAGATAATGCAACATACTACTCTGGGTACAAATGGAGAAATTTCTTGAAGGACAATAGCATTAAAAGTATATTTATTTCGAGGTTTAGTCCACAATGTAACGCGACTGAGAGACTTTTCCGAGAACTAAACCGATTCATGAGGACCTATATTTCATCAAAACATACTAATTGGGTGTCCTACCTAAGTCTTTTCGAAGATGTACACAATAACTTAAATATTTACGATACAAATTACACACCTAACGAGATCATGTTCAATTGCAAACAGAACGATCAGTGGATAGAACCATTACCTAAGTTGTCAGACAAGGAAATCACACCTGAACAGAAAATAAAAGAAGTATTGACTACATTGACACATCACGCACAAATACGAAACAAACATCACAGAAACATAATAAAAAGAAAACAAAAATTCGAGGTAGGAATGCTTGTACTACTTCGTACTCATCATAAATCTGTAGCACTCAAACGACGCAACGCTAAGTGGCGCCTGCTATATGAAGGACCTTATATAATTGTTAACATACCGCATCCTGGTGCGTATCTGTTACAACATCCTAGAACTAACAAAATTATTGGGCTATACGCACACCGAGATCTTAGAGCATTTCATGCTGAATAATGTCAAGGTCATACCCATCAAAATATTGCTAAGCAACTCGAAAAACTCTGTTGTTACAGCACAGATAATAAGTAGTACTGAAATTTTCATTTCAGCGGTTCCAGTGACGCAGTTGAAGACAGAAGAACTCTTCTTTCAACGCACGGCACCACCTGAAGGACGGAATATTAAAGTAAAATTTATGATTACGTAGCAGTGGATGACATATTAATTATTCACAGAACATTTGTTACTGAAGGTACCACTGACTTGGTGTGACACCTGACGAACTGACAGACGTCACCTGTGAAGCGATCTTTTACTTTGAGAAATAGATTAGACGCACATCTCTCAACACGAAAAGCATCTATCAGTAGTCAAGGCCACACAGACACTCTACACACACGCACAAAACGCGAGGAATCGAACATTTTCTCTCTCTTACTATTTTGAATATTATTGAGTAGTGAAACGCCTGGTCTGTCTACTGATGTAATGAACGTTGTGTCTAACCAATCTTAATTTCAGATGACATCACAAAAAACATCGATAATATCCCAGCAAAACCGCTAAAGAGGATGTAAATATCGACAATTCATGTAATCAAACGTGACACAATGTAATAACCTATAGCTATGTAATGATGATGCAAACATGTTTATGTGCAACTGTATTATGTTTATGCTAAGAAAATATGTGACGTGTGTATGTATAATTACTTATTTTTTTAACTGATGTATCATGTAACTGTACTATGTAAAAAATTTGAACAAAACGAGTGCCAAAAAGACATTGCATAGTAACCTCTGTTCACGGACATTAACGAACATTACTAACTCTGCAACTACGCAGAAACCTATGTGAAAGAAACGGTTAATGCCATTCATTATGCAGCGTATCTATGTAAACGCGATGAATGATTTCTTTGATTAATAACTACGAACATTTAGGTGAACTATATTCAGCGAAAAACTGAAAATGTGAAGTGCATAATTCGTGCATCGTCTAGTGACATTACTACAGTACCTAACTTCAAGATGTTAACTGGATTAAATGGATACATAGTGCCTGTCCAGAAAACAACACGACGGGTGGAAGAATTTTGGTTGGAACTTCAGGGAATGAAATGTTCTCGAAATGTGACGGACACTCTTACTTGGACTGTCCAAGGATCGACGCCAGCTATGTGCCGTCTGAGGTTCTGCAACCAAGCTTCCACGGAATGTAAAAAACGAACTGCACGTGGACCAATTACTCGACGGGTCACGTCTGATCTGTAATAAGCAATGCTTTTAGTCCCAACGAACTGCATCACAACGACTATAATGGAGATGAGAAATGGACACGCTTATGTATTAATCACGTTGTTATACAACGATGTTACTGTGATCAAAAAACTTTACCACGATGATACTAACCTGTAAAAAATTATTGTGCAGCGGATGAATATGAACTGTAATAACGACACGATGTGTATAGGTCAACGCACCTGAAACATACGGACATTTTTCTTTGAAGTATTTCAAAACAATACTATGTAACTAAGAACATTCAACAATCTAAGTTGTATTGTGTTATAACAAATATTGTAAATTTAAAACTAAGTTACCTGTCATAGAATGTAGTCTTCATATGTAATCTTGGTTGAATATTTTCTTTGTGCAACGACTGAGAAACGCGCGCACTCGAACAATATGAACTGCAATACTGTGCCGCGTGATCTAACTGTACGACATAACGGCAGTCACACAGACGCTTCTGCGCATGCGCGCACTCTATCTGCCAACATAAGAACTTTTACGGCGCACCCGCGTCATTCAAATTTTGTATATAATGTGTATAATGTGTATAATGTAGGTCATGTAAATAGTTGTAGATAACTTAGATTTTCTTGTGCCTTTAGGTGAATTGCTCGCCTGCAGGTGTGTCCTTTCGCCTCGCAATTCAGGGGGCAATATAAAGGCACATTTGCATGCCGAGCGTGAGTTTCCGCGGAAACGCGAAATATTAATTAAATAAATAATCAGTGACAAATAAATGAAGCCTATGGCATACAACTGCAGCGCTGTGTCGCTGATAAAACAAAAGCACAATTACGTTACTCTTATGTTTAATTAAGAAGAAATGGAGAGCTCTGGTTGAAGTGGTGCGAGAAGCATGTATTTTATTTTATTGTCTGGCACACCGCCATATTTCATGTTAGAGAAGAATACTGCGAGTTGCAACCAGACTAGGCACTCGATTCTATAAAGAATTTATATTTATAAAAGTAAGTAGGATTATGAACTGTAGGCTTATTCATTGAATATATCTGATTTAACTAACTGTGTAACTTTTTTATGTTTAGTAGACAGACACCTCTGTACGACGTATTGACATGGCTGGCAAATTATTCTAATATTGAGATTTAGATTTGAGTCCGCACCTACCGCAGCAGTCTTTGGAAACGATTTATTTACGAAGTCCGATTATTTCAGTTTTATTTCACGGTCAACTACGAGTAACATTGCCTTTACGAAAAAGCCATTGTCAAGCGTCTGATACCGAATAATTAAACGTCCACGTTCCAGATAAGCAAATATCAATTACAATTACAAACACCATTATACAGATAGAATAATTAATATATTATTATTTTTAATTTATTTTATAAGGTCATGAAAAACAAGCTCTTGACATCCGGCCGCTTGATCATTTAACCAATCGCTTGCTGAGTTACGTCAGTGAGGCGGTGCACCATCTTGCTGACAAATGAAGTTCTATGGTTCAGCTTCTTCCAGCTGAGAAAGGCCCATAGTTCTAGCGCATCAAGATAAGAAACACCACTTACAGTTGCTTCGCCGAAAAAGAAAAGCCGGTAAACTTTCCGCCAGGATATGACGCAAAAAACATTCAATTTAGGGTCTCTCTTGCGAATGTACCATCTAGTTGGGATTTTCTGACCCCCAGATGGGCACATTATGTGTGTTCACATTTCCACTTAGGTGAAATGTCGATTCATCACTGAAGACGACACTACCCAGAAAATCGTATCGTCATACAGCAACATTTAGTTAGCAAAATTGGTGTGTAAACCGGAATCTGTAGGGTTTAGAACCTGTAACAGCTGTAAACAATAAGGATGTAGTTGTAAGTGTCTCCTTAAAAGTCTCCACACAAAAGTTACTGGAACTGCTAATTCAGTACTGATTTCTTGGGGCTACGTGTGGAAGACTCACTCATTCAACATATTCTTCAGTCACTCTTGGTCGTTCCATAGTCTTCCCTTTGCACACAGGTACAGAAACAAAACTGTTTGTTCTTTCATTTGATGTATTGTTTATAATTGAAAGTTGAATGCAATAAATGCTACAGAGCCTTAAAACACGTATATTCATTTTGAAACACCCTGTGTTCTTCTTTACCTTACAGAGTGAGATCGGCCACCCGTTTCTGCATTATCTGAACAAAGGTGTCCTGACACCACTATCTGACGTGGAACTAGCCATTAGATGTCACTGGAAGCGAACCAACACATATAAATGAAGACTTGACGCACTGCGTTGTCAGTATAGAAGCAGTAACAGCAGAATGGTTCCCTGAGGTAAGCTCATTGACTTCTAACGTGGGCTAGTCACTGGATGTTACCCGACTAACGAGTCTATCAGGGACATTTCAACACTTTTAAAGCTGCCCAAATCGACTGTTGGTTATATGACAGCGAAGTGGAAACGTGGTGGAACAACAATGGCTAAACGAAGACCAAGCAACATTGCGGAGGTGGTTGTGACAAAATCGCATGAAACCAGCGGTAGGATTCACTCGTGAGTTACCGAGTGCTTCCAGCAATCCAGCAAACACAGTGAGTGTCTGTAGTAGGTTAAAAAGAATGCAGTACAGTGCCCGAGCAGCTCCCTCAAGCCACTCGTTTCTGTGCTCAGTGCTAAGGGACGCTTGAGTTCATGTATATTGGGTGATTCACGATGATATGCAAATATTTTAATATGTTATTCGACAAGTAAAACTAAAGAAAAAAGTTCATATAAACATAAGTGCACAAAAGTTTAGTTACGGAGTTATGGCTAATAAAAGATTTTGCCTGAAATTTAGCAACTTCGCTAATATGAAGCCATCGCAAAACTGTACGATGTTAAAGCAAAGCACGATTTACATTTATTTTGTTGTTATTGGTCTCGTGAATCTAATAAAACATGTCTCAGACGTGTATCTGCAGTGATTTTCCAGAACATCCAGAGAAGCAAAGAAGTAATTTCGTAAAATTTCGCAAAATTTCGTAAAATTATGTCCTTTCACTAAACAATATAGAAGACTAACTCGTTTCAAGGTTAGGAAACGACTGAAACAACTCACTAACTGTTGTCAACAATGACATAAACGTCTCTACATTCTTAATGGATGTTCTGAAAAACTACTGCAGGTACGTGTCTGGGACATGTTTTACAGGGTTATTACAAATGATTGAAGCGATTTCACAGCTCTACAATAACTTTATTAATTGAGATATTTTCAAAATGCTTTGCACACACATACAAAAACTCATTAAGTTTTTTTAGGCATTCACAAATGTTCGATATGTGCCCCTTTAGTGATTCGGCAGACATCCAGCCGATAATCAAGTTCCTCCCACACTCGGCGCAGCATGTCCCCATCAATGAGTTCGAAAGCATCGTTGATGCGAGCTCGCAGTTCTGGCACGTTTCTTGGTAGAGGAGGTTTAAACACTGAATCTTTCACATAACCCCACAGAAAGAAATCGCATTGGGTTAATTTCGGGAGAGCGTGGAGGCCATGACATGAATTGCTGATCATGATCTCCACCACGACCGATCCATCGGTTTTCCAATCTCCTGCTTAAGAAATGCCGAGCATCATGATGGAAGTGCGGTGGGGCATCATCCTGTTGAAAGATGAAGTCGGCGCTGTCGGTCTCCAGTTGTGGCATGGGCCAATTTTCCGCGGGCTACGCGTGAAACTTGCCCGCACGCGTTCAACCGTTTCTTCGCTCACTGCAGGCCGACCCGTTGATTTCCCCTTACAGAGACATCCAGAAGCTTTAAACTGCGCATACCATCGCCGAATAGAGTTAGCAGTTGGTGGATCTTTGTTGAACCTCGTCCTGAAGTGTCGTTGCACTGTTATGACTGACTGATGTGAGTGCATTTCAAGCACGACATACGCTTTCTCGGCTCCTGTCGCCATTTTGTCTCACTGCGCTCTCGAGCGCTCTGGCGGCAGAAACCTGAAGTGCGGCTTCAGCCGAACAAAACTTTATGAGTTTTTCTACGTATCTGTAGTGTGTCGTGATCATATGGTGAATTTATGAAATCGCTTCAATCATTTGTAATAGCCCTGTATTAGATTCACCAGACCAATAAAAACAGAATAAATAGAAATCGTGCTTTACTTCAACCTCGTACAGTATTGTGATGGTCCCATATTAGCGAAGTTGCTAAATTTCAGGCAAAAATCTTTTATTAGCCTTAACTCCGTAACATTTGCGGATATATGTTTATATGAACTTTTTTCTTTAGTTTTACTTGTAGAATAACATATTAAAATATTTGCATAACTTCGTGAATCACCGAGTATATCGACACCACTTGAAAGAATGACTGGAAACGAGTGAAAAACCACTTGTAAACGATAACCATGCAGCCGTATCTACAAAATAATTTGTGATGTGAATATAAAATGACTCATCCCACATCATTACGATTTATTGTACAAATGATCCAGGAAACATGAAACCACAATGTTTATTCTATTCATCAACAAATTAATGAACTGTGTATTTCCGTAATTCCTATCACACTGTTCTCAAGTACATATCCATATAACCATACATCGCTAATAAAGTCTTAACCTGATGCCGACCGCGGGAGACAACATGTCTGTCCTCCGACACTGCCAAATCATCTGTGATCTTACAACCGAACCACTTCGACCGCCATCCAAGTTAGGCGAGATCCGAAGATCACTGAAGGGCTTCGTCTGCCTTTTCGTTTAGCAGCTGTTTATTATTCTGCTGGTTATTAATAGTTTGTCCAATATTAATAACACGAGACTATAATTTTGGCGTGCAACTTCCTAACGCAGCAGCCAATCGCGGAGAAGGACCGCAATTTAGGCGGTATTTCTACAAGGCCCGTACCTAACAAACCACCTCGGTATCTCTCACCACATTATGTCATCTTGCCGCTACTGCCTTCTCAACTGCTCTAAGAAGAGCTTCTTGCAGCCGAATACGATGGCTGTAAAGCCAGAATTATTACATATCCTCCGCCTTCTGAGATTTCCAAAAATGTGGGTGTTCTCGCAGACAACAATAAATTTTGGAATTAAGCAAATTTTTATAATTTTGTCAGCTATCGTCTCTTAAAAACCATATCATTCCACTATAATAATTTGTTACTTTTTTTCAAAAACTGAATCTACTTTATATTGTTTTATTTTCAGATTATTAATCAACTTATGTAATGGTAGACGTACCGTAATTATTTTGTATAATTAGAAAAAAACTGATTGTTATCCTCAGTAAATTCATGTGTAACCTTATATCCCAAATTCATTAATCTTTAGTAATACTTTCTACACAAATTACATTATTATTTTAGCAGTAAAAATTTTCAAAGTAGTATTATTCTGGACCTTTATGTTGTTGATAGTCTCTTTTTTTTTAAACTTACAATTTATCATTTCTGCTAGAATACTCTACAGCAGTCCTCTGTCTCCTAGCCAGACTTCAATTAATCAGAAATTTTATACTGCTGTTAAGCTATTATCAGTGCACTGAGGTCCATTAAATTCAACAAAATGTTTCTCGAGAAGAATTTACCTTGTTATTCACTTTTGGCACATTGCCGTTCGTTAAACAGACCAACTGCTATACCACCACTATTGGCGCATTGACGTCCTTTCAGTTCGATGAAATATTCCTTACACTTTGCACTTTTCCTCACTATTATGTCAGCACCAAGCAGTTCCACACTTAGTTATATGAATGCGTCATAAAGACGTCCACTTCACATGCTTACAAATAAAATAAACACATCTATACATTTCACAGATCAGTGGAGACGGACGAACATTACTCTTACACCTTTTGCCAGAACATACGCAAGCTGCTCACAGCATCAACCCATACTGATGATTCTGTTGTCCATGGTGTGGTCTTGCGTTGTGAAACTCTAGACTTTCCAAAGTGGTGTTGAGTTCAACAACTGTCAGTCTATTCTCCCATCTCCAATCTCAGCATACAGCTACAGTACAATTCCAAGAAACAATACAAAATGCCTTAAATTAGTTTCCTAATAAATTTGTACAAATTTTAAATACACTATCACAATATAAATATCTGTTACGTAATGTTATGTTTTGATTTTAGGCTTTATAAACGAAACCAATATTGACGTCGTACTACGACAGTGATTAATCATTGTATTTGTTTTGGTCATAGCTGTAGCTACCTACAGCTGATGCATTGCCCTTAGCACTCTTTAAGAGCTGTGTGTTCGCCCTCACCATCTGCTGCTGCTGACCCAGTTCGGCATTCACGCCGTTAGCCGGCATCACCTGCTCTTTAAATCGTACCTACGGAGACGCAATTGCGATTCACAGATACATAGAGAGAACCTTTTTAGAATCTTGCGTCGAACATAATGCACAAACACTCATTTATCAAATCATTGCTTCATTCCACAGTAAGAGGTACAATTCCTTCCGTACACGAGTGTCACTGTTCCTACAAAAAGTATTAGTGAAACTCTGTAGGAGTGAGGACTAGTTGTGAGTCGTGCTTGGGTAGCTCAGATGGTAGAGCACTTGCCTGCGAAAGGCAAAGGTCCCGAGTTTGAGTCTCGTTGCGATACACAGTTTTAATCTACTAGGAAGTTTCATAGATGTTTGTTGATGTTGATACAACTCTCTTGGTATCTCTAATTTCCAGGGATCGTTTCATACGCATTTCCTTCCCCAATCTCGATTGCTCGGAGCTGAAATCAGATTCCTTGCTGAACGATGGGATAAGTTTGCTTATCTCATCTACAAATTTTCGGGCCAGTTCTGCTGTTCGTTGTGCATGATCAAGTTGACTTTGTTTGAAATCCCGTTCTCTTACGTCTTCCAGTTCTGTAGCATTATTTGAATTTGTGCAACCACCATTTTTTTCTCTTGAAGTCAATGTAATCTATGTTGCGCGCAATTTCATGTGGGTAACGTAGTAGATCACTGTCACGCACTTACTATGAATTGTATCGAGTATGCTTGAAACGCTCAAACACCAGTATTTGGAAAAGTGCACCTTGTCCTCCCTTGAATATACGTAGTTTATGTTAGCTAATACACTGTTATATTGCTGCGGGCTTATTCTAAATCTGTTGATAATTGTTTTTTTACCATGCTGCGGATGATCTTCCACATACGTAGTTATGTTTAGTACCTGCTCCCTGAACGACGATTGTCCTGTCCCCACATAAAAAATGAAAATTGAGCCAAGTATAAGCTCGCCACAAAAAATAATAATTATTAAATAAATTTGTAATTATTCTGAGCTCTGAACAAAACTGGCTCCGATTTATAGTCTCTGTGCAAACAATGCATTCACACTTAATATTCCCACAAAATTCTTTTCTCATTTAAATGTCAGGTTCGAAATAGAAAAATTCCTAATCACCAAAAATAATAAAAAAAATTCTGTAACCTGATAAATTTTATAAGGACAGCAGCGCTGACCTTCAGCCCTGTATTCTGAGTAACAAAAGCAAAAAATTCTTACCTCAATAAAAATTACAACTATTTCTGCTCTTATTTATCGACACAGCTTCGTGCAATGCGGCATATATTTTTTTTTGATTCTTGGATGCAATGATAATGCATTGCAAATTCTTTAAATTGAAATGAATGGTTTTCTTTAAACGAGTTGCTTTATATTATAAAATTATTGTTGGGGATTTCTTTGAACAAATTAAATTACAATTAACATACATTATTAAATATGCGCAAGGTTGCTTCTTTACCTTCTACAACAATACTCATCCTCCAGAGTCCTGACCAGAGTCGCGAGCAGAGCACACAGCCGACGCATGCCGACTAGCACGGACTGACGACTACTGTGGACTGCTACCCACTCGCTACTACTACTGTCGACTCGCTACTGCTGTACTGACTCACGCGGTCAAGCACAGACTAGCAACAGCTAACGATAAACTACTCTCTGGTCAGAGATTCTGTCATGCCTCGCTCATCGCTGACAATGTATACGTCTTTGATAACCCAAAATTTGGCAGCGATGGTGAGTCAATTGGACTTACCATGAGCAACAAATTTTTCTTAATTAACTTAGTTTACAATCACATTATATATACAGATATATAGGTCCAGAACATGAAGTAAAATATAGTGCACATGCACTGAGTACAGAACATATCAAGCAATGACAAAATGTATACACAATGAGTACAAATCACATTAACAAATGACAAAAGTGCACATGCATTGTAGTTCAGAACATATCAGGAAATCACAAAATGTCTAGGCAATGAATACAAATCATACTAACAAATGACACAAATGTACATGTACTGTATATACTTTTCATTACTATGTTACAAGAATTAGGATAGGAATGGGAAGGATTGCGTCATGGTTGTAGCACTTTAGGTTGCACGCAGCTGCACTGAAAGTCCATATCTTTCTACAGAAGCACAACACCAAGTGAGACAATCTGAAGTTCTTTTCCTTGAAGTATTAATCAGTGTAGCCAAGACACTGAAATGTCGTAGTAGTATTCCGTGTTATCATTTTGGTAGTACATTAGGTACACCAATTAGTGGGACCATAATAACATTTCCATCGCTCAAGGTGGTGGACAGCATGTCGTGTCAACACCACGTTCTTGTAAAGTAGACCAACGTAGAATTAGTGCAAAAACCAAATATAGTGCTCCATGATCATGGGGATACACAGGACAAATGGGTATTACAGTAATTTCTGGTAATTAGGTCAGAAGGTGAAGGACATTAAGTCACATACTAGTCTGCATTGAGAATTACACTAGTCTAACAACTGATTTGAGTAATTGGTGGCACTCATCGCCCAGTTACTGAACATTTCTGTACCATGTACGTAGTATTACAGAATAATGTTCATAAATCGTTTGTTTACAGAGAACATTGGCACTCATTGCCCAGTTACAAACCATCAGAAGTCATCATTCAAAACAAGAGCTAATAAATGGCATAGTATTACAGAATAATGTTCATAAATCATTTGTTTACAGAGAACATTGACACTCATTGCCTAGCTACAAACCATCAGAAATCATCATTCAAGTCAGGAGCTAACTATGCCATAGTATTACAGAATAATGTTCATAAATCGTTTGTTTACAGAGAACATTGGCACTCATTGCCCAGTTACAAACCATCAGAAGTCATCATTCAAAACAGGAGCTAATTATGGCATAGTATTACAGAATAATGTTCATAAATCGTTTGTTTACAGAGAACATTGGCACTCATTGCCCAGTTACAAACCATCAGAAGTCATCATTCAAAGCAGGAGCTAATAAATGGCATAGTATTACAGAATAATGTTCATAAATCGTTTATTTACAGAGAACATTGGCACTCATTGGTCATCTTATTACAGTAATCAGTGGCATTAATTGGCCAGTTAAAAGCATTTTTTTGTGCTAGCAATGCATTGCGTTGGGACTGATAATTAATAACAATATTTGCTTTTGAATTATTGCTGCAAATGAAGATGTGTAACGTCATTCGTCATGAGTCAGCTGTAGCAAGGTTATGAAACAAGTAGAGTATATGTGATCACATTCATAAATGACATAGGTTTAATGAACAACTGCTTATAGCACATTAATTTCATGAATAATTTCTCCTGCAAAATGGATTATTAAACTGAAAGAAGAAACGCATATTATGCTGAAAAGTAGTGAACTTCGAATTAACAGGTAGTGAAATGCGAATAAAAAATATATGTGTTCTCTAGCTGTCCTTTCCAAAACCTTCAGTCATCATACTATGCGATATAAGACATACTGTCAAAACGAACTGCAACAAATGCTTAAATAACTACATAGCATAAATACATAAACTTCAACATTATCCTCATCTGTAAAGAAAAAACTTCATTATCCATATTATCATAACTCCATTATTATCATCACCTGTAAAGAAAAACTTCATTATCCATTTCATCATAACTTTATTATCTAAACTTCAACATTATCCTCATATGCAAAGAAAAACTTCATTAACCATAGTAACATATTCTTCATCATTATTCATCACCATTCATTATCATCTGCAAAAAAGTCACTTCATTATTCATTATACAACTATTCCTTATTTCTAGCATATTTCCTCACTAAAATTAAGATGTGTAGTTCTGTCTGACAGCCTGCATCAATCGCCTCATATTCTGAAAGAAAAAATTAGTTAAGACTGCTATTCTACGATGTGTATAGTATATTCTTGTTAATGCTTATTAATTCTGATCCATTTACTCTTCCTCACAAGGTATTGCATCTTCTTTCGTTCATTTCGAAGGTGAAATTCCAATGTTTAATTTATATATATATATATATATATATATATATATATATATATATACACGTTATTGATTTCTGAAAATGATGAACAAAGATTAATGTCTTTCTAAAGCATAGCATGACAGAAAACGTAATATGTCAAAAAAAACATAGACAGTGTTCACAGGCAAAATGTACGCAGTGTATCACAATGTAGCAGCAAAAAAAGAAAAATAGTCACGATGTTGAGATATCATAGGGCAAAAATGTTAAAGTCAACTGGTGTTTGTCATATCTTGAATATTTCGTAGTGCATACAAACAAAACAGGAAAACAATCATACATATATAAAAAAATGGAAAATATGCACGGTCTGATGTGTAACGACAAGAAGAGCGACCTGCTAATCTCACCTTGCCGGGCACTTGCCAAGAAAAAATACGATAATCATCAGTAAGTGTTCATGTGAATATAATTGCATAAGTCGTCATAAAAAAAAGGAAATGGCATTACAGTGTGATAAATCATAAAGTATGTTCATTCAATAAAAGGTTTGATGTTGGAGACGTGGTGGTTCCCTTTGGTTTTTCTGGTTCTCAAAGTTTCGACGTGTACTACATTGGGGTGAGGAATGCTGCGAATCCGATATGGACCTGCGTATAGAAGCTCAAATTTACTACACCTAACTTTCCCTCTGTTGGATAAATAGTGTGTACGTACTAATATCTTCTGTCCAATGTGAAAGTCACGGCGTGTACAAACCTGGTTTTGCTGTCTTCTCCGGCGCTCTGCGGCACGTTTGATGTTGTTCAGTGCAATGTCAATTATTTCATGGTGTCGTAGTCGACGAGATGTGGGAAAGGTTACTAATTCTTTAATTTTGTTAGGTGGTTCAACATTTCTCAGTATAACAGACGGAGATAGCATAGTAGATTCATTTGGTATGGAATTAATTACATCCTGGAATGAGAGTATGTGTGTGTCCCAATCAATATGTCTTTTTTGGCAGTATGTCCTACACAGTTTAGCAATTTCTTTCATTAATCGTTCACAAGGGTTCGAAGAAGCATGGTACCTGGATATATAGATTGGAGAAATGTTTCTAGCTCGTAACATACGTGTCCATATAGCAGATCGAAACTGTGATCCATTGTCGGAAATTACTTTCAACACATGCCCTACATGAAATAGAAAATGTTTTACAAATGCTTTCGAAACAGTTTTAGCAGTAGCTTTGCGTAACGGAGTGAAGGTAACAAATTTTGAAGTGAGTTCAACAGCAACGAAGATGTAGCAAAAACCTCTATTAGTTCTGGGAATCGGACCAAAAATGTCCACTGCGGCCATGTGTCTCAATTTAACAGGTACAATGGGATGTAATTGAGGATATGTGAAGTCGTATCTGACTTAGCTTTCTGGCAGATTTTACATGACGCTAAAACTCGTCGAATACGTTTCTCCATGCTGGTAAAATAACAGTTCTGTCTCAGTATAAGAAAACATTTTCTGGCTCCGTAATGTGCGTAACTTAAATGAGTATACCAGATTAATTTGTTAACAAGCTCGTCAGGAATGCATAATAACCAATTGTTGCTGTCAGGGTGAGAGCGGCGAAACAGAATATTATTGCGTACAGTGTAATGGTTTCTAATAGTAACATTATTCCTATCTTGCCAAAGGTGTTTAATTTGTTTCCACACGTTGCCTTTACTCTGCTCTTGTGCTATGTCTTGTAATGACGACGAAATGAAATTTTCAAATGCAACTTGTTGAATGTACATGACGCTGAAATTTGCTTTGCAGAAGTTGGTTGCGATGCCTTGCTGATTGTTGCTGAGAGAACGGGATAGTGCGTCTGCTACAATATTTTGTGTGCCGGGAATGTGAACAATTGTAAAATTAAATTCCTGTAAATAAAGTTTCCATCTACTTAATCTGTCGTGTGTAAATTTAGCGGAAAGTAAAAACTGTATCGCTCTGTGGTCTATGTAAACGGTAGTGTGTCCTCCATAAAGAAAATGCCGAAATATGGTAAAAGCCCATACAACACATAGTGTTTCAAGTTCTGTAACAGAATAATTGCGTTCAGCAGGTGACAGAATGCGACTTGCAATGGCGATGTTTTTAATTACTGTAGAACCATCTTCTTCAATTTCCTGAAAAATGTGTACGCCTAAAGCGGTGTTAGAACAGTCTATGGCAATGGAAAAATTTCTAGTAAGATCTGGATGTGATGAAAGTGGTGCATTCAACAAAGCATGTTTCAAATAACATTCTCGTGAACAAGATTCTGCGTGTCAAAAGTATTGCTTGCGTTACTGGAAGATGCAACCTGTACTGTATTTATTCAAATTCTATCTGACGCGCTATTATTTTCGGGAGGATGCTGTGGCATTTCCACTGTTCTGTTATTTCTTCCTGACGTATTACGTTCGGGATGATATCTACTGTCTGGTTCATTCATGATAATATGTTGTTGCGGATGATTTTGCTGCTGATAAGACCGACTGTTATTAAACGTACGCTGAAAATTGTGCTCATTATTTTTACGTCTGTCATGATAGTCATTTCTATACGGTGCATTGCGATAGGAATTGAAATAGTGTGTTTTCTGTACGTACTGGTTTCATTGTTGCTGTGCGTTACTATTTGTTGGAGCTGACGCTATACGCGTATGCGGCGAAACATTAAAGCTTGTTTGACTTTGTGCATTACATTGTTGGTTAGATATGCTAACCGGTTGGTTTTGTTGCTGTTGCCGAGAAAAACGTGTATTGTTACCAAAATGCGTTTGCTGTTACTGATAATTTTACACATACTGATGATAAAATTTTTGTCAGGTACTAAAGTTCTCGTGGTTGTCATTTCTGGAGCGTCTAATGATAACTGTCACTTTCGGTAAAACTTGTCTTATCGGGTTTTCTTTACTCATTCTTAATCCTAAATAGAGCGATAGTTAAAGAGCTGTTTTGATAGATGTAAAGGATAGTAGAAGAGAAGGCAGCAGTGCAGAAAACTAAAGATGAAACAGCGCTACTACGGCTTGGGGCCCTGTGCACGCTACGGCACATATTCATTAAAGCGTAATGAATCCCCTGAGTTTTATTACGCGCTGCAAATAAGCTTTAGCTTCTGCATTACAGGCAATGCCGATGTAAATTCAAAAGCAAGTTGTTGTATTAAACCCAATTCTAGTTTCTGCATTATACGCAATGGCAGTGAAAGTACAAAAATAAATCGACGTATCCAATTCAAAGCGTATACCTGTGCTCTGTCATTATTAAGTACCTAAGATTTCTTTGCAGATAAAAATTGATTGTAATCAGCGTTATCGTCTCTGTATGTTTTAGTAGGTTCAGAATTGCATGAGAATCTGTTTGTCTGTGTCACTTCGTATTCTAAGTCACGTAGTCTCTGTAAATTACTTAAGTTACACTGGCTGTGTGAGTGTGACAAATGTTCGCAACGTGGCGTATGCTGTGACGTGTTAGTGAGTGAAACAATTTTCATTTCTGTCACTTTAAAACATTCGTCAATTTGGCTATTCTGTTGTTCAAATTTCTGATCGACTTCCGTATCCAGAGTGTGTGAAACTTCTGCTGACATTAAATTAAACTCGTCGTGTAACTGTGTCGCATTTTCAGATCATTGTTTAGCGACCGCACTACTTTCATCTCTAAATGATTCTGTTGTCGCTGCACGTGTACTACTTAATTCTTGTGCAACAGATCTAGTTTCTTCACTATTGTTCTTAACACAAACCTCAATTTCGTCACGTAATTTTTCTTTAGTATCATCACGTTGCACGGTAACGGCTATAATCTGTTCACTAAGTTGTTTGTTCTGTTCGTTGAGGTTGTGTTTTTCATTTCACTGTTTGAAACTTTCATTAATTATTTCGATCGACCTGTCATATTTTTCACTGAGTTGTTTGCACGATTCATTAAGTTTGTCGTAACTTTCATTAAGTTGTTTGAAATGGTTATATAGCATTTCATTCCGCTGTTTGAGACTTTCACTAAGTTGTTCATTAAGTTGTTTGCGAAGGTTGTCGAAATTTTCATTGATTTGTAGTAATAATGCGATAACTTGATCCCAGCCAATATTACATACTCTATTCTCTGTGCTGTGTGATGGTATATGTGCATTTGTCACGTTTTATGAAACCATTTGGTCATTCTGCGATTCTTGAAAAGGTTGCTAATCGGGTGTGCACTGTTGGTCACTAAATCGGAATTAAATAAATCTGTCGTACTCTGATTACACTGTTCATTTTCATTAGAAAAATTTATCTGTTCATTACGCAGATTTTGCAAACCGGATGTGTCAAGCTGGGCAGCGTTCATTGTAACAGAACGTGCCGCGTCATCAATTGTCGTTAAATGAACAGAGGACACAATTGAATTCGTTTGTACATCGTTAAGATAAAAATCATTATTAGTGGTCGGTACGCACTGATTGTCAGTATACGGAGGATTGTCATCATTACACTGAGTGTCGCAAATGTTATCGGTCAAATTATTACAGTCGGCTACTTCACTCATTACACATCGCGATGTACTTGTTAACAGTTTTTCGCGGCATTTTTCACAAATCAGAATTATTCACAATTGAAACAAGCACAATGCAAAATTCAACAAACACTATTACAAGAAAGAGCAACAAATTGCCGATGATCTGTGAAAGAAAGTGACAAAATTAGTAAATGCGTTGCGCCAGATGCAAACTACATTTACGTAAATAAGGGCAGATATATGACTACTTCTCAGAAGATTCACAAAGAAATACGATCCTGGCCGGATGTCGCCAAGTGTAACCTCCCCGCAAAAAATTTAAATCAATAATAATGTAAATGTGCCAAGCGTAACCTCCCCACATAAAAAATGAAAATTGAGCCAAGTATAAGCTCGCCACAAAAAATAATAATAATTAAATAAATTTGTAATTATTCTGAGCTCTGAACAAAACTGGCTCCGATTTATAGTCTCTGTGCAAACAATGCATTCACACTTAATATTCCCACAAAATTCTTTTCTCATTTAAATGTCAGGTTCGAAATAGAAAAATTCCTAATCACCAAAAATAATAAAAAAATTTCTGTAACCTGATAAATTTTATAAGGACAGCAGCGCTGACCTTCGGCCCTGTATTCTGAGTAACAAAAGCAAAAAATTCTTACCTCAATAAAAACTGCAACTATTTCTGCTCTTATTTATCGACACAGCTTCGTGCAATGCTGGCATATATATTTTTTTGATTCTAGGATGCAATGATAATGCATTGGAAATTCTTTAAATTGAAATGAATGGTTTTCTTTAAATGAGTTGCTTTATATTATAAAATTATTATTGGGGATTTCTTTGAACAAAAAAAAATACAATTAACATACATTATTAAATATGCGCAAGGCTGCTTCTTTACCTTCTACAACAATATTCATCCTCCAGAGTCCTGACCAGAGTCGCGAGCAGAGCACACAGCCGACGCATGCCGACTAGCACGGACTGACGACTACTGTGGACTGCTACCCACTCGCTACTACTACTGTCGACTCGCTACTGCTGTACTGACTCGCGCGGTCAAGCGCAGACTAGCAACAGCTAACGATAAACTACTCTCTGGTCAGAGATTCTGTCATGCCTCGCCCATCGCTGACAATGTATACGTCTTTCAGTCTTACAGAAGCGCTAATACTAGATCAACTACTTCTTTCTCACTCTGCGAAATTCCTTGGGTTCTTTTCTGACGAATTATCGACTTTGGCAACTGTTGTAGTAGATATAATACAATGTTTGCCTTATTTATCGTCGCCCTTGCTTTGCTTTGTATCAACCCCACTAGCACTGTAGCAGTGTTGTGACTTACTCGTCGACTAATCAGTTCAGTTGCGCTCCGTAGTTTCATGCTGCGCTCACCGTTGCGTCCTTCCAATCGCACCCCCTGTTGCCAATAGCAGCCAATACTGTGGTTGCATTGTAGACAATATGTGAGTCGTCGAATGCCGTAAACATCACTGGCCTTTTGCGACCTCAAGGGCAGTGCTTAATGTGACACCGGACGAGTAGTGTCTACACCTGCCGAGTCTGTTGTTGTGAATCAAGGGAAGATCCTGTAGGATTTGTGACGTGGCGCTCTGGCATTTGGATGCATACTGTCGTTCCTTGGTCGACATAGCGTACTTTGCAGTGGAGTAAACTAGCTCTTTATTCACATGAAGTGCTGAGTGCTGTTGACAAGGGATTTCAGATCTATTCCGTATTCCTGGGTTTCCGGAAGGCTTTTGACACTGTATCACACAAGCGGCTCGTAGTAAAATTGCGTGCTTATGGAATATCGTCTCAGTTATGTGACTGGATTTGCGATTTCCTGTCATGGAGGTTACAGTTCGCAGTAATTGACGGAAAGTCACCGAATAAAACAGAAGTCATTTCAGGCGTTCCCCAAGGTAGTGTTACATGCCCTTTGCTGTTCCTTATCAATATAAACGATTTGAGAGACAATCTGAGCAGCCGTCTTCGGTTGTTTGCTGATGACGCTGTTGTTTATCGACTAATAAAGTCATCAGTAGACTAAAACAAACTGCCAAACGAATCGGAAAAGATATCTGAATGGTGCGAAAAGTGGCAGTTGACCCTAAATAACGAAAAGTGTGAGGTCATCCACATGAGTGCGAAAAGGAACTCGTTAAACTTCTATTACACGATAAATCAGTCTAATGTAAAAGCCGTAAATTCAACTAAATACCTATGTATTACAATTACGAACAACTTAAATTGGAAAGAACACATGGAAAATTTTGTGGGGAAGGCTAACCAAAGGTTGCGTTTTAAAATGTAACAGCCCTACTAAGGAGACTGCCTACACTACGCTTATGCGTCCTCTTTTAGAATACTGCTGCACGGTGTAGGATCCTTACCAGGTAGGACTGACGGAGTACATCGAAAAAGTTCAAAGAAAGGCAGCACGTTTTGTATTATCGCGAAATATGGGAGAGAGTGTCACAGAAATGATACAGTATTTGGGCTGGAAATCATTAAAAGAAAGGCGTTTTTCGTTGCGACGAAGTCTTCTCACGAAATTCCAATCGCCAACTTTCTCCTCCGAATGCAAAAATATTTTGTTGACATTGACCTATATAGAGAGGAACGATCACCACGATAAAATAAGAGAAATCAGAGCTCGTACGGAAAGATATAGGTGTTCATTCTTTCCGCGCGCTATACGAGATTGGAATAATAGAGAATTGTGAAGGTGGTTCGATGAACCCTCTGTCAGGCACTTAAATGTGATTTGCAGAGTATCCATGTACATGTAGATGTAGCCATAGTGGATGGCTGTCGGATACGGCTTTTTAACAGAGGTGCTGCACATTGGCCGTCAGTAGCACCAGCCACTGCCAGTATTAGCCGCCTGCTGTGGTTGGTTCCTGAGATAGGCTTGCTGATGGAGAACAGAGCAACACTTCATTTTATGGCGACCGTCACGTTTATGGGCAAATAGTTTTTCACTGGCGTCAGGACACGAATCTCATTTGTGCTTTGAACGTTCAGGTGTGTGTGTCTGGGTTTTGAAGTTCCTGACTTTCGCTGGACCTAAGGCTTTGTTGGTTTAAGAAATTGTTGTGATAACACTAGAGGTTAAACTGTTTAATGTTCATTTTGTGTTTGTTCACACAATACCTTTTTAATGTTTTTATTGTGTTGGCCCACTTATGCTACTGCAATTAATTCTGTAATTCATTTCGAATTGAAATGATTACGATGCGTGAAGCATGCTACAAAACATGCTAGCTTGCAAGGCCTTGTGGATCTCTGTCAGTTGGTTAAACTGAGCCGAAACTGAATTACTGTAGGATGCAAGCGTTAATATTCCATCTTCAGGTAAAATGTGCTTTCTGTTAATTTTTTCTTTTTTGTTTGGCTCTCCAGGGTGTAACCGTTTTAGTGAATATTAATCTCATCTAATTTAATATGATTTTTGTCCCAAGACTGGTTACATAAGTGTCAAGCAAGTTTCTTTTTAACTATGTTGAATGATTATTTGTCAGTGTACATTTTGTAATTTTTTACTAAATGTGTGTTTTAGATTTTGCCTGTACCCGACATGTGTTAATGTATTCTTTGACAGCAGCTGTCAGCAAGGCCGTAGGGGCTGTTTGTTTGGGGGCTGTTCTGTTCCTTGCGTGCCAATTTCAGTACCATTTCAAAAATTTGTGAACTATTCGGACTGTTATTTGTTGTTAATTTTTTGGTGAATACTTTTCTGGTTTTGCGCCCACGGTCCTTCCATGCAGAATTGAGGGTGCTTAAGTACTTTGTCTAGTCCAACGACTAAGATAGCTCACATGGGTTTCATAACTTTTCGAGTATCAGCAAAGTCATTAAATTCTGGTCTACGGCATGGTTGCTGAGTAAGGTAACAACCGTGGACAGTGTGTCGACATTTTTACATCTTCTAAAAATTAGTTTTCACTTAAGTAAGGCCTTAATCAAACATCAGGAGGCGAGAACAAGGAAAAGAATATCAGAGAAGTCTAAATGGACCGAAGAAATCCTAAAAAAGTAATTAAGTTTAATGAAATCAGGGAGATTACTGAACGACATATCAAAGGAGCTGAACACATCACCAGTTTCTCTTTATGATGGATTAGAATCAAATTTAGGCAAGATACCTTCTTTGGAGAGAAGATATAATTTTACTCCTGACAAAAACAAGAATTAGTAAACCTTATGACTACATTGGCACAATTATACTATGGCACTACCCTCGTCGAGATATAGCATTCAATAAAATTACCAAAATGGCTAAAGAAGACTGGTTTTCCGGTTTTAAAAAATGAGAAATCCTAAAATACTCTTAAGAAGACCAGTAACAACAAGTACCAACCGAGTTCTAGATTTCAGTAAAGCTGAAATTGATTCTTTTTCCAAACTTGGATACTATTTTCGAAAAACATGTTGCGTACTTATTTTATACCTCTGTGTTGCTTTCTTACAACATAAATGTTATTATGTCTGTATTTCATACTGTTGGTATTACGTTACAGAGGTTTCTACATTACCCAGGTTCTCGAGGCAATATCGACAGGTTGTAGAAATTATGCTGCTCTGAAGCTACCAATATTTTACTAAATTTCTTGTACAGCTCCGTGTCTGACATTCCTGTGTCACACAGAGTGCCTTAAAGTTTTACATGGAAGTGACATTAAAAAAAAAAAAAAAAAAAAGAACGAGAACTCTCTTAAAGTATCAGTATCCCTCAGGCCTTTCCTACTGATCTTGATAAGAAGTAGATTCTGAAAGGAGATTCATTAGTTTCTAATCATGTTTCTTCTGGCAGGTCCACTGATTTTTAGAACCGGTTCCTTTATTCCAGTCTTTGGCCACAAAAAAATTTGCCACTGACTATGAGATATTTCGGTCAGTAATTACCTTCTTCACATCTACAGAAAAAGGCGAAACCAAATACAAGGTTATTATAAATGACTCAAGCTGTTTCACAGATTTGCTGTAGCTGTATTATATGACATATTGTCAAGTGGCTTTGCACACATATGGAAAAACCCGAAAAGTATTATTGAGATACTACAGGTGCTCCATATGTGCCCCCTACTGATTTTGCAGCAACCAAGTCGATAATAAGTTCCTCCTACGTTCTCTGTACCATGTCTCTCTTAATTTTGAAACGTCCACTTAGAACAATTGTACATGACTGTGCTTAACCTGGCACACAATAATTTTAGCGCAACGCAATCTGACTATCAAAAATCCCTGCAAAAGAATGGCCCTGACAAACATTAAACTATACCTTTCACAAATCACTTACCTCACAAAAATCTTCGCTGCTCGAACTACTGCAATACAGCGAGTGCCACTACTGCCAGCTAAATAAAAGATTCAAACTACTGAAGGCACTAACTACTGATAGGGATAGTTAGCAAATGAAAGATATTAATAGAGAACAAACACTGTATTTACCTTAATAGTCATCAATAGTCATAATATATACAGCAGCTCATGACATCAATTTTTACAAATTTCAAACTCCGCCATCTCTGTCCTCACATCCACCACTGCTGGCGGCTCTCCTCCAACTGCCCAGCGCTACGCGCTGTTCGCATCCCGCTATAGCAGTTCATGACAACAATGGCAGACAACAATGCAAACTAGCCACATACTGCACACAGCACAGCCAGTGATTTTCATACAGAGTGCTATGTAACGTTGCCAATAAAAAACATAAACAGCCTACTTACATAGCCCCCATGCTCCCCACAAAAAATTTAACAAATTCTTTTGGGCAGTGGCCAATACAGATTTGAAAAAAATTTTTCATAATTACAATAACAAAGATATCAAATGCACACACTTATTTATACAATGTTGGTCAAAAGCTAAAATTTTCTCACAGTCAATAAAGACAGTCCTGATCATTCACCACAGCAAAACTGCCGTTTGTTTTATCAAAGTCTGAGCAATAAAAGGCAATGCACACGGAAGTAGTGGATGTCCATGCAGTCTTGAAGAAGTAGTGTTGTCCTTCTAACAGAAAGACAGTGCTGACTCTTGAAATGCTGACAGGTAATGGGCCACAACAGAGCAAACCCACAGCAGAGTCAGTCGAAGTTGATGAATATTGGTAGGTAGGTCATCACAGAGTAGACCCACTGTAGTCCTGGTAGAGATTGTGGTATTGGTGAGTCATCATAGATGCAGACCCACTGCAGTCCTTGTAGAGATTGTGGTACTGGTGAGTCAGCAAAGGTGTAGACCCACTGTAGTCCTGGTAGAGATGGCCAGCAGCCATCTGCTGCGACTGTGCAGGTGCACAATCACCATCGAAGAGTCTTGCAGAGAAGATAGCAAGTCCATAAACCACCACTTGTGCACTCACAAAGTTTGTGGAATTGTCCTTAGAACCAGCAATGCTGTTATCCAGTCCCTTGCGGAATTATTAACACACGTGCAAACACTATCAGTCCCTACTTCTCACATATTGTCCATATACTATGACCAACAGAATGTGTGCAGTGAAATGAATGCGTACAAGTTGCTTAATTGGATTAACTGGCGTCAATTACAGTTATATAACATAAGAATACAATTACAAAGATACAAAATACTTCATTAAAAACATAACAATACAGATAATATTTGTAGTAATAGGGCTTTACAAAAGAATAGAAATAAACATATACATCAGTGTTACAGGAATGATGACATGAGTACATACATAAAAGATCAGAATAACTTGCGAAACATCAACTTCACACATGAGCATTAAAACAGAATAAATAATGTCTAACATCTTTACCATATTATTAATGCCAATTATATTTGAGGAGAACAGTATTCCTCATCATAGTGAATGTAGCTTAGTATTAGAAGGAAAAATTCTATGAAACTACACAGAGACAGGAAGAAAACAAATACACAAGGGTACACAAACACATAGTGGGATAACACAAAAGGAAAGAACAGGGTTTGTTTTCAGTGTAACATTTGGTACTGCAGTCCACCCCACAACTTCATTCCGTACATCTTTCATCTTATTTCAACCTTTGTTTCCACCAAAAAATTCTATCTAAGCATGCTTTCTGTATTTATGTTCACACATTGCTTACCTCATCATTTATTTCCAAGAAAATCCTACCTATACCTCGTTCCTGTATTGTATTCATATTTCTTTCAAAATAATTATTTCTGATTGTACCATACTCATTTGGGCCCAATCTTTCTTCGCAATGCATTCTTTACCTATTCTCCATAGTCAGTTTCTTATATAGTCTACCCCCTCTTAAGCTAACTTAAATCTACTGAGCTCAGATATATATACCAAGGGACGAGGCAATGCAGCATGACAACAAATCAACACAAACAGAAATGACAAAAAATGCAAATTGGCAAAGCTAGCAGCATAAATTAGCAAAAGTCAAATTCAATAACACTATGCCTGGCAAACAGCAGCAACTTATACCTAAACATGACATAGCGCAAGCAGAAAAAATATTACACTAAAATGGCCATGTCTAATACCTATGTCACATCTTAACATTAGAGTGATGCATCACAAAAACTTACGCTAGTAGATAAGTTACCAAATCATAAAAAATAATTTATACAATTCCTGTGAAGGGAAATGTCCTTTTTTCTGCTCCCTCATTTTTTTGGATAGATCATAAAATTATTTACTGGATCTGTAGGCATAAAATATTTATATTAGTGCATATATTAAATTTTATTTTAACCAATGCTGCAGTGCAGCTAGAAACTTGATATTAAACAAAATGTGTAAATAAATACATAAAGCAAGCCATATGGCATTTTTCTCAACTAGCAAGACAATAGCGGTGAAATGTTTCGCATCGTTTCATGAGGCATTTCAGTAAATATCATAAATTACGAGCTCCACAGTATGCTTTCAACAAGGAAATGTCAGTAGCGCGTACAATGGCCTTCCCTTTCTGTTTTTTTCTTCTACCTGTGCTTCTAACGAGGCACTCAAACTAATGGCTTGTTCTCCAGGTGTTTGACACAGCTGTGTGCCCACAACGCATTACAAAAATCATATGTTTTCAAGTAACGAGCGTGTTGCATTAGCGATGCCCTCTACAAAGGAATGTCATTAACAGATGTATAGGCCTCTCTTTGTCCTTCTCTTCCACCTGTGCCTCTGGCACACCCTAATGGCTTGTTCTCCAGGTGTCTGACACACCTGGGTGCCCACGACGCATTATGTACAGATGGTCACTTAACTTTCTTACGGAAATATTGACGACAGCAGTTTTCGCTACAGTGACAGTCTCATATAAAAATATTTCACAGGTCAAGAATTTGCGTTACAAATCTGTAGAAACAAAATGCTATTGATATGACAGTGTCCAAAAAATTTTCGTCTTCATTGTGATACATTCACGCATTTACACACATTTCATAACTCTTAAAGTACGATTCTTGGTTTCCAACAACCTTTTTCACAAACCAAGAGTCCCTAACTACTATTCATTATTCATATACATATAAACACGTAATCACATTCCTCATATATGGTAGCATCATCTTATTGACATAAACATACCTCAACAGCATAATACACATCGTCGTCGTAAAAATAACATCATAAAACCTCAGTCAAATCTCAAAATCGTCGTAGCTTCCTCCAATAATTTCAAAACCTAACAAAATTCTCTGCTCATGTCAATAGTGCCATCTACCTCCAACGTACTTTAAAATCATGATCTCATACCAAATACATCATTCAAAGCTCTCATAGTATCACAATGGTTCCGAAAAAATATGAAGAGTTCACACAGTACAGACAAAATACAATTTCTTAAGTGTGAAATAATCCAACTCTGTAATTGCGTAAACATGTGTCACTGACGTAGTAAAAAGGTGTTTGTTTCTCTGTTAAATGATCAGATAGCTGTGTAATTTATGTGTTAGAGAAATATGGTACCGATGTGTAAAGTTGTATAAGCAAATACCATATTAGCTAGGGCTCCTTGTGCTCGCCAAACACATGGTACACAAAGTAGGCGTGTATCCCCCTGAGGTTTATTGTAATTATACCCTCAGGTGTTACAGATTACAGCAATGGAATGAAATGTATCATGGAAAACTTTCTTTGTAATTCAAAAATCTTTAAAAATAAATGTTTTAAGTACAAAATTAATCACTCAAATACGTGTCCTGTAGCGTTAAATGTGCGTCTTGCTGTAAGATAATCTCTGGGAAGTGTCATAGTTATTGTCCTCCGAAAGCTAAGTTCTGCAGAAGTCAATGTACTTACCTCATGATACACAAAAGTGGAATGCTTTGCGTATAGATATCATACTTATTACGCTTATTGCCGTGATGAGGAAAGTACTGTGCTGTAACGTATTGTTGTCCTACGGAAAAGGCTGTCTCCTTGTAGCTGTACCACAAACATTACTACTAAAACATGTTTTACTTTCCAGAATAATACATAAAACTGTGGAGACATAAAACAGAAACACCGCAAAAGCAACATTGTAAATTGTCACTCATTAGTAGCGTCGTGATAAAATCGTGTAGCTGTCACATAAACTAACCACTGTGTCATCTGGTATCTCACAGAAAGCACCTCAAATCCAGAATCCACTCGTAAGCAAACCAAAATGTTGCATGTTAACAGTTTCTCAGTGTGACAAATTGTACAAGTAGCGTGAAGTGAAAATTGCAAAGACTAAGTTAAAAAAGCAGATTATCTGTCAATAAATGGTTTTACATGAGAAATGTGGTGTAAACCTTTACTCTTCCTGGTACGCAGAGTTTCAACTTCAACGCAATTATCATGTGGTATACGTCGGATTCTGTAAGGTCCATTGTAAACTAGAAAGAATTTGTGACTCAAGTGTTTCTTCTTATGTGACAATGAATGAGCTTTAATGAGAACTTTCTGACCAATATATAATTTCTTTGCATTTGCTTTACCGTGTAGTTTTCTCCTTTTGTTTGCTGCAGATTTTATATTTTTTAGAGCCAAATCAATTATGTCTTTGTGTCGAAGTTTACGTGTATTCGGGAAAGGTACAAGCTCTCTGATTCTGTTCGGAGGTTCTTCATTCTTCAGTACAAGAGTAGGTGGTAAAGCAGTGGAATCATGAGGCATTTCATTCAGCACATTTTGAAATAAGTGTAAATATCTGTCCCAATGCTGATGCTTTCTGTGACAATAAAGTCTGCAAAGCTTATTGATTTCTTTCATAATCCGTTCAGACGGGTTACAATGTGGTGAATACAATGAAATAAAAACAGGTTTGATTTTATGATTCCGAAGCATGCGTGACCAAACAGCAGATCTGAATTGCGGTCCGTTATCTGAAATGACTTTACTAACGTGTCCAACTTCACGTAAAAATTTTTTAACAAAGGCGTTGGATACAGACCGTCCAGTGGCTTTACGTAACGGAGTGAAAGAAACAAATTTTGAAGTAAGTTCAACAGCGACTAGAACGTACGAAAATCCATTCGATGTTCTGACAAGGGGTCCCAAGAGATCAACAGCAGCAAATTCTTTTAATTTAGAAGGAATAATAGGAAACAACGGAGCACGATGTGAGATAGTAGATGGTTTCGCCTTTTGACAAAGTTTACAAATAGACAAGACTCTTCGAATTCGCTTTTCCATATTGTTAAAATAACAAGTCGTTCGAAGAATATGATAACATTTTCGTGGGCCAAAATGTGCGTAGCTGAAATGAATGTACCAAATGAGCTTATTAACAAAATCGTCTGGAATGCAAAGTACCCATAGCTTGTCATCAACAGTGCAGCGTTTGAAGAGTATGTTGTTTCTAACCAGGTAATAATGCCGAATCTGAGTGTGTGTCTTTTCATGCCATTTACTTTTGATATCTTTCCAAATCGGATCTTTATCTTGTTCATGAGCAATGTCCTTTAAAGATGTGGTGATGAAGTTTTCAAAGGCGACTTTCTGAATGTAAAGAATACTGAAATTTTTCTCGAGGTTGCCTTCTGTGTTACTTTTCTCAAGCCCAGCCGGTGCGCGTGACAGCGCGTCCGCAACAATGTTCTCCTTGCCGGGAATGTAGACTATTGTGAAGCGGAATTCTTGCAGAAACAGTGCCCAACGTTTTAACCTATCATGATTTAATTTTGAAGACATAAGAAATTGTAATGCACGATGATCACTGTATACTTTTACGTGCTTACCAGAAAGAAAGAAACGGAATTTGTTAAATGCCCAAACGATAGCTAAAGCTTCTAATTCAGTAACGGAATAATTTTTTTCAGATTTTGTTAGCACTCGGCTAGCAAAAGCAATGGTTTTCTGAACAGTAATGTCATCTGCTATGGCTTCTTGAAATAAATGGGCACCAAGACCAACTTTGGAAGAATCAGTGCTAAGGCAGAAATCTTGTGACAGATCTGGATGAGCTAGTATTGGCGCGTGAAGTAACGCTTCTTTCAAAGAATTGAATTCCAACTGTGCTTGTTCGTCCCAGTTCCAAATAGTATTTTTTCCAGTGAGAGAACAAAGTTTTGGTGTAACTAGAATTTGCATATTCAGAAAACGACGGTAAAAATTTACGAGACCTAGAAAACTGCGGACTTGTCTTTTTGTGGATGGAACAGGAATGGCTCTGATTGCTTCTAACTTTTCTGGATCCGGCTGAATGCCTTCAGAAGAAATAATATGTCCCAAAAACTTCACCTTTGACCTACCGAATTCAGACTTTTCCAAGTTAACTGTAATTCCAGATTCTGCAAAAATACGTAACAAACTGTTGAGGATGCGGTTATGTTGTTCCCATGAAGCTTCTGCTATTAGAATATCGTCCACATATAAAGTGATGTGACGTTTTAAGAACTCAGGTAATATGGAATTTAACCCACGAATGAATGCTGCCGAAGAAATGTTCAAACCAAAAGGAAGTTTCCGAAACTGATAACAAACGCCGAAACAAAGGAAAGCTGTGTATTTTCTGCATTCTGGATGAAGTTCGATCTGATAAAAGCTGGATCTGAGATCAATGGAAGACAACACTTTTACACCATTAAAATTTTGAAGTTCTTCCATCGTCTGCGGCCTGTCTGTTTCAGGAATAATGATAGTATTGATTTGTCTCGAATCTAAAACAAGCCTAATCGATCCATTTTTCTTCTCAACAACATGTAATGGATTGTTGTATGAGCTTACTGCAGGCTCAATAATGCCCTCGTCAAGCATAGATTGTATTTCTGTTCTAACACGGTCCCTATAATGTGCCGGAATTACGTATGGTCTAACACAAAATTTAGTATGCTCACGAACACGAAATTGGTATTGAAATCCCTTGATTGTTCCTGTCTTGTGAGTAAAAACTGTGGAATGTGCTTGTAAAATCTCAAAAAGGTCCTGCCTATCAGTGTCATTACAATTCTCAATTGTTTGAATTTTATTCTGAATTAACTCATTAATTTCAAATATGCCGTCGATATCATCCCTTTCAGTACTTGCAGAGTGATTGTTGGTGTCTAGTTCCGTAGAAAATTCCGAACTGTTATCTAACAGAAGGTAAAGCCGATTAATTTCCTCATCATGGTTTGAGAGCCAGTCTTCAAATTTCAAAGCTATTGACTTACCTTCTTTCTCTAAACTTATTTCAGCATCGTGAAAGCTTAAGATTGCTTTGTATTCATTCAAAAAGTCTACTCCCAGTATAATTTCCGTCGACAATAATGGAACAATAAGGAAGTTCATAGAGAAGCTGTGGCTTTGACAAAAGAATTCTAAGTTGGTTTGTTGGCGTACATCTACACTTTTTCCAAAGATTGCACCTTGTAATTTAATCTTACGTAACGGAAGTGTGGGGCAATCGTTCGATTTGTTGCATTTGCTAAAAGCTGTTTCACTAATTACTGAAATGGGACTGCCAGAGTCAAGTACTGCCGTAAATTTTACGTCATTTACAGTAATGTGAATCACAGGATATGCAATGGTGTTACGTGTTACGTCGTGTTCCTGGAGTAAGATGTCCCTAATGTCTTCCATTTTTACGTAATTACTAGCTACGGCACCTGCGTCATCAGTTTCATAAGTACGTCTTGTGGCTGCCAGTGGTGTGAGTCATCGCCTATTGTCTCTTTGTTGGCGCGCGTCGTTATTGGGATTTGGAGACCTAACTTCTACAAATTCATCGTGACCAGAGTGCTCTGCTCTGTTTAAATCTCGCCAGTTCTGATGCAATTCAGGTCTGTCGTTACGATCATATCGTCTGTCGTCATGTCGGTAGTTTCCATAGTTTCTTTCTTGTCGGTCACATGGTGGAGAATTTCTCCTTGAATCGTAACTACGCGCTGGACCGTTGCGTCTAAAGTTATTCTGTCTTCCTTGATAATAGTTATTTTGGTTCCCATATTGTCTGTTTCTCTGATTGTCTCTGTGATAGTCATTACCGCGGAAAGGTGATCTTTCCCTGTAACTATTACTCTGCCAGTGGTTATCATATGGGTGGTGTCTGTTTTGGTCACGATTTACGTTGTAAGAATAGGTTTGTCGTGGCCATTTATTGTTTCTGTCGTCACGGAATTGTGACGGATGTGACCTGTAATGATTGTTTTCCTGTTTTCGCATCCCGCGACTGTCTGTGTCAATTTCCAGTTCTTGTAACAGTCCCTGAAAAGCTTCAATGTCGTCTTTGCAACGTCCTGCTAAAATAATATGTCTCAAATGTTCAGGCAGTTTGATTAAGCAAATGCGGATGAGTTCTGAGGGGCTGTATGGGTTTGACAGGTATTGATTCTTGTGCAACATGTCTTCAAAATATTTCACAAGACTGGAAAATTCAGATTGTTCAAAGTGTTTCATCATCATGATGCTATGTTTTACGCGATCTTGTGTAGCTTGTGACCAATATGCTGAGAGGAACGCATGGTAAAATTCTCCTTCACTGTGACAATCGTGAATGACCGATCGCATTCTTACAGCTGGTTCATTCTCCAAGTAGCCACACATAAATTCTAATCTGTGTTCTAATGACCAGTTGGGAGGAAAACAATGAGAGAATTGATGGAGCCACGCTTGTGGATGAATGTCGTTGGCAGAATTCTTGAATGTTTTGAATTTACGTGTAGTAATGAACAGCTTATAGTCAAAATCATCGTGTCGGCGAGTAGCATATCGTGTCGGCGGTTCCATCTCAAAATTCGGTGTACCTTGCCAATTTCTTTCATAATTACCGAAATGCCCTGTGTTATTATTTTGTGGCTTTTGCGTATTTCTAAGTTCCTCTTCCCGTGTTGGAGCGCGAGTGTCCTCTGAAATACGTAATTCTTGTATTACCTGTGTCAGCTGATCTTGTACTTCCCGCATTTCTCTTTTGTACTGTGTGTTGATTTGATTTTGATTTTGTTTGAATTTTCTAATTTGTTCATACTCTTCTGTGTCAGTGAAGGCTACGGGTCTTGTGTCATTCAGATCATCATCTACCTTTGTAGATAAGTTAGTGACCTGATCCGAAAGTTCAGCTACTTTCTCCGATAGTGAACGCATTTCCTCAGTGTGTTTTTCTGAACCAAGTTTCAGAGTGTCCATTTGTGTTGAAATCGAATCTACTGTGTTCTTTAAGTTGTCCTGAGTTTTTGCCAGTTGCGTAACCGAATCGGTAGATGCAACTGAGTCAATTTTAGCCCACAAGGTCTCATGATTTTCATGAACAATGGTTTGCAGCTCTTTTATGGCTGCTTCGTGATTCTGTAATGCATTTTCATGCCGCGAAAAAATAGGCTGAAAATGCTCACAAATTTGTGTTTTTACGTCATTACAGACTTTTTGACATTTCGATTCAATGTTATGTAACTCAGTAGTTAAATCTTCACGTGTTTGTTCAAGTGTGGTGTCTAACTTCCGAAGATTTTGTTCCATTGTGTCTAACTTTTGCTGTGTTTGTCTCTGGTGTTGTTCCATTGTGTCTAACTTTTGAAGATTTTGTTCCACTGTGTCTAACTTTTGAAGATTTTGTCCCATTTGTTGCATTAATTGCAATAATAATGTATTAGTGTCTGGAATCTGTTTCTCTATGCTTTTTGGCAGTGGATTTTCACCGGCAACATTCACATTTTGACAAGCAGAAAATGTGTCTTGACTCATTTGAAAAAACGGTGAGGACGCAAAACCTGAATCTACAGTATTTGCAAAATTGTGTCCTATCATTTCGGATTCCTGAGGCGAGCTGTTGCCGACCGATCGATCGATAATGCTTCCCTGTTCACTACCTGTTTGACTGTCTACGCCATTGTTTGACGCCCGCTCCATTTCCCTATGCACAGTTACCAAATTACTACTTTGAACATTAGTTAACTCATTACACAGTGGCGCTAACACATTGCTTTCGTCTTCACTGTCGTTTCTCAGTTTACTTTGGAGCCGAGTGTTACGTTTTTCACACGCCATTATTGTGACAATATTTCACACGATAACACAGAAAAGCACAATTTGAATAGCAAAAATAAGAGAACACATTAACATAGCACTGAAAATAATATGTAGTTAATTACAAGCGCAGCTGCGAAATACTTGTTGCAAATCTACATGCATGCCACAACTGTTTTACATTACAACAATGAAAGACTGCAACTACAAAGGAGATTCTCTCTACAATTACGCGCTAGCAATAAACAAAAGCTACACTAAATACACAAACTACAAGAAAAAATCAGAAGATTCCAGTGAGGTATCCTAGGCTAAGGGTCGACATATGAAACGTCCCCTTTGAACAATTATACATATGAAACGTCCACTTAGAACAATTGTACATGACTGTGCTTAACCTGGCACACAATAATTTTAGCGCAACGCAATCTGACTATCAAAAATCCCTGCAAAAGAATGGCCCTGACAAACATTAAACTATACCTTTCACAAATCACTTACCTCACAAAAATCTTCGCTGCTCGAACTACTGCAATACAGCGAGTGCCACTACTGCCAGCTAAATAAAAGATTCAAACTACTGAAGGCACTAACTACTGATAGGGATAGTTAGCAAATGAAAGATATTAATAGAGAACAAACACTGTATTTACCTTAATAGTCATCAATAGTCATAATATATACAGCAGCTCATGACATCAATTTTTACAAATTTCAAACTCCGCCATCTCTGTCCTCACATCCACCACTGCTGGCGGCTCCCCTCCAACTGCCCAGCGCTACGCGCTGTTCGCATCCAGCTATAGCAGTTCATGACAACAATGGCAGACAACAATGCAAACTAGCCACATACTGCACACAGCACAGCCAGTGATTTTCATACAGAGTGCTATGTAACGTTGCCAATAAAAAACATAAACAGCCTACTTACAATTTGTACAAAAACACTGTTGATGAGAGTTCGAGTTCTGGTAGGTTTATTAGTAGAGGAGGCGTAAACACTGAACCCTTCACATAACCCCACACAAAAAAATCGCATGGAGTTAGGTCGGGAGGGCGTGGAGACCATGACGTGAATTCCCGGTCATCAACCCCACCACGACCAATCGGTCGGTTTCTCAATTTACTGTTTAAGTATTGTCGAACGTCGTGGTGAAAGTGGGGGGAACACCATCCCATGGTACATGAATTCCACACAGTCGGTGTCCAGTTGCGGCATGATCCACTTTTCTAGTACGTCCAGTTACTTGTATCCTGTAACGGTCATTAGGCAAAAGGAAAAGATATCGTAAATTTTAAACTGTGAAACTACACAAAACGCATTAACCTTTGGTGAATCTTGATAGTGCTGGATGGTATCAAATTCTCTGTTCCCCACATTCGCACACTGCGCTTGTTCACTGTGATATTCACAAAAAATGTTGCTCTATCCCTGAAGATAAATTTCTCGCAAAACCTATCCTCTTCCATAAACTGTTGCAACTGTGGCAAAACTTCAAAGTATCTGTCTTTGTCTTCGGAACTCAGAGCTTGTAGTAATTGCAAACGCTGAGGCTTTCAACTTAAGTTGTATCCTGAAGAGCTTTCAAGTGGTCGGACGTGGTATGTTCAAATCTCTACTTGCTCTGTTTGTCGACTTTAGTGGGCTACATGTGAAACTCACCCGTACGCGTCAACTGTTTCTTCATCCACTGCTGGCCAGCCTTTCACAGAATCATCATGAAACTTTAAACTGCGCATACCATCGCCGATTGGAGTCGGCAGTTGGTGGAGCTTTGTTAAAATTCGTTCTGAAGTGTTGTTGCACTGTTATGACAGACCAGCGTAAATGCATTTCAAGTACATCATACAATTCCTTCGCGCCTGTCGCCATATTGCCTAACTTCTATTGATGCGCTGTCTTGACGGAAAGCTGAAAAGTAGCTGCCACAGTACACAACTTTTTGAGTTTTCCTATACGACTGTTGAGTTTTGTGGCAATATGTCAATCCATGTAGCTACAGTGAATTTATGAAATAGTCTCAATCATTTATAATAAACTTGTACAACTAATGGACAGTCTACATATTATAAATTATTACATAATAAAAAATATTTTTTTTTTACTTCCACACATAAAGAATACATATATACCTACATTTTATTTACTTTTATTTATTTACACCTCACGTTTCGTAGGGCCAAACTGAGGAGTAAATCTCTAAGGTCATGGAACGTGTCAGTACATGAAATTACAACATAAAAGAAATAACAGATAAAAATAAAATGTTTCCAGAATGAGATTTTCACTCTGCGGCGGAGTGTGCGCTGATATGAAACTTCCTGGCAGATCAAAACAGTGTGCGGGACCGAGACTCGAACTCAGGACCTTTGCCTTTCGCGGGCAAGTGCTCTACCAACTGAGCTACCCAAGCACGACTCACGCCCCGTCCTCACAGCTGTACTTCTGCCAGTACCTCGTCTCCTACCTTCCAAACTTTACAGAAGCTCTCCTGCGAACCTTGCAGAACCAGCAGTCCTGAAAGAAAGGATTTGTTGAATGGTGCGTTATAAACTGTAAAATCTGAGTCTTTGTGTGATTTTACGTTAGTTTATTTTTTCCAATTCATGAACTTATATCATGAACTGCCCTATTTGAAACAGAGCCAATGTTGCACACAACATCCTTTACTACCAAACTAGTGTCATCAACAAACAGAAATATTTTAGAGTTACCTGTAATACTAGAGGGCATATCATTTATATAAATAAGGAACAGGAGTGGCCCCAACACTGATCCCTGAGGAACCGCACTAGACCATATCCCACTGAGACCCCACATCACAGCCATTCCCAACACAGTGAATAATTACCTTTTGATGTCTGTTGCTAAAGTAAGAGGTGAACCAATTGTGAGCTTCTCCCCATATCCAGTAATGGTCCAGCTTCTGGAGCAATATTTTGTGATCAACACAATCAAATGTCTTAGTTAAAATAAAACATGTGCCTAGCGTTCGAAATCTTTTGTTTAACCAATTCAGCACCTCACAGAGAAAAGAGAATATAGCATTTTCAGTTGTTAAACGACTTCTAAAGCCAAACTGTACATCTGATAGCAAATCGTGTGATATAAAATGATTAATTATCCTTACATCCATAGCCTTTCCAATAACTTTAGCAAACAATGATGCATAGAAATAAGTCCATATTTGTCTACATTATTCATTTCTCCCTTTTTATAAAGCGGCTTTAATACTGAGTACTTTAATCGTTCACAAAACTGACCATTCCTAAACAAAAATTACAAATATAGCAAAATACAGAGCTAATTTTAATGTTCTGCTAGGCACTGCATTATGTACGTGAGTCTTTAGTCTTCAGTGATTTAATTATTGACTGTATTATTATCTGTATCAAAGAGGAGTATTTCAGACATCAATCTCAGAAAGTCATTTGCCGAGAGGGTTATATGATTCCCTGTAGAAACTAAATTTTTATTTAATTGACCAGCAATGCTCAGAAAATGATTGTTAAATGCTGTACATGTATCTGATTAATCAGTAACAGAAGTATTTTACTACAAACTGACTTTATATCGTTTAGCCTGTGCTGCTGACCAGACACTTCCTTCTCAACTGACCATATGGTTTTAATTTTATCCTGTGCATTAGCTACTCTATTTGCATACCACATACTCTTTGCCTTCCTAATAATATTTTTGAGCACCTTACAGTACTGTTTGTAATGGGCTACTGAAGCTTGACTGTGACTGCTTCTGACATTTTGATATGATTCCTGCTTTGTTTTACGTGGTATCCTTATCCCACCAGTCAGTCACCAACGCTGCCTTTTCTGCCAGTACCCCATTTCGAATGTTCTAATGGAAAGCAACTCTCAAAGAACATGAGAAATGTGTTAAGGAAAGAATTATATTTGTCATCTATGTTATTGGCTCTATAGACATCCTGCCACACTTGTTCCTTGACGACGTTGAAAAAATTCTCTATTGTTGTTGGATTAGCTTGCGTACATAGTTTGTAATTAAATATGGCAATTGTTTGAGTACAAAAGCCTTTTAGTGTTAAAATTTGTGCATCATGGTCTGAAAGGCCATTCACACTTTTACTAACATAAAGCCCATCTAGCAATGAAGAATGAATAACAGTATTGTCCATGGCTGTGCTACCGTTCCCCTGCCCCCTAGTTGGGAAAAAACACAGTCTGCATCAGATCATATGATTTTAGGAGATCTACCGACTTCCTTTTTCTTACATCACCATATACAAAATTAATATTGAAGTCACCACATATAACTAATTTCTGTTACTTCCTATAAAGTGAATCAAGAACCCTCTCTAGCTTGAGCAGAAATGCCTTGAAGTCAGAATTAGGGAACCTATAAACAACAACAATTAGAAGTTTCACTAAATTCAACAGCCCCTGCATAACATTCAAATATCTGTTCAGTGCAGTGCCATGATATGTCCATGGAATCAAATTGAATACTGTTTTTTACATACATGGCCACTCCCCCACCTTGCAAGGAACTCTTTGAAAAACAGCCAGCTAATCTGTATCCTGGTAAAGGAAGCCTCTGAACTGTCAAATTATTTAAGTGGTGCTACGATATACCAATAATTTCAGAGTCAAAATCTATAAGAAGTTCAATAACTTCATCTCTAGTACCTCTTATATTTTGATGAAATATGCTAATTCCTCCTCTACATGGAAATATGACGTCCTCTGAAGGAATCCTTAGTTACAGGGACTTCCTTTAAGCAGGTATAACTATCAGCTGACTTCAATCTAAAAAAGATGCAGCTCTAACACCAGCTACTACAGGGATTTTTCCATGAGTGATACAACCACCACCTACTACACTGTCACCTGTAAGCTTTGCCAGCCTCCCCTTCCCCTACCTATTGAGGTGCAGGCCATGCCTAGTGAAACTCGATATACTGATAGACCCAACTGGCACCCATGCCCTCTGCCATCAGCCATCAGGCACGGGCGTCCCCAGGATCTGAACTGGGGGGGGGGGGGGGGGGGACACAGGTCATACTAGTCTCAGGAATCAAGGACTCGACACAACATACAGCACTTCTTATTAAATAAAACAGTAAACCAGTGAAAAACTGCTTTTAATAAACGTTTTAAATACAAGAATGCACTTGTACAATCCGAGAAAACGTGCAGCATTTCTTATTAAATAAAACAGTAAACTAGTGAAAAACTGCGAATATCTTCTAGGGGGGGGGCAGCTGCCCCCCCCCCTGCCCCTCGCTTGGTATGCCCATGCCATCAGGGCCCTCCCCAGCCCCATGTTAACGCACCTGACAGCTGCATTAAGGTGAGGCCGATCATGACGCTGAAACAGTTTCACGAAATGCATATTAGTACCGCCAGTTTGAGTAGCTATCTTTACCAGGTCACCACCTACATCATATTGCCCGTCCCTATCAAGACTGCTCCCTGTTACATCCACTATCACTACCTGATCCTCCTCCATAAAATTTCTACATTACCCCCCTATGCTGTCAGTCACCTGAGCCAACCCTGTACTAGGCTTCACAATGCTGATGACCTAGTACTCACGCCCCAACACTTCCTGCAACTACTGGCTCAGACCTTTATCGTGTGAACTACCTGGCAGCAGAACCTTCTTCTTTCTGTTAGGCTTTGCAACATACTTGGTCTCGTAACTGATGAGGACTGCTGCATGTTTCCTACACCTACAGATACAAGAGGTTCCTTTCCATTCAATTCCGAAATTTGGTCAAATCTATTGCATATAGTATAACTGTCTGAATACGTCCTCCTCCTAGATGCCTTTTGCCAACTGTCAGCTCCCATTCCCCAGTACCCTTCACCCTCCTCAATGTACCTAGCTCCTCCTTTGCGTGTTGTAACTGCACCTGAAGGGCACAGCTCTTACGTTCCTACTCCTCTATCAACTTATTTCTACTACAGATTCTACATTCCCAGGAGAGGATCTCACTAGAGTGCCCACTGGCTTCCCCACAGCATTCTCTCTGATGAAAAGACTTTGAACAAATCCCACACCGTAACTCACTACTCACAAACCTACGACAGAGCCCACAATTCTCACTGATGGTAAAATTTTACAGTTACTGAAAAAAACTATACGTCTACGTTGCCTTAGTTCAGTTACACCAGTAGAACTATCTATAGAACTAACGATAGCGGTCTCGAAATTCTCTCTCTACTAAGAAAGCAACTACTTTTATTAATACTACTAAACCACAACTAATACCAATACCAACAAAAAAAATCACAAAATTATTAGCTAAAACCTAAAATCCAAGCGGCCACTGTAACACTCCACGAAGTTAAAACAGTGAATGAAAATTTTGCTGAAATATTTCAATAGAAACAATAAGAAAAGTCAGCTGAAAACTAAAGAACAAAATTTACTAAACGTGGCACCAGTTTCACAAGCTGCGACATCGTCGGGAAAAAACAGTGACCCGTATGTGTAATAAGTTTCCTTTAATTTACGTCTATGGTCACAAACTGTTTGATAACAGATTACCGGTTTCGGTCTTTAATGCCCATCATCAGATCTGTTTCATAAAAACAAAGTCCTAATGTACTGCAGCCATAGTAGCATCGTCAATGGAATTCCGCATTTAACATTTGACGATGCCACTATGGCTGCAGTACATTAGGACTTTGCTTTTATGAAATAGATCTGATGATGGTCATTGAAGACCGAAACCGGTAATCTGTTATCAAACAGTTTGTGACCATAGACGTAAATTAAAGGAAACCTATTTACTAAACGATTTCAACGCACAAGAAACTCTAAAAAAAACACAGCGAACGAACGTTTAGTAAATCGTTATTTCGCCACAAACAGCACGAAACACCGCTGAAAACTATTAAATTTAATAACTGTAGAACAGTACACAAATAACTTTGACAGTACTTAGCTTTAGAACCGCTACAGCTGCAATCGCACTCCGCGAAATGTAAACACACTGATGAAAGCATGTTGCCATCTTAACAGTTCATAAGTTTTCCTTCCATTCCATTCACGTTAGAAGCACGGGAAGAATGATTGTTTAAATGCCTACATGTATGCTTTAATTCATCTAATTTTGTCCACACGAGTCCTATGGGAGTATTCATCAGAGTCTGCCAGATCAGTTTCTTGTGCATCTCCGAACACTCCCCCAAAGGTTAAAAAAAGAAAAACCTGTGAACATTCGTGCTGTTTTTCTCTATACACATTCGGTATCCCCTGTCCGCCCTATTTTTTATGGGTCCCACACATGCCTTTGTAGACTGTATTTCCCATTATTCTCAAGTGTGACGCCTACTTTAACCTATGTGATCACTCGACTTTATATCCCTACAAATTGTTACACCCAAGTATTTGTGTAAGTTAACCGATTCCAACTGTGACTCATTGATATTATAGCCATAGGTTGCTACGTATCCTCGTTTTGTGAAGTGCACAGTTTTTCATTTCTGTACATCGAAAGTAAGCTGCCATGGAAATCTTCTCAAGGTATGACTGAATATTTATGTATCTTCTTTCAGACAGCACTTCATTATAGATAACTCATCATCTGCAAAGAGTCTGAGGTTACTGTTAACATTGTCAGAAAGGTCATTAATACACGACATGAAGAACAATGTCCCAAGACACTTCTCTGGGCCACACCCGAAGGAAGTTACTTCCTACATATGACGATGACTCTCCATCCACGATAACAAGCTGCATCCTCCCAACAAATAGTCTTCGATCTAGTCACAGATTTCACTTCATACTCTATGCGATCGTACGTTGGTACTACAGTTGCAACAAGAAATATGTTTGCGTCGTAAACTCGCTATGTGTCGCTGCTGAACACCAAAGACGCCTATACGACAGTTTCTTAACGATAGATTCTCAGTTAAAACCACAGTGGCTGTTGAATTGCTTGTTGTCATTGAGTACAAATGTAAAACTTTCTCACAGGCAGACTTTTTGTACACCATTATATATACGGACTCTTAAGGTAGCTGCGGTGAGAAGATGAGTACATATACAACAACGAGTCACATGTAACGTCCGATAGGTAGGCTTTAATTTTGAATTCTGAGGAAATAGTGGGCGTAACACTCGAAGGGCAGGCGGGTCAGTCAACGCACGTTTCTTTTGGTTAGAGATGGGGAAACACGTAACTGTTTCGAAACAAATGACGTAGTACAATGTTATGTTTCGAATTGCTGTTTTCGAAACAGTGAAACAGTTTGTGATTTTTGATAGTATAGGCCTTCACATTATATCATCTTGAGCGTCTACTGTAAAAATATTGTCATAAAAATAAAATTAGGTGCGAGAGCGCCAATCATATCACAGAAAGTATGAAACTTCCACTTAGGCGTCTTTGCAATTCCGTATTTCCTGTAGCAAATGCGCTGCTTTCGTGTCATGTGACTTCCATACTTTCCAATTAGCCGAGGTCAGACTAAATACGTTTGACATAACAGATTTTGCCAAACTCGTTTCCCTGTACTCTATTACATAATTTTGATAGTTTTTATGGGTGATAAAATGTATGTGCTCTTGAAAAGGCATAGCATGCGATATAATTTATTGAGATAACATTCTGGGAAGCGTGGCACTGAATTAACATTTATGAGTGTGCCACTCACACTTTTATTACTCACACTTACATTTTCCATTGTTTGTTACACAGAGCAGGATTCAAAGTGACTGATGCACACAGATCAAAAAATTACCGTAACAGACTGGAGCATTCAGCACAATGGTCAAGTATGGCGGTCTCTCATCAAACATTCACAAGTTAGCCGGATACATCTCATAATAAGTACACTTGATAGAACTGGAAAACATGTTAAAACATTTCAAGATAATTGAAATGCAAAGATCGGTATGTTTCTTTGAACTAAAATTTAAAACAATTCATACAGTAAAATGCCTTTGTGATACCCATATCATGGCAGATCTGCCTCTACACCACTTACAGTTCTTGATAAAGAAGTTTGTTTGAGGTACAGGTACATCTGCTTGCTATGAGTACTTGAGGGATCAAGCACTCACAGCAATCAGACGTATTACCATTTTATTATAAACTTCCCCAGGAAATCAGAGAAGAAGTTAAGTTGCTGTTGAAATCCAATTTTTATCACAGTATCTGAACGTCAAAAACAGAAGTATTGAAGTACCATTGTTGATTTGTCTGGGAATTATTTATGATACACAAGTATCAAGATGCCTATAGTCTAATAACCAAACATAGCACATTTAAAAAATAAACACACAACCATATACATACACAAAACAGACAATTATTCTCAAACACATAAATGAATAAATAACATACTCAAAAAAATTTAACTCACTGAATGGTAAGCAAAAACATGTGTTCTGTGTGCAACAAATTTGAGAAAAATATTCTTGTAAGGTGCACGATATAGTGGACTAAACAAAATACAATCAAATATAATTTCAGCGCACGCTGTCCAGAGAAGAACAAAATCAATTGAAATTTTACTGTTTCATTTCTGAGAAGATCTGCTGTACCTGTTCTAAGTTGTAGTTTGGAAATATTGTTTTTGATACTTTTTTGCTTGAAAGACGGGATCGTCTGCTGTTACTGTTTGCCCCTGATTTGAAAATATGCGCTCACATGGAACAGAGGTGGCCATAATACAGAGACGTCGTTTCATTACTTCAAACAGTGTAGGAAACAACAAATGATTTTCTTAGCAGCACAGCAATGGATCTTGTGATCTGTGTATCAGTGGCACCTTCATATATTTCTCAAGCTCGATTATACTTGCAGCACGTTGATTGTCTACACTTTGAATCAAGCCACCTACAGCTTGGTCGAAATCTGGCCAAATGTTGCCACTGCTAGAGGTGAATGTGCTCACCACAACTGATTTGGCTGGAGGTGGATTGTCTGTAGAACACCGAATGGGTTTCTGTCGTATTGCACAGCATTTGTTAATTATTGCATCTTTTGTTTCTTTTAATCGATGCCCAGTTTTTGGAAATCCATGCTTCCTAAAGCGGAGAACTAATAATGATGCTTCACAAGCAATTGCTTTATCTGCAAACTTTTAAACGAGGCGGGTACAGATTCCATCCTCAACTTAAGCAATTACGGTATTAGTGGCTTCATTGCTGTGATCTGAGTTTTTCAGTCTCAGACAATGACTTTGTTAACCTTTGCTTAATAAGCCAACTTTTGACAAAGTTACATTTCTTTTACTGCTAATTTCTGTTGTGGCTTGTTCGGAAGGAGATAGCATTTCACAAGATTTTTCAGTAACTGACAAGTCTCCATTGGACAGTTTTGTTTGTGAATCCACAATGAGGATGGCGAGGGTGCTTTGCAAAGGTTGTTTGATTTTCAAAAGCCTGTCAAACATTTCATACGTGGAATTCCATCTCGTAGGGCAATCTTGTTTCGGTGTTAAAATAGAGAAGCACATTTGATTCTGAATATTGTGTAATTTCTCAAGTGGCATGATCAGAGTAGTCCAGATTTAAGTTGGCAAGAGCTGATGGTAGGGTTCGAGTGTGACGTAGACTGCTCGAAGCCAAGTTGTCACCAAGACACTATGGAAGTTGGTGGTGGTTCCATAATGGTGTGGGCTGTGTTCACGTGGAATGAACTGGATCCTCTGATCCAACTGAACCTATTGTCGACTGGAAATGGCTACGTTCGGCTACTAGGAGGCCATTCATGCCCTTCATGGTCCTAAACAAAGATGGAATCTCTGTGGATGACTATGCGCCATGTCATTGTGCCACAACTGTTCGCTATTGGTTTGAAGAACATTCCGGACAGTTCGAGCGAATGATTCGGCCACCCATACTGCGCGCTACATGAATCCTACCGAACACTTATGGGACATAATCGAGAGGTTAGTTCATGCACAAAACCCTGCACCAGAAACATTTTCCCAATTATGGGCAGCTGTAGAGGCAGCGTGACTCAGTATTTCTGCACGGGACTTCCAACGACTTGTTAAGTCCATGCCACGCCGATCTGCTGCACCACGCTGGGCAAAAGGAGGTCCGACACGATGTTAGGAGTAATCCCTTGACTTCTGTTAAAAGCGTTAGCAGTTAAGTTTACACACGATATACGAGATGCATTCAAGTTCTAAGGCCTCCGATTTTTTTTCTCCAGACTGGAAAGAGATACAAACATGCGCATTGTTTTAAAATGAGGCCGCGTTCATTGTCAATACGTCCCAGAGATGGCAGCACCGTATGGCAGATGGACTTTTACCGCCAGCGGCGAGAATGAGAACTGTTTTAAATACTTAAAATGGAGACGTTTTCCTTACTTGAACAGCGTGCAATCATTCGTTTTCTGAATTTGCGTGGTGTGAAACCAATTGAAATTCATCGACAGTTGAAGGAGACATGTGGTGATGGAGTTATGGATGTGTCGAAAGTGCATTCGTGGGTGCGACAGTTTAATGAAGGCAGAACATCTTGTGACAACAAACCGAAACAACCTCGGACTTGCACAAGCCGGTCTGACGACATGATCGAGAAAGTGGAGAGAATTGTTTTGGGGGATCGCCGAATGACTGTTGAACAGATCGCCTCCAGAGCTGGCATTTCTGTGGGTTCTGTGCACACAATCCTGCATGACGACCTGAAAATGCGAAAAGTGTCATCCAGGTGGGTGCCACGATTGCTGACGGACGACCACATGGCTGCCCCTGTGGCATGTTGCCGAGCAATGTTGACGCGCAATGACAGCATGAATGGGACTTTCTTTTCAGTGGTTGTGACAATGGATGAGACGTGGATGCCATTTTTCAATCCAGAAACAAAGCGCCAGTCAGCTCAATGGAAGCACACAGATTCATCGCCACCAAAAAAATTTCGGGTAACCGCCAGTGCTGAAAAAATGATGGTGTCAATGTTCTGGGACAGCGAGGGCGTAATCCTTACCCATTGCGTTCCAAAGGGCACTACGGTAACAGGTGCATCCAACGAAAACGTTTTGAAGAACAAATTCCTTCGTGCACTGCAACAAAAACGTCCGGGAAGGGCTGCGCGTGTGCTGTTTCACCAAGGCACCGCACCCGCACATCGAGCTAACGTTACGCAACAGTTTCTTCATGATAACAACTTTGAAGTGATTCCTCATGCTCCCTACTCACCTGACCTGGCTCCTAGTGACTTTTGGCTTTTTCCAACAATGAAAGACACTCTCTGTGGCCGCACATTCACCAGCCGTGCTGCTATTGCCTTAGCTATTTTCCAGTGGTCAAAACAGACTCCTAAAGAAGCCTTCGCCGCTGCCATGGAATAATGGCGTCAGCGTTGTGAAAAATGTGTACGTCTGCAGGGCGATACGTCGAGAAGTAACGCCAGTTTCATCGATTTCGGGTGAGTAGTTAATTAGAAAACAAATCGGAGGCCTTAGAACTTGAATGCACCTCGTAGAGTGTCTTAATACAATGCTCTGCAAAAGTTAAAGAAGAGCTAGATAACTAACATAGCACATTAACCACTCGGCAGAAATGAATGAAACTGTGGCAGCGGGTTGCCAGTCGTGTGCAGAAAGATGGACGACACGCGGCGTAAGGTCAATGTGACCAAAGCGCCAAACGGAGCTGGTCCCACCACACGAGGCTGTTGTGGTGCGCTGAGGCGGCGTTCTTCGTTACATCATGGCCCAGTGACAACGTTTGGATGCAATTACACAGGGAACAACCATCTATAAACTGAGAGAAGGGCGAAGAATGAGGACTGTAGCCCAGCGGTTTGGTATTGCTCACAGCATTGTTTCACGTGCGAGGGGAACATTCCGAATCATAGGCACTTCTGCCTAAAGGAGGAGATATGGCCGACCACGGTCGACTACAGCAGCAGATGACCACTACCGTGTGCAACAGATTGGAGGGGATCCGCGTAAAACAGCAGGTACAGATGCAACCACATTTAACAGGGCTGCAAGGCGCTAAGTCTCACGCTCCACATTGGTAAGACGACTGCGTGGGTCTAGTCATTTTGCCCGACGACCAGGACGCTGTGTTCCGTTGATACCCACATAGTGACTGGACTAACTGCGCACGTGCTCTTCTCGGAAGAGAGCGGATTCAGTCTGAATGGTGACTCTGGGTGTTCCCTTGTATGGGTAGAGGTGAGAACACGCAATGCACGCAGGAACATTGTCGAACATGATCGTATTGATAGTCTAGGTGTTATGGTGTGCGGAGGCATAATGTTGCGTAGGTGTACTGATTTTCAAATTTTTTAACGCGGTTTAAGGTGGCAGAACAAATGAAGGTCAGTTTCGCACCTTACATAAGAGTGTTATACATTGTAACGGGTAGGTGAATATGACACCTACTTTGGCGGTAATGAGCAAAGTTGCCTATAAGTATGTAATACAAAAGGGATGACACTTAATCGGCAGTATTAACACACCGCTCATATAATGCATGTCAATGAGCAGAATGTGAAACAAGCAGTGAGAGGAAACGTTTTGTGTGTAGGCAGGTGCGGGTAAAAGCAGAGGCCACACCACGAGAGGCAGCACAAAAACCTCTCAGGGGGTGTCCCACGGCAGCGTCAGCGACCGGACAGGTGATGCATACTGGAGAGCAAGTAATGGGGGTGGTGGTGGTGGTGGTTAGTGTTTAACGTCCCGTCGACAACGAGGTCATTAGAGACGGAGCGCAAGCTCGGGTTAGGGGAGGGTTGGGAAGGAAATCGGCCGTGCCCTTTCAAAGGAACCATCCCGGCATTTGCCTGAAACGATTTAGGGAAATCACGGAAAACCTAAATCAGGATGGCTGGAGACGGGATTGAACCGTCGTCCTCCCGAATGCGAGTCCAGTGTGCTAACCACTGCGCCACCTCGCTCCGTAGCAAGTAATAGGCCACCAGAAGTAGAACAGAGAGAAGTTTCAGAAAACTGCGTTTCGGAATTCCAAATGGATACAGAAAAAAAATAACGCAGTTGATCACACGAACAGCGAGTGGTACACATGTGATGTATGTATGTAACTTTTAGGTATCTGGAGTGGGCACAAAAGGTCCGATTGGCAGAAACGAATAAGGAAGGAGTAAAGTGTTTTCTTATTGGCAACGTTACGTAGCGCTCTGTATGAAAATCACTGGCTGTGCTGTGTGCAGTCTGTGGCCAGTTTGCATTGTTGTCAGCCATTGTAGTGTTGAGCAGCTGTGTGTGAACAGTGCGTAGCGTTGCGCAGTTGGAGGTGAGCCGCCACCAGTGGTGGATGTGGGGAGAGAAATGGCGGAGATTTGAAATTTGTAAGACTGGATGGCATGAACTGCTATATATATTATGATTATTAAGGTAAATACATTATTTGTTCTCTATTAAAGTCTTTCATTTGCTAACTATGCCTATCAGTAGTTAGTGCCTTCCGTAGTTGGAATCTTTTATTTAGCTGGCGCTCGCTGTATTGCAGTAGTTCGAGTAACCAAGATTTTTGTGAGGTAAGTGATTTGTGAAACGTATAGGTTAATGTTAGTCAGGGCCATTCTTTTGTAGGAATTTTTGAAAGTCAGATTGCGTTGCGCTAAAAATATTGTGTGTCAGTTTAAGCACAGTCCTGTACAATTTTTCAAAGGGGACGTTACAAAGTGCCGAGATTTCGACGCAGTTTAATGGTAGGGCCCTCTCAATTGGCAGGGAGAGTTTCCACAAAAATAAGATGAACGGTCCTATTGGTCGAAGAAAAACATGATGTGGAGAGCGAAAGAACCGAGGTGGGGAGACAGTTCGGCTATGAGAAAGACAGAAGAGAATTTTTTGGGGACCCTCCTCTGAACTGGCGTCAAATGCAGAACGCGGTGCATAACGATCTGTACGATGCAGAGGAGAAATTTGTGTGGACACTGTGTTTACTGCAGCTGACATTCATCCGGATATTAGCTGTAGCGTCGCTGAGCTGCAACTGTGGAGAAACGAACCAGCCAGTTAATTAATTGTTCTTGCGAGGACTGAGATGGCATTTTAATATGTATGCTGCTCTAGCCATGCGCGTGCCTATCGCCATATTCCAAGACTAGGGATGAATATATGTTTTCTCACATAACGAGAAACACAGGGAGATTTTCTGCTGGAAAAATCAGCAAAGGCTTAATTAGCTTTTATTGGAATTTCAGAGGACGAGAGCAGGCATGCAGACAACAGCTGATCCCAGCTAAGGTAGATACCGTGAGCAGAGGTGTAAACTTGTTGGTTCACCAGCTTGTGTCCACTGTAAACTCAAGCGACCTTGGGTAATCTTTTGCTCAACTTGTCACAAAACTAATCATCCTCCATAGACTTGATTGTCATCCTAAAAGTAGTACCGAACTTTGAACTGTAATTGGATGATTTACCTTTGTACTGGCTGACATCATAACGTAGGCGTAAAGCGAACTTTGAACAGGAATTGGATGATTTATCGTAGTACTGGCCAACATCATGACATAGTCTTAAGAACAATTTTGTAAAGAAACTTCTAGTTAAAATTTACCTTTGTTGTGATGGATTATTTCATTTTCTGAGGACGAGATGTGTTCGTTTGACAAAAAATGGTTCAAATGGCTCTGAGCACTATGGGACTTAACATCTGAGGTCATCAGTCCCCTAGAGCTTAGAACTACTTAAACCTAACTAACCTACGGGCATCACACACATCCATGCCCGAGGCAGGATTCGAACCTGCGACCGTAGGGGTCGCGCGGTACCAAACTGAAGCGCCTAGAACCGCTTGACCACATCGGCTGCCTTCGTTTGACAACTGTTGTAACATTGTCACGTTGTGAACTGTGTAAATGCATGTATTTCTGTGATAAGACTGCAACATTACACCAAAAATATTCACAGCTTACGCAGTTGTTGTTCTCTCCTCAAAACCTTACAACGGTACACTCACCAGTGAATGTTTGTTATGACATGGTATTCTTTCTCCATGTGCTGTTTTTCAGCGGTGAATTCGGCCCTGACTTCAATTTTACGCGACCACAACGAACATCGCAGATAGAGGAGCTCTCGAAATGAGAGGATATTCTGCAGTGGACTGGCCTGCCCGTTATCCCGACTCAACTCCTGTCGAGCACGTGTGAAATGCGCTGGGCAGACATACTGCAGCCCTCCATTTGCACCATCGACCATCCAGCAGTTGTCCACTGCGCTGTTGGAGGAATGAAATGCACTGTCACAAGACCTTCTTTCCTGCATTGTGACCAGCATGGGTGTGCTTTGCAGAGTGTACATTGCCATCCGTGGAGTTCACACCCTGTACCCCTTTTGTAATGTGCAGGGGGATCATCACAAACTGCAGTGACTTCAGTATATAATATTGCCTGTGAATAAAAGGGTCATTTCTGTTTGTCTCATTGTGTACTGATTTCATATATCTCCCGTACTATATTTTAGCAGTTCTTTCTATGTATGGTCCAAGTTTCATCAAGGTGTGTTACTTGGCAGTGTCACAGCATGCGAAAGTTACTTTTGTCCTTAAGCTTTCCATATCCGTGTACATACTATTGTGTCATGTAATTACATTCCCGACACCGGTGATTAACTGATCGGTGAGCTGCCGTTTCCAAAATTAAGTACGTATACGTACCACCTTGTGACATAGTTGACTGGTTATAGTGGCTTTTAAAAGTGTACATTAAAAAGATAGAAAGACATTAATAACAAAACTGGTACTAGAACAGAAATGTGAAGACTATAGGAGCAAACACCATTAAGGAAATTTAGAAACAACAGTCAAAGTGCATAAACAAAAAGTACATCAATAAATCACGTGATTAATTTCAGGGGTGGTGGGGAGGATACGATGGAAGAACAGGTGTAAGGAAGGAAGGAAGATTGGGTTTAACGTACCGTCGTCATCGAGGTCATTAGAGATGGACCACAAGCTCAGATTGTGTCAAGTATGGGGAAGGAGCCCAAGCGGCTGCGGTGGGAACGGAGCCTCTCAGTCGTTTCTAGGCAACCCGTTAACTAGGCCTCCGGTTAACATAAAATACATACAATACAATGGGGAAGGAACTCGATCATGCCCTTTCAAAGGAACCATCCCGACATTTGTCTTAAGTGGTTCAGGGAAATTACGGAAAACCTAAAACTGGAGGGCTGGATGCAGGTTTCAATCGTCGTCCTCCTGAATGCGACTCCATTGTGTTAACCACTGCACAACTCATGCGGTGGAAGGACATGTGGGGAGCATATTGAGACAGTCACACACCAATCGTGATTCATACAGATGAGAGCCAATCACACACAGCATTGTCGAATCGAACATTGTAGAGGAAAGAATCACTGAGGATTCTTTGGGAAATGCACGTAAACCAGAACGGGGAGAGGTACTAAGGGAAGCATCAGGTATGGGGACATTGTGAATAAAATGCATTCTAATGATAGTCCACCAGAGCTGCCTGTACTTTCACGGCCATTTTGTTCCATTTGACAGACATTCTGATGGTGGGCTATACGGAAAACGCCCCAGAAAATATAATTTTTAACAAGTGATCTGTTTGTTTTTGCGACCTACTAAAACAGTGATATTAGACATGCTCAGGGTTTACATAATGGTCGCAGGGCTTCAGCGCAAGTTTTATGTCACAACTTAAGCGTATTACAAATTTATACATACTGCTGTGATAGACAAGAACAAACAATACAAAAAGCATAAACGAAAAGGATGAAAGTGGTTATGAAGCATAATTTTGTGTAGAATCAGTTAATTGATTTCTGTATCTAGATTAGTTGGAACCAATAAGTCAGTGGGTAGGGGAAGAAATGCACGTAAGAGTAAAAAAGGGCTAATGATTTGCCAAATCAAACAGAACCTTCGAAACTTAGTTTATGATATGCCTGGAATGGAAACATTTCCTGTTTTCACACATGGTCTTTTGATGTGAAAACGGCTCAAATCAGCGAGAAATGGAGGAGATGCATGTCGCGAATTACTGGTAAAGACTGGAAAACAGACCAATAAAACAGGGGACACCTTGTGGTGGTACGGGTTGTGTAATTATGACTGTAACGAAGGGAAGAGCAGTTGTGCGTGACCTACAGCCAGACCAGTGCACGGTGGATGAGAAATGGATGTTCTTTGTTCGATTCTGAGAGATAAAAATAGACAGAAACTACTACACAGTAACCACCGCGCCACCTTGCTCGATTTTATGTGATTGCTAATCGACTCTACACATACGGTTGATGTATGTCATTCAAAAGTATACGTTCTTATAAAGGAAGAATTCACATAACGTGTCTCCACCGCTGCAGTTGGCTTGGTTTCACTGTTTCAGTTATTTTATTTCATCTTCATACATTTTATTCCTTAATTCCCAATTCTTTGCATTCTTGCCTCTTAACATGTTCGTGTCGAGATAGACTACAGTGCTGTAAGTTTCTTTCCATTTGCTTGGGCGCAAACACCTTCCCAAGTGATTCGTTGATTGGGTTGGGGGAGGGGAGGGGACCAAACACCGATGTTCAAATGGTTCAAATGGCTCTGAGCACTATGGGACAACTACTGAGGTCATCAGTCCCCTAGAACTTAGAACTAAAACCTAACTAACCTAAGGACATCACACACATCCATGACCGAGGCAGGATTCGAACCTGTGGCCGTAGCGGTCGCGCGGTACCAGACTGTAGCGCCTAGAACCGCTCAGCCACTCCGGCCGGCAAAAATGTCATCGGTCCCATCGGGTTAGAGAAGTATGGGGAAGGAAATCGGCATGACTTTTCAAAGGAACCATCCCGGCCTTTGCCTGAAGAGATTTAGGGAAATCACGGAAAACCTAAATCAGGATGGCCGGACGCGGGTTAGAACTGTCGGCCTGTCTAATGCGAATCCAGTGTGCTAACCACCGCGCCACCTTGCTCGATTTTATGTGATTGCTAATCGACTCTACACATATGGTAAACGGAAATGTCGTGTGGCTAGCGCCTCCCGTCGGGTAGACCAGTTGCCTGGTGCAAGTCTTTTTAAGTGACGCCACTTTGGCGACTTGCGTGTCGATGGGGGTATGATGATGCTACCACAACACCTAGTCCCTGAGGAGAGAAAATCTCCGACCCAGCCGGGAATCGAACCTGGGCCTCTTGGCATAAAAGTCCATCACGCTGACCACTCAGCTATCGGGGCGGACTACACCTATGGTGTTTCGCATTATTATTTCACTGGACATGAGCAAGTAACTGTAAACAACATTATCACCCCTGTGTTATTGAATTCTGGAGTCTCCTCCTGTTCATTACGAGAAACACCGACTCCTCCCCCTGACCCTTTCCAAAAGTACTCAACAGGCTTTGCAGCCTTTCCTTTGCTGACTGGTCTGAAGAACGGTGTAGAGTCTCACCTGTTGTCTGGTAGCCAGCGGAGCAGCATCAAGCCGAACACCTTCGACTAGGGACCGTGCTTCGAGACGGCCGTCTTCTCCACATCTGGACCCATCACGTCAAACAGCTCGTGTATAACCACCCCGGGCACTGGGTTGTGCTCCTTAGCGTATTCCAACATTTCTGGGCACACACTGCAAGCCACTATCTTCGTGCCTTCAAGGACTTTGGACGCTAGAAACTATTTATATCGAACACTAATTATTTGGTCATATGACCTTTAGACATGGAAAATAGAACAATTTGACAGGAGCTATTAATACATTATTCAAATACGTATACTTCTACAGACATGCAAGTGAAGGTAATGAATAGTATACAAAGTGTCTCAGGACGAAGTTTTTGGAAATTTGTGGTAAGATCTTATGGGACCAAACTGCTGAGGTTTTATCGGTCCCTAAGGTTAAACACTACTTAATATAACTTAAACTAACCTACGCTAAGGACAACACCCATGCCCGAGGGAGGACTCGAACCTCCGACGGGAGGAGTCGCGCGAACCGTGACAGGACGCCCTAGACGGCACGGCTACCCCTAGCGACGTCTCAGGGCGAAACACATCGATTGACTGAAAAGAGTGTGCACTCTTTCTTGAACTGCCACCTCTCCAGACGATAGACGCTCGAATGGAAAGAGTTGCAGTTCCTGTTATTTTCCCATTGGTTGTTTCCAACTTTTGCGATCAACCAATACTGTAATGAGGCAGAAATAACACTTATATTGTAGGAACACAAAACATTAGTGAAACTCGTTAGTCGTCAATCGATTACAAAACATATAGGGTCTTTCACAATGCCTGCTGCTGGCTTCTAGGCGTTGTGGAGTGGACTTACTCGTAGAAGATAAAGTTTTCACAAGAAACTTTGTTCTCTTCTTCTTCTTTTTGCCGATATCTAGGGTTCACGCCACTTCTCCGTCCCCAGTCGCCATCTTCTTCTGTCTTGACTTTCCTCAACATTCATATTCCTTGCTAGCGTTGCCTCCTCTATATCATTTTGGCAGTTTCGTTTTCAGCGACTCCTTTTCTTCCGTTGGGATGGTATCCGTCGTAAGATCCTTTCTAGTGTCTTATCTTCATTCATCCAATTCACGTGGCGAAAGTACCTCAGCTGCTTTTGTTGGATGCCATCGCCGATATTCCTTTGACGAATTACGTCATTTCTTAACCCATCCGTCCTAGCATAGCTTTAGCTCCGTCTTAAGTAATCCATCTCAGTGGCAAGCAAGATTTTTTTTTGTTTTGTTTTTTGCTAACGTCGTAGTCTTCTACTCCGACCAATACTACACCCTGGACCGTAGTTTTACTCGTTCTCTTCTTCGTTGTTCTTCTTATCTTTTTGTTCCACAGGACAGAGTTTATTGTCCTTGTTACAGGTCGTCCTTCAGTAAACCTACTAGTGATCTCATCATTGTTTGTTCCCAGTTTATTAAGTAATATGTCAAGATATTTTGCCTCTTCCACAACTACAATTACTTCTCCATCTACCTCCAAATTATTTACTTTTTCCTTTCGAACTTGGCGAAGTACTCACACTTCTTCATGGTCATCTTCAGGGTAGCCTTGTTTATTCCTCCTTAAGCTCTCTTATCATACAGATCACATCTTCATTTCTGCCATTACAATCTGGTGTTCTGCACTCCCATAACCTGGCGTTTTTTGTGCCAGGTCTTCAGGATTGTTCCTAGATACAGCTTAAAGAGGGTCGGTGACACATCCCACATCACCTCGAATTCTTCTGTCCGACTATTCCCAATCCTTACTCTCGCTGTGCTATTTTCATACAATTTCATGACTGCCTTTTGGAATCTTTGATCTAAATCTATCTCTTTCAACTTGTCCCACAGTTTGTTGGTGGGCACATTATCGTGTGCTTTCTCTAGGTCAGTCAATGCAACATGTCTCTCCAGTCCAACTTTTGTTCGTTTTTCACATATTTGTTTCATTGTGAAGATGCTGTCCATCACCGATCTTCCAGTTCGAAATCATGCTTGCTCTTCTTGGCTGCTTGTGACTTGTTCCTTTCTCTAACAGATCTTTCAGTACCCTCGAGTATAGGCTTCCAACGAATGGGATCAATGCCAATCCCCTATAATTCTCTGGGACATTGCTTGACCTTTTTTTACCGGTATTATATAACATGATATCCATTCTGACGGAACGTCTTCCCCATTTAATACCCTTTCAAACAGCCTTCTTAGCACCTCCAACAATTCCGGTGGACCAAACTTTACCGTCTCTGGATATACTGATCCATATCTATCTTCTTCATCTTACAGCACCTCACAGCCTGTTGAAGAACTTCTGTATATGAACGTCATAATTCCTCCTTTTGCATCGTCGCCTCATATTTATGAGGAAATCAATGCCGATTCTCCTGGAATTAATCCTTAAATATCCATGAGTGATAGTGTTATGTGTACCTTTTCGCTAGCTGACACTCGCATTGACTTGATTGTTCTCCATGCCTCAGCACTATGGGCCCCACCAATTATCCTCTCTACACATTCACATCTTTCTTCCCACGCTTTGTTTTTCGCTTTTAACACTTATCTTTTTACTTCTCTATTTAGTGTCGCATATCTATCTGTACTTTGATGTCATTTACATTCAAGAACGTCAAATAAGCTTCTTTTTTCCTTTAAATCAGCTCTGCTATTTCTGTATCCCTCCAAACTCGTTTCATCTTGAATGAGATTTTCACTCTACAGCGGAGTGTGCAGTCATATGAAACATCCTGGCAGATTAAAACTGTGTGCCGGACCGAGACTCGAACTCGGGGCCTTTGCCTTTCGCGGGCAAATGCTCTACTATCTGAGCTACTTAAGCACGACTCACGCCCCGTCCTCACAGCCTTACTTCCGCCAGTACCCCGTCTCCTACTTACCAAACTTCACAGAAGCTCTCCTGCGTTAGGCAAAGGCCCCGAGTTCGAGTCTCCGTCCGGCACACAGTTTTAATCTCCCAGGAAGTTCCGTTTCATCTTCTTCTCAAATCCTCCAGCTTCTTGTTTCTGTGCTTCATCTATGCCCTTCTTTATATGCTCATATTCCACTTCTACTGCTCTCTCTTCACTCTCCAATTTATTTGCCAGTCACTGTTGCAACCCATGTCCAGAAATGTATCGTCGGGACGTAAGCTAAGTTTGAAGATCGGATCACTTTTAGAACTCCCGTTCACGGTACGCACACAGCGGACACAAAGAACTAGGACCTGTTTTCTCTACAGGTCATGCTCCATGTGGCGACCCTGCCGTCGCTGCACAAGGAGTACCTGCGACGCATTGTTCATACACAAGGTCCACCAACTCTGGGGCGCGTCCGCGGAGCACCACAGTCAACCTTCCCTTGTACTTCACGCGGCCGTCGCTGTAAGTGGATGAAAATGGTATGCTACTGATTGAGGCGATCCGGAAGACGTTCTGAATACATGTGTTGTGCAGCTCTATCATAATACTGGGTGATCAAAAAGTCAGTATAAGTTTGAAAACTTAATAAACCACGGAATAATGTAGATAGAGAGGTAAAAATTGGCACACAGGCTTGGAATGACATGGGGTTTTATCAGAATGACCCGCTCTTCAAACTTGTTTTATACCCAAATGAAACATTTCCGGACATTGGTTCCTTATCAAAACTTTGTCTACTAATTACCCCCTACTACTCCTATAAACCTATTATAGGGTTTGTGAAACGTCCTGTGTTAGTGTTTGTGTAACGGTTAACACGATAAAAAAGGACTAAAAACAGTCGCGACCGCAGTAAAACATTTATTTACAATGGTTACCGGTTTCAATCAGATGTGGCCATCTTCAGACCATTTATACCATGATGGTAGGAGGTGGTGGTGAATGGAGCAGGTGTTGTGACTCCACGAACGTCAATTGGTACTGGAGCATTTGACGTTCGTGGAGACGTAACACCTGCTCCGTTCACCGCCATCGCTTCTCATCTTGGTATAAATGGTCTGAAGACGCCCCACATTATTACCTAAACAGGTAACCACTGTAAATAAATGTTTTACTGCGGTTGACACTGTTTGTAATTCATTTTCAAAGTACTTATAGCCAGATCGCTGTTTCTCCACGAGAAATATTCTCAAAAATTACCTTATCACTATATAGTGCAGTGTACGCAAGGGTGAAATGACAGTGAGCAATCGGCGTCCTTTGCATAGAGGGAGCGACTACATCACTGTAGCATCGACTGATTACTGTCGTGTTAGTTACCGAAAATTGGTGATACTTCTGATAGAAAAGAATCGTCCTCTCTACGGTGTGGCTATAGTTTAGTAAATAAATCATTTATCTCGCGTATTTGTACAAGCAGCGAGTGCAACGACGGATTAATAGGTTTTCCTTGTAAGCAACAGTTCCGAGTTTGATTTATAGTTGCACTTCGTTGAAAAATAATCTACAATTTATTTACTCCTGATGTTCAATAAAGTGATAGCAAGTCTATTACACGGAGGTGGGGTGGCGCAAATGGCTCTGAACACTATGGGACTTAAGATCTGAGGTCACCAGTCCCCTAGAACTTAGAACTACTTAAATCTAACTAACCTAAGGACATCACACACATCCATGCCCGAGGCAGGATTCGAACCTGCGACCGTAGCGGTCGCGCGGTTCCGCTCTGAAGCGCGTAGAACCGCTCGGTCACAATGCCGGCCTACGCGGAGGTGGCAAAAGTCATGGGGTACCTTGTAATATGGTGTCGGACCTCCTTTTGCCCGGTGTAGTGCCCCAACACGTCCTGTTGTGGACTCAAGAAGTTGTTGGAAGTCCCCTGCAGAAATATTGAACCATGCTGCCTCCATAATTGCAGAAGTGTTGCGGTGCACGATTTTGTGAACGAACTGACTTCTTAACTATGTCCCGTAAATGTTCAATGGTATTCATGTTGTCCGATCTGAGGGGCCAAATCGATCGCTCGAGTGTTCATCAAACCAATCGCGAACACGTGCGACGCGCTGACATCTAGAAAAATTCCGTCGTTGTTTGGGAACAAGGAATCCATGAATGGCTGCAAATACACAACTGGCTATTAAAATTCCTACAGCAAGAAGAAATGCAGATGATAAACGGGTATTCATTGGACAAATATATTATACTAGAACTGACATATGATTACATTTTCACGCAGTTTGTGTGCATAAATCCTGAGAAATCAATACCCAGAACAACCACCTCTGGCCGTAATAACGGCCTTGATACGCCTGGCCATTGAGTCACACAGAGCTTGGATGGCGTGTACAGGTACAGCTGCCCATGCAGCTTCAACACGATACCACAGTTAATCAAGAGTAGTCTGGCGTATTTTGACGAGCCAGTTGCTCGGCCATCATTGACTAGACGTTTTCAATTGGTGGGAGATCTGGAGAATGTGTTGGCCAGCGTAGCAATCGAACATTTTCTGTATCCAGAAAGGCCCGTACAGGACCGGCAACATGCGGTCGTGCATTATTCTGCTGAAGTGTAGGGTTTCTCAGGGATCGAATGAAGGGTAGAGCGACGGGTCGTAACACATCTGAAATGTAACGTCCACTGTTCAAAGTGCCGTCAATGCGAACAAGAGGTGACCGAGACGTGTAACCAATGGCACCCCATACCATCACGCCGGGCTGATACGCCAGTATGGCGATGACGAATACACGCTTCCAAAGTGCGTTCACCGCGATGTCGCCAAACACGGATGCGAACATCATTATGCTACAAACAGAACCTGGATTCATCCGAAATAATGACGTTTTGACATTCGTGCACCCAGGTTCGTCGTTGAGTACACCATCGCTGACGCTCCTGTCTGTGATGCAGCGTCAAGGGTAACCGCAGCCATGGTCTCCGAGCTGATAGTCCATGCTGCTGCAAACGTCGTCGAACTGTTCGTGCAGATGGTTGTCGTCTTGCAAACGTCCCCATCTGTTGACTCACGGATCGAGACGTGGCTGCACGATGCGTTACAGCCATGCGGATAAGATGCCTGTCTTCTCGACTGCTAGTGATACGAGGCCGTTGGGATCCAGCACGGCATTACGTATTACCCTCCTGAACCCACCGATTCCATATTCTGCTAACAGTCATTGGATCTCGATCAACGCGAGCAGCAATGTCGCGATACGATAAACCGCAATCGCGATAGGCTACAATGCGACCTTTATCAATGTCAGAAACGTGATGGTACGCATTTATCCTCCTTACACCAGGCAACGCCGGTCAGCTGCTTTTTGTGTATGAGAAATCGGTTGGAAACTTTCCTCATGTCAGCACTTTGTGGGTGTCTCCACCGGTGCCAACCTTGTGTGAATGCTCTGAAAAGCTAATCATTTGCATATCACAGCATCTTCTTTCGCGTCTGTAGCACTTTATCTTCGTGGTGTAGCAATTTTAATGTCCAGTAGTGTAATATAGCCTTCTTCAGAAGTCATACACACTAATAAATGAAAAAGCCCAGCTTCAGGGTAGGCTTCTCGCGAGTAGATGTGAACTGCGGTCTTCAATCACCATCCTGAACGGTGTCAAGGCGACGCAGCCTCTGTTGTGGTAGAGTTGTTGTACGGACAGAAGTGGTTTTAGTAGAAATGGCTTGGGTATATACACTCTTCCGAGCTGCTAGTTTTGGCATGTGCTGCAGCTTTTGGCACATACATTAAACACTTCGGCTAGTGATATTTTGCTGCTCGAGTACTGCTACGTTAACCATTCCCGCACAATATCAGGCTGGCCCACCGCGCAGCACTGAGACAGCTATGTCACATTTCATAAAGCACAATACTCGCGCTCGCCTGCTGCCGGCACGCTGCAGTCCTCTTAAGTTTGTGCGCTCATGACCAAACGTGGTTCGTGCACTACAGTATTTTGACGACCTACTTCGTTTGTTCTGAATCCGAAATCGGATCTGTCAGCCGCCTGCTACGCGCCCATGAACCATCCGCTGGAAATTTATGAGTATTGCGTGACGTGTTATCAGAAGTCTGGTGCCACTCACCTCTGGACACCGACCAAGGACTTGTCGAGTCCATGCCGTGCAGATTCGCTGCTTCCAGAGGTGGACTAATATGCTGTTAAGCAGCCGGTCGTAATGTTTTGGCTTTGGAGTGCATGTGTGACAATTTCTCACCAGCTGCCTTGACTTTTCTTATTTTGATGTACAATACGTTACCAATTTCAGAGTTTTATAACACCAGTTATCCACGTGACTATTCTATCGCTTGAGCCTTGTCCCGCAGGGTCAGCCATCGTTAATCGGATTTGGCATGTTAATGTTTAAGGGGAGGCCAGATGCCCTTCTTGCCGCCTCCCCATATCCCCCGGGACGGAATTAGTGTACCCCAACTGTCTGCGTCGAGTGTAATCCATGGAATAGTGCGAAAGGGTTCAGATGTCTGCGAGCCGTGTAACTGAGGCGGAACATGGGGACCAGCCCGGTATTCGCCTAGCGGGATGTGGAAAACCAACTAAAACCCACATCCAGGCTGGCCGGCACATCGTCCCTCATCAATAATCCGCTGGGCGGATTCGACCCAGGGCTGGCGCGCCTACCCGAGTCCACGAAGCAGCGCGCTAGCGCTCTCGACTACCCTGGCGGGGTCAGTTATCCACGTGACTGTTTTTCTCTAAAATAAAAGTAAGAATGAAAACTGGGCGATGCTGGAAAATCAGCTGACAAAATTATAAAATGTGTTCTGCAGGACCTTCCTTTCATCCAGACAGGATGAAATGGGTAGGCGCCCCAGAAACCCTCGCCGCCATCCTCACCTTGGCCACGATGTCTCCAGGCCCGCAGCCCACGCCCAGGAAGGGCAGAGGCTGGTCCGGCCACGTCAGCGTGGGCCACAGTTCCTCCAGCTGACGTATGGTGACGGCCGTGAACGTCCGCCACGTGCAGCGGCTGAAAGGCCCCGGCTTGTCCACGGCGGCTGTGGCGGCCTGCGCACAACGCTCGCACTTCCAGTGCTTAATGTGCGAACTAAAGTCACATCCTGTAAACCCGAAACAGTGCCAGACACTCGGCATGTAAGTCACACTTTGTGAAAGCTATTTTGTTTCTTTTGTTATTCGATTTCCTAGCCCTTCATTGCTGACAGCGGCATATTGCCACTCTCAAGTCGAGAGCATTACAAAACAAACATCCTTATTTTTTTTTTAAAAAAAAGAACGTAAAATGTTGAAATATATTGTAAGGTAGACATGTCGCTCTGATTTTTGTATGTTGTCGATATGCACGTTAGAGAGAGGAAATTACGTTGCTGTTAAACAATCTTTGGTCTAGTTGTGGCACAGTCTTTGCTTCTGCGCAGTCTGATACAGTCTTAGTTGAATTGTAGTAGGTGATGGACGTATTCTGTAGTGCTGTGTTGTCTTGTTCAAATGGCTCTGAGCACTACGGGACTTAACTGCTGAGGTCATCAGTCCCCTAGAACTTAGAACTACTTAAACCTAACTAACCTAAGGACGTCACACACATCCATGCCCGAGGCAGGATTCGATCCTGCGACCGTAGCGGTCGGGCGGTTCCAGACTGCAGCGCTTAGAACCGCTAGGCCACCCCGGCCGGCTGTGTTGTCTTGTGATTGTGTCTGTTTGACGAAGAAAGATTTGTTGTAAAGCACAGCAGGGATGAATATGATACGTAGATCGAAAAGCGAAAGGAATATAAATGTTATTAGGTCTACAACTGTCCTTCCGCCGTTTTGCAATAGACGGCAGTTGCGGCAAGCGGGCTGCGGGTGCTTGGTCATAGGTGTATTACAATAAGCTTAGGCATCTGTAAACATACTGCCATAAAATATTAGTCGATTTGTGATAGCATCATGAGGCTATTCTCGATTAAGTACGTCAACTTACGTACCCAGTTCTCGCCATTTGCGGGAAGTTTTAATTTTCTAGAATGAAATTTTCACTCTGCAGCGGAGTGTGCGCTGATATGAAACTTCCTGGCAGATTAAAACTGTGTGACCGACCGAGACTCAAACTCGGGACCTTTGCCTTTCGCGGGCAAGTGCTCTACCAACTGAGCTACCGAAGGACGACTCACGTCCGGTACTCACAGCTTTACATCTGCCAGTATTTTTTTTAATTTCCTGCTTTAACATGAAGAAATCTGCTGCTGTGGTTCTTAAAATGCTGGGTAAGACCAGTGGTGAGGGAACTATTAGTGGAAGAACGTTGTAATGGTACTTGAATTACGGCACCTCAACTTAACCTATTCAGCAATATTCTACTGTGTTTCTGTAAAGTAGTTATCATATTTCTGAGACAACGTTCAGATTTGATTTCATTTGTGATACATCGATATGTTTATATTGAAATGATATTATTCTTATGTGTATTCTTTCTTTTGTCACTATGATCTTTGACGTACTTGTAACTCTATTTTTGGGCGCGTAAGCGATTATTGGTTAGTTGTTAGAGAGTCGGACCTTGAGAAGGTCAAGCCTTGGACGTCATGTTGGAAAGACGCATATTGTAGTCAGCTTATAAAATGTGAACTTTAACAGCGACTGCGAGGAAGATGTTTTCAAGTACGTTTTCTATTGTGAAGTGAGGTTTTGTGTGTTACGTGATATTGCAACAAAAGCAATAAAAAGGAAGTGTAACTTAAATTTCGAGTGCTGATTACTTTTTTACGTCACCATTGTCCTGCAAAAGTGTAATCATCAATAATGGTTTGTGAAGCGCATCCACAAAACTTTTGAGTATAGCAGAATAAAACCTAGGCCTTTTTGCATCCGAGCTTGGAATCATCACCACCTAGATTTTCGACGATTGAGCCATGATTTTACAATGAGACCAGCGTTGGAAACACGAAAAGATGAGTGCCTAGCTTATTCATTATTACATGAAATGACTTTATTAACTGTGCTCTAATGACACCTGCCACATAATAACTTTGTTGTTGCCCGAAAATGCAGTATTTAGCAGCGTGAGCAACACCACAATCATTATTAAATTTTGACCTTTGTTGTGGTAGGGTTGTTTTAACGTGCACAGAATGTTATCAACGCCTTAAGAACGGTGATTTTCATGTCGAAGACCGACATGGCGGTGGAAGACAGAACGTTTTCGAAGCTACTGAAACAGACGAAGACAGCACAGTTCGAGCTCAGCACTGAAACACAATACAGCGATACACACGTAAAGGTAATTTTGCAGCAGGTCAGTGCTCGACCCCATGTCGCAAAACCCGTCAAAATATACATGGAAACGTTGAAATGAGAAGTCCTATCCCTCCCGCCGTATTCTCCATACGTTGCTCTCTCTGACTACCACCTGTTTTGATCAGTGGCATACAGTCTGGCAGACCAGCACTTCCAATCATATGAACAAGTGCAAAATTGAATCGATTCTTGGATCCCCATAAAAGACTCACAGTTCTTCCGTCACGGGATTCGTATGCTACCAGAAATATCGGGGAATGTAGTGGACAGCGATGGGCAATACTATGAATCATAATTTTTTTGTAAGTTTTTCACAATAAGTCCCCGAACTTCGAGGAAAAACGGCGGAAGCAAAGTTGCAGACCTAGTAAATAATGATATTACTTTTTGAAGAGAAGAAGTTTGAGGTAAGATTGCAGCAACGCGCACCTAATTTGCAGAAATTATTATTGGCAATCAGTTAACTTTGTTCACTTACTCAGTGTTGAGAGAAAGACCATCCCACTTCCCTAAGTCATGCAGTAACATATGAAGGGCTTATTTCAGTAGTGGTACAAGTCCATTTTTGTTCATATTGGGATACAGTGTCCTAAAGGTAAATGAGCGCAGAAAAATCTGCAGTTGAGATACCAGAAATATTCAAGCATTTGGCTTCTTGCTAGAGATGAACCTTTCTTTCTGTTTGTTTGGATCGTTAGTTTCAGAAGCATTATAGGCAGAAAAGTGGAGGTAATGGACTTGTACCACTATTGAAATAAGCCCTTCATATTAACTGATTAAGATGTTTGGTTTTATAGAGATTCTATGTTAACGTTGTACTCTTCGTAATATCATTGTTCACTTTGTTAAGCATAGTATTGTTCAGACCAATGTTATGTGTGAAGATCACGCACGGCTTTACTCTATCTTTTTGAATACATACTGAAACGTCCCCTTAGAAAAATTATACATGACTGTGCTTAACCTGACACACAATATTATTTAGCGCAACGCAATCTGACTATCAAAGATCCCTGCAAAAGAATGGCCCTGAGTAACATTAAACTATACCTTTCACAAATCACTTACCTCACAAAAATCTTCGTTACTCGAACTACTGCAATACAGCGAGCGCCACTATTGCCAGCTAAATAAAAGATTCAAACTACAGAAGGCACTAACTACTGATAGGGATAGTTAGCAAATGAAAGATTTTAATAGAGAACAAACAATGTATTTACCTTAATAATCATAATATATATAGCAGTTCAATTTCAAAACTTCCGCCATCTCTCTCCCCACATCCACCACTGCTGGCGGCCACCTCCAACTGCGCAACGCTACGTGCTGTTCACATCCAGCTGCCCAACACTACAATGGCAGACAACAATGCAAAACTAGCCACAGACTGCACACAGCACAGCCAGTGATTTTCATATAGAGCGCTACGTAACGTTGCCGATAAGAAAACATAAACAGCCTACTTACATAGTCCCCATGCTCCCCACAAAAAATTTTACAAAATATTTTTGGGCAGTGGTCAATAATGATTTGAAAAAATTTTTCATAATTACAATAACAAAGATATCAAATGCACACACTTATTGATACAATGCTGGTCAAAAGCTAAAATTTTCTCACAGTCCATAAAGACAGTCCAGATTGTTCAGCACAGTAAAATTTCAGGTTTTTTTTTGTTTTTTTGTTTTTCAAAGTCTGAGCAGTAAAAGAAAATGCACACGGAAGTAGTGGATTTCCATGCAGTCTTGAAGAAGTAGTCTTGTCCTTCCAACTGAAAGACAGTGCTGACTCTTGACATGCTGACAGGTAATGGGCCACAACAGAGCAAACCCACAGCAGAGTCATTCGACGTTTTGAAGAATATTGGTAGGTAGGTCATCACAGAGCAGACCCACTGTAGTCCTGGTAGAGATTACGGTATTGGTGGGCCACCAGAGGTGTAGACCCACTGCAGTCCTTGTAGAAATAATGGTATTGGTGAGTCATCAAAGGTGTAGACCCACTGTAGTTCTTGTAGAGATGGCTAGCAGCCATCCGTTGCGACTGTGCAGGTGCACAATCACCATTGAAGAGTCTTGCGGATAATATAGCAAGTCCATAACCACCACTTGTGCACTCACAAAGTTTTTGGAATTGTCCTTAGAACTAGCAATGCTGTTATCCAGTCCCTTGCTGAATTATTACACACATGCAAACACTAACAGTCCCTTTTTTTCACATACTGTGCATATACTATGACCAACAGAAATGTGTGCAGTGAAATGAATGTTTACAAGTTACGTAATTTGATAAACTGGTGTCAATTACAATTTTATAACATAAAAAATACAATAACAAAGGTACAAAATACATCATTAAAGAACATAACAATACAGATAACGTTTGTAGTAATAGGGGCTTTACAAAAGAATAGAAATAAACATATACATCAGTGTTACAGGAATTGTGACATAAGTAAATACATAAAAGATCAGAATAATTTTTGAAACATCAACTTTACATATGAGCAACAAAACAGAATAAATAATGTCTCAACATCTTTACAAAGTAAATAACATATTATTAATGCCAATTATATTTGAGGATAACAGTATTCCTCATCATAGTGAATGTAGCTTAATATTAAAAGAAGAAAAAATTCTATGAAACTACACAGAGACAGGATTGAATACATACTTCACTCTAAAATTTTTGTCTTGGAATTTCATTTCATAGGAATAGTTAGTCTCCCCGTCCCACTATTTATCATTACACATTACCACATTACAACATGTGGTGTGCATCAGTTTGAATACAATTTGGACAATCTAGTCAGACGCTGCCTGCTTGCTGTTGGCTGCTGTGCTTTCGAGAAATCTGCAACAATATTGTCAAAAGGCGAGGTAAGTGGAAATTTTGATTCGTTCCAGATACTTGTTTTACTGCAGTTGACATTTAATATTAAGACAAATTCTATAGACACCAGTTACAGTTCACTTCAAATTAGCTTCTCTTCAATCAAAGGTTAGCACACGAGTTTAAGTCGGATAACAGTTTATGGGTACATAGTTTTACTGATACATAGACTTTTTATACACTGGGAGGTGAACTTGGCTAAATTTCAGACATACACATATATAGCGGGGATGTTACAATATTTCCAGAAATTATTGAAAATGAGAGACGTCAAACAAATTGTAGATGAAATTTTTCACAGGAACTTCTTTGTCCAGCAGTTGTAGATTTCACTATTACGTTCCCCGTTTTCCATGACGAACTATTTTCATGGACGAAGTGATTTACAGTAAGGACAATCAAAAAAGTTATATTTGACATCATGCTACACGTTGCTGTGGATTTTAAAACATGTCGACATCAAGATTTGGGTGGTATAATTGAAAATGGTTTCACTGGCCATACAAGCTTCATCACCGCGTTAATCTCGTAGGTCGTAGGTATCTGATTTTCCGACCAACAGTCGAGCAGAACAAAGCACACGCCCCCTCCCCTTCCTCCTCCGCCGCGGCAATCCTTACTGTCGGGGTGCGTCAGCCACTTAACCACTTGAGAGTCTGATAGATACTTTATGTGATCAAAAGTATCCGAACACCCCTTTTTAATGCGGAATTGACCACTAAGTGTCACGAGAAACGGAACCGTCAGCATAAAAGGAATTGCAGAGTATTGTATTCCCAGTAGAGAAGCAATAACAGCAAAATGAATTGGGCAAGAGAGTTGAGTAATTTCGAATCTGGACTAGTCATTATATGTTACCTGAGTAACAAATCCGTCAGGGATATTTCAGTCCTTTTAAAGTTCACTAAGTAGATTGTTGGCATTGAAATTGTGAAGTGGAAAACATTACTAAACCAAGACCAGGCATACCTCACGTGCTGACGGACAGGAACCGTCGTTCATTCCGGAGGGTTCTTGTAAAAAATTACATGAAATCAGCGGAAGAAACCACTCGTATGTTCCAAAGTGCTACGAGCAGTGTAGCTAGCACTGTGGCTGTGCGTACAGAGTTTTAAAAAATGGGTTTCAACGGCCGAGCAGTCCTCATAATGGGGTTCAACGGCCGGTTAGTCCTCATAATTGGGTTCAACGGCTGATCAGTCCTCATGATGGGGTTCAATGGCCGAGCAGTCCTCATAATGGGGTTCAATGGCCGGTTAGTCCTCATAATGGTGTTCAATGGCCGTCCTCATAATGGGGTTCAACAGCTGGTTAGTCCTCATAATGGGGTTCAATGGCAGATCAGTCCTCATAATGGGTTCAAAATGGTTCAAATGGCTCTGAGCACTATGGGACTCATCTGCTGTGGTCATCAGTCCCCTAGAACTTAGAACTACTTAAACCTAACTAACCTAAGGACATCACACACACCCATGCCCGAGGCAGGATTCGAACCTGCGACCGTAGCAGCAGCGCGGCTCCGGACTGGAACGCCTAGAATCGCACGGCCACTGCGGCCGGCTCTCATAATGGGGTTCAATGGCCGAGCAGTCCTCATAATGGGGTTCAACGGCCGAGCAGTCCTCGTTAAAGGGGTCAAAAGCCGAGCAGTCCTCATTAGCAAGGCATTTATGTAGTCAGTGCTCAGTGACACGTTAGGTGGTATTACGAACGGCGGCCTTCGACAGTGAATGACGTGAAATGATTCAGATGGAGCGATGAATCATGCTATACTCTATGGCAATGCGAAGGAAGGGTTCGGGTTGGACAAAAGCCTGGAGAACGTTACTTGCTATCATGTGTAGTGCGTTGCGGCCCCTTACTGCTTTTTAGAAAACATAAATGCGGAAGTGTATGAATATATTTTACATCATTGTGTACTTTGTGTAGTAGAGGAGCGGTTGGGAGACGTTGATTGTTTGTACAAGCTTGGCAGATCACCATGTCATACAGAAAAATCAGTGAGGCAGTGGTTTGTGGACAACAACGTTCCTGAAATAGACTGGCCTGTCCAGAGTCCCGACCTGAAGCCATGGATCATCTTCGGGATGAATTATAACGTCGACTTCTCTCGATACCTTAGCGTCCAACATGACTGCCTACTCTGGTTTCGGTTTCTGAGGAACAATTTTATTTATTTATTCGTATAGCTAGGACCCCCCGCCGGGCAGACCGTTCGCCGGGTGCCGGTCCTTCAATTTGACGCCGTTTCGGTGACCTGCAGTCGATGAGGATGATAGGATGATAGGATGACGACGAGGACAGCACAAATCCCAGTCCCTGGGCGGAGTAAATTCCCCGACCCAGCCAGGAACCGAACCCGGGCGCAGAGGATTGACAATCCGTCACGCTGGCCATTCAGCTACTGGGGACGGACTGAGTAACAACGATGTTATCACATTTTATTATGAAAATGACTGTGTCAGATACTGTGTGGGAACCAAAGACGTTACTCCTTGCATGAGAAAAGCGAACATTATAATTGCTATCTCTGATTTTTATTATCTCTGTTGTTGGATGAAATGTTAATGACTTCGATTTTGTTTTTGCCCTGATAATGACGAAGGGAACATACAAGTGTGAATGTTAGATATTACAACAAGATAGTAGGAGTAAAAGTTGTATTCAAGAAAGAAGTGAACGAGTGCTCATATCTGATAAATAATTACGAGAGACTCGAACGTAAACATTGCCCTTTCTTGTTATTCTAATGGCTATAGAAAGCTTCAGCTACACTACATCGACGTGGAGTTGCAAAGACGCTGGGGAGATTGGCGAACGAACCTTTAGATAAACACGGCGACTTTCGCCGGATTTAAGAGCACACAACAAGAAATCTGCGGCAGCTGTTTACCAACATGTTACTACACGACAGAACACGTACAAGGCAAGTTTATTTTCAATGGACATTTCAATACGACATTTGAAAACCACGAATACAAGGTGATCTTATCCATAAAACCATAAAATACAATAAAAATAAGAATATAATGATCTGCCTTTTATCCAAAGACATTCAGTCACCTTATTGAAAGTGGGTCCAACAGACTTCAAGCTGTCGTAAAGGCGAAGGGTGGACACATCCCATATTAATCCCCACAAATAAACGTTCGGATACTTTTGTTTTCGGTAATATATCTGCAGATACTTGATGTACTGAGTCCATAGCTGAGGGAGGGAAAATTGTGAAACGGAGTGACATTACCTTTTAGGTACACTTCTGCAGTACACTAAGGCTTGTAGAAAGCCCATTACCCTTAGAATTATTTCGTTTTGTCTACCCGAATCCACTATCGCCAACCGCGACACGCTCACATTGTCTTTTACGACAGACCTATCCTCCATCCACAGAAAAGCTTTAGCCATTCCTACCCATTCCAAAATCAATGTATAGTGTAAATATTCTCTGGCACCGCCTGTCCCCGAGTATGCCATGACTTTTGACCTGTTGCTCCAGCTCGTTTACCGTGCAGTTGCCGCTAGTGCTGGGATGCACAGAGTACTTGAGTGCGCATTCTGCCTAATGACATCCTGCCATAAGAATACCCTCTAACTGCCGGATGTGTGTCAGGCGCTCAACAGGGCCTAACAAAAGCGAAAACGGAAGCCACTGCATTCCGGGTGAAGCCCCTCCCATGCCCGGTGGAAAACAGACCGCCTCCCGCTACACAGGTAGACACGTACGCGCCACAGTTTACCAAGTGAAGACATGAAATCTGAAATTGAGTCCGTGATCATACTGTGGCACTTTATTTTACAGGCCCGTCTTGATCACGCAATATTTTATACTTCACTATCACCGGTTTCGCCTTCTGCCATCTTCAGGTCAGGTACAAAACCAAAACGAGGTGTTGATAACGGCTGTGATGTGTGATCTAAGTGGGGTACTGTTAAGTGGGGGGTCCCCTAGGGATCAGTGTTGGGACCACTCCTGTTCCGTATTTATACAAATGATATGCCCTCTAGAATTATGGGTAACTCTAAAATATTTCTGTTTGCTGATGACACTAGCTATGTAGTAAAGGATGTTGTGTGCAACATTGGCTCGGTTTCAAATAGTGCAGTACATGCCCTCAGTTCATGGTTAGTCGAAAATAAACTAACGTTAAATCACAGTAAGACTCAGTTTTTACAGTTTCTAACACACAATTCAACAAACCCTGACGTTTTAATTTCACAGTACGGGCATATGATTAGTGAAACTGAACAGTTCAAATTTCTATGTGTTCAGATAGATAATAAGCTGTCGTGGAAAGCCCACGTGCAGCATCTTGTTCAGAGACTTAATACTGCCATTTTTGCTATTCGAACGGTATCAAAAGTGAGTGATACTTCGACACGAAAATTAGTCTACTTTGCTTATTTTCATTCGCTGATGTCGTATAGTATTATATTTTGGGGTAACTCTTCCCATTCTACAAGGATATTTTTTGGCCCAGAAACGGGCAGTTCGGGCAATAAGTGGTGTGAGTTCACGAACCTCTTGTCGACCATTGTTCACGAGTTTGGGTATTTTGACATTGGCCTCTCAATATGTATATTCCTTATTGTCGTTTCTTGTTACCAATATTAGTTTATTCCCAAGAATAAACAGCTTTCACTCGGTTAATACTCGGCAGAAGTCAAACCTCCATTTGGATCGGACTTCCTTAACTCTTGTGCAAAAAGGTGTGCAGTATACTGCTGCATCCATTTTCAATAAGCTGCCACACGAATTAAAATATCCTAGCAGTAATCCGCGCGCTTTCAAAACGAAACTGAAGAGTTTCCTCGTGGGTCACTCCTTGTATTCTGTCGAGGAGTTCCTTGAAAAATTAAGCTGATTCTTATTGTATTGCTGATAGCGTTTACTTAAACTTATGGACTGACATTTTTTCAGGTTCATGAACATTTATTTTTATCTGTTATTACTTTTATGTTGTAATTTCATGTACTGACACGTTCCATGACCTTGGAGATTTGCTCCTCAATTTGGTCCTACGGAACTTGACGTGTAAATAAATAAGTAAATAAACAACTAAGTTCAATTTTCTGATGCTTAGTCTATAAAAGACCTGATGCTATATAAAAAAATAACTATTTACATGGTTAACAGCCATGTATACTAGCCATATACACCATAAAATATTGTGATGTTGTTATCAACGTCCAACTATGCATGTGGGTACATAGTAAGTGCTGGTGATGATCAGGATGCATCTGATATTTACTCAAATAACCGAGGCCAGAAGAGGGCACTATAGCTAGGTTTCTGAATACATCAGAGTAAACATTCAAGTGAAACCCATTCTGTTCATTCAGCAGCAATTCCGGTTATCGTTGTCTATGTAGAGGAAAAAAAATCTGAAACCAAGATATACTTATAAAAAGTCATTCAATGTCAAGAATAGTTATGAATTTGCAAATCATATTAAAGATGTACCAATCCCAGCTGGAAGTACATTGGCTTCTTCTATCTTGGTTAACCTGTATACCAACGTTCCAGTAAGGGATACGTTGGAGGTTATAAGGAAGAACTTGCTAATATACAAAAAGATTAGTCAAGGGGAAACAGTGGAACTCTTGGAAATTTTAGCATTTGAATTATTATTTAATTATTTTAACTTTAGCGATAAGATTTTCTGTCAAAATGGCGGACTCACAGTGGGCAACAGATTGAGGGTGCTTTAGGGGAGATATTTGTAAATGAGCTAGAAAAAAGTTTTCTGAAGAAAATCTTGATATCTGAGAAAAAATTGTCTATTACAGACGTTATGTAGACTACATCATACTACTGTACAAAGGTGAAGAAAGTGAAATACGCGGGTTAGCAGAAATATTGGGGGGGTGCACGAAAAAATTAAATGCACAGTGGAAGTGGAAGAAGAACGAAGTATAAGTTTTCTGGTTCTTGGACTAACTAAAAGGGGTTGGAAGGCATGAGATTTGCACATGTAGGAAGATGACGTCTACTGGTACGATTATAAATGTGAAATCCTGTCACCCTAAGAAGCATAAATGGGCATACTCCAGAGCCATGATCAACCGGATGCTAAAACTACCAATCACTCCAAATGACGAAGTGGAGGAATTAAATGTGATTAGACAAGTAGCCGACACAGATGGGTATAAGGACCGCGATGTAATGAACCCTTATAATAAACTAAAGTAAAAAATACGTGATAAGAAGGAGACAATAAAAGTAGAGGGCAAGAAATTTGTTGCTATGTCATGCAATGGTGCATTTTCTGACAGAATTGCACAAGCTTTCAGAAAACCGGAAATTAAAATTTGATTTCCAACGAAAAGTACAATTGGTTCTAGACTACGCCCCAAAGCATCAAATATTTAGAATCTGGTGTCTATAAGATCAACTGCCAAGACTGTGACAAGTTTCATATCGGTCAGACGGGTAGGAACTTCAAGACGCATTTTAGAGAGCATACGTATAACCAGAATAAGAGAGCTTTAGGTGCACATTTGGACAGAGAGAAATATTCGGCAAAAACATAGAGAATAATATGAAAGTGTTGCTTAGGTCGCCAAAGGGCCAATTACTGAACCTGCTCGAGGAAATGAAGATTATGTACACAAAAAACGACAACCGGAATTGCTGCTGAGTGAACAGAATGAGTTTCACCTGACTGCTTATTTTGATGTATTCAGAAACCTACCTATAGTGTCTTCTACTAGCCTCGGTTATTTGTATAAATACTAGACGCATCCTGATCGTCACCAACACTTACTATTTACCAACATGTACAGTTTGACGTTGATACCTACATCACAGTATTTTATGGTATGTATGGATAGTATACATGACTGGTAATTATCTAAATACTTTATATTTTTTATGTAGCACCAGGTGTTTTATAGCATTAGCATCAGCAAACTGGAGTTAGTTGATTACCTACGCTGATTAGTCAAAACATTATGACCAGTGCCCACTGCGACGCTGGATGCTGCATGATGGCGTTGCGTGCTCGTGAAGCAGTAACTAAAGTGTGCAAGAGGAGCAGATAGGGACGGGGGTCACCCTAGTGAAAATATGGGCTGCAAATGGGGAAATCCATTGAGATAAGCGACTTTGAAAAAGAGCCTGTGAACGAGTATCCCGAAAACGACGAAGCTGATCGAATGTTCACGTGCTACTGTCGTGAGCACCAACGGAAATAGGTGGAAGGACAATGATACTGTCAGTGAGCTCTAAATTATTGGATATCTACGACTCTTCACAGAACATGGGGTTCAGATTCTTGTATGCTCTGTAAAGTAGGATAGATGGTGATCCGTGGCATCTCTGTTTAAAGATTGCAACGCTGGTGCACGCACAAGTGTTTTAGAGCACAGCGTTCATCCTACATCGCTGACCACGGAGCTCCGCAGCAGACCAACCCTAAGCGTCCACATGTTGATACAACGACATCGTCAATTACGTTTGCATTGGGTACGGGGTTATCGGGATTCGACGGTCGATTAATGGGAATCTGTTGGCTCATCAGGTGAATCACGTTTTTGCTACACTAGTTCGATGATCGTCTCCACAAATGCCGTTATCGAAGTGAACGGCGGCTAGAAACGTGCAGCGCGCGACAGACGCAGGCTGGTGGGACAAGTATTACGCCATGGGAGACATTCTTCTGCACTTACATGGGACCTGTAATAGCAATATAAGACACACTGACAGGTGCGAACCACCTGCATCCCTTCATGCATAATGTCTTCCCAAACGGCGATGTCATCTTTCAGCAAGTGTAATTGTCCGTGCCTCGGAGCCACAACCGTGCTACAGTGGTTTGAGAAGCAGTATAGTGAACTCTGATCTCTCGGCGGCCAAATTCGTCTCATATAAATGCTGTGGAACGCATCTGGGTCACTATCGGGCGGTATCACCGCGTACGCAAACCACCGGTCCGTTATTTACGAGAATTACAAGACCTGTCGGATCCCTGATACGCAGAATCAGTGATGTGTTTCGTTCCAAAGAAGGACGAACAACCTATTGAATATGTGACAAAAAATAAAAACACTTACAGCCGTCCTTATGACTGTACGAGGTGCATTCAAGTTCTAAGCCCTCCGATTTTTTTTTTCTAATTAACTACTCACCCGAAATCGATGAAACTGGCGTTACTTCTCGACGTAACCGCCCTGCAGACGAACACATTTTTCACAACGCTGACGCCATGATTCCATGGCAGCGGCGAAGGCTTCTTTAGGAGTCTGTTATGACCACTGGAAAATTGCTGAGGCAATAGCAGCACGGCTGGAGAATGTGCGGCCACGGAGAGTGTCTTTCATTGTTGGAAAAAGCCAAAAGTCACTAGGAGCCAGGTCAGGTGAGTAGGGAGCATGAGGAATCACTTAAAAGTTGTTATCACGAAGAAACTGTTGCTTAACGTTAGCTCGATGTGCGGGTGCGTTGTCTTGGTGAAACAGCACACGCGCAGCCATTCCTGGACGTTTTTGTTGCAGTGCAGGAAGGAATCTGTTCTTCAAAACATTTTCGTAGGATGCACCTGTTACCGTAGTGCCCTTTGGAACGCAATGGGTAAGGATTACGCCCTCGCTGTCCCAGAACATGGACACCATCATTTTTTCAGCACTAGTGGTTACCCGAAATTTTTTTGGTGGCAGTGAATCTGTGTGCTTCCACTGAACTGACTGGCGCTTTGTTTCTGGATTCAAAAATGGCATCCACGTCTCATCCATTGTCACAACCGACGAAAAGAAACTCCCATTCCTGCTGTCGTTGCACGTCAACATTGCTTGGCAACATGCCACACGGGCAGCCGTGTGGTCGTCCATCAGCATTCGTGGCACCCACCTGGATGACACTTTTCGCATTTTCAGGTCGTCATGCAGGATTGTGTGCACAGAACCCACAGAAATGCCAACTCTGGAGACGATCTGTTCAACAGTCATTCGGCGATCCCCCAAAACAATTCTCTCCACTTTCTCGATCATGTCGTCAGACCGGCTTGTGCGAGCCCGAGGTTGTTTCGGTTTGTTGTCACGCGATGTTCTGCCTTCATTAAACTGTCGCACCCACGAACGCACTTTCGACACATCCATAACTCCATCACCACGTGTCTCCTTCAACTGTCGATGAATTTCATTTGGTTTCACACCACGCAAATTCAGAAAACGAATGATTGCACGCTGTTCAAGTAAGGAAAACGTCTCCATTTTAAGAATTTAAAACAGTTCTCATTCTCGCGGCTGGCGGTAAAATTCCATCTGCCGTACGGTGCTGCCATCTCTGGGACGTATTGACAATGAACGCGGCCTCATTTTAAAACAATGCGCATGTTTCTATCTCTTTCCAGTCTGGAGAAAAAAAATCGGAGGCCTTAGAACTTGAATGCACCTCGTAATTTATTTTGTCGCTACCAGTTTCAACGCTTCATTGCGTCATCTTCAGGATGTCTTTGATGTGGTTGATAAGATCCCCATGCAGCATAACCCATCAGTTGCCTGCATTACTGGATACGCAGATAATGTGTCAGCACTCCAGCCATCAACTGCCAACTGAAAAAAGTGGTTCAAATGGCTCTGAGCACTATGGGACTCAACTTCTGAGGTCATCAGTCCCCTAGAACTTAGAACTACTTAAACCTAACTAACTTAAGGACATCACACACATCCATGCCCGAGGCAGGATTCGAACCTGCAACCGTAGTGGTCGCGCGGTTCCGGACTGTAGCGCCTAGAACCGCTCGATCACCACGGCCGGCCAACTGCCAACTGAGTTGGCAGTTGATGGTTGGAATGCTGACACATTATCTGCGTATCCAGTAATGCTGGCAACTGATGGGTTATGCATGGGGATCTTATCAACCTGTACCGCATCAAAGACAGCCTGAAGCTGACGCAATGAAGCGTTGAAACTGGTAGCGACAAAATATATTACAATCATAAGGACGGCTGTGGGTGTTTTTATTTTTTGGCACGATAATAAACGGCCGTCGTCCCAGAGACCTCCTGCCAAAAGGATGGACATGCAAAACCTACTGAACAGGTGGTCGTAATGTTCTGGCTCATTAGTGTATATCTTCAGATATTGCTTGTAAACTGACCGGTCGCTTGGACGATTTTATAAATTCATTTGCTTGACCTTATTTTTGCTGTCGTATTGATTCGTCACTGGACTGTTTTTCGGACAACATACTTCCGAACTACACGAATCGCTGTAATAATTTCCATAACCGCTTACCTGTCTGAAGTGTGCCCCCTCTATCTACTACATTTACATCTACATCTACATTTATACTCCGCAAGCCACCCAACGGTGTGTGGCGGAGGGCACTTTACGTGCCACTGTCATTACCTCCCTTTCCTGTTCCAGTCGCGTATGGTTCGCGGGAAAAACGACTGTCTGAAAGCCTCTGTACGCGCTCTAATCTCTCTAATTTTACTTTCGTGATCTCCTCGGGAGGTATAAGTAGGGGGAAGCAATATACACTCCTGGAAATTGAAATAAGAACACCGTGATTTCATTGTCCCAGGAAGGGGAAACTTTATTGACACATTCCTGGGGTCAGATACATCACATGATCACACTGACAGAACCACAGGCACATAGACACAGGCAACAGAGCATGCACAATGTCGGCACTAGTACAGTGTATATCCACCTTTCGCAGCAATGCAGGCTGCTATTCTCCCATGGAGACGATCGTAGAGATGCTGGATGTAGTCCTGTGGAACGGCTTGCCATGCCATTTCCACCTGGCGCCTCAGTTGGACCAGCGTTCGTGCTGGACGTGCAGACCGCGTGAGACGACGCTTCATCCAGTCCCAAACATGCTCAATGGGGGACAGATCCGGAGATCTTGCTGGCCAGGGTAGTTGACTTACACGTTGGGTGGCACGGGATACATGCGGACGTGCATTGTCCTGTTGGAACAGCAAGTTCCCTTGCCGGTCTAGGAATGGTAGAACGATGGGTTCGATGACGGTTGGGATGTACCGTGCACTATTCAGTGTCCCCTCGACGATCACCAGTGGTGTACGGCCAGTGTAGGAGATCGCTCCCCACACCATGATGCCGGGTGTTGGCCCTGTGTGCCTCGGTCGTATGCAGTCCTGATTGTGGCGCTCACCTGCACGGCGCCAAACACACATACGACCATCATTGGCACCAAGGCAGAAGCGACTCTCATCGCTGAAGACGACACGTCTCCATTCGTCCCTCCATTCACGCCTGTCGCGACACCACTGGAGGCGGGCTGCACGATGTTGGGGCGTGAGCGGAAGACGGCCTAACGGTGTGCGGTACCGTAGCCCAGCTTCATGGAGACGGTTGCGAATGGTCCTCGCCGATACCTCAGGAGCAACAGTGTCCCTAATTTGCTGGGAAGTGGCGGTGCGGTCCCCTACGACACTGCGTAGGATCCTACGGTCTTGGCGTGTATCCGTGCGTCGCTGCGGTCCGGTCCCAGGTCGACGGGCACGTGCACCTTCCGCCGACCACTGGCGACAACATCGATGTACTGTGGAGACCTCACGCCCCACGTGTTGAGCAATTCGGCGGTACGTCCACCCGGCCTCCCGCATGCCCACTATACGCCCTCGCTCAAAGTCCGTCAACTGCACATACGGTTCACGTCCACGCTGTCGCGGCATGCTACCAGTGTTAAAGACTGCGATGGAGCTCCGTATGCCACGGCAAACTGGCTGACACTGACGGCGGCGGTGCACAAACGCTGCGCAGCTAGCGCCATTCGACGGCCAACACCGCGGTTCCTGGTGTGTCCGCTGTGCCGTGCGTGTGATCATTGCTTGTACAGCCCTCTCGCAGTGTCCGGAGCAAGTATGGTGGGTCTGACACACCGGTGTCAATGTGTTCTTTTTTTCCATTTCCAGGAGTGTATTCGAAACCTCATCCAGAAACGCACCCTCTCGAAACCTGGACAGCATGCTACACCGCGATGCAGAGCGCCTCTCTTTCAGAGTCTGCCTCTTGAGTTTGTTAAACATCTCCGTAACGCTATTACGGTTACCAAATAACCCTGTGACGAAACGCGCCGCTCTTCTTTGGATCTTCTATATCTCCTCCGTCAACTCGATCTGGTACGGATCCCACACTGATGAGCAATACTCAAGTATAGGTCGAAGGAGTGTTTTGTAAGCCACCTCCTTTGTTGATGGACTACATTTCTAAGGACTCTCCCAATGAATCTCAACCTGGTACCCGCCTTACCAACAATTAATTTTATATGATAATTCCACTTCAAATCGTTCCGCACGCATACTCCCAGATATTTTACAGAAGTAACTGCTACCAGTATTTTTTCCGCTATCATATAATCATACAATAAAGGATCCTTCTTTCTATGTATTCGCAATACATTACATTTGTCTATGTTAAGGGTCAGTTGACACTCCCTGCACCAAGTGCCTATCCGCTGCAGATCTTCCTGCATTTCGCTACAATTTTCTAATGCTGCAAGTTCTCTGTATACTACAGCATCATCCGCGAAAAGCCACATGGAACTTCCGACACTATCTACTAGGTCATTTATATATATTGTGAAAAGCAATGGTCCCATAACACTCCCCTGTGGCACGCCAGAGGTTACTTTAACGTCTATAGATGTCTCTCCATTGATAACAACATGCTGTGTTCTGTTTGCTAAAAACTCTTCAATCCAGCCACACAGCTGGTCTGATATTCCGTAGGCTCTTACTTTGTTTATCAGGCGACAGTGCGGAACTGTATCGAACGCCTTCCGGAAGTCAAGAAAAATAGCATCTACCTGGAAGCCTGTATCTAATATTTTCTGGGTCTCATGAACAAATAAAGCGAGTTGGGTCTCACACGATCGCTGTTCCCGGAATCCATGTTGATTCCTACAAAGTAGATTCTGGGTTTCAAAAAACGACATGATACTCGAGCAAAATACATGTTCTAAAATTCTACAACAGATCGACGTCAGAGATATAGGTCTATAGTTTTGCGCATCTGCTCGACGACTCTTCTTGAAGACTGGGACTACCTGTGCTCTTTTCCAATCATTTGGAACCTTCCGTTCCTCTAGAAACTTGCGGTACACGGCTGTTAGAAGGGGGGCAAGTTCTTTCGCGTACTACTGTCGTTTTTCAATATAACTGGCTAATGAACATATAGCAAAAATGGATTTTGAAATTAGTCATTAACACTGGGTTTATTATGTCCTGAGTTCATGAAAAGGTCCTTGGATCCATCTTAAGTCCACTCAGTACATATGCATGCTACTCACATTTTTACTCGAGTGAGTCTGCCGTTTTAGATGCCCTTCGGTCGCCGTAAAGAAAAATGTACTGAGGCACAATAACAAGCATAGAATATGCTGTGACCTTTGCTCCAGAGGGATTTCTCAGTCTTCGCATTTCTTGCCAGGGAAATCTCGCTGTCACTTGTATCAGTTGATGACATTCCTAGGCAGTTTTGAGGCAGTTCAAGGAGAGACTGGATTAATTATTGCAAAACTCAGCTTGGAAAGCGTGGGCAGGTGCATTGTTCGCCCCATATACAACCATCAACGAACTTACCTGTTAAACGTAGACCTTTCTGGAGGTTTAGTACAATGGGAGGAGGAGGGGAGGAGTTCTTGCAAGACGTAATACAAGGTGACTATCAGGATCGGCGCGAGGACTATTGTTGTTTTCGCCCCCCCTTCTTTATTGTCATTTCATTCCCCTCTCCCCACATGGGCGGGGGGAGGGCAGAGTAGGCCCTGGCGTTTATTTACTTTTTTGGAAATTTAAAGACATCTTACCTGATGTTTAAAACAGGTCGTACATCTTATAGTTTTCGTTTGTTATCTTTGTTGTGGTTCTTTTGTTTTATTTTTTATCCGCGACGTATGACAAAGAATTATATTTTTGTAAAATAACAACAATATGAGGTCGAAGTATACATAAAATTTTGTTGTTGTGAGAAGAAGTTTGAAAGATGATAGGATAGAGGAGAGATTTGTTAGGAGCCGTCACCGATTGTGACTGGCTGTGGATACCATGGAATGGCTTCTTCGAGCTGTTGACCGAAAGTCACAACAAAAAACTTTTGTTAGTAGTAGAGAAATAGTATGGCTAATGCTATGCATTAACATCAGTTACTCATCCGTATACAACACTGGGTGCTTTCTTGGCTCCATCGTCAGCACTTTACAATACATTTACTCTGGTATTCCCAATCCTTAAGTATTATTTTACTGATATGTAAAATTTGTCAGTGCATTTTGGCGTGTTATGTCTGATTCATAATTCTAGGTATATTATTTACTGTTACATCTTGTCTTCCTCGTGCTTCTCCGCTTCTTCCTCAGAGTCACTGTTTTCGCTCTCACTGTGAGTGTCGCTGTCCACCCTCTGGATATTGTTGTCATATCGCATATAGGCATGTCTGTTATGTCGTATCCTCAGGTACTCCTCATGTGTTGTTTTTGAAATACTGTTTGTCAGTGCATTTAGTTGTGTCCATTGTTCTTCGTTTCTTATTGCTGTGTATATGTGTATGTTTGTTTCTGTGTAGTCTAAATATAGTGCATGTGTTATACCGGAGCCAAGGTAGCCCCTGAGGGCCGGCAACCCATATAACACCACGGAGGACGATGTTGTCTGTGCCCAAGGCGTACCAAAAGCACCATGGTAAACACCGGCTATTTACATACAAGATAATGGAAACAGACATTCCGAGCACTACTTCCTACAGGGAGAGCTCGTGCCACGGCCTACATGGAGTATCACTACGCCAAAACCTGACTGGCTGGAGACAGCTATTTAGCAGCTAGAACCAGCCCCGAAGTTGAGTTCACGCTAGATCCGACCTCGTGTACTGCGACCGTTGAAGATTACGTCTTCGTCTCTGAATTGGACTGTTACTAGTGTGTGTGTGTGTGTGTGTGTGTGTGTGTGTGTGTGTGTGTTACCACGAACCTTTGTGGAAAATTAGAAGTGAACTTTTGTTTGCCTCAATTAGGAGACTTTTACTGGCATCGTTATTGTTACCTTTCGTTTGTTGTTCTGTCATCAACCTTGTGAACTTAGATAAATAAAAGTTGTGTTTGTGAAAAATTGCGAATTTTCAGTCACAACAGTATGTCTGTTGTTCACATATTGCCCATAGAAGAAGACAGTGTGATCTGGTAACATTCTTCCCCACATGTGCATTTAGGTATCAGGACCGGTGCCGAGTTCGAATCTCGGTCCGGCACACAGTTTTAATCTGCCAGGAAGTTTCATATCAGCGCACACTCCGGTTCAGAGTGAAAATCTCATTCTGGAAACATCACCCAGGCTGTGGCTAAGCCAAGTCTCCGCAATATCCTTTCTTTCAGGATTGCTAGTCCTGCAAGGTTCGCAGGAGAGTTTCTGTAAAGTTTGGAAGGTAGGGGACGAGGTACTGGCGGAAGTAAAGCTGTGAGGACGGGGCGTGACTCATGCTTCGGTAGCTCAGTTGGTAGAGCACTTGCCCAAGAAAGGCAAAGGTCCCGAGTTCGAGTCTCGGTCTGGCACACAGTTTTAATCTGCCAGGAAGTTTCATTGTGTAATTGTTTGTAGTATTCCACTGGCTTTCTCTTCCGGACTCTGTTGTTTGCAGTGACTACAACTAATATGTCATCTGCGTAAGCGACAGTTCCATCTGACCTGTCATCCCCATCTAGAAATTGTAGGAGGGGTACGATTGTTATGTACCAGAAAATGGGGCCGCAGATCGACTCTTGAGGACAGCCTATGGTAAATCTTTTAATTGCTTTCTAGCTGTACATCTGCCATTCGATCACTTGGTCTTTAGAGTAATGTAGGGAACTGTTGTACAGTGATTGCTGTACTTCCAAATGTCTTAACCTGGGGACTGCAGGCCAGGGGATTATCGAAGGCTCGGCAATGTCATTCATTATTGCCATGGCATATTTCTGTGTTGCAGTATTAACTACTTGTATGGTTGATGGCATCATCTGTGGATTTGCCTGTTCTGAAGCCGAACTGGTACTGGCTCATGCCCCTGAGAGCTCCATGTGTTTGCAAGCGCTCACACAATAGCTCTTCTTGAATCTTTGCTAGGGGGTTTATTAGACATATTGGCCTGTAAGGCTTTGGATCTGGAGGATTCCTGTCTTCTGATTTCTTAATAATGACTGCTTTGGAGATTTTTCCATGGTATAGGTACCGTGTCCAGACGTAAGGCATCGTCCAGTAACATTTTTAGGAACAAGCTGATCTGCGGTGCTAGTTTTAACAGTGTTTCCGAGTGGATGCCATCTGGTCCAGGTTTTTTTTATATTTTTTTTTTAAATAAGCTCCGAGATTGCTAGTGCCACCTCTTCTTGCGTAAAATGACAGGTGACAGTTGCAGTGTTGTATGGTGTGTGTTGGTCTTAGCTTAGTGTTTTACAAAGATGTACAAACTCTGGAAGATGGTAAATCTACTCAGACCAGACACTGCAGACAAGTGATGTTGCACCATAACAACGTGTCATGTTACACGACTACTTTCATCACGGAATTTCTACCTACAAAGGCATTCCTGTTGTTCCAAAGCCCCCTGTTCACGTCATCTGAGTCCATGGCATGAGAAAGTTCGTTATCCCCCGCCCCACCCCCCCACCCCCCAGTCCAATTCAAAGTGATGCCCCCGCAACCAGAAGCGATGTGGTCGGAGCTGACGAATAGAAAAAGACTGTCCAAAACCAGCAACAGCCTGAAGAAACGTAATTATACTTTCTGCAAGGTTTGAGTGGCGAGATTCTGTCTGTTTCCCATGTTTATGCAGTAAAGGGAACATATTCATTCTTCAGATTATCAGCAGCATTTAGTCTCTCCTCCAAGAGGCTTGGGAATGATGAGGATATTGGAGAGAACTTTTTTGAAACAGAGGATTCACTTTCCGGCTCTTACCCGGCGCACTCTGGTGCTGTACTTGAAGAATGTATGTTTCACGCTGGCAGTAGCGCAATCCTTCTTCTGGCTGTGCGTGTTGTGCGAGGTGTGTGAGAAACGTAACGGGACTGACAACACGACGAGTGATCTGTCAACGCTGTGTTGTTCTACTTGTGTAGGTCGGTGAGTTCATCCCTTCCAAATGCTCAGTCCGAGTTTCAGTTCCGTACAGAACTCTCGTGATTTTTGAGAGCGCTATTAGCGAAGTTGTGTTTTTGTTGTGTGTTAAGAAAACGGAACAGCTGAATTTAGAGCAACGTTAACCCTTCGAGTTTTGTGTTAAACCTGATGAATAATCGAGTGTGAAAAGTTGAAACAGGCCTATGGAGAACATTCCTGATGAAGAGAACAAGTTTTTCATTGACACAAACCATTTTTGGAAGGCCGAGGGCACGTTGGAGAAGAACGTCCCTAAAGGAGACCTTCAACTTGACAAACCAACGAAAACGTCGAAAGTGTGCACGCTGTTCTGAGATTGTTTCTCCAGGACAAACTGTCAACCAAGAGTTTTACAAAGACGTCCCTGAAAGGCTGAGGAAAAGGGTGAATCGAGTGAGACCGGGCGTTGCAGACAAGTGGATGCTGCATCATGACAATGCCCAATGTCACACAGCCACTTTCATCGCGGAATTTCTTACTTCATAAGGCATCCCTGTTGTTCCAGAGCCCCCTGTTTTCATCTCACCCGAGTCCTTGTGACTTTTCTTCTTTTCCCGATATTGAAAAGTGTCTTAGAAGGACGTCATTTTGGGGCTCTGGAGACCATTTAAAAGGGTGTGGCAGACGTGTTACAGGCCCTACCAGTTAATGCTTTTCAGCGCTGCTACCAAGACTGGGAACGACGACTCCACTACCGAAGGGAACTACTTTGAAGGGGAAAGTATCGTTGTTTGGAAAAAATAAAAAAAATTGTTTGATAAAAAATGTCTCATTACTTTTCTCACACACCTCGTACGCTCAGTTATCTACGGTGAATATTTTGCATCAATTATCTTGCTTAAAACTCTACCATCTGGTGAGAAAGATGTATGAAACGGGCGAAATACCCTCAGACTTCAAGAAGAATATAATAATTCCAATCCCAAAGAAAGCAGGTGTTGACAGATGTGAAAATTACCAAACTGTCGGTTTAACAAGTCACAGCTGCAAAATACTAACGCGAATTCTTTACAGACGAATGGAAAAACTGGTAGAAGCCGGCCTCGGGGAAGGTCAGTTTCGATTCTGTAGAAATGTTGGAACACGTGAGGAAATACTGACCTTACGACTTATCTTAGGAGAAAGATTAAGGAAAGGCAAACCTATATTTCTAGCATTTGTAGACTTAGAGAAAGTTTTTGACAATGTTGACTGCAATACTCTCTTTCAAATTCTAAAGTCGACAGGGGTAAAATACAGGGAGCGAAAGGCTATTTACAATTTGTACAGAAACCAGATGGTAGTTATAAGAGTCGAGGGACATGAAAGGGAAGCAGTGGTTGGGAAGGGCGTGAGACAGGGTTGTAGCCTATCCCCTATGTTATTCAATCTGTATATTGAGCAAGCAGTAAAGGAAACAAAAGAAAAATTCGGAGTAGGTATTAAAATCCATGGAGAAGAAATAAAAACTCTGAGGTTCACCGATGACATTGTAATTCTGTCAGAGACAGCAAAGAGCTTGGAAGAGCAGTTGAACGGAATGGACAGTGTCTTGAATGGAGGATATAAGATGAACATCAACAAAAGCAAAACGAGGATAATGGAATGTTGGCGAATTAAATCGGGTGATACTCAGGGAATTAGATTAGGAAATGAGACCCTTGAAGTAGTAAAGGAGTTTTGCTATTTGGAGAGCAAAATAACTGATGATGAAAGTAGAGAGGTTATAAAATGTAGACTGGCAATGACAAGGAAAGCGTTTCTGAAGAAGAGAAATTTGTTAACATCGAGTATTGATTTAAGTGTCAGAAAGTCGTTTCTGAAAGTATTTGTATGGAGTGTAGCCATGTATGGAAGTGAAACATGGACGATAAATAGTTTGGACAAGAAGAGAATAGAAGCTTCTGAAATGTGGTGCTACAGAAGAATGCTGAAGCTTGGATGGGTAGATCACATAACTAATGAGGAGGAATTGAATAGAATTGGGAAGAAGGGGAGTTTGTCGCACAACTTGACAAGAAGAAGGGACCGGTTGGTAGGACATGTTCTGAGGCATCAAGGGATCACCAATTTGGTATTGGAGGGCAGCGTGAATGGTAAAAATCGCAGAGGGAGACCAAGGGTTGAATACACTAAGCAGATTCAGAAGGATGTAGGTTGCAGTAGGTACTGGAAGATGAAGAAGCTTGCACAGGATAGAGTAGCATGGAGAGCCGCATCAAACCAGTCTCAGGACTGAAGACCACAACAACAACAACATCTTGCTTTTGCGAGTCACCAAGATGTGGAAGTCTTACATATTTCCCTTCCTGCAGTCTTCCAACTGAAAGTGGGTCCCACAGATTTTAGATGCATTTTAATTCAGTTTGCCACAGCTTTAGAGCAGTACTCTGTACTATTGATTGCTAGTTGTTCACTTGATTAGACTAAAGTTTTGTAGTCTCAGTCTGTCTTACATATTGAAATCTCGTACCTATTACAACTTTCCTAAGGCTATGCGACCCTTAAACAATAAATATATCCATTTGAATTTCTGGAATTTTTGCTTGATTGGGACGATTTTCCGTAGTGTACAGTGGCCAAGCAATGCTTTTAAAAGAAGTATGAGTAGCAGGGATGTAACTAGTGTCAAACGCTCATAGGTTTTTATTGAAGGAGGAGCTGTTGCAAAAGCTGTTGAGTCATATTTTTAGATCTAATTAGAAGCCTGGTTAAAAATATCAACCAAGAACTCGTAATTTTCAAGAGGCTTTGACAATGAGAATACTCAGGGGGACGTAATTTATTTTTACATCTTTAATACTCTTAACACTTGAGATATTGATTCTGATATTTTTTTCTGGAACAGCATAAAAGCAAGCTGTTGTGCGACCAAACCAATGTACCATACATGTGCCGAATGAATTTGTCACACCGGAGCTGCATGTGCGCTGTTTTGAAACTTCCTGGCAGATTAAAATTGTGTGCCGGACAGAGACTTGGACCCAGAACCTTTGCTTTCCGTGAAATGCGCTTACCTGCTGAGATATCCAGGTACTCGCCCTCACAACATCGCTTCCACTAAGAAGAACAATGCCCGTGAAATACAAGGTTCTTGGTTCGATACGGTCAGAAAAACAGTTTTAATCTTCCAGCAAATATCGTCATCATCATCATAAAGCTGTTGAAAATTTGAGTACCGTGGTATAATGCACTGTAATCACGGCGCCGAATGTTTTCGATGAAGCATTTAAGAAATGTACTGAAACTGAACGGCAGGTAGTTTGGTATCCGCTATTTCGGTATAAAAACCGCCAAACAGGGATCTCAGGCAGGTTCCGTCATATGAAACCTTTCCACTTTGCTTCTCTGCAATGTGTTACCAACAGAGAAGTTCCATGTATCGATCTGCACTTCACAGGTCATTTCTGCTTAGACGTATTCTCGGACACCAGTGACGAAGAGTCCCTACGCACCCTGTACTATAGGGTGAACATGAAAGTAATGCTATAAGAGCAATACGACGGTATAGGGAGATAAAACGTGATCGTCCACGTTAGAAGCTCGAGTTACTTGCATGATTGTCGGGGCACTGCAACGAACTGGTAGTTACAACGTCAGAGGCCGAAGAAAAGGACTTCAAATGCACAGTCCACAAGAAAGCTGTTCTCGCTACGACGCTCACGAGAGGTACTGCCAGGGAATGTAGGCCCACGATTTTCGCTGTTTTTAGAGGGATACGCTATCGCTACAGGTTTCTTAGGCACAACATTTTAGAAAGTGTCACGAAAGCAGCTAAATGCAAAATCTATCTATTTTGCACGTTTATTTACGTAACAGGCATTTCAGGATGAATACTAATTTTTTAAGGAGTTGGCAGTATAGACTATTTCGAATAAAACATTGTATATAAGTAACATTCAATTTTTTTGGTCACAGGGGTACAACTGTCTGAATGTAACCAAAATACTCGCAGAAGGTGTTATGCAACGAAAAATATTTGAGTTCGAAGTAGATTTTCACGAATTCCACTTCCAATTTCAGTGCACTTTCTAATTCTCTTGAAAACAGCACGTGTAGCTCTTCTGAAACCGTCCTGGCGTCCTTTTTGTGATAGCATACTATTCATAATCTTGACGATCAGTTCGGGTCTTGTGATTACTTTTTCTTTGTAGACTTCGCCTTTCAACCGCCCCCTCCCCCCACCTCCCCCCACAGGCAGAAATCTAAAGGGTTAAGGTCGGGGACCTTTGTGCGCAAAATACGAGTGTTGTCCAGAAAGTAAGTTCCAACAGGTCGCGAAGTGGAAACCGCTGGGAAAATATGGTAAAGCTTTGCACAGATGTGTTGGGCAGTGTCTCTAGTATGCCCGTCGAGCGTGTCGCGTCGATCTTTTCAGTTTTGAGTGAACAGTGAGCACGTCAAGATGCGTAGGGAATAGTGTCTCCCGCCACGTATGAGGGCCCGGTTAGAAATTTCGACTGTGACATGCAGCCCCATAACACAACTGTCGAGCAGTTCCTTCTCCGTGCCAATTCTCGGCCCCACGCTGCAGGGGCAATGAAGACGCTGTTGCAGCGTTTCCGATGAGAAGTGTTTGATCACCCACAATACAGTCCGTAATTGGCTCCCCCTGAGTCTCATCTCTGCTCAAAAGAACCGCTGGCTATGAAGACAAAGTTTTTCCACAACTATCTGCAGACCAGTGCAGATAACTCTCCGAAAACACAGGCGGCTGCTTTCTATGACGAGGATATTGGAAAGTTGATACAACACTACGAAAAAACTCGAAGTTGGTGCGGCGACTATGTACAGAAGTAGGTGGAAGGTGTACCTAACTGTTACAAATAAAACACATCTGGTTTTCTCTGTGGTCTCCATTTCGCAACCGATCGGAACTTACTTTCTGGACAACCCTCGTACGTGGCCATTCCTTCCGAGTCACCTTCCAGAGAATATGTGTAGAAATTCTATGCGTGCCTGTTGAAGAACTACGCTCAACCAACTGAGTAATATCCTCTACTTCGTTCACTGTGAACGATCTCACATGCTAGCCCGCATCTCGTGGTCGTGCGGTAGCGTTCTCGCTTCCCACGCCCGGGTCCCCGGGTTCGATTCCCGGCGGGGTCAGGGATTTTCTCTGCCTCGTGATGGCTGGGTGTTGTGTGCTGTCCTTAGGTTAGTTAGGTTTAAGTAGTTCTAAGTTCTAGGGGACTGATGACCATAGATGTTAAGTCCCATAGTGCTCAGCGCCATTTGAACCATTTTTGATCGCACATTCTGATGAGATATGAATGCTGCGCACAGCACCACTCTGACCTAGTTTAGTGAAAACGCGAGTAAACACTACTGAATACAGTGCTCTGCGGCTAGGAAACCGACTACCACGTTCCTTAAAAGCAACACCAGTATGACGTTTCCATTTCAAAATCCTCACACAAATACCATATCAGCACTTTGTAAACACATGCAGCTTGTTTAAAGAATACCGTAGAATTATCCAGCAAATTACAGTAACATGCACAGCTGAAAAATTCGATATGTAAACTGAAGCACAACTCCGTAATTTCGACCTCAAAACAAATAAACCCTTAGCAAATGGACGACCAACATGTGAAACTAAAATTGATCTCTTTAACCAACTGTATTTCTGTACGCAATAAAACTTGTATATGTGTTACATGAAAAGTTTTGTTCGAATTTATCTATACTACCACCTCCTAAAATATTTACTATTCCCTTTGAAACTCTCTGTGCACAGCCGACTTTCGGCATTTCCTTTTTGTACATGTGGAACCATATGTTTCAGACAAATTCGCTTCGAATATTTATCTCCTAACACTCTGTGCACAATTTAAACGTTCTGTTCATTTTTCCCCACTGTCTTTCACTGACCGGTTGAAAACTCGCGCATGTGACGTGATGTGTAAGAACTTTCGGGAGATTTTTTTTCCACTCATAGGAGTGGTGGAGACTGTACGATATCCAGCCCAGTGGATAGTCGCGGTTCTGTTCAGTCGATTGTCAGACAAATCATAATGGGTCTAATGGGGATCCCAATTGAGAATGAATAGGAGGGGCTTGCCATTTCCGGCATTCGGCTAACAATCAAAGGAAGCCTCCCGAAAACTTTGGTCGGAACCGGGCCATTCGAACCGCATTAATTTATTTCAGGGACCACGTCCTTCAATGACAGCGTTGCTCCAGCCAAAATTGACATGTTGTGTATGTTGTAAACTGTGTATATCTTGTATGAGTATGTATGCGTTGTTAAATATAGGTATCGTATGTAACATATTTAGCAGTAAATAGACGTCTGCGAGAAACAGTTCATAATTCCACAAGTTTTAGCAACAGTATCTGGTCCGGGCAACTATTTCCCTTTAATTGCGGAGTGGCCATGTACGTGATTAGTCTAACATTTCTACCTTCTTCTGCTCGTTGTCCATTTTGATAATAAAGAAGTCTTTGAAAACATACGATCTAGATTTAAAAACAGATGTTGCAAAGTAGAACGATACAGCATAATAGTACACATACACTTAAGACAAAACGACGTACCACGAAGGAATTATTCGAATGGGGCGGAAATCGACAAATGTAATGTACATGTACAGACAAACAAATGATTACAGTTTCAGAAAAATTGGATTTTTTATTCCAGAGTAAGAGCTTCACAAATTTAACAAGTCAACAACACTTTGGTCCACATCTGGCCCTCATGCAAGCGGTCATTCGACTTGGCATTCATCGACAGAGTTGTTATATTTCATGCTGAGGGATAGTGTGCAAAATGCCGTTCAATTGGGGCGTTAGTTCATCAAAACCCGAGATATCTAGAAGACCCTGATCCATAACGCTCCAAAAGTCCTCAATTGGGGAACGATCCGGCGACCTTGCTGGCCGAGGTACGAGAAACTCTCGCCGTGTAGTAAATTTCCGCTGTTTTTGTCTTAGGCGACTTTGTTGGTGAGCATAATTTCGGCAAACTAAGAGTGCCAAGTAGCTTCAGAGAATCAGTAAATTTTATCCCGTATTTTTCTTTTGGTTTAGCGGAAAATCTATTTACTGAATGACAGTCACTTTTGCCACAGTTCTATAGGGAACTTTAATTCTTGTCGCGTAACAGATCCAGAAGTTAAAAGACCATCACTAAGCTTGGTTTGAAGCTGTTAGTTTACTGTCACAAAAACATTGCACCAGTCACAATACAGCACCAGAGGATGAATTAGTTGCTCCTCGTAAGCAACCGTAAATCCCCCCAAGCGATTCGAAGCTGCTGCGAATGGGTTTGTTGGGTGAGACAAATACCCAAAGACATAACGTATTATCCACTCCCGTGTCTACTGTCTCCAAATAACACATCCTCGTCGACTGTGAGTGGCGTAAAAGTGGCATATCTGGGGGCCCTGCACAGGGAATGAAGGGACCAAGGAGAACTCAGGGTACTAAACCTATCCCCCTAATCATCAGAGGTGACATTTCGCACTGAATCTGAGGGTGATCCATTGTGACACACGTCACCTGTTGAAAACCTGCTGTGAGCATGACTCAATCGCAGGGAGAAGGTAAGGTCCTTTTAGTTGTCAGCAGTTTCATCAGGAAGCGAATAAGATACCCCTTAGGGAAATGGTAACAGAGGATAACAAGGATCGTCTTCTCTCCATTCAGAGTGTATGCCTGTAAGCCACTTGTTGAAGAGATTGTTCCAGCGGCTATTGAGGGAATGGGGTGCCACCAACGACAGATTGTGAAGCCTGTTGGGACGATCGGTGCCCGTCATCTGGGCTCCGAGTCCGTACTTAGATCATTCCAGCGACTGGAACAAAAGGTTGAGAAAACCAGCTTTGCTCAAGGAATTTCAACGAAGCTCACAACCTGCGGCGTTGTCCCTAGAACTGATCTGCGACCCCCTGGTTCTACAAGTTGAAGACATGAACCAGAGACTTTATAGGTTCTCTGACAACTGGGCTCCAGATTTGCCCCATAGGACTGACATCTATTGGGTCTTCTTAAATGAGTAAAGCTCGGTGTACGCATAAGCGGCTGCTATTCGGGAGTCTATGATTGGCATGCACACAAGGGTTTCTTAGATTAACCGACTCTCTATCTGATCCAGATTGTGATAGCTGAGTGAGATCCAGAAGTCTTAATGTGAAATCTAAAGAGAGGTTCAATCCTAGTGTTGCAGGATTTGCAAAAAAATCCAGAATTTGTAGCATTTCTAAATAGCAGAGGAGCTTGCATAATACTAAGCACATGAAGCTGGCTAAAACACAAAATTAACAGCAGAGAGATATTTGGGACTAATTTAATAAATCTAAAGGAACGGCAAATGGGAATCCTGCCTCGGGCATGGATGTGTGTGATGTCCTTAGGTTAGTTAGGTTAAAGTAGTTCTAAGTTCTAGTGGACTGATGACCTCAGAAGTTAAGTCCCATAGTGCTCAGAGCCATTTGAACCATTTTGTAATTCCGCAAGCGTTACGTCAATTTCTTTAGTAACGTTCCGTTTAAGGTCGTCTGTTGTAAGAGGATTATCAGCATACATTTTACTTTTTAGTGTGCCCGATAAATGAAAGTCACACGACGTTTAGTCTGGGGATCTTGGAGGCCAGAGTCCTCTAATGGCAAGTCTGTCTTCAGGGATCAGGTTGGTGTTGTGGGCCATAGTTTGACTGGATGTGTGAGCGGTTGCTCCATCTTGTTGGAATACTGCATACAGCTTCCTTGCATCTGTTAATTGTTCATAGAAACAGTCAAAGAGCTCCAGATATTTGGCACTGTTTAAGGTGTAATTGAAAAATATCGGGCCAATAACGTGCATGCCGTATGTGGGGCGGCGGGTGGAATTATGCTGTTTATTAATGTTTGGTTTGTAATGGAATGTAGAAAAGATGCATTTCCCTGCCGTTTAACCATATGTGGGGCGGCGGGTGGAATTAATTGTTATATAAATGTTCCTATTAATTATGCTGTCTTTTGCCGTTCTCAACACTGGCTCTCTAACTACAATTTTGGCAACCAGAAAGTGATTAGCAAAACCTGAAGCCTGTAATTAGAATTCCTAGTGCCCACTTCATCTGAGAAATACACTTATAGCTACAGCTTATAGCTCTGAGGAATTAGGAGATTGTCTGGGATTCATAATCAAAAACGATTCTCTATAAAAGGTTCACTATATTCTGAAAGTCGCTGACCAAAAAGAATCCACACAATCCAACTACCAGAGCAGTTCAGAGTCTAATGCGCTTATGCAACTATAACTGTTCAAATTAAATGTTTAAGTGAATGCTCGCCATAATTTTATGATAATGTCCATCAAACGCCACGCTAAATAATGGTAGAATGTCTGTCCCGCGACGGCACGTGAAAATACGACATTCGAAAACTGAAGATATATCATTAAAGTCATCCCAGAATTAACACTTCACTCGAAAACGATTTCATGAATACGCGTATCCCGAGTAACTTAATACGGCATCCGAGGCTGTTTATAGCAATGATACCGACGCGACGCGACTCCCGACACAGGTGGTGTGCTATTCAGCGTCTGGAGAGAACTGGGACCTTCCTTCTCTCGCGCAGCGTTCTTATATATAAAGCCGCGGTGCGGACGGCTAAGGGAACGCCTGATCAAAATTGCTCTCCCGACTAGCCGCTGGGCTAGTAATGCACCACTTTAAGTTATTGAATAAATCATCGCTTCCTTTGCTGATGGCCGATGAAGCTCTCAATTTAAATGTGCATTCAGTACACTGGTAAGTAATCATAATAAAAGTCAATTATTTTGGGCGAGAGAATTAATTTAATTACACTACACGCAGTAGATAAGCTCTGAACTTGCCCTTTGGAAATACGCTATCGCTATAGTTTTATAGTTATTGAGTTGAAACTTCTCACATCTTTATGATTATAACGGATCTCCATTCTACTTAAATTTAAACATCCTAGCCTTGTTTATTAGCCTGCTTAATCTATCTTGCTTCCATAATTTTTAAGACAAAAACCAGAAAATCATGAATTTCCACTAAAATTTTAATTTGTGAGATCCAAAGTACTGTTTCTATTAAATTATTATTAAAAAGGAATCTAAACATAAATTCTTAAGTCTCTAGCTTTTTTCTGTTGCGCCAATGATTTTTACAGAACAACATCCAAATTGTTGTTTTATCGAAAATGGTTAAAGTTATTGAACTGACATTCAACACATGTTGATTTAGTATTACTCCTGATATGCTAGAAACGTTTCAGGTTATTTACTTGATTTTTAAAGTATTGCGCAACATTTATGACGTCAGAGCTAGTTACAGCGGACTAGGCTGGCACACAATGCAAAGACTGATGTGAATTTTATACGGCGTGAGTAGGCTGCTTCCCTACACGTACAGTGTACACCAGACACCTATCTTCTGTCTTACTTCCTCTCGCCCCCCCCCCCTCCCCCCACACCCACAAACCTTCCCCTTTCCACCCTCACCTTCCCCTTTATTACCTTTTTAATTATATTTTATTTCATGCAGTGTGATGCGAATCCGAAGGTAGTAAATACTTTCCTTACTCATACAGGGATAATGAAACATATATAGATTAGGACCACATAGGACTTTTCGCAGCTACAATTTCCATCGTCTTATAATGTGATATGGCCTTTTATAATCTTATGAATGAAAGCGTATGGCATTGGTGGCCGGGAGACCCCTCGCAGGGCGGTTCGGCCGTCGCTCCACAATTTTTTTTACGCCACTACGGCGACTTACGAGTGAATGAGGATGAAATGATGATGAAAGACACACAACTCCCAGTCATCTCGAGGCAGAGAAAATCCCTGACCCCGTCGGGAATCGAACCCGGGATCCCGTGCGCGGGAAGCGAGAACGCTACCGCAAGACCACGAGCCGCGGACTGTTATATGTACGTAGTGATATTAGATACTCCATCTTATTTTATTCTACGAGGGTGAGTCAAATGAAAACCTTAAATATTTTAAAAAATATTATTTATTGCGCAGAAGTGGTACAAAGCTATATCACTTTTCAACATAATCTCCCCCACGCTCAATGCAAGTCCTCCACGCTTACAAAGTGCATAAATTCCTTTAGAAAAAATTTCTTTTGGTAGTCCGCGCAACCACTCATGCACCGCGTGGCGTACCTCTTCATCAGAACGGAACTTCTTTCCTCCCATTGCGTCTTTGAGTGGTCCAAACATATGGAAATCACTTGGGGCAAGGTCTGGTGAGTATGGTGGAGGAGGAAGACACTCAAAATGCAGGTCTGTGATTGCTGCAACTGTTGTATGGGCAGTGTGGGGCCTTGCATTGTCATGTTGCTAAAGGACGCCTGCTGACAGCAATCCACGTCGCTTTCAATTGACTGCAGGCCGCAGATGACTTTTTAGGAGATCTGTGTATGATGCACAGGTGACAGTGGTGCCTCTAGGCATGTAATGCTCCAAAATGACGCTTTTTTCGTCAGCATAACCTTCCCTGCTGATGGTTCTGTTCGAAACTTCTTTGGTTTTGGTGATGAGGAATGGCGCCATTCCTTGCTCGCTCTCTTCGTTTCCGGTTGGTGGAAGTGAACCCAGGTTTCGTCACCAGTAACTATTCTAGCAAGGTAGCTATCACCTTCTCGTTCAAAGCGCCGAAGAAGTTCTTCACAAGGATCAACACGTCGTTCTCTCATTACAGGAGTCAGATGCCGTGGCACCCATCTTGCAGACACTTTGTGAAAGAGGAGCACATCATGCACAGTGTGGTGCGCTGACCCATGACTAATCTGTAAACATGCTGCAATGTCATTCAGTGTCAAAAATGGTTCAAATGCCTCTGAACACTATGCGACTTAACATCTCAGGTCATCAGTCCCCTAGAACTTAGAACTACTTAAACCTAACTAACCTAAGGACATCACACACATCCATGCCCGAGGCAGGATTCGAACCTGCGACCGTAGCGGTCTCGCGGTTCCAGACTGCAGCGTCTAGAACCGCTCGGCCACCAGCGGCCGGCCCATTCAGTGTCACTCGGCGGTTTTCCTTCACAATGCCTTCAACTGCTGCCATGTTCTGTGGAGTCACAACTCGTTGATCCTGATCTGCACAAGGAGCATCTTCCACTGAAGTCACATCATTTGCGAACTTCCTACTCCATTCACAGACTTGCTGCTGTAACAAACATGTATCACCGTAATGAACCTTCATTCGTCGATGAATTTCAATAGGTTTCACACCTTCACTATGCAAAAACCGAATAACAGAACGCTGATCATCATTGGTGCAAGTCGCAAGTGGGGCGGCCATCTTTATACTGATACTGCGACGGTATGTGTGCATCTGCACTATGCTGCCACGTACAGGCCATTCTGCACGCTGTTTGTAGCACCAACTAACAGGATAACGGAGAGAAATTTCGATTTGTTATTACAAATGTAAGGTTTTCATTTAACTCACCCTCGTATATGATTGCCATTTGGTAGCCACTAAGTTTACGTCGACCTCCTGTTGACACAGTTTGTGCAGTTAAAAAAGGATAGGCATTGTGTGTACTCGATTATTACATTATGTTTCAATGTGTGTTTCTAAAAAAAATGGTTAAAATGGCTCTAAGCACTATGGGACTTAACATTTGAGGTCATCAGTCCTCTAGACTTAGAACTACTTAAACCTAACTAACCTAAGGACATCACACTCATCCACGCCCGTGGCAGGATTCGAACCTGCGACCGCAGCAGCAGTGCGGATCCCGACTGAAGCGCCTAGAACCGCTCGGCCACAGCGGCCAGCTTCAATGTGTGTTTCTCTCTCCCCTATTTCCCTCCCTGTTTTTTTTTTCAAAAATTTTAAATCTATTGTTACTGTCAGACACTTACGTTAGTGACATGTTTGGCAAATAGTGCTTTTATTTAAAAATATCTGTGAGCCCACATATCGGCATTGAATTAGCAGAGAGGAGCCTACCAACTGATATACACTTTTATAATCCAGTCTGTCTGAATTTCTTAAGTAGCACATTTGCTATAAAAAAATCTTTTGCAAACATTTTTAATACATTTTCTTTCTAGCTACACTTTTTGTTTTAGAAGTAGATGAAATGTGTTGAGGCTCTTATGTCTAATGAAATTTAATATTTTATCGTTTTTGGCAGATCGCTTTTGGAGGCTTCTACATCTACATCTACACGATTGCTCTGCAATTCACATTTAAGTGCTTGGCAGAGGGCTCATCGAACCACAATCATACTATCTCTCTCTACCATTCCACTCCCGAACAGCGCGCGGGAAAAACGAACACCTAGACCTTTCTGTTCGAGCTCTGATTTCTCTTATTTTATTTTGATGATCATTCCTACCTATGTAGGTTGGGCTCAACAAAATATTTTCGCATTCGGAAGAGAAAGTTGGTGACTGAAATTTCGTAAATAGATCTCGCCGCGACGAAAAACCTCTTTGCTGTAATGACTTCCATCCCAATTCGCGTATCATATCTGCCACACTCTCTCCCCTATTACGTGATAATACAAAACGAGCTGCCCTTTTTTGCACCCTTTCGATGTCCTCCGTCAATCCCACCTGGTAAGGATCCCACACCGCGCAGCAATATTCTAACAGAGGACGAACGAGTGTAGTGTAGTGTAGTGTAGTCTTTAGTGGACTTGTAGCATCTTCTAAGTGTCCTGCCAATGAAACGCAACCTTTGGCTCGCTTCCGCTTTGTGGAATGGATTGTGGGGGCACAGTATATACGATCGATGAATTTTCTTGGTTTATCAGGCCGGAGAGTTTTTATCTGATTCTGTCCTTTTCCCTCTTTTTTCCTCTTTTTATATTTACTGTGCATAAAAGACAAAATTGTTCAACTTATTTGATAGTAAAAAAACTGTTCATGCTCACAAGAACAGATAATATTTGAGCCGTGAGTTCCTGCGATGCTCTTGGTAGAATAGTTTCTCAGTCGAAGTTACGCGCATTGCGGCGTCTTGGTTGGCAGCGTCCTGTATTTAGGACGGCCGCGGCTCGCGAGGAGACCACCCTGCAACGCTCCCAACGCCTTCTCCAATCCCATCTTGACCGGTTCACTGCTTGGTGCAACCAGTGGGTGCTCATGGTCGTTGTTGTTGTTGTGGTCTTCAGTCCTGAGACTGGTTTGATGCAGCCCTCCATGCTACTCTATCCTGTGCAAGCTTCTTCATCTCCCAGTATCTACTGCAACCTACATCCTTCTGAATCTGCTTAGTGTATTCATCTCTTGGTCTCCCTCTACGATTTTTACCCTCCACGCTGCCCTCCAATGCCAAATTTTTGATCCCTCGATGCCTCAGAATATGTCCTACCAACCGATCCCTTCTTCTAGTCAAGTTGAGCCACAAACTTCTCTTCTCCCCAATCCTATTCAATACCTCCTCATTAGTTACGTGATCTACCCACCTCATCTTCAGCATTCTTCTGTAGCACCACATTTCGAAAGCTTCTATTCTCTTCTTGTCCAAACTAGTTAACGTCCATGTCTCACTTCCATACATGGCTACACTCCATACAAATACTTTCAGAAACGACTTCCTGACACCTAAATCTATATTCGATGTTAACAAATTTCTCTTCTTGAGAAACGCTTTCCTTGCCATTGCCAGTCTACATTTTATATCCTCTCTACTTCGACCATTATCGGTTATTTTACTCCCTAAATAGCAAAACTCCTTTACTACCTTAAGTGTCTCATTTCCTAATCTAATTCCCTCAGCATCACCCGACTTAATTTGACTACATTCCATTATCTTCGTTTTGCTTTTGTTGATGTTCATCTTATATCCTCCTTTCAAGACACTGTCCATTCCGTTCAACTGCTCTTCCAAGTCCTTTGCTGTCTCTGACAGAATTACAATGTCATCGGCGAACCTCAAAGTTTTTACTTCTTCTCCATGAATTTTAATACCTACTCCGAATTTTTCTTTTGTTTACTTTACTGCTTGCTCAATATACAGATTGAATAACATCGGGGAGAGGCTACAACCCTGTCTTACTCCTTTCCCAACCACTGCTTCCCTTTCATGCCCCTCGACTCTTATAACTGCCATCTGGTTTCTGTACAAATTGTAAATAGCCTTTCGCTCCCTGTATTTTACCCCTGCCACCTTCAGAATTTGAAAGAGAGTATTCCAGTCAACATTATCAAAAGCTTTCTCTAAGTCTACAAATGCTAGAAACGTAGGTTTGCCTTTTCTTAATCTTTCTTCTAAGATAAGTCGTAAGGTCAGTATTGCCTCACGTGTTCCAACATTTCTACGGAATCCAAACTGATCTTCCCCGAGGTCGGCTTCTACTAGTTTTTCCATTCGTCTGTAAAGAATTCGCGTTAGTATTTTGCAGCTGTGACTTATTAAACTGATAGTTCGGTAACTTTCACATCTGTCAACACCTGCTTTCTTTGGGATTGGAATTATTATATTCTTCTTAAAGTCTGAGGGTATTTCGCCTGTCTCATACATCGTGCTCACCAGATGGTAGAGTTTTGTCATGACTGGCTCTCCTGAGGCCATCAGTAGTTCTAATGGAATGTTGTCTACTCCCGGGGCCTTGTTTTGACTCAGGTCTTTCAGTGCTCTGTCAAACTCTTCACGCAGTATCTTATTTCCCATTTCATCTTCATCTACATCCTCTTCCATTTCCATAGTATTGTCCTCAAGTACATCGCCCTTGTATAAACCCTCTATATACTCCTTCCACCTTTCTGCTTTCCCTTCTTTGCTTAGAACTGGGTTGCCATCTGAGCTCTTGATATTCATACAAGTGGTTCTCTTCTCTCCAAAGGTCTCTTTAATTTTCCTGTAGGCAGTATCTATCTTACCCCTAGTGAGACAAGCCTCTACATCCTTACATTTGTGATGATGATGATGATGATGATGTTTGGTTTGTGGGGCGCTCAACTGCGTGGTTATCAGCGCCCGTACAATTTCCCAACCTTTGCTCAGTCCAATTTCGCCACTTTCCTGGATGATGATGAAATGATGAGGACAACACAAACACCCAGTCATCTCGAGGCAGGTGAAAATCCCTGACCCCGCCGGGAATCGAACCCGGGACCCCGGGCTCGGGAAGCGAGAACGCTACCGCGAAACCACGAGCGGCGGACCTTTACATTTGTCCTCTAGCCATCCCTGCTTAGCCATTTTGCACTTCCTGTCGATTTCATTTTTGAGACGTTTATATTCCTTTTTGCCTGCTTCATTTACTGCATTTTTATATTTTCTCCTTTCATCAATTAAATTCAATATTTCTTCTGTTACCCAAGGATTTCTATTAGCCCGCGTCTTTTTACCTATTTGATCCTCTGCTGCCTTCACTATTTCATCCCTCAAAGCTACCCATTCTTCTTCTACTGTATTTCTTTCCCCCATTCCTGTCAATTGTTCCCTAATGCTCTCCCTGAAACTCTCTACAACCTCTGGTTCTTTCAGTTTATCCAGGTCCCATCTCCTGAAATTCCCACCTTTTTGCAGTTTCTTCAGTTTCAATCTGCAGTTCATAACCAATAGATTGTGGTCAGAATCTACATCTGCCCCAGGAAATGTCTTACAATTTAAAACCTGGTTCCTAAATCTCTGTCTTACCATTATATAATCTATCTGAAACCTGTCAGTATCTCCAGGCTTCTTCCATGTATACAGCCTCCTTTCATGATTCTTGAACCAAGTGTTAGCTATGATTAAATTATGCTCTGTGCAAAATTCTACAAGGCGGCCTCCTCTTTCATTCCTTCCCCCCAATCCATATTCACCTACTATGTTTCCTTCTCTCCCTTTTCCTACTGACGAATTCCAGTCACCTATCACTATTAAATTTTCGTCTCCCTTCACTACCTGAATAATTTCTTTTATCTCGTCATACATTTCAAGGTCAATCCCTCCAAAACCCAGGCGATCATTGTAGACAAAACCACCCCTTCCTTCCGCCTCCTTGATTTCTATCTCACCGTCTATGGCCGTCCTAACGCCCTCGCTCCCACCCTTAAGTACCTTGGCGTCACCCTCGACCGTCGCCTCTCCTGGACTCCCCACCTCCGGACAATCCAAGCCAAGGCACGCTCCCGACTCAGTCTCCTCAAGCTCCTCTCCGGCCGTACGTGGGCTCTGGACCCCTCCACCATCCTCCACACCTATAAATCCCTCATCCGCCCTATCCTTTGTTATGCCCATCCGGCTTGGATCTCTGCCCCCCCTACCTTTTACAAATCCCTCCAAATCCTTGAACGCCATGCTCTCCGCCTCACCTATCGCATCCGTCTCCCCTCCCCCACGCGGATCCTCTACGATCTCATCCCCTTCCCCCACCTTCTCCTTTTCCTTGAAAGGATACGGATCCTGTACACCTCCCGTAAACTCGATCCTCCTCACCCGCACATCTCCCCGATCCTCTCCCACCCCCGCCCGCTGCCGCGCCTGTCTTCCCACGTCCCATCCGGTCTCCATCTCTCAACCCTCCTTACCCTCTCCCAAGGTGGCTTCTACCAGCTCCCCCTCCCTGATGATGTCCTCCTCCCCTCCATCTTCCCCTCATATCAAGTTTGACCCTGCCCCACCCCCCACTTCTGGTGTCCTTTCCTTTAGGCACCCTCCCTCCCTTATCTTCCCTTCTCTTTCCTTTTCCCCCGTCCCCTCCCTCCACCCCTCTTCCCCTGGGCTTCCCCTCCCCCTTCCTTCCTCCCCCTATCTCCCCTGCCCGTGGCATCTCTGCTCTCCCCTCTCGCTCTCCCACTCCATTTCCGCCTCCTCCTCTTGGCAGGTCCTCGGACTCGCACACGCACAGTGAACATTCGCGCGCCGGAGGTCATTGCCATCAGTGTCTCGTGTGTGTGCCTTCGTTTGTGTTTAGTGTATATTCGCCGTCACGCCGCCACTGTTCACGTGTACCGCGCCGTCATCCATGTTTTGTGCACCGTGTCAACTAGTGTCAGTGATGTTTTCTCGTCCAGCGTGAACGGCTCCGGGTGTTTTTTTGTTTTTTAGTGTCTACATTGTTTTGCCCGCCGTTTTGTTTGTATTCTCTGTGCCCCCTCTATGTATTACTTATTGTAACCTCAAGGCTGAAGAGCGGCGTACTTAGCTGCTGACAGCCCGCCTTGTGTAAGGTGATAAAAATCACAATAAAGAAAAAAAAATCGCGAGGAGAGACTCGGTCGGGGCCACGACAGAGACTCGGTCGGGGGCAGTGGCAGAGGGAAGACAGCGCTCGGAGCATCGCCAGTAGTCAGTCGGCGCTTGGTGTACTGCGAGGACGCGCCGTGCTGACATTCCGGCGCCTGGCTCTGGCTCTGGCGGCGAGCCGAACTGGAGTGCGGAAGCAGTCACCGGTCAACATAGGCTCTGTTTAAGAGGCGTGTCCTGAGGACAGCGCGGGAGATTACCCTGGCGTGCATGTTAACAGCGAGCTCCTGGACTAAGTTTAAGCGGTGAGCCATTTTATGGTGGAACTTTTGGATGTCATTGCTCCGTGTAGAAACCTTGATTTTCGCTAGTCATTCCTTAAACCACTTGGACGTGGGTCCGTGATGCTTGGTATTGCAAGTCCATGTAACTGCGCTGTGCCCTGGTTCTCTTGCATTACAAGCGTGGCCAATATTCGGCGATTCTTTTTTATTATTATTATTGTTAATATGTTAAGTGGTCAATTTTAGGAATCAAAGTTTATTCTCTGTTTAAAACTTCAGCCGCCAATTTAAAATGGAATTGCCAGCTTCCTTGGTTGGCAACAACAATAGTACAAATTTTGCGTTGTCAGTCGGTGCTTTGGTATCTAAGGTTGTGTGCGTATCGTCTGGTCATTACACCTTGAACTAGTTGTGGTTTATAAATTTATCAAGTGAAATTTCATGGCACTGGAGATTGTGTAATGAACTACTGCTACAATAGTAACTGCGGTTGTCACACTATACCATTTAACATCTCTTCCTGCATTTGGCGGTACCCAGTGCTTGGCTGATGGTTTTAGTATTTTGGTGAACTGTGAATTAATACTGGGTTTTTGTGTTCCAGAAGCCGATATTGGTGTGCACAGGCCCTCCTACCTGTTGTCACTTGAGCTCTCGAGCACGGAATTCACACGCGCGGCCGATGTGAACGCCAAACGTCGAGAACGTGCTGATTGCTGTGTAGGTCTTTCAGGCGATCACAAAATCATATTGCCGCATGTTTTCCGTAATAGTTAATTCAGGTATTTATGAGATCTTGCTATTTGAGTATTTTTTGAAACCTAATAGCTTTTACAAATTGTTATTTTTCATATTCACAAGGCCTGATAACTGACTGGTGAATTCAGATCTGTAGTTATGTTACAGTCATATTCGTGGAAAGTAATTTCTTTATTAATTTAAAGTTGGGGCCTTAAGGCTGTTTTTCTTTTAAATTGTTTTTGAATTTTCATTGCTTTTATACAATTGAATAAACGATGTGAATCACCGCAATTTTCAAGTATTACGTAATCATTGTGTCGTTATCATTGCTCTGTTTTAGTTAACGCGGTGAAAATAAATTTTTTGTCTCCTCAAATGGGTTCAGCATGTGCCCTGCTTACCAATCCTGTATCTTACCAACATTGTTTCGTAGTAATGTTTCTGCGTCGCCCCATTACTTTGAGGCGAGTCAATTTACCCACTCTTGATTAGTGAGTGTGAGCGAAGAGTGTTGCTCGCGCAATACAAAGATTTATTTTACTTACAAACCAAACATTCCAAATTTCATGAATTTGTACTCTACAGTCGCTTGGGATTCCTGATGAGGCACATGTGTTGCTATAGTTTGTAAAAAGTATATTCTTATAAAACGGAGCTGTCATTGACACTTACAGGGTGTTTCAAAAATGACCGGTATATTTGAAACGGCAATACAAACTAAACGAGCAGCGATAGAAATACACCGTTTGTTGCAATATGCTTGGGACAACAGTACATTTTCAGGCAGACAAACTTTCGAAATTACAGTAGTTACAATTTTCAACAACAGATGGCGCTGCGGTCTGGGAAACTCTATAGTACGATATTTTCCACATATCTACCATGCGTAGCAATAATATGGCGTAGTCTCTGAATGAAATTACCCGAAACCTTTGACAACGTGTCTGGCGGAATGGCTTCACATGCAGATGAGATGTACTGCTTCAGCTGTTCAATTGTTTCTGGATTCTGGCGGTACACCTGGTCTTTCAAGTGTCCCCACAGAAAGAAGTCACAGGGGTTCACATCTGGCGAATAGGAGGCCAATCCACGCCGCCTCCTGTATGTTTCGGATAGCCCAAAGCAATCACACGATCATCGAAATATTCATTCAGGAAATTAAAGACGTCGGCCGTGCGATGTGGCCGGGCACCATCTTGCATAAACCACGAGGTGTTCGCAGTGTCGTCTAAGGCAGTTTGTACCGCCACAAATTCACGAAGAATGTCCAGATAGCGTGATGCAGTAATCGTTTCGGATCTGAAAAATGGGCCAATGATTCCTTTGGAAGAAATGGCGGCCCAGACCAGTACTTTTTGAGGATGCAGGGACGATGGGACTGCAACATGGGGCTTTTCGGTTCCCCATATGCGCCAATTCTGTTTATTGACGAAGCCGTCCAGGTAAAAATAAGCTTCGTCAGTAAACCAAATGCTGCCCACATGCATATCGCCGTCATCAATCCTGTGCACTATATCGTTAGCGAATGTCTCTCGTGCAGCAATGGTAGCGGCGCTGAGGGGTTGCCGCGTTTGAATTTTGTATGGATAGAGGTGTAAACTCTGGCGCATGAGACGATACGTGGACGTTGGCGTCATTTGGACCGCAGCTGCAACATGACGAACGGAAACCCGAGGCCGCTGTTGGATCACCTGCTGCACTAGCTGCGCGTTGCGCTCTATGGTTGCCGTACGCGGTCGCCCTACCTTTCCAGCACGTTCATCCGTCACGTTCCCAGTCCGTTGAAATTTTTCAAACAGATCCTTTATTGTATCGCTTTTCGGTCCTTTGGTTACATTAAACCTCCGTTGAAAACTTCGTCTTGTTGCAACAACACTGTGTTCTAGGTGGTGGAATTCCAACACCAGAAAAATCCTCTGTTCTAAGGAATAAACCATGTTGTCTACAGCACACTTGCACGTTGTGAACAGCACACGCTTACAGCAGAAAGACGACGTACAGAATGGCGCACCCACAGACTGCGTTGTCTTCTATATCGTTCACATCACTTGCAGCGCCATCTGTTGTTGAAAATTGTAACTATTGTAATTTCGAAAGTTTGTCCGCCTGAAAATGTACTGTTGTCCCAAGCATATTGCAACAAACGGTGTATTTCTATCGCTGCTCGTTTAGTTTTTATTGCCGTTTCAAATATACCGGTCATTTTTGAAACACCCTGTAGATGATTCACGTGAAAAGGTTTCCAATATTATTATGACCACATGACGGGAATTAAGACTTTGAAAGTTGAATGAAAGTTAGAGCTAAGCGCATGGCACATTCCATTTCGGAAATCGATAGGAAATTCAATATTTCGAGATCCACAGTATCAAGATTGTGCCGAGAATACCAAAATTCAGGTATTAACTCTCATCACGGACAACGCAGTGGCTGCCGGCCTTCATATATTGACCGAGAGCAGCGGCGATTGCGTAGAGTTTTTAGTGCTAACAGACAAGCAACACTACGGGAAATAACCGCAGAAATCCATGTGGGGCGTACGACGAACGTATGCGTCAGAACAGTGCGGCGAAATTTGGCGTTAATGGGCTATTGAGCAGATGACAGCCGCGAGAGGCTTTGCTAACAGCACGACGTCATCTGCAGCGCCTCTCCTGGGCTCGTGACCACACCGGTTGGGCCCTAGACGACTGGAAAACCGCAGCCAGGTCAGATGATAAGGCTCGAGTGTGGCGCAGACCCTATGAGGCTATGGACCCAATATGTATGTTTTTCCATAGCGTCCGCCTTCAGCGAAACAGTTTTGTTTTTTAACCCAAACGTGTTTCACTGCAGTTGCAGCATCTTCAGTGGGCTTTTATTTTTCATCTGTTAAACATAAAGAGTGTTCTTTGCTGTTTTTAGACATGTAGCTATCAGTTTTTAAATCGTAATTATAGATATTTGAAAAAAAAAAAACAGATAAGTAATGAATTCATACCTTTTCACCACATGGTGTGGTTTTTCTGATGTGTTTCTACAGCGACCATTTTGTACCACGGTTTGTCATCTGCAACCACTTATATCTTAAAGCAGATAAATTGTTTAAGCCAAAATTACGATTTGAAAAAAAAAAAAATCCAAAAACCTACTGTCACTCTCTCTCTCTCTCTCTCTCACACACACTCTCCCCCTCTCTCTCTGTCTCCCCCTCCCTCCCTTTTCTCACACACACACACACACACACACAAAATTATCACAGACACCTCTGAAAGATTCAGAACAACCGCCAGGAACACCCTCAGCTGTTCCACTGTCAGCCATCTTGTTTTTACACCTTCAACTGTTCCACTGCCTCCATGTTTGTTTTTCAGCTGGTAAATAGTGAAACAGTGACAGTGAAAACTCAAAATACAGGGTTTGACAGTGATGATGAATAAAAAGAAAATGTAAGTGAAACATCATGTAAATAGACACACACACACACACACACACACACACACACACACATACAGAATTAAATAATTTCAGGTATAGCAAGTAAAGAGTAATTTTGGCTTAAACAATTTATCTCCTTTAAGGTATAAGTGATTGCAGATGACAAACTGTGGAACAAAACGGTCACTGTAGAAACACAACACATCAGAAAAACCATGTGGTGAAAAGGTATGAATTCATTATTCATGTGTTTTCTTCAAATATCTGTAGTTCCGATTTAAAAACTAATAGCTACATGTATACAAACAGCAAAGAACACTCTTTACCTGTAACATATGAAAAATAAAAGCACACTGAAGATGCTGCAACTGCAGTAAAACATGTTCGGGTTAAAAAACAAAATGGTGTTTTGCCAAAGGCGAACCCTATCCAAAAATATACGTATTGTTAAAGGAAACACGAAAAAAGAGATTCAACCCCAAGATGATTACCATGGACCCAAGTTATCAACAAGCGACTGTGCAAGATGGTGGTGGTTCCATAATGGTGTGGGCTGGACTGGGTCCTCTGGTCCAACTGGACAGATCATTGACTTGAAATGGTTATGTTCGGCTACTTGGAGACCATTTGGAGCCATTCATGGGCTTCATGTTCCCAAACAACGATAGAATTATTATGGATGGCAAGCGCCGTGTCACTGGACCACAATTGTTCACGATTGGCATGAAAGAAATTTGGGAAGGTTCGAGGGAATGATTTGGCCACCCGTATCATCCGACATGAATCCTATCGAATATTTAAGGGTTGTAATCGAGAGGTCAGATCGTGCACCGACAACACTTTCCTAATTATGGGCGGCTGTAGAGGCAGCACGGCTCAATATTTCTGCAGGGAATTTCCAAGCACTTGTTGAGTCCGTGTCACGTCGAGTTGCTGCATTACGCCGGGCAAAAGGACGTCCGACACGACATTAGGAGGTATCCCATGACTTTTATCGCCTTAGTGCAGGGCTTCACAACATACGTGCTCGCGGAGCAAGCTGTGAGCAGCAAGGCGCGAGCACGGAGCAGCGCGAGCACGCTACCCCCACTACCGGACCAGAGCGGAGAGGGGGGAGAGTCACGTGGGGCACACAACAGCTGCCGCCAGTCAATGTAAATCCGCGGCCACCTGCAGGGATATCACTAACGAATTATTACTGCGACAAATGAAACAAATAAAGGAGAATGTACACGTGCCACATAATTTTATTAGCTTAGTGTATGCCTCTACATTCGCATTAATTTGTGAACTGTTACACAATAAAAGGTGTCACTGAAGTGTGGGATTCTCGGTTATCTTGTACTTTTTGCCCTTTACAATTGCGTCTATGTTCGGAGTAATTGTTCTTGTGCATTTTAGGCGCAGCGTGCAGTTTACATTTCGATCAGACAATGCGTTTCTCAGACGCGTCTTGTTACATTTCATTGCAGAGAACAGTTGTTCACAAACATACGTGGGACCGAACATTGATATTATTGTAGCCGCCAGTTTGTGCAAACGAGGAAATCTATCCTGAGGGAAGTGTCTGTAGAATTCCAAAATGTTTTTCTTGTTCTCAAATTTGTCTCTGTATTCTCTGTCACACTGCAGGTCAATAATTTCTTGCTGCAGCTCAGGACGAATCTCTTAAATGTTCGCTGAATATGGAGAGAAGAGATCAAAATCACTGTCTAGTGCTGTCAGATCTTGAAACCGCTGATCAACTAAACTATGTGAATAACGTTCAGTCTTTGTGAACATCTTGCATGGATGATGATTTAGGAAAATGAGCTAGGTTTCCTGTTTCCAGCTGACTCACCTAAAGTGTCAATTTCATTTTAAAAGCTCGTATTCGATCTATGAAATGAGTAATTAGCAGATCTTTACCTTGTAGTAAAATGTTCAAAGCATTCTGACGGCTAGTTAAATCTGCTAAGAACGCGGGATCACATTCAAATGTGCGCGCGCATTTCCCCTCCTTCCCTACTCCCCGACCTTGCACCTGCTCGCGAGCACGTGCCTGAGTAGACGCGAGTACTCGCGCTCAAAACCGGCCAGTTGTTAAGCCCTGCCTTAATGTATACACTCGAGTGTAAAGAATGTACTTCTTCGAAGTAAATGACGTGCAGCGGCGACATCTAGCGGGCTTGTGTGGATACACGTTTCTTGCCTATGAAAGGCAGTGTACTCGTGCATTTTTCCGCTGGTTCCCTTCTGTCCCCTGCAACAGCAAGAGACATCACTCATATGAAAGGAATTTTATGGGTTAGTAAAATTTTGATAAGTTACTACTGTGAAATTGAACAAACAGCAAACTAATATTACACCTGCGACCGGATTTTACGTCTACAAAATTTTTGCTTGTGCTTTAGTAGTACAACACCGGGTTCACAAAACCCTTCTTACGCTAACGAACACTCTTTACAGCATATTTTTCCGTTCTACTTTACTTTATAAACTACGTTTTCTCCTCACACCTTTTACGTGTTCAACTAGTGCAACTTCGAACCTCTGTATCTCGTAAATGAAGATATCAAGAATATTTTCACGGTGGTTCGAGATAGCATCTTAGGAATATATCTAAAAATTAGACCCATTTGGTGTGCATAGCCGACTTAGAGTCCGTGGCTCTGATTTGGTAAGAAAAAATGGTAAGGCAAAGCTTTTTTGGGGATTTTATAAGGAACCGCTCTTGGACTAAAAACGATTTTTTAAAACAAGTGGATGGCACTTCAAGATAGATACCTAGAGAGTATACCTTAAAATTTGAACAATTTTCTGTGGTTATATATCTCTTAGATTTCTCCCCATCCCGGATTTTACGTGTAAAAGTAGCGTAACTTTGAATGTCAGTACCTCGGCGACGATGTAGATACACAAAAAATTTTCAGGGTTGTTTGAGATCGATATCGTAGAAACATATCGTGAAAATTTCACCCATTTGTTGTGCGTAGTCGTCTTGGAATCCTCGGCTCCTTTTTAGTTCGAAAAAGTAGAAAAAAAAACTTTATGGTAGTTTATCAAGGGGCTGCCCGTGGACTAATGGTTCCTCCACAAGCCCCTTAAGTCCCACCGCAGACAAAATCAAATGTGAAAAGAACCAACAGATTTGCTCCGTTTGCCTAAGCAGGAGGAAGTGTCCAATACTCATACTTTGACCCTGTAATGCTGCATAGTGGCACTATGATGCGCCTTCTGTTGGGCATGCAAATGGTTCTTAGCAAAAGGACTATCCAAAACACTTGACCCAACCTTTCCATCACCAACAGAGCCCGAGGTATCAGTCGCAAAGAATCCCACTTCTACATGCGGCGTTTTGGAAAATATTAAGTAGCGAATACCGTCGGATGCGTACCGATACATCAAAAGTATCTTTTGCACAACTCGTAAAAAAGTGGTGTAAGAAAGTGGTCCAGTTACTTATCTAGATAACAGACCATCAATAAAGACAGGTGTAAATGTTCGTGTGGATACTTATCTTGCTGGGAATAAAATCTTTTCCTGATTCGAGGTGTTGAGTGGTACTTAAGTAAATAAATTAGTGAAATCAAAGTGAAGTAGAAACTAGAATATAAATGAAAAACTTAGTTTAGTTTAGAGAGTTACATACTGGCAAACAGCCGGCAAAACAGCAGAACAGAAGAGACAATGACCGTGAAGTCAGCAAGTTCCACATAAGCGGGCGCTGTCGATTCAGCCGTCAGGGCATCGCCCGACCGGCTCACGTGTTTCTCAGTTGTCGCATGTGAGCAAAGGCCCTCGCCTACATTCCAAGAGCCAATGACCGACGTTAAGAAGATTCTTCGAGAAGCTTTTCAACGTGACGGAAGAGGCAATGACCGGCTCACGTGTTTCTCAGTCGTCACACGTGATCAAAGGCCCTCGCCTACATTCCAAGAGCCAATGACCGACGTTAAGAAGATTCTTCGAGAAGCTTTTCATCGTGACAGAAGAGGCAATGACCGTGAAGTCGTTCACCTCCAGTAAACTGAAGTGAATAAATACGCGAGACGCAGTGGGCCCGAAGACGAAGACGGAGACGGAGACGAAGACGGAGACGAGCGACGAAGAAGGCGAAGAAGTGAAGAAGCGTAGAAGTTGTTTTAAGTCAGTTTCGGTGCTGAAGACCGTCATGCAAGAAGAGACTACATCATGCACAGACGCACCAAGTCCGCCGCTGTAATGGAATAGCAAGCAGCAGCCTCAGCGCCAGAAGACAGAAGTTAAAAGGTATTTGAAGTCTGATTTTACGCACCCGGGTGACTCGTGAGGAAGGGAAGGAGACGGCCTCACATCAGCAGTCACCTGTGAGCTGGGATGAAGATCTGACAGCCGAAGACTGGCAAGCGGGAGTCCGTTGTTCGAGTCCGGGACACTGGCCTTCCCCCGCCGCGCCACTCCGCTGGCCGACGCACAACACACGCGGCCGCTTAGAGAAGAGAAACACTGGGACGCCACATTCAAGGTATCACCATCCGATGCACGACTTCGCTCGCAATAATTAAACGGGCCACCTCGCGCTGCGCGTCTCCAGTCAGCTGGGCGAGATGGCGACACGAGATACACACCGCTACGCGTAATCAGCCGCCGCCGCCGCCGCTGCCGCAGCAGAAGGCTACGCAAACGACACAGCTGCCGCTCTCCGAACCAGAACATCCAGTAAGATACAGTTGTACGAAACTTTCAATAAAAGTTATCTTATGTAAAAATGCTGTTTCATTCTACCTCATACCCGAGCCAAGGAAGAACCCACCCTGCCCACATGTTGTTAAGAGAGAAAAATTAATTTATCTAGTATTTTCATCCTGACATAATGCTTTAGCATGCTAATCCTGACAATTGACTAGCATCAAAAGAGAAAACCCAGTTACATTTAGTGACAGAAGTGTTACATTTAGTACCAGAATTGTTGTGTGATCGCTTACGGACAACCCGACAGTATGTCTGTTCTCTCGTGCACTATTTGTGTGGGGGAGTTTAGATCCGATAGGGCGTTGATTATGCTCCTCCAGAAGCCACCGATTCTCTGTCTGAATCCATCGATTCTATATTTGCATGACAGTTGTTAGGAACCTACCTGCCATGGCTGCCAAATTTAATTAATGTTAAATATAAGAGAGCGCGCATTTCGGACATGATGAACGTCCCACACCGATACGTTCAGTGAGGTGACAAAAGACATGAGATACCTCCTAACATCGCGTCGGACCTCCTTTTGCCGGCATACTGCACAAACTCGACGTGAGCCAGGCTGCCTCTACGGCAGTCCATAACTGCGAAAGTGTTGCCGGTGCAGAATTTTATTCACCAACAGACGTCTCGATTATGCCCCATAAGTGTTCGATGGGATTCACGTCGGATCTGGGTGGTTTAGTCATTCTCTCGAATTGTCCAGAATGTTCTGACATCCATAAAAATTTCATCTTTGTTTGGGAACATGAAGTCCATGAATGTCATCAAATGGTCTAAAAGTATCCGAACAAGAGGACTCAGTCCATTCCATATCAACACAGTCCATGCCATTACGGAGGCACCACTATCTTGCACAGTGCCTTGTTGACAACTTGTGCCCTTGACTTTGTGGGGTCTGCGGCAGCGCATCTGACCAGGTCACGGTTTTCCCAGTCGTCTAGGGTCCAATCGATATGGTCACGATTCCAGGAGAGGCGCTGCAGGTGATGTGCTACTAGAAAAGGCACTCGTGTGGGTCGTCTACTGTCATGGCCCATTAATGTCGAATTTGGCCGGACAGTTCTAGCAGATACGTTCATCGTACGTCTCACATTGATTTCTGCGATTATTTCACGTAGTGCTGCTCGTCTGTTAGCACTGCCAACTCTACACAAACGCCTCTGCTTTCGGTCGTTAAGTGAATGCCGTCGGCCACTGCGTTGTTTATGGGGAGAGGTAATGCCTGGAATTGGGTATTCTCGGCACACTCTTGAGTGTGAATCTCTGAATATTGAATTCCCTAACGATTTCCGAAATGGAATGTTCCATGTTTCTAGGTCTAACTATGACTCCGCGTTCGAAGTCTATTAACTCACGTCGTGCGGCGATAATCACGTCGGAAGCCTTTTCAAATGAATCACTTAGGTTCAAATGCCAGCTTCACCAAATCACTGCCTTTTCATACTTTGTATATGCGTTACTCGCCATCTGTATACGAGGTGCGACAATAAAGTAATGAGACTGATTTTCTTTGCGAGATGTGGCAACCATGCAGGCTTGGGTAGGCACAATATCTTTGACCTTGGTCTATAATCTGCTTCTAGTCCAAGCAGCACATCGATGCAACCGCTCAGTCGTGAGTTATGCTGTAATAAGTTAACACATGTTTGTGTCTCTCATCACGAAAATGGAACCGCATAATATTGCACAACGGTATGCCATTTCTTTTTGCGTTAAATTGGGTGAAAACGCGACGACAACTTACGGTAAGCCTCAGAAGGCTTTTGGTGAGGAGGTTATGTCAAGAGCTCAAGTTTTCTTTGGCCTTAAATGTTTTGTGGAGGCAGAACGAATATTGAAGATAAAGACCACAGTGGACGACCATCAACCTCACAGACGAATGTCAACTTGACCAGGATGCATGAACTCGTATGATCTGATCGAAAATTATCCATGAAAATGATTGCAGAAGAACTGAACATCAATAGAGAAACGGTTCATCTAATAATAACTGAAGATCTTGGTATGAGAAAGATTTGTGGAAAAATGGTCCTCTAAAATGTCACACCACAACAGCGAGAAACACGGAAAAATGTGGCAGCCGATCTGTTAGAGCAAATGGAAATGAATCCAGAATTGGTGAGCCGTGTTATCACTGGTTATGAAAGTTGTTTTTTTCAGTACGACCCAGAGACAAAACGTCAAAGTTCGCAATGGTGCTCAAAGGGATCACCCAGACCAAAAAAAGCTCGCACGTCGAAGTCAAAAGTGAATTGCATGCTTGTGCACTTCTTTGATTCCAAGGCAATTGTTCATAAAGACAAAGAAATTTTAGAAAGACTTCGTAAAGAGTTCTTCGTGTCCGTGCCAACATTGCTGATAACTGGATTGTGCATCACGATATTGGGCCATCCCACTCTGCCCTGTCGGTACAGCAATTTTTAACTTCAAAACAAATTTCAGTACTACCACAGCCACCTTATTCACCAGATATCGCTCCGTGCGACTTTTTTTCTATTTTCAAGAGTCAAAACGGCGGTCAAGGGACACCATTTTCAAACAACACAAAATGTCCCAAAAGCTGTGACGAGGGTCTAGGAGGATATTACAGAAGATGAGTTCCAGAAATGTTACCATCAATGGCAGAAGCGCTGGAAAAAGTGTGTTTAATCAGAAGAGAACTACCGTGAAGGAGACAACACTAAACTTGACTAAAACGGTAAGCAACCTTTTTTTTCACATCAGTCTCATTACTTTATTGTCGCACCGCGTATGTGCATATCGCTATCGTATGACTTGAGTCACCTCAGTGTGTCACGCACAATCGACAGAAAGTAGTACAGGCGACAAACGAAGCGATGTCAACACACAAAGGGGAAAGTGGCGCGTTCACGGCTTCACCAAGACTGTCATATCCCTGCAGTAACTTTCCTCTAGGTAGCAGTAGATGAGTCGGCAGATGAAACGTAAAAGTGCTACCAAGGCTACACGTATTCTAGAGGTTTCCAGAAGCTGAAAAACCAGTAGCACCCTGCGAACACGAAACTAATAACCGTTGTACAGGAGCTGTCGGAGTGGGAAAACGTACACGTTCTGAAGTTCACCAGCGAAGCCTTCACATCACAGTTCAGAGTGCCATGCGCAGTATGCAATCTGTGAGAAAGACTGTCTTCCATTCCGGAGAGGAACTGTCTTAAATCAGTAGAGAGCAACAGCAATATTGGGTCTCTTTTTGTGTCAGATAATAGAGGAACAAGATCAATCTGAACTTGTCTGTAGTAGTAAGCTACTGTGTTTCTGTAACGAGTTACTACTACTCGTGGTATAGTACTTGTCTCCGACGCAACTGAGTAATTAAGGAGACAGAGTTAGATATATTCTCTGTAAACCAGCAGAACGTGTCATGAAACAGCACTCGTCTCTTGTGGTGGGCATCAATATTATTAGACTAATCAGAACAGTTTGCAGTGATGCAACTGACCTTTGGAGAAGTTAAGCCAGTAAAATATGTATATAAAATATATGCAAATAAAATAAATTGTTGAATTGTGTACGAGGGTGAGGAAAATATAAACAGGATTTTATTTTTTAAGAAAATTAATTTATTAAAAAATAAAAGATAGCAACAATTTATTTTTCCAAGTAGTTTCCCACTTTAGAAATACATTTATTTCCTGTGAAGTGGAAGGTCTTTTACTGTAGCATCATAGAATGAAGCTGATTGCCTGAGGAGCCAATTGCGCAGTAATTCATCCACACCCTCGTCATCTTCAAATGGATGCCCTCCTAAAGCTTTTGTGAGCAGTCCAAGCAAATGGAAATCGCGGGGTGATAGGTCCGCTCTGTAAGGAGGACGATGAAATTGAGTCCAGTGCATTTACTGTAGTTTCGGTACAATTAGAGCTGCAGTATTGGGCCTGGCATTTCGTGGAGGAGGATGACCTGTAGAATCGGTTGGTCTTGTCTTTTCCGGCGATGTGCATCCCCCACGTTCTTGAACAGCTATCAGTAGTACGCAGCATTGGTTGCGCGTTGCTCATACAAGAAATCAATGAGCAAAATGCTTCGGTCGAAAAATAACGGTTTAAAGAACCTTGTCAGTTGCGAGTCGAGTCTTTGATTGCACAGGGGCTCTCTTCCCTTTTCTCTGCCACTCCTTACTGGCTTGTTTGGATTAGGAAGTGTAGTGGTGGACACCCGTTTTGTCGCAGGTGACGATCCGACTCAAAAATGCAGCACCTTCTTTCGCAAATCTTGCTGTAAGGCTCTGACAGACCTTCAAACGTCTCAACTTATATTTTTGATTCGAAAGATGAGGGACCACCTGGGACACACTTTACGAAACTGTAGGTCATTTGTGACGATCGGTTGGCCTCTCCCGTAACTTATTCCGACCTGATTTCCAGAAGGATTTTGACACTGTACATCACAAGCGGCCTGTTATCAAATTGCGTGCTTATGGAACATCGTCTCAGTTATGCGCCATGTCCGAAAGAAAAGATACCATCTTCATACAGTTGAGGCTAACTGGCCATTGACCTTCTTCTTCTGTGCGGATGTACACGTATTGCCCGAATTTTTACGGGACTCGGTAAGATTGTCTGCCGCGAGTCATGGTGTAATGTAATGGGCAGGGGCACTACGAATGTAGTGTGTGGACATTAAGCTGGGAATGTGGGTCTCACAGGGAGCGTGCAAGGGGTAAGTCCCTGCAGTCGCACTATCCTCTGTGCACTCTGTGGCTCAAATGCCGCGACGGTAGCTCAGCGTTTTCGGTCAGAGCTGGTTGGCCTCTATAATAAAAAACTGAGTGCAAGGACCAACAAACGAACTTGAACGGATGTCACGTGACGTCCGCAACGACCAAACACAACGATCAACAACGAACAAAATGCCAAAAGAAACAGATAGATAGAGGGTCTGCCATGTAAGCAGGAGATCCCGGGTTCGAGTCCCGGTCAGGGCACACATTTTCAACTGTCACCGTTGATGTATATCAACGCCTGTCGGCAGCGTAGGGTCTTGATTTAATGATCATTTTAACTTTTGTTTACGTCGCACAACTCCTTCTTGCTGTTGCTGTTTTTTCCGTCACTGCTTGAGGTTTGAAACATGTAGTTCTGGACGGGAGCAAGGGGATTCAGTGTCTTTTCTCACATGACATTGTGAAATCTGTGGATAAAAGCAACCAGGTAGATGCAGTATTTCTTGACTCCAAATCAATTGGATTCGATATCTCAGTAACCTTTATGAACGAAAATACGGTTATATGGGATATCAGTTATTGGCAGTTTGTGACTGTATTGAGGATTTGTTAGTAGAGAGATTGGTGCAGATCATGTTGGGTGAAGAGTCAGAGACAGATGTAGATACATATGCCGGAGAGAAGTGTGTTGTACCTTAATTACCTGATAGACGAAATTAGAAACTTAAGACGTTTTGCAGATGTTGCAGTTATCTGTAATGAAATACTATCTGCAATGTTGTTGTTGTTGTCTTCAGTCCTGAGACTGGTTTGATGCAGCTCTCCATGCTACTCTATCCTGTGCAAGCTTCTTCATCTCCCAGTACTTACTGCAACCTACATCATTCTGAATCTGCTTAGTGTATTCATCTCTTGGTCTCCCTCTACGATTTTTACCCTTCACGCTGCCCTCCAATGCTAAATTTGTGATCCCTTGATGTCTCAGAATATGTCCTACCAACCGGTCACTTCCTCTTGTCAAGTGGTGCTACAAACTCCTCTTCTCCCCAATTCTATTCAAAACCTCCTCATTAGTTATGTGATCTACCCATCTAATCTTCAGCATTCTTCTGTAGCACCACATTTCAAAAGCTTCTGTTCTCTTCTTGTCCAAACTATTTATCGTCCATGTTTCACTTCCATACATGGCTACACTCCATACAAATACTTTCGGAAACGACTTCCTGACATTTAAATCAATACTCGTTGTTAACAAATTTCTCTTTTTCAGAAACGCTTTCCTCACCATTGCCAGTCTACATTTTATATCCTCTCTACTTCGACCATCATCAGTTATTTTGCTCCCCAAATAGCAGAACTCCTTCACTACTTTAAGTGTCTTATTTCCTAATCTAATTCCCTCAGCATCACCCGACTTAAATCAACTACATTCCATTATCCTCGTTTTGCTTTTGTTGATGATCATCTTATATCCTCCTTTCAAGACACTGTCCATTCCGTTCAACTGCTCTTTCAAGTCCTTTGCTGTCTCTGATAGAATTACAATGTCATCGGCGAACCTCAACGTTTTTATTTCTTCTCCGTGGATTTTAATACCTACTCCGAACTTTTCTTTTGTTCCCTTTACTGCTTGCTCAATATACAGATTGAATAACATCGGAGATAGGCTACAACCCTGTCTCAATCCCTTCCCAACCGCTGCTTCCCCTTTCATGCCCCTCGACTCTTAAAGCTGCCATCTGGTTTCTGTACAAACTGTAAATAGCCTTTCGCTCCCTGTATTTTACCCCTGCCATCTTTAGAATTAGAAAAAGAGTATTCCAGTCAACATTGTCGAAAGCTTTCTCTAAGTCTACAAATTCTAGAAACGTAGGTTTGCCTTTCCTTAATCTATTCTCTAAGATAAGTCATAATGTCAGTATTGCCTCACGTGTTCCAACATTTCTGCGGAATCCAAACTGTTCTTCCCCGTGGCCGTCTTCTACCAGTTTTTCCATTCGTCTGTAAAGAACTCGCGTTAGTATTTTGCAGATGTGACTTATTAAACTGATAGTTCGGTATTTTTCACATCTGTCAACACCTGCTTTCTTTGGGATTGGAATTATTATATTCTTCTTGAAGTCTGAGGGTATTTCGTCTGTCTCATACATCTTCTCACCAGATGTTAGTCAGGACTGGCTCTCCCAAGGCCGTCAGTAGTTCCAATGGAATGTTGTCTACTCCGGGAACCTTGTTTCGACTCAGGTCTTTCAGTGCTCTGTCAAACTCTTCACGCAGTATCGTATCTCCCATTTCATTTTCATCCACATCCTCTTCCATTTCCATAATATTGTCCTCAAGTACATCGCCCTTGTATAGACCCTCTATATACTCCTTCCACCTTTCTGCTTTCCCTTCTTTGCTTAGAACTGGGTTTCCATCTGAACTCTTGATATTCATACAAGTGGTTCATTTTCTCCAAAGGTCTCTTTAATTTTCCTGTAGGTAGTATCTATCTTACCCCTAGTGAGATAAGCCTCTACATCCTTACATTTGTCCTCTAGCCATGCTTCCGAGCCATTTTGCACTTCCTGTCGATCTCATTTTTGAGACGTTTGTATTTCTTTTTGCCTGCTTCATTTACTGCGTTTTTATCTTTTCTCCTTTCATCAATTAAATTCAATATTTGTTGTGGTCTTCAGTCCTGAGATTGGTTTGATGCAGCTCTCCATGCTACCCTAGCCTGTGCAAGATTCTTCATCTCCCAGTACTTACTGCAACCTACATCTATCTGAATCTGCTTAGTGTATTCATCTCTTGGTCTCCCTCTACGATTTTTACCCTCCACGCTGCCCTCCAATGCTAAATTGGTGATCCCTTGATACCTCAGAACATGTCCTACCAACCGTTCCCTTCTTCTTGTCAAGTTGTGCCACAAACTTCTCTTCTGCCCAATCCTAATCAATACCTCCTCATTAGTTATGTGATCTACCCATTTAATCTTCAGCAATCTTCTGTAGCACCACATTTCGAAAGCTTCTATTTTCTCCTTGTCCAAACTGTTTATCGTGCATGTTTCACTTCCATACATGGCTACACTCCATACAAATACTTTCAGAAACGACTTCCTGACACGTAAATCAATACTCGATGTTAACAAATTTCTCTTCTTCAGAAACGCTTTCCTTGCCATTGCCAGTCTACATTTTATATCCTCTCTACTTCGACCATCATCAGTTATTTTGCTCCCCAAATAGCAAAACTCCTTTACTACTTCAAGGGTCTCATTTCCTAATCTAATTCCCTCAGCATCACCCGACTTAAATCGACTACATTCCATTATCCTGGCTTTGCTTTTGTTTATGTTCATCTTATATCCCTCTTTCAAGACACTGTCCATTCCGTTCAACTGCTCTTCCAAGTCCTTTGCTGTCTCTGACAGAATTACAATGTTATCGGTAAACCTCAAAGTTTTTATTTCTTCTCCGTGGATTTTAATACCTACTCCGAATCTTTTTTGTTTCCTTTAATGCTTGCTCAATGTACAGATTGAATAACATCGGGGAGAGGCTACAGCCCTGTCTCACTCCCTTCCCAACCACTGCTTCCCTTGCATGCCCCTCAACTCTTATAACTGCCCTCTGGTTTCTGTACAAATTGTAAATAGCCTTTCGCTCCCTGTATTTTACCCGTGCCACCTTTAGAATTTGAAAGAGGGTATTCCAGTCAGCCGGCCGTGGTGGCCGAGCGGTTCTAGGCGCTACAGTTGGTTCAAATGGCTCTGTGCACTATGGGACTCAACTGCTGAGGTCATAAGTCCCCTAGAACTTAGAACTACTTAAACCTAACTAACTTAAGGACAACACACACATCCATGCCCGAGGCAGGATTCGAACCTGCGACCGTAGCGGTCGCGCCGTTCCAGACTGTAGCGCCTAGAAACGCTCGGCCACCAGCGGCCGGCGGCGCTACAGTCTGGAACCGCGAACCATTTGATACATGTCCTGGAAACTTTGCACGAAGTTTTCCTTTGGGATGGTGTTAAAAAGCCGCGTAACGTTTCGTTGGATGTCAGGAATATAGGTAAATCTCTTTCTTTTCAAAGCGAGTTTGTGTCCAGGGAAAAGGAAGAAGTCTGGAGGATTGAGATCTGGTGAGTAGGGTGGATGTTCAAGTTGCACCACCCCCTTTTTCCCCAGGAACTGTTTGACGATATTGGCTGTGTGTAAGTGAGCGTTGCCTTGAACGAAAAACCAGGAATCTTGTTGTGCGTACTGTCTTACCCTGCATAGACGCTGCATGAAACAGGTCAAAATTTCAGCGTACTGTGCAGCGTTCATCGTCGTTCCCTCAGGTAGGAATTTGTAACCTCCCAACAGAAAAAATATAGTAACCTCCCAACAAATACGGCATCACCGTTGAAGAACAAGCACTGTACCATGATGGATTCAAATGGTTCAAATGGCTCTGAGCGCTATGGGACTTAACATCTGAGGTCATCAGTCCCCTAGACTTAGAACTACTTAAACCTAACTAACCTAAGGACATCACACACATCCATGCCCGAGGCAGTATTCGAACCTGCGACCGTAGCAGCAGCGCGGTTCGACACTGAAGCCCCTAGAACCGCTCACCCACAGCGGTCGGCTTTCCCTGACACGTTTTGCTGTGTGTGATGGGGCGTTATCATGGATCAATATGACTTTGTGTTGCCTTTTTCCATATTCCGGTCGGTTTTCACTTAATGCTCGATTGAAATCGATCATTTGTTGTTGGTAGCGATCAGTGTTAACGGCTTCACCAGGTTTTAGCAACTCATAGTAGATGACACCCTCCTGATCCCACCAAACACAGAGCAATGCCTTCTTTCCGAAGCGATTTGGTGTTGCAGTGGATGTCGATGATTTGCATGGATTCACCCATGATTTACGATGCTTAGGATTCTCGAAATATATCCATTTTTCATCACCTGTCAGTATTCGAAAGAGAAACGACTTTTTTTATTTTTTATTTTATTATATATATATATATATATATATATATATATATATATATATATATATATATATATATATATATTTTATCTGGCGAGCAGCATTTCACAAGTGGTCTTTCGATTTGCTTGCTGTCTATCATTCAGTTCATGCGGAAACCATTTTCCCATTTTCTGTGTCTTTCCCATAGCTTCCAATCGAAGGGAAACAGTTTTCTGCGTCACGTTCAATTGTTCCTGTTGAGTTTGAGTATCATCTTCATCCAATAAGGCTGGCAATTCGTAATCTTCGAACTCTTTCGGTGGTTTGCCGCGCTCGTCGTTTCTCACATCAAAATCACCACTTTTGAATTTTTTTAACCACTCTAAACACTGTGTTTTCTCAAGAGCATGTTCGCCGAACGTTTCGACAAGCATTCGATGCTATTCTACAGCAGCTTTCTTCAAATGATAACAGAAAACCAATGCTGTCCGCATATCGTAGTTCGTAGGTAGAAAACTCGATATGGATACGGGTTTGAAAAAGATACCGACGTATGGAACTTGGGTTACTGTGTGTTGACATTCGTCATCAACCGTTACAGGAAGCAGATGGCGCCGCAGACGCGTTCTCAAGGGCCCTACACTAACGGCTAACATCGCCTAAAGGGAAATTCCGGTTTCGTACTTCTACACCTGGTACATTGCCTGACAAGAAGCATGAAACACCCAGAAAGAGGAGAAAATCAAATTACATCTTCACGGGTTGAGCGGGTGTATGATGTTATTTCAGTGATTACAGATCTGCTACGGCGCTGTGCGACTCTGCTGCGAATAAAGCTCTTCTGAGCCGGACAAAGCTATAGCAAAAAAAGCAGTACACTTCCTAACCACAAGTCGCATTAAAAATTGTTTTGTCGGTGGAAGCCTAATAGAAGTTAAGTGAAAGTATTTATGTGCGAAAAATTTCACGCTATTACGGTAAGCTTGCATACAACCGTTACTACCAAGCCATACTCTAAGTTGTACAAAGTCTGAAAAGTCCACATGCATACATCATTCATAACCATAGCAAGTTTATGGTAATTATTAATTGTCGTTCACCGAAAGTTTACAAACAGTTTTTTTCTTTCTGAACAGCACGCCCAAATGTTGCTACAGTCAGTGTCATGTAACGAAAAGTTCACGTTCGCGGGCAATCAACACAAGCTCAAACACTGTCCGACAGCTACGGCGCTGAACGAATTGAAACTACATACTCCTGGGCATCTGACGCCACCTGTCCCGCGCGTGGCATACTGCTTGTCTGTTCACTGCTGTTGTGATGTCAATAGGCACGATGTAAGGGTCAAGTTTTCAGAGAATTGGCAGTACGAGACCAGGTATCAGTATGACATTGCATCCCGTCTGGACCGGAAGCATGCACTGATTCGTTTGGTAAGGGTGTCATGAAGCCAAAGTATTTTCCCCTTAGGCAAGCTGACTCACAACTGTTGTAACTGGTCCTTCATGTACTAGATACTGGCACTGGGACAGAATTGACGTCTACGTTGGTCCCACACAGTTTCTATTCGGAACAGATATGGGAATCTCCCTCTCCCCCATGAACCATGGACCTTGCCGTTGGTGGGGAGGCTTGCGTGCCTCAGCGATACAGATGGCCATACCGTAGGTGCAACCACAACGGAGGGGTATCTGTTGAGAGGCCAGACAAACGTGTGGTTCCTGAAGAGGGGCAGCAGACTTTTCAGTAGTTGCAGGGGCAACAGTCTGGGTGATTGACTGATCTGGCCTTGTAACACTAACCAAAACGGACTTGCTGTGCTGGTACTGCGAATGACTAAAAGCAAGGGGAAACTACAGCCGTAATTTTTCCCGAAGGCATGCAGCTTTACTGTATGGTTAATTGATGATGGCGTCCTCTTGGGTAAAATATTCCGGAGGTAAAATAGTCCCCCATTCAGATCTCCGGGCGGGGACTACTCAGGAGGACGTCGTTACCAGGAGAAAGAAAACTGGCGTTCTACGGATCTGAGCGTGGAATGTCAGATCCCTTAATCGGGCAGATAGGTTAGAAAATTTAAAAAGGGAAATGGATAGGTTAAAGTTAGATATAGTGGGAATTAGTGACGTTCGGTGGCAGGAGGGACAAGACTTTTGGTCCTGGTGAATACAGGGTTATAAATACAAAATCAAATAGTGGTAATGCAGGAGTAGGTATAATAATGAATAAAAAAATAGGAGTGCGGGTAAACTACTACAAACAGCATAGTGAACGCATTATTGGGGCCAAGATAGAAACGACGACCACGCCTACTACAATAGTACAAGTTTATATGCCAACTAGCTCTGCAAATGATGAAGAAATTGGTGAAATGTTGTTGTTGTTGTTGTGGTCTTCAGTCCTGAGACTGGTTTGATGCAGCTCTCCATGCTACTCTATCCTGTGCAAGCTTCTTCATCTCCCAGTATCTACTGCAACCTACATCCTTCTGAATCTGCTTAGTGTATTCATCTCTTGGTCTCCCTCTACGATTTTTACCCTCCACACTGCCCTCCAATGCTAAATTTGTGATCCCTTGATGCCTCAAAACATGTCCTACCAACCGATCCCTTCTTCTAGTCAAGTTGTGCCACAAACTTCTCTTCTCCCCAATCCTATTCAATACCTCCTCATTAGTTACGTGATCTACCCACCTTATCTTCAGCATTCTTCTGTAGCACCACATTTCGAAAGCTTCTATTCTCTTCTTGTCCAAAGTAGTTATCGTCCATGTTTCACTTCCATACATGGCTACACTCCATACAAATACTTTCAGAAACGACTTCCTGACACTTAAATCTATACTCGATGTTAACAAATTCCTCTTCTTGAGAAACGCTTTCCTTGCCATTGCCAGTCTACATTTTATATCCTCTCTACTTCGACCATCATCGGTTATTTTACTCCCTAAATAGCAAAACTCCTTTACTACTTTAAGTGTCTCATTTCCTAATCTAATTCCCTCAGCATCACCCGACTTAATTTGACTACATTCCATTATCCTCGTTTTACTTTTGTTGATGTTCATCTTATATCCTGCTTTCAAGACACTGTCCATTCCGTTCAACTGCTCTTCCAAGTCCTTTGCTGTCTCTGACAGAATTACAATGTCATCGGCGAACCTCAAAGTTTTTACTTCTTCTCCATGAATTTTAATACCTACTCCGAATTTTTCTTTTGTTTCCTTTACTGCTTGCTCAATATACAGATTGAATAACATCGGGGAGAGGCTACAGCCCTGTCTTACTCCTTTCCCAACCACTGCTTCCCTTTCATGCCCCTCGACTCTTATAACTGCCATCTGGTTTCTGTACAAACTGTAAATAGCCTTTCGCTCCCTGTATTTTACCCCTGCCACCTTCAGAATTTGAAAGAGAGTATTCCAGTTAACATTGTCAAAAGCTTTCTCTAAGTCTACAAATGCTAGAAACGTAGGTTTGTCTTTTCTTAATCTTTCTTCTAAGATAAGTCGTAAGGTCAGTATTGCCTCACGTGTTCCAACATTTCTACGGAATCCAAACTGATCTTCCCCGAGGTCGGCTTCTACCTGTTTTTCCATTCGTCTATAAAGAATTCGCGTTAGTATTTTGCAGCTGTGACTTATTAAACTGATAGTTCGGTAATTTTCACATCTGTCAACACCTGCTTTCTTTGGGATTGGAATTATTATATTCTTCTTGAAGTCTGAGGGTATTTCGCCTGTCTCATACATCGTGCTCACCAGATGGTAGAGTTTTGTCATGACTGGCTCTCCCGAGGCCATCAGTAGTTCAAATGGAATGTTGTCTACTCCCGGGGCCTTGTTTCGACTCAGGTCTTTCAGTGCTCTGTCAAACTCTTCACGCAGTATCTTATCTCCCATTTCGTCTTCATCTACATCCTCTTCCATTTCCATAGTATTGTCCTCAAGTACATCGCCCTTGTATAAACCCTGTATATACTCCTTCCACCTTTCTGCCTTCCCTTCTTTGCGTAGAACTGGGTTGCCATCTGAGCTCTTGATATTCATACAAGTGGTTCTCTTTTCTCCAAAGGTCTCTTTAATTTTCCTGTAGGCGGTATCTATCTTACCCCTAGTGAGACAAGCCTCTACATCCTTACATTTGTCCTCTAGCCATCCCTGCTTAGCCATTTTGCACTTCCTGTCGATATAATTTTTGAGACGTTTGTACTCCTTTTTGCCTGCTTCATTTACTGCATTTTTATATTTTCTCCTTTCATCAATTAAATTCAATATTTCTTCTGTTACCCAAGGATTTCTATTAGCCCTCGTCTTTTTACCTACTTGATCCTCTGCTGCCTTCACTACTTCATCCGTCAGAGCTACCCATTCTTCTTCTACTGTATTTCTTTCCCCCATTCCTGTCAATTGTTCCCTTATGCTCTCCCTGAAACTCTCTAATGTGAAATGTATGAAATGTATGATGAGATAAAAGAAATTATTCAGGTAGTGAAGGGAGAAGAACATTTAATAGTAATGGGTGACTGGAATTCGAGAGTAGGAAAAGGGAGAGAAGGAAACATAGTAGGTGAATATGGATTGGGGGTAAGAAATGAAAGAGGAAGTCGTCTGGTAGAATTTTGCACAGAGCATAACTTAATCATAGCTAACACTTGGTTCAAGAATCATAAAAGAAGGTTGTATACATGGAAGAATCCTGGAGGTACTAGAAGGTTTCAGATAGATTATATAATGGTAAGACAGAGATTTAGGATCCAGGTTTTAAATTGTAAGACATTTCCAGGGGCAGATGTGGACTCCGACCACAATCTATTTGTTACGAACTGTAGATTATAACTGAAGAAACTGCAAAAAGGTGGGAATTTAAGGAGATTGAACTTGGATAAACTGAAAGACCCAAATGTTTCACAGAGTTTCAGGGAGAGCATAAGGGAACAATTGACAGGAATGGGGGAAAGAAATACAGTAGAAGAAGAATGGGTAGCTCTGACGGATGAAGTAGTGAAGGCAGCAGAGGATCAAGTAGGTAAAAAGATGAGGGCTAGTAGAAATCCTTGGGTAACAGAAGAAATATTGCATTTAATTGATCAAAGGAGAAGATATAAAAATGCAGTAAATGAAGCAGGCAAACGGAATACCAACGTCTCAAAAATGAGATCGCCAAGAACTGCAAAATGGCTAAGCGGGCATGGCTAGAGGACAAATGTAAGGATGTAGAGGCTTATCTCGCTAGGGGTAACATAGATACTGCCTACAGGATAATTAAAGAGACCTTTGGAGAGAAGAGAACCATTTGTATGAATATCAAGAGCTCAGATGGAAACCCAGTTCTAAGCAAAGAAGGGAAAGCAGAAAGGTGGAAGGAGTATATAGAGGGTCTATACAAGGGCGATGTACTTGAGGACAATATTATGGAAATGGAAGAGGATGTAGATGAAGATGAAATGGGAGATACGATACTGCGTGAAGAATTTGACAGAGCACTGTAAGATCTGAGTCGAAACTAGGCCCCGGGAGTAGACAACATTCCATTATAATTACTGATGGCCTTGGAAGAGCCAGTCCTGACAAAACTCTACCATCTGGTGAGCAAGATGTATGAGACAGGCGAAATACCCTCAAACTTCAAGAAGAATATAATAATTCCAATCCCAAAGAAAGCAGGTGTTGACAGATGTGAAAATTACCGAACTATCAGTTTAATAAGTCACAGCTGCAAAAATTATTTACAGACGAATGAAAAAACTGGTAGAAGTCGACCTCGGGGAAGATCAGTTTGGATTCCTTAGAAATATTGGAACACGTGAGGCAATACTGGCCTTACGACTTATTTTAGAAGAAAGATTAAGGAAAGGCAAACCTACGTTTCTAGCAATTGTAGACTTAGAGAAAGCTTTTGACAATGTTGACTGGAATAATGGATCAAATGGCTGTGAGCACTATGGGACTTAACTTATGAGGTCATCAGTCCCCTAGAACTTAGAACTACGTAAACCTAACTAACCTAAGGACATCACACACATCCATGCCCGAGGCAGGATTCGAACCTGGGACCGTAGCCGTCGCGCGGTTCCCGACTGCAGCGCCTAGAACCGCTCGGCCACTCCGGCCCTCCATTGAAGAGGATTGTGACGAAAAGTAAGAGAACGACAGTTGGAAAAGTCACTGCAGAACTGAATGTCGCATTCGCGAACCCTACCAGCACCAAAACAACACGAACGGAGCTCCATAAACAGGGCATTGCAGGGCAAACTCACCAGTGATGCCAATTCCCGAAACAGGAAAACGTGGGCCGGAGCCATAAAACGTGGGCTGTCGAGAAATTGAAGAAAGTCTTGTTCCACACTGTTTCAAACTTCTGGCAGAGTTTACATCCCAAGAGTGAAACATGGCGGGGTACGGCGGTGATTTGGGGTAGAAGTGCCGTGGTATTCCAGGGGCCCAGTGATTACTGTGCAAGGTCGCATTACTGCCAATAATTATGTGATCATTTCGACTGATAAATCCATCCCATGGTACAATGCTTTTTCTCCAACAGCGATGCCGTTTTCCAAGACGACACAGCCCTTGTTCACACATTCAAGCCTGGTTTTATGTGTACGAAGATGAATTTCCACATCCCCCCTAGCCACCACACCCACAGATCTCAGTATTATTTAGCCTTTATGGTATAATTTGGAGAGAAGAGCATGTGATCGCTATCCATCTCCACCATCGTTATCTGAAATTTTCTCTATTTTGCAGGAAGAATGGTGTAAGATACCCTTGAAAATCATCCGTTCTGAATACTCCAAAGAAAAAAATGGTTCAAATGGCTCTGAGCACTATGGGACTTAACATTTGAGGTCATCAGTCCCCTAGAACTTGGAACTACTTAAACCTAACTTACCTAAGGACATCACACACATCCATGTCCGAGGCAGGATTCGAACGTGCGACCGTAGCGGTCGCGCAGTTCCAGACTGAAGCACCTAGAACCGCTCGGCCACAGCAGCCGGCCATACGCCAACGGTTTTCCTACACTGTATTAGGGACGGTGGTAATGTGTTGCTTTATTGGCGTATCCGCAGTTTTGTCCACCCACTGAAGTCACAAAACTTCTACTGTGTTGGGTTAGATTTATCAGTACCACTCCTTATCACAAAGCCAAAGTTGTGTATATGTGGTGTACACTTCTTTTAATAGATGATTGACATTGTAATCGGGGTTACTGACTAGTTATTATGTTTCCGATGTATTGTCCTGTGAGGAGTGTGTAGCAAGTGTGTAAACAGACCACTTCCATTTAACTACATATAACTGTTAGAGAGTGATCGCTTCCTGTTGTATTTACTGGACACCTCTCTTAGGTAACACAATAGTGCGAATACTAGACCTTACAATATTAATAGAAATTAATGTCTTTGTAAAAGAATTCTTATTTGACTTACCTTCTTGTTTGGTTTTAGGTGATGTGTTTGATCAAAAAAATAGTGGAAGTCTGAAAGTTTTTTCTGTTTTATTCTTTACTGGGAAAAGAAAGATTCCCCTTTACGTTTTAATACCTTTATTTATATATTAACACTGAATTATTCTGTACATTGAGTCAGTGAAGCTCAATAAAACTGAGTACATAAAGTTTAGAAGATGAAAATGTACAGGGCGTTTAAAAATTGGTTATATAAAAATAACCTTTAATTGTTAAAAAGGTAAATAACTTTCAGAAATGCCTGAAACAGCACTGAATGCAGTTTACCTTCAAGTTTTATTTACAAATATTCAACGTGGCTAGCATATGTAACACGACAAACGTCCCATCTGCAAGATTATACGTCAAAATCTTATGCTTGAAAATGGCTCAATGCCGAAATTACAACCGCAAAATAAAAGCCTGAAAGCTGAAAGGCAGATGAAATCAATTAAAAAACCAACGATTACTATTGGAACAGCTCATTCACGCGTGCCACCTAACAGGAACGTCGGGAACTAACAATATTAGGAGCGAATAAAACTCGAAGATATACTATAAGCAGTGTTGCAACAAACATTTCTGTAAGTTATTTTCCGTTTCATAATTGAAGGTTACTTTTGTATAAATAATTTATAAAAACCCTGTATTTTACTCTATTATGACAAACGTTTGATTACCTCCTCCTTTCCCTTCACCTATCAGTCGTGATTACTGAAGTTGTGTTGAAACTGTATCCCTTGGTGCGGAACAGCGTGATTATTGAACTTGTCTTGGACCTGTATCCATTGGATCGGAACGCAGCTTAAACTTCTGTTTAAAAAGTTTTTAAAATGACGTTTGACGAGGATTCTTTTAAGAAACAGATGAAATCAACACGAAAAAACCCTTTATTCATCATTTAGCAGAGAGCAAACAGCTAACATAGAACAGATATGCGCCTGATGCGCGACCATGCAAATCAATGGCGAGACTGTTTTCCTACAACTTCTTGCCCACTACTATCATACACGAACAAGGTAAAATTGTTGTAGACTCTCCAGAATAACCATCCTGTTCCTCTCCTGTTCCATTCAGTTCACACGTGCAATTAAACGTGTTGTTGGCCAAGTCTTCTAATATGCTGTTCAGTAACGCGTTCAGGGAGATGAGTAATTCTGAAAACAAGAAATTTTTCTCATGAGCCACATCCTTTGTTTAGAAAACAGTGCACAATTTATTGACATCACTGCGAATATCTGTGCTCTTTCTGTCAAAACACAAAAAAATGAGTCTAACCCATGCTAAAAGCAATATTTCAATTTTTAAAAATAACATATTCTAACTACAAGCAAACATACTACTTAGGGAAAGGCAAGATAACAAAAGGAATGTATCAACCAAGTAAATTTTTCATGTATTTATTTCGGATACAATTCTTTCCCAAATAATCAGCATTAAAATATGAGTTTCAAATAATCTTAGTAACTAACTGCTTTGTGCCCACACTCCACACTAATGAAGCTATTTACAGTATCAACAAAATTTAGTTGCATTAAAATATCACTTTCACTTCTTTTCCTTCAGTAATGTTCCAAATTTATTTTTAATGCTAATCTGTATCTGCATTCATTGAACTCTGCAGCTACATTTCTTTTTATGATAAGACAACATCTGGTATCTCCGTCTTCTTCTTCTCTCTATTGGGTACGAGCTTTCTCAGAGTTATGCCATAAGTGCAATTTCTCTGATAATTATTCCGCATAAATCGCATTTTCAGCAGTACATAGCAACATTCTAAGATTTACATATGTCCTCTGTGGCGTTGGGGGAAAATGTAATTTTTTTGTGAAGGAAATTGAAATAAGGACTTCTCTAAATTCTTTATTTCACGTTATTATACCTTTACAGATATGTTTTTTAATTTTCTGCACTGTTATATATATGTTTAAGATAGGACAGACAGATTTAATGTGTAGGTGTCTATTTATTTTTAAAACGTAGCGAGAGTAGTATAGGGTAATTATTTCGTTTCTCGCTGTCATCTCAGTCTAAGACAGGGAGCCTAATGTACAGTCAATTATCAGTTACTTTTTATTCCACAGATTAGTGCTATAAGTTGAAATACCAGGCTGAGACACTGAATTGACATATTATTACTACATATACATATTTAAGTATTTGTTCAGGGTATTTTCGTTCTGTCGTTGCAACTACAGAAAATTTGTTTCTTTCACGGGACGCGTTCCGCTTTATTGACGTAAAGCATCATCAGCGGTCTGTAATTAAGTTATTTATATTTTGATTTGTTTTAAGATGTAAGAACAGTTCTTTAACAATATGTTTTTTTTACTTCCGATGATTTTCGCTTGATTTCTCGCCTACATCGGGAATACCATCTGCTAGCATTTCGGTGATGTTTTTCTTCCTTAGACATTCGTAGATGTGGCCTAATTTTTACTTGCTCTGCAGCACTATGCACTTTTTATGTTTTACACAGAACACGTTTTCGCACACCATTTTTTTTTGTTTGTTTTTATACTACTAAGTATGTATTGTGGCTTGTGTTTTGTAGTGTTCCCAACATAACTAGTGTGTCTTTGGCCTATACTCTATCTAAATTCAGTGCGCAAAGCTGCTAGCCTCACGTCAACACATTGTTCTTGCGCCATTCCTCCCTCTGAAAAGAGAGTCCTTTAATTTTTAATTATTCGCTTTTGTAGGTTTGGTATTATCTTGAGTGTAATTTTTAGGTAATATTAATTACGCTAAGAATTATATGAAAATATCGTATGGAGAAGAAGAAAAACTCTCGTAGCAGTCCCTATTAGCCAGCTAGATGAGATTCTAAATAAACTGCCAGGTCTGACCTTGGCCATGCAGACTCTTTTGACAACATAGGACAGGCCAAGACAGAATTACTAGCAAAGATCGAATAGTCGTCCAAAGCCATGATGATATAAAGGTAGAATTATGAAACCAAATTAGGGAGATTTCATATCGTCAGGAAGACTCTACACATGCACAAGAGCGAGCTCAATCAGATCTTGCTAGACCGTAAAGAATTTAACAACGAACTAGGAGAAAATAATCTCCGAGCAGTTCGACTGCTATTGCACCGTTGTGAAGCGAGAAATGACTCTGAGGTTCACTAAGAAAGATACTCAGATCATCAGAGTTGTTAAAAACAAATTTACCGCTTGGCAGAGCAAATAGCAAGCTAAGAGCATGGTAGCTCTGCAAGATTACAGGACAGAAACAGATAAATATATTAGCGGGATAGTATCTAACCAGGTCAACTTGTTAAAGAAAGAACAGGAGACTCGTGTAAAGATCATTGATAACGAACTAACATATGTAGATCTTAAGAATAATTACCTGGCATCTGATAAAATTCTTGTTTTATTGGTACACAACCGGTCTCACGACCTAAAAACCACTGTCAGTGGAATTCTTAACATCATGCCTTTCAACAGCTGCGGATGCCCAGAATATAAAATACTTTGTGAATAAAAGGTAGGAGATCCTGTAATTTCAGAAATAAGAGAGTGGCACGAATTGAAAATTAAGTAAAACTTTTGTGAGACAAGACCTGAGTCAAATTAACCAAATCACTGAAACAGGTAGCTCATTCGATAGTTTTGGTACTCACGTGACTAGTCCAAGTGGTAGATTTGTGCTGCAATCTGGATCTAGTTCACAACCCAAGAACATGTAATTACGAACCCTGAAACAATCTATGGACTGGATACCACTGCGATTATAGAGAGAAATATTATCTGCTACCATCAATTTAGCAATGGATAAGAAAAGTGTCTATCTAATGGCCCTGAAATGAAGAGCAAACAACCAAATTTGTCAGTAGTTTTATTAACGGCGGTGCGAATCTTTGGGCAACTGAAGCTGCAGGTAGCTGTGCAACTTACCAAGAAGTCGAAAAAGCATTCTTAGTTAATTAGTGGTCACGTGGTAGACGGAGCACCTCTGCAAAGAGGTCTTCAGTCTTGAGCCATACCGTAAGTGCCAAGGTAGCCTTAAGCGCTACTCCAAACAGTGCATAAACAAAACCAAGTACTGAAACAAAGGGATAACAAGTCACAATGTGTTACACATACTTAAAGCAAAACTACTCGTCCAGACCAGAGAAAAGTTAATTAATACACCAGATGAGGATCTGGAAGTACACACATGTTTAGAGAAAACAGAACACCTTGAACGTCTAGAGATAGATCATTCATATTCATTGGACATGTACATTAGTATGTTGTGCAGAAATGATTAACATTTCAGTCACCTCGGTTCAGCATGTGCCCCCTTGTCTAGTAGGCATAGGGTCCGCCATGGAGCTGATAACTTGTTTCATATGTGATGACATCGACGCGTATAAGGCACGAATGGGCGTTCTGCGATATAACTATTCATGCTGCATTCACGTGGTTCCGATGTTCATGTGTTGTGTTTGGCGTTGGGTCACAGCGCAGCACCCGTCGTCTCGCAATATCCCACACATTTTCGATTGGCGACAAGTATGGTGATACCTCTCAAATTTGGCAGGTGGCGATGGGAGATCCATCATAGCACAAGATACTAGGACTGTTTTCTTCCCTTCTCAATACACCTCACGGCATAAGCAAGGCGAAATTCATTTCACTATATTTTATGAGTGTTACAAGAAATGTCATTGTACATTTCGTTTCTTTGCATACTTGACATTCCATTACAGTTTTGCTGGATTGCTGTAACATTTACGACTGCAATTAAACTTCTTCGTTTTTAGGATTTTATTATGTAAAATGGCTAAAATATGCAATCACAATAACAAGTTTACGACACGAATGTATACGAAAAGCATAAAAAAACTCAAGCAATCTGCTTGTATCGAAAGTAAGATCGATTCTCCTGATAGTACAGTCGACAGCTTCTTGAAGGATAATACACAAACGAGCTGCTATGGAAATAGCGGCGCCAAAATCAAATAACGAGACACTTTAGGCAATGTTTTGTGTTTGACAGTAGTGTAAGAGCTAGGCGTTCAGATTTGATATCTACTTTAGGAAGGCAGTCAAACACGAAAATGATGAGGTACTACAGATGAAGTACATAATTTTTGTAATTAGGAAGAATAATAGATATTTATTAAATAAAAAATTACGTTTTCTGGGCTCTTATGACATCTAGGTGCGCTTAATTATAATTACACTTTAGTAGGTACGCAATGTTTAGTTACATGTATACTTTTCATTGTGTGTAAATATAAGATGTATTTATGCGATGTGGTATCTAGTGGCCGTTAAGTAATTAGATACCTCAAGGTCACACCTGCTCCCTGCAGTCCCACGGCGCTATTTGCTGTGATTCGCCCGCTTCATAGTCTTGTTGCCGTATTGTTAACAGGGCAGCTAGTCAGCATAAGATGAATGTTCAACGTTTCCGTGGAATATCGTGTGTTCATGGATATTTTCATTCTTCGGTGGAACGGTGCACTGACGTCTGTTTGGTAGCGAGCGAAATGCAAGAGCGAGAGCCTACTTATAGTGGTCCTCCGGTCAGAGTGCGTAAAGGATAAAAAGGCATTCGAAACCAATCTGAAACTATCGTACCGAAGGTGCTCAAGTTTTTTTACTGATCACGCCAATAGTGAAGAAGCAGTGAAAAATAAATTTTTTGCAAGTTCATGAAATGACAGCAAAACCTTGTGGTATATCCGAATCGACTGAATTCCGTATTAACATTGCAGTAACATAGGCAGAATCTTTAGACGTGAGCACGCTTGATTGTCCAAGGATGGGATGTAAATGAAATCGTAAATTACGGGATTTGGCGATTTTGACAAAAAGTTAGTGTGTAGAACTGTACTTCGATACTACGACAGAGGAGAGTAGCTGACGGCTAGAAAAGTACAAAGTAATCTCCTTGAAAAAGTTAATTATTCTTGCTCAGTGATCTCCGGTTTTTGTCTTTTTCGCTCACTTGGTTTCTGATTCAGAAAGTGAAATGGTGGACGAAAATTTGCAGTACAGTGCAGAGGCACTGCAGCAGTAAGAACGATGTTTTGTGTAAAATGTGCATACTGCATGCTGAGGACAACAGGCTTGTAGTATACTTCGGTATGACTTGGGTCTCAAAGAACCATACGCAAAAATACGCTTTTCTCGTCTTCAAAGGAAATATTTGCCTGAAAGTACCTACAGTTACTTTTGTGTAGCGTGCATCGGCGATTTGGGTGATGGGTGGAGTGACGAGCTGCAAGCAAAAAAAATTTGGGGTAGGGAATAATCTTGCTCGTATTAAGGCTAGCCATCGGATCTAAAATCCTTTCTCGTTGGAAGTTTCTACAAGGCCCAACAGGACTCAGACTCATCAGAGGCAACATTTTTCGTTACACAGGCGGAACAGTTTCATACATCTTATGGTACTTCATTTATAGTCTCAGAATACTTTTATGTTTTCACAATAAAATATCTATAAAGTTTGAGAATGTTCATAAATTATTATCAGTTCAAATATATCAAACGTTCTGTTTTTATCACAGTTTGAAGTAAGAAAATTTTCTTCCACAAAATTTCTTGTAACGCTATTTTTTCTCGTGGGCAACGGCCTTGCCGCAGTGGATACACCGGTTCCCGTGAGATCACCGAAGTTAAGCGCTGTCGGGTGTGGCCGGCACTTGGATGGGTGACCATCCAGGCCGCCATGCGCTGTTGCCATTTTTCGGAGTGCACTCAGTCTCGTGATGCCAATTGAGGAGCTACTCGACCGAACAGTAGCGGCTCCGCTCAAAGAAAACCATCGTAACGACCAGGAGAGCAGTGTGCTGGCCACATGCCCCTCCTATCCGCGTCCTCAACTGAGGATGACACGGCGGTCGGATGGTCCCGATGGGCCACTTGTGACCTGAAGATGGAGTGCTATTTTTTCTCGTGGTACCTGGCAAGAATCTTCCTTTGGAAAGTACACCATCACATCCTAGACTAAAAATTAAAATATCTAATTTATTTCCTGAATTTTACAAACATTTGAAACTATCACTAACTGGAAATTCTTAGAACAGTGAGATGAAATTGAGGTGCCTAGTTTCATGGCGGTCGCTACAGCGTGTGTATAATGCAGTGGCAGAGTTAATGTAAAATATTAATCATTTTCCATGTGCAAGTGATTTTGTTTATGGCCAGTATGGTTAGAATGGCTCTGAGCACTATGGGACTTAACATCTGAGGTCATCAGTCCCCTAGAACTTAGAACTACTTAAACCTAACTAACCTAAGCACATCACACACATCCATACCCAAGGCAGGATTCGAACCTGCGACCGTAGCGGTCGCGCGGTTCCAGACTGCAGCGCCTAGAACCGCTCGGCCACCCTGGCCGGCAGTATGGTTAGAATAATTTCAACGTTGTGCCAATAAGGTAAATAAACACAAATGTGACAAAAACTTTGAAGGTTTCAGGTGATGATACGGAAAGCAAAAGGGTGTATCTATTTATACTAGGTCAATTGCTACACGTGGTGTGCGACACACTCACTATCTTGGTGGTGGTGACTCCAAACGCTTCAATAGTGTTGTAGCTGCTAAACCACATGGCGAAACTGAAATTAGAAACATGGAATGTATAGGAGATGTGTAGAAGAGATGGGGGCAAGATTTACGAAACTTTGCAAGGACATTATAGGAAAATGACTCTCTTTAGGCAAAACAGAGTAGCCATGTAGATGTACACAACAGACTCAATATCCCTGTCTGAGTCCGTGATGTACATCTACAGCTACATGGCTTCTCTGCATATCACACTTTAGGGTTTGGCAATAGGTTCATCGAACCACCTTCAAAATAAAGCTCAGTTATTCCACTCTGAAAGTGCGGGGGAAAACCGCACACCTATATCTATCCGTGCGAGCTCTGGTTTCCCTTTTTCTTATTGTGTTGATAGTTTCTCCCTATGTAGATCAGCGTTAACAAAATATTTTTGCATTTGGAAGAGAAAAGCTGCTAACTGAAATTTCGTGAGAAGACCTCACCGCAACGATAATCGCCTTGTCCACCCCAAATCCTGTATTATGTCCGTGACGCTCTGTATCCTATTTCTCAATAATACAAAATGTGTTGTTCTTCTCTGAAGTTTCTCGATGTACTCCTTCAATCCTATCTGGTAAGGATCCCACACTGTGCAGCACTACTCCAAAAGAGGACGGACAACTGTAGCGTAAGCAGTCTCTTTAATAGATCTATTGCATTTTCTAAATAATCTGCCAATAAAATGCAGTCTTTGGTTCGCCTTCAGCACAATAATTTATATTTGTTCTTTCCAATTTAAGTTGCTCTTAATTGAAATTCCCAGGTATTTAGTTGAATTTACAGCCTTTAGATATGATTGATTTATAGTGTAACTAAAGTTTAGCGGATTCCTTTTAACACTCATGTAGATGACCTCGCACTTTTCGTTATTTAGGGTCAGTTGCCAATATATATATATATATATATATATATATATATATATATATATATATATATATATATATAATTGGTGTTTTGCCCTTAAAGAGCGCATTTGAACTAAACTACATGGCCAGTTCCTTTTGCTGCCTTCCTTGCTGCCCAAACTTCCCTCATTCGCTCGCTGTGTTTCTGTTTCCGGTCCTCTGTCCATGCTTTTTGTCGGCTTCGTGTCTTCGGCTTCATCTTGATTGTCTTTTTGGTTGCCCATATTTCTTTCATCTTCTGGCTGTGATCTTGCTTTCGTTCTTCGGTCCATTTTATGCCTGTTCGTTTGTCGCATTGTATCTCATGTAGTTTACTTTTCTTAATGATGTTTCTGAACTTTATTCTGTCGTTTATTGTGTCTGCTGTTATGTTGAGCTGGTTCAGGTCGTTTTCTACCTCTGCCACCCATTTGTTGTTTCTAGTGGTTACCCAGTCAAAGATCTGTTTGGTCAGCCTGTGTGATGGCTTTCTGTATAGGTGTCCATAGAATTGTAGTCTGCGTTTTCTAATCTTTTCTGTGATTGTTTGTACAGTTCCTCTGTAGGTTTCTTGATCCATATTCCATTGTTGTTAGTTGCGCCAAATATTTTCCTAGGTATTTTCCGTTCTACTTTTTCTAATTGTCTGATACGTGTATGCCCTCGGATTAGTGTGGTCTCTGCTGCATATAGTGCCTCGGGGAGCACCACCGTGTCGTAATGGCGTAATTTGGCTTTTTGTGAGATAGACTTCTTGTTGTAATGATTCCACACTACTTTGTATGCCTTGTCCAGTTTAGTCTTTCTTTCTTCATTTGAGTCTCTGTTATGTCCACTCATTTGTAGTGTTTCACCGAGGTATTTGACGTTTGCTGTTTTGTAAATCGTGCCATACTTTGTGTTCAGAGATGAGAGTTTCTTTGTGCTCATAAACTGTGTCTTTTCGTAAGAGATCTGTAGTCCAGTTTTGGAAGCGATTTCGTGCAGTTTTTCAATAGCGTCTTTTGTTTCCTTTATACCTTTCGTGACAATCGCCAAATCATCTGCAAAAGCCAGGCATTTAATCTGTAGGTTTCCTAATGTTATCCCCTGTTGTGATGTTTCCCATTCTTTTATGACCTTATCTAACACCAGATTGAAAAGGAGAGGTGAGAGGCCATCGCCTTGTCGGACACCTGTGCGAATTTCGAAGGGCTCTGATAGTTCCCCACAGAACTTTACTTTGGAGGTCGTGTTGGTTAAAGTTTGCTCTATGATAGCTCGTGTTTTGTTGTCTACTTTGTATTCTGCTAGAATTTTGAAGAGAGTTTTCCGGTCGATAGAGTCGTACGCCTTTTTGAAGTCAACAAAGGTAATGATCAGGTTCTGTTTGTGTTGTAAAATCATTTTCAGGTTCCAAATTTGTTCCGCACAAGACCGCCCTTTACGGAAGCCTGCTTGGTATTCCCCAATCAAGTGGTCGGTTTGGCATTCTATATATATATAATATCATCTGGTACCTTTAGTAGACGATACACGACAGCATTATCTACAAACGACCTAAGATGGCTTCTCAGATTGTCTCCCAAATCGTTTACTTAGATAAGGAACAACCGAGGGACTATAACACCCGCTTCAGTTTTACTTGGTGGCCTTCCGTCAGTTACTATGAACTGTGACCTCTCTGACAGGAAAACATGAGCCCAGTTGCATTAACTGAGACGATATTCCACAAGCACGCAATTTAGTTACAAGCCGCTTCTGAGGTACAGTGTCGAGGCCTTCTGGAAATCTAGAAATATGGAATCAATTTGAAAGCATTTGTCGATAGTACTCAACACTTCGTGTGAATAAAGAGCTAGTTCAGTTTCATAAGAACGATGTCTTCTAAATCCGTGTTGACTGTGTGTCAACAGACCGTTCTCTTCAAGGCAGTTCATAATGTTCGAACACAATATATGTTCCAAAATCGTAAAGCATATCGAAGTTATTGATATGGGTCTGTAATTCAGCGGGCTGCTAATATAGTCTTTCTTGAATATTGCTGTGACCTGTGCATTTTTCCAATCTTTGGATACGGATCTTTCGACGAGCGAGTGGTTCTATTTAGTTGTGTTGTAGCGGTAGTGGTCAGTAACGCTGTTTTAGCAGCACTATCGTCGATAACATGTCCATTGCTATCGCGCAGAGGCGGCTTTGACTGTGTCTTGCCGTTAGCAAACTTTACATACGAACAGAATATCCTTGAATTTTCTGTCAGTTTCTTTGTGGAAGCTCTTATCACCATCTCGCATTGAAGTCCGCGCTAAATTTCGAGCTTCTGTAAAATATCGCCAATACGTTTTGAACGCCATAGATTATTCCTATGGCTGTCAGTTACTTTAGCTCTGTGCAGGGTTCTGTGTGTTGTCGAAGGAAGAATTTGCATGTTGATCACTTGTCAGTGTGCGTGCAAGCTATATGCATATATACAGAGGTGGTTTTGTGAAATATTTTCATGGTAGGTGATTCAATGGTGGGCGTACACTCACAATGCCACAAAGATATTACTGACATGAAATACGCTCTGGCTGAAATAACGTATAAATAGAATACATATTAAAACGTTATAAGCAACAGACTACAACATGTATATACCTGATAGCAAACATATTGAGCCAGTAGACAAGCAACATGAGTAAGCTCAAATGTGCCTTATAGATTAATTTTGCGCGCCTCTGCAACTAATTCTTATTGTAAAGTTTATGAAAAATGATAATGAATTAAGGATGGGTCCGTTTTTTGCAAGTACATAAATTATTGTTTTGTTTTATCACACAAACAAGATTCCAGTTGTGGCTTACTCAGTGTTCTTTTTATTATTTTCCTGAAGTATGTACATACAGTGTTATTTTTAAATTAAGCAATGTAATACACGAGATTTTGTTGTATGTACGCTTTACCTCTTATTTTACCTTGTGTGTGTCCTGTGGCTACCAACTAAAATGAGCCACAGTTAGGGCACCATGTCACTTGAAAACATGAGGGATGTTAGAAAATCGTCTGCACTTAATTTTTTGTTTATTATCAAAATGTCTCTTCTGATAAATGTATGTTCTGATAAAATTCGTGGTATATTCCCGTTTTTGGCTTTAGCATAGTAGTATTTTGCTAGTCCTTAGCTGTGTCAAGTGTTTTTTCTTGCATCAAATGTGTTTTTTTTAGTTGGGCTGAACCTGTGGACATCGATAAAAGTTTAGTGAAGCTTAGGTATAGCGAACAATTTCGTGTGGTTAGTTGTTCACGGATTACGTCTCGTATTTGAATGTGTTTACTCACATTTTCTCCTGCTCGTTTGTAAATACTGCGCTCTGTTATGTTGCTGTGGATGGACACACATTTCACTGCATCAATTTACGTCGCTGATGTGCTTCCGACTGCCGTTTGTTTACTGTTTTGCTTTGTTTTGACGTCCGCAAACGTTGAATCTGTTTCGCTTGTTCCTATTCTGAGTATGTGTGTGTGTGTGTTTTATTCTGTGATGCCCGATAATTCGTTTAGAATAAAACAAACACGCACTGTATTGATCTGTATTGAAACCAAACACCTATAGCCGTTGTAATTAAGTAAAGCTGTCGTGTCTGACCGGCACTCGCTCATAACAACGTTCCTCACTGGTGGCTACGCCTAAAGAGTCGAGAAATATCGAAGTTTTCACCAATATCAATAACAAATCTAAGCTTGAAAATTTTTGCGCTCTGTCTGGAATTCTGTTAAGGTCCTTATTTCGCTATTAACTGACCACGAAAAACTATTTCAAATGACAAAGCTTGCACGTGTTTAAGTCGAAATGCCATGATATAAAGTTTTGTGACGGGGATTCGAACCCAGCAAGTAACCAGATTGTTAGCTAGTAACATCAGATGTTAGAGCTCGAATTCCTTCACCAGCCGCGAGGTGTTTAAATCTGAAATGAGGATACAATTTCTTTGCCTGACCGGGAATCGAACACGGCACCTTCCGCCGTCGTTTCTATCCACGAAAGAAATAACGGCACCTATTGTTATAGTTGACAACACCCGAAGAGACATTAAAAATGAAAATTGTTTATCAAATTCAAATGGCTCTAAGCACTATGGGACTTAACATCTGAGGTCATCAGTCCCCTAGACCTAGAACTACTTAAACCTAACCAGCCCAAGGATATGACACACATCCATGCCCGAGGTAGGATTCGAACCTGCGACCGGAGCAGCGCGGTTCCAGAATAATTATTTATCACTAGAAGTTCGGTGTGCAAATGGTAGAGCTTGAAATGAAACGATAGATAGTTTTGTGCCAAACCAGTATTCGAACTCACATATGTACCTTTCATGGGGACCTAGAAGAGCTCGCCATCTTGGGCAAAACAATGAAATGATCGAACTATATCGTTACGTGTGCGTCAGATACCACGAAAGAGGAGATCCGAATTCGAATCCCAGTCCAGCTATAAATTTTTCAGCACCTAAAGTTCATGTGAAATAAGAGCCCTGTGACCGTAAATAACATTGGCTCATTAAATAAAACAAAAAGTTTCTAGTGAAAGGAATCTCACTAGCGACAGAGTTTCCGTTTGCTGCGACTTGCGTTGTGGCCCATCCTAAACCACCTCTGCCCCATTTGGTAGCGAAGAGATATAATGTTTATAAAGCGGATTCTGAACTACAATACAACCTAACATTCTTCGCTTGACATTACTAGAGGTGAAGGAGATCTGTTCATGTGTGTTTAAAATAAATGCCGGGAGTGGGAATCGAACACGTACGTCAAAACTAATAAGGTGGGATCAGTTCACTAGACCACTGAAGGGCAGATTTGCTGTATTTATGATTGTGTCATAAGGTATGATGCGCTGAGCTTACAAATTAGATATGCTGAAAAAATTCAGTTCTATATTAACTGCTTTGTTATCAGCAGGCTACTGACACGGAAATTATCCTAGTCTCATGCCAGTGGGATATAAAGATGCTTTTAGTCATCATAACCTCGATTGGAAGCCATTTTGAAATTTTCGCTGTTTCAAGAAATTTCTTAGATAGAGATATACCAATCAAGAGCGTGATGTTGCCAAATACTTCGATTATTACTGTCATTATCGCTATTAACTTCTTCACTCTACTGCTACCTGTGTGCTTGAAGGAAACATTTAGTGCCTCTTGGTCATTCTCAGAAGCAGTGGCCCAAATACAGAGAAATATTTAGTTGGCAGAAAATGGTTACGGCATTCTGTGGCAACTGGATAGTCCTCTTTCTAGTCACTGCTACTACGAAATGCTGGAGAACGTAATCATTCTTTCCGTTCGTCAAAGATTTTAGAGAGGCAGAATAATCTTCCACATGACCGTTATCCTGTCGATACAGCGAACTGTGTAAAACACTTGTTTCAAATGGACGGAGACATTGAGCTCTTGGACTGGCCTCCCAAAGGTTCATTTGAAACAAGTCTTGGACTGGCCCCCCACAAAGATGCTGATCTCAATCCCATAGAGCACTTACGGGCAGAGATGGACAAAATTATTAGGTGTACAAGACCAGCATCGATAACCATGACAGCTGTTCATTACTCATGGGAAGAATGTAGAATAACTGATTCATCCGAAAACTAGATGTCTCTATTCCCTGGCAGCTAAATGCAGTTGTAGAGGAAGACGGAAACTATCGACAACCATGACAGCTGTTCATTACTCATGGGAAGAGTTGTAGAATAACTGGTTCATCCAAAAACTAGATGTCTCTATTCCCTGGCAGCTAAATGCAGTTGTAGAGGAAGACGGAAACTAGGCACAGTACTGAATTACTGTGTTGTTAGGAAGAAATGGTTTATGACAAATGAACGCTTTGTTCTCCCTCGAAGAAGAAGAAAATTAAACAGATTATACATAAAAACTAAGCTATTTCAATTTTTTCAGTCGTTCAATAGACTAATGATTTTAAATTATTTTACGATATTTAATGCAAAAAGACTGAGACAAACATGAAAGTATCTTTTTTTTCACGTGGTAGGTATCGAACGTATTTAGTTCTTTTACGTCGAGAAAATGCATCATATTAGTTTGTGTTCTCTTTATTTACATGCAGGCAGGACGCCAATGCCGACGAAAGCGCGAAAGAGACATCATTTTCTTTTAATGTTAAGCAGAAATCAGAGTACGTAAAGTGAAAAAGTGGCTCAAGACCGGCGGTGTACATCTGCATCCTCAAGGACACACTGCAAATCACATTTAAGTGCCTGGAAAAGGGTTCATCGAACCACCTTCACAATTCTCAATTATTCCAATCTCGTATAGCGCGCGGAAAGAACGAACACCTATGTCTTTACGTCCGAACTCTGATTTCCCTTATTTTATCGTGGTGATCATTCCCTACGTAGGTCGGCGTCAACAAAATATTTTCGCATTCGGAAGAGAAAGTTGGTGATTGGAATTTCGTGAGAAGATTCCGTCGCAACGAAAAAGCCTTTCTTTTAATGATGTCCAGCCCAAATCCTGTATCATCTCTGTGACACTCTCCCCCGTATTTCGCGATAATACTAAATGTGCTGCTTTCTTTGAACTTTTTCGATGTACTCCATCAGTCCTATGTGGTAAGGATCCCACACCGCGCAGCAGTATTGTAAAAAAGGACGGACAAGCGTAGTGTAGGCAGTCTCCTTAGTAGATCTCTTACATTTTCTAAGTGTCCTGCCAATAAAACGCTGTCTTTGGTTAGCCTTCCCCACAACATTTTCTGTGTGTTCCTTCCAATTTAAGTTTTTCGTAATTGTAATACCTAGGTATTTAGTTGAATTTACTGCTTTTAGATTAGACTGATTTATCGTGTAATCGAAGTTTAACGGATTCCTTTTAGCACTCATATGGATGACCTCACACTTTTCGTTATTTAGGGTCAACTGCCAATTTTCGCACCATTCAGATAGCTTTTCTAAATCGTTTTGCGGTTTGTTTTGAGCTCCTGATGACTTTATTATTCGATAAACGACAGCGTCATCTGCAAACAACCGAAGACTGCTGCTCAGATTGTCTCCCAAATCGCTTATATGGATAAGGAACAGCAAAGGGCCCATACCACTACCTTGGGGAATGCCAGAAATCACTTCTGTTTTACTCGATGACTTTCCGTAAATTACTACGAACTGTGACCTCTCTGACAGAAATCACAAATCCAGTACCATAACTGAGACGATATTCTATAAGCACACAATTTCTCTACAAGCCGCTTCTGTGGTGCAATGTTAAAAGCCTTCTGTAAATCCAGAAATACGGAAACGATCTGAAATCCCTTGTCAATAGCAGTCAACACTTCATGTGAATAAAGAGCTAGTTGTATTTCGCAAGAACGACGTTTTCTAAAACCATGTTGATTGTGTGTCAATAGACCGTTTTCTTCGAGGTAATTGATAATGTTCCAACACAATATATGTTACAGAATCCTGCTGCACATCGACGTTAATGATATGGGCCTGTAATTAAGCGGATTACTCCTACTACCTTTCTTGATTATTGGTGTGACCTGTGCAACTTTCCAGTCTTTTGGGTACGGATCTTCTGTCGACTTGCTTTTATTAAGTGATTTAAGTTGCTTCACTACTCCGAGGATATTTACTTCTACGTTACTCAGGTTGGCAGCTATTCTTGATTCAAATTCTGAAATTTTACGTCGTGTTCTTTTGAGAAGGCGTTTCGGAAGGCTGTGTTTAGTAGCTCTGCTTTGGTAGCACTGTCTTCGATGCATCAGTGTTCTGATGCGTTTTGTGTACCAAGGAGGATCAGCTCCGTCGTTTGTTAATTCACTTGGTATAACTCTCTCAATTGCTGCCGATTCTACTTCTATTAATTCAAGCCACATCTGGTCTACACTTATTAATTTTGAAGCTGTGGAGATTGTGTCTCAGGAAGGCGTCAGCTTTTTTGAATAGGTATGTTTTTCATTTATTTTTGAAGAATTTGCGGGTTACAATATTCAATCTCGCTACGACTACCCTGTATTCACTACTCCCTGTATCCCTTTTGAGGCTCGTTATTAACTCAGGATTATTTGTTGCTAAGAGGTCAAGTGTGTTTTCACAACCTTTTACTATTCGCGTCGGCTCATGAACCAACTGCTCGAAATAATTTTCGGAGAATGCGCTTAGTACAATTTCGGGTGATATTTTGTAAATTAAAGTCACCACAAACTATAATCATATGAGTCGGGTACGTGTTTGAAATCAAACTCAAGTTTTCTTTGAACCTTTCATCAATTGTATCATCTGAACTGAGAGGTCGGTAAAAGGATCCAATTATTATTTTATTCCGGTTGCCAACAATGACCTCTGCCCATTCTAACTCACAGGAACTATCTACTTCAATTTCGCTACAAGATAAACTACTTCTAGCAGCAACAAACACGCCACCGCCAACCGTGTGTAGCCTATCATTTCGTAACACCCTTAGGTTCTCCGCAAAAATTTCGGCTGAGCCTATCTCCGGCTTTAGCCAGCTTTCAGTGCCTATAAAGATTCGAGCATCAGTGCTTTCTATTAGCGCTTGGAGCTCTAATACTTTCCCAACACAGCTACGTAAATTTACGACTGTTATACCGATGGTTCCTGTATCTACGTTCTTCCTGAGTCCGGCCTGCACCCTTTGTGGCTGAAGCCCTTCTTGTGTCTTCCCGAGACCCTCTAACCTAAAAAACCACCAAGCCCACGCCACACAACCCCTGCTACCCCTGTAGCCCGTCCTGAGTATAGTGGACACCTGATCTATTCAGCGGAACCCGAAACCCAACCACCATTTGGTGCAAGCCGAGGAATCTGCAGCCTACACGGTCGCAGAACCGTCTGAGCCTCTGATTCATACCCTCCACTCGGCTCTTTACCAGAGGTCTGCAAGAGGTCCTGTTGACTATGCTGCAAATTGTCAGCTCTGCTTTCATTTTGCAAGCAAGACTGGTAGCCTTTCCACTTCTGTTAGCCTCTCGAAACCAGAGATAATCTCTTCTGATCCAAAGTGACACACATCATGGGTACCGACGTGAGCAACCACCTCCAATTGGCTGCACCCTGTGCTCTGCATGGCATCCGGGAGGACCCATTCCACATCTGGAATGACCGGTATGCACACGGAGTAAACATTGGTTTCTTTCCCTGCTTGGCAGCCATGTCCCTAAAGGGCTCCATAACGCGCCTATCGTTGGAGCTCCCAACTACCAATAATCCCACCCTCTGTGATTGTCCAGATCTTGCAGGCTGAGAGGTTTCCTATGAAACAGGACAGGCGACAGAATGTGGCTCAGCGACAGTGTCAGCCACAGACAGCACCTGGAACCTGTTTGTCAGACAAACCGGGGGGGCTTTACGTACGGCCGCCTGTAAAGTCTTTCGCCGCCTGCTACGCTCCTGGGCGAGCTCCTACTCGACCACAGGTAAGAGGTCAACCTCAGTGCGAGCTGTAACTGGGCTGTCCACCGGTGAGGACCGATGGGAAGACTCGGCCGTGCTGGACGTCCCTTGGATCCCCACGGCTGGGGCACAGTTGTGGTGCCCTTCTACTGCAGCCCCAAGCTGTGTAGCCGAAGCCATCACAGCCTGAAGCTGAGAGAAGACGTAATGCTTTAAAATTGTACGTAGTTAATAAATCTGGTTGTTCTCCTGAACTAATAAGCCTTATCACCAATTAAAATGGATGCAAATGGTATGATATGGTTTGTAATATCATACCTTTTCCATGAAAATGAAATGATAGACGGAGTGAAAGTGAAGCAGTGCGTCTTCGACGGAAATGCAGACAGCCCATCTGACTTTGATTTCCATGAATGGAGTTGCGAAGAACGTAAGTTAACCGGATAGGACACAGTAAGTATTCTGTTAGGTTTTATCAGATTTGGTTCGTTTGGAGACGCCATGTGTGGGAGAGTGTGAGAAATTAATAGGTGCTAATGGAAGTGTCATAAAATTTCGTCTCATGCACTGCTCGCGTAGAAAATGGCTTGAGAACGTTTGAAGTATACATTCCATCACCGTGATTGAAATGTATCAGAAAATGCAGTTGAATTGTACTCTTGTCGTATCTAGCTTACGAAGAACGTTTGATCTAATGAAAGAAAATTGTTTGTTTCAGTCACAGTTGTGAACTGATTCAACTATATCACATTGTAATCGAAATGTATATTTACAAGGAAAATGTTTCTCTTCTGAAGCAGACACTATAAGAAAAATATTAAAAAGCGTGCAATTCTGCAATTCATTAGCCGGTCGCTGTGACCGAGCGGTTCTAGGCGCTTCAGTCCGGAACCGTGCGACTGTTACGGTGGCAGGTTTGAATCCTGCCTCGGGCATGGATGTGTGTGTTGTCCTTAGGTTAGTTAGGTTTAAGTGGCTCTAAGTTCTAGGGGTGCCGCGAGGGATTAGCCGAGCGGTCTGAGGCGCTGCAGTCATGGACTGTGTGACTGGTCCCGGCGGAGGTTCGAGTCCTCCCTGGGGTATGGGTGTGTGTGTGTTTGTCCTTAGGATAATTTAGGTTAATTAGTGTGTAAGCTTAGGGACTGATGACGTGAGCACTTAAGTCCCATAAAATTTCACACACAACAAGTTCTAGGGGCCTGATGACATCAGATGTTAAGTCCCATAGTGCTCAGAGCCATTTGAACCATTTTTTTTCTATTCATTACTTTTTCACCTTCAGAATTACCTCAGTATGTTCATTGCTTCCGTGACGTTTGTGTCTGATGATGTTTCCCTAAATGACTAACAACACGCAAATTACTGTCATTGATGGTCCCTTGGAGCCTTTTCTGAGCCTCTCTTGTGAAGTAACTCAGTGTTTCCAGAACAGACACATTTGCTCAATCCTACACTGTAATGAATGGAGGTTGTGAGTTGTCTTATGATTAAGAAACTGGATTTCCAAATGTTCGTTACTCGGAACGTGACGTTGGACAGCAATCTTAGCTTAGGTGCCAAATGTCAAATCTGGGTTCAAAAAGTGACTTTCACTTAGACGGTGTCACATCTTAAGTGGAAACAAATCAGAATATTTCACCGAGATGTCAAAGAAGTACAGTATTAGGCGTAAAACGTGGCCGCCGTAGAGACGAAGTCCAAGTCGTTCACTTAAGGCGGCCAATATTCCCGACAGTCCCTCACAATTGTTAGACGAGATACACGATCTGGCAACACCGTAGGGTGCAGAAGTGTGAAAAGGAAGTTCTGTCAGTCTTCTCAAGGAGTTTTGGAAACGTGTGTGCTCGTATTGTAGCGGTAAGCTTTGTGCTCTGTAAACGTAGTTTATTTAAAACGCATTTCGGGTATCGGCTAAAGTTATCAGTCTGACGGAGCTTCAGAACTACTTCGTTCCATTTTATAATCTACTTGCAACAGCAAAAAGTTTCAGAAACATTTCCGCCAAACAGCTTGTGGCTGCGTCAGGATCAGAACAGCTTACGCTCGAGAATTTCGTCGCCCCACAGCCTCTGACTAGGTGAACGTGACACGGGAGTATGAGCGTGTTTAAGGGTATACGGAACGCCCTATGCTTACAATGTTAAATTGAGCTAAAAGTTAGGAACATTTTCTCATTTGTTATTTGGACGATACTCTTGATTTTTTCACAGAACGCAGAGATATGTTCTTCTTTTATGCTGAATTATTAATTTTGAAAAAATAGTGTATAGTTTTTCAGATATTTTATTTTTTGTAAATGTTAAAAGAAGTTATACATTTTAACAAGTATTTTAAAATTTACATCCATTAATACAAAATAATTCCACATATCTTTCAATTCAGATATATTAGAAGGTCTTAAGGAACAACTACAGAAAATTTCATCTTTCTACTATAAATAGGCCCTGAGAAAATGTACCTTATACACAAAAAAACTAAAGTTACGGGAAATTAGCTTCAAAGTTTTTACTTCAGTACAAGCCTGCTCCATAGCTTGTATCATCAGAATCGTCCAACAGCTTCCTCTTGATGGCTCTGCTATGCTGTCTAGCCATCTTTGAATATACTTTTATGGCATTATCTGAAGACCTCAGCCATTCCTTGTCCAAACAAAGCATAGCTGCGGCAGTTCGTAGTCCTACACAGAGCCCCAACTTCTGCAGAACTTTGCACTTCGTTATATTGCCCTGATTGAATGATGAAACAGCATACCCACAAACACAGTTTTAGGTAGTCTATTCCATATCACATGGTTCACACACTCATTTGGATTTTGAGTCTGGCCATGAAGACATTTCTTTAGTAGACTAATATCTGCGAGGTCTCGGAATATTGGTTTTATTTCATCCATTATGGCAGGTGGCAGGTGATGAGGGTGATCGTATTGTTTCTTAGTTACCTTGCCTCTGTTGTACTTGCACCAACTATCGTCTCCTTTTGGACATAGCCCATGTTGGGGATTCTCATTGTTTGAAGCTGTATGAAAAAACAGAGCCCAGACTGCTCTTCTCATTAATTCTGCATCTGCTGTATTCTGTCTTGTTGCTAGACCATAGCACTTCTGAATATGATCTATTGTAGCATCTGACAGTCTATTTTTCCCATCTAAAGTTTTTCCATCGCTCAATTTCTTGCCTTTCATGCTAGCCTTGAGCCGTCGAAGTCTTGATCCCATCCTTTTCTGAACATGGCCAACACACTCCAGTTTGGAAATTTTCACATCGTTACCATAGGGTCTCAGTTCCTCAATTTCTTTGAAAGCCTTTGAGTCACCATCTCCAAGATAATTTATGTATCCAACGTTGTACCATTTTACTGAGCGTTGATAAATACTTCTTACACAAGCAACTTCCATACCACCACTTGACCCATAGTAATTTGCCATGCACTCCTCTTCATGTTTATTTTTCATTTTCTCCTTGCATCTGAAATGCTTGGAAAGTATTGCCACATCAACTACCTTACCAGTGTCCACACTTGTAGCTGTTACTACACCATTCAGAGATGTGTGGCCTCTCTTCTGCCAGCTTCCGTCAAAAGCTATGGACAAGTCTCTGCTATTATTATTTTCAACAACTGCTTCCTCAACAGCATCTTTCATGTTTTCCTGTGCCACATCATCTACAGCAGAGCCTATTGCAATTATGTGTTTGTTAAATTTTGAAGGTGGAGGAGGGAGGTTCATCACACCACACAACATGGCACCTGCAGCCCTGCCCTTTCCTATACACCGTAATCCATAAACCAGTCTCATGTTTATATCGTATAGTTTACCTGTATCTGCAGTAACATGTGAGGAATTGAAGAAAGTAACACTGTGTTTGCAATAACTGCACATCAACTCTAATTCACAAGCAAGTCCTACATGTAAGTTTGTTTTCAATGAAACACCACATTTTCCACATTGTTTCAGCACACATTGTTCTCCAAAACGTCTGATAATAAAGAGACATTAATACCTCATATTTTCTAGTCCCAGCATTTAGTTTCTTGTATTCTTCTTCAATTCCAGCTAGTTTTCTTCTTGAAGCACTTTCTGGTGTAGTGGCAGCAGCATCACTCAATGTATCACTACCAGTGTTGAGGTTAGTCGCTACTGGGACATCAGATACTGATGAAGATGAATCAGACGAATTTTTAGTACACTTTACTTTCTTGCGCCAATGTACACGCTTTCTAAATACCTTCAGACTAGGTCTTGGCATGTTGAAGGAAAGAAAACTCAAAGACTTCTCCACATACGACTTTCACAACAATGACATGGATGTACTCACAAAGGAAACAATATAAATGGTGCAGAATCTACTGTCAACTGTCTATCAGTGTAGCCAACAGAAAAGCTAACTCTCTTGTGCCCAATTATATCTCTGGCAAGGCTGTCTATATCAGGTATATTTCGCGTCTCATATACAAGGTGCAGAACATCGTGTGTCGAAATTATTTTAAAAAATTATTTTAAATAGTTCTATTCACGTCATCCAAATATTTTATACATGGTATTAAACAGGAGAGTCTAAATTTCTCGAAAATGCATTTACCCAAAAATCGATTTTTTCATCGAAAAACTCATTCCGTATACCCTTAACAGCAGTCGTTTTCTTATTTGAAGTTCTCGTATTTATCGCGCAATTACGACTTGGATTTTACATGCCTGTAACTTATGAATGGTTTTCAAATGTGATAAAATATAGTCGCAAGTGGGAAAAGGTCTCGCATTTGCGACATGCTATTAGCTTTTTTTTGGGTAGAGGCATGATAGCAACAGAGGCAGCACTGAACCTTTGTATTGTTTGTAGGGCGAGTGCTTTTGGGCAATACACGTCAGAAAAAGACTTCCTCACTACAGGAAACATTGTTGTGACATTAATGATTTCACACATTCAGGAAGCCTCAGTAACAGACATATGTGGTGGAGTATGCCTATTTAAGCGTCATGCGACATTTACATTCAATAGGCAAGGTTCATAAGTCGGGAACAGTAGTACTGCATGCTCTAATTATACTACTGGCCATTAAAATTGCTACACCACGAAGATAACGTGCTACAGACGCGAAATTTAGCCGACAGGAAGAAGATGCTTTGATATGCAAATGATTAGCTTTTCAGAGCATTCACACAAGGTTGGCGCCGGTGGCGACACCTACAACGTGCTGACACGAGGAAAGTTTCCAACCGATTTCTGGCACACAAACAGCAGTTGACCGGCGTTGCCTGGTGAAACGTTGTTGTGATGCCTTATGTAAGGAGGATAAATGCATACCATCACGTTTCCGACTTTGATAAAGGTCGGATTATAGCCTATCGCGATTGCGGTTTATCGTATGGCGACATTGCTGCTCGCGTTGGTCGAGATCCAATGACTGTTAGCAGAATATGGAATCGATGGGTTCAGGAGGGTAATACGTAACGCCGTGCTGGATCCCAACGGCCTCGTACCACTAGCAGTCGAGATGACAGGCATCTTATCCGCATGGCTGTAACGGATCGTGCAGCCACGTCACGATCCCTGAGTCAACAGATGGGGACGTTTGCAAGACAACAACCATCTGCACGAACACTTCGACGACTTTTGCAGCAGCATGGACTATCAGCACGGAGACCATGGCCGCGGTTACCCTTGACGCTGCATCACAGACAGGAGCGCCTGCGATGGTGTACTCAACGACGAACTTGGGTGCACGAATGGCAAAACGTCATTTTTTCGGATGAATCCAGGTTCTGTTTGCAGCATCATGATGGTCGTTTCCATGTTTAGCGACATCGCGGTGAACGCACATTGGAAGCGTGTATTCGTCATCGCCATACTGGCGTATCAGCTGGCGTGATGGTATGGGGTGCCATTGGTTACACGTCTCGGTCACAGCTTGTTCGCATTGACGGCACTTTGAACAGTGGACGTTACATTTCAGATGTGTTACGACCCGTGGCTCTGTCCTTACTTCGATCCCTGCGAAACCCTACATTTCAGCAGGATAATGCACGACCACATGTTGCAGGTCCTGTACGGGCCTTTCTGGACACATAAAATGTTCGACTGCTGCCCTGGCCAGCACATTCTTCAGATCTCTCACCAATTGAAAACGTCTGGTCAATGATGGCCGAGCAGCTGGCTCGTCATAATCCACCAGTCATTACTCTTGATGACCTGTGGTATCGTGTTGAAGCTGCTTGGGCAGCTGTACCTGTATACGACATCCAAACTCTGTTTGACTCAATGCCCAGGCGTATCAAGGCCGTTATTACGGTCAGAGGTGGTTGTTGTGGGTACTGATTTCTCAGGATCTATGCAACCAAATTGTGTGAAAATGTAGTCACATGTCAGTTCTAGTCTAATATATTTGTCCAATGAATACCCGTTTATCATCTGCATTTCTTCGTGGTGTAGCAATTTTAATGGCCAGTAGTGCAAAACAACAAAAGTCAAAGGGTGATGATTAATGCATATTTACTTGATCGTCATTGGTTGGCTCATTGAGAATTCCAATTCAATATTCCTACTGTTGACTAGTTATGACGTCTTTATATTAACTTCTTAAGAAGAATTAGTGGCTCAGTCCTCACATAAAGGATATACTCAAGCAAAGGGCAATGTGGACATAATATTTTGCCTATGGTGGCTCAGAAAGGATGTTGTGCATTACGAAAACCGCCCCAAGGGAGAGTATATCGCAGCTAATATCTTCGGTCAACAACTAAAATGTGTATCAGCCACAGCGTAATAAAAACGACATACAAAATTTCATAACTTGTTGATACTACAGGATAATGCAATCTGCCGATTTCACTAACAAAACTATTAAGGAGTTTGAAAAGTCATCATCACGCACTCATTCTTCTGATCTTATACCCTCAGATGTTTAGCTTTAAATTTTCTTATCGAACAACAGTCAAGAAAAATCTTTTCTGGACGAAAATGCACTTCAAACCTGGTTTGACGTAATCTTTAACTCAGATAAAGTAGGTAGGTATAGAATCGGCAATTACTTGACCATTGTGCGAGTGTTTTAGTTAGTGTGAGAGAATATCCTGTTCTGTTAATGATTAATTTCTCTCTGATATTTACTGTGTTTAATAAAATAACGGACAACGCCATTAAAATATGCACTACACTAATTCAAAAGATGTGCAGATTACTATGACATCCTTATGACGAAAGTCTATTTTAATGAAACATAAAGTATCTGCCGGCCGCGGTGGTCTCGCGGTTCTAGGCGCGCAGTCCGGAACCGCGCGACTGCTACGGTCGCAGGTTCGAATCCTGCCTCGGGTATGGATGTGTGTGATGTCGTTAGGTTTAAGTAGTTATAAGTTCTAGGGGACTGCTGACCACAGCTGTTAAGTCCCATAGTGCTCAGAGCCATAAAGTATCTGTAACAGGAGCGTGTCTATATCAGCATGAATAAGTAAGATATTACTGATCCTGGACTTCACCACCAAAGGATCTGTGTTTACTTGCTGTCCTGTGTCACAATGACTCCGTATTCAGACCATGAGTGGCCTACCGGGACCATCCGACCGCCGTGTCATCCTCGAGGAGGATGCGGATAGGAGGGGCGTGGGGTCAGCAGACCGCTCTCCAAGTCGTTGTGATGGTATTCTTGACCGAAGCCGCTACCATTCGGTCGAGTAGCTCCTCAATTGGCATCACGAGGCTGAGTGCACCCCGAAAAATGGCAACAGCTCATGGCGGCTGGATGGTGACCCATCCAAGTGCCGACCACGCCCGACTGCGGTGATCTCACGGGATCTCACGGGAACTGCGGCAAGGCCGTTGCCCTGTCTCACAATGAAGTAGTTTGGAAATGTGACATTTCATAAATAAAATACGAGGGTTGACTGAAAAGTAATGCCTCCACATTCGTAACTCTTCAACGGTTGGCAGCATTGGTATGCGGCAAGTACTGGCTTGTTCTGTAGCCTCTTCTCTACAGCTCCAGTTGCCGGGAAGCCTTAGCATTCAACAGTTCTGTTATTACAGTGTAAAGTATGGAACCCTGCGCAGGTCAGTCAATGCGATTTAAGCAACATGCAGTCACTGAATTCTTGACAGCAGAAGGTGTCACCCCAAAGGAGATTCACCAGAGAATGAAAGCAGTTTATGGTGACTGTGTTGATGTGAGTACTGTGCGTCGTCGGCCGAGTAAGTGTAAAGATGTTGAGGCGGGAACATCTGACCCGCATGAGAAACAAAAATTTGGAGGTCCTGTAACAGCAACCACCGAGTTTCACAAGCAAAATGTTGACAGACTGATTCAGGACGATCGTCGTATCACTCAGAGAGAAACTGCAAGCACAATCGGCACAATCGGCACAAGAACGTGTGGGTCACTTTATTCCTTTGCTTGGCTACCGGAAGATCTGTGTACATGGATACCCCGGATGCTGACTCCTGAAATGAAAGCGCACAGTCTTGAAATTTACCAGGACCTCCTCTCGCGATACGAGAAGAAAGGTGACGCCTTTCTCCATTCAATTGTGACAGGAAACGAAACGTTGGTACACGATTACGACCTGGAGACGAAACGTCAGTCTATCGAATATCGACACAAAGACTCGCCCCAGAAAAAGAAATTCAAGACGCAGCCCTCAGCAGGAAAAATCATGGCCACAGTGTTCCGGGACGCAGATGGTGTTATCCATGTTGATTTCCTTGATCGTGGTACAACAATAAATTCATAGCGTGACATCATAATGCTGCGAACTCTGAAACGACGACTAACAAGGGTCTGAAAGGAAAAGGGAAATGTTTTCCTGCAGCATGACAATGCCAAACCACACACTTCACGTGTCACCTCAGCAGACTGAATCTCACCACCGTACGTCATCCTCAAAAATGGTTCAAATGGCTCTGAGCACTATGCGACTTAACTTCTGAGGTCATCAGTCGCCTAGAACTTAGAACTAATTAAACCTAACTAACGTAAGGACATCACACACATCCATGCCAGAGGCAGGATTCGAACCTGCGACCGTAGCGGCTGATCGGTTCCAGACTGCAGCGCCTAGAACCACAAGGCCACTCCGGCCGGCATACGGCATCCTCCATACAGTCCAGATTTAGCACCATCTAACTCCCATCTGTTCCCGATAATAAAAGACGATCTGCGGGGACATCATTATGATTCTGATGAAGATGTTGTGAGAACTGTGAGGCTGTGGTTGCGGAAACAGAGTGTCGACTTCTTCCGTGACGACTTCAGAAAAATTGTTCATCGTTGGCAGAAATGTATCCAACTGGATTAAAGATCACATAAGATCAAATTCTTAGGATTATTTCTGCATTTGATTTATTAAAATATTTCCATCCAAACCCAACTAACGAAGGTGGAGGCATTACTTTTCATTCAACCCTCGTAAATAAAACTTCCTTATTGATTTTCGATCTAACTGTTTATAGCTCTGTCACAAAATGGCTAAAAATGTATCCTCCAGAGAGACTGAAACCGGGAACCAAAGCAGCTCCCACTTTCCAGGCAATGGCATTATGTCACAGCCAGCAGAACACTGGAGCGTTTTGCTCTCCTTTATTGCTCCAGTTCTGGCTAGGAAAGATAACCTCGGAATGTGAAAGACGAAATTAATTGCAGTTTACACATAGAATGACTTTCCTGGAATCTAAACCATAAATTGATAACTTTATTTCACACTTTATATGAAACTCACTCCGATTATTTAATGTAAGTTATATGAAAATATCAAGCGAATTTTATAGGTTACTTCTGTGTTATCCAGGAGTAACACGTTGGTCTCAGGGTTGCCAAACATATTCTTCGTTGTTACCAAGATTCAGTAATACCGGGTGTCCCAAACAGAAAACCCGATTTTAACTTGTAATAATATTTAGACAAATGTCACTAGGTAACTGAAACAGCGCTAGATGTAATCAGCTTGGTCTAGAGTTTCAGAAAAAATCCTCTAGATGTCGCTACGAGCGCTGACTTGGAGCGTACAGCCAGTCTCGCGCAATATGGCGTCCGCGCAACAGAAGGCGTATTGTGTTATTGAATTTAGTCGCACTCAATCAGTGATCGCAGTTGAGCGGGCGTTTCATATTCGATTTCGTGCTAAACCACCATCACCAAAGAACATTCGACGGTGGTATAAAAAGTTCGAAGAAACAGGGTGCCTCTGTAAAGGCTAAAGTCCTGGAAAGCCACGCGCTCCTGAACAAACAGTGGAACAAATCCGACGAGCATTGGAGCGGCGCCCCCGCAAGTCTACGCGCCGTGCTAGCCGAGAACTTGCGCTACCGCGCATGACAGTGTGGCGTGTGTTACGGCGTCGTTTAGACCTCAAACCATACCGATTACAACTGGTACAAGCTCATCGAGATACTGACAAAGTGAAGCGAGTGGACTTTAGCAATGCTATTCTAGAGGACATGCAACATGACACTTTTATGTCACGGTTGATATTCAGCGAAGAGGCAACTTTGCATATTAGCAGTAAGGTTCACCGTCATAAGGTGCATATATGGGGGCTCGAAAAATCCTCATGAAACAATTGAACACCAATGTGACTTACCAAAAGTGAATGTTTTTTGTGCTGTTTCGCAAATCAAGGTTTAAGGACCCTACTTTTTTGAGGGAGAAACTGTAACAGAACAATTATATCTTTCAATGCTACAGAACTGGTTATTCCCACAACTTGACTCTGACAATTTCCTCTATCAGCAAAATGGAGCACCACTGCACTGACACAACACCGTGTGTAGTTTCCTCAATGCCAACGTGCCTCAACACTGGATAGGGTGTAAAGCAGGCTTTACACTCTTGGCCTCCTAGGTCCCCTGACTTAACACCATGTGACTTCTCCCTGTGGGGATATGTTAAACAATGTCTTTACGTTACTCCCTTACCTCGTACCATTGATGAAATAAAAACCAGAATATCAGCTGCTGTAGCTTCAGTGACACAAGACACGTTACGGTCAGTTTGGGATGAATTCGGCTATCGACTAGATGTCGTCTGTGCAGCCAATGGAGAACGTATTGAACATTTATGATGGATTTTTGTAAACTTCTGTCTTTTCTGAGTAATTTAGTATGCAATTTGTTGGTGTCAAGCCCTTTTTCCTGATAAATAATTCTATTTAAAATCTGGTCCTTTTTTTGGGACACCATGTACTTCTAGCAGGAAATACCAGCCTTGTGCAGTCTAGGAAGTGACTACAATTTGTGTCTCAAACGCCAGGTGGCCGAGCACCGAAATGCACAACATATACATCAATGAGCCTTATTTCCGTTTCTGTATAGTACGCACGGAACTCCGTGGCTGGTAGATGGGCAGCTAGCAGGGCACACGTGGGGAGAGTGGTAGTGGTGAGGGTTACGGGCAGGCATTGCAGGGGAAATGCCGAGTGCTGGAGGGAAGTGCTGTTCTAAACTGAAACCTATACACTCATTTTTTGTAAATATGAAGTGAGGCCCCTCCACGCCCACACTTGCGTGGTGACCATTCAAAAAGATCTACGTCGCATCTAATTTCGTTAGTATTTAAAAAGAATTCCGCCGAAAACGCAGCGACTTCTTTTCGCCTGGTTTGTTAACTGTTCGTAACTTTCAGAGAAGCATCATGGGTGGCGAATTTTGGCCGCTGTAGTCGAGGGGTTCTAGGCGCTTCAGTCCGGAACCACGTGGCTGCTACGGTCGCAGGTTCGAATCCTGCCTCGGGCATGGATGTGTGTGATGTCCTTAGGTTAGTTAGGTTTAAGTAGTTGTAAGTATAGGGGATTGATGACCTCAGATGTTAAGTCCCATAGTGCTTAGAGCCATTTGAACCATTTTTGGTGGCGAATTTTGGGTAAAACCTACACATTTCTCTGGTTGCCATGTCAAAATTTGCTTCTTTTGCCAAAACAAAGCGAAGTTTACAGTCTCACCTCGCTAACATGTTGTGCAGACGCAACTGCGAGAGGATTCTGAAACAGTGCTCTATTAAGTTTATTAAGTGAGGAACTGAGGGAAAGTAAAGTCAGTAGCGTGTGAAAAAGCACATTCTCGGTCCAAAAAGCGTGTAATGTCTTCACATATGATGTACCAAAACCCATAGCATTTCTCATTTCACCAGCTATCAATGGCCCTTAGAAATTACGTTCTTTCACCGTAAAAGTCTATAGTTATTGGAATAACACGGTAGATACTGAAGTTTTACATAATAACCATATGGTAAAATACACTCCTCTTTATATGCAATCATTTGCCAAAATCTCATTTCGATATTTGAAACAGATTACGAAAAATGAGTAATCTGTGGAAATTTCACTCTGGCTTCATCGCTGGTGGAGTGCGATCGCAAATGAGTGTGCTACATCAGATCAGTTTTCTCGGGATTGGTGACAGATAAATACTTGTACCGAAGTCTAAAGAAAAGTTCAGTATGTCAGCCAGGTTTCATAAGCAACAACATAGTATGTAATACGCACCAAACGTAAAATCATAGCGAACTCTGTTTTTCATTGCACACTTTTCCGAATTTCGCTCAGTGTCTTACTTTGACGTAAATATCACAATAACTATTATCATTAACGAAATGAACCTGATATATAAAGCTATAAGTAAAACAAAAGTGAAATTCTTTTACCGAATAGTTTCTGTAAAATCATTTGAGAAAGATTGTAAGGCGCGTGCCTCGATTTTGTCACCGCTGAACGGCCGAAAGGTGGAAAGCACTTATCGGCCTCCCGTTCCGAACAGACGAATGATCTGCCCAGCACTTTGGACAAAAGGTGGTCACTGCGCATCGACCACCGTATCCTGCTACTGGGTATGGGGACTACAGCCACTAATATCACTCAGATGCGTCGACTACGGACTAAACAACAAAAATCATTAACTGTCACAATTATTTGTGTTTCTGTCTTAAGCTTAATGATATTAAAAAGCTCATCGCCAGACGTATTTCACATTTTAGGACATTTCCAGTAGTTATACTCTAAACACTGCAAATACTGTAGACACATCCTTTTTGTAGTAATAGACTTGGAAAATATTTTTCTTCAAGTCGATGTCAACGGCAATCTCCATGAAAGACAGGCACACAAATGAAGAGACAAAATCACAGCATCGATTGCAAAACATAACATCCTCAGGGAGACTTAGCTAGCTACGAATAACATGAAGTTCCATATCAAGAAAGGCAGCTATGCAGAAATGACAGGAAACGCAGGCTCAAAATTCCGTTGGAAATTAAACTAGCGAATGTTTGGAGTGCAACTTCGATTACAGCTTCTGCTAACGTGAAAGGAGAAGCAGTTGTTCCCAGAAAGTGGAACAAGGAACACAAAACACTAACAGTAAAGTCTAGAATAAGTCATTCTCGAGTAAAACTGTCATTCAGTCCATAAATACACTGCTGGCCATTAAAATTGCTACACCAAGTAGAAATGCAGGCCGGCCGCGGTGGCCGTGCGGTTCTAGGCACTTCATTCCGGAACCGCGTGACTGCTACAGTCGCAGGTTCGAATCCTACCTCGTGATGTGTCAGATTTCCTTAGGTTAGTTAGGTTTAAGTAGTTCTAAGTTCTAGGGGACTGATGACCTCAGATGTTGAGTCCCATAGTGCTCAGAGTCATTTGAACCAAGAAATGCAGATGATAAACGGGTATGCATTGGACAATTATATTATACTAGAACTGACATGTGATTACCTTTTCACGCAGTTTGGGTGCATAGATCGTGAGAAATCACTACCCAGAACAACCAGCTGTGGCCGTAATAACGGCCTTTATACGCCTGGGCATTGAGTCAAACAGAGCCTGGATGGCGTGTACAGGTACAGCTGCCCATGCAGCTTCAACACGATACCACAGTTCATCAAGAGTAGTGACTGGAGTATTGCGACGTGCCAGTTGCTCGGCCACCATTGACCAGACGTTTTCAATTGGTAAGAGATCTGGAGGATGTGCTGGCCAGGGCAGCAGTCGAACATTTTCTGTATCCAGAAAGACCCGTACAGGACCTGCAACATGCGGTCGTGCATTATCCTGCTGAAATGTAGGGTTTCGCAGGGATCGAATGAAGGGTAGAGCCACGGGTCGTAACACATCTGAAATGTAACGTCCACTGTTCAAAGTACCGTCAATGCGAACAAGAGGCGACCGAGACGTGTAACCATTGGCACCCCACACTGTCACGCCTGTTGATACGCCAGTATGGCGATGACGAATACACACATCCAATGTGCATTCACCGCAATGTCGCCAAACACGGATGCGACCATCATGATGCTGTAAACAGAACGTGGATTCATCCGAAAAAATGACGTTTTGCCATTCTTGCAGCCAGGTTCGTCGTTGAGTACACCATCGCAGGCGCTCCTGTCTGTGATGCAGCGTCAGTGGTAACCGCAGCCATGGTCTCCGAGCTGATAGTCCATGCTGCTGCAAAAGTCGTCGAAGTGTTCGTGCAGATGGTTGTTGTCTTGCAAACGTCCCCATCTGTTGACTCAGGGACCGAGACGTGGCTGCACGATCCGTTACAGCCATGCGGATAAGATGCCTGTCATGTCGACTGCTAGTGATACGAGGTCGTTGGGATCCAACACGGCGTTCCCTATTACCCTCCTGAACCCACCGATTCCATATTCTGCTAACAGTCATTGGATCTCGACCAACACGAGCAGCAATGTCGCGATACGATAAACCGCAATCGCGATAGGCTACAATCCGACCTTTATCAAAGTCGGAAACGTGATGGTAAGCATTTCTCCTCCTTACACGAGGCATCACATCAACGTTTCACCAGGCAACGCCGGTCAACTGCTGTTTGTGTATGAGAAATCGTTTGGAAACTTCCCTCGTGTCAGCACGTTGTAGGTGTCGCCACCGTTGCCAACCTTGTGTGAATGCTCTGAAAAGCTAATAATTTGCATATCACAGCATCTTCTTCCTGCCAGTTAAATTTCGCGTCTGTAGCACGTCATTTTCGTGGTGTAGCAATTTTAATGGCCAGTAGTGTACTAAAAGAAAGATACATGTGATCTATTCGTTATGATTAAAACGTATCGGCTGCTGATTCTTTGTCAGTAAAAGTGTAAAGCGCTGATGTTGAAGAGTTTTCAACGTGTAGTATGCTTAAGACATGAGGGACCCGAAATAACAACAGGTTCATCAAGCTGAGCATGGTGCTGAAATTCTATGCGTCGCTTGCGCAGAGTGTTACTGATTTAGCCCTTAACGTTTTAATTTTAACAACGCTACCACAGTAGTCATATGAGAATTACCGCCAGCCGAAGTGGCCGAGCGGTTCTAGGCGCTTCAGTCTGGAACCGCGCGACCGCTACGGTCGCAGGTTCGAATCCTACCTCAGGTATGGATGTGTGTGATGTCCTTAGGTTAGTTAGGTTTAAGTAGTTCTAAGTTCTAGGGGACTGATGACCTCAGAAGTTAACCCCCCATAGTGCTCAGAGCCATTTGAACCATTTTTGAGAATTATCGAGTTATATTGCGGTGGCCCAGATAGGCAGATGGTTCTAGAATTAGCAGTTTATCAAGATGTAGGCCACACTTAATTTCTGCCTGGGAAATAATAGCTCAATAGTGCGTGAACAGCACCAACAACACTAGCTGTCACCTTACAGCAACACAGTCCCAGAGTATGCAGGTTAACCGCCGCATAATGCTCTATGCTCGCATCTTTCTGTCAACGACTTAATTTCTACCGCCACCCCCTTACCGAGTGTTTTGTTCTACCATACCATCGTTCACGCCCACTCCATCGCCCCACACGCCACACTCTTATAAGCTTTTATGGCTGTGCATTCTGCCGTTGCTCTGAAGAGAAAGATTTAAGGTAAATAAGAATATTCTGTTCGGCGATCATTCAATGCTTCCATTCTTGCAGCTCCATTATTCGAAAAATCGTGAAAATATTCGACAGAGAAGCACCTATGAAATAACAAATAAAAATCAGTGAAATGCGGCATGCTTTATCAGTCGTCTGGCGCTTATGAAAAACTGCTTTTTGACCTACACGGCACTGCAGTACAAACTTAAGGGTTTCGTAAGTATCAGTTACTTAAATTCGTTGCGGTCTTTATCAGTTAAGTTGTAGGAGCGGAAACAATTCTGACTTTAAATACACTGCCGCAACGGGATTTGAGCCTATGACTACAGCTTTAGTGGCACTCAGCTCCTGAGGAATCAAGAATGTGAACATTCTCTCATTAGTTTAGTGCAGACTAAGGCAGAGAGAAGCATTGTAATTATTTGTCTTATGTTTAGTGTATCATATTGAGACGCATTTCAAGCATGTTTTGCACATCATCAGGCGCTTCTGTATTCAGAAAACGGTTACATAGAGATAAATTATCTTCATCTAACGTAACATGGAACTGTTCTGCTCACTTGTTAACTGCCAGAGCTGCTATTGAAGTATTTGGGGGTGGAGGTCTCATTGAATGGCCAGAAATCAACGTCCAGTACCGCCTTCTGCTGGCGTGAAGCTGTATCTTGTACCATAGCCTCTGTGGGAAACAGATAGTTTTGCAGCAATTACTGTGGTGCGGTATCGTGTGACACACTTCTCATATGTCAGTTGTTCACTTACAATTGAGGCTTCCCAAACTTCATTCGCTTTTGTTGTACTCTGGAGGAGCTGCGTCGTAACATTACACTATTGTACTGCTTAATCTGACCCAGATCCACAGAATTCTCGTTCCTAAACGTGGCAAGCGTGGCAACAATTAATGATGAAAAAGCAGATTTCGCACAGCACGTTCTCCGAGTAGCCAAAGTGAGACGCTGATCGTATATCCGACGGACCAAGTGGAAACAGAATCACGTCATTAGATATCAGAAAATTAACCACTAATAATGTCCACTCTCTTTAGACACCAAGAAAGCACGAGGTGACACCAAAATTTATGGAATACACAAAAAAACTAAGGGGCTTTTCTGCACTTGATTGTAGTACACAAGGAAATACTTTTCCTGAGACGCATTTAATTCATTTCTTCCTCTCATTTTATACCACTTGTTTTAATATGACGTGAGAAAATACACATTTTAAGATTCTGGAGCATAATGTGACACCAGATCCTTATTTTAGTCCAGGTCGGAAGCGTCACAAAAATCAACAGTCTCTCTCCTTTCATGCATTACTACCACTCACAGATTCTTATCAACGGAAAGTGTTGTGTGTAGGGTGAGGGACTCGTGGTGTTGACACTATTCACGCACTGTTGGGCAGTTCTTTGAAAAGTAGAAATTAAATATGACCTATAATCTGATGTAGTGATAGTTTGACGTTATGACTCAGCAGCATTTGGACAGTCTGCAAATTCTAGAACTGACTGCCCCATCTGTGCCGCCGCAATAGAACCCGATAATTCTCATGTGACTAACGTGGTAGCCAAGAGCCGTCGCTAGTATTAAAACGTTAACGGCTAAGTTAATAACATTCTGCGCAAGCGATGCACAGAATCTCAGCACCATGATCAGCTTGTTGAACATATTGTTATTTCGGGTTCCCTCAGTCTTAAGCGTACTGCACTCTCTCCCATACACGGCATCTCCAAAACAAGCAGATCTGATAAATCCCAGCAGAATAATTATCGTGTCACATTCGGTTAGCTTATCTTCTTCATAACTCCATTCATGGAATTTAAAGTCAGATGGACTGTTTTGCATTTCAGTCGAAGATACACTGCTCTACTTTCACTCGATATATCATTTCTTTTTCATGGAAAAGGTGTAACACTACAGACCATTTCATCCCATTTCGTAAGCATAGCGTACGCGATTGGTAGAATGGCGTAGTGCTTAAGGCCGCCATTTTTAGCATGCAGGTAGGAGTTTCGAATCCTGACACTTCCATGAATTTTGATTGGTGTAAAAGTCATTAGCTCAGGAGAACAATCAGATTTATTATGTATGTACAATTTTAAGGTATTACTTGTATATCGCCGGTGTTGAGCCACTTTTTTCACTTTATGTAGGCTACTGTAATTTCTGCTCGGCATTAAAAGAAAATGATTCTCTTTTGTGCTTTCGTCGGCATTGGCGTCCTGCCTGCCTGTAAAGAAAGAGGACGCAAATTAATATGATAAATTTTCTCGATGTAAAATAACTAAATACTTGCTCTTTGACGCCCTCCTCGACGCTGAAGTCATGTATCAAGTGAGAAAAAAATTACTTTCGTGTTTGTATCAGTCTTTTTCATCAAATGTTGTAAAATACGCTATTGACCATTAAAATTGCTACACCAAGAAGAAATGAAGATGATAAACGGGCATTCATTGGACAAATATATTATACTAGAACAGACATGTGATTACATTTTCACGCAATTTGGGTGCATATATCCTGAGAACTCAGTACCCAGAACAAACACCTCTGGCCGTAATAACGACCTTGATACACCTGGGCATTGAGTCAAACAGAGTTTGGAGGTACAGCTGCCCATGCAGCTTCAACACACTTCATCACGAGTAGTGACTGGCCAGTTGCTCGGCCACCATCGACCAGACGTTTTCAATTAGTGAGAGATATGGAGAATGTGCTGACCAGGGCGGCAGTCGAACATTTTCTGTTCCAGAAAGGCCCGGACAGGACCTGCAACATGCGCTCGTGCATTATCCTGCTGAAATGTAGGGTTTCGCAGGGATCGAATGAAGGGTAGGGCCACGGGTCGTAATTCATCTGAAATGTAACATCCACTGTTCAAAGTACCGTCAATGCGAACAAGAGGTGACCGAGACGTGTAACCAATGGCACCACATACCGTCACGCCGGGTGATACGCCAGTATGGCGATGACGAAAACACGCTTCCAATATGCGTTCACCGCGATGTCGCCAAACACGGACGCGACCAACATGATGCTGTAAACAGAACCTGGATTCATCCGAAAAAATGACGGTTTGACATTCGTGCACCCAGGTTCGTCGTTGAGTACACCATCGGAGGCACTCCTGTCTGTGATGCAGCGTCAAGGGTTACCGCAGCCTTTGTCTCCGAGCTGACAGTCCATGCTGTTGCAAACGTCGTCGAACTGTTCGTACAGATGGTTGTTGTCTTGAAAACGTCCCCATCTGTTGACTCAGGGATCGAGACGTGGCTGCACGATCCGTTACAGCCATGCGGATAAGATGCCTGATATCTCGACTGCTAGTGATACGAGGCCGTTGGGATCCAGCACGGCGTTCCGTATTACCCTCCTGAACGCACCGATTCCATATTCTGCTAACAGTCATTGGATCTCGACCAACGCGAGCAGCAATGTCGCGATACGCTACAATCCGACCTTTATCAAAGTCGGAAACGTGATGGTACGCATTTCTTCTCCTTACACGAGGTATCACATCAACGTTTCACCAGGCAACGCCGGTCAACTGCTGTTTGTGTATGAGAAATCGGTTGGAAACTTTCCTCGTGTCAGCAAGTTGTAGGTGTCGCCACCGGCGCCAACCTCGTGTGAATGCTCTGAGAAGCTAATCATTTGCATATCACAGCATCTTCTTCTTGTCGGTTAAATGTTGCGTCTGTAGCACGTCATCTTCGTGGTGTCGCAATTTTAATGGCCAGTAGCGTAATTTAAAATCAAAAATGTATTGAACGACTGAAAACAGTGAAATAGACAGCCTAGATTTTATATATAATCTGTCCCTCTATTTTTTAAAGATAAGACAGTCCAATTTTTCTACACTTCGAGGGATAACAAAGAATCATTTTTCATAAACAATTTTTCCCTAACAACACCTTAATTCAAAGCCGTGTCCAATTCCCGTCTTCCTCTACAACTGCATTTAGCAGTCAGGCAATAGAGGCACTGTGTTTGCGGATGAATCTGTTATTATACAACTCTTACCATGAGTCATGAACTGCTTCGGACAGCGCTCTCATGGTTGTCGGTGCTGGTCTTGTACACCTAATAATTTTGTCCATCACTGCCCATAAATGCTCTATGGGACTGAAGTCAGCACTTTTGCGAGGCCAGTCCAACAGCTCAATGTCTCTTTTCGGTTGAAACCAGTGTCTTCCACAGTTCGCTGTATACGCAGGAGAAGGGTCACGCCGGAAGATCATTCTGCGTCCCAAAAATGTTTGACGAACAGAAAGAAGCGTTACGTTCTCCAGTACTCTGTAGTAGTAATGACTAGAAAAGGGACGGTCCAGTTGCCATAGGACGTCGCAACCATTTGCAGCGAACTAAATATTTCCCTATGTTTGGGACACTACTTCTAAAAATTACAAGAGGCATTAAATGTTTCAATAATAAATGAAAAGCATCAGTTTGCTTTTGTTCTACAATAGAGTTGTAGAAGAAAAGCAAACTGGTGCTTTTCATTTATTATAATGTTGTTCTACGAAGAACCGACGGAAGATTCTGTTAATACATTAAATGTTTCCCTCAAGCACACAGGTAGCAGCAGGAGAATGAAGGGGTTAATAGAGATAATGACAGTAATAAACGAAGTATTTGGTAACTTCACACTCTTGATTGGTGTTTTTCTATGTAAGAAATTTCTTGAAATAGCGAAAATTTCTAAAATGTTTTCCAATCCAGGCTAAGATGGCTAAAGCATCTTTACATCCCGCTAGCATGAAACTAGCGTAATTTCCGTCTCAGAAGCCTGCTGATAACGAACCAGTTAATAGAGAACTGAATTTTTTCACCGTGTCTCATTTTTAAGCTAAGCGCGTCTTTCAAAAACCTTATGACACAATCAGGAACACAGTAAACCTCGGCTTCCGTGTTCTGGTGGATAGAGCCTAGTTCTTTAGTTTTGAGTATGGGTTCGATTCCCACTTTTGGCATTTATTTTAAATACACATGGTCACATCTCCTTCACCTCTAGTAATGCCAAGTGAACAACGTCAGGTTGCACCGTAGTTCAGAATGAGCATTGTAAACATCATATTGCTTCACTACCAAATGGGACAGAGGCCGCTTACATTGGGCCTTAGTAGAGGCGAAAGTCGCAGCGAACAGAAACTCTGTCCCCAGTGCACTTCCTTACACAAGGTGTTTCCATAGAGCAGGTACCACGGTTAATCGCGATGCATTTAATTGGTTAGTTCAAAATTCAGTTTCTGACAAACAATTCGCATCAGGAACGACGTTTCACAGTCGTGGGGAAACCTGTTAAAGAGCAAAAATGTTTCGAATTGTCATAGAACTTCAGGAGTCCAGAGAGTGTCACAAAATCTCTTGTTCATAAAAATAATTAATTTTACCTGAAGATTGCTGGAATGACATATGTGATGGAATTAGTTAACTTAAATAGTAATGAGTGAGGTAGTGATTTTGAAATGCCGCCTACTGTGGTAGTATTGAGTTTACACGCGTTAAGAAAACAAGATCGTGGCGTTGATTTACAGCTGGACTGATTACCTTAAAGAATAGTGTTCTCTAGTGGTCTCTTGTGGAATCTATTTTCTATAGTCAAATGGCTGTAGTGCAAAGAGATTGCCGGCCGGAGTGGTCGAGCGGTTCTAGGCGCTACAGTCTGGAACCGCGCGACCGCTACGGTCGTAGGTTCGAATCCTGCCTCGGACATGGATGTGTATGATGTCCTTAGGTTAGTTAGGTTTAAGTAGTTCTAAGTTCTAGGGGACTGATGATCTCAGAAGTTAAGTCCCATAGTGCTCAGAGCCATTTGAATCATTTTTTTGCAAAGAGATTAGAGGACCTGCAAGACAGCTACGTTATGTGGGCTGCATGAAGATCAGGCGGAACGCAATCCAGGTCATTCGGATACTTTTGGGTATGATAGTATACAGGGCTATTACAAATGATTGAAGCGATTTCATAAATTCACTGTAGCTCCATTCATTGACATATGGTCACGACACACTACAGATACGCAGAAAAACTCATAAAGTTTTGTTCGGCTGAAGCCGCACTTCAGGTTTCTGCCGCCAGAGCGCTCGAGAGCGCAGTGAGACAAAATGGCGACAGGAGCCGAGAAAGCGTGTGTCGTGCTTGAAATGCACTCACATTAGTCAGTCATAACAGTGCAACGACACTTCAGGACGAAGTTCAACAAAGATCCACCAACTGCTAACTCCATTAGGCGATGGTATGCGCAGTTTAAAGCTTCTGAATGCCTCTGTAAGGGGAAATCAACGGGTCGGCCTGCAGTGAGCGAAGAAACGGTTGAACGCGTGCGGGCAAGTTTCACGCGTAGCCCGCGGAAGTCGACGAATAAAGCAAGCAGGGAGCTAAACGTACCACAGCCGACGGTCTGGAAAATCTTACGGAAAAGGCTAAAGCAGAAGCCTTACCGTTTACAATTGCTACAAGCCCTGACACCCGATGACAAAGTCAAACGCTTTGAATTTTCGGCGCGGTTGCAACAGCTCATGGAAGGGGATGCGTTCAGTGCGAAACTTGTTTTCAGTGATGAAGCAACATTTTTTCTTAATGGTGAAGTGAACAGACACAATGTGCGAATCTGGGCGGTAGAGAATCCTCACGCATTCGTGCAGCAAATTCGCAATTCACCAAAAGTTTACGTGTTTTGTGCAATCTCACGGTTTAAAGTTTATGGCCCCTTTTTCTTCTGCAAAAGAAACGTTACAGGACACGTGTATCTGGACATGCTGGAAAATTGGCTCATGCCACAACTGGAGACCGACAGCGCCGACTTCATCTTTCAACAGGATGGTGCTCCAAAGCACTTCCATCATGATATTCGGCTTTTCTTAAACAGGAGATTGGAAAACCGATTGATCGGTCGTGGTGAAGATCACGATCAGCAATTCATGTCATGGCCTCCACGCTCTCCCGACTTAACCCCATGCGATTTACTTCTGTGGGGTTATGTGAAAGATTCAGTGTTTAAACCTCCTCTACCAAGAAACGTGCCAGAACTGCGAGCTCGCATCAACGATGCTTTCGAGCTCATTGATGGGGACATGCTGCGCCGAGTGTGGGAGGAACTTGATTATCGGCTTGATGTCTGCCGAATCACTAAAGGGGCACATATCGAACATTTGTGAATGCCTAAAAAAACTTTTTGAGTTTTTGTATGTGTGTGCAAAGCATTGTGAAAATATCTCAAATAATAAAGTTATTGTAGAGCTGTGAAATCGCTTCAATCATTTGTAATAACCTCGTATATGCACTCAGTGGCGTCATGGCTAATGTAATTTTTCTGTGGGGAAACATTTACGTTCAGATATATTATTCTACACTGTTAGACCAGTACAGACAATATGAATTAACCGTAATTTGTTCTATATGTCTTTGTTAGGGCAGATCCATTTCATGTGTTAGTGTCCGCTTATGTTTTACGGCGATGCCAGCGTACTACACTGAAGAGCCAAAGAAACTGGTACGAACCACCGTAATACCGTGCAGGGCCCGCGCGAGCACGCAGAAGTGCAACAACACGACATAGCACTGACTAGACCAATGTCTGGAGGGAACTGACACCACGAATCCCGCAGGGCTGTCCATAAATCCGTAAGAGTACGAGGGGTGGAGGTCTCTTCTGAACAGCGGGTTGCAAGCGTTCCCAGATATGCTCAATAATGTCCATGTCTAGGGAGTTTGGTGGGCAGCAGAAGAAATTAAATTCAGAAGATTGTTTCTGGATCCACTCTGTAGTAATTCTAGACGTGTGGGGTATAGCATTGTCTTGCTGGAATTTCCCAAGTAGGTCGGAATGCACAATGGACATGAATGGACGCAAGTGATCAGACAAGATGCTTACGCACGTGTCACCTGTCAGAGTCGTATCTAGACGAATCAGGGGTCCCATATCACTCCAACCGCACACTCCCCACACAATTACATAATTACATAGTCTCCTGCTGGCATGCAGGGTCCACGGATCATGAGGTTGTGTCCATAACCGTTCACGACCATCCGCTCAATTTCAAACGAGACTCGACCGACCAGGCAACATGTTTCCAGTCACCAACATTCTAATGTCGGTGTTGACGGACCTAGGTGAGGCGTAAAGCTTTGTGTCATGCAGTCGTCAAGGGCACACGAGCCCCTATCGATGACGTTTCGTTGAATGGTTCGCACGCTGACGCTCGTTGATGGCCCACCATTGAAATCTGCAGCAATTTACGGAAGGGTTGCACTTCTGTCGCGTTGAACGATTCTCTTTAGTCTTAGTTGGTCCCGTTCTTGCAGTATCTTTTTCCGGCCGCAGCGATGTCGGTGATTTGATGTTTTACCGGATTCCTGATACTCGCGGTACACTTGTGAAGAGGTCGAACGGGAAAATCCCCACTTCATCACTACCTCGGAGATGCTGTGTCCCATCGCCCTTGCGCCGACTATAATGCCACATTCAGATTCATTTAAATCTTAATAACCTGCCATTGTAGCAGCAGTAACCGATAAAACAACTGCAACAGTCACTGTTTGTCTTATATAAGCGTTGCTGACCGCAGCGCCGTATTCTGCCTGTTTACGTATTGGGAGGTTCCTACCCCATTCTGTGGCGACTAATAGTCAGGCCTAGTAGATGAGTGGCTTGCCAAGCGAGTGCAATTATTATTTGTACATCAGAAATATTTTCATCATTATCATACCCACTGCAACTATGCTTGAAATATGAGCCCTAGCCGGCCGAAGTGGCCGTGCGGGTAAAGGCGCTGCAGTCTGGAACCGCAAGACCGCTACGGTCGCAGGTTCGAATCCTGCCTCGGGAATGGATGTTTGTGAAGTCCTTAGGTTAGTTAGGTTTAATTAGTTCTAAGTTCTAGGGGACTAATGACCTCAGCAGTTGAGTCCCATAGTGCTCAGCACCATTTGAACCATTTTTTTTTATGAGCCCTAGTGCCTATCAGTTAAGCTACACTCCTGGAAATGGAAAAAAGAACACATTGACACCGGTGTGTCAGACCCACCATACTTGCTCCGGACACTGCGAGAGGGCTGTACAAGCAATGATCACACGCACGGCACAGCGGACACACCAGGAACCGCGGTGTTGGCCGTCGAATGGCGCTAGCTGCGCAGCATTTGTGCACCGCCGCCGTCAGTGTCAGCCAGTTTGCCGTGGCATACGGAGCTCCATCGCAGTCTTTAACACTGGTAGCATGCCGCGACAGCGTGGACGTGAACCGTATGTGCAGTTGACGGACTTTGAGCGAGGGCGTATAGTGGGCATGCGGGAGGCCGGGTGGACGTACCGCCGAATTGCTCAACACGTGGGGCGTGAGGTCTCCACAGTACATCGATGTTGTCGCCAGTGGTCGGCGGAAGGTGCACGTGCCCGTCGACCTGGGACCGGACCGCAGCGACGCACGGATGCACGCCAAGACCGTAGGATCCTACGCAGTGCCGTAGGGGACCGCACCGCCACTTCCCAGCAAATTAGGGACACTGTTGCTCCTGGGGTATCGGCGAGGACCATTCGCAACCGTCTCCATGAAGCTGGGCTACGGTCCCGTACACCGTTAGGCCGTCTTCCGCTCACGCCCCAACATCGTGCAGCCCGCCTCCAGTGGTGTCGCGACAGGCGTGAATGGAGGGACGAATGGAGACGTGTCGTCTTCAGCGATGAGAGTCGCTTCTGCCTTGGTGCCAATGATGGTCGTATGCGTGTTTGGCGCCGTGCAGGTGAGCGCCACAATCAGGACTGCATACGACCGAGGCACACAGGGCCAACACCTGGCCTCATGGTGTGGGGAGCGATCTCCTACACTGGCCGTACACCACTGGTGATCGTCGAGGGGACACTGAATAGTGCACGGTACATCCAAACCGTCATCGAACCCATCGTTCTACCATTCCTAGACCGGCAAGGGAACTTGCTGTTCCAACAGGACAATGCACGTCCGCATGTATTCCGTGCCACCCAACGTGCTCTAGAAGGTGTAAGTCAACTACCCTGGCCAGCAAGATCTCCGGATCTGTCCCCCATTGAGCATGTTTGGGACTGGATGAAGCGTCGTCTCACGCGGTCTGCACGTCCAGCACGAACGCTGGTCCAACTGAGGCGCCAGGTGGAAATGGCATGGCAAGCCGTTCCACAGGACTACATCCAGCATCTCTACGATCGTTCCATGGGAGAATGGCAGCCTGCATTGCTGCGAAAGGTGGATATACACTGTACTAGTGCCGACATTGTGCATGCTCTGTTGCTTGTGTCTATGTGCCTGTGGTTCTGTCAGTGTGATCATGTGATGTGTCTGACCCCAGGAATGTGTCAATAAAGTTTCCCCTTCCTGGGACAATGAATTCACGGTGTTCTTTTTTCAATTTCCAGGAGTGTATAATTTGTTCTCGTCCTTACTTTTTAATGTAACGGAATGCATAACGCATCTGACTAAGAGCTATTGCACATTTCTGATGGACTCACTCCACCCTGGCAAGGCCACATTTCCATCCTGTCGTACATATTTTATCCAAAGCTTGGACAACCAAGCTAGAAAATAGAGGTTGCATTGCTCGACAAAATGGCTACCCACAACTCAATAATCAAGACCACTATTTGTGTCATATATCTCCTCTTTTATTACAATAAATTCTTTCATGCTAATGTTGCAAAATTTCTTGCATTACACTTAAACACAATAGTAAATGGTCTCATAATGTTTCTGTCTATTGCTACTGTGCACCTGCTGGATTGGGAAGGAATCTTTTGCTACTTCATTCTCTCCCACACTCTCATAATCTCATTCATTAGCAACATAAAGAATTTACTGACTTTCGTGCTGTACTGGGAAAAGTCGTGCTTGACCCACTAAATTCGCTACTGTCTCATGCAAATCACACAGATTAAATACACATCGTAAATCACACTGACAGTATAAAACACATCTCTAAAAACAAAATGTTTGGTTTTCTACTCGTTCTGCTTTCCCACATCAAACAATAGTCACCCCAGATTCACACGTCACTGACCCACGTAATAATTTTCCTACCACAAACTCGGGAGGATTTATGCATATCTCCCTGTGCAATGCAACCCTCCTGGAGCTGCCGGGTAGATGGCTGACTCACCTTAATTCACTCTCAGAGTATCTGAATATCATGCTAGCGTCACACGAATGTGCCTCATAATGGAAGTTTTGGTATCTTATTTATTTCACACACGGATCCTCAACTGAATGCTAGGACAAGCACTTCTAATTCTTTTTATTGTCTCATAGTCTGGTTGAGACTCACACTGTACTCACCAACTGGAAGTGCTTGCCTCTAATTCAAGTTCTGCACACGGAAATCTTAATTATTTTCAACTTAGATTTAGACACGCAAGCATTTCATCTTAATACTACCACACGCTGTATTTCTTCTTATGATTACAACACGTGGTTTCTTTGTCACTTGTGAAGAATCCTACGTTCCCCATGAATTTTTACCTGCCTATCTTTTTCAGAACAATTTACATCAGCCTCCCACCAAAAGTTTCTAAAAAGAGAAATTATTCGTTCATCTACTCCTAAATATTCTACATGCATACATTTTCATTTAACTTTGTTTTTCTGGAGCACACATAGAGCACGTGTTCAAACCTCAGGAATCAGCGACAGAGTACTGAAACATGGCCGTCATCCGGTCATCCCGCGCTTCCGCAGAAGTGGGGGAGGACCTTGCCACCTTATTGGTCAGCCACATTCCAGGCCCTCTGGTGCTCTGGTATACTTCCTCTCTTTGGTTCAGCCAAAGGTGACCAGAGAACTGTCTCAAAGATGGTTATATAATCTACCTTCACTATCTGGTCAGGAGACGACCAGCCATTAATTCAAGTCACAAACATTACCAAACTGAATTCAAGGATCTATTTTAAGGAAGTGCACATCTGAATAATTAAACACACAAATTGCTCTTCTTTCCTACATTGATGTCCGGCTTCGGTGTATTAAATAAAATGGTGTTATTCTACAAAAACGCTGTTCTGACAAGAACAACAAAGTATGTTTTTGTACATCTTTTCTATGTCAGGCAGTACTGTACCCTTTTAATATCTCTGTATTTGAATACGCATGCCTATAACCGTTGCCGGCCGCGGTGGTCTAGCGGTTCTAGGCGCTCAGTCCGAAACCGCGCGACTGCTACGGTTTTGTTCTTCCGACAAGATTTTCTATGTGATGGTTCCACTTTAAGTGTCCGCCCCTGGTAGCTGAGTGGTCAGCGCGACGGAATATCATACCTAATGGCCGGGGTTCGATTCCCGGCAGGATCGGAGATTTTCTCCGCTCAGGGACTGGGTGTTGTGTTGTCCTTATCATCACCATTTCATCCCCATCGGCACGCAAGTCGCCGAAGTGGCGTCAACTCGAAAGACCTGCACCAGGCGAACGGTCTACCCGACGGGAGGCCCTAGCCACACATCATTCCCAATTTAATTTGTTCGTAACTGCAATCCCTAGGTATTTAGTTGAAGTGACAGCGTTTGAAGTTGTGTGGTCTACTGAGTGCAGGAAATGTAACGATTTTTTTCATTTCTCAGGTGGAGGCCCTCGCTCTTTTTCATTGTTAAGGATCAACGGCCACCTTTCGCACCACGTAAATATCTTGTCTAATTAATTTGATCTTCTGATGAATTTACTAGATGTTAAAAGACAAAACCATTTGCAAACATCCTAAGATGGCTGTTCAAGTCATCACAAGATTAAATATATTCTGTACCGGTAACCCACCCACTTCCTGCGATTAAAGAATCGAGCTCCCGTACCATCGTAATGTATGCTCCATTTTAAGAAAAGCAAGTTTTTAGCACAGCTCGATATTTATGACGTCATATCTCTGAAATTATGTGTTGCACAATTATGTAATATGTGAATACTGCCTGCAAAATGTCTTGCGAGAAAAGATACTTGTAAAGAAGTTATAAATTAAAATATTAAGCTGTTGAAGTTTTACTGCGTCAACACCAAAAATGTGGTAAGCTATAAACTTTTATTTGATTATTTTGTAGGCGTGTCAGCGAGAAGTAGTTTCAAAATGACCTGACACTATGTGTACAGTTTGTTGGAAGTTGCTAAGTACTCTCTCTCTCTCAAATATTGAATGGATATAGTCTGGATAATTTTTGCGTTCTGAGTTTCTAGATTAATACTCGATTTATTGTGTTAAAGATTTGACATAAGATTATACTTCTTAATAAGTGGATTATTACAGCATTTTGCATTTTTAAATTCAGTCAGTAATAAAGTTAAATATTGGAACTCAAAATTTTTGGTACCCTTGGAAGTCCTTAGATAGGCAGCCTGCAATTTCACGTTAATCATGAACCATACACCAAGCACCATAACTGGGTTGGCCGTTTTGTAATATACATGCATCAAAAAAAGTTTTGCATCACCTCGGTTCCGAAGGTTCCAGAACTTGTACAGAAAACTGGAATATAGATCAACATAAACATCATTTATGCCCTTTTTATTGCTCATGAAAACCACACATTGCACGTTGTACCACCATACAGCGAGACCTTCAGAGGTGGTGGTTCAGATTGCTGTACATATCGGTACCTCTGATACCCAGTAGCACGTCTTCTTGCATTGATGCAAGCTAGTATTTGCCGTGGCATACTACCCACAAGTTAATCAAGGCTCTGTTGGTCCAGATTGTCCCACTACTCAACGGCGATTCGGCGTAGATACCTCAGAGTGGGTGGTGGATCACGTCGTCCATAAACAGCCCTTTTCAATCTATCCCAGGCATGTTCGATAGGCTTCATGTCTGGAGAACATGCTGGCCACTCTAGTCGAGTGATGTCGTTATCCTGAAGGCAATCATTCACAAGATGTCTACGATGGGGGCGCCAATTGTCGTCCATGAAGACGAATGCCTCGCCAATATGCTACCGATATGGTTGCACTATGGTCGGAGGATGGCATTCATTTATTGTACAGGCGTTACGGCGCCTTCCATGACCACCAGCGGCGTAAGTCGGCCCCACATAATGCCACCCCAAAACAGCAGGGAACCACCGCGCTGCATGGTGTCGTGGTTGCAAAGATGGACCTCGCCATGGACGTCGGGAGTGAAGTTGCGCATCATGCAGCCTATTGCGTACAGTTTGAGCCTTTACAAGATGTCCTGTGGCTGCACAAAAAGCATTATACAACAAGGTGGCGTTGCTGTCAGGATTCCTCCAAGCCATAATCCGTAGGTAGCGGTCATTCACTGCAGTAGTGGCCCTTGGGCGGCCTGAGCGAGGCATGTCATCGACAGTTTTAGTATCTCCTCCATGTCCAAACAACATCGCTTTGGTTCAGTCCGAGAGGCCTGGACATTTCCCATGTTGAGAGCCCTTCCTGGCAGTAAGTCACAATGCGGACATGATCGAACCGCGGAATTGACCGTCTAGGCATCGTTGAACTACAGACAACACGAGCCGTGTACCTCCTTCCTGGTGGAATGACTGGAACCGATCGGCTGTCGGACCCTCTCCGTCTAATTGGCTCTGCTCCGCACGGTTGTTTACATCTTTGGGCGGGTTAAGTGTCATCTCTAAACCGTCAAAGTGACTGTGTCTGAGCCGTGTGTGGCTCGTGTTCCCGCCATCATGTATTTTACACCCTGTTTTTAACATACTTCCACCTCACTATGTTAATTTAAATTACTACTGTCACTGAGTTGCTGCTTTGCTTCACCGTGACCGGCGCTAGCAGCGCGTATCTATATATACCCTCTCGTAGTATCTTTGCTCGGCTGCTATTACTTCCTGGTAGTTGTCTGTTGTAAGCAGTTCGGGTCTGCCAGTGAGTTGGAACGCGTCTGGAGCGCAGTCTGGAGCTGCCAGTCGGGAGTTGCAATGTGGCACTAGTGCAGTCGGGTTGGAGCAGCAGTGAGGTCTGCGTCGCATGGCTCGCCCAACCATTGCCGCCACGCATCACTTGAGCCGGGCCGCGGACTTGGTGGATCGTCGGTCGGTCTCCTACCGAACGACGCGTTTTAGCTCGCCGATCGTTCATGAGTCGACTGTATGTGTGTGTGTGTGTGTGTGTGTGTGTGTGTGTGTGTGTGTGTGTGCGTGCATTGACTCCCGATTTGTCTTCGTGTGTGCTTAGTTACTGTTTGGTATCGTTCAGTCGTTCAGGACTTCGTGCAAGTGTTTGTCAGGTTGTGTGTGTAGTTGGCGTTATTTCCACTGACGACTATTTTAGATGTTGTCGACGTTCTGCGGCGAGTCGGTCATTGCTGCGGGCCACGAAAGTTATCTCCGCGCGGTGCAGTCGGCTGGGTCGGCTGAAGGTCCCTGCGCAGTGTCGGAGCGTGTGTGGAGCTGTCCGGTCGCTTCGAGCTTCGTGGTTCACCGGCCCAGGACGTCAAAGTTGAGTAATGGTTTCAACTACCCAAGCCACGTCCATTCATGTTGTGTGGTTCGTTTCGGTGGTTCGCTGTTGGGGAGGTTTTCCTGTGAGCAACACTGAATGTTTCTATTGCAGAAGTTTAGCCACCATGCGGTGCAATTAACTATATTGGTTGACTACAATTCAAGTGCACCAGCGGAATTTTTTGCCTTGTGGCCGTTAGTGTTCTGGTTACCTGCGCTGGCTACTAAAGTAATTTCAGTCAGCGTCCTTTCCTCACCTGCCGCCGCTATCCAACAAGGTGTGTAGTTTTGACAGCTAATACATATTTTATTGTGGATAACCACGTTCATAACTTTTGTGTTTGAGTTCTCATGTACCGATTGGTGGAAAGCAAGTCGTTGTGTCGTTCGGTCTGTGTCTGTCCCCTGGTTCGGTTCTGTCGGATCAAGTGTAGTTTGGCTCACCACCTGTCTCACGCCGGCGGCCGTGGCCGAGCGGTTCTAGGCGCTTCAGTCCGGAACCGCGTGACTGCTACGGTCGCAGGTTCGAATCCTGCCTCGGGCATGGATGTGTGTGATGTACTTAGTTTAGTTAGGTTTAAGTAGTTCAAAGTTCTAGGGGACTGATAACCTCAGATGTTAAGTCCCATAGTGCTCAGAGCCATTTGAACCATTTTTGAACCTGTCTCACCTAAGTGAACTAGGGCAGACCGGCCAACCTGGAGGCTTCTGAGTGCCGTTTTCTTTATTGCCTTTCTCACGGGTGTTTAATTGTCTATTTATAATCTCTCATAGCCAACGCTTTAAAAGAAAAAAAATTTATTGTGTAAATCAGTTTTGGAATATCAATTGTGGGCCTTCAGCCGCCTTAAACCTTATTCTTAAAATTACCCTTTAAGCAAAAACATTGTGGCCTTTTGCCTTTGAAAGGTTATGGTAATTTATTTTAAAGTCTTGAAAATTTTATTGTGGGCCTTCAGCCGTTTGAAATGCATCTTGTTTATGTTTGTCTATCCACTTTTCCCTTGAGGTTTTCAGCCTAGCTGACCGTATATATATTTTAATTATTTTATTTTCTATTTTAACTGCATTTTTATCTTTTTGATTTTTAAGATTTCTTGTTTGAAGGCCTTCAGCCGTGAAAGAATTGCATTTTGAAATTCGTAGTTGTAAAGGTTCGTCGGCTATGTGCCGTTTTGATTTAAAGGTGTTATTAAATTACAATAAATGACAATTTTAAGGTGAAACTGACCCCAACCTTATTTGGCCCTTTCCACAATCCTATTCACTTGTTCTGCCCAGCGTGTTTAGCGGGCATATCAGTGTCTGTGATACAATATCCATAGTCAACATCTATCTTCAGGAGTTCTGGGGACCGGGGTGACGCAAAATTCTTTTTATGTGTGTAGATAACTCGTTTTACTTAAGATTCTCTCTACTGCCCATCACGCTATGCTTCCGTACTCGGCCCTCTGCTCCTAATTTCTATCTCAGATGCGTACTGACTGGACGGGTACCAGCACTCAGTTAGAAAACTGGCGACAACTCCCATCAACAGCGCGCCTCCGAAATAACTCAGCACACCGGTCGGTAAGGTACCCACACAGTGAAGTGGCGTGAATGTGGCAGCGGCTGCAGGAATCAGCGCAGTGAAGATGGGGCGACGTGGAGACGTGACACAATGGCAGATACACTGAGGTGACGAAAGTCCAGGGATGGCAGTAATGTCGCAAGGTACAGAAAGGCAGTGAACTGGCGAAGGTATCATTTGTACTCAGCTGACTCACGTGAAAAGTTTACAAGGTGATTATGGCCGCATGACGGGAATTAATAGATTTCGAACGCGGAATGGTAGTTGGAGCCAGACGCAGTCCCATTCCGAAATCTTTAGGGAATTCAGTATTTCGTGATCCACAGTGTCAAGAGTGTGCGGAGAATGAAAAATTTCAGACATTACCTCTCGCCATGGACAACGCAGTGGCCGACGGCGTTTGCGTAGTTTTCAGTGCTAACAGACAAACACCACTGCGTGAAATAACGGCAGAAGTCAACGGGGACGTACGACGGACGTATCCGTTAGGACACTGCGGCGAAGATTGGCGTCAATGGGCTATGGCAGCGGACGACAGACGCGAGCGCCGTTGCTAACAGCACGACATCTGGTGTCGTGACCATATTGGTTGGACCCTAGACGATTGCAAAACCGTTGCCTGATCAGATGGATGGGTCGCGATTTCATTTGGTAAGAGCTGGTGACAGGGTTCGAGTGTGGTGCAGACCCCACGAAGCCGTCGACCCATGTTGTCAATAACGCACTGTGCAAGCTGGTGGTGTATCCGTAATGGTGTATACTGTGTTTACATGGAATGGACTACGTCCCCTGGTCTAACTGAACTTATCGTTGACTGGAAATAAGTATGTTCGGCTACTTAGAGGCCTTTTGCAGCCAATTATGTACTTCATATTCCCAAACAACGATGGAATTTTTATGGATCACTATGGGCCATGTCACCAGGCCACAAAAGTCTGCGATTGATCTGAAGAACATTTTGGCCAATTCCAGCGAATGATCTGTCCACCCAGATCGCCCAACATGGGACATAATCGACAGGTCAGTTCGTGCACAAAATCCTGCACTTACAACACTTTCGTAGTTATGGACGGCTATAGAGGCAGCACGTCTCAATACGTCTGCCAGGGACTTCCAACGATTTGTTGAGTCCATGCCATGCCGAGTTGCTGCACTAGACCGTACAGAAGTCAACACGATATCAGGAGGTATCCCGTGACTTTTGTCACCTCAGTATACGTGTCAGCGCTGGAGTGTGCCCATCCTTCCCACTGCCATCCGAATAGCAATATGTCGACTCTGAAGTGTCATCCCTTGTATGACCAGTAGTACCTCTTTGTGATCGCTGTGGTTTTTAATACGCCCAGCTCTGTATCTGACGCTATGCTATGTTGGTATCCCGTGTCTCTGTTCAGCAGATTTGTGGAGATGCGAATCTCCACCACTACTTACGTCTGTCCCAGTACAATCACGTAGACGAGAGAATTTTGGTATATTTGTAGTCCATACTGCGTCCTGTAAGGATACAATGCTTGGTCACTGCGGATTTCTCTGAAGATGTCGGTCAGTTGTGCCAATGAAATATTGCGGGAATTTCACAATGACATATGCCGTCTCATCCGATAATCATATACAGGGTGTTTCAAAAATGACCGGTATATTTGAAACGGCAATAAAAACTAAACGAGCAGCGATAGAAATACACCGTTTGTTGCAATATGCTTGGGACAACAGTACATTTTCAGGCGGACACAAACGGTGTATTTCTATCGCTGCTCGTATAGTTTTTATTGCCGTTTCAAATATACCAGTCATTTTTGAAACACCCTGTATGTACAATATGTATATTAGATCTGCATCTTTATCAGTCATCTTATTGTAGCGATTCAATATATTTATTAATTTTACATTAAAGTATCAAAAGTTACTGGATACTTCCTAATATCTTGTAGGTACCCCTTTTGCCAGGCGTGCAGAAACTCGACATGGCATGGACTCAAGTCATTGGAAGCCCCTGCAGAAATACTGAGCAATTCTGCCTCTATAGCCGTCGATGACTGCGAAAGCGTTGCTGGTGCAGGGTTTTTTGCACGTAATGAATTCTAAATTATAGGTCTTTTGGTCTGTGCAATTCTTGTCGGAGATCTGGCCAAACCATTCGCTCGAACTGTCCTTTAAACGAATCACGAACAACTGTGGTCCGGTGACAAGGCGCATTGTCATCCATAAAAATTCCGTCATTGTTTGGGAACGTGAAGTCTATCAACGGCTGAAAATGGTTCCCAGGTATCCGAACATAACCAACTCCAGCCAAAGATCGCTTCAGTTGGACCAGAGCACCAAGTCCATTCCATATAAAGACAGCCCCCACCATTATGAACCACCACCAGCTTGCACAGTGCCTTGTTGACAACGTGGGCCAGCCTACGGTCCAGCCGATGTAGTCAGGGGTTCAGGAGAGGTGCGCAGGAACTCATGTCCGTCGTCTGCTGCCATAGCCGATTAACGCCAAATTTGATCACACTCTCGTAACTGATACGTTCGTATTTCTGCGGTTATTTCACGCCACGTTGCATGTCTGTTAGCACTAACAACTCTACGCAAAATCCGTCGTTCTCAGTCGTTAAGTGAAGGCCATCGACTACTCAGTTGTCCGTGGTGAGAGGTAATGCCTGAAATTTTGGATTCTCAGGAAACTCTACACGCTCTGGATATTGAAATATTGAATTCCCTAATGATTTTCGAAATGGAATGTCTCATACATCTAGCTCCAGTTACCATTCCACTTTCAAAGTCTGTTATTTCCCGTCTTGTGGCCGTAATCACGTCGGGAACTTTTTGACAAGACAGCTCCACCAGTGCAGTACCCTTGAAACATCCCCTTGGAAAAAATTTTAAAATGACAGTGCTGGAAAACATCTACGTTATTTGATTTTCAAACAGCTGAGCAGAACTGAACGTACTCAGACATTTCGCCTTTTACCTATTCTGATCAACACTAAACTGACGCACAATATTTTTAGCGCAACGCAATCTGACTTTCAATAATCCCTACAAAAGAATGGCCCTGACTAACAATAACCTATACCTTTCATGAATCACATACCTCACAAAAATCTTCGTTACTCAAACTACCGCAATACAGCGAGCGCCAATACTGCCAGCTAAATAAAATATTCTAAATACTGAAGGCACTAACTACTGATAGGCATAGTTAACAAATGAAAGATTTTGATGGAGAACAAACAATGTATTTACCTTAATAGTGTTCAAAAGTCATATATATCAGTTCATGACATCCAGTCTTACAAATTTCCTTTCTCTGACGAACAGACCTCCAGATCGTCCGCTCTCAAAACTCCGCCATCTCTCTCTCCACATCCCCCACTGCTGGCGGCTCACCTCCAACTGCGCAACGCTACGCGCTGTTCACATCCAACTGCCCAACAATACAATAGCGAATATTCCAACAATGGCAATCAGCCACAGATTGCACACGGCACAGTCAGTGATTTTCATACAGAGCGCTACGTGGCGTTACCAACATAAAAACCTAAAGAGCCCACTTACACCCTTTTATATCTAATGTACGATACTACTGCCATCTATATACGTCCATCTCGCTTTCACATGATTTTGTCATCTCAATTTAACGCATGTGTGTAAAGGTACCTAAGTCTCGTAACCTCTTTCCTGATCCTAAAAGTTTCTGAGAATCGATAAAAGTGGAATTAATGATTTGGTTTATTAATAACTAAAGTGTTGAAGAGCTTGAACCAAGTTATTCAACTTGTCTATAAGATGTTGCAGCACGTAAGTTTCTCCAAGTGATCTGAAAATCACATTGCTACAGATAATAGCTGGTTTCGATGTTCATATTGGTTTGAATTTGTCACTTGAATTAGTAATACAAACTTTAAATTATGAGAAGTGATTTAAAAAGTGTTGTTGAATACTATAACCGTTCTAGGGCCCCATATTCTAGGAATCATTTCGATCAGTGATTAATGAATTTTATTGAACAAGTAGGGGAGACTTGGACTAGTTGACATAAGTGTCTAGATGGTACACAGCTTTGATATCGCATTGGAGCTAGTAGGCTTAGCTAGGTATGGGATCAGCTGGCATTCCTATGACAACTCGCCCCACACCCACACCATCTGAAGCCACCTTTACCGTTTATTAAAAAAGAACCAATGTCTGTTCACAATGAATAAATACGCACCACTCTGGAAGAAATTCGTCCTTTCCCCACAGTGGGACCACGACAGCAGTCCAATCATGGACAAAAAATAATGCACAATGCTATTCTAAAAGACATCTCATGAAAGACTGACTGATGATGAAAGAGACAATAAGAAGAAAAAGGCATGTGCTGACAGAAAGGCAGCCTTGGCTAATGTTCACAAATCGAGGAAAGAAAACCTTTCCAGAAAACGTCGTTTTTCTTTTCCTCTACGAATTCTGATGACAGCGTGTCAAATATTAGCTGTGCCGGAAATGACGACAGCTTGGTCTTCCTTAATGTTGGTGAAGAGCTTTCACCGTCAACCTCCTGTCTAGGCGGTGGTGGGATTTCTCATTCGACAGGTCCCGCTAACCCTGGAGAACGTCAAAAATATGCCAACAGGTCACACAGAAAAAGACCTTATCACCCTGAATTTCTTGTAAATATCCTGGGAATTTTGTCAGGACAGTTGACAATGAGATTCGCGTGTCCAGCATGATCAAATAGGGCAAAAACTGCAGCTGGGTAAATGAATATGATTGAGCTCGATATGATCAATGTAAGATTGTGCAGAAATCGAACACATCTGCTCAAATAAATGACCACCCACCTCCAACATTTCTATATATGGTGTTTGTCCTTTCGCACAAGTCCAAAAGGACAGACACTATTCTGATTCTGCAGCCACTATGAATCAAGATGCAAAGAAATTAATACCATTATCTGCCAGTGGCCGTTGATTGAAATCAATGAAGAAAGTTGAAAATTTGTGCGAGACAGGGATTCGAACCTGGGTCCACTGCTTACTAAACAGATGCATTGATCACTCCACTATCTGGACACAGAATACCCTAACAACCCTGCCGTCAGACCCAATTCTCAACTTATCTGCAGACTACTGGTGTAGCGCTCCTTGCCCATTATCCTCATTACTCGTGGCATTTTGCCGAACCACGTAAGGATTCGAGCGTGGAGGGAACCACTTGTATAATTAAGGCGAGGACGAACAATTGATCACTTCAGTGCGGATGCACACCACGCTCGAACTCTTACGGGAATTGGCGAAACGCCACACATAATGAGAATAATGGTCGAAGGGCACTACGTCAGTAGGGTGATAAGATGAGGATTTGGGTCTGATGGGAGGCGCGCCTGGGTAGTCAGTGCAGTTGGCTACTGTCTGGGTGGCATAGTGGTCAGTGCATCTGCCTAGGTAGTGGGAGACCTGGGTTTGAATCCTGGTGCAGTACAAATAGGTCCTCGAGGTACGGCAATACGCAAACACCGAGAAGTATGTGTAAATGTCTAAACGGTTTTATTAACAAAGGCTGATTTGAAACAATCACGCTAGGCGCACCCATCATCACTGTGTCTGACAACCTAATTACGGTCGTATCGAAAGGCTCCACGCTGCGGACGGCAGCCAGTTGCTTACTACCTGCATCGCACTGCGGCCGGACGCATGTGTACTGACCAAGCGAGTTGTCAGCATTCCGGATAGGTTGGCTGGCGAGCACGTGTTGCGCACTGTACGGCTGTGTACAACCCATAGACCCTTACAGTTCACACATTTAACTTTAGACTATTGTTTATACATCTAAGCAGTGTTTATTTTTGTTCAAGTGTTATTTCTTCATGAGGAATTTATTTTTTTGAACAATTTATTCTTTGAAAAGGAAGTTACCTCAAGTTCTAATAAAATAAAATGTTTTTCCTCTAAAATTCGTGTGTTCTATCTATATTTTTCCCTACGAATACCTACTTATGCCAACTCACCTCTAGGGGTATGGCTATTAACACACATTGGAGTCCGTTGACATAGTTCTTAGCTTTCGGAGAAAATGGTTTTTTTGTGGTTACCTACACACTTACAGAAGTAATGGGTGCTACATGATTTTGTAGCCAAAAGGTGAAGCTATCTGCTGCAATCAGAATCTCTCAAAATATTGAACAAAATAATATAAAAACCAAAAACCAAAATCTGCGCAACTAGCCCCAGTCTCGCCTATTTTGTTTATTAAGACAATCAGTTAGTAGACGTTATAATGTAGCAATTATTTATTTTTTAAAAGTAGGGAAGATTTTGTGTGACTGATGTTGCTAACATGTTCTCATCTGATACCAATCTTCACATTTTTATCTGCGTGCCGAAGGAATTGAAAACTACTCGGAAATTAATTGTCCGATTAGGCCTAGCGACCCTGTTCGCATACTATTCCTATAGCTTAATGATCCCAATTTATAACTCTGTTCTCTTCTTTAATACAATACAATGTTTGGAAAGGAAGTTAACAGTCCAATTGCTTTAACCCTATAGATTCACGATGACGGTCACTTAACGCTGCAAAAGCGGTAAGTAACACTTACTTATATGCATTTGGTGAGAAGGTTTAGAGAAATTCAGGAATATAGAAAACGAATCACTTAGGAATAAAATAAACAGGAAGTGCAGGGATGATATAGCGAAATGGTTGCATGAAAAATGTGAAGAAATCGATACAGAAGTGATTGTTCGAGGGACTGACTCAGTATACAGAAAAGGCGAAACAGCCTTCGGTGAAATTAAAAGCAGGAGCGTTGTACAGCCTCTTGGTTAGGATTTACAGGAAAACCGACAGAATAATTTTTGAGCTGTGTGATACACTGAAAGTGCTGCAGAAAACGAAAGAAATCGTGTGAAGCGAGTGATAAAAGTTGATCAGCGACGCTGATGAACAATTACATATGAGTGTATGATCTCTGATTCTTTCTCCAAAAGACATTAACAATTATTATTCTTTGCTTCTTTTGTCCAAGCGAACAAAGACTGGCTCTAGCTCTCTTAAAATTGCCGCTGGCCTAGACGGACGCGATTGTAATAGCTCTTATTAAAATAAAGGTCTGTTAACAATAACTGTATTAATTATTTACTGAAGCGCTTTCGGAATACAGTAGTATATTTGTTAATTATAAAAACTTCTTTTATTTGTAATATAGTGGCCTCATCTGAGATATTTACGACAGCTTTACGTTACCAATTTTTACAAACACGGTTGTTCAAGCCTACTTACTTAAAATATTCACTCAATCTTTATCCAAGGCTTAAGATAAATGTTTAACAACAAAATTTCTCGCTTTTTTTCCAGTGGTCGTACCGGACTATTGCCGATAACGTTCAATTACCGTATTCGCCATTCAGCAATCACGGAATGTTAATTAAAAATACAGGCTAGTTGCCAGGTCAGTATTAGCAACCGTGTAATACATCTTTACACACAAACGAATTCATTTACGAGTGAAATCCCTGAAAACTTTATTAATTTATGCTCTACTGAAATTTCTAGCTCTGATGTATGTAGAAGTAATTTACGCAAAACCATTTATGGTTTTGCTCACAAATACAGTAGTTAAAAATATTCACATAGCATCAGAGTACTGTTGGTGTCGTAATTGTGTTTGAGTATCAATGTGGTTTTATCGAAATAGCATCAGTTTTTATCGCAAGGATTAACGATAGTAATTTTAACTTCCATTTGTATTTGAAGTATATTTAACGATCATTGAAACCACAATGCAGTACACTACACTAACACGATGCGACCCATCACAGCGTAACATTAAGAGTGCAATGGGAATTTCACTGTTCAATGCAGAGGAGAGAGCGTTAGGTGGAACGACTACATTGAGGACCTCTATGAGGGGGAGAACTTAACTGATGACTTGACAGAAAGAGACACAGGAGTCAAGAGGCAAGAGATAAGGAAACTAGCTACCTACCATCAGATCTTCGGAAAAAACATCATCCACACGATTTAGAAGATTAGCAAGAGTCGATAAGCCCGGGAATTATCACACAATTAGCTTAACAGCTCATGCATCCAAATTGCTGACAAGAATAATACACAGAAGAACGGAAAAGAAAATCAAGGCTCTGTTAATTGGCAATAAATATGGCTTTAGGAAAGGTAAAGGCAGTTCTGATGTTGCGGTTGATAATAGAAGCAAGACTGAAAAAAATGACATGTTCATACGATATTTCTATCTGGAAAAAGAGTTAGACAATGTAAAATGCTGCAATCCTGAGAAAAATAGGGGTAAGCCATAGGGAAAGACGAGATACTAGACAACATGTACAAGAATCAAGGGGGAACAATAAGACTGCGAGGCAAAGAATGAAGTGTTCGGATAAAAAAGAGCTTAGACAAGGACGTAGTCTTTCACCCCTGCTGGTCAATCTATACGTCGAAGAAGCAATGATGGAAACACAATAAGGCACAACAGCGCAATTAAAAATTCGAGGTGAAAGGACATTAGTGTTAAGATTCGCTGATGACATTGCAAACTTCAGTGAAAGAGAAGAAGAATTGCAGGACTATTGAATGGCATGAAAAACCTAATGAGAACAGAATATCGATTGAGAGTAAATCGAAGAAAGACGAGAGTAATGAGAAGTAGCAGAAACGAGAACTGTGAAAAACGTAGCATCATAACTTGTGATCTGGAAGTAGATGAGGTTAAGAAATTCTGTTACTTAGTCAACAAAATAACTCATGACAAGCGGAGCAAACAGGACATAAATAGCCGACTAGCAATGGAAAAAGGGTTTTCCTGGCCAAGAGAAGACTGCTAGTTTCAAACATAGGTCTTAATTTGAGGAATAAGTTGCTGAGAATGTACTTTTGGAGCACAACGTTGTTTGCTAGTTGGACATGGACTGTGAAAAAACCTGATCGGAAGAGAATCAAAGCCACTGAGATGTAGTGCTACAGAAGAACGTTGAAAATTAGAAGGTAAGGGTAAGGTAAGGAATGAGGAGATTCTTCGCAGAATCGGAGAAGAAAGAAGTACACGTACATGGAAAATAATCACAGAAAAAGGGGACAGGATGACAGGACATCTGTTAAGATATTAGGGAATAACTCCCATGGTACTAGAAGGAGCTATAGAGAGTAAAAACTGTGGAGGAAGACGGAGATTGGAGCACATCCAACAAATAATTGAGGACATATGTTTCAAGTTCTGCTCTAAGATGAAAAAGCTAGCAGAGGAGAGGAATTCGTGGCGGACACCATCAAACTAAAAAAATTTTAAAATAATGTTCGTAATACGTGTTCTAAATTTGCACGTGATAAAAAGACGTGTCACATAATTACTTCCGTAATGATACTGTTGTTGCTTGTACCAGAAAGCTACGGCAAATGCTCACCTCTGACCTCCTTTCGAGATCTGAAATCGACTTCCATGGCTCCAGGCGCGCAGTGCGAAATCTGGAAACCTTCCGTAATCAGCAGTTTCTTCAGCTCACTGACGGGATCTTCATAGTCGCCATACGGGGACAATGTTCTCTGCACGTCCTGCACACATAGACAGAAGTCACTCACAACATTCAGTGCAACCATCATCGTGCTACAAAATGCTCTGTTCTAGAGGCTAAGCGATAATGTTAGATATGATACTCCACTATACGTCCTATATCGCTTTTCCCCTAAGGCAAGGCTTTCGTTACACCTGTGTTTGTCACCATAGTGACATAGGAGTACGAGGTATCACAGATAGGCTCAAGTTACAGACTTCTGAAATAAAAAAGTGTATCTGTTTCAACAGCGTGCTGCGGCGCCCACATGTAATAGAGACATGTCAGACGTAATTATTTTGTATGGGCTTATTCGCCCTAATTTTTGAGTGGTTTCAGTGAACAGCTGACATGAACTTAGTGAGCGTCCATGCCTGAAATCCGGTGCTTCCTCGCCTCAAATTATCATTGGCGTCCGGTCAAACAAGTGACACTTTAGTTGGCAAATCCGTCAAGACTCGTTAAATAATGGTTAACGGAATTTTTATTAGTTGGAAGTGAAAACGATTGCACAGAAAGCCGATCTCATCAAAAACAGTACCTATCACGTTGTTTATTTCTTGTCATCAGACGCCGTTTCTTGAGCATGTGAAGCTGGCGAAATCCATTTCCAGATAGCTTTATTCGAAAAATGTACATGTCTTAAGATCCGTATCGTCTGACAGATAGCTTACTCACTTGTGGCATTATACCAAGGTTATGTGACCCCGCGATTTTTTTTTAAAGAAACTATAAGAAAACCTGTCAGCAAGAAGTGGAAGTTAAGACCAGATAGCGAATGAGATTATTTGATTCTTTCATTTGAAGATTGATTTTTTGGGGAAGTATTGTACAACTATTTGACTTTGAACGTAAATATGATGCTGGTATAATATTTTATAATATTTATTATTTTGTGTTACTAACCAGTTTTCCGCTGTACACTTTCATTAGGTACAATGATAGATATTGAAAGGGGTATGTATTAGGAGAAATGGTTGTGAAAGAGGTATACATTACGTGAAACGACTGTTCAATTGCTTCATTTGCCAGTTTATTCTGTAGTGGTATCAGACGCCAAATGTGGTGTGAAGAGAGCAAATGCAGTGGATGGGTTCCAGGAGTTGCCGTATTAAAACTCGGCGAGAACTTCCAGAATGTTTTATTTGCTTCCACTACAGTGCTCCATTCACTTCGGTCTGCGTCAAAGGGCCCCGCAATGCTGAGGTAGCACCCCAGCGACCTGTGCAACGCAACACTGTGTCGTGTCAGCATTTTACACCAGTTACAGAGTTCCGATTAGGTCAGGGTGGCTGTACCACACTTGAATGAATCTCATTAGAAAATGGCACCTATTTATACTTGGCTGTGTACCCCTGTTTCGCTAATCTGCCACTTCGCCTCACGTGCGCATAACACTTAGGTTGGCCAGCGGCCCCATTCTGCCTGCAACTTGCAACATGAAAACTGCTGTGTTTGCCCTCTTTGGCTGTTCTACGCCCCTGTGGCCCCTATTTGCCTTCGCAATCGCCTACTGCAACCGTGCCTGCACTTGGCTGTAACTCGTGCTCTGAATATTGCACAAAACTAACTTTCCCTATCCTAAACGGTGGTGCCACTACAATTCAAAGCTCTTTACTCTCTGGTGCGAAAGTTGTTATCGTTTGACAGATGGAGCGACACTAACGCTCCAAGTGGTGAGAAAGCAGACAGTCATGTGTCGTAAGGATAATGTTAGTTTTCTATTATTTTCTACTTAATTAGCGAAATAGTTATTATATTTTTGCATTCCATCAGTAAGTAAATTGCCAAGGGACATGAATTATCATGGAATACATTTACAGCCGACTTGCACTAATTCTATAATGGCCGCTACAACTCGTTCATGAAGAATAGGTGAATATTTGCAGCTTATTTCGCTGAAAACAAGACAACATAAACATATTTCACACGTGAGAAGCATATAGTTCTGTTGTTGTCTGTTGTTATTATCAAATGCACTTTTCTTGTCACTTCACAATTTTTATGGATCTAATAATTTGTCCATTCTTACACTTCACTCGACTTTCTAATATGCGAATATTTTTGTAAATGTAATTACTTTTGCTTCAAAAGAAAGTTTTGAAGATTCTTGCCGTTTGTAGCTCAGATTTAGCAACAGTTGTGGAGCTGCTTTCTTCTGTGTTGGGAAACAGTTTTATTGCTTTTGACGATTTATTGTCATGTCTGTGAGGTTTTTCCTTACGCTAAAGTTGTGGTGGCTTATTTGGTACGTTAAATAGTGCAGGTATTATATCCCATATAGGTTTCCTACGTTTCACATTCACTGATTTAGCTGAAAGTGTAGTGAACAAAGGTATATGATATGTTTGTGCAAAACATCAGGTCTTCTGGTATTTACCAGAAACTTGGTACTTTTATTGTTAAATGAAAACGACATTATTCAGTAAATATCTGTAAGTTACTGGAGAGTCCTAAATAAACCATCTGGTAATGTATGTTTCGTGCCTCCCATGGTCCTTAGGAAACGAAATAATGACTGATACAGTGTCATTTTTTAGTTATTGTCGATTTTTATGGTACTACATACACTCCCTGTTGTAAAAACTATCTTGAAAATCAATATAAACGTGAGTATTTGCACTCATCCGATATCATATTGGGAAGTGTCACTTACTGACCGCTTGGGACGCTGCTATCGCTGTAGGCAACAAAAACGAGAGAGAGAGTCGCGACTGTTACGTTAGACTGTGGTTTATTTGGAATGTTCACCACTGGTAGCATCTTTGCAAGGCTGAACACATGAGTGATACGTATTCTTTGGCTATCCGAGGTTATCTTGTTAGTGGGAAGAAATTGGCCGCGTGAAGGAGTCAGCAATTGTCGATCAGAGAGGGAGATAGCAGTTGTCAGCTAGAGAGAGAGAGGGGGGGGGGGGAGAAAGCGTTGGCATGCCTGAATGAGGAGCTCGGAAGGTGGTCATCCTCCACAGAGAATGAAATTTCAGTCGGAATGACCCCAAACATGACTGAGGATTAAGGAAGATTTTTAAGAGAATTTTATAGAGAAAGTCTTTCGACAAGTCATGTTGAAGTTGAAGTTCTTCTGTTACCACATACTGTGGATTTCCTGCATGTTTGTATTATTTGTTGCATGTGTTTTGTTTGTTTGTGTGTATGTTTGTGTGTGTGTGTGTGTGTGTGTGTGTGTGTGTGTGAATGGGAGTGAGTTTTATTTATTCAGTTACTCCTTTTTTATTTTTTAAGCAAAAGTAATTTGTATTCAGTTTATTTTCCTGCAAGCACTAGCCCAGTAATTATTGTAGTGTAAAGATTTCATTGCACCTAATAATACTTATGTGCTGGTATCCAAGGTTAATTACCAATCATGTGTTCAGTATTTTAATTCTCTTACTCCCTCCACTATTAGATGAAGTATTTTATTAAGAAAGGCAAAGAGTAGTTTAATGATTGTGCACAAAGATTAATTTTACTTATGTGGTAACATAAGTAAAAAATCTTTGTTTATGCTACGTCCAGTTTTTTTTCTGTCTCATTAAAAGAATTCAATATAATTTCAAAACACTTTCCTATTCATTTATAAATATTCGTTAACATTCTTATAGTCTTTTGAAGTATGTGCTCTTTGACCAGATTTATTAAAATACTAAATTGTCCCAGACCAAAACATTTTGAAAATTTCAAAAATGTGAATTTGTTTGTTCTGAAAATAGTTCGTTAGTTGTGCACTGTTTGTTAATGTATGTACCAGATTTTGCTACGGTATTCCAAAGGGAACCTATGAAAATATTTCTTTATTGCTATTCATATTGCCAACATTACCTCAGCTGCACTTGCTTTACACACTAGTTCATTAAACTACTGCTAAAATGAAATTATTGAGTACTAATTAAGCATAATTCTCTTTATCATTTAAAAATTATAGTAAACTATGCCCATATAACAACTAATATAAACAATGTAAGGGACAATATGCATTTGCATTCTTATTAACTCTGATATACAGTGGTAGTTGTTCGTATTTATAGAAAAGTGTGTGTGTAATAAAACAAAAACATCCACTTCTACTGACAGTAATCTACTTCTATAGAGATAAATTATTGAGATAAATTAGCAAAGAATTAGTGAAGCCACGAGGACAAGGTTGCTTTGTACATGTGTAACTGTTTGAGTACATGTGTTCAGGGGATAAAGTGGCAGAAAACTGCTGTTGCCATGATTTAAAATTCTTCATTGCCCAATAAAATGCTGGAAGGCACATGTTGGAATATGGGAAGTGCCAAGCATAGCCCGTGAAGTACAGAATATTGTATTAGTGTATTCTGACATGTGCAGTTCAATGTCTTATAGGGAAATTAAGCATTTAAAATCATGACATTGACACATATGTGTCCCTTTGTCACTTGCAGATGTACATACAGAAAGAAACCAGTGACTTCATAAATTAATATAAAATAAAAGTCAAAGTGGTTTTCTTAACATTCATATTAATCACTTGTTGAAGTACGGTATGATTAAATCTTAACTTCATACCAGTTGTTTGCGTGAAGTAAACCATACATTTCTGTGTGACAAATGATGACCGTGCCGCATAAGAAAGAAGTTTGGCAAAAGATTTTATAAAGCCATAGCAGTCACAGGGACTCAGAAGTATTATGAATTTATTCATATCAGCAAAGCCAAAGGGTTTTAAGGATTTCGATGTTCACAAAATTCAAGTGGGTTCAGGAGCTGCTTGGTTTTGAACAGATTACACAACTTATTTCTTGTATTTATGACAATAACTGATCACTGTGCTAACCAGATATGAAAAAGTAAAAGTAGACCTTTTATTTATACATCCTTGTGGACCAGTTCTTTCTTTTTCATGACCAAGAAGACCAGATAAATATACTGCAATAAAAAACCTCATACTTCGTAAATTAAATCCCACAGCTGCCACTGGAAGAACACATTGACTATCAGATGAAGAGCTATGAAAGGTGTCAGATTATATTAGAAAAGAACATGTTGTTACACCATTTATGTCATTATTGCTTGGAAGAACTATGTTCCATAATTTCAGAGAAAAGTGAAATACATAGTTTTGGACTCCAGTAAGGATCACCATAACAGCTTTCTTCTTGGAGAGGAGTGAACAGTTTCTCGTTGCAAGGTACACAAATCACGTATTGTTAAACAATTACAGTCACATCATTATATATTTAATTCTATCAATTAATATTTGAAGGTACAATTAAGTAAATTATTTTTAGTCCTTTTTGAGCACATGTTGTTATGGTGTACATATATTAAAACATGTTCACAGTTAACATGGGATAGCCAAAGCCAAATGTGAATTTAAATTTAAATTCTAATAATATAATAAATTGATTGTCACTAAATAAAGAAGAAGAATAATTTTATCATCTTATTTGGTTTTTGACATATTAGACCATAGTAACAAGTCCTAAGCACTACAGCCTGTACATGATGTGCTGCATTTACCAGTAAAATAAAATTTGTCTCAGTAAGTTCCCACTGAAACACCATGATGAAATATGGCATACACATTAACAAATAATGTACAAGTAATATATATTTTTTCAAAACAAAAAATTTCAATTTGAAATCTTCAATATTTAATATAATTTAATCTGGAGAAATTCAACATTGTTATGAATATCATCATACACTTTTAAAGCTTCTAAGAAACTCTTTAAAACTGCACAAATTTTACATTGTAAGTCAAGTAGTTTCTGAGGTATGGTGATTTCAGGGTTTCAAAATGTCACAGAAATATCATAATTTTGAAGATTTTAAAAATTAATAACTTAAAAATGAAAAGTTCAAAAAATTGTAGTTTGAGACTTTTCATGCAAACAACTACAGTTATAAGTGTACAAAAGTTATGAAAATTTGAGATGTCAAGAACCAGAGCACTGGTTTCACATGGACTGATCCAGCTACAGTGTGTGATTGTGCCATAAGAAAGTCATTCTGAATATTATTTATAGCTATTCATTACTTTCAATCTGATTTATAAATAGTCATATAAAATTTTGTTTGGTTGGTATCACACATATCAAAAGTAATCTGTGCAGTTATGTCATGTTTAAAAGTAGGTTAGCACAGGCGATTCTAGATCATACACTGTAATCGGACTTTTTAAGAGTACTTTTTTTCACATTACTAGTCAGATGTTTTGGTGCACACTCACACATTTTCCAGTTAACAAGTTCAATAGCTAATTAATTTAAATATGTGTGATAGTAGAATTTTTATATGTTCAAAGACTTTAAACTATGCACATACAGAGTATCTCTGTTGGTTTTCAAAAATTTCAGGTGTACTTGTTTGATTAGGACTATAATGAAGGAAATTATTTAAGTGAAAATGCTATGTAAAACTACTGAACTTAGATAAAATATGCAACACATTAAGTAATTAACTATGTAACAATTTAGAATAACTGTTGTATGGATAAAATACATTGAAAAATAAACATTTGTGATATATTCCAAGGGAATAGCTGAACAAATTAATCTTGTCTTTAACACACCCAATATTACAAAGTGTTACATTAAGCAAGTTTCTTTATTCCTGTAGTAATAGCAGCAAATTCTATATACTTCAGATTGGCAGGTGCGATTTACGTGCTCTCGAAGGAACACAATGAAAGTTCGAATCTTAGAAAAGGAATCTCTTCTTTTGTAGACCACCTTCTTAAAGAAGGCCAGAGGTACATAGTTCCCTTACTCTTCACTTCTAACTGCAGGTACTACTCATAATTCTATCTGGGCCATGTTGTAAATTACGTCTCTCTCTTACAAGCACTATTATTCCTTTATTTCAGTCACTATAGTTTTACTTACTTTGAATTTTTTTTTTTTTTTGCTTTTTGTAGTCATAGCTGCTTCACTTACCTGCTTAATATCATATTAATATCTTACCTGATCGAAACATTGGACCTGTTAAAGACCAGAGTATTTTCTTTAGTCATTCTCTTGGAACGTGTCATCAAAGCTTATTGTTAAATCTGTTTTCTTCCCAGAACAATTGTTGTACTTTGTCATATTGTTCGTCATATAGTGTGTCACATATTTCATGTAAGTTTAATAGTTCTGTATCACATTTTCACTGAAATAATTCATCTCGTTTTAGGCCTAATCAAATATTGACAACTGTCACTTTTGAAAACCAACTGAGAAACTCTGTAGATGAACTAGACTAAAATCTTTGACCATACAAAAATTTCACATCCACATATATTTGTCTGTGTACCTGATGATTGTATAACAGCCAAAATCCGGTTTCAAACATAAAATTAAAAAAAAATTGTAGAGTATTACACCAGTGACATGTGTGTTTTCCTTCACAATGTGTAAAATATTCTACCAAGAAGGGATGGAACAGACAATCAATGCTATTGTAGTTGAACTAACTGTAAGCCATATTTGCTTGTTTGTAATATTCCTTATGTTATACTGCATATGCCCAGCAATTATGTCTGCATATAGTTACAAAATATTATTAATACTGAGTTTTTGCATGGACATGAAACACAGTACTTTTTTTAAAAAAACATATGTTTGTTCATATGATGCTTATAAACTGTGCTGAACATCTCAATTATTCCAATTCCATTCATTTTTCAGTTTCACTGATAGGCGTCTGTTGCAAACGACTTTCATGTTTATGTAGTGGTGCGGGATTTGTGAAGCATTTGTATGACTAAGAGGCTGTATAGCTCTTGTTTTCAGATGATAGTGTAGCCTTATCTTGAGTTGAGTGGTGAAAAGCTTGTCTTCAAACTGTATTTTAAGCTCGCGCCGATTGGGCCCTGTGGACAAGCAGAAATCACTCTCTTGCCTCCGTATGAAGCCGATTTCTGACGTTGGCTTGTGTATTACTAAGCTGAGCTTTTCAAATCTACGGCGTCCATGATAATCGGTGGGATAGTTGCTTGCTTGTATTACGCTGGCATAATTCTACGTTATATGACTTTCCAGGTGCGTCTGTGAGACATGGTTTTGCATTTGTGTATACGTATGAGCAAGGATAGGTCTTCGAGAAGATCGCGTCTTTGTTTGAATGCGCGAGGATTAATATCAATGTTTCACTGAGTCATCCGAGAATATCGGTCGTCTTTCAGATTACTTCCCCACTCTATAAACAGTATCACGGGGATTATGTAGCATATCTACAACTACATCTATAGTTATACTCCGCAAGCCACCCATCGGTGTGTGACAGAGGGCACTTCACGTGCCCCTATCATTACCTCCCTTTCCCGTTCCAGATGCGTATGGTTCGCGGGAAGAACGACTGTCGGAAAGCCTCCGTGCGCTCTCGAATTTCTCTAATTTTACATTCGTGATCTCCTAAGGAGGTATAAGTAGGGGGAAGCAATATATTCGATACCTCATCCAGAAGCGCACCCTCCGGAACCCTGGACAGCAAGCTACACTGCGATGCAGATCGCCTCTCTTGCAGAGTCTGCCACTTGAGTTTGCTAAACATCTTCGTAACGCTATCACGCTTACCAAATAACCCTGTGACGAAACGCGCCGCTCTTCTTTGGATCTTCTCTATCTCCTCTGTCAACCCGACCTGGTACGGATCCCACACTGATGAGCAATACTCAAGTATAGGTCGATCGAGTGTTTTGTAAGCCACCTCCTTTGTTGATGGACTACATTTTCTAAGGACTCTCCCAATGAATCTCAACCTGGCACCCACCTTACCAACAATTAATTTTATATGAATATGGGATTATTTTCTGCTTTTTGTAAAAGTGTGGTATCATACACCCATGTGTTCCGTTAAGGACATTTTGTATATGTCTGAGTTTGGTGACTATTTTCTAGATAATAACTGAAGTTAATGTAAAACCTCTCACGAATTGCTTTCCTCCCAAAGTTATCTTTCCGTCCTACGATATCTAATGGCGATTGGCACATTTGCTCATTTAACCCTTGTTTTGAAAGTATGAGTTTTTATGCCTTGTTATTATAGAGGCTGTCCGGGAAGTAGGGACGAATATTAAATGCTATAGAACGTACAAAATTTATTTAAAATGTAATGGTTCATATGACCACCCAAGGCCGCGGAGCAGCGAGCATTACGTTCCCTGCAGTTCTCGATGAAACACTCACAAACATCTGGTGGGCTGCCGTTAATAACACTTTTAATTTCATCGTTCAATTGGTGTATTTTTTGTGGTTTGTTCACGTAAACGTTTGATTTCATAAAGCCCCACAAAAATCATCACAAGGCGTAAGATTGTATGCTCTGGCAGGCCCTTCCCTGTTGGCATGCAAAGGGATAATGTTTTGAGGAACCTTTTCATTCAGCAGGGCAGTCGTTTCACGGGATGTCTGACATGTCGCACCATCTTGTTGAAACCAAAAATCGTCATTTTAAACAGTACGAGGGAAAAACCAATCAGAAGAATGTTTCGGCAACGGTCACCGTTCACAGTGACGGCAGCTCCCTAATCATTTTCAAAAAAGTACGGGCCGGTACTGCTCCTGCCAGAACCCACATCACACGGTCGTGCGTTGTGGATGCATCTCATCTTCCACAGTCACTCGTGGATTTGACTACCCCAAAATTCTTCATTTCTGCTTATTGATGTACCCACTGAGGTGGAAGTGCGCCTCATCTGAGAAAACTATTCTTTTTCTGAAGCTCTCGTTCTCCGCTTGTCGAGCCAAGATCCATTGAACAAATCGATGTCTCTTTCCATGATCTGCAGGCTTCAACTCTTGTGTAAGTTAAATCTTATACTCATGCATTTTCAGATCTTTTGAAAGGATTTCATGCAGTGAACTTTGTGATACGTTCAATTGTTGAGCTCGTCGGCGAACCGATTTCTAGGGCTTACGGTCACATTTTCACACAGAACGGCAATGTTTTCTTGTGGTCGAACAGAAAGTGATCGTCCTGTTTTATTAACGTTTGAAGCAGAACCCGTGATCTCAGACTTCCAGATCAACTTCCGAACCCATGATTCGGTTAGAGCAGCATTACGTCTAAGTGTCACATGCAATTCACAAACGGTTGCCATGGGACTTTCACTGCTTTCATAATAACTTTTTATCACCTGGATACATTACTCAGTTGTCATCTGCTCCATGACGAAAACAGACATCAAACAACAATGCTCACAAAAAAAAACCTTTCAGGCTACTAATGAGAAGGATTGTAGATAAAAACATTAAAAAATCATTGCTGATAGCAGTATATGACAAAAAGGCGCAAAATTCAAATTCGTCCTTCCTTCCCAGACACCCGTTACATATGTATTATTATTAATTGAATGTTGTCTGTTGTCATTGTAGAAATTCTTCAACTCACTTCAGAGTGATTGATGACTGTGCTTTGATGGTTTTGCCGTATTTTTCCAGTACTGTCGAACTTTTATGTTGTTTTAAACAAAAGGTTTGTTTAAATTGGCATTGGAGTGTTTTATCAACATGTTAGCAAATGTGCATGGTTGGCAAAATTTTCATGAGGTGCTTCTTTTGTAGACCACTTTCACGACAATTCGACGTTATAGAAGTGGAAACGACGACACTATGACCAACGAAAGACAGAATATTGAAAAACTCATTGGTGAAGAAATTTGGAGAACCTAGAGAAGGAAGCGTAGCGAGAACTACACTGATGGAAAAAAATCGCAACGTCATGCGAGCTAACATCCCGAAGATGTTCCGGCTCACATGCGGATCTTCTTCGTCGAAATGTCTTGTCTCAAACTCGTCTAGGGGTTGGAACCGCACGTTACACTCCCTAGATTAGACACTTGTGAACCTTTGGTTAAATTGTCTGGCTGATGGCAAATAGGAAGTTAATATAACATTGCTGTTGTTGTGGTCTTCAGTCCTGAGACTGGTTTGATGCAGCTCTCCATGCTACTCTATCCTGTGCAAGCTTCTTCATCTCCCAGTACCTATTGCAACCTACATACAACAACAGTAATAATAACATCGGGAACTAAATTAACGACCCATAAATGATGTAGGCCACACAGTTGCGATTTGGTTAGAATAATGTTTATTCAGAAAGCAAACTAAGTTACTGGTACACTCGAGCGCATATCTATTTGACACAGTTCGATCATTCACAATCTCATCGCGAAACAGAAGTCCAATACTCTGCCTCCTTAACTATACGAAAAGTTGGAGTTCACACCAGGCACGCGGCTGCTCACCGCTGAGAGACTAAGTCCCGCGCTACCACACAACACGAAATTTTCTAAGCCGTTTCACTTCCTAGCTACCTAAAGACCGACCGTCCGCTTTCGCGTCTCCTCCAGCGCTGTCCCTCTGCCCGTCTCCGGTAGCTTTTCCCGAGCGCCGAACCTCGTCGCTCAACTGAGTAGTGCAGTTCCCTTCCCTGAAGCCGTCCATCTGATTGGCTACAGCTTATTCTACATTGCTTTACATTTTAACACATTTAAATAATCAAAGCTTGACCACTTTCACGTTCTAAATAGAGTAACAATAATATCCATTACATAATCAACGTTAAATTCTTTTAATAAAACCAATACAATTTCCTTCTTAACTTTGAATGTCACGCCCAGTAGCGTTGCTCCAATGTGTTCTCTGATAAATAAATAAAGAACAAAAGTAGCTATTATGCACTAAACTTTACTACAAATTTTCTAAAAAAGTGGCTCTGAGCACTATGGGACTCAACATCTTAGGTCATAAGTCCCCTAGAACTTACAACTACTTAAACCTATCTAACCTAAGGACATCACACACACCCATGCCCGAGGCAGGATTCGAACCTGCGACCGTAGCAGACCCTACAAATTTTCTATTACCTAATGATTCAATAAGGTGTCTTGCTGTCACCGTTAAATGTGTTTTGTGTGGAGGAAGTGATGATCTGATGTTTAATTGAAAATACTGGTAGTATCAGTTCTTTTAAACACAAAAAGTAACAGAGGTGACATTTACAACGTTTGTCATTTTAATGACGAGCTTCTATGTGAAAGGTTTCAGATTTTAGCATTCAGGTCTGTTACAAAACTTGTTAATTCCACTTGAACAGTAAATCCTAAGCTATTATAGATACGATCAATATTCAAGTTTTATTGGGATCACCATGAAAATTTACGGAGGATTACAGATTAAAATTACTGTGGCTTGATTCCCTGCAGTACTACAGAATTAAATAGGTTTCATAAATATTTTCCATTATGGCCGATCTTAGGTCCGCCATATTCAACACTGCTACGTCTCCTCGGCCACAAACGGATTTTACTGGGTTTCCCTATGGGCTCCCGTCTGTCTCACACGTACACTGCAGCGCTAAGCCTCAATAGACAATAGACGCCTGTGAGTTTCCCCATCTCGTGGTGAATCTGCGCCTTCTGCAGCACGCGGTCCTGGATGACAGTATGCGTTTCACAATTCCTGTAGGCTGACTCTTTCGGCCATATTTTTAAATGAGACAGCAATGCTCGTTAACTCACAATCAGGAAGAAATTGTGCGAGATAAAGGAAAATTGGTAGGTGTGTTCCAACATCTGATATACACTACTGGCCATTAAAATTGCTACACCAAGAAGAAATGCAGATGATAAACGGGTATTCATTGGACAAATATATTATACTAGATCTGACATGTGATTACTTTTCACGCAGTTTTGGTGCATAGATCGTGAGAAATCAGTACCCCGAACAACCACCTCTGGCCGTAATAACGGCCTTGATACGCCTGGGCATTGAGTCAAACAGAGCTTGGATGGCGTGAGCCGGCCGGAGTGGCCGAGCGGTTCTAGGCGCTACAGTTTGGAACCGCGCGACCGCTGCGGTCGCAGGTTCGAATCCTGCCTCGGGAATGGATGTGTGTGATGTCCTTAGGTTAGTTACGTTTAAGTAGTTCTAAGTTCTAGGGACTGATGACCTTAGCAGTTAAGTCCCATAGTGCTCGTGCTCAGAGCCATTTGAACCATTTTTTTGGATGGCGTGTACGGGTACAGCTGCCCATGAATCTTCAATACGATACCACAGTTCATCAAGAGTAGTGACGCGTATTGTGACGAGCCAGTTGCTCGGCCACCGTTGACCAGACTTTTTCAGTTGGTGAGATAGCTGGAGAACGTGCTGGCCAGGGCAGCAGTCGAACATTTTCTGTATCCAGAAAGGCGCGTAAAGGACCTGCAGCATGTGGTTGTGCATTATCCTACTGATGTGTAGGGTTTCGCAGGGATCGAATGAAGGGTAGAGCCACGGGTCGTAACACATCTGAAATGTAACGTCCACTGTTCAAAGTGCCGTCAGTGCGAACAAGAGGTGACCGAGACTTGTAACGAATGGCACCCCTCACCATCACGCCGAGTGATACGCCAGTATGGCGATGACGAATACACGTTTCCAATGTGCGTTCACCGCGATGTCGCCAAACACGAATGCAACCATCATGATGCTGTAAACAGAACCTGGATTCATCCTAAAAAAAAAATGACGTTTTGCCATTCGTGCACCCATGTTCGTCGTTGAGTACACCATCGCAGGCGCTCCTGTCTGTGATGCAGCGTCAAGGGTAACCGCAAACATGGTCTCCGAGCTGATAGTCCATGCTGCTGCAAACGTCGTCGAACTGTTCGTGCAGATGGTTGTTGGCTTGCAAACGTCCCCATCTGTTGACTCAGGGATCGAGACGTGGCTGCACGATCCATTACAGCCATGCGGATAAGATGCCCGTCATCTCGACTGCTAGTGATACGAGGCCGTTGGGATACAGCACGGCGTTCCGTATTACCCTCCTGAACGCACCGATTCCATATTCTGCTAACAATCATTGGATCTCGACCAACGCGAGCAGCAATGTCGCGATACGATAAACCGCAATCGCGATAGGCTACAATCCGACCTTTATCAAAGTCGGAAACGTGATGGTACGCATTTGTCCTCCTTACACGAGGCATCACAACAACGTTTCACCAGGCAACGCCGGTCAACTGCGGTTTGTGTATGAGAAATCGGTTGGAAACTTTCCTCATGTCAGCACGTTGTAGGTGTCGCCACTGGCACCAACCTTGTGTGAATGCTCTGAAAAGCTAATCATTTGCATATCACAGCGTCTTCTTCCTGTCGGTTAAATTTCGCGTCTGTACCACGTCATTTTCGTGGTGTAGCAATTTTAATGGCCAGTAGTGTATTTCTATTGAAATTTCGCATCAGATGCGTAAGATTGCTTTAAATACACGCAGTAAGGGTCGTGAGCGTTAGTTACCGTTGGGATTGGAAGATGTGTTGATGTTAGTCAAGAATACCCTTAGTCTACAAAGACGCCATTGTCAGCCCCTTACTGACTTTGAACGAGGTCGTGTAGTAATACTATGAGCAGCTCACAGTCCTTCTGTCATACTACATAAAGACTTGGTAGGAAAGTAGCCGCTGTACGTGATTGCTTGCAGAGCTGGACACCAGAATAAGAAGAACCCGGCACCTGACGGCCACGGGGCACTACCGAGAGGGAAGACCATTGAGTTCGGCGTGTGTCTCTCGCATAGCACTGTATCTGCAGTAGTAAAGTAAACAGCAATCGATACCGCAGTGATACAACGAACTGTTACAGATCTGTTACTTCAGGGACAGCTCCGAGCCATAAGCCCTGTAGTGTGCGTTCCACTGACACGGAACCACCGCCATTTCCGACATCAGTAATGTATAGCGAGAGCTCATTGGAAGTAACGACGGAGGTTTGTTGTGTTTTCTGATGAAAGCTAGTTCTGCCTCGTACTAGTGATGACCGTGTGTTATTTAGAAGTAGGCCAGTTGAGGGCCTGAGACCAACTTGTCTGCGTATTACACACACCGGACTTACACTTGGAATTAGGGTCTGGATGCACTTCCGTATGACAGCAGGAGCACTTCCGTTGTTATCCCACGCACTCTGACTGTAAAATTGTCGTCAGTCTGGTGATTCGTTATCTTGTGCTGTCAGTCATGAACAACATTCCAGGTTTTTTTCCAACAGGATAATGCTCGCCCACATACAACTGTTGTAACCCAATATGCTTTACAGATTGCCGACATGTTGTCTTGGCCTGCTGACGTGTTGCTTCAGCCTGCTCGATCACCAGATCTGTCTCCAGTCGAGCAAGTAAGGACATCATGGGATGACAACTCCAGTATCATTCAGAAACTGCACTAACCGTCCCTGTATTGACCGACCAAGTGCAACAGACATGGAACTCCATCCCACAGACTGACATCCTAGGCCCACTACTGTTTCTTGTGTATATTAATGACCTGTCATCTGTTACGTTACCAGATGCCAAGTTTGTCTTATTTGCAGATGATACAAACATTGCAATAAACAGTAAATCAAATATAAATTTAGAAAGGGCAGCTAATCAAATTTTTAATGACATTAATAAGTGGTTTATAGTCAATTCACTGTCATTAAACTTTGAAAAGACCCACTATATGCAGTTCAGAACTTCCAAGAGATTTCCTTCTGGTGTGTGTATAAAACATGACGACATGGAAACAGGAGAAGTTGAGAGTGTAAAATTCTTGGCATTACAACTTGATAATAAATTCAGTTGGAAGAAACATACTAATGAACTGTTACAGCGCCTAAACAAGTCTGTGTTTGAAATGCGAATGTTGTCAGACATAGGATATATATACACTCCTGGAAATGGAAAAAAGAACACATTGACACCGGTGTGTCAGACCCACCATACTTGCTCCGGACACTGCGAGAGGGCTGTACAAGCAATGATCACACGCACGGCACAGCGGACACACCAGGAACCGCGGTGTTGGCCGTCGAATGGCGCTAGCTGCGCAGCATTTGTGCACCGCCGCCGTCAGTGTCAGCCAGTTTGCCGTGGCATACGGAGCTCCATCGCAGTCTTTAACACTGGTAGCATGCCGCGACAGCGTGGACGTGAACCGTATGTGCAGTTGACGGACTTTGAGCGAGGGCGTATAGTGGCCATGCGGGAGGCCGGGTGGACGTACCGCCGAATTGCTCAACACGTGGGGCGTGAGGTCTCCACAGTACATCGATGTTGTCGCCAGTGGTCGGCGGAAGGTGCACGTGCCCGTCGACCTGGGACCGGACCGCAGCGACGCACGGATGCACGCCAAGACCGTAGGATCCTACGCAGTGCCGTAGGGGACCGCACCGCCACTTCCCAGCAAATTAGGGACACTGTTGCTCCTGGGGTATCGGCGAGGACCATTCGCAACCGTCTCCATGAAGCTGGGCTACGGTCCCGCACACCGTTAGGCCGTCTTCGGCTCACGCCCCAACATCGTGCAGCCCGCCTCCAGTGGTGTCGCGACAGGCGTGAATGGAGGGACGAATGGAGACGTGTCGTCTTCAGCGATGAGAGTCGCTTCTGCCTTGGTGCCAATGATGGTCGTATGCGTGTTTGGCGCCGTGCAGGTGAGCGCCACAATCAGGACTGCATACGACCGAGGCACACAGGGCCAACACCCGGCATCATGGTGTGGGGAGCGATCTCCTACACTGGCCGTACACCACTGGTGATCGTCGAGGGGACACTGAATAGTGCACGGTATATCCAAACCGTCATCGAACCCATCGTTCTACCATTCCTAGACCGGCAAGGGAACTTGCTGTTCCAACAGGACAATGCACGTCCGCATGTATCCCGTGCCACCCAACGTGCTCTAGAAGGTGTAAGTCAACTACCCTGGCCAGCAAGATCTCCGGATCTGTCCCCCATTGAGCATGTTTGGGACTGGATGAAGCGTCGTCTCACGCGGTCTGCACGTCCAGCACGAACGCTGGTGCAACTGAGGCGCCAGGTGGAAATGGCATGGCAAGCCGTTCCACAGGACTACATCCAGCATCTCTACGATCGTCTCCATGGGAGAATAGCAACCTGCATTGCTGCGAAAGGTGGATATACACTGTACTAGTGCCGACATTGTGCATGCTCTGTTGCCTGTGTCTATGTGCCTGTGGTTCTGTCAGTGTGATCATGTGATGTATCTGACCCCAGGAATGTGTCAATAAAGTTTCCCCTTCCTGGGACAATGAATTCACGGTGTTCTTATTTCAATTTCCAGGAGTGTATATATAGGCGCTTTAGCAGTTCATTAATATGTTGCTCCCAACTGGCTCCCAACTGGCATATTTTGCTTATTTTCACTCCATTATGTCATATGGTATCATATTTTTGGGTAACTCCAGAAACAAAGAAAAAATTTTTAGAGTACAGAAGCGTATAATAAGAATAATGAGAAGTGTAAATCCAAGAACATCATGTCGAAACCTATTCAAAAATTGGGTATATTAACCACAGCTTCTCAGTATATTAATTCCTTAATGAAGTTTATTGTAAATAATACGTCTCTTTTTCCAACTAACTGCTTAGTACACAGTATCAATACTAGGAATAAGAACAATATACATAAAGATTTAAAATCACTTACTCTTGCCCAGAAAGGAGTCCAGTATTTAGCAACGCATATTTTCAATAAGTTACCAGCAACCATTAAGAGTTTAGTTTCAGACAAGGCACAATTTAAACATAATTTAAAAGAATTTTTGGTGGCCAACTCCTTCTGTTCCATCCATGAGTTTCTCAATAAGTGCAGTAGACCATTTTAATGAAAATTTATTATACTTTAATTTTTGACAATGCTCAGCAGACCATTTTAATGAAAATTTATTATACTTTAATTTTTGGCAATACTTGGTTGTAACAGCCAAGTAACTACCTACTGTGTGAACGATGGATGTATGGAAAGCAGGTGTAAGTCATAAGTCTGTAAATAGTGGAAGTTTAATTTTAAATCTTGTACAGAATCTGACTGTTCTTAACTGAGGATCACTGAAATGAATAATTTACTTTAATTTTGGCAATACTGGGTTGTAATAGCCAAGAAACTAGCAAATGCCTGAATGATGGATTTAATGAAAGCAGATGTAAGTATTAAACCTGTAAATATTAGATGTTTAACTTTATTTCATGTACATAATTTCACAGCCTATTGACTGAGGATCATTAAAATTAATGAAACTCAAGTTTTTCTAATTACATTTTTGTAATGTGTTTATCTGACATGTTCCACACTCAGGCGGATTCCCTCTTTTATGGGTCTATGGAATGAATAATTAATCTAATCTAATCTAATCCACACCAGTACAACACAATGCATGCACCCCTGCATGCTTGCATTCAAACATTCTGGCGGTAACACCGGTTATTAATGCACTAACATTTCACATTTGAAATGGCTTGTCTCACGCTTACATTAACCTGTGAGCTTGCAACGTTAATCAGTTAAATGTGTTACCCAGACAAATGTATTCCCAAAATTTCGTCACTCTACATTATTTTTTGGTGCTGCGATTTTTTCCGTCAGCATGTTTCAGAATGTGATGAAATCTTTGACGTCTTAAATGGAGAGCTGATTAAATCAGAAGAAAGTGCGCAAAATTACGAAACAGATCTTGCTAAATCGATCAAGACCAAAGCAAAACCAAGTAAGCGACAAATATTATCATTTGACATCAAGTCTTTACTTCGTGCTTGGGGGATTTAGTAATACCAAAGAGATTTGTTACAAGCTACATAAGATTTATGATGTTCACTTGGCCGAAAACATTGATCTCTTTAGGCACAAATTTCATGACAGGTGCGTAAGGAGAATCTGGTGCCCATCTAACGAAATTTGAAGAAGTACAAACTTAACTTTCTTTGTTAGTCACGCCGATCGACGACGCACGATTTTTGCGAACTTTGTCCAAAATGTTTGGCATAGTTCACCTACTGAAGCGGAAACATGTAATAGGTTACAAAAACAGTGATTAAATTATGAGCTGAGAATGAGAGATTGTGATTATGAAAGTGTTGCTAGAGCAGTTACGTCGAAAATGAAGGTTAACAGACTGTAACAAAGGCCCCTTGGCAAAGTAGTTCACTTATCAAAATGCGCCAGCGATCAAATGAGTGTACCATCGTGGACAAAAGAGAAGTAAGCGCTATGTTGTCAACCACTATAGCGCCTGTGGAAAGTTCAAGAAGTTGTAGTGACAAACATACTTCAAAAATTGAGAAAAAAGGTTTAATGGTTTTCTATCAATATAAACGAACTGGACTGCGGAGATTGGTACACTGACGATAGTAAGGCTCATTGCAAAACAAACGAGCGTGATTGTTACACTACGTACAGAGCCGAGTGGAGGTTCTGAATCAGAGGCTGAGACGGTTCTGCGACCGTGTGGGCTGCAGATTCCTCGACTTGCGCCATAGGGTGGTGGGGTTTTCGGGTTCCGCTGGATAGGTCAGGAGTCCACTACACGCAACAAGCGGCTACACGGGTATCAGGGGTTGTGTGGCGTGGGCTGGGCGGTTTTTTAGGTTAGATGGCCTTGGGCAAGTACAGAAAGGGCAACAGCCTCAAAGGGTGCGGGGCAAAGTCAGGACATACGGGGACCAAGCAGCAATCGGTATTGTAATTGTAAACTGTCGAAGCTGCGTTGGTAAAGTACCGGAACTTCAAGCGCTGATAGAAAGCACCGAAGCTGAAATCGTTATAGGTACAGAAAGCTGGCTGAAGCCAGAGATAAATTCTGACGAAATTTTTACAAAGGTACAGACGGTGTTTAGAAAGGATAGATTGCATGCAACCGGTGGTGGAGTGTTCGTCGCTGTTAGTAGTAGTTTATCCTGTACTGAAATAAAAGTGGATAGTTCCTGTGAATTATTATGGGTGGAGGTTACACTCAACAACCGAGCTAGGTTAATAATTGGCTCCTTTTACCGACCTCCCGACTCAGCAGCATTAATGGCAGAACAACTGAGAGAAAATTTGGAATACATTTCACATAAATTTTCTCAGCATGTTATAGTCTTAGGTGGAGATTTCAATTTACCAGATATAGATTGGGACACTCAGATGTTTAGGACGGGTGGTAGGGACAGAGCATCGAGTGACATTATACTGAGTGCTCTATCCGAAAATTACCTCGAGCAATTAAACAGAGAACCGACTCGTGGAGATAACATCTTGGACCTACTGATAACAAACAGACCCGAACTTTTCAACTCTGTAAGCGCAGAACAGGGAATCAGTGATCATAAGGCCGTTGCAGCATCCCTGAATATGGAAGTAAATAGGAATATAAAAAAAGGGAGGAAGGTTTATCTGTTTAGCAAGAGTAATAGAAGGCAGGTTTCAGACTACCTAACAGATCAAAACGAAAATTTCTGTTCCGACACTGACAATGTTGAGTGTTTATGGAAAAAGTTCAAGGCAATCGTAAAATGCGTTTTAGACAGGTACGTGCCGAGTAAAACTGTGAGGGACGGGAAAAACCCACCGTGGTACAACAACAAAGTTAGGAAACTACTGCGAAAGCAAAGAGAGCTTCACTCAAAGTTTAAACGCAGCCAAAACCTCTCAGACAAACAGAAGCTAAACGATGTCAAAGTTAGCGTAAGGAGGGCCATGCGTGAATCGCTCAGTGAATTCGAAAGTAAAATTCTATGTACCGACTTGACAGAAAATCCTAGGAAGTTCTGGTCTTATGTTAAATCAGTAAGTGGATCGAAACAGCATATCCGGACACTCCGGGATGATGAAGGCATTGAAACAGAGGATGACACGCGTAAAGCTGCAATACTAAACACCTTTTTCCAAAGCTGTTTCACAGAGGAAGACCGCACTACAGTTCCTTCTCTAAATCCTCGCACAAACGAAAAAATGGCTGACATCGAAATAAGTGTCCAAGGAATAGAAAAGCAACTGGAATCACTCAACAGAGGAAAGTCCACTGGACCTGACGGGATACCAATTCGATTCTACACAGAGTACGCGAAAGAACTTGCCCCCCTTCTAACAGCCGTGTACCGCAAGTCTCTAGAGGAACGGAAGGTTCCAAAAGATTGGAAAAGAGCACAGGTAGTCCCAGTCTTCAAGAAGGGTCGTCGAGCAGATGCGCAAAACTATAGACCTATATCTCTGACGTCGATCTGTTGTAGAATTTTAGAGCATGTTTTTTGCTCGAGTATCATGTCGTTTTTGGAAACCCAGAATCTACTATGTAGGAATCAACATGGATTCCAGAAACAGCGATCGTGTGAGAACCAACTCGCTTTATTTGTTCATGAGACCCAGAAAATATCAGATACAGGCTCCCAGGTAGATGCTATTTTCCTTGACTTCTGGAAGGCGTTCGATACAGTTCCGCACTGTCGCCTGATAAACAAAGTAAGAGCCTACGGAATATCAGACCAGCTGTGTGCCTGGATTGAAGAGTTTTTAGCAAACAGAACACAGCATGTTGTTATCAATGGAGAGACGTCTACAGACATTAAAGTAACCTCTGGCGTGCCACAGGGGAGTGTTATGGGACCATTGCTTTTCACAATATATATAAATGACCTAGTAGATAGTGTCGGAAGTTCCATGCGGCTTTTCGCGGATGATGCTGCAATATACAGAGAAGTTGCAGCATTAGAGAATTGTAGCGAAATGCAGGAAGATCTGCAGCGGATAGGCACTTGGTGTAGGGAGTGGCAACTGACCCTTAACATAGACAAATGTAATGTATTGCGAATACATAGAAAGAAGGATCCTTTATTGTATGATTATATGATAGCAGAACAAACACTGGTAGCAGTTACTTCTGTAAAATATCTGGGAGTATGCGTGCGGAACGATTTGAAGTGGAATGATCATATAAAATTAATTGTTGGTAAGGCGGGTACCAGGTTGAGATTCATTGGGAGAGTCCTTAGAAAATGTAGTCCATCAACAAAGGAGGTGGCTTACAAAACACTCGTTCGACCTATACTTGAGTATTGCGCATCAGTGTGGGATCCGTACCAGATCGGGTTGACGGAGGAGATAGAGAAGATCCAAAGAAGAGCGGCGCGTTTCGTCACAGGGTTATTTGGTAAAAGTGATAGCGTTACGGAGATGTTTAACAAACTCAAGTGGCAGACTCTGCAAGAGAGGCGCTCTGCATCGCGGTGTAGCTTGCTCGCCAGGTTTCGAGAGGGTGCGTTTCTGGATGAGGTATCGAATATATTGCTTCCTCCTACTTATACCTCCCGAGGAGATCACGAATGTAAAATTAGAGAGATTAGAGCGCGCACGGAGGCTTTCAGACAGTCGTTCTTCCCGCGAACCATACGCGACTGGAACAGGAAAGGGAGGTAATGACAGTGGCACGTAAAGTGCCCTCCGCCACACACCGTTGGGTGGCTTGCGGAGTATAAATGTGGATGTAGTTTGTTGATGTATGAACCATGTGAAACTTCAAGGCAGAAGGACAGTGCCAAAACTGGTGTGTACAGATAGAAGCATGGTACAGGTCGGAGTGATGTGCAGGTATTCACTAGGCAGAAATGGACAAAGCCTCATTTTTAAGTTATCCAGTTCTGCACAGAGGAATCCTGAAACTTATTTTCTGTTAAGAACGAAGCATAAAAAGAAATGATTAAAAAAATGGCCAATTATGGCTGTTTTTCATTCACAATATTGCAACTGCAGTTGCGTCATCGTTTGGCTGTGAAGGTCGCCAGACCTTTTCCTTCTGTTGTTGCTGAAACTGACAATACTTTACAGAGATGATACGGTAAAAAAAAGGTCTTCATAATAACATGTACACCAGTTTTTGAAGGATCATTGTCTAGAGACAGTGATTCCTAGCAGCTTTTGTCAGGGGTGCCTCTAAGGTAAACTTTGCGGCTGGCTATTGGGGAAAGAATGCAGAAATCCATTAAACCTGGAGAATTAACTTATGCAGATGTTTTTGGTCCATAGGAAGAAAATGATCTGCAGGGTTATCGGTACTTTGATGCTTTTAAGAATGATTTTTCCAGTTTCAGGGTTACGAATCATTTGCAACAGGAAGATGAAATTAAAGGTAATTTAACACTGCTCATTAAAATGATAAAGACTCAGGCTCAAGTTAATGAGAACGTATTACGTACAGACGGTGGCAAGGAGTTACATAATAAAGATGTAAGTAAGTTTGCTGACTCAACTGGACTGAAACATTCAACTGCTCTGCCGTATACTCCTCAGCAGACTGGTGTTGTCTGGAGGGAAAACAGATTCCTTTGTGAGAGGGCACGTGCTTGGCTCTGACCTGCTGAATATCTATCAAAATGATTGTGCGGTGAGGCGGTTTTGGCTGCATCATACATTCTGAATCGAACTGGAACCACGAAAATTAAAGACAAAACTCAAATGAGATATTTTTTAAGAAATATGGTCTTTTTGATAAACTGGTGATATTTGGAGCAGGATGCTATGCCTGGGTGCCTACGCAAAAACGTAAGAAATTTGGTGCCAAATGATCAACTGGTTATATTGTGTGTGTGTGTGTGTGTGTGTGTGTGTGTGTGTGTGTGTGTGTGTAGATAAGCAAAATTCAGCTGCAAACAATTAAAGAAACCACTAGTCAAGAGACTAAAAGGCTGTTGACATGTCAGATGTAGATGAAGGAAGATGTTACAGAAACTGAAAGCGAAAGTGTTGATTCTGAAGAGGATGGGCAACGAGATTGTGTGAACTAAGATGTAGCTATAAGTGACGGAAATGGTATGACACTAAGGGACATGTTGAGAGCAACTTTCAAGCAAGAAGTGAAGACAAAAGACGCCACAATTCATGTTAACGGGGAAGTTTGAAGACACCATTCGGTGACTGTGAAAAATAAGCCCATCAGCCAAAAATGATACTTCTTTGTGAGACACCTAGGCATTATGAAGGTCCAGTGCAGTCATAAAATTCTGAAGAATGGAAGAAAGCAATAGAGAACGAAATGAATGCTTTGAAAAAAATAAAAAAACATGGAAAGCAAGTGAAACTTCCTGGAATATTAAAACTGTGTGGCGATCCAGGACTCGAAGCTGGAACCTTTGCCTTTCGCGGAAAACTGCTCTACCAACTTAGCTACCCAAGTACGACTCATGGCCTGTCCTGACAGCTTTACTTCTGCCAGTACCTCGTCTCCTACCTTCCAAACATCACAGAAGTTCTCCTGCGAAGCTTGCAGGACTAGCAATTGTGGAGACATGGCTAAGTCGCAGTCTGGGGGACTGGTTTCAGAATGAATTTTCGAGCCATGTCTCCGTAATACTCTTTGTTCCAGGAGTGCTAGTACTGCAAGTTTCGCAGTATAACTTCTGTGAAGTTTGGGAGGTAGGAGATGAGCTACTGGCGGAGGCAGAGCTTTGAGGAAGGCTCGTGAGTCACGCTTGGGTAGCTCGGTTAGTAAAGCACTTGGCTACGAAAGGCGAAGGTCCTCGGTTCGAGTCCAACACACAGTTTTCATGTTCCATGAAGTTCCATATCAACACAGACTCCGTTGCAAAGTGAAAATTATTCTGGAAACACGGTTTAACATTTTTTTTTAAATGTTAAGGAAATTAAGTTGACGTCTCTTCATGTAAGAATAGATGATGAATGCAGCTAGCCGCTAACTTTGTGTAATGTCTTGTCTGTATAGACGTGTAGCTGTTGCCTTTAAGATCCCTTCACCTTCACACATAAATCTATACAGTAAAGTAAGGACCTCCCCTTTTTTTCGGCTGATCCGTGATAAGACAGGCGAAAAGTTAGACTAATGGGGGATTATTAGTATTTTTTCTATTTTCATTCGCGCTCTCTCTCTCTCTCTCTCTCTCCTTTATCTATGTACAGTTTTTAATATAATATTTCATTACGTGAAATCAGCCAAATAGAATCTTTGGTGGAGCCCTTCGTCTTGGTATTCAGCGGCTGGCTTGCTGTAAGAGATCTTTACATTTATTATTACTGTTAAGCACTGCATTCAGTCGGGAGAATCAATCGTTTGGACAATTTGTTCCTTTTACGAAAGATTGCGAATTCCAGATGTGTACGAAGCCTTTTTGGACGATTTAACACAGACTCGGTGATTGCAGGCTCTCTTCGACACAGCTGAAACTTCCCCACTAATTACAGGGCCAACGTGATCATCAAATGATTCAGAAAAAAACTCATTCGTTCATTCCCTCCAGAACAAAAAAGTCACAAACCTTATTTATGAAGGAAATTGTGTATTCAATCCATCTCCATTACATGTCCAGATCTCCGGTGATTCCAAGTCTTTATTTTCCGTTTACAGTCTCTTTCTCTTCAAACAAACCGCTAGCGGCACAAATGTTAATGGCTCGCTTTAGCGAGAAGAAAAGCAAAATATGTATCTCTCAGAAACACGTCAATCCCTCAACAGATACTACCGAAACTGTCCTAGTTACCACTCTAACAACCATGGAGAATACATATATGCATCTCTGTTATTTCAAAGAATAAACGCACTAGAAAATACTTTGGAGTCGTCGAGCTGTCGCCGCATATGTTACGAGAAAATCAGATCAGATACTTTTCCAAAGTGAATGAATGTGAATGGTTTGATTGACAATGATTAATTGGTGCGTGGTAGAGGGTATTTTATGTGGGGACATTACAACGGGACCTAGCCTAAAAAATTTAAACATTTAAGATGATTGAAAATCGACAGGTTTTTGCTACAAAATTAAAAGCAAATAATGAAGTGGTTCAGTATTTGACTCAACTGGTGGCAAAAGAATAATGTACTGAGATAAATTACGTTGACATACTTAGCCCTGTAGCAAGATCTGAAGCAATGAGATCCTTGTTGAGTGTTGCAATTCAATATGACTGGCATATAAGGCATTCTGATGTAAGGGCGGTATTTCTGAATGGTGTTTCGAAGGAATAAATCTACATGTATCAACCAGTGGACTTTGGTCATGGTACAGTACTTGTGCGTAAATGACTGAAGAGTCTGTATCGTTTAAAGCCAGCCTGAGAATGCTGGAATGTATGTCCTGTTAACTTTTTTACTGAATGCAATTTATGGGAGAGCTGTTCAGGTCCATGTATGTTCTACGGCGAAAAAATGGTACTGCTGTTGGCTAGGGGCTCTACAGTGAGGTGACAGAAGCCGTGGGATAGCTCCTAATATCGTGCCGTACATCCTTTTGTCCGGCGCAGTGCGGCAACCCGACAGGGCATGGACTCAACAACTCGTTGAAGGTTCCCTGCAGAAAAACTGAACCATCCTGCTCTATAACCGTCCATAATTGCCAAAGTCTTGCCGGTACAGGAGTCTGTGCACGATTTGACCTCTCGATTATGTTCGATAAATATTCGATGGGATTCAAGTCGGGTGATCTGAGTGGCCAAATTATTCTCTCCAATTGTCCAAAATGTTCTTCAAAACAATTGCGAACAGCTGTGGCCAGGTGACATGTTTGGGAACAAGAAGTCAATGAATGGCTGCAATAGTTCTCCACTTAACGAAACATAACCATTTCCAGTCAATGATCGGTTCACTTGGACCGAAGGACCCAGTCCATTCCATGCAAACACAGTCCACACTATTACAGAGACAGCACCAGCTGGGTGTGTGGCTTCGTGGTATCTGCTTTCCACTCAAACCCTACCATCAAATCTTAGCAACTGAAATCGGGACTCATGTGGCCAGGCCCCGGTTTTCCAGTCATCTAGGGTCCAACCAATATGGTCACCAGTCCAGGAGAGGCGCTGCAGGCGATGTCGGGCTGTTAGCAAAGGCACTCGTGTCAGTCGTCTGCTGTCATAGCCCATTAACGCCAAATTTTTGCGCACTGTCTTAAGGGATACGTTCGTTGTACATCTCAGATTGATATGCTTGTCTGTTACCATTGACAACTCTACCCAAACGCCGCTGCCTCAAATTTGGTGCCTCAAATTTGGTATTCTCGGCACACTCTTGACTCTGAGGATCTGGAAATATACACTGAAGGACCAAAGAAACTGATATAGGCCTGCGTATTCAAATACAGAGATATGTAAACAAGCAGAAGACGGCGCTGCGGTCGGCAACGCCTACATAACAAGTGTCTGGCGCAGTTGTTAGATCGGTTACTGCTGCTACAATGGCAGGTTGTGAAGACTTAAGTCAGTTTGAACGTGGTATTATAATCGGCACACGAGCGATGGGACACAGCTTCTCCGAGGTAGCACTGAAGTGGGTATTTTCGCGTACGACCATTTCACCGTGAATATCAGGAATCCGGTAAAATATCAAATCTCCGACATCGCTGCGGCCGGAAAAAGATCCTGCAAGAACGGGACCAACGACGACTGAAGAGAAAAGTTCAACGTGACAGAAGTGCAACCCTTCCGCTAATTGCTGCAGATTTCAATAGTGGGCCATCAAAAAGTGTCAGTGTGCGAACCATTCAACAGAACATCATCGATAATGGGCTTTCGGAACCGTTGGCCCCTCGTGTACCCTTGATGACTGCACGACACAAAGCTTTACGCCTCACCTGGGCCCTTCAACACCGACGTTGGGCTTTTGATAACTGGAAACATGTTGCCTGGTCGGATGAGTCTAGTTTCAAATTGTATCGAGCGGATGGACGTGTACAGGTGTGGAGACAGCCTCATGAATCCATGGACCCCGCATGTCAGCAGGAGACTATTCAGGATGGTGGAGGCTCTGCAATGGTGCGGAGCGTGTGCAGTTGGAGTGATATGGGACCCTTGATATGTCTAGATATGACTCAGACAGGTGACACATACGTAGGCATCCTGTCTGATCACTTGCATTCATTCATGTCCATTGTGCATTCTGATGGACTTCGACAATTCTAGAGGGACGATGCGACACCCCGCACGTCCGGAATTGCTACAGAATGGCTCCAGGAAGATTCTTCTGAGTTTAGACAGTTCGCTGGCCACCAAATTCCCCAGACATGAACATCATTGAGCATATCTTGGATGCCTTGCAACGTACTATTCAGAAGAGATCTCCACCTCCTCGTACTCTTACGGATTTATGGACAGCCCTGCAGGATTCATGGTGTCAGTTCCCTCCAATACTTCAGATATTAGTCGAGTCCACGCCACGTCGTGTTGCGGCACTTTTCCGTGCTCACGGGGGCCCTACCTGATATTAGGCAGGTGTACCAGATTCTTTGGCTCTTCAGTGTAGAATTCCCTAACGATTTCCGAAATTCAATGTCCCATGCGACTAACTCCAACAATCATTGCGCTTTCAGTGTTAATTCCCGTCGTGCGGCCATAATCACGTCGGAAACCTCTTCACATGAATCACCTGGATACTGATGACAGCTCCGCCAATACACTGCCCTTTTATATCTTGTATACATGATACTACCGCCACCAGTATATGTGCATATGACTATCCTATGACTCATCACCTTATTGTATTGATGCAACAACTAAATTTATTCAAGAGTCCCTTAAACATTTTCAGATAACTGAGAAAGAGGTTTATTATTTCCTGGGCTTACAAGTCATTAAATTTGACTTCTAATATTTGCAAGTTTAATACTTACATCTGCTTCCATTGAATCTATCATTCAGACATTTGCTAGTTTCTTGGCTATTACAACCAAGTATTGTCAAAAATTAAAGTAAATTATTCATTTCAGCGATCCTCAGTTAAGAACAGTCAGATTATGTACAAGATTTAAAATTAAACTTCCACTATTTACAGACTTAAGACTTACATCTGCTTTCCATACATCCATCATTCACACAGTAGGTAGTTACTTGTCAAAAATTCAAGTATAATAAATTTTCATTAATATGGTCTGCTGCACTTGTTGAGAAACTTATGGATGGAATAGAAGGAGTTGGCCACCAAAAATTCTTTTAGATTATGTTTAAATTGTACCTTGTCTGAAACTAAACTCTTAATGGTTGCTGGTAACTTATTGAAAATATGCGTTGCTGAATACTGGACTCCTTCCTGGGCAAGAGTAAGTGATTTTAAGTCTTTATGCATATTGTTCTTATTCCTAGTATTGATATTGTGTACTAAGCAGTTTGTTGGAAAAAGAGATGTATTATTTACAACAAACTTCATTAAAGAAGAAATATACTGAGAAGCTGTGGTTAATATGCCCAATTCTTTGAATACGTTTCGACATGATGTTCTTGGATTTACACTACTCATTACTCTTATTATACGTTTCTGTACTCTAAAAATTTTTTCTCTGTTCGTGGAGTTATCCCAAAATATGATACCATATGACACAATGGAGTGAGCCAAATTTCAAACTTAAGCATGGCAATGGGTCGAAATTGCGGGATTTCGAAAAAGTGATCCCTTAATTCTATTACGCAGTATAGTTGGACTGCTACGGGGCTTTTACACGCATCAAAAAATCCAATGCATCACCCCGGTTCCAAGAACTAGCCCCTATTAGATGGAGGGGGTCCGACAGCCGATCACCTACAGTCATTCCACCAGGGAGGAGGTACACGGCTCGTGTTGTCTGTAGTTCAACCATGCCTAGACGGTCAATACCATGGTTCGATCGCTTCCGCATTGTTACTTTGTGCCAGGAAGGGCTCTCAACTAGGGAAGTGTATAGGTGTTTCGGACTGAAACAAAGCGGTGTTGTTCGGACAGGGAGGACATACAGAGAGACAGGAACTGTCGATGACATGCCTCGCTCAGGCCGCTGCAGTGGATGACCGCTACCTACGGATTATGTCTCGGAGGAACCCTGGCAGCAACGCCACCATGTTGAATAACATGAAGAAGAAGGTCTTCATATCGTTAAGGCTAACCGGCCATTGATCTTCTTCTTCTGTGTGGATGCACACGCATTGCCCGAACTCTTACGGGACTCGGTAAAATTGTCTGTCGCGAGTAATGAGTGTAATGGGCAGGGGCACTACGAATTGGCTTGCGCCCTGTAGACGTAAATTTTTCTAGGTGTATGTTCAGAAAGTACGTCTTCACAGACGAGGATAAAACAAGGTCCCTTGTTCCTTTCCCATTATCTGACTCTGGAAAATAAACTCTTGTAATGAATGTTTATTACTGTTATTGTTGTTACTATTATTGTTATTGTCATTTAGGCATATTATATGTCTACAGTGCTCTTTGCGAGTTTTTCTTCAAAATGTTTGTTTGTATAATGACATGGTAGGATTAAATGTCATTAACAACGAAAAACAATAGAGTAAAAATTAGTAAGTAAATAATAATAAACATCGCACTATGCATAAGCTGGTCTAGTGATGCACTGCTGGGTGCAGACAACCATTCGCTTACGCTGTCTTGAAAAAACAAGTAAATTACTAAAATATATTTTAAAAAAGCAAGAATTTCGTCTGAAATTACCTTCATGTGCTGCCTCCATTCTGGATCGTCTATCGTGTCTTCAAACCCACCCCATAGGGAAAACTTTGGTACCACAGTGAAGATGGCCTCACCGCCTGGTGCCAACAGCTTGTGGATATTCTGTATGGCTCGTCTGAACAAAAAAGTATTTCTATAATTATTTCATGGATCCAATACGAAAGAAATATTTACGAGTGAAATAAATACTAAAAATCGCCGACGAGCTGCTGATATTGAAAACAGTTCTGGTTCAGTGGTGTAAAAGGGAGCACGACTTGAAACGTGAGTCCCTTCCTTTATGTCAGCACCACACAAACCCTGTATCTTCCGGTGTAATATCTTCCATTGTTCAGTAGGCACCCCTTGCTCCATTGCAGCTAAGTGTATGAAAGTAATATTTTAAGTTATGTGTGTAAATAATCATTTATCAGTAGAGCATTTCCTGAATAGTTGAAATATGCTTAAGTTAAACTTTTGTTTATGAGAGAAGATAAGCTAAGTTTACGAAAGAGTATGCTTCTGAGATAGGTAACATTTTTAAGTTATATGTATAAATAGTTTTTTATTAGTGGAACATTACCTGAATAGTTGAAATATGCTGAAGATAAGCCATTGTTTATGTAAAGAGATAAAAAAAATATCTTCTAATTTTCATCCTGTTTCACTTCTGCCAGCATTTTCGAAGATTTTAGAAAAGGTAAAATACAATCTGCTTCGTAACCATCTGACAACAAATAATATATCGTCATGGTCTCAGCTGGGAATTCTAAATCGTTCCTTTATTGAGAAGGCTATCTACACAACCAGCGTGAATGTACTTAATTCATTAGACAATAAATTACAGGCTGGCGGTATATTCTGTGATCTGTCAGAGGCATTTCACTGTGTAAACCACAATATTTTTTCAAGTAAATAAGAACATTGCTGGATAACAATAAATTATGCAAACTGGTTTAAATCCCTTTCCCTGACAGGAAACAGTGATGTCATCAGGAAAGAGTCATGTATGGACCAATTAGGCATCATCCAATTGGGAACTAATTACGTATGATGTCCCACAAGGTTCGACCTCACGACCCTTACATTTTATTGATCTTCCATCTGTGTCGTTAACGGATGCCAAGTTTATTTTGTTTGCAGATGATACAAATACTGTATGAAGTACAGTTTTAGAAATATCTTTTAATGAAATCTTTGTAGACATTAATAAGACGTTCCCAGCCAATTCCTTATCACTATACTTTTGAAAAACATAGTACTTGTAGTTCAGAATTGGTTTGAGGTTTGCTGCCAGAATATACTAAAAATACAACTACAAACAGAGAGAAGAAGTTCACAGTGTTAAATTCTTAGGATTACGGTTTGATGATAAATTCAGCTGGGAGTAGAATACCTCAGATATGCTGTAGCTGCTAAACAAATCCGTATTTGTAATGTGAATGTTGTCAGACATTTGTGAGATAAAAATAAAAAAAGCTAGCATACTATGTTTACTGTCAGTCCTCAGTGTCACACGGGATTACTTTTTGGGGTAACTCATGTAGTCAAATTAAATTTTTTCTGGGCCCAAAAACGTGTAGATTGATAAGAATTATTTGTGGTGTGAACTCAAGATCATCCTGCAGATGCCTGTTTAGGAAATTGGGCATACTAACTGCTGTTTCCAAAAATATTTAATTCTTAATGAATTTTGTCGTATACCCTTTGTCAAAATAACAGCTCAGTTGATGGAATAAGAATAATCTTCACAGAGATATAAGATCAGCTCATTTGGTCTAGAAATATATCCTTTATTCAGGAACACACATTATCAATGAACTGTCAGCAGTCATAAAAAGTTTAACCACTACCAACGTACTGTTTTAGATAAGCCTAAAGCAGTTTATTGGCGGCCAACTCCTCCTTTCTTAGTAGAACCAACTGATGTGTCTACGTTACTAATAATATCAAATAATTTGAGTATTAGCACAATATGACTTCGATACACTTTCAGTGCCGTAATGCGATCAGTGTGTTGTAAAATGGTATTTCTTTTTTGCCATGAATAGGGTAAGCATTAACATTTGCACTTCAATCTACATCTACATCTACGCGGTTACTCTACTATTCACAATTAAGTGCCTGACAGAGGGTTCAATGAACCACCTTCAAGCTGTCTTCCTACCGTTCCACTCTCGAACGGCACGCGGGAAAAACGAACACTTAAATTTTTCTGTGCGAGTCCTGATTTCTCTTATTTTATCGTGATGATCATTTCTCCCTATGTAGGTGGGTGCCAACAGGATGTTTTCGCAATCGGAGGAGAAAACTGGTGATTGAAATTTCATGAGAAGATCCCGCCGCAACGAAAAACGCCTTTGTTTTAATGATTGCCACTCCAATTCACGTATCATGTCTGTGGCATTAACTCCCCTATTCCGCGATAATACAAAACGAGCCGCCCTTCTTTGAACTGTTTCAATATCATCCGTCAGTCCCACCTGATACGGATCCCACACCGCACAGTAATACTCCATAACAGAGCGGACAAGTCTAGTGTAAGCAGTCAATTTAGTAGACCTGTTGCACCTTCTAAGTGTGCTGCCGATGAATCGCAGTCTTTGGTTTGCTCTACCCACAACATTATCTATGTGATCGTTCCAATTCAGGTTATTTGTAATTGTAATCCCTGAGTATTTAGGGCTAGTTGAATTTACAGCCTTCAGATTTGTGTGACTTACTACGTAATCAAAATTTAGCGGATTTCTTTTAGTACTCATTTGAATAACTTCACACTTTTCTTTATTCAGGGTCAATTACCACTTTTCGCAGCACACAGACATCTTATCCAAATCATTTTGCGGTCCGGCACACAGTTTTAATCTGCCAGGAAGTTTATGTATTACATGTGCTTGAGAGATTTGACTGTTATTTAGTTGAAACTAATGAAGAACCTTTTCAGTGCCGTGACTGGTAACACTGTGCGGGCAGGATCATTGAGAACTGTGCTGTCGTAAATACATTGACTGGTGAGAGAAGTGACGCACCCAGAAAGGAAGGGGCAAACGAAATTAAACTTCTCGGCTTTAGAGGTTATGTGTTGTTATTTCAGTGTTTATGGAATCGAGCGGGATTCACAAAGAATTTGCAGTATGAGCCCTCTTATCATTACAACGGAGCGCCCCCTATTACTTGAATGCATGAAATGATTCTCTTGCGAAGGGTGTCTCCTGTCTCGATCCGCTCCACTGCTGTTGTAACTGGTCCTGAATATAGTCGATATTGGCACTGGGAGGGAGTTGATGTCCGATCTGGTCCCACACATGCATGTCACGGGCAGGTCTGTGAATCTTACTCGCCACGGTAGTAACTCAGTGTCACACAGATACTTCGCAGAGAGTCGTGCCTTGTGTGGACAGACATTATCCTGTTGAAAAATGGCATGAGAGGTAACGTATGAGGATGCAGCAAGTCTGTCTCTAACCTGAAACTACACTCATGCTCATAAATTAAGGATAATTAAAGAATGTGGTGCCACAGAGCGTGGCACTACACAAAACTGGCCCTAATAGCATGGGCATATAGGGAACACACACGACACAGATCTGTAAGTCCACGGTAGTGGTGATAAGTTGAGAAAACCCTCCCGAAACACATATTCTGTAAAACGCCACTGTTTCCTGCGCATGTACCCCGACATCATTATGGGATACCATCACCATGCACACGTACACAGGCCGCACAACGGGTTGATATACTCTCGATCAGGTGGTCGAGCAGCTGCTGGGGTATAGCCTCCCATTCTTTGCACCTGCCTGTCGGATCTCCTGAAGTGTCGTAGGGGTTTGAAGACGTGCAGCGATACGTCGACCGAGAGCATTTTAGACGTACTCGATGGGGTTTAGGTCTGGAGAACAGGCAGGCCACTCCAGTTGCCTGGTATCTTCTGTTTCAAGGTACTCCTCCACGATGGCAGCTCGGTGGGGCCGTGTATTATCATCCATCAGGTGGAAGGTGGGACCCACTGCACCACTGAAAAGGCGGACATACTGGTGCAAAATTACGTCCCGATACATCCGTCAAAGATATGCAGAGGTTTACATGCACCAATCATAATCCCATCCCACACCATCAAACCACGACGTCCAAACAGGTCCCTTTCAAGGACATTAAGGGGTTGGTATGTGGTTGCTGGTTCACGCCAGATGAAAACCCGGCGAGAATCACTGTTCAGACTATACCTGGACTCGTCCGTGAACATAACCTGGGACCTCTGTTCCAATGATCATGTACTGTGTTCGTGACACCAGGCTTTACGGGCTCTCCAGTGACCAAGGGTCAGTGGAATACACCTTGAAGGTCTCCGGGCGAATAAACCATGTCTGTTCAGTCATCCGTAGTGTGTCTGGAGACAACTGTTCCAGTGGCTGTGGTAAGGCGAACAAGGCTACCAGCAGTACTTCGTGACCGTCTGCGGGCACTGATGATGAGATATCGGTATTCTTGTGGTGTTGTAGACTGTGGACGTCCCGTACTGTAGCGCCTGGACACGCTTCCTGTCTGCTGGAATCGTTGCCATAATCTTGAGCTCATACTTTATGCCACATAGAAGGCCTATGCTACAACCTGCTGTGTTTGACCAGCCTCCAGTCGCTCTAGTATTCTACCCCTCATAACGTCATCAATATGTGTTTTTTGAGCCATTTTCAACACACAGTCACCATTAGCACGTCTGCACACTTACTCGCTGCACCATACTCTGACATGCACCAACACACCTCTGCGTAATGGGACTGCTGCCAGTGCCAACGTGCGACGACCGCAGGTCAAATGCAACGTATGGTCATACCCGAGGTGATTAAAACCTGCAAACCGCCCACCAGAGCGTTGCTTCACCATGTATCAGCATTATCCTTAATTTATGAGCATTAGTGTATATTCGAAGACTCTTCACACCATGATGCCAGAAGTAAGACCGCTGTGCCCCACCAAAACATCGGAAGAATGGGACCACTCGCCAGGTCAAAGCCATACGCACCGATGAGAGCCATCTTGGGTAGTACAGAACCACGGATCATCGCGGGACACAATGCTACGCCATTTGTCAGCAATTGATGCTTCCTGTTCACGGTACCGCTCCAAACGCAGGTGTTCGTATTGTGGTGTTAACGGCAGCCTAGCACAGTAATCAACATCGACCAATGCTGCGTAACTGCACAGAATGTGCAGGGAGTCCATTAAATTTCTTGGATGGTAGGCACAGATGTGACAGATTGCGACTTACTTGGTGCAAAATACGGCATTCCTCTTTTGCCGTGATCAGAGTTGGTAGACCGCAACCTCGTCGACGAATAGCCTGCCCGCATGTATCCATGCAGTCCAACATCAGCCAACTGTCATACCGGAATCCCCCACACATCAGGATATTGTACGATTCCCCCAGCTGGCCAAATTGAGACCTACAATGAGGCCCCTTTCCTGTCAGGTACTGACAGCGACCACTCAACATCTGACGCTGTTCAGGTCTCTTGTACACCATACTATGCCTGTGGTGGCGGTTCTGCCTGTGACAGATAATTACAATTTTGATTACTTACGTACCCGCCGATGGTGTGTACTACTTTATACTGACCTCCGACCATGTCTTCTGGGTGCTTCACTATTTTTGTCAGGCAGTGTAATTACACTACTAGCCATTCAAATTGCTACAACACGAAGATGACGTGCTACAGACGCGAAATTTAACCGACAGGAAGAAGATGCTGTCATATGCAAATGATTAGCTTTTCAGAGCATTCACACGAGGCTGGCGCCGGTGGCGACACCTACAACGTGTTAACATGAGGAAAGTTTCCAACCGATTTCTCATAAACAAACAGCAGTTGACTGGCGTTGCCTGGTGAAACGTTGTTGTGATGCCTCGTGTAAGGAGGAGAAATACGTACCATCACGCTTCCGACTTTGATAAAGGTCGGATTGGAGCCTATCGCGGATTGCGGTTTATCGTATCGCGACATTGCTGCCCACGTTGGTCGAGATCCAATGACGGTTAGCAGAATATGGAATCGGTGGGTTCAGGAGGGTAATACGGAACGACGTGCTGGATCCCAGCGGCCTCGTATCACTAGTAGTCGAGATGATGGGCATCTTATCCGCATGTCTGTAACGGATCGTGCAGCCACGTCTCGATCCCCGAGTCAACAGATGGGGACGTTTGCAAGACAACAACCATCTGCACGAACAGTTGACGACGTTTGCAGCAGCATGGATTATCAGTTCTGAGACCATGGCTGCGGTTACCCTTGACGCAGCATCACAGGCAGGAGCGCTTGCGACGGTGTACTCAACGACGAACATGGGTGCGCGAATGGCGAAACTTCATTTTTTCGGATGAATCCAGGTTCTGTTGACAGCATCACGATGGTCGCATCCGTATTTGGCGACATCTCGGTCAACACACGTTGGAAGCATGTTTTCGTCATCGCCATACTGGCGTATCACCCGGCGTGATGGTATGGGGTGCCACTGGTTACACGTCTCAGTCACCTCTTGTTCGCATTGACGACACTTTGAACAGTGGACGTTATATTTCAGATGTGTTACGACCCATGTCTCTACCCTTCATTTGATCCCTGGGAAACCCTACATTTTAGCAGGATAATGCACGACCGCATGTTGCAGGTCCATTACGGTCCTTCCTGGATACAGAAAATGTTCGACTGCTGTCCTGGCCAGCACATTCTCCACATCTCTTACCAATTGGAAACGTCTGGTCAATGGTGGCCGAGCAACTGGCTCGTCACAATACGCCAGTTACTACTCTTGATGAACTGTGGTATCGTGTTGAAGCTGCATGGGCAGCTGTACCTGTACACGCCATCCAAGCTCTGTTTGACTCAATGCCCAGGCGTATCAAGGCCGTTATTACGGCCAGAGGTGGTTGTTCGGGGTACTGATTTCTCAGGATCTATGCAGCCAAATTGCGTGAAAATATAATCACTTGTCTAGTATTCTACATATGTATAGTATTCTAGTACAATATATTTGTCCAATGAATATGTTTATCGTCTGCATTTCTTCTTGGCGTAGTAATTTTAATGGCCAGTAGTGTAAATGAATAAGATATTACAAGCCACTTTTAAACGTTTCTTATTGCTGTGAATGCACTGATCGAAAAAAAGTTACAACACCAAGAAAGAGTTGTACGACATAAATGAAAGTTGGTAGGTGTGTTTCGAAATCTCGAAGATGATGTCTCTTCAAATTTCGCGCCGGTCGCGTAAGAGTGGCGCTAGCAGCGCCATTATGAGGATGCAAATCAGCTTTGTTTTAAATACGTGCAGTAACTGTTGTGAGCATTAATTACCTTTGGGATTTAACGGGCAGAGCTGACTTCGGTCAAGAATGCCTTTAAGTGACAAAGGCGACATTATCAACCCTCACTGAGTGTGAACAGCATCGTGTAACAGGGCTACGAGAAGTGGAATTTTCCTTCTGAGGTACTGCAGAAAGACATGACAGGAATCTAGTCACTGTACATGACTACTGACAGTGGTGGTCCGAAAATGTACGGTCGTAAAAAGACCGAGCGCCGGACGGCCATGTGCCACTACCGAGAGCGACGAATATCGTGTTCGGTGTTTGGCACTGGCGCATCGTACTGTATCTGCAGCAGCAATCTGAGCAGAAGCTGGCACCACAGTGACACAACAAACTGTTACAAACTGCTTACTTCGTGGACAGCTCCGAGTCTGGTGCCCTGTAGCGTGCATTCCACCGACCACGAACCACTGCCATTTGCGACTTCAGTGGTGTCGAGCGAGAGCTCATTGGAAGACAGGACGGAGGTCTGTTGTTTTTTTCTGATGAAAACACGTTCTGACTCGGTGCCAGTGATGGCTGTGTTTTGGTTAGAAGGACTCTAGTTGAGGATCTCCAGCTGACCATTCTGCTTGCTAGACACACTGCACCTGCAGCAGGAGCACTCTCGCACGCTGACTGCAAATGGGCATGGATGTGTGTGATGTCCTTAGGTTAGTTAGGTTTAATTAGTTCTAAGTTCTAGGCGACTGATGACCTCAGGAGCTAAGTCGCATACTGCTCAGAGCCATTTGAACCATTTTTTTGACTGCAAATTTGAACGTGTCTCGTGATTCGACCTGTTGTGATAGCATTCATGAACAGTGTTCCAGGGGGTGTTTTCCAACAGGATTACGCTCGCCCACATACCGCTGTTGTGTCCCAGAAGTGTACAGGCGAAAGGGTCGCTTAGCTGAGAGAGTTGTTTATACGTTTATTGTTTTTGTTGATATGGTCTTCTGACAGAAGCCTCGTTGATGCAGCGCACCACGCTACTTGCTCCCGTAATTGTTACTTCTGAGATGCTTTTCTTGCCATTACCTTTCTAAATTTCACATCCTCCCTGCTTCGGAGCAGTTACTTTACTGCTCAAGTAGCAGAACTCGTCTACTACTTTTAACGTCTCGTTTGCTAATATAATTCCCTCGGCATCACCTGATACAGGGCGACACACGGGAGACAGACGGTTTTTAATGAAATAATACTCAGCCAACTTTAAAATTAATGCATGTTTATTTACACAAAATCAAAGCTCATTATTTGCCATTTTAGTCAACAAAGTTATTTGTCAAAAATAATGTCGTCAAGGTGATGTCCATCATTTCGAATGCAGGAGTCAAGTCTCTTCTCAAAATCCTCCATCACACCGACTAAAATCTCTGCAGGGATGGTAGCAATTTCTTGAATGATTGCATTCTTCAACTCGTCCAAACTTCGTGGTTTGTGGTTATAGACACAATTCTTAAGGAACCCCCACAGAAAAAAAGTCACATACTGACAAGTCGGGAGACCTGGAGGGCCAAGGAACTTGCCAAAATGTGAGATAATCCGGCCAGGGAACATGCGCCTAACAACTGTCATTGAAGTGTTTGCGGTGTGCGATTTTGCCCCATCCTGCTGGAACCAAACACGTTTTAAAGGGATTCGTCATCTTCTTAGTTCTGGTTCCAGGAATGTTTCAAGCATACAAATATAACGAACCGAATTAACAGTAACTGTGACCCCGGTCTCTTCAAAAAAATAAGGTCCAAAAATGCCAACAGAGCCAAGAGTACACCAGACTGTTTCTTTTTCTGAGTGTAGAGGACGCTGGTGGATAAGGTGTGGATGCTCTGGCGCCCAGTAGCGTGTTTTTCGCTTGTTCACGGTCCCATTTAAAAGAAAATGAGCTTCGTCGTTCATCAATAAAATTTCATTTTCATTCGATCCCAAAATCACTCGCATTCTGTAAGCGAAATCTTCTCGTGCAGCAAAATCAGTTTCCTTAAGTTGTTGGACAAAGAGCATTTTGTGGGGATGGAATTTTAATTCTTTATGCAAAATTCGTCTAACCGATTCACGATTGATTCGTAACTCACTAGCATGACGTCTAGCTGACCGTCCTGGGCTTCTGACTGCCACTTGCCTTACCCTTTCAACATTTTCTGGTGTCGCTACTCTGCTTCTCGGGCCAGGATGCTTTTTATCCAGTATGTTTCCAGTTGATCTGAAGTTTTCCATCCATCTGAGGATTGTGTTACGGCTCGGAACAGCTCCATGTCGAGCAACATTAAACCACGCACGAAACAATCGCTGCGCAGCAATAATAGACTCACCACTTTTCACGAAACTGTCATGGACAAACACTAGACGTTGCAAGTCCCACTGCTCCATAGTGACTGAGTAAATAAAATGGCGTCTTGTGTGGATCAGAACTATCCCCACCATGACCACCTCCCACCACCGCGCCCTCAGTACTACACAGTTCAAAACCTTCCGTCTCCTGTGTGTCACCCTGTATAATCCGACTACATTCCATTACCCTTGTTTTACTTTTGTTGATGTTTAACTTACATTCTCCTTCCAAGACACGGCCTGTTCTGTTCACTGCACATTCAAGTCTTTTGTTGTCTCTGACAGCTTTACAATGTCATCGGAAAACTGCTAAGTTTTTATTTCTTCACCCTGAACTTTAATTCCCTGTAGAGCTTACGTTCTACCAGCCGGTGATATGCATTGCTTTGATATCCTTTAAAAAAATCTGAGGAACCTTTAACCAGGCTAAACGCGTTATTTGTACGAAAATAGCTTTGCAAGCAGGACTGTCTCATTGTACGATCTTTAATTCTCTTTTCCAAATATCTCCTTGCGTTCCTTCACAGATTTTTCAATGTACAGAGTCAATAACATTGGTGGTAGGCTACAACCCTGTCTCATTCCCTTCCAACCACCAACCACTGCTTCGCCTTCATGCCTCTCGACTCTTATAATTGCCCTCTGGTTTCTGTATATGTCGTAAATAACCTTCGTCTCCCCACATTGTACCACTGCTACCTTCAGAATTTTAAAGAATGTTTCTCAATCAACATTGTCAAAATCTTTCTCCAAATCTACAAATGATAAAAACGTCGATTTGCCTTTCCTTAACCTACCTTCTAAGAGAAGCCGTAGGGTCAGTATCGCCTCGCGTGTTCCACATTTTTCCGGAATCCAAATTGATCTTTCCCGCGGTCGGCTTCTGCCAGTTTTTCCATTCTTCTGTAAATATTTCGGGTCTGTATTTTGCAATCGTCTGTTATTAAAGCGATAGTTCGGTAATATTCAGACCTTCAGCAACTGCTTACTTTGGGAATGGAATCATTGCATTCCTTTTCGCCTGTCTCATACATTTGAGTTCCAGGTGGAAGAGTTTTGTCGTGGCTGGCTCTCCCAAGGATATCAGTAGTTCCGACGGAATGTCGTCTACTCCCGGGGCCTTGTTTTGACCTAACCATTCCAGACCTTTGTCAAATTCTTCTCGCAGTATCGTATCTCCCACCTCTTCTTCTTCTACTTCCATTTCTCTAATGTTGCCTTCAAGTACATTTCCCTCGTGTAGCCCCTCTATGTGCTCCTTCCACCTTTCAGCTTTCCTTTCTTTGATTTGTACTGATTTTCCGTCTCAGCTCTTGACATTCATAGAGCTAATTCTCTTTTCTCCAAAGACCCCTTTAATTTTCCTGTAGGTGGCATTGATTTTTCTCCTAGTTATGAATGTTTGTATAGACTTCCGTTTGTCCTCTAGCCATTCCTCATTGCCCTTTTTTCACTTCCTGTTAATCATATTTTTTAGATGTTTGTATTCCCTTTCGTCTGCTTCATTTGTTGCTTTTTTATATTTTCTCCTTTCATTACTCAAATTCAGTATTTCCTGTGATTTCCAAGGATTTCCCCTAGGTCTTGTGTTTTTACCTATTTGATCCTCTGCTGCTTTCACTATTTCGTCTCTCCAAGCTATCCATTCGTCTTCTACTGTATTCCTTTCCCCTGTTTCAGTCAATCGTTGCTTAATGTTCCTTTGAAACTCTTAGCGACGTCTGGTTCTTTCATCTACATCTACATGGTTACTCTGCTATTCACACTTAAGTGTCTGGCAGAGGGTTATCGAACCATTTTCATACTACTTCTCTACCATTCCACTCTTGAATGGCGCGTGGGAAAAAGGAACACATAAATCTTCCCGTTCGAGCTCTGATTTCTCTTATTTTATTATGATGATAATTTCCCCCTACGTAGGTGGGTGTCAACAAAATATTTATGCATTCGGAAGAGAAAGTTGGTGATTTAAATTTCGTAAATAGATCTCGCCGCAAAGAAAACTGCCTTTGTTTCAGAGACAGCCACCTCAACTCGCGTATGATATCAGTGACACTCTCACCCCTATTGCGCGATAACACGAAACGAGCTGCGCTTCTTTGCACTTTTTCGATGTCCTCCGTCAATCCTACCTGGCAAGGATCCCATACCGAGCAGCAATATTCCGGCAGAGGTCGGACAAGTGAAATGTGGGTTGTCTCGTAGTAGGTTTGTCGCATCTTCTAAGTGTTCTGCCAACAAAGCGCAGTCTTTGTTTCACCTTCCCCACAATATTATCTGTGTGGTCTTTCCAGTTTAAGTTGCTCGTAATTGTAATTCCTATGTATTTAGTCGAATTGAAAGCCCTTAGATTTGTGCGATTTATCGTATACCCAAAATTTATCGGATTTCTTTTAGTACCCATGTGGATGACCTCGCACTTTTCTTTGTTTAGTGGTAATTGGTACTTCTCGCACCATACAGAAAGTCTCTCTAGATCATTTTGTAAATGGAATTGATCGTCTGATGATTTTACTAGACGGTACATTACAGCGTCATCTGCAAACAATCTAAAGGGGCTGCTCAGATTATCACGTAGATCGTTTATGTAAATCAGGAACAGCAGAGGGCCTATGACACTACCTTGCGGAACGCCAGATATCACTTCTGTTCTATTCGATGCTTTACCGTCTATCACTATGAACTGTGACCTCTGTGAGAGGAAATCACGAATCCAGTCACACAAATGAGACGATACTCCATATGCACGAAATTTGATTAATAGTCGCTTGTGAGGAACGGTATCAAAAGCCTTCCGGAAATGTAGGAATATGGAATCGATTTGAGATGCCCTGTCGACCGCACTCATTACTTCGTGGGAATAAAGAGCTAGCTGTGTTGCACAAGAACGATGTTTTCTGAATCCGTGTTGGTTATGTATCAATACGTCATTTTATTTCAGCTTATCCGGGCGACATCTCCTTAATTTCCTACCTTTTTGCAAAATTTTCACTTTTAATCTACAGTTCATAACCAATAAATTATGGTCAGAGCCCAAATTGGTCCTGCAAATGTCCCACAGTTCAAAATATGGTTCAGAAATCTCTGTCTTATCATGTTACAATCAATCTGAAACCTAAGAGTGTCTACACATCTCTTACACGTATACAGCCATCGTTCATGATTCGTTAGCGGTGATTAAATCATGCTTTGTGCAAAGATCTACCAGGCGGCTTCCTGTTTCGTTCCTTCCCATCAATCAATATTCGTCAGCTGTTACTATTACTATTACTATCTACTGATATATAATACATTCTTTTTGCTACTTTATTTATCCACGAACATTTATGTGTATTTATTTCTAGGAAGAAGTACAATCTACATCCACTGAAAGAGAAATAGGAAGCAGATAGGAATGTCAGCGAAGGTGAAAGCTTTTTAAACGTTTCATTGAAACAGATACGGAGATGCAATTCATATCACCTTAGAGATCAAGAAAATATAAATGCCCACGCCCTATCAATAAAAAGAGGTGTAGCTGTTTGTAGCAAATGTTCAATGCATAATTACTGTTTTGCAAGCCTTCATATGAATAATTAAGAAAATAAAGATGCAAAATGTCATTATTTTTTTGGGACTGCAACTAAAACTGACATAGTTTCTTCCAGTGTCTTTCACACATATTTTTTGCAGTTTACTTGTGTGAGAAATTTGTATTCTCTAGTATCATGTTTTCTAATGTAAAGGAGAACTAACACGAAAGTTCGGATACGCTTACTATATTAATTCTGTCACTACAGAACAACTCACATTGCTATTTTGTGAATATACTGGTGCACTTTTATTTATTTCTTATGTTCAGTGTCTCCGGCATACGCTTGCCTGTGTAAGACAGTAAAAGTCACATAGTTTCTCTCAAAATTTTCCAGGTACTTCTTGGTTATGACAGTGCTAACCAAACGTAGCAGAGACAAATATACAAATAAACAGTTTCCTAAGAGTTATTAACTATTTTTTTATCCTTATGGTAGCTTACGTAGCTAAAAACGTAGTGTAACAATTCGTAGAAAAAGTTGTAAGCAAGTCCATCGTGATTTATTACACTACTGGCCACTAAAAAATGCTACACCACGAAGGTGACGTTCTACAGACGCGAAATTTAACCGACAGAAAGAAGATGCTGTGATATGCAAATGATTAGCTTTTCAGAGCATTTACACAAGGTTGGCGCCGGTGGCGACAACTACAACGTGCTGACATGACGAAAGTTTCCAACCGATTTCTCATACACAAATAGCAGTTGACCGGCGTTGCCTGGTGAAACGTTGTGATGCCTCGTGTAAGGAGGAGAAATGCGTACCATCACGTTTCCGACTTTGATAAAGGTCGGATTGTAGCCCATCGCGATTGCGGTTTATCGTATCGCGACATTGCTGCTCGCGTTGGTCGAGATCCAATGACTGTTAGCAGAATATGGAATCGGTGGGTTCAGGAGGGTAATACGGAACGCCGTGATGGATCCCAACGGCCTCGTATCACTAGCAATGGAGATGACAGGCATCTTATCCGCATGGCTGTAGAGGATCGTGCAGCCACGTCTCGATCCCTGAGTCAACAGATGGAGACGTTTGCAAGACAACAACCATCTGCACGAACAGTTCGACGACGTTTGCAGCAGCATGGACTATCAGCTCGGAGACCACGGCTGCAGTTAGCCTTGACCATGCATCACAGACAGGAGCGCCTGCGATGGTGTACTCAACGACGAACCTGGGTGCACGAATGGCAAAACGCCATTTTTTCGGATGAATCCAGGTTCTGTTTACAGCATCATGATGCTCGCATCCGTGTTCGGCTACATCGCGGTGAACGCACATTGGAAGCGTGTATTCGTCATCACCATGCTGGCGTATCACCCGGCGTGATGGTATAGGGTGCCATTGGTTACACGTCTCGGTCACATCTTGTTCGCATTGACGGCACTTTGAACAGTGGACGTTACATTTCAGATGTGTTACGACCCGGGGCTCTACCCTTCATTAGATCCCTGCGAAACCCTACATTTCAGCAGGATAATGCACGACCGCATGTTGCAGGGCCTGTACGGGCCTCTCAGGATACAGAAAATGTTCTACTGCTGCCCTGGCCAGCACATTCTCCAGATCTCTCACCAATTGAAAACGTCTGGTCGATGGTTGCCGAGTAACTGGTTCGTCGCAATACACCAGTCACTACTCTTGATGAACTGTGCTATCGTGTTGAAGCTGCATGGGCAGCTGTACCTGTACGCGCCATCCAAGTCTGTTTGACTCAATGCCCAGGCGTATCAAGGCCGTTATTACAGCCAGAGGTGGTTGTTCTAGGTACTGATTTCTCAGGATCTATGCACCCAAACTGCGTGAAGATGTAATCACATGTCAGTTCTAGTATAATATATTTGTCCAATGAATACCCGTTTATCATCTGCATTACTTCTTGGTGTAGTAATTTTAATGGCCAGTAGTGTATTTACAGATTTTGACATGAAGATGTGATAACTCAAATCTACGCTCACTTGGGTTAGGACTGTCTTCCGCCGATCATTTGAATTAGTCAGCGAGTACACACACTGATCGGCCACAACATGACGACCACTTACCTATTAGCCGGTATGTCCACCTTTGGCACTGGTAACAGCGGCGACGCGACGTGGCTTGAAAGTAATGAGGCCCTGGTAGGTCGCTGGACGGAGTTGGCACCACATCTGCTCACGCAAGTCACCTAATTGCGTAAATTCCAGGGAGGGGAGTTGTGGGGTAGGGGATGAGCTCTGACGCCACATTCAACAACATCCCAGATGTGTTCGATCGGGTTCAGATCTGGCAAGTTAGGAGGCCAGCATATCAAACGGAACTCGCCACTGTGTCTCTCGAACCACTCCTTCACACTCATGGTCTTGTGTCATGGCGCATTACCTTGTTGAAAAATACCACTGCCATAGTAAAACATGATCGTTATGAAGGGGTATACAAGTGCAGCACTGTACGATATTCATTGGCCGTCATGGTAACTTGCACGAGCTCGATTGGAGTCTTGGATGCCCGCGTGACTGTTCCACAGAACATAAATGGAGCAGTTGAAAGCTTGTCTCTGTCCCGTAGTGCAGGTGTCAAGGAACTGTTCCCCTGGAAGGCGATGGACCCGCCCCTTCTCATCGGCATGATGAAGGTAACGGGATGCATCAGACCTTGCAACGCTCTGTCACTACGCTAACGCCCATTGCCGATGGTCCAGAGGCCATTTCAGTCGTAATGTCAACATTGGCACAAGCATCGGTCGTCAGCTGCGTACGTCCATCGTTAGGAGTGTCCGGTGCGCTGTATGTTCAGCCCAGCACCGAAACCGGCCGCTGTTATCGAGCGGTTCTAGGCGCTTGAGTCCGGAACCGCGCTGCTGCTACGGTCGTAGGTTCGAATCCTGCCTCGGACATGGATGTGTGTGATGTCCTTAGGTTAGTAAGGGTTAAGTAGTTGTAAGTCTAGGGGACTGATGATCTCAGATGTTAAGTCCCATAGTGCTTAGAGCCATTTTGAAGCAGCATCGCAGTCTGATGTTAGTTCCTCCATAGTTTCCGCCTGTCCAGTTTTACCAGTCTACCTACCCTACGACGTCCGATGGTTGTAATGAGGAGTGGTCACCCAACCCCACGACGCGACGTGTCGGTGTGGTTTCACCTTGGTTTCGTCACGTGTTGAAGAACACCGAACAAACTGTACAGTTTCAGAAATGCTCGTGCCGAGCCTCCAGGGCATCAGAATCTGGCCTCGGTCAAAGACAGATGGCGCCTTCCGCATTCAACACCCGGGCAGCACGCTCACTGATACGAGGGTCACTCCAAAAGAAATGCACACTATTTTTGTAAAAATACAGTTTTCATTCTGCATGTGTGAAAGTTTTACAGGTTAGTTCAACCTGTTCCCGTGAGTGGCGCTCTCACAGCATGTCCTCAAGATGGCTGCTACACTTGACGTTCGTCAGAAGCAACGTGCTGTCATAGAATTCCTGTACTGTGAAAACGAGACAGTGGGAAATATCCACAAGAGGTTGAAAAAGGTGTATGGAGATGCTGCTGTCGATCGCAGTACAGTTAGTCGGTGGGCAAGCAGTTTATGTGATGAAAGCGGGCACGGAAATATTGAGGATTGATGACTGCTGACAGATGCATCACAGTGAACGCATTGTCACGCTACGTTGGGATAGGGGAAGGAAGTGTTTGCAAAATACTGAAAGTGTTGGTGTTAAAAAAGGTTTGTGACAGGTGGGTTCCCAGGATGTTGACAGTGGCTCACAAAGAAACAAGAAAAACGGTATGCAGCGAACTTTTGGAACAGTACGATAATGGTGGAGATGAATTTCTTGGAAGAATTGTGACAGGTGATGAAATACGGCTCCATAATTTTTCACCAGAGACGAAGAGGCAATCAATGGAGTGGCATCATGCAAATTCACCCAAGAAAATTTCAAAACCATACCTTCCACTGGAAAAGTTGTGGCTGCGGTGTTTTTTATTCCGAAAGACTCTTGCTTGTGGACATCATGCCAAGTGGAACCAACATAAATTCTGATGCATATGTGACGACACTGAAGAAACTTCAAGCTCGACTGAGTCGTGTTCGACCACATCGGCAAAAGCAGGACATTTTGCTGTTGCACGACAATGCACGGCCACATGTCAGTCAAAAAATCATGGAAGCGATCACAAAACTCGGATGGACAACACTGAAACACCCGCCTTACAGTCCTGACTATCATCTCTTTGGGAAACTGAAAGACTCTCTTCGTGGAACAAGGTTTGAAGATGATGACTCCCTTGTGCACTCTGCCAAACAGTGTCTCCAACAGGTTGGTCCAGAATTTTACCGTGCGGGTATACAGGTACTGGTTCCAAGATGGCGTAAGGCAGTTGAGAGGGATGGAAATTATGTGGAGAAATGTAAATATTGTTTCTAAAGGATGTATCTACACACTGCAATTCTTTCAAACATGTAGAATAAAAAGATGGATTTAAAAAAAAAATAGTGTGCATTTCTTTTGCAGTGACCCTCGTACTAGATGCATCGTGTGTGTGTGGTGTGTGTATGTGTGTGTGTGTGTGTGTGTGTCTGAATAGTAGCCATTCCTCGCCAGGTGACGCTGTTACTGCCTGAATGGATTTGTATCCATAGGAGGTCGCTGGTAATACTGTTCCGCTTGATCAGTGTTTAACGGTATAGCTCGCTGCACCCGAAGAAGACGGCTTGTTAGGTCGCTGAAATACCGTGGAGAAATATGGGATCAACGACTCGGCTAAACACCCGAAAGCGGGCCATTAGCCAAAACGACAGTCAAGAAACACTAGTTTGTGTTACGAAATGAGTGAGGCAGGGTTACATATTGTCTAACTGGTACTTAAAGAAGCAATCAAGGAAGTGAAATAAAATTTGGGAAGAGAAACAGAAATGCAGGCTTACAGTGCAGTGTTTCGCCGCTCACCTGTTCTCTGGCAACCACAGCTGCTGCATCAGGCTGAACACTTTGCAGTAGGGCCCTTGCTTCCAGACAGAAGTGTTCTGCAAGTCCTTCCCCGTCACGTCAAACAAATCGTGTATGATCACGTCGGGCACAGAGTTGCGCCCTTTAGCGTGTTCCAACTTTTCCGGACACGCATCACAAGCGATTATCTTCGTGCCTTCAGGGACCCGCGGCGCCAAGAACTGTGAGCATAAAACAGTAACATTATTGAAGTATTCACATCTACGTCTACATAAACGCCACCTTACGGTGAGTGGTGGAGCATTTTCTCTATCAGTGCACTTCCCCCTTTTTCCTGTTCCAGTTGCGTATGGTCCACAGGGAGAACGACTGTCGATAAGCCTCTGTGTGGGCTCAATCACCCTGATTTTATCTTCATGATCTTTTTGCGAGACGAAAGCAGGAAGAGGCGATATATTGGTTGACACTTCTAGGAACGTGCTCGCTCGGGACTTTAACAGTAGACCATCATGTGATGCCCAACGCCTTTCTTGCAGCATGTGCCACTGGAATTGGCTGAACACCTCTGCGACGCTTTCGGTAACGAAACCTGCTGCTCTTCTTTGGAGCTTCTATATTTCCTTATCCATTACGGATATTTTAGAACCGTGACTGTATATAGAATCTAAATAAGTAATACAAAACTGCAACCAGTCACTAATATACAAATAGAAATAAGATATCAGATCACCTGAAGTTTGTTCTTGTTGTAGATTATTTATTTATTTTATTTTGTAATCTCATGTTATCACCAGTCTCATTAAAATATTTGCCCTTATATCGACCTTAATACACTCCTGGAAATGGAAAAAAGAACACATTGACACCGGTGTGTCAGACCCACCATACTTGCTCCGGACACTGCGAGAGGGCTGTACAAGCAATGATCACACGCACGGCACAGCGGACACACCAGGAACCGCGGTGTTGGCCGTCGAATGGCGCTAGCTGCGCAGCATTTGTGCACCGCCGCCGTCAGTGTCAGCCAGTTTGCCGTGGCATACGGAGCTCCATCGCAGTCTTTAACACTGGTAGCATGCCGCGACAGCATGGACGCGAACCGTATGTGCAGTTGACGGACTTTGAGCGAGGGCGTATAGTGGGCATGCGGGAGGCCGGGTGGACGTACCGCCGAATTGCTCAACACTGGGGCGTGAGGTCTCCACAGTACATCGATGTTGTCGCCAGTGGTCGGCGGAAGGTGCACGTGCCCGTCGACCTGGGACCGGACCGCAGCGACGCACGGATGCACGCCAAGACCGTAGGATCCTACGCAGTGCCGTAGGGGACCGCACCGCCACTTCCCAGCAAATTAGGGACACTGTTGCTCCTGGGGTATCGGCGAGGACCATTCGCAACCGTCTCCATGAAGCTGGGCTACGGTCCCGCACACCGTTAGGCCGTCTTCCGCTCACGCCCCAACATCGTGCAGCCCGCCTCCAGTGGTGTCGCGACAGGCGTGAATGGAGGGACGAATGGAGACGTGTCGTCTTCAGCGATGAGAGTCGCTTCTGCCTTGGTGCCAATGATGGTCGTATGCATGTTTGGCGCCGTGCAGGTGAGCGCCACAATCAGGACTGCATACGACCGAGGCACACAGGGCCAACACCCGGCATCATGGTGTGGGGAGTGATCTCCTACACTGGCCGTACACCACTGGTGATCGTCGAGGGGACACTGAATAGTGCACGGTACATCCAAACCGTCATCGAACCCATCGTTCTACCATTCCTAGACCGGCAAGGGAACTTGCTGTTCCAACAGGACAATGCACGTCCGCATGTATCCCGTGCCACCCAACGTGCTCTAGAAGGTGTAAGTCAACTACCCTGGCCAGCAAGATCTCCGGATCTGTCCCCCATTGAGCATGTTTGGGACTGGATGAAGCGTCGTCTCACACGGTCTGCACGTCCAGCACGAACGCTGGTCCAACTCAGGCGCCAGGTGGAAACGGCATGGCAAGCCGTTCCACAGGACTACATCCAGCATCTCTACGATCGTCTCCATGGGAGAATAGCAGCCTGCATTTCTGCGAAAGGTGGATATACACTGTACTAGTGCCGACATTGTGCATGCTCTGTTGCCTGTGTCTATGTGCCTGTGGTTCTGTCAGTGTGATCATGTGATGTATCTGACCCCAGGAATGTGTCAATAAAGTTTCCCCTTCCTGGGACAATGAATTCACGGTGTTCTTATTTCAATTTCCAGGAGTGTACATGTAAATAAGAACAAATTACATATCTGTGCAAAGTAGGCCTATGCCATATCTTTCTGTCAAGATCTTTGTTACAAGCAACAGTTGTAAAGCGCATGCTGGATGCTGGAGAAGTGTCACTGTCAGAGTGTAATTAATATAGTTTGTGTGGAAGTGTGTGTAGTGATACAACAACTGGACATCAGAATGGAGGCAGATAGATGGACACTAACCGAAATAATCCGCCTATACAGTCGCAGTAAGTAAAAAACTAAACTTACATCCATATCGACAGATAAGCTATAGTCATTGCGATACATTAAAGTGTGTTCCATATTTTTGTCATAGAGCCAGCACCCAGCATTATGCTAGCAATAATGATGTAACTTCCTGAAACCATCTGAAGATGAACCTGAAAAGATTCGAAAACCGGTTCATGAAATAAAAGAAAATTATTCAAAAAGTGACTGGTTGCATTTTTGTATAGCTTATTTACATTCTATATTTCCTGTCTGGTATTGTAAGCTACTTGCTTTGCCGATGGATCACATTTTTTGAGGACTTTTCCAATGAATCTCAGTCTGATATCTGCCTTACTCAAGATTAATTTTTATGTCGTCGATTCATTTTAGATGGCTCCGTGCGCATACTCCTAGATATTTTATGGTAGTAACTGCTTCCAGTGATTCTTCTGCAATTGTGTAATCGTACAACAGAGGGTCTTCTGTCTACGTATTCTCAGTACGTTACATCTGTTTATGTTGAGGGTCAATGGCCATCCCTGCACCAAGCGTCGATTCTCTGCAGGTCTTTTTGCTGCAGTTACTTATGGTGCCGCTTTCTTTGTATACAACAGCATCGTCCGCGAAATGTCTCATCAAAGTACCGACGTTACCTACTAAACCATCTATGTAGATGTACAGTCATGCTCAAAAATATCCCAACGACCTGAATTGCATTTCGCCTGATTCACATGCAAACCGCATAATTAAGCTGTCTAGCAGGTCCTCTAATCGCTCTTCGGTAGAGTCGTTTGACTATTGAAAATGGTTCCAACAATTCACCACTAGACAACACTGCTTTGTATCGCAATAACTCAAGATGAAAAGTGATACCACGATACTAGAAATATCAGGGAACACCTTATCACAGATAAGACTGTCCTTAAGGCTTGTAAGCTCACATTTATTACAATAAATGACATACCTGAAATGTTACCACTTTCATGATTACGTTAGATAGGTAATGCGCGTAGTAAGTTCGTCGGATTCATGATTTCCTCTTCAAAGTAACATACCGTACTTATTATTTAACACAAAATGACATTAAAAATTTAAGTCATTCACGAGCAGCTACTTGAGACTATGTATGAACTTCAAATGACACGACGAACCGTCTCGTTCTGCATATGGATACCCAGGTCATGCAAACTAAGCAAAGATTTCGTGACTGACGGAAACTAATAGTCATTCCTGACTAGGCATATAGAGAGTGATATACCTCGATGTTAGACAATATCAGTCAGCAAATATAAACTTTAAATTACATAACGTAAACATTTTTAACGGACGCGAATTCCTACCCAGCATCTACTGTCCCTGTTAACGAACTACGAGAGATGTTAAATATTACTTCTTCACAAGTAACTAATTTGAAATGCCGTGAGGTAAAGCTTTGTGTTGGACAGGGATTCTAACCCAGAACCTAATTGGATTGTCGTCGAAGCACAATAAACTGTGACATATCGGATTTTTTCGGCAGTAGCTAGATGTTTTAACTGGAATGACGAGAAGAAACATTAATTTTTTCCTTCCCAGGACTCCAACCCGGCGTCTGTCACTGTTATATTATAGAGAAAACGAACGTTAAATATGGGTTTGATACACCAGCAGCGACATGTGAACATATTTTAACTAGAAATAATATGACGAAGAGTTCAGTGCCGACTGGGAATCGAACCCCACACATATCGTTGTTGGCTACACACAAAGAGACTTTAGCTACCGAATTTTTCTCCACCAGCAGCTCGGAATAACATCCTTGAACTTAGAGTGATCTAGCAAATAGTTCTGTGTCTCACTGGGAGTCAAAAACGCCAGATATCGTTAGTGTTGACAACGAATGAAAATACTTTAAAAATCAAAATTATTATCCACCAGCAGATAGGTGTTCTCATGGTAGAGCTTGATCATACATAATGAAAACTTTAGTGCCGGCCAGGATTCGAACCCATTCACGCGCAATATGTGGAGATGTTGAGGAATCTGCAGTTTTGAACAAACAACAGATTGTAGTCAAGCTGTATTATCACGAAGGGATCAAATTCCGCGTTAAGAGCGGTCTGAGTTGCATTCCCATTTCAGAATCATTTTTATCGACATACAGAAGCTCAAATAAAAGATGGAATAACTGTCCTGTGATCGTACATAGCGTTTGTCTCGTCACTAGAAATAAATAACTAGTACGAGAAAGGTTATTGGTGATAGAGTTTCTACATGTCGCCAAGCCTGACTTTATTGTAGTTCAACCTAACGTCTACTTGGTAGGGAAGGAATACCATGTTTAATGTGAATTTCAGACCACAATGCCATTATTCCTTCTTCACTTGCCGTAGCCAGAAGAGAACAGAATCTGTCTCACATTATCAAAAATCGTTGGCAGAAGCTGGAGTAAAAAATTGTTGTAAAGAAATTGAATCATGGTATGTAAAAAATTTTTCATTAAAATGACACGTTCCACATCATTACAAAATATCGTATTCCTGATCTATGGAACAAGTAGTAATCTAATCTAATCTTATTGCTGAGTAGCCATGAAGAGTCATGAATTACCGAAATTTTCGCCAATATCAGTAACCAAATCTAAACTTGAAACTAAAAGACGACAGTTTTTGTAATGAACTGGGACTCCTATCAAGACCCTTTTGTCCCTATTAACTAACCACGAAAAATGTCTGATAAACCTCCCTTCAGAAGTAACAAAGTGTGCATGCACTTAAAGTTGAAGCCCATGATGTGAAGTTCTGGGACGGAGATACGAGCCCAACACGTAATCGGATTGTTAACTAAATAAAATCAACTGTTACGTATCGGTTTTTCTTACCAGCTGCTAGATGTTTGAATCTAAACTAACGATACAAATTTTTGTGCCTGAGCGACAATCGAACCGCACACCTACCGTCCTTCTTTATCATCCACGAATATAGCTTAATTATCAATTGCTTATTCACCAACAGTAAGATGTGTACGTGTTTGACCAGAAATAACGACACCTATTGCGATTGTTGGCAACACATGAACAGACATTAAAAAAGCACTTTAATTTTCACTAGCAGGCCAGTGTGCACGTGATAGGGCTTGAAATGAAATTATGAATATTTTTGTACTGGATCAGGATTCGGACCTACATACTTACATTTGGAGGAGACTTAGAGAAGATTGCAGTCTTGGGAAAAGGAACGAAATGATTGAAGTATACATTGCAAATATTTGCATAACAAGACGAAGATGTTTATTTTAATGAAGAGTACGTTTTTTCTCATAAGACGCATAATGGCAATGAAGATTGAGGCATCAAAGAGAGACTATTTATACTGTTTAATTTTTCTCGTTTCCTGTTCATGCCAACTTGAAGGCACTATATTCAATTCAGTTCTTTTTACTTTGGTGCAGCGACAAGAAAGTGCCAACGCTGGCACACAAACGAGAGATCCTTAATTTTAGTGCCAAGCAAAAGCCACCGTGGTGCCTGCATTGTGGGAAAGTTCTTAAGAGTAAGACTGTGAATACAAAGGTATCGGGTCCGATTCCTGGTGAGTCTCACGATTTTTATCTGCCATTTTACACTTATTTCCCTTCGGACAGTGTTTGTTGATGTGAAAAATGCCGATTTGCACTGTGGTCCGAAAGCCACGTTAAATTGTAGGTTCTCCTATTAACTGGGTAGGTAAGTCAACTCAAAGGTCGGAGGAAAGCAACGGCATACCACCTCCAATAAGACCGTGCCTATTAAAGCACTGTGGTGTTCAAACTATTCTTCCGCCTGATGACTGCTTCACTTTGCTATGGGTTCCAAAGTAAATGATGTTCGGGTTGTTAACATTTTTGTGTTTTCATGCCGTAGCTTTGATACCAGTAAACGTAAGTAACCGGCCGAGCACTGTCTCCGTCCTAGTTGTCAAGGTGGTAGACGACGATGCTGTTGACCCCAGTTCCAGTCTTGGTCATGGCTATGTTTCAGTCGAATACCTCTATGTGCTTTTCTGTGTATTTCAAGATATACATTTGTACACTTGGTACGCATCCAAATTGATATCTGATAGAGCTGTACTTAACAACATGAATCAGATATGTTTTCTGAGCAATATATCGGACAACACGTCAGTGCAGCGAGATTTAATTTGTGTGTTGGGCATGGTGCAAGAAATATTTGTGTTTTGCTTGTTTTGCTTGCTTCTGTAATAGGTTTCACCCCACTGAAAGCGAGAAAGCTCACGAATAGAGTGTCAATAATTGGAATTATGCAATAATACACTTAAAAGGTGTATTTTTGCATTATGTATCCCGATGAAAATAACTGTAAATATATTATATGCCTACTTGCTTATTACTCCCGCTCCTCGATGCTTTCCTCAAAAAATAATAATAAAAAGAAAAAGAGAGAGAGAGAGACAGAGAGAGAAAACAGAAATATGTTTCAAATATCAGCTCGGTGACGCCATGTTCGTCTAGTGATGTAAAGCAAGGATAGTTGATAGGTAATATCTCGTTGTACTAGCGATGTGTATGACTACAGGGTTCTTTCTTTTCTCTCTGCAAACAACCGGAACAGAATTCAGTAACAAAGTGATAAGAATACCTCTGTAGTGTGCCAATTAACCACTCGGCCTTCCTTGGTAATTCTGTTAATCGTTAACAGTTGTCTGTAATGCAATAAACATTCTTCATTACAGATTCGTTACAACTACCATTGTTATTGTTATTCGTCACCTCACAACAGCTTTCCTATCACTCATTGCTGCCGATGCACGTAACGAATGGATCAGGATGAATGGAATGTAGGATGTTTCGTGACGGAAAATATACACATTTATCTCGGCTTCTTGTGTTTAGGGTAATATGAAAATCTCAGTAAGAGAAGCCGACAATGGGATGCCGGTGATGCAGGCAATAATACCGAACTATTTCTGTCAACTTAACACCATGATGACAGACAAATTGGCGTCTCACTGTATTTTGACTATAATTCGTTAGCCTTCTTGCGAGCTCGTTCTAATACCTCGTGAGAGCAGGCATAATATTTTGCTTTCTGAACACCGAACAATAACACACAAAGATAGTAGATGGAAAGAGACAAAGAAACAATCAGCCTCATGGATGTGGATCCAGTTCATCATTAGAAGACTAAACAAGAGGGAAACATTACGAAAGCAATGAATACACTGGTTAGTATACATTATTTGTAGAGATCTGAAGATGAAAGAGCGCAGATCTGCACAGTGTCCGCATCTGCACTTTAGTTTCTGTCTTACTGGGCATAATTTTTAGTTCCTTCTCTTCTGAATTTTCAGATGAATAGATTATTACGTGGCACAGAATAATTAGTTAACTGTGTTCCTTATAACTTCCATTTGCACCAAAACGTTTTTACATTCTCGTGCAATTCATGAAATTCTACTTGTATGATTACAAGACTGCACATAGATGCAATTGATTTCGAGGTGCAAAGTGTTTGTTATCTTACTTTTCGTGACAGGTGGGCAAAATTGATTTCCAAAGACTTTTTATTGTACTGAAATAATCTTTTGTCACATAGTAACAAGTTAAGTGTTTTATTCGTATATATTTTGTGGGAAACTGTAATCATGATGGAAGATTATACACCTGAATGTTTGGCACAACTGGTAGGAGAAAACGCTGCATATTAACCAAACCCCGCGCCTCCTCTCCGTATCCTGCTATGACACGAGCACCGGGTTCTCCTCCCATAACACTACAAAGCTGTTCCTTGCACAGCTGAGAATTGGCAACATCGTCACAAACATTTGGCAACACTGTGACAGTGCAATCACTTCCACATATGGTACTGAATTGACTCCCCAAATTGATTTGATATTCCCATTCCATTTGAATGACTCATGCTATATAATCCTCATATAAACTAAGATACTGAGTCAGAAAATTCAATTTTTTGGCTAAATAAATGCTATTCTTCACATAAGTGACATCTTTTGTTATCTTTCACGATGTGTTATGACGCTGAGCAACCAATACCACGATGAGAGTGGCGCACTGGTAGCAGCGTGTCCGTAGCCCCGTGGTACAGCCAGTGTCTCGTGTTCTAACGGTTAAGAAAGTCGTCAGTTCTAACCACGGTAGAGGCCAGTGTGTGTGAGTTTTTTTCTGATTTATTTTATGCAGCTGCGAATTTCCAGAAAAAAATCTGTAACGAAATTGAAAGAAAACCCTTACACATCAAGTCCTCTTGGTAGGTCAACTCAGTAAGTTGTGTTAATATTCAGAGATCTCAGATTTCTGATTGCCATGCTGCTTCACAATACAAGCGTCTCTGAAGAAATTCGAATCGACCATCAACGATACGAAATTCAATATTGTTCTTCATTTACGACGCACATGCCAGGGTGATAAGTATGAAGGAAATGAACCTCTTGATTACTACAGAGCCTCTATGCTAAATTTCCACAGTAGCAATTACGAACTGTCTGCAGACATTTGCTAACAGCGGATCTAGCAACTTACTTTTTCTCTGGGTAGCTTCAAATATGGGCAATTTTGTCGCCTTAAATCCAGTTGAATATTTTAAATATCACTTTTGAACAGCATTCACTTCTCCATTAATTAATGTGTGGACCTCAAAACAAGCAATTTCCCGAGTAGCTATAGAGCAGATTCTAAAAGGTACTGACACAATGCTTTGCATCCATTTACCTTAGGGAATCAAAGAAAGAAACCAAGCACATTACACTGCATTTACTCTCTGTGACTTGACTAACACATATGAATCCATGACAAACATAAATTATTTGAAGAACCTCCTGTGAAAGGAAAAAGAACAGGATGTGATGATTTAATTATAGAGCACTGGATCAGAAACAATGACATTAATTCTGTGCCACATTAATGTATTGCATACTAGTGTAATAAAATACTCATCGAATAATAACGGTTTTGTGCCTCCGCTGCTATCGACTGTGAAACAGAAATCATAGACACATTTTATGGGTCACCACTCAACAACATTAAAGCATTTTACACCGTCGAGAGTGAGGAGTGGAGCAGACGTTGTCGGCAGAAGGCGAGGCAGCGCAGTGCCTCAGTCCCCACCTGTAGGCAGCAAACGGGTCCCAGAGAACTCAGACGCATGTGGTGTTCAGAGGCAGATGGTGGGCCAAGAAATCTCTCGCTAAAATATTGTTGAACCAAACTATTATTACCAATGTGACAGGACGTGAAATATATTGTACATTCGCTTGAATTACACTCATAGTTTCAGTACCGAGAGGAAAGGGGCGACAAAAATTTTGTCGACCTGTGTTTTCGGTTGCCAGCATTCGGTTGCCAGCATTCTCGCGTTTTACCTCCAGACTACAGTCGCAGTGAACAGTGATGTACTAAGACTGCAGTCAAGACTTCCTCTGGGAAGTGCTGCAGTCTACAATGTTGCCAGATCGAGCATATTGCCAGACATAGAATTCTGAGGGGAGCACAACTGTATTGTCCACCTTACGTGAACGACTCGGCGGTCAATTTTTTTTGTCTAAGACTGAATCTACAACACACGCTGAAAACCCAGAAGAATTAAAAAAACAAAATTAGTTTATGAGAGCAACGTTAACTATAGCGTTCGAAGTATTCATAGTATTGTAACGTGTATGTAAACGCCTTCCAATGCCCACTCAAGGAAGACAAGGATACACAATCTAGCTTCAGTATTGTAAATACTCCTCAGTTTGTGGATGAACTCAGACTTGGGTTAGCAGTAATTTTGAATGTTTAGCAGTACTGTACCCATTGGTGTTACACTCGTTTTCAACCAATGATTCCCACAGCTACAGGAACACTACTTGTGATACCTCTTAGACAAAATACTTACGCAGTGCTATCAGACGAAAAGATCAACCTGACACAAACTGTGGGAGGTTTGTTTCACAACCTTTGTACCTGGATAAAAAGCTTTTCCTGTTTGAGATATCTGTGTACATTGCTGCATAAGACGATTTAAGAAGAAAATAACTTCCTTTAGCTATGACAATGTTTAAAGAAATCCTCTTAACGGCACTAAGTTGTGGTTTGTGATTCGTTTACCAGCCGTACTCTGCTGCATTTCGCTAATTGGAAGCAAAAAGCTTGCTAACAAATTTCACACAAGGAAAAGGGGGACGAAATGTCTCCCACTGGAAGGTCATGTTGTTTTATTTAAATGATTACAAAATCAGGTAAAACGAACACAGAGGTTGTCAGTATAAGCACATTACTGTTGTCAGTATGATGTTGCACTGCCCAGGGCCTGTAATGATAAAGGGCCCATTTAGGTCAGGCATATTGCATACAGAAGTGGAAGCGAGAGCACCATTAAATTCTACAATCCGTATGCATTGCAAACACACAGAAAGTATTCTTAGAGTGTACTTATGGAGTCCAATAAGTGAATTTCATATTTTCCGGTGAGAAAGAGCAATGGCAAACAGCCTTTGCTACATTATGTTACTTAAATTGGTGTCACTCGGAGCTAGAATTTATGGTCAGCGACTAAGTGTAAGGTCAATAACTTGGATGCAGGTTTTGCAACTGTGAAATACTTTCCTACATTATAGAAGCGAATATTAAATTTGAACTAATATTGCGAAAATTATTAACTTGAATAGCTGAGAATGAAAAACTTACTGTTTTTTGCAAAGGAAAACAATTGATTTTCTAAAAGAATAATGAGCGAAAGGTATTAAATGATCTTCAAGCACATGTGTTCCAGCAGCAGTATGAAGAAAATGATAGTAATAATGACGGTAATAATCGAATTATCCGGTAACTTCACACTTCACAGTGGATTTTCTCGAACTAAGAAATTTGCTGTACTAGTGAAAATTTCAAAATGGCTTCACATCGAGGCTATGATACCTAGAAGAGCCTTTACATTCTGCTGACATGCGAATAGCATAATCTGCGCGTCAGAAGTTTGCTTCTACTTAAGCATTTAATAGACTCGCATTTTTTCCACCGTGACTAATTTTGTAAGCCAATCACATCAACTGTTACAGCACACTCCTAGGGCTGGGTAATTTGGCCACAATGGCCACAATGGACACAATGGCCACAATGGAACGAACTATCACAGGTGCAACGCGTGGGTTCAGGCATTTACGTTTAAGAGGCACATACAGATTTACTTTACCTCTGGTAACCTCAAGAGAAAGCATTATAATCCAGAATCCGCATTAAACATCACGTTCCTTCATTACCAACTGGGCAGAGCCAGTTTATGTTTGGAGATGACATTGGCGGTAGTCATGGTAAAAAGAAATACTGTCACATTAAACTTACATTAGAAAATTTGATTTCATTTGATGAGCCGATAGGCATTTAATAGAACAGGGCTCTTATTTTACTTGTAATGGATTGAACTAGAGATGTTGAAAAATTTGGTGCAGGACTGTGATTCGAATTCGCATCTCCTCTTTCGAGTATCTTAATCTCTTGAAACAATATACTTAAATCATTTCGTTCCTTTTCTCAAGACTGCCATCTTCTCTAGGTCTCCTCTAAAGGTAAGTATGTGGGTCCGAATCCTGATCCACTACAGAAATATTCATAATTTCATTCCAAGCTCTATCACGTGCACACTGGCCTGCTAGTGAAAATTAACGTGCATTTTTAATGTCTGTTAATGTCCTGCCAACAATCGCAATAGGTGTCGTTATTTCTGGTCAAACAGGTACACATCTTACTGTCGGTGAGTAAGCAATTGATACTTAAGCTATATTCGAGGATGATAAAGAAGGACGGTAGGTGTGTGTTCGATTGTCGGTCAGGCACAAAAATTTGTATCGTTATTTTAGATTCAAACACGTAGCAGCTGGTAAGAAAAACCGATACGTAACATTTGATTTTACTTAGTTAACAATCCGATTGCGTGCTGGGTTCGTATCTCCGTCACAGAACTTCACATCATGCGCTTCAACTTCAAGTGCATGCACACTTTGTTACTTCTGAAGGGAGGTATATCAGACATTTTTCGTGGTTAGTTAATAGGGACAAAAGGGTCTTGATAGGAGTCCCAGTTCATTACAAAAACTGTCGTCTTTTAGTTTCAAGTTTAGATTTGGTTACTGATATTGGCGAAAATTTCGGTAATTCATGACTCTTCATGGCTACTCAGCAATATGATTAGATTAGATTAGATTACTACTTGTTCCATAGATCATGAATACGATATTTTGTAATGATGTGGAACGTGTCATTTTAATGAAAGATTTCTTTAGATACCATGATTCAATTTCTTTACAACAATTTTTTACTCTCTCTCTCTGATTCTTATTTATTTCTGTATCTCTTTCTATCTCTCTCTCTCTCTCTCTCCCTCTCTCTCTCTCTCTCTCTTTCTCTCTTCCCTCTGTCTCACACACACACACTCACACACATTCTTTTTTCATTTTTATTTCTTTGTTGTGTTCGACAATCGGCGAGGCACGAAAACGTCCGTGAATGAGTTTCTTAGTTTTGATGACACTTACGAAAGAAACATAAAAACAACTATGAAAGTTACTGATTTACGATGCTTAGTTTGCAGTTAGTCCTGAGTATTATTAGTAACTACGCTGCAGTCCCTAAACCCAGTTGCAGAAATGCGTATCAGATGCATTACGTATTCCAGGCCGTAGCAGCCGTAGTCTTTGAGATGCCAGGTATCGTCACTTCCCAGTCCGCTGTAGGATCACATCGATTCATCTTCTTCCTGCTGGTACTGTAACTGAGATTTGGCAACAAGGCAAGGTATGTTTGGCAACTCTGTGATCTATGAGTTACTTCCTGGTGTGCACGGAATTAAGCCTCAAAGTTCACTTGATTTTTCCTGTCTTTGCCATTGAATAATCTGAGTTATTATCGCTTGAGGTGTAACAAAAGATTGTAAATTTACGGTTTTCAGACCAGGAAAGTCGTTGCACGTGGAAATCGCACCTAATCTCGTCCTTTAAATAGCGGTTTACAAGTTCTAGGCAGTATTCGCCTCATAAAAGGAAACCAGCAAGCATGCATGCACGCACGCACACACACACACACACACACACACACACACGCTCTGTGGTCATGTGCTGACACGTAAAAAAGGGTCTGTTTATGTTTGTGGTTCCAGTCTCGTTCACTGTAACGTTTTTATCCATTCTGTGAAAGAGCTCCAAGCAGTCAGATCAAATATCGATAAGGAAATCGCAAGAAAATACTTTCGAGTCATAGTGCATTGGTGAAAAACGTACAATGCTGCACAGCAGGTAACGCCTCTTTCCGCTGCTGACAAGCAAATTTTGGGTTTCTAGGAATACATAACTTTATTTATGAAATGCCACATTTTCATACCTATTGAGTATGACACAGAATACCAATTAAACACACGCCCAATCGTTATCTAAGCGAGTAGTATTTTACTAATTCGTGCCGATATACGCACGCTTCTGTACAAATACTCATATTCATTAAAACAGACTTTCCTCGTAAGGTTATTGTGGGTAGTTTTTTTTCTTATAATACAGTGCGCAATTTTCGTAAGGTTTCATTTAGTGTTGTTAAAACAATAGTAAACATGAGAGAGAAATTAATCATCAACGATATATGCGAATTCTCTGACGTTATCTATAACAGTCTGACAATTCACATGCAGTTTATTGATTACATGCATGTAGAAAACTTGTTCTGAGTTAAAGCTGTCAAACAAGGTTTGAAGAAGAATAAAATGCTACTACCACACGACAACTAATGTAGACGCGCTCTCCCCATACATAATACAAAAGCATCGAGATGCATCTGCTGCCTGGCCGTCTATTAAACCTGAAAAGAGAACAACATGTCGCAAGGTTAGCCCTTTTATCCACATGCGACTATTTTAGGTTGAGAAGTGAAGGGAACTGAGTTCAAAGTTCCATTAAATTGACAACTTCAGCAGACAGCAGAATTGCGTTTTAAAAAACGTATCAGTGAATTTATTGGAACTCAGGACATCTTACCTACAGTGCGCGATGCTTACTGTTATGTTAGTAGCTGACATGTAGCTACAGCAGCTCCAGAAGTCAACAACAATTCCTCCAGAACGTCTGCATTCCACAGTGCTGAGAGATAAAGCATATGGTCGGATCTAGACTTCTGGAGACAGACAGTTACAGCTTTTCTTTTGCACTGCACAACGTTTGCAACAAACAGATAGCGTAATAGTTGCTCAAGTGGAAAGGAACACTTCGTATTCAAATTTCTGCATTTTACACTGTTGGCAGTTCTGTGCAGGTGGCAGTTACATGATTTTATTTCGGTGATTACAAAACATAATCGAATGTATGCACTGGCAGCTAGTTAATGGCGATTCGGTCAACCAGGTAAATGGATGTACTGACCATGCTGAAAAGCACTACAGAGAGCCTGTGTGACAGAATTCTCATCCAGTGTGGCGCAACGACGTTATGATAGAAAAATGAATCACAGAGAATAGGCTTTGGTGGTCTGTTGGATTGAAGATAGGTTCGTATACTTATGGTCTGGGTTCGATTCCAACTTCTGCCAACGATTATTGATAGGGAGAGACAGATTCTATTCTCTTCAGGCTACGCCAAGTGAAGAAGTAATAATGGCATTGTGGCCTGAAATTCACATTAAACATGATATTCCTTCCCTACCAAGTAGACGTTAGGTCGAACTACAATAAAGTCAGGCTTGGCGACATGTAGAAACTCTATCACCAGTAACCTTTCTTATACTAGTTATTTATTTCTAGTGATGAAACAAACGCTATGTAGGATCACAGGACACTTATTCCATCTTTTATTTGAACTTCTGTATGTCGATAAAAATGGTTCTGAACTGGGAATGCAACGCGCTTAACGTGGAATTTGATCCCTTCGTGATAATACAGCTTGACTACAATCTGTTGTTTGTTCAAAACTGCAGATTCCTCAACATCTCCACATATTGCGTGTGAATCGGTTCCAATCCTGGCCGGCACTAAAGTTTTCATTATGTATTATCAAGCTCTAGCATGAGAACACCTATCTGCTGGTGGATAATAATTTTGATTTTTAAAGTATTTTCATTCGTTGTCAACACTAACGATATCTGGCGTTTTTGACTCCCAGTGAGACACAGAACTATTTGCTAGATCACTCTAAGTTCAAGGATGTTATTCCGAGCTGCTGGTGGAGAAAAATTCGGTAGCTAAAGTCTCTTTGTGTGTAGCCAACAACGATATGTGTGGTGTTCGATTCCCAGTCGGCACTGAACTCTTCGTCATATTATTTCTAGTTCAAATATGTTCACATGTCGCTGTTGGTGTATCAAACCCATATTTAACGTTCGTTTTCTCTAGAATATAACAGTGACAGATGCCGGGTTGGAGTCCTGGGAAGGAAAAAATTAATGTTTCTTCTCGTCATTCCAGTTAAAACATCTAGCTATTGCCGAGAAAATCCGATATGTCACAGTTGATTGTTCTTCGATAAAAATCCGATTATGTTCTGGGTTACAATCCCTGTCCAACACAAAGCTTTACCTCACGGCATTTCAAGTACGTTACTCGTGAAGAAGCAATATTTAACATCTCTTGTAGTTCGTTAACAGGGACAAATCTTCAATCCAATCACGCAGTTGGTCTGATATTCCGTACTCTCGTACTTTGTTCATTCGGCGATAGTGCGAAGGTCTTTTGTAGCCTTCCGGAAGCCAAGGAACATGGCATTTACATGCACACAGGCGCCTAGTGCCTCTTGGTCTCTTGTGTGGACAGAGCGAGCTAGGTTTCACACAACTCTGTAAGGTGTCAGGCAAATCCAACACCTTCCATGAAAACCCTGACATAATAGCAAATCCGGCAGTATGTCACATAGCTCTGAATAAATACCGACATTAAATTAACCAAAGTAATACAATCAAAGAGTGAGCAAATGGAATACCATAGCTTGCCACCGTGAAACAGACGCAGTTCCGAGGGGAGAAACGAGAACAGAAGCCGAGAGCAGAACCGTGTAGGCTAGAAGGCCCTACAATAAGGGACGGACACCCACATCGCCGGCCGATCGCCAAGAACAGCCCCCAGCCCATGTTAAAAGATAGAGCCTCTCAGAAGAACAGTATAGATCTTATGATAACACTAAAAGGGCCACTGTGGTGTCACCGCCAGACACCACACTTGCTAGGTGGTAGCCTTTAAATCGGCCGCGGTCCGCTAGTATAGGTCGGACCCGCGTGTCGCCACTATCAGTGATTGCAGACCGAGCGCCGCCACACGGCAGGTCTAGAGAGACGTCCTAGCACTCGCCCCAGTTGTAGAGCCGTCTTTGCTAGAGATGATTCACTGACAAATTACGCTCTCATTTGCCGAGACGATAGTTAGCATAGCCTTCAGCTACGTCACTTGCTACGACCTAGCAAGGCGCCATTATCATTTGCTATTTATCTTGTGATGCATGTACCGTCTGACCGATGTCACCAATTATGGATTAAAGTTAAGTATTCCAGAAGATCCGTACTTTTTCACTAGACTCAACTCCTTTAATGTTCCAGACCTCACGCCAGCCTGCGTGAGCTTAACGCGTGCCTTTCGGCTACCAATCATAGTGGCTTGGCTGTCTTGACAAGTCACAACAACCACACCAGCTGCAAGGTTTAGCGTGAGACTATACGCGTCTCTGTTATGTAGTAAATTTTAAAAACATTGCCCCACCACGAAAAGTATAACGTTTCTTATTGGGTAGACAGAATTTTTATAGGCGGAGCTTAAGGTTAACATTGAGACCCTGCTTGGTCAGTTGAAAACACAACCAGATAAATTTTTCTTAAACCCACTTCAGTAAATTGTAATAAAGAGAAGTTAGAGAGAGTTGCTAGCGAGACGGCGAGGTGTGTGGAGCTGTGCCGCCCGCCGACCCTGACACTGCGTAACCACCGACAAGGTAATAATTCACACGATGCCACATAAGAGCGCATAAGGCTTCACTCAGAACTGCAGAAGTCTCATCTGTTACATACCCTTTTCGCATAATACTAGTGTCGATCGTCAATTATAGCTCATGGTATTCACATTTGCTACGTAAGTTAAAATCTGAAACGCGATGATTTTTCTGTTATATAATTATTGATAAGCCACATCAGCCACTGTAATTTACGACAAGTTAAATAAGTAATTCAAGATAATTGATAGTTTCTCCTTTATGAAACTTAACTTAAACCTAGATTATAGATGTGATATGGCATAGCTCATCCTTCGAACCATTATAGAACTTGGAAACCCATTCAGGGAATATTTGTTCACATTTTTGTTGAACGCAGTTGGTTTTTATCATCCTGTATTGAAATATTTCCTTTTATCAATAGTGCAATTTTTCGACGTTATTTTACCAGCTAACTAAAAATAGGAAAGCCTTGATCGCCTTCCACCAAATTTAGTTAGTATTGAGATTATTTACAGGGAGTGCAGTGGAGCTGACGCAGAAATCATTAACTATTTGATTATATCATCGCGAGTCTCACTGAACTCTTCTGAACTCTACATGTCATGTGTGGTCTGGCGTCTCCTAACCAGCAACAGGTCCCAGATTCAAACTAGTCAATTCTCTAAAAAACACGCTCAGAGTGTCGTTGCACAAAAGTGGTAGGGAGATATGACTTAGAACAAACAGACACCACGCAGAATGTTAGAGAACGGCGACCCTGCCAGGATGGTAAAATACCATGATTAAAGGTCGACCACATGCCCAACTAGGTCAGAAAAATATTCTGTTAAAAAATTTTCGTAATATAATTTTTTTTGGAAAGGCATAAATTGTTGAAAACAGTGGCTACAGCGATAGATAGTAAGAAGGTATTCAATAGAAAGTGAGACATTCTAGCAGAGACAATAGCATAATTAAGTTATGACTTTTAATATTCTTAGAATTTAGTTTTCTCTCCAATGCAAGTGCGCAGGTGAAAGATACATCGTTGACAAGTTTGTTCTGACCCAACAAGTAAGTGAATGGTTTGTAAGTCTTGGGTATAATAAGTGTCAAGTCGTGAGAGCAAAAAGTTTATGAAACGCGTGAGATCGTATGAGCGCTTGTTAACGCGAAGTAGGGCGCGTGAATTGCTTTTAAAACAGAAAATGAGGGAAAAAATGAAAATGAAATAGCTCTGAGCACTATGGGACTCAACATCTTAGGTCATAAGTCCCCTAGAACTTAGAACTACTTAAACCTAACTAACCTATGGACATCACACACACCCATGCCCGAGGCAGGATTCGAACCTGCGACCGCAGCAGTCCCGCGGTTCCGGACTGCAGCGCCAGAACCGCTAGACCACCGCGGCCGGCAGAAAATGAGGGAATCGGAAAGATTAGCAATGGCAGATCGAGACCTTGACCGAATTGATGTAGAGACCCAGCATGAAGACGGACAGAGAGTAGAGGACAATACAACAGACGATGCAGTACCGCGAGAAAGGACAGGTAACGCACCATAACGAGGAAAATGTACGCCAAGGCACAGAAATCGTAGGTCAGCATACGACAGAGGAGCAGGAAAGTAGAGAGAAAGCCGATGAGGATTCCAACTTGCGTCTTGAATATGTAGAACCCATAGTACAAGTAATCAGAGCTCCCTCACAACAGAGTACAAGGAATTCGAGAAGAAACGTGTCACCGCACAGTTCCATGCCATCAGTTGCAAACCAACACTTGGGCGAAAATACAGAGCGTAGGACGTCGGAAGAAAACGTAATAGGACCCACCAATCTGGCAGAATTATTACAACAAATGACGGAAACCATGACAAGGCAAAATAAGGAAATTGCGAACCAAATTAAAATTCAGAATGCAGAAACGACGAAACAAATTGCAGAAACCACGAAACAAATGCGTGAGATTAAAGAACAAAACAAAAAAATTCAGTTACACCTAAGTTATATTGAAGACGAGGCAAAATAATCTCGAGAAGTGATAGGAAACTTAATAACAGGTCACAATCAATTGAGAACAGACATTGACAAGGTACAAGTGGACGTACAAACACTGCGTAATGACATTCAGGACGAGATCAAAACATTACGTAACAACACCCAGGGAGAAGTCAAGAAACTAGAGAATCAGATAAACGTAATTACTAGACGAGCAGCAGGTACAGAGCGTGAAATTGTTGAAAACAGTGTGTTACACAAACGTGTAACAAAAGCAGCGCTGAAAAGATATGATAATCGCATAGTCAAAATATAAGCGCAGACGATGCAACAACTTCAGAAATTGCGAACAGAGTTGTTGCAAACCATTGAAGAGCGTAGTGAACAGGATCGAACAAGCACTGAGTCTGCAACCACATCCGTATCTGTAACAGCGCCGGCCCGCGTGGCGGAGCGGTTCTAGGCGCTACAGTCTGGAACCGCGCGACCGCTACGGTCGCAGGTTCGAATCCTGCCTCGGGCATGGATGTGTGTGATGTCATTAGGTTAGTTAGGTTTAAGTAGTCCTAAGTGCTAGGGGACTGATGACCTCAGAAGTTTAGTTCCATAATGCTCAGAGCCATTTGAATCATTTGTAACAGCACCGGAAAAAGAAGCAATTAACGAAGATATCATGCATTTGCGATTCCAATCACAGGCGGAAAGTAACATACGTCAAACCAGACAGCCTGCTCAGCAACAAACACGTTTCGAAACTCTTGATGAACAAACGGCACCACAAACACATGCAGAACCACAAATGTATGTTTCAAGACAGTTTGGATCGTGCAATGAAGCGGCAAGGTTAGCCAGATAAGATACAGAACCAATACGTGGCAATGGAAAGCCAGGTCGCGAAGAGTACAATACAATGCATTCAGATACACGTTCACAACCGATGGAAGAAAATTATTGCGTACCACTCCAATGATATCTCGCAAGGGTAGGCGAAAGTTACAGTGGACAATATCCAATGGATCTACCACAATCGGATTTAACGACGGGGAAGCGATGAGAAACAAAAGTGGCGAAGAATCGCGAATTCATATGGAACCATGACGAAGTACGACAACGATCATTTCCTCACAGTCAGAAAATTTCAACACTTTCGAGAAGGAAACTCATTACATCCACGAACTTTTATTGATCAATTCCGAGTAGGGTTACCAGAACACTGGACGCTAGCACACAAATGAGACTTTATATTTGCACACATGTCAGGAACAGTCGCAGAAACCATGCAGAATGTTGCAGTGACATGCCGATCGTACGAAGATTTCAGAGAGAAGTTTCTCTCACGATATTGGTCCAGCGAAGCACAGAACAGAGTGAACTACGAATTATTACAGAACCCATATTTTGAAAATTCAGGAGAGAAGAGTCCCGTGAAATTTTTCGAAGTAATGGCAAAGAAAAATCAATGCTTAGATGTACCATACAGTGACGGAGAGTTGATTAAATTATGCGCGATGAAGCTACCATTGAAATACCAGCAATCATTAGTAGGTTGCGGAGGCAATGACGTCGAAGCATTTAAAGGAATTCTAAGAGAACTAGAGTTTATATTTTCGGGAGATGGCGCAAGAAAAAGACGAAGCGCACGTGAAAACGAAAGCAAAAAGCTGTGGAATCCACAAGACACAGTACGAAGAAACGATAATTACGAACCCCGTGATAACTTCGTACCAAGAAACGACAACAGATTTCAACAAAGAAACGGTTATGGATTTAGAAGAGGATATGGCAATAACTATAATTCACCCAGGAACGGCAACAACTATTGCAGAGGGATTAATGACAACCGGAACGGGTATTGGAGAACCAATAGACCGACAAATTATCAACAAAGAAACCAATATCAACAAGCGGAACAAGAAAAGAGAATACAGATAGAAGAGGTGGAGGTAAGACCACCAAACCCCGTAAAACGTTCGAATTGACAGCTAAGCGCCCAAGCCAAAGAGAATGACGCACCGACCCAGGATAATTGCAGCACCTTGAACAGAGAAATAAATACCTTATCACGAGAAGAGAAAAAGGAAGAAACAAAACTTCAGGAACCTGATGAAAACGAAGACAGGAAAATAACAATATCGTGTTGGGACGAAATTAACTGGGAGAATACTGACGAGGAATATGAATTACCAGAGGCATGCACAACGAATATAGGAGGAAAGGATGAAGTAATGAGTATTGCAGAGCTATTTGAGATGGAAACCAGGGAAAGCGAATTCAATGAGGATAATGCGCAGTCGACAGAAGTTGAAAATAAGTTACTTGTGGGCACACAACCCAACGTATATAATGAAGGAAGTTATGAAGCGATAATTAGAGCATTTACATGCGATTATGTGGAAGTAGCGACGAAGAATGAGAAGATAGACGAAGATAAGGAAAAAGTAGAGGATGTTGTAGAAAGCGTAAATGAAGGAAAAAATAGAGAGGAGGAAATAAGAGAGAGGTAGCAGTCGAAGCTTATCCTACAGAAAGTTCGAATTCACAGAGGAAAGTCTTGAAAAGACTCGTGCATGATTCAGTGGAGGATTCGTTGATGCAAGAAGAAGAAGAACAGAACCAACCCTTTCAAATTCAACCTATTGTGAAGGCCATGGTAAAACAGATCCCAGTCAATATTGTAATTGACAGCGGAAGTGAACTGACCGCGATCTCAGAAAATTTATTCATGCAGTGTAATGCCAATGAGAAATTGCCAGTTCTGAAAACACGTAAGATTAAAGTAAGAGGTCCTATTAGAAACAATGCTGCGGAAGTTACGAGACAAACAAGGTTAACTCTTTCGTGCCAAGGGCAAAAGATCGAAGCCAACTTTGTGATTATACCTACACTAACTGTAGATTTGAATATAGGTGCAGATTTTTTAAATGACAGACGAGCGCTAATAGATATGGGGAAAGGTAGCGTAACATTCGGGAATGTCACACTTCTCTTTGGGCAAAAGCTAAAATTAGAAGAAATACCAGTTATAAACAAACAATTAAGAATGATGCGCGATAAAGAGGATGAAGAATTAGAATGGTATGCACAAAAGGGGGAATCGCCTCAACTCATGTAAGAAGTCCACAAAGAAATCGACGAAAAACTGCAAGAAATTCAAGGTATTTCGGAACACAGTAAAAGAGAATTAGAGGCTATTTTACTAGATAAAGCAGAGGCATTTTTACCTAAGACTGGCAGTATTAAACACTTTCAGTACAAATTTGAAGTAAAACAACACAAACCATTTAGAGTGCCACCCTATACAATCCCATTAAGCCATAGGAATAATGTATTCCAGGAGATATCTAAAATGTTAGATGATGATATTATTGAACCAGCTACTTCCACATATGACAGCCCACTCCATATAGTACAAAAACGAGATGGGAGCATCAGGTTAGTGCTTGATTCCAGACAGATCACCACAGTCATAATCACTGAGACAGATCGCCCTGAAAAATTACAGGAATTGATACAAAACTTCCACGGTGCTAAGATATTTTCATCAACTGATTTACGGAGTAGTTTCTGGCAAATAGAATTGGCCCCAGAATGTAGAAAATTTACAGCATTTATCGTATTCGGTAGATGTTACCAATTTAAATGATTGCCATTTGGTTTAAACGTATCATCAGCAGCGTTTATTAGGGGATTTAATACTATACTCAGTCCTGAAATTTTACAATAAATTACATGTGATGTTGATGATGTGATTATAGCAGAACCCTCTTGGGAACATCACAACGACACATTAAATCAGTTTTTACAGATCATGAAAGAGCATGGGGTCACAGTAAATATAACAAAATCCAAATTTGGAAGGCGAGAGGTCAAATTTCTAGGACACATAATTTCATGGCAATCAAAGAATTCTGTACTCCATATAATAAGAAAACTCTCAAACGATTTCTAGGTCTCACCGGATTCTATAAAAAATTTATTTGGATCAACTCTCTCGCAACACCACACCTCTATGCATTGATGAAGAATTTTTAAAAGTGAAAAACGCACTAACAACAGGACCGATTTTGGCACATCCTGATCTAACACAAAATTTTTGTATGGCCACTGATAGCGCGAAAACAGGTTTAGAAGCTGTTTTATTCCAAGAATACGAACAGGCAGGGCTAAGATCATACAGAACAATTGCATTTGTCAGTCGTGTACTCACAAAAAGCGAGAAAAACTATTCAGTCACGGAGCTGGAAGCATTGGCCATTGTATGGGGCTTCCAACGTTTTCGATACCTCCTATTCGGAAGAAAAACAAAAGTATACACTGATCACAAAGCATTAGAATTTCTGTTATCCGCCAAACTAACTCATGGGAGGTTAGCCAGATGGATGTCAATACTACAAGAATTTGACTTCACTATTACACGCATACCAGGACCAGCGAATGTATTAGCAGATGCTTTATCACGATGGCCACAGGGTGTATCCAATAACATAGGTTTGGAAGCAGCAGAAGACCAGTTTACAATGTACTAAATGAAACAAGTACCTTTCGAAAACTACATTACGACAGCATTGAGAAACATAGGCAAAGAACAGGACAAGGATCCCGAAATACTAGGAATCAAACACAAGTGGAGAAGTAAGGATTTTCCGGACATTCGACAGCACTATCTCCTAAAAAATAATATTTTTATACGAAATGTTGCAACGAATGAATGGTTAATACATATCCCAGATGAACTAATTAATAAGTACATATGGTACACACATTTAAGTAATGGCCACTTTGGACCAAAGAAATGCTTTTTAAAAATAAAACAAACAAGCCATTTTCCTAATATGGAAAGACGAATTAGAACAGTATTAGTCAAATGCAAAAAATGTATGAGGGCTAAACACGTCACTTTCCAAACCAAACCACCTATGTTTCCCATAATCCCTAAAAAATTAACACAAATAGCTGTGACAGATTTGATGGGGCCCCTCCTGCGCACAAAAAATGGATATATTTTCATATTTGTCGTTTTGGAACCTACTTCTAAGTATGTTACCTTGACACCATTAAAACAGGCAACAGGTCTTACTATAAGTAAAGCATTTAGACAAGATTTTCTCAGACAAGTAGGTCGAATGGAACGAATAATTTCGGATAATGGCCCACAATACAAATCAGTGCAATGGCAGAACACGTTAAAACAACACAAAATAAAAACCATCTACATATCTAAGTACAAACCTAGCGTAAATCCAGCAGAACGATCTATGAGGGACATACGCACTTTATGCCGATTATATGCAGGAAAAAGACAAAGTTCTTGGGATATATACCTTAAAGATTTTCAAGAAGTGATAAATGAAATGCCACATAGCACTAGACTACTACCTCCAGTTACTGTACTTAAAAATTTTGAACCCCCAAACATAATCAGAGAAAATGTTAAATTTCCTATTGTACCACGTAGACAGCACAAACATGTAATAGCAACAGCACTCTCCAACATCAGAAAGGCAGCCATTAAAAGAAAAGAAAGAGGAGATACAACGGCAATTAAAAGAACATTCTCAGTAGGCCAGACAGTATTTGTAAAAACACACCATCTCTCCAGCAAACAGAAACACAAAATACACAAGTTTTATGCTGCATACAAAGGACCGGTTATAATTAGCCAAATTGCTCATGATAGTGCTGTGGAACTAATGAACCCAAAAACAGGCAAAACCTTAGGACTTCACCATGTGAGCCATATCAAAAACTTTGAAGACTAATTTTATTACTGGTAAATAATCAGCACAATATTTCAAGTTTATGTTGCAGATAAGATCTTCAGGAGAAAGAAGAATGAAGAGAGAGGAAGGTGGGAAAAAGAAAGTAGTTCCAATAAAAACAAACACAAAAATAACACCAATAGTAGCATAGATTAAGGTGAAGGGATAAAGCGTAGTTAGTCTAACAGCATGAAATACTAAAATGCTATACACCACGACACTACACAAAAAAACGAATTTGAGCATTCTTGTAGAACTTAAGACTCAAAATATCTTAGAATTGTAACATGGAAAGGGTGACTAAATCTGTAAAGCTTTTTAAAAAGGCGTAAAACAATGTTGGAACTAGACATATGTGAGATGATTATAAGTAAAACTTTTTGTAAGAACCATTGTAAAAAAACTCCAGCAAGAACCCAAAGCAACGACTCACAAGTTGCAACGAGAGAAGTATCAAGAAAGAAAAGGACATAATTAGCAAGACACGATTCCTACGAGGCAGAAGTGTCGAGAGAAGGGAAAGGGCACCGAGACCAACAAAGGGCACTTGTATCCAAAGTCGGCAGTAAATCAACTTTTAAGGCGAACCCTGCAGGGCAGACAAGCAAACACCGGACTTTCGCCGCTCGTAAACACCTGAACACGGAGTCAGTTGGATGCAGCAGAGCGAGAAAAAAACGGCCCTAAAGAAGATGGCTTTGGCAAGCCACCTCTGGCAAAAAAAAAAAAAAAAAAAAATACGTGTCAAAGTCACACTACTGCTATTAAACAGCACGCTGAAGCACTAAATTGAAGAACACTTCCACAAAGTAGAAATGACACACCCAAACAATTTATCAAACTGTTACTAAGAGGAGAACTTCAAAGCGACTAGTTATCAACAAATACTGCAATATCCTGCCCAGAGAAGAACCAAGAATCAAGTAAGAAGCAGAGAAAAAGCAGGAAGAACAGAAGTTGAAGATTCGCAAGATTGAGACCAAGAAAGATGATGGGTGAAGAATAGACGACATACCTTCCTAAATCCCTATCCTATTGTAAACTAGTCGTCTGTGAAGTATTACAACGAAAAACAACCGCTTTCAGCGACATATAACGATGACTTTCACGCATACAAAGCCAGTAAACCACGAGATTCCACACTCACAGCTGCATTCCATTACGGGACTCCACAACAGCAATACACCGTTGCAAAGCCAACAAGGAATGACGAACGAAGCTGTACATCAAAGTCTTGCCCACATCCATCTTGCTCAAGTCCATCAACTTCATAAAAAACATTCGTCAACCTCATGCATTAACATTCATATGATTGTGAAATAATGTGATGTAGGAATTGTGCAAAAGACATGTGTGAAAAACTAAGTAAGTAAAGCACACCAGACAGCTAATAAACTACAAAATAACAGTCATTGACTATGGACTTAAGTTAAAATAGACTATCGATAAAAATAAGTCATTAGTTCTGAAATGGACAGTGTATAAAGAACAAATGTAAGGCATAATAAACACTAAAACTATATGCTACTTATTTTCTCCTCATAAAAATAAAAGAATAACTATATTTTACTTATTTTCTCCTCATAAAAACAATGAATAAAAATTATCTTGTTGGATGTTTTCCCATTTTTATCATTTGTACAATTTGTTAGGATTATATCTCCATACATAAGTATGTATATTTCTTTGTCAAAGCAATTCTAGAAAATAATTCTTATTTGTTAGTGTAACAATGTTGAAATGAATGTCTAGAAACAAAAACATTTTTTGAATAATGACCAACAATATTCACAGTATTTACTTGTAAATGATATTTAGAAAATGTGTTACGAATAGATTTTACTTAATTACTACATTTATAAAAAAATATTGCTAAGAAAGTCGATGTGAAAGACTGCTCACTTTCGATAACAAACTTCTTAAAAAACAAATTTTCACACTTAAATAAAGAAAGAAAATAATTAAAAAATCAATAATAATAATAGCATAAAAATACTCTTCTCTTGTCAATAGAAACATATTTTTGAGAATAATGTGGAAGAATATACAAAATATAAATTAGTAATACGAACTAGCATAGAACTAGAATAATGTGGCTGAACAGTAGGCAACAAAATTTAGATAAAGGTATAATTTTTGACTGACTTAGACAACGATTCAATCATTGCCTAGCTTCAGTGCAGAAATTAAGTCCGAAGGGTGGTGATATGTAAGGCGTCAGGCAAATCCAACACCTTCCATGAACACCCTGACATGATAGCAAATCCGGCAGTATGTCACATAGCATCAAAGAAATACTGACATTAAATTAACCAAAGTAATACGATCAACAAGTGACAAATGGAATACCACAGACTAACACAAGAACGCCTAAATGCATGTCATAGCTTCCCACCGTGAAACAGACGCAGTTCCGAGGGGAGAAACGAGAACAGAAGCCGAGAGCAGAACCGTGTAGGCTAGAAGGCCCTACAATAAGGGACGGACACCCACATCGCCGGCCGATCGCCAAGAGCAGCCCCCAGCCCATGTTAAGGGTATACGGAACGCCCTATGCTTACAATGTTAAATTGAGCTAAAAGTTAGGAACATTTTCTCATTTGTTATTTGGACGATACTCTTGATTTTTTCACAGAAAGCAGAGATATGTTCTGCTTTTATGCTGAATTATTAATTTTGAAAAAATAATGTATAGTTTTTCAGAGATTTTATTTTTTGTAAATGTTAAAAAAGTTATACATTTTAACAAGTATTTTAAAATTTACATCCATTAATACAAAATAATTCCACATATCTTTTAATTCAGGTATATTTGAAGGTCGTAAGGAACAACTACAGAAAATTTCATGTTTCTACTATAAATAGGCGCTGAGAAAATGTGCCTTATACACAAAAAAACTAAAGTTACGGGAAATTAGCTTCAAAGTTTTTACTTCAGTACAAGCCTGCTCCATAGCTTGTATCATCATAATCGTGCAACAGTTTCCTCTTGATGGCTCTGCTATGCTGTCTAGCCATCTTTGAATATACTTCTATGGCATTATCCGAAGACCTGAGCCGTTCCTTGTCCAAACAAAGCATAGCTGCGGCAGTTCGTAGTCCTACACAGAGCCCCAACTTCTGCAGAACTTTGCACTTTGTTATATTGCCCTGATTGAATGATGAAACAGCATCATAAACGCCAAAGTGAAGTGTGTTTATACCTACAAACACAGTTTTAGGTAGTCTATTCCATATCACATGATTCACACACTCATTTGGATTTTGAGTCCGGCCATGAAGACATTTCTTTAGTAGACTAATATCTGCGAGGTTTCGGAATATTGGTTTTATTTCATCCATTATGGCAGGTGGCAGGTGATGAAGGTGATTGTATTGTTTCTTAGTTACCTTGCCTCTGTTGTACTTGCACGAGCTATCGTCTCCTTTTGGACATAGCCCATGTTGGGGATTCTCATCGTTTGAAGCTGTATGAAAAAACAGAGCCCAGACTGCTCTTCTCATTAATTCTGCATCTGCTGTATTCTGTCTTATTGCTAGACCATAGCACTTCTGAATATGATCTATTGTAGCATCTGTCAGTCTATTTTTCCCATCTAAAGTTTTTCCATCGCTCAATTTCTTGCCTTTCATGCTGGCCTTGAGCCGTCGAAGTCTTGATCCCATCCTTTTCTGAACATGGCCAACACACTCCAGTTTGTAAATTTTCACATCGGTACCATAGGGTCTCAGTTCCTCAATTTCTTTCAAAGCCTTTGAGTCACCATCTCCAAGATAATTTATGTATCTAACGTTGTACCATTTTACTAAGCGCTGATAAATACTTCTTACACCAGCAACTTCCGTACCACCACTTGACTCATAGTAATTTGCCATGCACTCCTCTTCATGTTTAGTTTTCATTTTCTCCTTGCATCTGCAATGCTTGGAAAGTATTGCCACATCAACTACCTTACCAGTGTCCACACTTGTAGCTGTTACTACACCATTCAGAGATGTGTGGCCTCTCTTCTGCCAGCTTCCGTCAAAAGCTATGGGCAAGTCTCTGCTATTATTATTTTCAACAACTGCTTCCTCAACAGCATCTTTCATGTTTTCCTGTGCCACATCTTCTACAGTAGAGCCTATTGCAATTATGTGTTTGTTAAATTTTAAAGGTGGAGGAGGGAGGTTCATCACACCACACAACATGGCACCTGCAGCCCTGCCCTTTCCTATACACCGTAATCCATAAATCAGTCTAATGTTTATATCGTATAGTTTACCTGTATCTGCAGTAACATGTGAGGAATTAAAGAAAGTAACACTGTGTTTGCAATAACTGCACATCAACTCTAATTCACAAGCAAGTCCTACGTGTAAGTTGGTTTTCAATGAAACACCACATTTTCCACATTGTTTGCAGCACACATTGTTCTCCAAATCGTCTGATAATAAAGAGACGTTAATTACCTCATATTTTGTAGTCCCAGCATTTAGTTTCTTGTATTCTTCTTCAATTCCAGCTAGTTTTCTTTTTGAAGCACTTTCCGGTGTAGTGGCAGCAGCATCACTCAATGTATCACTACCAGTGTTGAGGTTAGTCGCTACTGGGACATCAGATACTGATGAAGATGAATCAGACGAATTTTTAGTACACTTTACTTTCTTGTGCCAATGTACACGCTTTCTAAATACCTTCAGACTAGGTCTTGGCATGTTGAAGGAAAGAAAACTCAATGACTTCTTCACATACGACTTTCACAGCAATGACATGAATGTACTCACAAACGAAACAATACAAATGGTGCAGAATCTATTGTCAACTGTCTAGCAGCGTAGCCAACAGGAAAGCTAACTCTCTTGTGCTCAATTATATCTCTGGTAATGCTTTCCATATCAGGTATATTTCGCGTCTCATATACAAGGTGTGGAACATCGTGTGTCGAAATTATTTTAAAAAATTATTTAAAGTAGTTCTATTCACATCATCCAAATATTTTATACATGGTATTAAACGGGAGATCCTAAATTTTTCGAAAATGCATTTACCCAAAAATCGATTTTTTCATCGAAACACTCATTCCGTATACCCTGAAAAGATAGAGCCCTCCAGAAGAACAGTATAGATCTTATGATAACACTAAAAGGGCCACACCAGCTGCAAGGTTTAGGGTGAGACTATATGCGTCTCTGTTACGTAGCAAACATTAGAAACATTGCCCCACCACGAAAAGTATAACGTTTCTTATTGGGTAGACAGAATTTTTATAGGCGGAGCTTAAGGTTAACATTGAGACCCTGCTTGGTCAGTTGAAAACACAACCAGATAAATTTTTCTTAAACCCACTTCAGTAAATTGTAATAAAGAGAAGTTAGAGAGAGTTGCTAGCGAGACGGCGAGGTGTGTGGAGCTGTGCCGCCCGCCGACCCTGACACTGCGTAACCACCGACAAGGTAATAATTCACACGATGCCACATAAGAGCGCATAAGGCTTCACTCAGAACTGCAGAAGTCTCATCTGTTACATACCCTTTTCGCATAATACTAGTGTCGATCGTCAATTATAGCTCATGGTATTCACATTTGCTACTTGAAGTAAAACTCTGAAACACGATGATTTTTTTTTATATAATTATTGAGAAGCCACATCAGCCACTGTAATTTACGACAAGTTAAATAAGTAATTCAAGATAATTGATAGTTTCTCCTTTATGAAACTTAAAGCTAAATTATAGATGTGATATGGCATAGGTCATCCTTCGAACCATTATAGAACTTGGAAACCCATTCAGGAAATATTCGTTCACATTTTCGTTGAACACAGTTGGTTTTTATCATCCTGAATTAAAATATTTCCTTTTATTAATAGTGCAATTTTTCGACGTTATTTTACCAGCTAACTAAAAATAGGAAAGCCTTGAACGCCCTCCACCAAATTTAGTTAGTATTAAGATTCTTTTACAGGGAGTGCAGTGGAGATGACGCTGAAATCATTATTTGATTATATCATCGCTAGTCTCACTGAACTCTTCTGAACTCTACATGTCATGTGTGGTCTGGCGTCTCCTTACCAGCAACAGGTCCCGGGTTCAAACTAGTCAATTCCCTAAAAAACACGCTCAGAGCGTCGTTGCGCGAAAGTGATAGGGAGACACGACTTAGAACAAACAGACACCACGCAGAATGTTAGAACTCTTATTTTCGAAATCCATGTTGGTTCCTACAGAAAGGAGTTTCGGTCTCCAGAAATGTCATAATACGCGACATAAAACATATTTTGTAAGGTGGCGTTATTTTACAACTTACAAACCGCGTTTGCACCCAATCCGACATAAGGAAGCCCCTTCAATGATAGAAAAGACAGGTTTGTGCTCGTTCAGTAAAAACATGTATGTGACTGACATCGTCTAGTACACTTAATTTATCGTATAATATCAGCATGTTGGGTAACTGAGGAACAAGCAGAGCTGTGAAACTCGTGGTAGAACGGAAGGACACAGGAAGCTCACACATTCATTCGGACAATAGGGCGGCACAGCCGCTTCCGGTGCTAATCCCGCGATCCGCCCGTGAGCTGGACCACCTGCAAAACGGGAACGCGCGTCCGGCGGGCGGGCGTGAGAAGGCGGCGTGGTCGGACAGAAACACATGGCAGCAGGTATCCGCGTACTTTCCTACGGACATATTTATTTCATTAACAGTGCAGAGTAACTCACTGCCTTGAAATGTAAGGTGGGACGGATGCTTCTGAATCTAATAGCAAATACTTCTCATTATTACAGTCTTATTGGTATACAGTTGTTAATGCTTTTATTTAAATAATATGAAGAACATAATATATAAAGATTTCTCTGAGGTTACAGGTACTATTGTTAAAAGGGTTTCATATAATTTGTTACTACATTTATACAATGCACGGACATAGAAAGAACTTCCAGAAACTTCGATCTGGATTCTAAACTGCGATTGGTCAGCGTTGAGAAACGAGCGCCTTCCGGAAAGATGATTCGCCGCCCAAATTTAAGGGGGAAAAAAGACTTTGAGCAGCGAAGGGAGGAGAGGAGAGAAGCGAGTCGTGACTCAGTCGTGGAACAGGAGAGTGGTCTTGCAGGTCCACGGCAATTGACGGACGTCTTCGGCTGTAATTTTGGTGAAGTAAAATTTTGCTATTATCTCGCTGAGGCGAGAACTTCTGTGGTTATAGCTTCTGATCATTACGGTGGAAAAAAAATTGTGGTAAGGTCTTATGCGACAAAACTTCTGAGGTCATAGGTCCCTAAGCTACTTAATCTTACTTAAACTAAATTGATTTAAGGACAACACACACACCCATGCCCGATGGAGGACTCGAACCTCCGACGGGGGTGGCCGCCCGGGCCATTACGGTGTTCTTGCTTATGCACCAGCATGTAGGAAAGTGAATTTACATTTGTGAATCACGTGTTCTACTCCGTTCTGCACTGATGTTTCACACTGCTCATTGAGATAGTAGTTCCTTCTTGCTATTTAGTACACAAGGGACGTCAGTTACTCAGCCCCTAATCACAGATCGCGAGTACATTTTGGGGCAAAGCCAGACAGTTTAAGGGCCAGTATTAATACAGGGAGAACCTGAGATTTGTAATTATTGTTTAGTGTCTTTAATTTATTTTTATGATGAATGAATGTGTTAAAATCACGGCATTTATCCATTAGTAGATAGTATATTCCTGTTCCAACTAATCTTGTCTCTTGTGTATATTTTATAACTTATTCGTTAAAAGTGGGACGGGTTTTTGATTTCGTCGGTTTATCCTGACATTCTACCGTATCCACAGGATAAGATTGGGAAACGGGTAGGCTGTCACTTGACAATTTATATAATTAATGAGAATAACGTACTCCTACTGGGGGACGTATAAGTGTCAGGGCAACTTCAGTAGCGTTAAAATATCCATTGCGCAAATTATCACTTGAACGTACTCATGGCAAGTCTCCGCCATCAATATCCAGTAGAAGAAGTGGAGATATGTTAGAATTTCAAATTTCTACAAAAGATTGACGTCCGGGAGACAGGCCAGTAAGTCGTGCGTCTATTCGACGACCCTTATTGAAAATGGGAATGACCTGTGCTTTTTTCTAATCAGTAGGAATGCTTAGCTCCTTTAGATTCTTACAGTATGCTGCTGCTAAAAGACGAGCAGGTTCTCTCGCGTAGTCTGTGTAGAATCGAACTGATCCCCCGTCAGGTCCAGTGCCCTTCACTCTGTTGAGCTTTTCTGTCACTTGGTCACAGGTGCGGCTGCAGATTGTGAAAAAGACGATAGTTTTACACAAACTAGTTTCTCAATTACTGCCGATTGCCTGGGTCTTTACATTTAAGCCTACTCTCTGCAGACCTATGCGAAATGCATTGTAGAATATGCTTCCTGCGCTACCACATATTTAGGTTTCCTCGAATCCATTCACGTATGAAGTGCGGAAATAAATACTGTCTCAATGGCTCTGTGCGTCTTTTATTTACTCTTGTGTTGTTGGCATGGTCCCCAACGGAGCGATACATAAGATGCTGTAGTGCCATAGTCCTCAGTTAGTGCTGGTTCATGAAAGTCTGTAAGCAAGCTGGCAGCGGGTAATTAACGTCTCTTCCCAAGCATTTGTCTATTAAAGCTCTGCAGCATATCAGAGACGCTCTCCTGTAAGCCAAACAAACCTGCGACCAACCTTGCTGGCCTTCTTTGTATTCATTCAATGTCTCTGTGCTGCCCCTACATCATACAGGTGACACAACAGACCAATATTCCAAAATGAGTCATACGAGTGTTTTGTAAGTAGTCTCCGTTATCGAGTGATTGCATTTTCCAGTTTCCTGCCAATGGAAAGCATTCTGCCTCCTTCCTCACCTACAGTTGAGCTTTGGTGATCATTCAATTTGGCAACCTCGCCCCTTCAAGTATTAGGTTGGTAATACGGGGTGTTCAAAAATTCTCTCCGCAGTGCCGTATGATTTTTAGCCGCGCGTGGCGTATGCCGCAGTTAATATACCGAAATGAAACTCAGTGAAATACAAGTTATTAATTTATTGAATATTTATTTTTACTTGCAAATTTTCACATTAAATGTTGAAAGTGTCCCCCCTGTTGTTGAATACGCAATTCAATTCGTCTAATCACGTTTCCAAACGGAAGCTGTAACATTTCTTCTATAACAGAAGCAGTAAAAGTGGATATTGCGGTTTTCAATTCATTGACGGATTTTGGACGGTTTTTATAGACAGTTGCTTTCTCTGCACCCCAGAAGAAAAAGCCAGGTGGTCTTAAGTCAGGCGATCGCGGAGGCCAAAGTCCCTGTGAAATTATGCGATCACCAAAAACATCAGCAAGCAGTGACATTGAAACGCGAGCTGTATGCGCGGTAGCACCATCTTGTTGAATCTAACCGTTCAGCATTTGACTTAACACAAGTTCTCCTATGAATAGGTACAGAATATCACTGCATATCTTTGTGCGTTTATTGTTTCGTTGAAAAATTTGGGACTCACAATGCGACGCCTAGAAATTGCAATCCAAACTGCTATTTTCACAGAATGAAGTGGTTCCTCATGAATACACAATGGATTTGCAGTAGTCCACATACGAGAATTTTGCGAGTTCATGTACCCGGATATATGAAAGCACTCCTCATCAGTGAAAAATGTTTCATTAAGAATATCCCTTCCATTTTGTTGAACGAAATTTTTGAACCATTGGCAATAATGCAGTCTTTTGTCATGATCAGTATTTTTCAGTTCTTGCACGACTGTCACTTTGTATGGGAAAAGTTCTAATTTTTTCCTTACAGCTGTGTGGGCCGTTCCGACACTAACATAGATTTCCTCGGCGAGTTTTCTTACTGACTTGTTCGGACTCATGGACATTTTATCGGAAATATGGAGTAGTTTATCCTCAGACAAAACGCTAGGACGACCACTTCTCAGTGCATCTGTCACTGAACCCGTACTTCGAAATTTGTTAATAAAATCTCGCACAGTATCGCGATGTGGGAGTGTTGTCTCCGGGAAAACTGAATTAAATGTTTGAAGAACTGAAACTGTGTATTTATCGCCAGCTCTGAACACTTGTTCGACTAAAATCACACGTTCTTTCATGGTTAGCATTTTAACAGTGACAAAAACGAAACAAAGGAACTAAACTTAAACTTTCACGTCAAAACGTAACGACACACACCAACGATACTACTGACGCTGGCTGAGATAAACGAAACAGTGGAATGTTGGGAGAGCCTACTTGAATTAACCCAGGCAGCGAACAATCATACGGCACGCGCGGCTGACAATCATACGGCGCTGCGGAGGGACGTTTTGAACACCCCGTATAAGTCCGTACCGTTTTTATATAACTTTAAAAAACACAACAGCTAAAAATAAAGCAGACTTTAGTCATCAACAATATACTCTCTTTCACTATTTACAACAGTCTGCCAACGCTGGGTTAACTTCTCAATTCCACGACTGTAGAAACCACGCGGTTCTGAGGCGAAGAACTCGTGTGGCCATGTTCGGAGCGCGTTGTCATCCGGAAAGGAAGTTCCTTGAAGGTTAGTCGACAGAGAGCGGAAAAGGTGAAAGTGAGGTGACTTCCCAACCCAACTCCTTGCATATTGGCTTTCTTGAGTCTAGCGGAACGCGGGCGGGTGTCATTGTGGAGTAGCGTCACTTCACGCAGTCTTCCTCGTCGTTGTTCTTGGACTACGTCTACAAGACGCCTCAGTTGTTGACAATGAATGTCAGCAGTGACGGTTACATCCCGGGGAAGCGATTCGTAGTACACCACACAGTCGCTGTTCCACCAGGTGCAAGAAACATTATACACTGCTGGCCATTGAAATTGCTACACCAAGAAGAAATGCAGATGATAAACTGGTATTCCTTGGACAAATATATTATACTAGAACTGACATGTGATTACATTTTCACGCAATTTTGGTGCACAAATCCTGAGAAATCAGTACCCAGAACAACCACCTCTGGCCGTAATAACGGAGTTGATACGCCTGGGCATTGAGTCAAACAGAGCTTGGATGGCGTGTACAGGTACAGCTGCCCATGCAGCTTCAACACGATACCACAGTTCATCAAGAGTAGTCACTGGCGTATTGTGACGAGACAGTTGCTCGGCCACCATTGACCAGACGTTTTCAGCTGGTGAGAGATCTGGAGAATGTGCTGGTCAGGGCAGCAGTCGAACATTTTCTGTATCCAGAAAGGCCTGTACAGGACCTGCAACATGCGGTCGTGCATTATCCTGCTGAAATGTAGGGTTTCGCAGGGATCGTATGAAGGGTAGAGCCATGGGTCGTAACACATCTGAAATGTAACGTCCACTGTTCAAAGTGCCATCAATGCGAACAAGAGGTGACCGAGACGTGTAACCAATGGCACCCCATACCATCATGCCGGGTGATACGCCAGTATGGCGATGACGAATACACGCTTCCAATGTGCGTTCACTGCGATGTCGCCAAACACGGATGCGACCATCATGATGCTGTAAACAGAACCTGGATTCATCCGAAAAAATGACGTTTTGCCATTCGTGCACCCAGGTTCGTCGTTGAATACACCATTGCAGGCGTTCCTGTCTGTGATGCAGCGTCAAGGGTAACTGCAGCCACGGTCTCCGAGCTGATAGTCCATGCAGCTGCAAACGCCGTCGAACCGTTCGTGCAGCTGGTTGTTGTCTTGCAAAGGCCCCCATCTGTTGACTCAGGGATCGAGTCGTGGCTGCACGATCCGTTACAGCCATGCAGATAAGATGCCTGTCATCTCGAACGCTAGTGATAGGAGGCCGCTGGGATCCAGCACGGCGTTCCGTGTTACCCTCCTGAACCCACCGATTCCATATTCTGGTAACAGTCATTGGATCTCGACCAACGCGAGCAGCAACGTCGCGATACGATAAACCGCAATCGCGATAGGCTACAATCCGACCTTTATCAAAGTCGGAAACGTGATGGTACGCTTTTCTCCTCCTTACACGAGGCATCACAACAACGTTTCACCAGGCAACGCCGGTCAGCTGCTGTTTGTGTATGAGAAATCGCTTGGAAACTTTCCTCATGTCAGCCGTTGTAGGTGTCGCCACCAGCGCCAAGCTTGTGTGAATGCTCTGAAAAGCTAATCATTTGCATATCACAGCATCTTCTTCCTGTCGGTTAAATTTTGCGTCTGTAGCACGTTATCTTCGTGGTGTAGCAATTTTAATGGCCAGTAGTGTATTTTGCGGGTCTTTGTACGGATAATTGCTCTTTGTTTGCTCAATCATTCCTTTCTTTTCCTTGTGTTAGGATGAAGACACTTCTTCGCATCACCAGTAACGACATGGGATAGGAGTGGTCGATATTCTTCACAAGCCAATTGATGATGAGGAAGCAGAGATGCACATGTGGTCACCTGGTCATTTTTGTGATTTTGGCTTAGAGCATTTGGTACCCATACACACCTTTCCCATCGCATGCAAATATCACATGGTTGTTGAATAATCAGAGTTCACCATATCTGAAAGTTCTCGAGTACAGTGACATGGATCATTGTAGATCAGCTCGTTTAAGCGATCATCATCAAACCCCGAAGGTCTTGAACGTGGAGAGTCTCTGAAGTCAAAACGACCATCTTTAAAACGAAACAATTATTTTCGTGCCGTACTCTACCCAATGGCATTTTCCCCATACATGGCGGGAACGTTTCTAGCTGCCACCACTGCTTATTTATTTACTTTATTGACAAGTACATAAAGTTTAATTTTACATGTATACCTAGTTAAGTATTAACATATACTTCAGTTTTACTTTTGTCACAAACTGTACACACATTTTTAAATTGTAAAAATTACTAACTTGATATTACTGACTACTTTGACTGATATAATTGCATGTTAAAAAAGGCACATACATTTAATCATAGTTCAATATCTAATGATTGAAGCCAACTAACTGCAGAGGGAGTAACATTGATAAAGTCACTATATGGTCCAGGACACTTCCCCTGAGGACAGTCTCTAACAATATGAGGAACAGGTGCTTTTGGGGCCCCACAATCACAGGCTGGAGAATCTCGTAGTCCCCACTTGTGTATCATAGCGTTGCACCTGGCGTGGCCACTTCTTATTCTGTTCAGCCTTGTCCACTCACTTCTCTGCAGATGAAATCCTGGTAGGTTGGCAGTTGGGTCTTGGATACCTCGATGTGCTATTGTTGCAGCATTCCACGTCTTGTGCCACTCTTCTTTAATGTCGAACTTCTCATCGTTTCTTCCATTATGCCACAGTGGACTGCGAGATTTTAAGCGGTCTGGGAGAGGGTTGTTTAAGACTGTTTGAATTTGGAGGTCTTCTGGGTAGCTACGGTCGCAGGTTCGAATCCTGCCTCGGGCATGGATGTGTGTGATGTCCTTAGGTTAGTTAGGTTTAAGTAGTTCTAGGTTCTAGGGGACTGATGACCACAGATGTTAAGTCTCATAGTGCTCAGAGCCCTTTGAACCAATCTTCTGGGTAGCTGGGGTGGTGTTGTTTCCTCCATTCTCGATCGATTGCTTCGTGGCGTCGTAATTCAGGTGGTGGGATGTTGCTGATGGTGTGCAGCCAGGGGATCAGGCCGGATTTTAATGTGCCCGTAATAATCCTCATTGACTCGTTCAGGTGTAAGTCCAGGTTCCTCGAGTGGGCACTATGTTGCCACACTGGAGCACAGTATTCGGCAACTGGGTACACCAGCGTAAGTACTGTAGTACAGAGGCGATGCGTCGGCACCCCATGTTGTACCAGCTAGTTTCTTTACGATGTTGTTTCGGGTGTTTAGTTTTTGGCTTGTTTTTTACAAGTGTTTTTATACGTCAAAGACCGATATAGTGTGACACCAAGGTACTTAGGCTGGAAATTGTATCTAACATTCAACTGCTGGCTTGCAATTCTGTTGTTTAGATGGAATGCGCAGACTTCTGTCTTTGCTGCATTTGGATGGAGTCTCTATGCTTTCTAGTATGTGTTGAGAAATTCTAAGTCTATACATAATATAGCTTATCCTTCCTCAAGCGTGCTGGTTTGTGCGGCTGTGGCAAGGTCGTCGGCAGAGCAAAACTTTGCTGTCACCCATCTGTTGAATTCAAACAGAAGAATATCCCGGAAATGTTCCGATTTCTCTTCCTGGCACTCCATTTTTCTAGCGTCCACAGCTGCACTCACTATCTCCAAAGGACAAATTGACAATACGTAAACTCAAATAGCAACAGTGAACTACAAATAAAAAATTACAATCGATAAATAATCCCTTAACGTCTGGAATACCAACATACAAAACAAAAACCCTACTAGCATATGCATCGACCTAATATCTGTATAAGCTGATTGATACCAAAGGATATTATGTTGAATTCGTTCTCTGCAGTGAACGAAGTTTAAAGCAAGTTGACAATCTCTGAACCATCCTGAAATCTTATGAATATCTAACGCGGTATTTATGCGAAGTGTTCAGATACTCCTTCACTATAGATAACAGAATCAACTGCAAAAGGTTTTAGGTTGCTATTAGGGCCTATAATTTTCCGCCAGTTCGTCACTACACAGCCTGAACACCAAGGACCCCAACACATTTGTCTGGGAAACCCCTGAAGATGCTCCAACATATGTTGAAGATTCTCCTTCCCTTATATAGAGCTACGTCCTCCCTGACAAAAAATCCAGAATCCAGTCACGTACATATTTTGATACGTCATACCACCGTACTTTCTTAATCTAGCTCTGGCACTGCGTTAAAAGTTTTTTGATTTCAAGAAATACTAGATCACAACAAGATCCTCAGTAGCAAATAAAGTAATTCGTTAGCTTCACATGTGTCCTTCATCAGTTTCCTGTCTCCTTCCTTCAAACGATTTTTAGAAAAAGAAAGATGAAATTTAGCTTTATCTCTACAGAATCAATAGAGACGAAGCATGATATTGGATAAAGGATAGACATAGCGGGAATTCGGGCTTTTCCATTTCAAACGAGTACAACTGGTTCCTTATTCATACCAAGTAATGAAATGAAATGATCCTCTGGTACTACTGGCAAAGTGACCATGTCTCTCGTTGTCTGCCGCTGGGTGCAAGTCCTTCTATTTGACACCAATTCGAATACTTGTGTGTCTTTGTGAAGGAACAATCGGTCGCGAAATGGAAAATACAGTGAAAATCTGATGAAGCTTTGCATAGATGCGTTAGGCACTGTGTCTAGTACACCCGTCGATCACCTCATGTCGCTCTTTTCAGTTCAGAGCTCACAGTGAGAACGTAAAGAAGGCTAGAAATTAGCGTCTCCCACGAAGCGTGAGAGTCTGGCGAAAGATTTCGCCTGAAGCTATGCAACCTACATAACATAACTGTCATGCGGTTCGTTCTAGACGACAATTCTCGGCCGCACTCTGCAGGGGCGATGAAGACGCTCCTGCAGCGTTTTCGATGGGAAGTGTTTGGTCAGCCACAATGCAGCCCGTAATTGGTTACCCATGAGGTTCATTTCTGCTCTGATGAATCGCTGGCTATGAACACTATATTTTGACACAGACAACGAGCTGCAGTCCAGAGTAGAAAATTATCGAAAAGCACTGGCGGCTGTCTTCTATAATGAGGGAATTAAAAATTTCGTACAATGCTACGACAGATGTCGAAGTCGGCAGGGCGACTGTTAAGAGAAGTAGCTGGAAGATGTAACTCAAAAATGGTTCAAATGGCTCTGAGCACTATGGGACTCAACATCTTAGGTCATAAGTCCCCTAGAACTTAGAACTACTTAAACCTAACTAACCTAAGGACATCACACACACCCATGCCCGAGGCAGGATTCGAACCTGCGACCGTAGCAGTCCCGTGGTTCCGGACTGCAGCGCCAGAACCGCTAGGCCACCGCGGCCGGCGAAGATGTAACTAACTGTTGAAAATACAATAGTTTTGATTTTCATTGTGGTTTCCATTTCGCGACCTATCTTTCCTTACTTTCCGAATAGTCATCGTAATTAGGACAGAAGAACACTCAGTCTCTGGGCGAAGAAAATCTCCAACCCAGGCGGGAATCGAACCCGGGATCTCATGATCTAGAGGCAGCAATGACAAGCATTATATCACGAGTTGCAAAGTAATGACTGAGCGACCCTCAAGTTGATTCCATATTTCTAGGTCTGAAGACTGCACCGCTGCTCAAAAGTGGCATAAAATTAAATTTCTCCGCGACGGATTATCGTCTCAGTTGTGCCACGGAATTCTTGATTTCCTGTCAGAATGGCCACAGTTTGAAGATATTGACGAGCTGTCATCTAGTGTAACCGAACTGCTATCTGGTGTCCCCGAAGGAAGTGTTAGAGGCCCTCTGATGTTCCTAATCTCTATAAGCGATTTAGGAGACATTCTGAGCAGCTGTGTTAGATTGTTAGCGGTTGATGTCATTTACCGTATAGTAAAAGATATCTGCATGGTGCAGAAAATGTGCAATTGACTCTAAAAGGTATGAGGTCATCCACATTAATACTAAAAGGAATCCGTTAAATTTCAGGTAGAGGATAAATAATAGAAATTTAGACGTCGATTCAACGAAATACGTAGAAATCACAATTACGAGCAGTCTATATTGGAACCATTACGCGAATCAAAGGCCGTTGTGTCGGCAGAACACTTAGAAAATGCAACAGGTCTACCAAAGAGACTGCCTACACTGCGCTTGTCCATCCTCTTCTGGCGTATTGCTGCGGAGTGTGGGATCCGCATCAGGTAAGATCGTCGGAGGATACTGAAATAATTTACAGGAGAGCAGCTCGTTTTGTAGTATCACGAAATAGGGGAAACGGTGTCACGAAAGGTTAAAGGAGATGGAACGGCAGTTATTAAAAAAAGCATTTTCACGAAATTATAATCATTAGATTTCTCTTCCAAAGGTCAAAATATTTTTTTTTTTGCTTCGTACATACTTAGCGATAAATGGTCATCATAATAAAACAAGAGAAATTAGATCTCGCAAGGAAAGATTTAGGGTTTCACTTTTTCCGCGCGCTATTAGAGAGTGGAACGGTCCAGTAACAGTCTGAAAGTGACTTACGCGTGTATTGCAGAGTACTCATACAGATGTAGATGAACCATCCCGGCATTTGCGTTAAGTGAGTTACTTTATTATATTTATTTCTTCTTCACATCGCAGCATTTCATCTACAAAGCTAGAAAATTGATCCTCATCCTCCCTAGAGTCCAGACTGGGCTCCGTCTGATTCTTACCACTTTGGTCGTCTGAAGGCCCACCTGCGCGGTACAACATTTGATAGTGAGAAAGACCTTATTTCCAGTGTCAAGCAATGGTGTAAAAGTAAATCCCCACAATTTTACCAAAGTGCGTTTACATCATGGAAAGAACGTTGGGCCAGATGCGTCACAGCTGCTGGAGGCTACATTGAGCAGGCTCAATGTGTAGCTAAATGTTCCAAGAACGTTCACAAAATATTTCATTCTCCTCCTTCTAAAAATAAAAAAATTAGAGACGACTGCGCAAAACTTTTTGAACGTCCTTTGTAAATCTGTGAATTAATTATTTGTTTCTGGTACTTCTAAACATCCTTAAAAATGCTAATTCTACAAAAAAAAATGCTACCATTACAGTTTGTTCTTGTTGTTGTGGTCTTCAGTCCTGAGACTGGTTTGATGCAGCTCTCCATGCTACTCTATCCTGTGCAAGCTTCTTCATCTAACAGTACTTACTGCAACTTACATCTTTCTGACTCTGCTTAATGTATTCATCTCTTGGTCTCCCTATGCGATTTTTACCCTCCACGTTGCCCTCCAATGCTAAATTTGTGATCCCTTGATGCCTCAGAACATACCCTACCAACCGGTCCCTTCTTCTTGTCAAATTGTGCCACAAATTCCTCTTCTCCCCTATTCTATTCAATACCTCCTCATTAGTTACGTGATCTACCCATCTAATCTTCAGCATTCTTCTGTAGCACCACATTTCGAAGCGTCTCATTTCCTAATCTACACTCCTGGAAATGGAAAAAAGAACACATTGACACCGGTGTGTCAGACCCACCATACTTGCTCCGGACACTGCGAGAGGGCTGTACAAGCAATGATCACACGCACGGCACAGCGGACACACCAGGAACCGCGGTGTTGGCCGTCGAATGGCGCTAGCTGCGCAGCATTTGTGCACCGCCGCCGTCAGTGTCAGCCAGTTTGCCGTGGCATACGGAGCTCCATCGCAGTCTTTAACACTGGTAGCATGCCGCGACAGCGTGGACGTGAACCGTATGTGCAGTTGACGGACTTTGAGCGAGGGCGTATAGTGGGCATGCGGGAGGCCGGGTGGACGTACCGCCGAATTGCTCAACACGTGGGGCGTGAGGTCTCCACAGTACATCGATGTTGTCGCCAGTGGTCGGCGGAAGGTGCACGTGCCCGTCGACCTGGGACCGGACCGCAGCGACGCACGGATGCCCGCCAAGACCGTAGGATCCTACGCAGTGCCGTAGGGGACCGCACCGCCACTTCCCAGCAAATTAGGGACACTGTTGCTCCTGGGGTATCGGCGAGGACCATTCGCAACCGTCTCCATGAAGCTGGGCTACGGTCCCGCACACCGTTAGGCCGTCTTCCGCTCACGCCCCAACATCGTGCAGCCCGCCTCCAGTGGTGTCGCGACAGGCGTGAATGGAGGGACGAATGGAGACGTGTCGTCTTCAGCGATGAGAGTCGCTTCTGCCTTGGTGCCAATGATGGTGGTATGCGTGTTTGGCGCCGTGCAGGTGAGCGCCACAATCAGGACTGCATACGACCGAGGCACACAGGGCCAACACCCGGCATCATGGTGTGGGGAGCGATCTCCTACACTGGCCGTACACCACTGGTGATCGTCGAGGGGACACTGAATAGTGCACGGTACATCCAAACCGTCATCGAACCCATCGTTCTACCATTCCTAGACCGGCAAGGGAACTTGCTGTTCCAACAGGACAATGCACGTCCGCATGTATCCCGTGCCACCCAACGTGCTCTAGAAGGTGTAAGTCAACTACCCTGGCCAGCAAGATCTCCGGATCTGTCCCCCATTGAGCATGTTTGGGACTGGATGAAGCGTCGTCTCACGCGGTCTGCACGTCCAGCACGAACGCTGGTCCAACTGAGGCGCCAGGTGGAAATGGCATGGCAAGCCGTTCCACAGGACTACATCCAGCATCTCTACGATCGTCTCCATGGGAGAATAGCAGCCTGCATTGCTGCGAAAGGTGGATATACACTGTAGTAGTGCCGACATTGTGCATGCTCTGTTGCCTGTGTCTATGTGCCTGTGGTTCTGTCAGTGTGATCATGTGATGTATCTGACCCCAGGAATGTGTCAATAAAGTTTCCCCTTCCTGGGACAATGAATTCACGGTGTTCTTATTTCAATTTCCAGGAGTGTAATTCCCTCAGCATCACCCGACTTAATTGACTACATTCCATTATCTTCGTTTTGCTTTTGTTGATGTTCATGTTATATCCTCCTTTCAAGACACTGTCCATTCCGTTCAACTGCTCTTCCAAGTCGTTTGCTCTCTCTGGCAGAATTACAATGTCATCGGCGAACCTCAACGTTTTTATTTCTTCTCCATGGATTTTAATACCTACTCCGAATTTTACTTTTGTTTCCTTTACTGCTTGCTCAATATACAGATTGAATAACATCGGGGAGAGGCTACAATCCTGTCTCACTCCCTTCCCAACCACTGCTTCCCTTTCACGCCCCTCGGCTCTTATAACTGCCATCTGGTTTCTGTACAATTTGTAAATAGCCTTTCGCTCCCTGTGTTTTACCCCTGCCACCTTCAGAATATGAAAGAGAGTATTCCAGTCAACATTGTCAAAAGCTTTCTCTAAGTCTTGAAATGCTAGAAACGTAGGTTTGCCTTTCCTTAATCTTTCTTCTTAGATAAGGCGTAAGGTCAGTATTGCCTCACGTGTTACAACATTTCTACGGAATCCAAACTGGTCTTCCCCGAGGTCGACTTCTGCCAGTTTTCCATTCGTCTATAAAGAACTCGCGTTAGTATTTTGCAGCTGTGACGTATTAAACTGATAGTTCGGTAATTTTCACATCTGTCTACACCTGCCTTCTTTGGGATTGGAATTATTATATTCTTCTTGAAGTCTGAGGAAATTTCGCCTGTCTCATGCATCTTCCTCGCCAGATGGTAGAGTTTTGTCATGACTGGCTCTCCCAAGGCCGTCAGTAGTTCTAATGGAATGTTGTCTACCATTACAGTTTATCTCTACAAAATTAAAATTCAGGAAAGAAACCATAATCAGTTACCCAACTATTAATAGTACTTTAGTGCTACAGATTCTGTTCTGTTCGTGTCCATTTCTTAAGGTTCATATTTGTTTCCGCTGCTGCATCCGTCCTCATAACACCCCGGACAGTATCACTGTCTACTGGATTTCTTGAGCTTAGGGCAGCGACAGCAGCGTTTCCACTGTGCGAGTGATTCCACGTTTCACTGAAACGTCTGAGAACTAAAACTTGCATCACCACTTGCACCAACACAATGTAAACTCTTGAAAAACCGTTTCATTCAGTGGCGCCAACCTCAGTTTTCTTCTCTCCATCTGCAGAGTATCTCGTCTACCCGGGATGGCAGCATGCCGCCATGCCGCTGACAAGGGGACCCACGATACTGTAAATCACGGATTTTCATGCGCTTCAAATATGTTGTAGAGGCACTTACCCTGAATAGCTGGCTATCCGGTGTTTTAGCGACGGGCCTTGGTTTTTGAGAAAATCGATTTTTAAGTTCATTGCGCTCTTTGTATATCCGCGCAAGTCAGCGTAGCGCAGCGGTAAAGGTTCACGGCTACTGCGTAGGAGGTACCGTGTTCGAACCCTGCTCCGCGATGTTTTTCTTATGTATGCAAGATCCGTCCGGAAAATTTGGTCCCAACGTTCAAAAACGAGTAGACGAATCAACTGGGTAATACAGAAATGAACTCTTGTCCTGCACGAAATCCTGGAAGTTCACGAAAACTGTAATTCTTTCGCACGTGGGACAGAATTTTTTATTTTTTTATTTTTTATTTTATTTACTTATTTATTTTTTTTTTTTTGCATTACCAATTCATGGGGAGGGCAAACCGAATCCACTTTATACGATCATCTGTTCACTGATGAAAGGAAAGCGAGCACCTGCACCCTAAAAGTGATCTCACCAAAGTGCACTCCTTATTGTCAGCACTGCGATGTTTATTTTTACCGACAGGTGAAAATATTCACGAAAAGTATTCGGAATGCTCCCAACTTGATGAAAGACAATAGAGAGACCGCTTCTAGGGAAGACTCGATAAAATTACATTTGCTAATCCTACATCAATTCGGCACACCTAATTTTGAATGCACGATTAGATACGCATGGCTCGCATAGATATTAGTGGGTGAAAGAGAAATCTTTTTGAATGCAAAAGAATTTTGTTTCCCGGTATCGCTCATGAAGAAACCGTGCGCCTGCAAGACGGTTGCTTTCATAAAACGCGCGTGGTGCTGCGAAAATTTGTGCTTCGGTTGTTTCTATGATAAGTACAGGGTGTTTCAAAAATGACCGGTATATTTGAAACGGCAATAAAAACTAAACGAGCAGCGATAGAAATACACCGTTTGTTGCAATATGCTTGGGACAACAGTACATTTTCAGGCGGACAAACTTTAGAAATTACAGTAGTTACAATTTTCAACAACAGATGGCACTGCAAGTGATGTGAAAGATCTAGAAGACAGCGCAGTCTGTGGGTGCGCCATTCTGTACGTCGTCTTTCTGCTGTAAGCGTGTGCTGTTCACAACGTGCAAGTGTGCTGTAGACAACATGGTTTATTCCTTAGAACAGAGGATTTTTCTGGTGTTGGAATTCCACCGCCTAGAACACAGTGTTGTTGCAACAAGACGAAGTTTTCAACGGAGGTTTAATGTAACCAAAGGACCGAAAAGCGATACAATAAAGGATCTGTTTGAAAAATTTCAACGGACTGGGAACGTGACGGATGAATGTGCTGGAAAGGTAGGGCGACCGCGTACGGCAACCACAGAGGGCAACGCGCAGCTAGTACAGCAGGTGATCCAACAGCGGCCTCGGGTTTCCGTTCGCCGTGTTGCAGCTGCGGTCCAAATGACGCCAACGTCCACGTATCGTCTCATGCGCCAGAGTTTACACCTCTACCCATACAAAATTCAAACGCGGCAACCCCTCAGCGCCGCTACCATTGCTGCACGAGAGACATTCGCTAACGATATAGTGCACAGGATTGATGACGGCGATATGCATGTGGGCAGAATTTGGTTTACTGACGAAGCTTATTTTTACCTGGACGGCTTCGTCAATAAACAGAACTGGCGCATATGGGGAACCGAAAAGCCCCATGTTGCAGTCCCATCGTCCCTGCCTCCTCAAAAAGTACTGGTCTGGGCCGCCATTTCTTCCAAAGGAATCATTGGCCCATTTTTCAGATCCGAAACGATTACTGCATCACGCTATCTGGACATTCTTCGTGAATTTGTGGCGGTACAAACTGCCTTAGACGACACTGCGAACACCTCGTGTTTTATGCAAGATGGTGCCCAGCCACATCGCACGGCCGACGTCTTTAATTTCCTGAATGAATATTTCGATGATCGTGTGATTGCTTTGGGCTATCCGAAACATACAGGAGGCGGCGTGGATTGGCCTCCCTATTCGCCAGACATGAACTCCTGTGACTTCTTTCTGTGGGGACACTTGAAAGACCAGGTGTACCGCCAGAATCCAGAAACAATTGAACAGCTGAAGCAGTACATCTCATCTGCATGTGAAGCCATTCCGCCAGACACGTTGTCAAAGGTTTCGGGTAATTTCATTCAGAGACTATGCCATATTATTGCTACGCATGGTGGATATGTGAAAAATATCGTACTATAGAGTTTCCCAGACCGCAGCGCCATCTGTTGTTGAAAATTGTAACTACTGTAATTTCGAAAGTTTGTCTGCCTGAAAATGTACTGTTGTCCCAAGCATATTGCAACAAACAGTGTATTTCTATCGCTGCTCGTTTAGTTTTTATTGCCGTTTCAAATATACCGGTCATTTTTGAAACACCCTGTATAACCCACAATATTGTTCTGCCACATCAAGCAAGGTGGACGATGAAAAATAAAATTTTGTAGTATTGTATGACAGAAAAAATTAATAACTGAATATGGCTTTATAATTTCGCACAGCTTACACTGTTTAATGATATTCTTTGAAATAAAATTGAAAAATTCGGTCGGTTTTGAAAAAAAAAGTACACGAGCAGGATTCGAACACGGTACCTCCAGCGTGGTAGCCGCGAACCTTTACCGCTTCTTTTTTTTTTTTTGTTATCTCATTTTGTTCATTATGGTTCGTTGCAAGTGTTCGTGGAGGACGTCCCCTGACGCCCGCTGAAGTTCGTTATTGATCCATTAACTCAGTTTTTTTTTATTGCAGAGGTAAACTTACCCCTGACCGAACATGCTGAGCTACCGTGCCGGCTACCGCTGCGCTACGCTGACTTGCTCGGATTAGGTGAAATGTTATGGATATACAAAACGCACAATGAGCTTCAACATCGATTTTCTCAGAATCCAAGGCCCGTCGCTAAAAAATCGGATAGCCAGGTACTCAGAGTAAGTGCCTCTACAACATATTTGAAGCGCACCAAAATCCGTGATTTACAGTATGGAGGGTCCCCTTGTGAGTGCCTTGTGATGTCTTCCTTGGCCTTGCTGGTTTCCGCGGCTGCAGTGTCGTCCATGATGCACCAGACTGGCTCGTCCCGCAGTGCTCTCTGAGATCCAGTGTCCTTAACGCCAGCCGTGCGGGGTAGCCGCGCGGTCTTAGGCGCCTTGTCACAGTCCGTGCGGCTCCCAGCGTCGGAGGTTCGAGTCCTCCCTCGGACATAAGTGTGTGTGTGTGTGTGTGTTGTCCGTAGCGTAAGATAGTTTAAGTTAGATTAAGTAGTGTGTAGGTTTAGGGACCGATGACCTCAGCAGTTTGGTCCCCCGCTGCATCTTCGTAGAGCGCGCAATACCACAACGTGTGCTGTGGAGTGCACAGCACACATTGCCGCAATTGCAACTATCATTAATCTGCCTTTTGATTTTGTACAGGTAGGTAGCTCTCTGCCCGTCACCAGTCAGGTACTGTACCAGTCCATTCGACGGCTGAAGACATCTCATCTTTAGTCTCTCCTTGATGTTAGACAATAACTCGTATGTCCTCGTCCAGTGCCTGAAGACTCCCATTCATTTTGCCACAGTTACAGTATGCTATCTTGTATTAACTTTCTTGTACTGGCCTCAATTTCAAGTATCCTTCGTACTTCCCTTTGGTTGCCTTTCTTTAACTAATAAACTACTCCCCATTTTCTACTTTCCAAATCCAGTGGCGGTATTCCTAAAGTTACTAACACTGTGTCATTCGGGGTAGTCCTCCAGGCGTCCGTTGACCTTACAATTAGTAGCATTCCTCGTTGAACTCCTCTGACTACTGAAGCTGGCTCCACAATCTGAAATCTATGAACCCAAACACCGTGCCACATCCTATGACTGATGCTAATATACACAGACGGAAAAAAAATCGCTACACCAAGAAGGAGTTGTGCGATGTAAACGAAAGCTGGTACACGTCTGTCTACATCTGAAAAATGATGTGCATTCAAATTTCGCGCGTCGCATAAAAGTGGCTCCAGTAACGCCACTATGAGGGAACAAATCAGATTTTCTTTAAATATACGCTGTAGCAGTCGTGAGCGTTACTTACCTTTGAGATCAGATGTGATGAATTTACTTTAGTCAAGAATGCCTTTAAGGCGACAAAGACGCCATAATAAGATTTTCGCTCTGCAGCGGAGTGTGCGCTGATATGAAACTTCCTGGCAGATTAAAACTGTGTGCTGGACCGAGACTCGAAGTCGGGACCTTTGCTTTTGCGGGCAAGTGCTCTACCAACTGAGCTAGCCAAGCACGACTCACGCCCCGTCCTCACAGCTTTACTTCCGCCAGTACCTCGTCTCCTACCTTCCAAACTTTACAGAAGCTCTCCTGCGAACCATGCAGGACTAGCACTCCTGAAAGAAAGGATATTGCGGAGACATGGCTTAGCCACAGCCTAGGGAATGTTACCAGAATGAGCCATGTCTTCGCAAAAACCTTTCTTTCAGGAGTGCTAGTCCTGCATGGTTCGCAGGAGAGCTTCTGTAAAGTTTGGAAGGTAGGAGACGAGGTACTGGCGGAAGTAAAGCTGTGAGGACGGCGAATGCGCCGTGCTTGGGTAGCTCAGCTGGTAGAGCACTTGCCCGCGAAAGGCAAAGGTCCCGAGTTCGAGTCTCGGTCTGGCACACTGTCTTCATCTGTCAGGAAGTTTCATATCAGCGCACACTCCGCTGCAGAGTGAAAATCTCATTCTGGAATCATCTGCTAGGCTGTGGTTAAGCCATGTCCCCGCAATATCCTTTCTTTTAGGAGTGCTAGTCCTGCATGGTCCGCAGGAGAGCTTCTGTAAAGTTTGGAAGGTAGAGAACGAGGTACTGGCGGAAGTAAAGCTGTCAGGACGGCGTATGCGCCGTGCTTGGGTAGCTCAGTTGGTAGAGCACTTGCCCGCGAAAAGCGAAGGTCCCGAGTTCGATTCTCGGTCCGGTACACAGTTTTAATCTGCCAGGAAGTTTCATATCAGCGCACACTCCGCTACAGAGTGCAAATCTCATTCTGGAAACATCCCCTAGGCTGTGATTAAGCCATGTCTCCGCAATATCCATTCTTTCAGGAGTGCTAGTCCTGCATGGTTCGCAGGAGAGCTTCTGTAAAGTTTGGAAGGTAGGAGACGAGGTACTGGCACAAGTAAAGCTGTGAGGACGGGGTAGCTCAGCTGGTAGAGCACTTGCCCGCGAAAGGCAAAGGTTCCGAGTTTGAGTCTCGGTCCGGCACACAGTTTTAGTCCGCCAGGAAGTTTCAAAGACGCCATTATCAACAACTCACTGAACTTGAACGGGGTCGCGTAACACGGCTACGAAAAGCTGAATGTCCCCTCTGCGATGCTGCACAAAGACCTGGCAGGAATGTAATCGCTGTTCATGATTGCTGGCTGCGGTGGTCAACAAAATGCACGGTCGCAAGAAGTCCGGTCTCCGGACAGCCACGTGGCACTACCGTGAGGGAAGGCTGTTGTGTTCGGCGTATGCCTCTGTCGCATCGTACTGCATCTGCAGCAGCAGTTGGCACCACAGCGACACAACGAACTGTTACAAACCAGTTACAACAAGGACAGCTCCGAGTCAGATAGTCTGTAGCGTGCGTTCACCTGACCCCAAACCACCGATATTTGCAACTTCAGTAGTATCTACGAGGGCAGTTCAATAAGTAATGCAACACATTTTTTTTCTCGGCCAATTTTGGTTGAAAAAACCGGAAATTTCTTGTGGAATATTTTCAAACATTCCCGCTTCGTCTCGTATAGTTTCATTGACTTCCGACAGGTGGCAGCGCTGTACGGAGCTGTTAAAATGGCGTCTGTAACGGATGTGCGTTGCAAACAACGGGCAGTGATCGAGTTTCTTTTGGCGGAAAACCACGGCATCTCAGATATTCATAGGCGCTTGCAGAATGTCTACGGTGATCTGGCAGTGGACAAAAGCACGGTGAGTCGTTGGGCAAAGCGTGTGTCATCATCGCCGCAAGGTCAAGCAAGACTGTCTGATCTCCCGCGTGCGGGCCGGCCGTGCACAGCTGTGACTCCTGCAATGGCGGAGCGTGCGAACACACTCGTTCGAGATGATCGACGGATCACCATCAAACAACTCAGTGCTCAACTTATCTCTGTTGGTAGTGCTGTCACAATTGTTCACCAGTTGGGATATTCAAAGGTTTGTTCCCGTTGGGTCCCTCGTTGTCTAACCGAACACCATAAAGAGCAAAGGAGAACCATCTGTGCGGAATTGCTTGCTCGTCATGTGGCTGAGGGTGACAATTTCTTGTCAAAGATTGTTACAGGCGATGAAACATGGGTTCATCACTTCGAACCTGAAACAAAACGACAATCAATGGAGTGGCGCCACACCCACTCCCCTACCAAGAAAAAGTTTAAAGCCATACCCTCAGCCGGTAAAGTCGTGGTTACAGTCTTCTGGGAAGCTGAAGCGGTTATTCTGTTCGATGTCCTTCCCCATGGTAAAACGATCAACTCTGAAGTGTATTGTGCTACTCTTCAGAAATTGAAGAAACGACTTCAGCGTGTTCGTAGGCACAAAAATCTGAACGAACTTCTCCTTCTTCATGACAACGCAAGACCTCACACAAGTCTTCGCACCCGAGAGGAGCTCACAAAACTTCAGTGGACTGTTCTTCCTCATGCACCCTACAGCCCCGATCTCGCACCGTCGGAATTCCATATGTTTGGCCCAATCAAGGACGCAATCCGTGGCAGGCACTACGCGGATGATGAAGAAGTTATTGATGCAGTACGACGTTGGCTCCGACATCGACCAGTGGTATGGTACCGTGCAGGCATACGGGCCCTCATTTCAAGGTGGCGTAAGGCCGTAGCATTGAATGGAGATTACGTTGAAAAAAAGTGTTGTGTAGCTAAAAGATTGGGGAATAACCTGGTGTATTTCAATGCTGAATAAAACAACCCCTGTTTCAGAAAAAAAATGTGTTGCATTACTTATTGAACTGCCCTCGTAGTGAGAGTTCATGTGAAGGCGGGGTGGAGGTCTATTGTGTCTTGTTCTGGCTCGGTGTCAGTGATGGCCGTGTGTTGTTTAGATTAAGGTCGCGTAAGGGCCTGCAACAATCCTGTCTATGTGCCAGACACACTTGACCTACACCTGTTGGTATGATCTGGGGTGCGATTTCATATGACAGCAGGAACACCTTCCACGCTTCCTGACTGCAAATTTGTACGTCAGTCTGGTGATTTGAATTGTTGTGCTGCCATTCATGAATAGTATGGCAGTTAATGTTTACCAACAGGTCAACTCTCGCTCACATGCAGCTACTGTAACCCATCATGCAACATCTACATCTACGTATACGTGATTACTCTGCTATTCACAATAAAGTGCCTGTCAGAGGGTTCAATGAACCACCTTCATGCTGTCTCTCTACCGTTCCACTCTCAAACGGCTGAAAAAACGAGCACTAAAATTTTTCTGTGTGAGCCCTGATTTCTCTTATTTTATCGTGATGATCATTTCTCCCTATGCAGGTGGGTACCAACAGAATGTTTGCGCAATCGGAGGAGAAAACTGGTGATTGAAATTTCATGAGAAGATCCCCTCGCAACGAAAAACGCCTGTAGTTTAATGGTTGCGACTCCAATTCACGTATCATATCTGTGACACTATCTCCCCTATTTCGCGTTAATACAAAACGAGCCGCGCTTCTTTGAACTTTTTTAATATCACCCGTCAGTTCCACCTGATGCGGATCCCACACCAGGGCGGACAAGCATGGTGTAAGCAGTCTCTACAGTAGACCTGTTGCACCTTCTATGTGTTCTGCCAATGAATCGCAGCCTTTGGTTTGCTTTACCCACAATATTATCTATGTCATCGTTCCAATTTAGGTTATTTGTAATTGTAGTCCCTAAGTATTTAGTTTAATTTCCAGCCCTCAGATTTGTGTGACTTATCACGTAATCGAAATTTAGCGGATTTCTTTTAGTACTCATGTGAATAACTGCACACTTTTCTTTATTCAGGGTCAATTGCCACTTTTCACACTATACAGATATCTTATCTAAATCATTTTGCAAGTCGTTTTCATTATCTGATGACTTTACAAGACGGTAAATGACAGCATCATATGCAAACAATCTAAGACGGCTACTCAGATTGTCTCCTATGTCGTTAATATAGATCAGAACAGTAGAGGGCCTATAACACTTCCTCGGGAAACGCCGGATATTACTTCTGTTTTACTCGATGACTTTCCTTCTATTACTACAAACTGTGACCTTTGTGACAGGAAATCACGAATCCAATCGCACAACTAACGCGATATTCCATAGGCACGCAGTTTGGTTAGAAGACACTTGGCGTAACGGTGTCGAAAGCCTTCTGGAAATCTAAAAATACGGAATCAGTTTGACATCCCCTGTCGATAGCACTTATTACTTCATGAGTATAAAGAGCTAGTTGTGTTTCACAAGAACGATATTTTCTGAATCCGCGTTGACTATATGTCAATAAATCGTTTTCTTCGAGGTACTTCATAATGTTGATGATGATGATGATGATGTTTGGTTTGTGGGGCGCTCAACTGCGTGGTTATCAGCGCCCGTACAATTATCCAATCTTTGCTCAGTCCAATTTCGCCACTTTCCTGGATGATGATGAAATGATGAGGACAACACAAACACCCAGTCATCTCGAGGCAGGTGAAAATCCCTGACCCCGCCGGGAATCGAACCCGGGACCCCGTGCTCGGGAAGCGAGAACGCTACCGCGAGACCACGAGCGGCGGACGTCATAATGTTCGAATACAGTATAAGTTCTAAAACCCTACTGCAAACCGACGTTAGTGATATAGGCCTGTAATTCAGCGGATAACTCCTACTTTCCTTTTTGGGTATTGGTGTGACTTGAGCAATTTTCCAGTCTTTAGGTACGTATCTTTCTGTGAGCGATCGGTTGTATATAATTGCTAAATAAGGATCTATTTTATCAGCATACTCTGAGAGTAACCTGACTGGTATACAATCTGGACCGGAGGCCTTGGATTTATTAAGTGATATAAGCTGCTTTGCGACACCGAGAATATCTACTTCTATGTTTCTCATCTTGGTAGTTGTTCTTGATTGGAATTCAGGAATATTTACTTCGTCTTCTTTGGTGAAGGAGTTTCGGAAAATCGTGTTTAATAACTTTGCTTTAGTGGCGCTGTCATCAGTGACTTCACCGTTGTTATCGCGCAGTGAAGGTACTGATTGCGTCTTGCCACTAGTGCGCTTTATGTATGACCAGAATCTCTTTGGTTTTCTGCCAGATTTCGAGACAGAATTTCGTTGTTGAAATTATTAAAAGCATCTCGCATTGAAGTACGCGCTATACTTCGAACTTCTGTAAACCACTTCCAATCTTGGGGATTTTGCGTTCTTTGAAATGTGGCATGCTTTTTTCGTTGCTTCTGCAACAACAATCTGACCCGTTTTGTGCACCATGGGGGATCAGTATCATGACTTATTAATTTATGTGGTATAATGTCTCTCAATTTCTGTTGATACTATTGAAACGTCCCCTTAGAAAAATTAATGAACTACTGTGCTGATAAATCTCTTACATTATTTGATTTTCAAACAGCTGAGCAGAACTGAACGTACTCAGACATTTCGCTCTTTACCTATTCTGATCAACACTAAACTGAGACACACAATATTTTTAGCGCAACGCAATCTGACTTTCAAAAATCCCTACAAAAGAATGGCCCTGACTAACATTAACCTATACCTTTCACAAATCACTTACCTCACAAAAATCTTCGTTACTCGAACTACTGCAATACAGCGAGCGCCACTACTGCCAGTTAAATAAAAGATTCAAACTACTGAAGCCACTAACTACTGATAGGCATAGTTAGCAAATGAAAGATTTTGATAGAGAACAAACATGTATTTACCTTAATAGTGTTCAAAAGTCACAATATATATACCAGTTCATGACATCCATTCTTACAAATGTACTGTTTCTGATGGACACACGACCAGATCATCCGCTCTCAAAAATCCGCCATCTCACTTGCCCACATCCACCACTGCTGGCGGCTCACCTCCAACTGCGCAACGCTATGCGCTGTTAACAGCCAACTGCCCAACACTACAATAGCGAATATTGCAACAATGCCGACCAGCCTCAGACTGCACACAGCACAGTCAGTGATTTTCATACAGAGCGCTACGTGGCGGTGGCGTTACCAATGTAAGAACCTAAACAGCCTACTTACACTATCGCTTTGAAAACATTCCACAACGTTTCTACGCTTACATGATCAGATCGGAAGGAGTGAAGACTGTCTCTTAAAAAGACGTTAAGAGCATTTTTATCAGCTTTTTTAAATAAATATACTTTGCGTTTCTTTTGATGGTTGTAAGTGTTACGGTATTCAGCCTAGCAGCGACTGCCTTGTGGTCACTAATCCCTGTATTCGTCTCAACACTCACTATTTGTCCAGGATTATTTGTTGCCGGCCCCTGTGGCCGTGCGGTTCTAGGCGCTTCAGTCTGGAACCGCGTGACCGCTACGGTCGCAGGTTCGAGTCCTGCCTCGGGCATGGATGTGTGTGATGTCCTTAGGTTAGTTAGGTTTAGGTAGTTCTAAGTTCTAGGGGACTGATGACCACAGATGTTAAGTCCCATAGCGCTCAGAGCCATTTGAACCACTATTTGTTGCTAAAAGGTCAAGTATGCTTTCGCAACCATTTACGCTTCGAGTGGGCTCATGAACTAATTGTTTAAAATAATGCTCTGCAGAAAGTCGACATGCTGTCTTGGCCTGCTCGATCACCAGATCTGTCTCAGATCGAGTACGTCGAGCATGTTTGGGGCATCATTGGACAACTCCAGAGTCATCCACAACCACCATTATCCGTCCTTTAATTGACTGACCAAGTGCGACATGCATGAAACTCCCTCCCACAAGCTGACATCTGGTGCCTGTACAAGTCAATGCATTCATGTTTGCGTTCAAGATTCTGGCGGCTACACCGGTTATTTATCTACCAGTATTTCACATTTTCAATGGCTTTTCTCGCGCTTACATTAACATGTGATCTTTCAATACAAAATACTAACGCAAATTCTTTACAGAGGAATGGAAAAACTGGTAGAAGCCGACCTTGGGGAAGATCAGTTTGGATTCCGTAGAAATGCTGGAACACGTTAGGCAATACTGACCCTACGACTTATTTTAGAAACGAGAATAAGAAAAGGCAAACCTACGTTTCTAGCATTTGCAGACTTAGAGAAAGCTTTTGACAATGTTGACTGGAATACCCTCTTTCAAATTCTGAAGGTGGCAGGGGTAAAATACAGGGAGGGAAAGACTATTTACAATTTGTACAGAAACCAGATGGCAGTTATAAGAGTCGAGGGACATGCAAGGGAAGCAGTGGTTGGGTAGGGAGTGAGGCAGGGTTGTAGCCTCTCCCCGATGTTGTTTAATCTGTATATTGAGCAAGCAGTAAAGGAAACAAAAGAAAAATTCGGAGTAGGTGTTAAAATCCATGGAGAAGAAATAAAAACTTTGAGGTTCGCCGATTACATTGTAATTCTGTCAGAGACAGCAGAGGACTTGGAAGAGCAGTTGAACGGGATGGACAATGTCTTGAAAGGAGATATAAGTTGAACATCAACAAAAGCAAATCGAGGCTAATGGAATGTAGTCGAATTAAGTCGGGTGATGCTGCGGGAATTAGATTAGGAAATGAGACACTTAAAAGTAGTAAAGGAGTTTTGCTATTTGGGGAGCATAATAACTGATGATGGTCGAAGTAGAGAGGATATAAAATGTAGACTGGCAATGGGAAGGAAAGCGTTTCTGAAGAAGAGAAATTTGTTAACATCGAGTATTGATTTAAGTGTCAGGAAGTCGTTTCTGAAAGTATTTGTATGGAGCGTAGCCATGTATGGAAGTGAAACATGGACGATAACTAGTTTGGACAAGAAGAGAATAGAAGCTTTCGAAATGTGGTGCTACAGAAGAATGCTGAAGATTAGATCGGTAGATCACGTAACTAATGAGGAGGTACTGAATAGGATTGGTGAGAAGAGGAGTTTGTGGCACAACTTGACTAGAAGAAGGGATCGGTTGGTAGGACATGTTCTGAGGCACCAAGGGATCACCAATTTAGTATTGGAGGGCAGCGTGGAGTGTAAAAATCGTAGAGGGAGACCAAGAGATGAATACACTAAGCAGATTCAGAGGGATGTAGGCTGCAGTACGTACTGGGAGATGAAGAAACTTGCACAGGATAGAGTAGCGTGGAGAGCTGCATCAAACCAGTCTCAGGACTGAAGACCACAACAACACTTTCAATGTTAATGTCTTACATGTGTTACCCAGATAAATGAACTCCCGAAATTTCATTACTCTACATTCATTATTTTTGCTGTTGCGATTTTTCCGTCTGTACATGTTGGTGGTTTGCTCTGATTGTTTTCAAAGGATGTCCAAATTGCCTATCTGCTATGGTTGTAATTTTGTTCATCGACTTAATACCTTTCCTGCGAGCCTCCTCTATGCAATGTGCAAAGTTACGACGTTCGTTCATTAATGCCCCTCGACACCTCATTACTGCGCTTCTTCTAGTATTCTAAATTAGACTGAAATTCCTTTCAGAGGCATGTAGCCATTATGAATATGATTATTGGAAAGAATTTAAAAAGACTATATTGTTTCTTAAAAACAGTCCATCGTTTTCTCTGAATTTGTTTATTAACTGTAATGATGCGGTTTGGGTTTCACCCATCATCTGAGGACCTATTATAAACAGAAAAAAGTAACAGATATTATGTCACAAATTTTACAAAAACGCAGATTTCTTATAAGAGTCAGTTCCAGACGAACAATATTCAATAACAAAATGGTTTTCGTTACAGAAATGTGAATAATTTTATGGAGACGTAAAATATCTGCATTACTAATGGGTGTAATAATCATGTTACCTCTTATTCTTTCCAATATTCATATTCTTCTAATACACTCACGGTAAGAATTGCAACACCAAAAAATAATAAATGTAGAGTAATGAAATTTCAGGAAAACGTTTGTATAGGTAAAATATTTAAGTGATTAACATTGCAAGATTACGGGTTAATGTGAGCGCGAGATAAACCACTGCAAAAGTGAAATACTGGTACATAAGTAACCGGTGTAGCCACCAGAATCTCGAACGCAAGCATGTAAACATGCATGCATTATCTTGTACAGGTTCCAGATGTCAGTTTGTGGGATGGAGTTCCATGCATGTGGCCCTTGGTCGATCAGTACAGGGACGACTAATGTTGATTGCGGATAACCCTGGAGTTGTCACGCAAAGATGCCCCAAACATACTCGGTTTGAGACAGATCTGGTGATCGAGCAGACCAGAGCAACTTTTAGAGCAAGATGGGTTACAACAGCGGTTTGTGAGCGAGCGTTATCCTGTTGGTAAACAACATTCTTCAATAATGGCAGGACAACAAGTCGAATCACCAAATTGACGTACAAATTTGCAATCAGGGTGCGTGGGATAATTACGAGAGTGCTCCTACTGTCATGCGAAATCGCACCCCAGACCATACCACAACGTATAGGTCAAATGTGTAGCACACTGACAGAGGGGTTGCAGGCTCTCAAGTGACCTTAAACCAACCAATACACGGCCATCACTGACTGGCACCGAAGTTATAGCATCGCTCTCGCTTGCGTGCGACATCGGCATCCCGCATGACAGGACAGATATGCGGGATGCCTTCATAACAGCAAGTGAAACCAAAGCAGATGTTTACGGCACGACCGAGGACGCTGCCGGAGATGAAAACACAGCAACGTGTCTCTGCCAACGGTCGCTACTGCAGCACCGCGGATCGACAGCAGCGCCAGACATCGCGATCGACAAGCAGACTATTTTCCTACGCCACTCACGTGTTCTAAAATAGTCCCAGAAGATCGATCCGCCAACCGGCGTTATAAGCCGGTGCAGCTCTGAGCAGAAGGCAGTTCGGCACGCCGCCCGGACATTTATGGATCTGCCATCCCAGGAACAACATCCACACGCATCGTCTGCTGGTAGTCCCAGATCGTCAGGAATGGTAGCTTCCGACTGTGACTCTAGACTGTCGTGTAACGGTGGGTGGTTTGGCCTCCCTGGACAGCTTTGTGCTACGCCGACCACTCTCTAGTAGTTTTGTTTCCGACTTTTTTTTGGTAAATAAATGTACATGTCGTGTGACTAGGGCCTCCAGTCGGGTAGACCGTTCGCCGGGTCCAAGTCTTTCGATTTGATGCTACTTCGGCGACTTGCGCGTTGATGGGGATGAAATGATGATGATTAGAACAATACAACACTTAGTCCCTGAGCAGAGAAAATCTCCGACCCAGCCGGGAATCGAACCCGGGCCCTAAGGATTGAAATTCTGTCGCTTTGACCACACAGCTACCGGGGGCGGACTTTTCTGTGGTGGATTTTCTCGAGCGAGAGACTTGTGAGGAAAACATTTTATTTTGTTATTCTTCTGTTATAAGATCCGAAGTGGGATCCACACATTGTTTCTTGCTTAACTTGTGTTTCGTTTTCGACTACTTTGTCGACATCAGCGCTGTACTTGTTTATTGTTTTTTTTTTCAATAAAAACAGATTGAGGAATGTCGTTCGCGTTTTGTCTCTGCTACTACAGATACAGCGCAAGTAGAAACAGATTTCATCAGAAAATACGAAAGACTTTCACTGTACGCTACAGTGAGCTATCGCTAGATACCACTGAAGTTGAAAATGGCGGTGGTTTGAGGTCAATGGGATGCACACTACAGGGTGTCTGGCTCGGAGCTGTCCTTGAAATAACCGATTTGTAACAGTTCGTTGTGTCACTGAGATGCCGACTGCTGTTCAAATTGCTGCTGAAGATGGAGTACAATGGGCTAGATACCATACGCGGAACACAATGGTCTTCCCTCTCGATAGTGCCACTTAGCCATCCAGAGCCCGGACTTCTTGCGACCGTACACACCACTGCCAGCAATCATTTACAGTGGCTACACTGATGCTAAGTCTTCCTTTAGGATCGAAGAAGGAACATCCATCTTCTCGTAGCCCTGTTACACGACCTCGTTCAAACTCAGTGAGGTGCTGATAATGGCGTCTTTGTCGTCTCAAAGCCATTCTTGACTAACATCAATTCACCACGTCCTGTCTGAAGAGCGTTACTCAGTGTATTTAACGCAAACCTGATTTGCATTCTCATAGTAGCGCTACTGTGTGACTGGCGCGAAATTTGTTCAAAAATGGTTCAAATGGCTCTGAGAACTATGCGACTTAACTTCTGAGGTCATCAGTCGCCTAGATCTTAGAACTAATTAAACCTAACTAACCTAAGGACATCACACACATCCATGCCCGAGGCAGGATTCGAACCTGCGCCCGTAGCGGTCACGCGGTTCCAGACTGAAGCACCTAGAACCACACGGCCACACCGGCCGGCAGCGAAATTGGAATAGACATCATCTTTGAGATGTAGAAACACGCTTACGAACTTTCGTTTACGTCGCACAACTCCTTCTTCGTGTTGCGATTTTTGCCGTCAGTGTAGTTAGATTGTTTAATTTTATCCTTTCTTGCTAGGTTCCCTTTCAGCAAGAGATACGTGGCTTTGTGAGATGGCGGTAATAATTTATCACTTCTACATCATCCTTCAAGCTCATCGGGCGCAGCATTACATGTATCTTTCATCAATCTTCTGCAATAGCCGATTAAAAGGAGCAGCACATCGCCTGCAAATGCTGACCAGTCGTCTTACGTTACCGCTATCGTGTACCTTCTGTAGTATGGATGGCAGTGCTATATTTCAAACCTCTAGACCACACAAAGATCCCTGCGGACAGCCTTTTGTTGTGGACTTCGTTATTTCCTTTCCTGTGCTTATTATGGTTGCGTGTCTCCCGCTGCAGTAGACTCTCAGGCCTTAAACGAATGAAAGAAATCGGGGAAAACCCACATCTAATTAGCCGGTTGCTGGCTTGAACCCCATTCATTACAGTAGTACTAAAAGCTCTCTACGCCACGTACCGTAAGGTGGCTTGCGTGTATTAGCACTCAGATCTACACTACTGACCATTAAAATTGCTACACCAAGAAGAAATGCAGATGAAAAACGGGTATTCATTGGACGAATATATTATACTAGACCTGACATGTGATTACATTTTCACGCAATTTGGGTGCATAGATCCTGAAAAATTACTACCCAGAACAACCACCTCTGGCCGTACTAACGGCCTTGATACGCCTGGGCATTGAGTTGAACAGAACTTGGATGGCGTGTACAGGTACAGCTGTCCATCCAGCTTCAGCACGATACCACAGTTCATCAAGAGTAGTAACTGGTGTATTGTGAAGAGCCAGCTGCTCGGCCACCATTGACCAGACGTTTTCAATTAGTGAGAGATCTGAAGAATGTGCTGGCCAGGGCAGCAGTCGAACATTTTCTGTGTCCAGAAAGGCCCGTACAGGACCTGCAACATGTGGTCGTGCAATATCCTGCTGAAATGTAGTGTTTCACAGGGATCGAAGTAAGGATAGAGCCCCGGGTCGTAACACATCTGAAATGTAACGTCCATTGTTCAAAGTGCCGTCTATGCGAACAAGAGGTGACCGAGACGTGTAACCAATGGCACCCTATACCATCACGCCGGATGATACGCCAGCATGGTGATGACGAATACACGCTTCCAATGTGCGTTCACCGCGATGTAGCCGAACACGGATGCGACCAACACGATGCTGTGAACAGAACCTGGATTCATCCGAAAAAATGACGTTTTGCCATTCGTGCACCCAGGTCCGTCGTTGATTACACCATCGCAGGCGCTCCTGTCTGTGATGCAGCGTCAAGGGTAACCGCAGCCGTGGTCTCCGAGCTGATAGTCCATGCAGCTGCAAACGTCGTCGAACTGTTCGTGCAGATGGTTGTTGTCTTGCAAACGTCTCCATCTGTTGACTCAGGGATCGAGACGTGGCTGCACGATCCGCTACAGCCAGGGGTATAAGATGCCTGTCATCTCCATTGCTAGTGATACGAGACCGTTGGGATCAATCACGGCGTTCCGTATTACCCTCCTGAACCCACCGATTCCATATTCTGCTAACAATCATTGGATCTCGACCAACGCGAGCAGCAATGTCGTGATACGATAAACCGCAATAGCGATGGGCTACAATCCGACCTTTATCAAAGTCGGAAACGTGATGGTACACATTTCTCCTCCTTACACGAGGCATCACAACAACGTTTCACCAGGCAACACCGGTCAGCTGCTGTTTGTGTATGAGAAATCGGCTGGAAACTTTCGTCATGTCAGCACGTTGTAGGTGTCGCCACCGGCGCCAAACTTGGGTTAATGATCTGAAAAGCTAATCATTTGCATATCTGAGCATCTTCTTCCCGTCGGTTAAATTTCGCGTCTGTAGCACGTCATCTTCGTGGTGTAGCAATTTCAATGGCCAGTAGTGTATCTTTTCAGTAGTACAGGACGGGTACTGCGTACATTTAGCCCTTTTTGTGTCAACAATCAAAATTTGATGTTCCTGTCAGAACGAGACAGTCAGGCTACCTCACCTTGGCCACGATGTCTTCGGGTCCGCACCCCACGTCCAGAACGGGCAGGCGCTTGGCTGGCCACGTCAGGGTGGGCCAGATTTGCTCCAGCTGACGTATGGTGTCCGCCGCGGACGACCGCCACCTTGTACTGCTGGACGCCTCTGCTCTCTGCATGTTGGTGGGTAGACCTGTGCAAACACCTGCAGTTTCATCACCAGTGTCCAAAGTAGACTGAAGAGCCAAAGAAACTGATACGCCTGCCTAATACCGTGCAGGGCCCCTGCGAGCACACAGAAGTGCCGCAACAAGACGTGGCATGGACTCTACCAATGTGTGAAGTAGTGCTGGAGGGAACTGACACCATGAATCCTACAGGGCTGTTCATAAATCCGTAAGAGTACGAGGGGGTGGAGACGTCTTTTGAACACAACGTTGCAAGCCATCCCACATATGCCCAATAATGTTCATGTCCGAGAGTTTGGTGGCCAGCAGAAGTGTTTAAACTCAGAAGAGTGTTCCTAGAGCCACTATGTAGCAATTCTAGACGTGTGGAGTGTCGTATTGTCTTGCTGGTATTGCCCCAGTCCGTCGGAATGCACAACGTACATGAAAGGATGCAGGTGATCAGACAGGATGCTTACGTACGTGTCACCTGTCAGAGTCGTATCTAGACGTATCAGGGGTCCCATATCGCCCTAAATGCACACGCCACAAACGTTTACAGAGCCTCCACCAACTTGAACAGTCCCTTCTTACACGCAGGGCCCTTGGATTCATGAGATTCTAGCCATACCCGTACACATTCATCTGCTCGATACAATTCGAAACGAGACTCGTCCGACAAGGCGACATATTTTCAATCATCAACAGTCCAATGGCGGTGTTAGGAGGTCCAGGCGAGACGTAAAGCTTTGTGTCGTGCAGTCATAAAGGGTACACGAGCGGCCTTCGACTCCGAAAGCCCATATCGATGATGTTTCGCTGAATGGTTCGCACGCTGACGTATCTTGATGGCCCAGGATCGATATCTGCAGCAGATTGCGGAAGGGTTGCACTTCTGCAACGTTGAGCTATTCTCGTGAGTCGTCGTTGGTCCCGTTCTTGCAGGATTTTTTTTTCCGGCCGCATCGTTGTCGGAGATTTGATGTTCTACCGGATTCCTGATATTCACGGTACACTCATGAAATGATTGTACGGGAAAATCCCCACTTCATCGCTACCTTGTAGATGCTGTGTCCCATCGCTCGAGCGCAGACTATAGCACCACGTTCAAACTCACTTAAATCTTCATAACCTGCCATTGTAGCAGCAGTAACTGATCTAACAATTGCGCGAGACACTTGTTGTCTTAAATAGGCGTCGCCGACAGCAGTGCCGTATTCTGTCTGTTTACACATCTCTGTGTTTGAATTCGCATGCCTATACCAGTTTCTGTGGCGCTTCAGTTTATATGAATAGTTTATTTCTGAAACAACACTTCTCCACACAGTCACATTTTCCAAGAAATGAAAATCTAGGGCTAATCTAGTGAAGAGAGCTATGGATTTTTTTTGGGTTATTTACTACTGAGTGCATAAATTTTTACGTCTTGTTCCGTAACGTAAGACAACAGAATTTTTTAAATATAATGAGGAAATCCTTTTTCTGAAATAAACGGTAATAACTTACAAAACAAAAGGCAGAAAGCCGGGGTATAGTGCTACAACCAGACAGACAGTCTATAATTTTATTAAAAAAAGTATTGTGTTTGAGGGAGATTTGAACATGGAGTTTGGAAGGTAGGAGACGAGGTGCTGGCAGAATTGAAGCTGGGACGGCGGGTCGTGAGTCGTGCTTGGGTAGCTCAGGTAATAGAGCACTTGCTCGCAAAAGGCAAAGGTCCCGAGTTAGAGTCTCGGTCCGACACACAGTTTTAATTTACCAGGTAGTTCCATGAACCTCCCGCTTCACTGTTCAACACCGTGAGCATATAACCCCAACGTCGTAACGATTCAGATTGGTCGATGTTGCACATCTTGAGTTTGTACCGTTCACTGGTTCGAGTTTTCTTCTGTTTTCGCAGTTCAATATGCGTTCTTCCTCTTTTTATGCTTGATCTGTATTCAGTTTTTGAGTGGCTGTCCATTGGGCCATCTTCCCACTAAAGCTGAAATTTCTCTTCTGAGGATGTAGTTTGGAGCGCAGCATAGTGAGACATGGACTGTAGAAAAACCAGAACAGAAGAAGAACAAAGCATTTGAGATGTGTTGTTACAGACGCATATTGAAAATTAGGTGCACTGGTAAAGTTAAGAATGAGAAGGTTCTGTGCAGAATCGGAGAGGAAAGGAATATGTGGAGCCGGCCTCTGTGCTCGAGAGGTTCTAGGCGCTACAGTCTGGAACTGCGCGACCTCTACGGTCGCAGGTTCGAATCCTGCCTCGGGCATGGATTTATGTGATGTCCTTAGGTCAGTTAGGTTTAAGTAGTTGTAAGTTCTGGGGGACTGATGACCTCATATGTTAAGTCCCATAGTGCTCAGAGCCATTTGAACCATTTATTAAGTCCCATAGTGCTTAGAGCCACGTATTTTTTTAATATGTGGAAAATACTTACAAGAAGAATGGACATGATGATAGAACAGCCGTTACGACATCAGGGAATGTATTCCATGGTACTAGAGGGAGCTGTAGAGGGTAAAAACTGTAGAGGAAGACAGAGCTTGGAATACATCCAGCGGATAACTGAGGACGTAAGCCGAAAGTGCTACTCTGAGATGAAAAGGTTGGTACAGGAGAAGAATTCGCGGCGGGCCGCATCAAACCAGTCAGCAGACTGATGACTCAGAACAAATAATTAATTTAGAAACTTCTTACTACAGAAGAGTTTTAAACTGATAACAGGTTATAGCTCTCAGTCTTCCTGTCCTGGGCCAGGGGCTCTCAGTAACAAGTTTCAGGACAGAATAATTTATTTGAAATAAAATGAGAATAGTTCTACGACATTTCTGTTACATCGTAAAGTTGCATTGTTAACACTGAATAAAGAGTGAAAAGATAAAAAATAACGTCTAGTATCTACGTATGGAGGTTTATCAACATAATTTGTCACCGGCTGTTGTGAAGGTTGTAGCTAGCACACATTATAAACGTCACGTTTTTTTTTTGTTTTTTTTTTGTTGGTGTGATTTCTTTATGTCACTTGGTAAGCATGAGCACATGGTAACAATGGACGGCTGATTCCAGAAAGCAACAGTTTAAAATTACGAACAACCAGTTGATAAATAAATTCTTTCCTCTGACGCGATTCTCTTCAATTTAAAACTCCATAGACTAACTTACATGGAACGTTACTTGTCCATCTTTTTTCTCTTTTCTACTCGTATTCTTCAGTGAGAGTACTGATTTCTTAAAGTATTTTGGCCACCAATTATGAAAATCAAAAAGTCTGCTGTCTGTACCATTTTAACAGTAAATCGGTTGTTCCTGTTCGAAGCTACTATTAATTCTGCGTAGTCATTCAGTGAATAGATTCTGGCTGGTGTTCGAATCTTCCTCTTTATAACACCAAAATCATCACCACATGGCATGAGAGAGTGCTCATATACTGGAAAATAATGGAGTAAAAATGGTTCAAATGGCTCTGAGCACTATTGGGCTTAACATCTATGGTCATCAGTCCCCTAGAACTTAGAACTACTTAAACTTAACTAAACTAAGGATATCACACAACACCCAGTCATCACGAGGCAGAGAAAATCCCTGACCCCGCCGGGTATCGAACCCGGGAAACCGGGCGTGGGAAGCGAGAACGCTACCGCACGACCAATAATGGAGTACATTTTGTGATCTTCCACTAGTAATGAGAGATTGGAGAAACCTAACAACAGTGTTATTTTCATTCTGACATGTACATCCATCGGAAAATTTGTGTAGGTACATGGTACAAGTTGGTAACTCACTATTAATGCCGTCTAATGTAAAAGAGCGAACTTTTTTTGGACTTTCCTTAGCCTCCCCCGCATGATACATATAAAATAATGCGGTATTGCCCCTCATGTTGTGAATATCAACTACAACAACGGTTGGTTGCCCGTAGTAGAACGCAGTCAAACAAAATACATCTGAGAGCAAAAACCAGGCAAGTTGACAACACTTAGAAAAACAGATATTCTAGACACAGAAAATGGCAGTTAAAGAATTATGTTACGAAAACACAGTGGCTACACGAAAAATTGTAGGCTTTCAATCGACTTTTCACAAAAGGAAAAGATGCTTGGTTTTCAAATAATGAATTAGGCGTTTACAGATCAGCGTCTTTCTGTTTCACTATGGGAATCTTCTGTTTCAAATCTGTAACCAAAATAGAACAACAAAAACCTTATGTAATAGTCTGGGACATCCACTGAAGATATCTAGTTTAAAATGCAAAACGCGTCTGAGTGTACAAACAAAATAAAAAAGATTAGGCATACAAAAGGCTGTTTTCCTGTTAACTACTGCAATTTATTTACAACGTCGTTTCGGCTACTGCCAGCATGAGATCAAAACTTAGAACTTTTAAAGCAAAGTTCAGTGATACTCTATTCAAACTGAACTTGTAAACAAGTTCTAAGTTTTGTCTGATGCTGGCAATAACCGAAACGACTTTACAAATAAAGGCGTATATTGACCAATCGACACGGTTTTTCCCCACAATATATGCACAGAGATCGCGGACTTAATCAGGAAATTTATTTCCTGTATTAACAAAAGCTTTTAATGCGTTGACTGACTTCTTGGTAGAATATTTTATACATTAAGAATAAAAACACTTACAACATTGGTATAACTTTTTTTGCACTTTTGTAGAATACTGCACGGCAGTCGTGCTTGTTTTCAATCATAAAAGCTTTTATGTTTTTAAATACGAGGGCCAGTCGGAAAATACAGCCTCCTGTTTTCTTTTTTTTCCCCCTTCATTAAGTTCGTAACGTAGTAAACATGAGTTTGGCACACTACCACAAACCTCCTCCTGCGGCCCATTTCAGTAACAGCGTCCTACATCAACAGATGGAAATATCGGGTGGCAATACTGTATAAGTTTAGAAAATGGCCAACATTGAGGTACGCATCAGACGGCATTCAGTGACTAAATTCCTTACAGCGTGAGGTGAAATGTCCAGTCGAATTCATTAAAGGCTGAAGAAGGTGTGGGGAGATGCCCGGCGGATGTCAGCACCGTTTGACGGTGCAGTCTTTGTGTAGAAAAGCCGAAGGGCAAACACAACTACTGGCCATTAAAATTGCTACACCAACAAGAAATGCAGATGCAAACGGGTATTCATTGGACAAATATATTATACCAGAACTAACATGTGATTACATTTTCATGCAATTTGGGTGCATAGATCCTAAGAAATCAGTACCCAGAACAACCACTTCTGGCCGTAATAACGGCGTTGATACGCCTGGGCATTGAGTCAAACAGAGATTGGATGGCGTGTACAGGTACAGCTGTCCATGCAGCTTCAACATGATACCACAGTTCATCAATAATAGTGACTGGCTTATTGGGACGAGCCAGTTGCTCGCACCAGACGTTTTAAGTTCGTGAGAGATCTGGAGAATGTGCTGGCCAGGGCGGCAGTCGAACATTTTCTGTATCCAGAAAGGCCCGTACAGGACCTGCAACATGCGGTCGTGCATTATCCTGCTGAAATGTAAGGTTTCGCAGGGATCGAATGAAGGGTAGGGCCACGGGTCGTAACACATCAGAAATGTAACGTCCACTGTTCAAAGAGTCGTCAATGCGAACAAGAGGTGACCGAGACGTGTAACCAATGACACCCCATACCATCACGCCGGGTGATACCTCAGTATGGCGATAACGAATACACGCTTCCAATGTGCTTTCGCCACGATGTCGCCAAACATGGATGCGACCATCATGATGCTGTAAACAGAACCTGGATTCATCCGAAAAAAATGACGTTTTGCCATTCGTGCACCCAGGTTCATCGTTGATTACACCATCGCAGGCACTCCTGTCTGTGATGTAGCGTCAAGGGTAACCGCAGCCATAGTCTCCGAGCTGCTGCAAACGTCGTCGAACTGTTCGTGCAGATGTTTGTTGTCTTGCAAACATCCCCATCTTTTGACTCAGGGGTCGAGACGTGGCTGCACGATCCGTTACAGCCATGCAAATAAGATGCCTGTCATCTCGACTGCTAATGATACGAGGCCGTTGGGATCCAGTACGGCGTTCCGTATTACCCTCCTGTACCCACCGATTCCATATTCTGCTAACAGTCATTGGATCTCGACCAACGCGAGCAGCAATGTCGCGATACGTAAACCGCAATAGCGATAGGCTACAATACGACCTTTATCAGAGTCGAAAACGTCATGGTTCGCATTTCTCCTCCTTACACGAGGCATCACAACAATGTTTCACCAGGCAACGCCGGTCAACTGCTGTTTTTGTATGAGAAATCGGTTGGGAACTGTCCTCATGTCAGCACGTTGTAGGTGTCGCCACCGGCGCCAACCTTGCGTGAATGCTATGAAAAGGTAATCATTTGCATATCACAGCATCTTCTTCCTGTCGGTTATATTTCGCGTCTGTAGCACGTCATCTTCGTGGTGTAGCAATTTTAATGGCCAGTTGTGTGGTTGGCTGATGTGACGCGGAGCGGCCGGCTAGCGACCCCTGTGACGGAAATGACCGTAACATGAAAACGTGCCGACAAAACCAAAAACATCGACTATGAAGCGATGGAAGAAAGTCATGTGCTCAGATGAATCTCGCTTCACACTGTTTGCATCTTCTGGCCGAGTTTACGAGCCAAGAATGAAAGCGGTGGTTCAGTGACGATTGGGCAGCCATGTCGTGGTATTCCATGGGCCCCTGATTACTCTGGTAGGACACATTACCTCCTAGAATTATGTGACCATTTTGGCCGATCAGTTCCAGTCCGCGGTTCAGTGTTTGTTGACCAGTGGTGATACTGTGTTCGAAGCAGACTGGACTCCCGTTTACACAGCTGGCATCGCCTATGACTGATTTTGTGAACAAGGGGATGAGTTTTTAAATGAAACTTCCGGGCTGAGAGGAAAAAATTTCCACCTAACGTTTCGTCTCCATCTGCGGGAGACATCTTCTGAGGTCGTCCGGCTCCTGCCACTGAGGCTCCAGGTACTCTCGCATTTATAGAGCGCATAGAGGGCACCACCATTCGTCACGTGATGCCGACGGTATGCCTATCTTTGGGACGCGTCATCATTCTCGATTAAGAGTAATCGATTGTCATTCGGCTGGCGCAACGTCGACATCCATATTTTGTCTAACTTTAAAACTTCCTCTTTTCTATTAAAATTGTTATGGTGTTTGTGAATCTCTATTGCTTCTCTATACATGCGCGCATGATAATGAGACGTTCGTGCGAGAACGCTTGTCTCATTAAATTTAGTTTCGTGGTTCCCATTTCGAAAAACATGCTCAGCTACGGCCGATTTTTCGATGTGTCCTAAGCGACAATTTCTTTTATGTTCGGCTAAGCGTGTGTTTACACTTCTTTTTGTTGTTCCAATATATACTTGTCCACAACTGCGTGGAATTTTGTATACCCCAGGTGTTGCTAGGGAGTGTAGGGCGCCTTTTGCAGTTCTTAAATACACCTTAATCTTCTTGGTGGGCCTGAAGATTGTTTCGATCCCATACTTGGCCAGAACTTTCCCGATACCGTCCGTGACTTTATTAATGAACGGTAGGAAAATTTTTCCAGCAGGTGACCGTTATTGCTCTGGACTTCTGGCTTCCTTTCTTCTTTGATGGAGGGCTCGATCAATTTCCTTGCTGGTATATCCGTTTTTCATGAAGGCTGACTGTAAATGATTTAGTTCATCTTGTAAGTAAGACGGCTCGCAGATTTTGTTGGCTCTGTCCACCAAGGTTTTCATGACACCTCTTTTTTTGCCTAGGATGATGCTTTGATTCCTTGTGGAGGTATCGATCCGTATGAGTGTTCTTTCTATATGCCTTGTGGCCCAGCGTCCCAGCCTCCCGTTTAATTACCGACACAGCCTGGAAATTAGGGGAAAGGGGATGAGTTGTTGCATCTCGTCTGGACACCACAATCACCAGATCTCAGTATTATCGAGGCTTTGTGGTCTACTTGGGAGAGAAGGTTGTGCTTCATTGCTGTCCACCTCCATCATTGTTACCCGAAGTTTCCAACTTTTTGCATAATTTTTGAAATTACTGGGAAGGTCTTATGGGACCAAACTTCGGAGGTCATCGGTCCCTAAGCCTACGCACTACTTAATCTAGCGTAAACTAATTTACTCTAAGGACAACACGCACACTACGCCCAAGGGATGACTCGAACCTCCGACAGGGGAGCCATACGAACTGTGACAAAAAGGCTTAGACCACGCGGCTACTACGCGAACCGCAGGAATGATGTTATATGTTTCCCTTGAAAACCGCCGGCTGCTGTGGCCGATCGGTTCTAGGCGCTTCAGTCTGGAACCACGCTGCTGCTTCGGTCGCAGGTTCGAATCCTGCCTCGGGCATGGATGTGAGTGATGTCCTTAGGTTAGTTAGGTTTAAGTAGTTCTAAGTCTAGGGGACTGATGTTACGTCCCACAGTGCTTAGAGCCATTTGAACCTTGAAAACCACGCAGGACCTGTATTTATCCATTCTGAGAGGATTGGAAGCAGTTTTGAATGCCAACGGTTTTCCTATACCGTATTAGGGTTGGTAATGTGTTCTTTGTTTTTGGTGAATCCGTCGTTCTATTACAGCAGATCTAGATTTTAACTATTATGTATCCATCTTGAGTGCATATGGAAATGAAATGAGCGTTTGGCGTCATTGGCCGGGAGACCCCTTGGGGGACAGGTCCGGCCGCCTTGGTGCAGGTCTTAAGACATTCGACGCCACATTGGGCGACCTGCGCGCCGGATGGGGATGAAATGATGATGGAGACAACACAAAACCCAGTCCCTGAGCTGGGAAAATCCCCGATCCACCCGGTAATCGAACCCAGGCCCGTAGAACGGCAATCCGTCATGCTGATCATTCAGCTATCGAGGCGGACTGAGTGCATATAATAACAGGTGCCATTAGTCCAAAGTGCCACGTAGTTAACAAGAGTGGTTGATTTAGAACAGACAGGAGTTGAAACTTCCTGGCAGATTAAAACTGTGTGTCCGACCGAGACTCGAACTCGGGACCTTTGCCTTTCGCGGTCAAGTGCTATACCATCTGAGCTACCGAAGCACGACTCACGCCCGGTCCTCACAGCTTTACTTCTGCCAGTATCTCGTCTCCCACCTTCCAAACTTTACAGAAGCTCTCCTGCGAACCTTGCAGAACTAGCACTCCTGAAAGAAAGGATACTGCGAAGACATGGCTTAGCCACAGCCTGGGGGAGGTTTCCAGAATGAGATTTTCACTCTGCAGCGGAGTGTGCGCTGATATGAAACTTCCTGGCAGATTAAAACTGTGTGCCCGACCGAGACTCGAACTCGGGACCTTTGCCTTTCGCGGGCAAGTGCCTCTACCATCTTTTTCTTTTTTTTTTGACATGATTACGTTGAAAAAAAAACGGCAACAGAAAAAAGCACAGAAAATATGTTGCAAACAGCGACGATAATTCTTAAAAACTTGCCATAATATACAATAAATAAGGTAGTACGGAAGCATCCATAGAAAACTATATTTGAAAAAAACGATTAGTAAAAATGCAATGTGTTACTATGTTTGTATAACTATGATATTTTCTGCATGTTTTAGATTTAGGAAAATGGTGATAATTGTCGCCGAAAATAGTTTGGAAAATAAATAAGTAAACAATTAACAAGGTGTTTTGCATAAAGGCGGATTCAATTCCGATATTGTTGTTTCTGCACCATGAACACCGAATGAAAAATGGCGCGCCTCAGTAACTACAAAGGAAGCATCAACAAGATCGAAGGATAACTCACTGGAAGTTACAACCCGTTCAGGAGGTTCACATAGGTATCCACTCTCAAAGACCGTATATAGACTTATATTGGTGTAAGGGGGTAAATAAATGTCGTCTGACTAGGGCCTCCCGTCGGTTAGACCGTTCGCCGGGTGCAAGTCTTCCGATTTGACGCCACTTCGGCGAATTGCGTGTCTATGGGGATGAAATGATGAAGATGAGGACAACAAAACACCGAGTCCCTGAGCGGAGAAAATCTCCGACCCAGCCGGGAATCGAACCCGGGACCTTAGGATGGACAGTTAGTCGCGCTGACCACTTTTTTTTTAATGTAAAGGAACAGGGATACAGGGATGTCGTTTTTATTTATTTATTTATTTATTTTCCATAAAGATCACTCTGTTAAGAGGAACATGTAGATCATTTCATGGTATAGTATGAGCATTATATATGGAGCGGTGAGAGAAGCGTGAGGTTCATTATCAGCTGTCAAATGTGCACACCGACTGCACCCGGCACATCCCAACTGCGTGGGGGGTCGAGGAAGACTGCCTGAAGATAGCTGGCAAAGGTTTTCCGATAGTGTGACCATCTATGAACCTCATTGTGGGCTTGCTGCAAGAAATACCAAAAGTCGAGCGCGACTTGGCAGCATCCCCATAGAGGTACGCGATCGCCCAACCTTTGACCCAGATGATCGAGTGTGATTTAGTCGCCGGAAAGTAGTCACTCTCCGGATGTAAGAAGGAAGCAGGTGTAATATTTTGCGGGGTCACACGGAGGTAGCAAGCCACCATCTGTCTTCCTAGGAGCCATACGTCCTCCACCGCGATACAAGTTAAGCGGTGATGGTCGTCATCCACTTGGCGACATTTCGGGCATAGCGGAGTGTCCACTAGTCCAATTGCATAGAGTCGTTGGTTGGTGTTGAACTTGTCACAGGTGACAGAGAACCACAGTGCCCGAACGAAGGTAGGAAGGAATTTTTGGTGCACATGTCTCCAAATCATCGGCCAATGCAACTTGGGGTGTTTGAGTTCAATGACATTACGACTTATCCGCCGTTGCAGCCAAACATAAAAAGCCTTCGCGCATGGTGGTCTCGTGCGCGGAAGCTCGCCTCTGATATAACTAAGTTCCACGATAAATGTTGATATATGCGCAAAATGTGGCGTAATGTTGCCCACCGCTACCGGAGGTGTGAGGGACGCTGGAACTAGGAGATCCAGTAGGCGGGATGTAAGGGAATCACGCCCGCTACGCCATTGCTTGTACAACGTGGCTAGAAGGAGCGCCGTCGCTCGGCAGTGAACATTCGTAAGTCCGAGTCCCCCCTTGTCCGTAGGGAGCGTGAGCATTGTGTATCGCACCTTGAGGGGCGATCCAATCATCACAAAATAGCCTAATGCTGATTGAAGTCGACGTCCGAGCGTGAGTGGTAGGGGCAGGATCTGTGAAATATGCACCATTCGAGAAACCACATAAGTGTTCAGATATTCGACTCGCTGCAAAGGATCAAGGCGCCGTAGGAGATGTTGTCGGACCATGGTACGTGTTGTCTGTAAAATACGTCGGTAGTTAACTGCCGCAGTATGTTTTACAGATGAGGTAAAGTCTATGCCGAGATAGCGGAATCGTTGCACATAAGGAAACGGACTGATTTCTTCCGGCGTAAGGCCCCTTCCAACAGGCATTGCTGCCGATTTGTTCATGTTCACTGCACTACCCGCCGTCACACTGTGGACCAACAACAGTTCAAGGACCGTCTTCACCTCTTCTTCAGAACGAACGAGCAGCAGGAGGTCGTCCGCATAGGCACGACATTTGAAGGTGTAGCCCCGCAGTTCCATCCCAGAAAGAGAATTTGTGAGCCTCCCAATTAATGGTTCCAACGCTATCACGAACAGCAACATCGAAAGAGGGCAGCCCTGGCGAATGGATCGTCGAATTTGAATGGGCCCTGCTATACGCCCATTAACCTGTACCAAGGATTGTGCGCCCCCATAAATCCTTCTAATGAGACCAGTAAAACGGTCTGGAAATCCCATTTGTTCCAGTACAGTGTACAGATAGTTGTGGCGCACCTTATCAAAAGCACTGTCAAAATCAACCGCCACCATCGCCGCTTTAAGCCGGCACTCCTCCGCCAGCGCTATCACATCACGGCATTCGCCAGCAGCTGTTTGCACATTCACCGATCCACCCGGTGTCGTCTGTTCTGGAGAGAGAACGCTACGAATTAACATGCGACATCGGGACGCTAGCAACCGTGCAAAGATCTTATAGTCGGCATTAAGCAGGGTGATGGGGCGATAATGTGTGACCGTAATTCCTGGCTTCGGTTTATGTACTGGCACCAAGAGGCCTTCCATAAAAGCCGGTGGAATAGGCGCATCGGAATTTAACATCTCGTTGTACATTTCCGTCCATCGCGGTGCCATTTCGTTGCGAAATTCTCGATAAAATTCAGCAGGAAGTCCATCAATGCCTGGGGACCGATTCAACGCACCCTTTGCGATCGCATCATGTACTTCCTCACAGCTAATGGCTTCCAGTAAGGTTCCCGCGGCTTCCACCGTCAGTGTACGGGAGACGTACGTGGCTATACGGTCGAGGTCATCGACAGGGGCTGCTTCTTCCCGATAGATGTGTTGGTAATGGTCGACGAATGCAGAGACAATGTCCGCTTGACGCGTCACTCTTCGGTCTTCGCGGGTAATTAATTCCCGTACCAAAACGCGTCGTCGGTGCTTTCGTTCATTCACGACGTGGTGCATGGAAGGAATCTCGTGCAGTATCGTATCGTGACATCTGGCGCGCACCATGGTTCCCTGAAGATGTTTCCGAGCTAAAGCCACTAGTTTAGCTTTTATCCTTTTGCGTTCGATCCAGACGTCCTGTCCTGGCGGACCATCGTCCAGGTCGCGCAGCGCTGCAAAATAAAAGTCGGTCGTACGGCGGCGCCATTCTGCCATCTCCCTGCTATATGAGATAAACGTACGGCGAAGCGCCGGTTTAGCACAAGTCAGCCACCAATCAAGCTTCGTCGCATACCTTCCAACCCTTCGCTCGCTAATCGTCCATGTCTCAAGGATCCGGTGACGGCATTCAGGATCATGTAGATGTTGAATGTTTAATTTCCACAGGGCCTTACTGTTCCACACCTCTCTACGGGGAAGAAGCACCGTACAGATGTAAGCGCTGTGATCGGAAAATGCCAATGGCCAGCGTTCCGCGTCCTGGACATCATTTGCATGAGCGCGTGAGATATAAATGCGATCTAACCTGTTCGCCGAATGACTTGTCACATAGGTGTATCCCGGTGCATCTCCATGTCGTAATTCCCACGTGTCACTAAGTACAAGGTCGTTGACAACGATTCGCAACTCTTGGCTGATGTTTGCTTGCGGCCATTGGCCTTTCTGGCTGAGAACACAGTTGAAATCTCCATCAATTATTACACATTCATAACGTCCATGGAAAAGTGGGGCAATGTCTTCTGCATAAAATCGCGCCCTTTCCCGCCGCCGATTGTTTCCCGACGGTGTATAAAGATTGATGATGCGTGTCCCAAACGTCGTGAAAGCCATTCCCCTGGCCGACGGAAGGTAACACGTTTTCCACTGGGAAGCCATCTCGCACGTAAACTACCACCCCACTCCCATTGTGATCTCCATGTGACGAATAGGATTGGTAACCTGCGATGTATGGGAGTGCAGCTATGTGGACTTCCTGCAGCAAAGCAATATCCACATCAGATGCCCAAATCGTTTCCTTCAGTAGGTGTATTTTGGCCGGTGAACGCACGTCATTTATATTTAATGTCGCAATACGGTTCGCATGGCGTTGAATCCCACTCTGTCGATGCGCAACATCATCACCCTGCATCAGCGCTGGGGGCTGAGTTAGAAGACGTTCTCTTGCCCCTCTCCCTTCACCTTCAGCAATTATTAGGCCGTCTTCGTGAGTACCGGCTGCCTCTGTATGACGTCCGGCGCCTCCTCAATATCGTCATACCACATCTTTGCAGGCAGTGATATATCCGTGTCCATTGCCACAGCTTCTGCGTCTGGAGAGCCAACTGGTTGTGATTCCTCTTCAGCATCACCACGTCCCGGTACCGTCAATGTGACAGACCGCTGCGGGTCTGATCGAACAGTTTCCATTGCCTCATCCTGTTTCGTAGAAGCTGTTGTGTCGTCTTGGTCCACAGGCACATCGTCGTCGGGGCAAGGGGAGTCATCCCTAGGAGATGTCGTGCGACGCCGCCGTTTCCTCCTTTTCGGGGAACGTTGTTTGCGTGATCTTCCTTCCGTGTCCTCAGATTGTAGGGAATCACGGCTGCCCGACAGAAAAGCATCCGTAGGAACAGGAAGTGTTTCGAGTCCCATCGTTGTACTTGGCGGGAGTTCGGTCGAAACTGATGTTGTCGTCACAGAGTGCGTTCCAGACGGAACAGCATCGGTAGTGGCTGGAACTGCTTCGTGTACTATCGTTGTGCTTGGTGGGAGCTCGGTCTCATCTGATGTTGTCGCCGTAGATTGTATGCTCGATGGAGCAGCATCCTCTGTCATCCCGACGTCTGCTACAAGGTTTCGGAGAGTGCCATCTTGATCTTCCACCAGGGCTGTGTCTTTTCGGTCATCAGCGGACGCATTGAGGGCTTTGGCATAGGTGATCGGTAGTACTGTCATCGCCGGCGACGGCTCCCGCACATCTGAAGGCAGTTGCGTAATCCGCCGTTGCATACAGTTCGACCTGAGGTGTCCCTCCTGGCCACAGCCAGAACATGTACGTGGTTGACCATCGTAAATCACCACCGCCCGACAACCACCAATTGTCAGATAGTACGGTACATGCTTCTGAAGATCAATAGTGATCTGTCGCACTCCGTTAAGAACTGGGTACGTGGCGAATTGTGTCCAGCGTTCTGCTGTGTGACCATGTACCGTGCCGTATGGCTTAAAAGCCTCGATAACTTCGTCAGCCGGGAGCTCAAATGGCAGCTCAAAAACACGTATTGTCCGTACACCCAGACCAGCATGTTCTACAGTTACCGTGCCGACATTCCCGTCACTATGGCAAAATCGGAGACCTGCTTTTGTCGCCTGTAGAATTCTCTCACACGCCGCGTCATTTACCATCTTAACATACACCGTGGGACTAACGATGGACAGATGAATTCCGACAATATCGTTTGGCGGTATCTTGACGTCCTCTCGAATGAATCGTTCCACTGCTAAAGCCTTTGGTCGTTCGTAGTTTTTGCAGAAATTGAATCGTAATGTAGTTTTCCTGTACTTGTTCGCCATGATCGTTGTTTCTAGCCCGCGCGCAGACTAAGTCCACAAGTAAACGAACACTCGCACACGCCGCACAGGCGGAAGTATCGGACCTCCGCTTCGCACGGCCGCTAGCGCCGAACTGCGCTACCATCTGAGCTACCGAAGCACGACTCACGTCCGCTCCTCACAGCTGTACTTCTGCCAGTATCTCGTCTCCCACCTTCCAAACTTTACAGAAGCTCTCCTGCGAACCTTGCGGAACTAGCACTCCTGAAAGAAAGGATACTGCGGAGACATAGCTTAGCCACAGCCTGGGGGAGGTTTCCAGAATGAGATTTTCACTCTGCAGCGGAGTGTGCGCTGATATGAAACTTCCTGGCAGATTAAAACTGTGTGCCCGACCGAGACTCGAACTCGGGACCTTTGCCTTTCGCGGGCAAGTGCTCTACCATCTGAGTTGTTAGACAGGAGTTGTTAGACTTCTGCATGTTTAAAAAAAATTGCGGTAATGCGTTATGGGACCAAACTGCTGAGGTAATCGGTCCCTAACCTTACGCACTACTTAATCTAACTTACCTAACTTACGCTAAGGACGACACACACACCCATGCCCGACGGAGGACTCGAACCTCCGACGGGAGGATCCTCGCGGACCGTGACAAGACGCCTCAGATCGCATGTTTAACATCAACCAATATTTTTTACTACGTAACGCTTTGGACCAATGTCAACTGCTGTTAAATGTACTGATGATGACTACGTAATAGTTGAAATCTAGATCTATGGTGCTAAAAGGGCTCATTTCGCGATCGATTGCTGTCCTTTTCTCCACTGTCTATATTCAACTATCAAAATGGTTCAAATGGCTCTGAGCACTATGGGACTTAACATCTGAGGTCATCAGTCCCCTACAAAAAAATGGTTCAAATGGCTCTGAGCACTATGGGACTTAACAGCTGTGGTGATCAGTCCCCAACAACTTAGAACTACTTAAACCTAACTAAACTAAGGACATCACACACATCCATGCCCGAGGCAGGATTCGAACCTGCGACCGTAGCGTTCGCGTCGCGCGGTTCCAGACTGAAGCGCCTAGTACCGCTCGGCCACACCGGCCAGGTATATCCAACGATCGCTGTGCACAACGGGATGATATGGGTTCCAATCTAATTATATACACTGCTGGAAAAAATTAGAACAATTGGAAAGGATGTCGATTGTTCTCCGATGACCAGATATGTCACCTGCGGGATAGTAGGTGCACTGGTAATGGTATCAACGTCGTCCGTCAGCTGATAGTGTA